>NC_064931.1:646327446-648727446 GCF_023897955.1 Schistocerca gregaria | reverse complement strand
CTGTACCATGCGCTATTTGGACAGTTTATGAGTACTGAGTGTGTCTGCACATCACTGTACTGCATTATTTAGTATCAGTTTGCAGGTCTGTACTGAAATTATTTCGGAAAGTTAGGAGTTGTTTGCATGTCTGCAGACTGTATATTGTAACACCAAGCACGTCAGGGCGCGTGTTTTGAGTTAGTGTGATAAATATACTCCATCCCCAAATAAAATGTTCCAAAATAAGTACCGCACTCTTTCCTTACTCTCCCCAGCAGCCCAATGCTGCCTGAGTCATTTTCACGCCATTTTCCCCCTACAGACCACTATCTGGGATTAGGTCACAGGTGGGATGACAGTACCCTCTGGTGGCAGTAATGTGTACTAGGTCAGTTGGAGTCTAGATCTCTTGGTGGAGACAATGCTTGTAAAATAAAAACTTATGTCCATAATAGGCAGAGCCGTTTCCCCGCCATTTCGCCCCACCATCGTGGATGACGTCATGCGCTGTGCACATTACTACACTTCAGTACAAGTTATCCATCTTGGATAACGGTACTTGTGCTATCACCTGACTTGGCGATCAGGTGACTTAGGTTAGTGGAGGTAGGCCAAGTGAGCTGTCTTGTCGGCCGGCGTGGCTGTGCAGTTCTAGGCGCTTCAGTCTGGAACCCTGTGACCGCTATGGTTGCAGGTTCGAATACTGCCTCGGGCATGGATGTTTGTGATGTCCTTAGGTTAGTTACGTTTAAGTAGTTCTAAGTTCTAGGGGACTGATGACCACAGCTGTTAAGTCCCATAGTGCTCAGAGCCATTTGAACCATTTTTTGAGCTGTTTTCAGCGATTTTCCTTGCTTAGTAGAGATAACCAGAGTGTGACACATTATCCTGTTGGAATTCTAACTTGATGCCAGTTAGTAGGAGGAGGTGGCAATTGGATGACTTAGGTTAGTACAAGTGACCTATCTTCCCGCAATTTTTTTAGTTTGGTTGCGAGACCCCAAGTGACATTTGTTTACCGCCAAAGTTCAAACTTGACGCCAGTTTGCAGGAGGAAGTGGCGGTCTGGTGGCTTGGGTTAGTGGAGGTAGCCCAAGTGAGCTATCCTCTCGATATTTTCTTTGTTTTAGTAGAGATAACCTAGTTGCGATGCATTATCCTGTTGGAATTTGTACTTCCCACCATTTTTTCTGGGGAAGTGGGTGTGGCACTTTCTCGCCAAAATTCAAAAGTCGCCATTTTCAGCGACGACTAGGCCACCATCTTGGATGATGACATGTGATGTTGCCAAGTCTACACACGGCCTTAATGGATGACGTCATCGCCGCCATCTTGGATACAAATGGCAAGAAATCAGAGTGTCCCAGTACCACCCTTGTCCCAGTATTGCAGTTGAAAGTAAATAATGGAAAGTGTGAAATTATCCACACGGGTACTAAAAGAAATCAACTAAATTTCTGTCACACGATAAATCACAGAACTCTATTGGCTGTAAACTCAGCTATATACGCTTTTTAATATCTATGAATAACTTAAACTGGATCGAGAACATGATCATGTTGTGGGAAACACATACCTAAGACAACGATTTATTGGCACAACACTTAGAAAATGTAACAGGTCTACTTGTCCATCCTCATCTGGGGTGTTACTATGTGTTGTGGGATCTGCATTAGATAGGATTGATGGAGGGTATCGAAAAAGTTCAAAGAATGCCAACTCGTTTTGTATTATCGCGAAATTGGGGAGAGAGTGCCAGGGGCATGATACGCTGATGGGGGTGCAGTCTTTAAAACAAAGACATCTTCTCATGAAATTTCAATCACCCACTTTCTCCTCAGAATATGAAAATATTTTGTTGGCGCCCACATGCAGAGGGAGAAATAATAAAATAAGAGAAATAATAAAATAAGAGAAAACAGAGCACTCATGGAAAGGTTTGTGTTCGTTTTCCCTGCTCACTATTTTAGAGTGTAACGGTAAGGAATTAGCTTGAAGTTAGTTCACTGTACCCTCTGCCAGGTACTTAACTGTGAAATGCAGAGTAATCATGTAGATGTATATGCAGACACAGCTGCACTCAGCAAAAGAGTGTAGAGTGGTAAGGAGATGAAGTCCAAAGTTTTGAATGATCTGAATAAGACTATTGGTAATCTAATTGGAGAGTTTTCTTTCTCGCAAGGAAATACAGTAAATTTGAATGCCAAGGTTGATACTCAGGTTAGATTTTTTGCACGAAGGGGAAAAGGAGTTTGAGTTTTGTTAATAACGATATACAAAAATACAGGGTGTACATAAAGTTCGGGAACACATTCAATTATCTATTGCACAAGAACCAAACATTGTACAGCTATCATACATATGCCACTTTGAAGAGAAAACCTGAAAGTTTTTTTTAATTTCATGTACACTCCTGGAAATGGAAAAAAGAACACATTTACACCGGTGTGTCAGACCCACCATACTTGCTCCGGACACTGTGAGAGGGCTGTACAAGCAATGATCACACGCACGGCACAGCGGACACATCAGGAACCGCGGTGTTGGCCGTTGAATGGCGCTAGCTGCGCAGCATTTGTGCACCGCCGCCGTCAGTGTCAGCCAGTTTGCCGTGGCATACGGAGCTCCATCGCAGTCTTTAACACTGGTAGCATGCCGCGACAGCGTGGACGTGAACCGTATGTGCAGTTGACGGACTTTGAGCGAGGGCGTATAGTGGGCATTCGGGAGGCCGGGTGGACGTACCGCCGAATTGCTCAACACGTGGGGCGTGAGGTCTGCTCAGTACATCGATGTTGTCGCCAGTGGTCGGCGGAACGTGCACGTGCCCGTCGACCTGGGACCGGACAGCAGCGACGCACGGATGCACGCCAAGACCGTAGGATCCTACGCAGTGCCGTAGGGGACCGCAGCGCCACTTCCCAGCAAATTAGGGACACTGTTGCTCCTGGGGTATGGCGAGGACCATTCACAACCGTGTCCATGAAGCTGGGCTACGGTCCCGCACACCGTTAGGCCGTCTACCGCTCACGCCCCAACATCGTGCAGCCTGCCTCCAGTGGTGTCGCGACAGGCGTGAATGGAGGGAAGAATGGAGACGTGTCGTCTTCAGCGATGACACTCGCTTCTGCCTTGGTGCCAATGATGGTCGTATGCGTGTTTGGCGCCGTGCAGGTGAGCGCCACAATCAGGACTGCATACGACCGAGGCACACAGGGCCAACACCCGGCATCATGGTGTGGGGAGCGATCTCCTACACTGGCCGTACACCTCTGGTGATCGTCGAGGGGACACTGAATAGTGCACGGTACATCCAAACCGTCATCGAACCCATCGTTCTACCATTCCTAGACCGGCAAGCGAACTTGCTGTTCCAAAAGGACAATGCACGTCCGCATGTATCCCGTGCCACCCAACGTGCTCTAGAAGGTGTAAGTCAACTACCCTGGCCAGCAAGATCTCCGGATCTGTCCCCAATTGAGCATGTTTGGGACTGGATGAAGCGTCGTCTCACGCGGTGTGCACGTCCAGCACGAACGCTGGTCCAACTGAGGCGCCAGGTGGAAATGGCATGGCAAGCCGTTCCACAGGACTACATCCAGCATCTCTACGATCGTCTCCATGGGAGAATAGCAGCCTGCATTGCTGCGAAAGGTGGATATACACTGTACTAGTGCCGACATTGTGCATGCTCTGTTGCCTGTGTCTATGTGCCTGTGGTTCTGTCAGTGTGATCATGTGATGTATCTGACCCCAGGAATGTGTCAATAAAGTTTCCCCTTCCTGGGACAATGAATTCACGGTGTTCTTATTTCAATTTCCAGGAGTGTATATCGCCACAGCGTAGTCTGGTGAGTTGCTGATAGTCAGCACTACTCGCAAACATGGTGAGTTCAGGTGTGGAGCGAGCTTTCTGTGCGTTGGAAGTCAACAAAAACAAATGTGCTACAGCTGTTCGATGGATGTTTAGAACCAAGTGCGGTATGAAACCACCAACAAGAAGGCCATTTATCGCTGGCACAATATACTGATTACGATGGTTGCTTGTGCCCAGGAATGGGAAGCGGACATCCCGGTGTGAGTAAAGTGAATGTGGAGCACATTTGAGACACCACGCGGGAGCAGTAACTGCTGCGCAGAATCAAACTCGTTTCTGACGTTCTGCGCATGACGCCACTGAATAACAGCTCTAGGCGCGCACGCGCGAAGTGTACGTCTGAGCTTTGTGTTGTCGTGGTTCGTCCGTGTTGTGTTTCGTGCGTGTAGTTGTTTTCGTTTGGTTATCTTTGTGCAGTGAGTGTTTGTCCGAAGTATTTGAGTGTGTGGAAGCAATGTCAGGTTGTGCTGTTGCTGGCTGTCACTCTCACAATCGCAATACAAAAGCGACTGAAATAGTGTTGCATTGTTTCCCATATGATGAAAGTCTGCAAAAGGTTTGGCTTTCAAAATGCTTTAGGAAAGATCCTGTGAACATAGGGAACGCTAGAATATGCTCTCGTCATTTCAAGGAAACGGATTATATCCGGGACTTAACGTTCAGAACTGTTAAATTTACCCGGAAACTACTCCTTAAGAGTGATGCGTATCCGTCTTGCAATTTGCCTTGTGGTAGTAGCGCCAGTGATAACACACCGATTGCAATAGAAGAAAGGAAAGAACGTTTTAACAAACGTGAAATTCATAGAAGAAGCCTAGAGATTTTAAAGAAGCTCTCACAATTGAAGACGACTCTTGACAACTATACGTTTACAGATGAAGTTCTTTGTAGTGATCCACATAAAGTCACTTTACAGAATTCTGTAGCGTCACTACAGAGTATAAATGCTCATCTAAGGAACATGTGCATGAAATTTCGAGCACGTAATAAAAATCTTAGAGGTCATCTGTCCTCAATGAAAGGACGTCTGCACGAAGAAGAATTTAATAAAAAGGAACTTGTGTCTCATGAAACTAATCGAATACTGGGCAAAATATTTTCACCCAATCAAATTAGAAATTTGTTGCATGGCTCAAAACGGGTTCGATGGGGCAAAGAGGACATTTGTAAGTCTGTTACTTTACGTGGTCTCTCGCAGAAGAGTTACAATTTCCTCAGAGAAAAATCGGGTATCCTCTACCTGCAGTGGCAACCTTCCGTTCTTGGATTAATCGCAGTTTCAGTTGCCAGCCAGGAATTTTGAAGGATGTTTTAGTGATGATGAAAATGCAGGCTGCAACACTGACAGGGAATGTATTTGTGTTTTGTCATTTGATGAAATGAACATTGATAGTAGAATTTGTTACTATCAGCAAGATGACAGGATTCTTGGACCTCACAGTAATGTCCTTGTTGTCATGATCCGAGGCTTGTGGAATCAGCTATCTATTTTAATTTTGACGTTCAGATGACAGCTCCACTCTTGAACGAAGTAATTGTTTCCCTGGCCAGCATTTGCTACAATGTTGTGGCTGCAGTAGCACACAGGGGTACAAAGAATAGTTCTGTCTGGAAGGATAGTTCTGTCTGAAAGGAGCTTGGCATTACTCATGAAAATACTTGTTTTCCACACCCATGTGATTATCTGAGACGTGTGTGGGTGTTTGCTGACGTTCCCCATTTGCTCAAACTATTAAGTAAACATTTGCTGGATCAAGGAATGATGTTGGAAAACAAGGCTGTGACAAAAATTGTGTTCGAGAAACTGTTAGTTTTGGACAGTGGCGAGATGAAAATATGTCCTAAGTTATCTCAACAACACATTACAGTGAAGGGCAGAGAGCGACAGCGAGTACGCTCAGCAGTTCAGCTGCTATCAAATACAACTGCACAGGCGATTCGGTATTTGATGCCTGAAGAAGGACACGCCAGTGATTTCATACAGATGGTGGATGAGACTTTCCATGTACTTAATTCAAGGACAAATAAAAGTAATAAATCACTAGCCTGTGGATTTGGTGTCAATTTTCAAGCCCAAGAACAATGCCTACGTAAATTTTCTAAGTGTTGTGAGAAGATGCGTTTTGGCAACTCTAAGCATCCCCTTCCCTTCCAAAAAGGATTTTTGAAAACTGTTCGGTCACTTTTGAGTCTGTTCAGTGACTTAGCTGTTTATAATATTAAATATATTCTTACAGCAAGATTAAATCAAGACTGCTTGGAGAACTTTTTCCTCTTATAAGAGGCCTTGGACGTTTTTATGGTCATCCAATGCCAGTAGAGGTAAAGAGCCGGATAAGACTGTTGTTGTTGGGAGCAAACGCTCGTGATATTCCACTTTCAAATGCATCGTCTGTTGAGCCCGATGAAGAAGGAAGATTCGTGACTGCAGCTGTTTTTGGCAATATCCTGCATGATATGTCTGAGGCGTTGTCAATGGTTGAAGGAGATAGAAGATTTAGATTTTGGAGAAGGAGCATCCGATGTGCCTCCAATGTCACTGACTTCTGATTGTAGCACTGAAGGATTTAAATATCTTGCTGGATATGTAGCTTATCGATGCAGACAGTATGACAGATCACTGGCCACACCCACTGGAGAGTTACTGACACTGCCTGAGGAGACATCGAGAGGATGACTGGGCATGGTTTCTCGTGGGGGTTTGCTTGTGCCTTCAGAAACGTGGATCGAAACAATTAGCAAATTTGAATTAATTTTTGCCCAGATCCAGGGACACGACAGTTTGTCCAGGGAAACTGGTGTCATCAAGAACCTGTGCGCTATACTTACCGAGCTATTCCCCACTATTCACCCAGAAATCATTAAGATTTACACTAGGACGATAACATTTATCTGACTACGTTGGCTGACTGCAAAGGTCAAGTCGAAGAAAGCCGCTCACAAACGGAAAGCAAGGAAGTGGTATTTGTCATCGCTTTAGAATGTAAGTAAACATTATTTGTGAAAGTTAAATAATATATGAACTTAGTGATAGAAGTGAAAGTCCTCTGTGTTTGTTTCACAACTAGCAAGACTCTACACTGACAGTGTCAAGGATTGGCTTATTGTTTCCCACACTACATACCAACTTTGCTGAACGGCGGACTCGGCAAGTTCATTTACCACTATTTCCTGTAAATCGTATTTTGCAGCACTTTATTAAATTCAATGCCCTTTAATATAAGTGAATTTTAACAACTAGGGCAAACATT
Organism: Schistocerca gregaria; assembly: GCF_023897955.1. NCBI lineage: Eukaryota > Metazoa > Arthropoda > Insecta > Orthoptera > Acrididae > Schistocerca > Schistocerca gregaria. Next base: position 648,720,336 of record NC_064931.1, on the reverse strand, counting down.
ATACTTCCACCTTGATAAAAATATAAGCCAAAGGTTTGAAGTGTGAGAAAATTAAGAACGTACGTGTGTGTGTGTGTGTGTGTGTGTGTGTGTGTGTGTGTGTGTGTGTGTGTGTATGTGTGTTTGTGTGTTTGTGGCAGTTCAGGTAGGTAATTCAAATGATTCCTACAAATAAGGCAATTGCATAATTTCTTGAGTGAAAACGACAGTGTTTTTGTAGACATGCTGTAAACAGAATATAAATGAGCATTACATAGAGCTTGTCAACAAGATAACACTTTTCCCAGAGCCAAAGTTAGAAAACTGAATGCTCATTTGAACGTTTACTTCGTAGAGAACTGCAAAACAGACTGTACTTTGCACTTATTTTTGTATAGTTTGATCTATAGACGCTTGATTTTATTAAAGTCAGCACTCAGCAGTATCTGTTTAAAAGCTGGACAAGTTACAGAATATAGCAGTAACTTTCTAGAAATAGCAGAACAACAATTTACCTTTTACTATTTCTGTAGAAACTGAAACGTTTCACAAATACATCGCTTAAATGCGCGGGCTGCGTCTTGTAGCGCTGTTCCAGATGCAGCGGCGGTTCCTTCGTGACGTCACAGCGTCAGCCAAGGGCAGGACAGAACGCTTACTGCTCAACCTTATTTTTTTTACGGACCTTGACGAGACACATTCATAAGGAGTCCAAAGAAATCAGTGTGTCATGCATGCCATGAACTTGAAATGGCTCCAATGACAGTGTGGAAAGCCCTGTGACAGAAGCTGTCTATGAAACCATCCAAATTGGAGCTAGTGCAGAAGTTCAATGACGACGACAAAGACAAGCGTTTTGAGTTTTGATCACAGTTGCAACAATTGAAAGAGGATGGGGATGACATTGTCGATCGCTCAAATTTTAGCGACGAAGTCACCTTTCACACTAATGGGAAAGTGAACAGGCATAACTGTCGAATCAGGGATATAAAGCGTCCAAACGAATGAACTGAATTTGAGATTGATCCCCCAAAGGTGCCTTGTCACGTCGTAAACAGTATGGGTCATTCTTTTTCGCCAAGAGCACTGTCACTGGATATTCCTACTTGGACATGTTGCAGCAATGGCTGATGCCTCAAATGCGATCGGACCCTTCGTTCATCTTCCAGCAGGATGTGGCTCCACCCCATTTTCGTTGTGAAGTTCGTGGGTACCTGAAGACGGAGCTGCGCATCGATAGATCGGCCGTGCTACAGAAGGGGACAGGGCACTCATGGTTCTCATATCTAATATTTGTAAAATAAATAAATAAATAAAACTTTCAGAGTCTCTTCAAAATGCAATATCTATGATATCTGTACAATATTTAGTTCTTGTGCAATAAATAATTGAAAGTGTTCCCAGACTTATTGGACACCCTGTAATGTTATCCCACTATGTTGTTACATTCAAGTAAATTGAATGATATAAAATTGTTAACATTAAATTGCATTCTACAATGAAACATTATCATTGGTCCACATCAGAATTTGGTAAAGGATTTAAGCAAACAGAACACAATAAAGTAAGAACAAAAATGGAATTTGTGTCATGTTTTTACTGCTGCACATGAAAACTATATATGAAAAATTCTAGGACTTTGTGTCATTCTTCAGTATGCCTTTATTTATATTTTAAAAACCTGGCTGAACTCTTCTGAAATCCTCAAAACTGCTTAACTGCCAAGCCTGTTACGATGAAGTACTTTACTACACACAAAGCAAGGTTATTATGAACTTTATTCGTGATTATGTGTTCAGAAGGTAGTTTGATATGCTGAATTAAGTTCAGACACTGCATGTACATTTGGAATATAGTACTGGTAATTTACTTGCTTTCCGTTAAATTTTTTAGTCTTTAGCAGGATATGGCCTGCTAGTGGAGCAGTGCGATAGTGAACTGCTTACACCAGAAAGTTTGGTTGTTGTGACAGACTGCAGTGTAGGTTAGGGTGGAAGGTGACAATTACGCTGAACTGGTGAAGCCAAGAAATGTGAATGCAAAATAAGCCATGGTAGCAGACTGATATCTAGTGTAACCTTACACCAACCTTTTCGCCATATTTATTTTTCCATATTTAATGCAAATTTCGTTATTACATCAAAAAGGCAAGATAAAAGCAGAAAAACAATAGACACGTCACCACAAACTATTTTGAAGCAAATTATACACATATATCATATATAAATAACGTAATTTACAATGAGGACCTGCTGTGCAACTTTTACCCCGTTTTGTTTATTGCACATGAACGACTTAAACATTAGATGGAAATTACAGAGTTCATGCTAAACTGAATCCTTCATTGGTTTCAAAAGCTCTCCTGCCGTCATGCGTTGGACTGCAGGAAACCTTGTCATCTCAGCTAAGTGTTTCGTGAAGGAACAGTCAGGTGACGTCAACTTTCCTTAATAAAATGTCAAAACAGACAAGTGCATACTGTCACGAGATACTCCCACATTCACTCCACATGGCCGGATGAATTAAAAGCGTCATATTTCAGAACCGTGACACAAATGCAACAAAAGATTTAGTTGGTGTTCTGAAAACATGAAGAAAATTCGACAAACACTGCAAACACAAACATCTGTAACTTCTGTATGACTAGAGATGGGACTGTGAAACAGGTAATTCTGGAAAAAGAGTGGGAACAATTATTCAAATGATATGTTTCTAGGCCATATCCAAACAATGTACACAATTAAGGTCACTAACCTTGGCTGTGAGTATCTCAAAACATGTCATCTTCAAAACTGATGAAAAATTACCACTGTATATTTTTTTCTTCATGCTAAACTATACAACATATTAAAAAATCTAGTTGGGATGACATTTAGATTAGGATATATATTAGGATATAAATTAATATGGCCAGCTATGTGATGCTATAAAGCAATACAAATTGTATGCAAACAGCAACAAAATGACATAAACTACTGTAAAGCATGTTACCTGTGAAAAATTTGGTGTGATAGCAATGCACTATAAGATAGGAATGTGAACAGGCCAATAGCATGCATTTGTTATATCCAAGGTAACATACTATCACCTCAGTCCTTCAGTGATGCACAACATGCTACAAACATCACAGCTAAACGCGTTTGTGGAAGGTATGGCAAACAGGTTGAAATTTACACAAAGTACTTACTGTGCCTCAATTATGTGTAGCTAGATGTAACATTGTTTGTACATCTTTGGTGAAAGAACATACATTCGTCTTGTTTTACCACATCAAGAATGACTTTTGAAACACCTCTGCCGGCCGCGGTGGTCTAGCGGTTCTAGGCGCTCAGTCCGGAATCGCGCGACTGCTATGGTCGCAGGTTCGAATCCTGCCTCGGGCATGGATGTGTGTGCTGCCCTTAGGTTAGTTAGGTTTAAGTAGTTCTAAGTTCTAGGGGACTGATGACCACAGATGTTAAGTCCCATAGTGCTCAGAGCCATTTGAACCATTTGAAACACCTCTGTGTTTACTGTGATTAACCTAACCTTATTCTCGCAATCCATGTGGGAGCTACACTAGATGTGTGTTGAAAGTTCCTAGATTAATCATCTTACTGATTTAATTATGAGTGTGACAAAAAGTACAACGTCCTTTTTGTCCACAGAAAAGATTTCGTTCTTGTCAAGGTACAAAAATGAAGATGAAGCGACATGAGGATGCAAGAAGTTAACTGTAACCAAAATGGTATCTTAATTAACATTGCAGACATGTCCAAGTCGCCAGTAACCTTCATACATGCATGCAACAATCCTTGTGATATCGCTGAGGTATGAGTCTTGTTTTGTTTATCTTAGATATTCATTTCTGATGTCTGGGGAACTGGAGAAAACTTTCGTTTGAGTGTTGTTATCGCTATCTAGAATCACACAGCGTAACTTATGCGTGCCTGCAAATGCGCAAATCTGTGCAAAACGCTCTTGAAGGAGAGATTCTTCTTCTCTTCTTCATCTTATTGTTAGCTGTATAATTAGTTGGAGTAAGTCAGGGTGATATGATGAATCGAGTGAAATGATGAATTGCTTTAATTCTTTATTGGTTAAACAGATGTCTCTGTATGTCTGTATGCCAACAGTCTCTGATCATATGTGCAGTGTGCTCGTGTTGAAAAACAACTCCATTTTAAAAACCGTAAGTACTTTGTAAAAAACTGTTTTCGATGCTAAATAATTTTTATATGCTGCATGCATTTGTAGATGTTACTTCAGGTAGCGTAGTCTGCAGGGTATTTTTTGATATATTCTGCCTTCTTATACTGCTTATGTACTACATAACCTAGAAATCGTTGCGTCTAGTGTTTCGACCTTCTTGTCATGCTATTCACCGTTTCACCCATAGCAAATGGGAGAAATGGTGAACTCGGGCAGGGGTGATATGGTGAACGACTTTTGTTATGTGTAAAGTGTAAAGCTTTACGTACATCCCAACCAGGGTTTTTGACAAGTCGTGAAATGTTAATGTTTCCTATCCCATCGAAGAGTTATATTATGTTTTATCTGACGTCTCAATACAATCGTTAATTTAAAAATTAGTTTTTATATATTTTTTGCGAGTACTGTTTGGTTTCTCAGTGATTAAAAAAGGAGATGTTCTAACTGCCACCATTGTTCCAAGCAAAGATGCCTACATTTTACGAAAGACAAAAAGGATCCAGCCATGCTCATTGGATAGAGGAGCAACTTAAGGACGCCGTAAAAGCGGTACAAAATGGAATGAGCCTGAATAAAGCCTCAAAGGTCAACCCTGAAGAGACGATTAGCAGTCGGGTGCTTTACGAAAAATCCGTTGGGTGGGCTGCCTGTACTAACACAAGACTGTGAGAAAAAGTTTGTATCATAAAATTACAAAACTTCGGATTTGCACCGACAAGGACAGAAGTATGTACCATGGCATATAAACTAGCTGGGAAATATAACCAACCTCACAAATTTAACTGAGAAAAGGAAATTGCTGGAATGGACTGGCTATATTTATTCTTAAACAGAAATCCGGAACTCTCAATCCCCAAATTGGAAGGAGTTTCACAATCATGGTCAAGGGGTTTAATTACCAAAACCGTTTTGAAGGGAAAAAATGAAAAGGCTGAGTACAAGGACAGTATGCCACTGGGTTCCACGATTTTCAGGTCACAAAATTCAGCGTACGTAACAACTGATATTTTTCTTCTGTGGCTAAGGAACCATTTTGCACCGAGGAAGCCTGAAGGAACAGTCGTGTTTATTTTGGATGAACATAGCTCTCATTGCAGCAGCATGGATACATTAGAGTTTGCAGAAGAAAAAACATAATTTTGCTCTGGCTACCCAGCCACACCACACACTACCTGCACTTGCTAGACAGAGCATTTTGCAAAGCTCTGAAATCCTATTATTAAAATGCTTGCATTTCGTACATTAAAATGAATCCAAATAGAAAAAATTCCAGACTAGTGTTCGGAGGACTGCTTACAGCGGCATGGCTACAAGCAGCTATGACAGGGAATGCAATATCGGGGTTCAGAAGCACAGGAATCATCCCGTTTAATCCTGATGTCATCCCCGAATACGCGTTTTTAAAATCAGCTTCAGATCAGGAAAACAACGAAATGAAAACAGACTTACTTCACTTCGACAAAGTTGTTTGCACTGGCAGGAGATAAATAATCCCTTGGAAGAAGCAACTGCTGATGTAGATAACGATGAATACGTACAAGCTTCACCACAACTGGGCTGTTCGCAATGGGCGGAAAATCCACAGGAAAACATGCAGTCTTCATCAGAAGCAACAGATATGACCTCAACAATTTCAAATAACCCCTGGCAAACTCTTGGAACATATTTCGCTGTTACCTATCCTAGATAAAATTGCATCTGCAAGGAAGAAATCTAGAGCTTTAGCTGAGGTTTTGACTTCTCCAGGAAACATCGACAACCTGCGAAACAGAAAACGACAAAGTGAGTCAGTGAAGAGTAGAGCAAATGCTAAAAAGAGGACCAAAGGAGAAACCATAACCAAAGGAAAAACCGTAACCAAAGGAAAAACCGTAACCAAAGAGACTACCAAAGGAATTATCAAAAAGCAGCAGCCTAAGAAACGAAAAGGGTCTACCACTGACACCAAATCCGACTCGTCGCTGGATATCCAATTGCAAGACGATGAAGACGGCACCGATGATGATGAGTATTGTTGTGTAGGGTGCGGTGAACTGTACAGTTGCACTAAAAAGGAAGTGGATTGGATCAAATGTATTAGCTGCCAACGTTGACTGCATGAAGACTGTTCAAATATGAATCTATGTGCGACGTATGAGGCAAAAAGCAGGTGAAATAAGTTCACCATTTCACCCAAAGGGCATTTGCCATTTCACACATATACATGGGTGAAATTGTGAAATTGATAAAAATAAATAGTTTTTTAAACTTCTGTAGTGCCTCAAAGAGGATGTGGTACTGTTAATGTGTTAATTATGTATTTTTTGAAAGGAGAGAGTTTTTATTTTGTTTAAATAAACAATTTCTTGTCTTCTATGAGGCCCAAATTTTTTAATCACCATATCACCCTGATTTACCCTATTATAGTGATACCCTAAAATATTCTGGAAACACCATTCAAACAGCTGTCTGAGTGCCGTCACCAAGATGGCCGCTGAGTGAGATCACAGGTATTTTCTTCATAAGCTGAAAGAACTTACTGAAGAGAAAAAATTGTCAAATTTAAATTTTCTTTGTTTTTTATACTTGCTGTAGTGGACGTTCTTCTCACACAACTGAATATTAGCGTTCCAGCAGCGCTTGTTCTTGAAGAAACTTGTTCTTTACCTGAAGTCCCGATAATCGCGACATAACCTGAAATTTTGCTTGACATAAACACAAAAAAATTTATTCAAGTTTTCTTGATAGTGCAAAATTCGTTTAAAAAAGACTGCTACTAGTTTCATCAGTGTCTATTGTCGCAGTAAAACTGCAATTAAACGTTTCTAAATCGTATTTAACTAACACATTTCGTATTGTTTACTAGTTAAATAGACGCGATCTAGGCCTAAATTTTCGGAGTTATAAACGTTTAAAAACCTGACCAAACACGCCTGATAACGTAAATTATCTAAAAGCAAATTAATTACAAATTCATTCTTCTTTCATTGTATCTCTAAATCAGTACAAAAAAAACCCTCCGCACATAAGATCTGTATGTAGAAATGTGGGAGCTGTTATAGGGTAGTGAGTAGAGGGACTTGTTGACAATCATGTAGGAAATATTTTCATTGGGGGCTGGGGGATGCAGTGGGAGAATGTTGGGAGAACAGAAGGGGCTCTCGCCTGGAACTGCAGAGTGTGCAGTAGGAACATTTTAATTGGTGAACAGGAAACGAAAATCTGTGCCCTTCAGGCACAGTTGGAGGAAGCAAGGGAGGAACTCATAAGGATCAAGGGAGATAGAGGGAGGAGCGTGGTTGGGAACTGGCAGCATGTTATGCCCTTAGAATCCTATCATCAGTGTGTAACATGCAGTGTCTTTTTTTAGTTACATATTATTCATATGTACTCTCAGTTCTTAGCTATGGCATTCTTTCTTGGGGAACAAATGCACAAAATATGAACACAATTTTAAAACTCCAGAAAAGAGCCGTATGAATAATAACCGAAAATACTAGTCGAGCTCATTGTAAAGATCTGTTCAGAACCCTGAGTATTTTAACTGCTCCATGTGAATACATTTACCAGTCATCTGTACACATGAAAAATAACATTGGTAATTACTGCACAAACAGCTCTGCCCATGACCATGCAACAAGAGATAGACTTAACTTACACTTGCCAAGAAGAAATAAACATAAAACGCTAAACAGCATTTTCTAACAAGGAATAAAACTGTTCAATAAATTACCAAAAGAGATTAAAGAAATTACAAAAATACACTGATTTAGAAAGGCAGCTAAAAGTACCTGTTATGCAATACAATTTATACATTGAAGGATTACTGAGCTAAAACAGAGTAGGGGTTTGATAAAAATGTTATACAAATAAATAATAATAATAATGATTGCAAAATATCCAACATTCCGCATAACACCTTCACTTTACATTTTTTCCTTCTTTCTTCCTTACTAGAAATACTTACACACAAGCTATGCATAGCACAATACTAACACCTGTTTCTGTTTCTGAGCTCGATATCTCATTCATTATGGAGGGATGCTGACGCAGTTTTTCTGGATAGCAAATGGGTAAGTTGTGGTACAGAAAATGGCACAGAGGTCACAAGTGTGTGTGTGTGTGTGTGGAGATATGAGTGAACAATCTGGCATTACATTATTTAATAAGTTATTTGTAAAGAAAAAGTATTGTATACCAGGAGTAAATCCAATGATTGTCTCTAACTAGAATCTGTAAAGATAGGTGAATACGAATTAACTTATTTTAAATTTATCTAAAGTTTAAATACTTTGACATGTCCTATATCGTTGTAAAAAGAGAGCTAAGGATGAATAAAGCTACTACTGCTACTACTATTATATGAGAGTTGTAGAGGTGTTGCAGACTGACAGGCAACAAGTCTCCTGATGGTACCAGCGATAACATCACATGCTCCTTTGCCATATGATGTGACAGATGTCACTCTGTACTGACACTGAAATCACTCTGATGAAAAAATGTGTTTGCAAAAGTTTTTATAGTGGACTGCAACACCATCTGAGAAGTAGTACACAGATATACTTGGGGGTTCGTTCGAGATGAGAGATCATGAGATAAATCAAGTGATGCTGGAAAAAAGTTTCACCCAAAATGCCACGTTTGAGGCGATCTGATACGATAAGAAATGAAATGTGCTCTACTGCATAGGTTTCTGGATGTCAATAATAAACAACAAATGAATGAATGAAGGTCTGTACTTTGTTACAGTGAAATCCCAGGCCCCATCCTGCAGGACAAATGCCTATATATCTGCAAAATCACGCATTCCAATGTATACATTGCAACAAAGTGCCTCTTTGAAATGTAGAAATGCAGATTGTATGGTGACTATGAAGGAGAGCAGTGGTATCTGTTTTATTTTGTCTGCAGCATGTTTCAACATATGTTCTACAAAAAATAGGCATATCTGGAGGGTTGGTTATTCTATTTGTAGATGTCTACAGTTAATATGTTATTTCATCACTTCCATTTTCATCAAATTACTCTTCACAACACAACATGAAAGAATACATACCAGGGCATTTCTCACATATTGACATATAACATTTTGGCTGTGTAGGGTTACAAATGACCTGAGGAAGAAAATGTCTGTACATGAAGTTGACAACTCGTATCACATGTCAACTCTTCCATTTTGCACTTTCTGACGTGAGATTCACATTTTGATGAATACTGCAAACATACATGCTGTAGGCATCGGTTGCTCCAGCCAGAACACAGTTCTTGGCCTGTAACTGGCGGAGTTCAGATAATCCAATTTTCTGTCTTTGATGTTCACTTTTGAACGCTTGATATATCTCATCCAGGTTTCCCAACACCAACATCAATACTACACACAATATTTGAATCTTATTACTGCTGCGGTACTGGTAGTGAATTTATTTTTTAATTGCATTATAATTGCAGATTTCACTTTTTTCTCAGCCTTTGCATTTTCTGTCACAGTGGATATGTATTTAATTTCGAATACCTTAGACATTTTCTCAAATTTTTTATGCATGTTTATATTCTCTCTCAGTCTCCTCTATTTCACTGAGTAGTTATCCAGAGATGCCAGACTGTCACGTAATGCAATTAAAGCAACACTTACAGGCATGTCTGACTGGCCTTCACGTAGGTTTGTAGTTCCTGCTTATTTAAATGTAGTTAGATCAGTCACAGGGCCTTGTTTCTGTGTCAGTTTTTTCTTCATCTATCACTCACGACATTTTACAAGCATTAAATAATAAAATAGGGCATGTTGATATTTTCTGCGACTTGTCTAAAGCAATTGACTGTGTAAATCACAATATTCTCGTAGATAAAATGAAGTTTTATGGGACTGATGGTATAGCCAATTAATGGATAACATCAAGTCTAGCCAAATGAAAATAGAAAGTTTTACTCAGTAATGCAACCAATGTAGTCTGGGGACATTACTCTTGACTGATGAGAAATCACATGTGGGATTCCCTAGACATAAATATGTCCAATTTAATCTATACTAGCCGATATCTCTGGAGTTACACAATTCTGCAAGGGAAGTCTCTAGCAAAAGTTGTAAGGTTTGAAGGGGTTCATTGAATGACTACCTCGAAATGACTGTGAACCGTGTTTTCAAGGTCAAATCAAGACCAAGTTCATTTTTGCAAATGGTAACCCCTACTTTTGTTCCATATTTGTATTCTATGTGAAAAAACAGATTGTTTGTAGGGAACATTTTTTTAGAAAAACTAATGATTTGTCGCCAAGGGGCACTTCATTGTTACTTTCCCAGGTTACCAGTATCTCGAGAACGAAGCGAGATCAGCAAAAATTTTCAATGAAAATCTTGTATGGTTTCTGAATTCTGTCCACTGGTTAAATTTTCGTGAACTTGAAATTCTTCAGTAGGGATTAATCTGAAAGCAAATACCGCCAGCATTAGCAGAACTCTATATGCACGACGTGGATGTTTCCCAGTGGATTTGGCACTTCGTTAGCCCTGGAAAGGGCTAATTTACATAATTCTCACTGGAAATTTAGGATCTCTGATGCTCGATCAACTGCCCATTTTGCCTAATGCACATTTGCACTCTCTGTCGGAAACTGGTCTCGACATCATTCAATATCTGATGGGTGATTGCCTGGAAAGCCACCACAATCCTTTCTCTCATATCTTCTGTCGTGAGTGAAATACACTTTCTGCTTCACAGCTCCCTATAAGCTGAAGTCTAATGGTGTTAAGTCTGGCGATCTTGGCGGAAATGCACGAATTGATTTGGGTAAGTTGCATTAAGGTACTTTCTAACAGGTAAGGCCTGATGTGCAAGGCGCCGTCATGTTGAAGCAACATACGTCTCGTATGTCTAGAGGGATATTTTCTTGAAAAGGAAGCACCAGGTACTGGAGAATATGAAGATAGCGGAAGCCTTTCAACGTTTTGCCATAAAAAACAACCGGTCACGTAATCTCTAACTATCGCCGCCCAGGCATTGATCGACCACCGTCTCTGTTCCTGATCTCGTTGACAGCGAGGATTTGCTTCCGCCCAGTAGTGTGCATTATGGAGATTGACTCCGTCCATGCTGTCGAAGTTTGCCTCGTCTGTAAAGAACAGAGCCAGTCACGTAATCTCTAACTATGGCCGCCCAGACGTTGATTGATCGCCGTTTCTTTGTTCGTGATCTCGTTGCCAGCGAGGGTTTGCTTCAACCCAGTAGAGTGAATTATGGAAATTAACTGCTCCCATGTTGTCGAAGTTTGCCTCGTCTATAAAGAGAGTGAGTGCGAAGAAAGAGGGATCGCGACCCATCTCGGTATCGGCCCATCATCAACATGCCAGACATCTCTCAGGATCCCCAGCCTCAATTGCTTGGGTGATATGTAAGTGATATGGGTGGAATTTAAAGTATCTTAAAACACGAGATACCGTTGATCGAGGCACGCCATGCATTCGCTGAATCTGACGAGTCGAAAGGTGTGGATCTTCAGCGACAACAGCACGAACTCCCAGTGCAATCGTCTCTCTCTGGCCCGTCTTTCGTCTCTGTCTTTAAACTCGTCTTACCAATGACATAATTGTAACCTTCGGGGGATGATGGGCATCGGGATACCTTTTTGCATCCCAGTCTTTGAGCGGCTGCATAATTATCGCGACACTCGCCAACAATTTTTATCATTCCCACTGTTTCTAACGGCGTGTAATCAGTCATTTTGGACAGATTAGAGCCGACAAATAAATTTTGCTGATTAGTTTTCCTATTATTGGTTTTCTTAGGGTTTTCTTTCAACGAAACATCCGGCAAGCATGTTGCAGGACAACTGACTTATTACAGTGTAGGCCTACGCGACCAGTTTGTTTATAAATGCGCGCTGTTGTTTACGCCACAGATTTAAAATAAAACACAGCATTTTAAGTGCGCACTTCCAGAAAATTACTTAGAAGTCTAATAGATATGTGACTTTCAAGAGGGCACCTTTATGTATCTTGATATTGATCTAAATATCAAAATAATGAAATACCCCATGGTAATCCATCCTTTTCAAATATGGAGAGAAGGCAGAAACAAAAGACGGATCAGAGAAAGTTGATTACGGAACAAGGTGCCTCACATAAATTTTTCTCTAATGGGGTCCAAACATTCATGTTGAGAATAATTTTGCTTATACGGATTTGGAAAATTCAGACGAGGTTAAATTCATAAGAATTTGACAAGGTGGAATTTTTCTAAATTCCTTAACACACTTTTTTTGTAAGTACATAAGAGAAAAATTTGTGAGGTCACAGCAGTCAAGAATCAATCTGAGTGAGCAACACTGAGAAATATTCAGTCTCCAAAGGTAAAATTTCTCTGAACTCCCACTCATGATTTCAAATTCTATGACGTTTATTACTTAGCCTCAAAGCTCCACCATTCTCTTCTCTGAATGTGCTGGCACAAGCACAATGCTAGTCTCTGATTCGGCACCCACCAATTGGTGAATGTTGTGTTCCGCTAATGCCGATGGTATTTGTTTTCAGGTTAATAGCTACTGAAGAATTTCCAACCCATTTCAAGTTCACGAAAATTTCACTAGTGGACAGAGTTCATAAACCATACAAGATGTTCATTGAAAGTTTTTTCGGATCTCGCTTGATTCTTGAGATGCCGGTAACCTGGGAAAGTTACAATGAAGTGCCCCCTGCCGACAAACCATTGGTTTTTCGAAATAAATATTCCCTACCAAAAATGCATTTTTTTCTCGTGGAATGTGGATTAAAAAATAGGGGTTACGATTTGCAGAAATGAACTTGACCTAGGTTTGACCTGGGAAACAGGAATCCAGGTCATTTCGAGGTAACCTTTCCATGACTCCTTTGAATCCTTACAACTTTTACTACAGACTTGTTTTGTAGAATTGTGCCATATATTGGGCAGTACAGATTAAAATGGGACACCCTGTATAGTCTTCTCAAACCCTATCGTAATGGCAGATTTGTACAGTCACAAAACACTACACCATTTGCTACAGCTTCATCTGCACATGTGGAATGCTAATTGTCATCCAATATTTAATAGTAAATGCTTCACATCTTGTCACTGTTAAATAACAGAACGTAATAACATTTACATGGCCTTTCCATATTCTTAGCATACATAATAATAGTTGATATTTAGTTGATCACCTTGCACTCTAACTTGTGGTTGCTCAAAATAAGAATGCTTCTCATTGACCTCTTAAGATTGCTAGCACATCTGTGATCGATCAAAATAAAAACACATGTTATTGGCCAGTTCACATTGCTGCCTTACTGTACAGTGCTGTTGCATCACCCTTTTATCAGTTATCATGTTTTCCAGTACTTTGCATCATTTTGTTGTAGACAACATCCAGTTTTTGCAGCTATATGGCATCACATAGCAGTACATATTAATTTTCGTCTCCTAATCTAAATATCTTTCCCACTTGATTTTTTACAGTGTTGTATAGTTTAGCATGATGAAGCAAATACATCTTTTATAATTTTTTATTATGCTATTTTTTAAGATGATGAAGAAGTCCCATGCTTCTTGACAGAGCATAAGGAAACAATGTGGGAGACCTGCGCTACTGTACTAGGCAATGTCTGAGTGGAGGTGGTTTGCCATTGCCTTCCTCCAACCATAATGGGGATTAATGATGATGAGGACGACACAACACACAATCATCTCGAGGCAAGTGAAAATCCCCGAACCCACTGGGAATCGAACCCGGGACTCCGTGCTCAGGAAGCGAGAATGCTACTGTGGGATTACAAGCTGCGGACATGTTTTGGATATTGAAGGCCAAAGGTCAAGGTTACTGACCTTCATCATGTCTGACTGTTTGAATATAGCCATCTTGCATATCATTCAAAAATGTGTTGTCAGATCATCCAAAATTAATTGTATCACAATTCTGTCTCTATTAGTTTACTGTCCAATATCCTTGACATCCATTTCTTGTAGAATCTTAGTCACATTATGAGTTCAAACATAATGAGGTACCAAGCAAGGCTGAGCAGTGGTTAGCACACTGAGCTCTCATTCAGGAGGAGGACAGTTCAAACCCATGTCCAGCCATCCTGTTTTAGGTTTTCCATTCTTTTCCTAAATCGGTTCACTCAAATGACAGGATGATTCCTTCAAAGGGGCACAATCGATTTCCTACCCTATCCTTCCCTAATGTGATGGGACCGATGATCTCACTGTTTGGTCCCCTCCCTCACATCAATCAACCAACCATAAAGAGCTATCTGGAATAGAGTGACCTCCGCCATACCAACTAGCACAGATTTCGAAAACATCGATCATGTGAAAGCCAAATTGCGCTTTTTTGCATGACATACTGAAAGCCATGTATCAAAGTAGTCAGTTACATGCAGTATTTATCGATTTCCGAAAAACATTTGACTCAGTACCACACCTACACTTGTTATGAAAAGTATGAACATATGAGATAGAAGCAAAATTGTGAGTGGTTAGTTAGTTACATGTTCCGCAGATAATTTGAACTATCCTTTTATTGAAATGATCTGGTTATAGCATATGTATCCATGATTAATGTTAACATTATTCTTATTGTTCTTAATATACATTAATGACTTGCCACTCCATATTCATGAAGATGCAAAGCCAGTTCGTTTTGCTGATGACACAGGTGTAGTAATCACACCAAACAAACAAGAATCAGCAGAAGAAATTGAAAAATAGTGTTTCAGAAAATTATGGCCTCTCACTAAATCTGGAGAAAACACAGTATATGCAATTCTGTACAGCAAATAACATAACACCATTGATAAATATAGAGTGTGACACAGATATCTGTTGATAAGGCAGAATATTCAAAATTTCAATGTGTGTGCATTGATAAGAAATTGAATTTGAAGAAACAAATCGATGATCTGCTGAAATGGTTAGGTAACTCTACTTATGCTATTAGGGTTATTGCAAATTTTGGTGATAATGGTGATAAACATATCAGTAAATTAGCATATATATATTCATTTATGAAATTTATTATTAATAAACCATCGCAGTTCAAAAATAACAGTGAAGTGCATAGCTACAATACTAGTAGAAAGGATGAATTTCACTATTCTGAGTGAAATCTGACTTTAGCACAGAAAGGGGTGAATTATGCTGCCACAAATAATCTTTGGTCATTTGCCAAATAGTATTAAAAGTCTGACAGACAGCCAACCAACATTTAAAAGCAAATTAAAAGAATTTCTGAATGACAACTCCTTCTACTAAGTAGATGAATTTTTAGACATGAAGTACTAACTGTAAAGAAATGCTTCATTATTTTTTGTAAAGAAAACTTACATTAAAGTGATATGTTCCATAACATTATGAAATGTCATATTCATGATCTGGGGAACAAAGATTAATATATTTATTTATATGTTATGGACATATTAGTTTTCAGGTCAACTCATCCAACTACACTTAAAAACAAGTTTTTTACAAGCTAAATTTGATGGCTTACTTATAAAGACTTTCATTTGCGAATATATGTGTATAAAATCCCTAGGTGAGGATGTATTCATGAAGCCTGTGGGTGAACATCACCTATTAACCTTAACTGCTCTATTTTGTGGAATCAATATTTTTCTCTACGTGATGCATTACCCCAGAAAATTATTCCATAAGACATTTTCGAATGGGAATATGTAAAATATGTCAGAGGATTAAATTGTTTCTTTCCAAGGTTAACAATTAATACAAAGAGCAGGAGTAGTTGAACCTAATCGCTTCAGAAGATTGGTGGTATGCTTCATCCAGTTCAAGTTCTCATCAATAAGTACACCCAAAAGTTTGAAGCATTCTAGCCTGTTTACTGATTTCCACTCATGTGCTACATTAATTTTTGGGTTGACTGTATTTGTTGTACAGAACTGAATATACTGTGTGTTTTCAAAATTTAGGGAGAGTCTATTTTCTGATAATCACTTTATAATTCTTTGTAAAATATAATTTATAATACTTTTATTGCTTTCACTCTAATGGGATTTATGATAGCACTAGCATTGTCTGCATAATCAATTATACTGCTACATAATGCAGAATAGGAGTGGATCCAAAATTCAATCCTGTGGAACTCCTTTTGTGATTTCTCCCTAATCAGTACAATTGTCTACTCTTCCCATGTTGTTTGAATTATTCAGCACAGTTTTTTTGCTTTCTGTTTGTTACGTATGATTCAAGTCAGACATGTGTAAAAACACATCAATTCCATGTAACTTGAGCTTTTCTGAGAACGTAACATGAACTACACACTCAAATGCCTTTGAAAGATCACAAAAATACCAGCTGGAGGTATTTTATTGTTTAAGGCTTGCACTATTTGACGAGTGAATGTATAGAGAGCATTCTCGATCTAGCAACCCTTCTGGAATCCAAACTGTGTTATGCTAAGTAAATTATTTCCACTTAAGTGTGCGACTGCTCTTGGGTACATTAGTTTTTCGAACATTTTGGGAAAAGATGTCAGTAACGAAATGGGGGGATAATTCTTTAAGCCTGTCTTGCCACCTTTCATAAGAGGAGCATTAACAATTGGGTATTTTAAGCCTCCTGGAAAATTCTTTATGGCAGTGTTGCATTACATATATTGCTAAGGACATTACATATTAAAATGAAACAACTTTACAGAATTTTGTATGAACGTCCATCAACATCATTTGATATTTGGTTTGCAGGATTTTTATAATTCTATTAATTACAGTAAAGAATTTTGAAGCTACTTCTACTTGCTTAAATTTGTGTGGCACAACTTGTTTAATATATTTTGTTGCTTCTTTGACTGCACCATTTAATCCTACTTTTGCTGCTTCATTTATGAAGTGATTGTTAAAAGTTGTGAATTCACAATCACAACATTGGCATTTTTTATTGTCTCTTTTATACTGACTGGCTGTCCTGACTCCCATATGACAAAGTTCCTTACAGTTTTAATCTTATTATCCACATAGCTGATTTTTGTCAGCACATACATATTTCTGAGCATTCTTATGTTGTTGTAGTGTGTAAATAAACTCTAATCTTGACTTATTCTTGACTTTGTATAAGTTCCTTCTTACTGCTAAATGAGATTTTAATTTCATTAGTTATTCATGGCTTACTTGTTTACTTAAGGTATTTTTAATAACTTTTTAGGAAAGCAGCTTTCAAATATTGACACAAATTGACTGTGAAATAAACTGAACTTGACATTACCATCTCTTTCTATACACATCTGATCTGATATTACGTCTTTTAATTTACTCTTAAAACAATGTATCCTGTTCTATTAATAAGTGTCACTGCTTTGTATGAACCTACCTCAGTGCTGTAGCGTGCCATATTGTTTATATCCATGAACTGTCCATCATGATCAGATAGTCCATTAACAACTGCATACACATTAGTTGTTTCAGCCTGAAAACTGTCTACAGAAATGTTATCAATCACTGTCCAGCTATCTTGCTGCATATGAGTTGGAAAACTGGCTGCTGAAATTAGATTGAAACACCCAAATAATGTTTTTAAAGAAATTTCCGCCATGTGGCTGTTAACTGTTCATTTGTTTAACACAGCCATGATATCGGCTTTGTAGCCATTCTCAAGTGCATGTCGAAATGTTGAAACATGTCTGACCTATCTGTGATATGTCATCATCGAAAAAACGTATTTCCGGTCTTGTAGATCAGTTTTCTTACTACAGGATAGGAGTATGTATCCAAGATACATAATATGGCTGATGTTATGCACAATGCTAAACCATTAACATACAGTATGATGTATTTAATGGCTAATATATTCATGTGACCTGCATTCATCACTTCCGTTCATCAACTGAAGTTCAACTGATGTTGTATGTCAATGGTTTATTATTGTGCTTAATTCAGCCATATTATCTACAATGAATGTGTACTTGTATCCTGTAGTTCAGCTGCTAGTCTTTAAGGCGAGAAATATGTTGTTTTGATGATGAAATGTCACAGACAGTTTTGGTATATTTTAATATTTCAGTATGCACTTAGAGAGGCTACAAAGCCAAAAACATGATTGTGTAAAATAAATGAAGTATTGACAGTCAAATGGCGGAATTTTTTTTAAAAAATTCTATTAGACTGTGGTGCCTCATGTAGGAAAGATCATCAACCCAAATAATAATTCTAGTTCATGTTTCCTGTTCCATATCTTTTAAGAAATGTACATTGGAATCTCCACAGGCTACTAATTGTTTCTTGGTGTCTTACAGGTAGCTCACTAACTCATCTAGATTAATAATAAATTTCTGAAAGCTTCCTAGAAGGGATCTATAGACTGTTACAATTATTAGAGAAGTATTCTAGAGTGACAACTCACAAGCACGTTTCTAGGTTCTGATCAACTAAAAAACTATTTGTTTCAATATTTTTAACTTTGTATCCAACTTGAAAATATTTTAACTCCTTTCTCCATTTTGACTTTATATGAAAAGATGCTAGTCTATGATTGCCGATATTTAAGTTCTCCATTCCTGTGGTTATAAGGTGCTCAGAGAGGCACAGAACAGCTATTACTTCAAAAAATTCCTCTTCTTCTAGGCATACAAGGAGATTTTCTACTTTGTTTTCAACCATTTAATGTTCTGCCAGAACGAATTTATTTTATTTTCTCGGAATCTGTTACATATATTATAGCCCTGTTCAGCTCTAATTTCTTTCAGTATCATTTGTCTGTAACCTGACTCCAACTTGAACTGAGGATTTTTTGGTAGGGAGGATGGAGCAAGTTATATTGGACAGAGAGTCACTGATGGATGTAGAAGTAAATCTAGGTGTGCCCCAAGGAAGTGTGTTGGGTCCCCTTCTGTTCATGTTTTACATTAATGATCTCGTGGACAATATTAATAGTAATCTCAGACTTTGGCGGTTGACGCAGCTACGTTATGTGATCAAAATCATCCGGACACCTGGCTGAAATTGACTTACAATATCGTGGCACCCTACATCTCCATCGGTTATGCTGGAATTCAGTATGGTGTTGGTCCACCCTTATCCTTGATGACAGCTTCCACTCTCACAGGCATACGTTCAGTCAGGTGCTGGAAAGTTTCTTGGGGAATGGCAGTCCATTCTTCATACAGTGCAGCACTGAGGAGAGGTATCGATGTTAGTCAGTGAGGCCTAGCACAAAGTCGGCTTTCGACAACATCCCAAAGGTGTGCTATAGGATTCAGGTCAGGACTCTGTGCCGGTCAGTCCATTACAGGGATGTTAGTGTCGTGTGATCACTATGCAAGAGGCCGTGCATCATGAACAGGCCCTCGATCGTGTTGAAAGATGCAATCAGCATCTGCGAATTGGTCTTGAACAGTGGGAAGCAAGAAGGTGCTTAAAATATCGATTTAGGCCTGTTCTGTGATAGTGACAGGAGAACAACAAGGGGTGCAAGCCCCCTCAATGATAATCACAACCACTCCGTAACACCACTGCCTCCAAATTTTACTGTTGGCACTCTTATCAGACGACGTTCACCGGACATTCGACATAGCCACACTCTGCCATCTGATCGCCACATTGTGTACTGCGATTCGCCACTACACAAAACGTTTTTCCACTGTTTGATCGTCCAATGTCTACGCTTCTTACACCAAGCAGGTCGTCGTTTGGCATTTTCCAGCATGATGGGTGGCTTATGAGCAGCCGCTCGACACGAAATCCAAGTTTTCTCACCTCCCTCCTAAGTGTAATAGTACTTGCAATGAATCCTGATGCAGTTTAGAAGTCTTGTGTGATGGTCTGGATAGACATCTGCCTACTACACATTATGACCCTCTACAACTGTCAGCAGTCTTTGTCAGTCAACATGAGGCTAGCCTGTAAGCTTTTGTGCTGTACGTGTCCCTTTACTTTTCCACTTCACTATCACATCAGAAACAGTATACCTTGGGATGTTCAGGAGTGTGGAAATCTCATGTACAGATGTATGACACAAGTGACACCCAATCACTTGACCACGTTCGAAGTCCGTGAGGTCCAGAGAGAGCCCCATTTTGCTCTCTCACTATGTCTAATGACTACTGATTTCGCTGATATTGAGTAAGTGGTAGTAGGTGGCAGTACAGTGCACCTAGTAAGCAAAACTTACATTTTTGTGGGTGTCCAGATACTTTTGATGACATAGCGTATCTATAATGAATCACATTATGAAAGGAAGTAGTAGCACAAAGCCAATACAAGCACAACCTACATTGTTGCCAAAATTCCTTCCCGTCCCCCACCCTCGTACAGAGTGTAGTGGTAGATGTGGCAATGTCATATTTAAATTATGAGCTGTATTACGAGTGGCAGATGATGCCATGACCAGTTGTAGCCGAACTATAAACTCATTGTGGTCATTGAATACATATACATATACCCCAAGAGTGGAGTGTTCACTATTTCATGCTGGCCGCGGTGGTCTAGCGGTTCAGGCGCTCAGTCCGGAACCGCGAGACTGCTACGGTCGCAGGTTCGAATCCTGCCTCGGGCATGGATGTGTGTGATGTCCTTAGGTTAGTTAGGTTTAAGTAGGTCTAAGTTCCAGGGGACTAATGACCACAGCAGTTGAGTCCCATAGTGCTCAGAGCCATTTGAACCATTTTTGAACTATTTCATGCTGAATGTCAGTACCATCGCCGCTGCTATTTTTTTCACTGTCCAGTATAGATTTGATAATGGATTTGTATCTTACATTGGTTTGCCTTTTCACATTCATATGCAGATCATCCAAATATATATATATATATATATATATATATATATATATATATATATATATATATATATATATATATATATGCGATGGAAAGAAGTGAGTATGTCAGTATATACATCACCATGGATAAATTTGCATTCATGCTGGGCACTCAGTCTGATTGGATGGGTGTGCATAGACAAAGCATTCACTTGTAAATGGACTCAAAACTCAAACTCTCGAACATACAGTTGGAGGCATACACAAGAAACTAGAGACGTATTGCCATACCCTTCTGAGATTGAACAAAGATCGGGTTAATGGAATTGAATAGAAAGTAGAGGACTTAACTGAACGGGAAATAGCTATTGTTGAGATGGGAACATTACATGAACTGTTTAATGCAACTGAAAAGAAAGTAGATGACTTAACTGAAGGGGAAATAGCTGTTACTGAGAAGGGGGAGCAGCATAAGGGGAAGAAAAGCGGATATATAAAGCCCCACACTGCACAGAAGTCGTATTAGCATACAATGAGATATTGACTAAGCATAAAGTCATCGAGCCACAGAACGCCGTTCAAGAGAAATTATGGTTGCTGAGGTTAGGGCATTTGAAATGGGAGCGAACATTAAGATAAACCATTAAGCTGGTTACAGAATGGGTTTCTCATTATTGATAAAACAAATAATGAGAAACCCATTCTGTGAATGATTCCAGCAATCCGTACATCTCTTTATAAAATCATTGCACAGTGTATCAGTTCCTACATGAGCCTGGTAAATGTGTTTTCAAATCAGATTGTCTTGTTTGGATGCTACAATTAGGTTTGCATTATCCCTCACCAGCTATTTTGGGAGTCTGGAATATGTCTGACACGCATAAAATACATCAACATCCATATGGCGACCAAAACAGAAATATCATCGAATTTGATCTAGGTTTTCCACAGCAGCAGCATCAAATATGAACACTTTGTTTGGCTTCACTTTTTCCGGTGGAGGGATATCACTGCTCTCACTGAATATCATGTGTGTCACACCATCTACACCCTGCAATATCTCCTGTAATAGTTGGTATTTGGACTGAAACAGTGTTTTTTAAAATACACATACATGCTCGAAGCAGACTCTATCCAGGTGTGTTAGCAGCAACATGAGAACATTTGTCTGCCGCAGTTGGATGGACCTACAATTATTGCACATATGTTGTCAGGAACGAGTACACCATTCTTCTATAGATCTTGCACGCCGTCACAGCTCCAGTCGCTTACAACAAAGTCTTGATGCTTCACCCACCCTGCAATGATACTGATTATGTCAAGAACTGGAGTGCAGTGGGTTTTTATAGAAAAATAATGAAAACTCTGCTTGCCATGAGACTGACTCTATCAGGTACTAGTGTGCAATGAGCTTTTACAGAGAATTTAGTTATATGGCATTATTTTCTGCTGTTGCGTTATTGCAACGAAAATACTGATAGCAATAGCTTTAGTACTTGCAATATAATGATAGGTATGAAATAAAACTCATACATGGCTATATAAATCATTATTCAATAATCATACACAGGGTGCACTACATCAATGGGTTCTTTCTTTATCTTAACACCAGTACAGAATATAGAAAATGAAGCCTTCTTGTAATTACAGAATTCAGCATGTATTTCTGTCAAACTTATTAGCAGTCTATTAGTTTCTGTCGCCACCATACTGATCCACTGTTCGAAATCGTCTATATGCATACTGTTCATATTACAACAAGCCAGTCTCTGTCTGTGAATGCTTCTGTACCAGTATGTAAACACTTCAAACCAGTAGCAGTTAAATTATGCACTGAAGTGAACAGGATGCATATGGTATCTTCTCATCCATTATATCCTCACGTTTGCCATGCAGTATCACAGGAATATTCTGCGATGGCATGTATTATGGGGTCAAGAACCGACCTGTGTCATGATGTTAAGGATTCCTGGTGCACTTCTGCGAGTCAGGGACTGGCTAAGTGTCTTCAACCAACAATAGCAGCTTATTGTCCCACTCCAACAAGCTGACCAGGTACGTGACAGGATCCCATGGTGCTGCCACTGCTGTGCATCTGGGCATGCCTTATGATGTCACCGCTGCTGGTCCCAACAGGCTGGGACACATTGCTGCTGCCGGTCCCAACAGGCTGGAGGGCGCTGCAACGACTGATGAACAAAGAAAAACCGTTACAGATAACAATAGCAGCATAAGGACTTCATATTTCTCAGAGAGACACTAAACACCGAAATTAAGCAAGGGCTACTTACTCTTCCACAGTCTTTTCCTATTCTGCTCCTGCTGCAATGGTAGATTTCGGCTGGGGCTTCATGCTGACCGACTGCAAATGCGGCTGCAGAGCTGATGGGCCCATCTTATATCCCTGATATGATCGGATGCTGCGTTCCTATTGGTTACTGCCAATTTCGAGCGCCTCTGGTGGCATAATTGTGAACTAGAGCAGTTGCTTGGTGTTCTGGATCGGAGGCAGACGTCTCTTGTGAGTTGGAAAAGTCACTGTACATTTCAAAAGTGGCAAGCAGTAATAACAACGGCATTGGACTACATGAAATGCAGCATGCATCTTGATACAATTCTGCTGCATAGCCATTATCTGCTGGATAGTGTTCCTCTTCAGGCACTCACCCAGTATAACTCATTTCCATTCTGCATGTAGGAGGCTATGGGCACAGTCCTCAGTTGTATGCTTACAGGCTACATGGCTGCTAAAGTCCTCCCAGTCAGATACCAGCCGCTCTTCAATGGCACACATTCCTCACAGCACCGAGGTTGGCGAGTGTGTGATGATGGGATGGGAGGATGGGTTGGTGGAGGGGGAAGTGGATGGGGATGAACAGGTGATGCTCTTCAATTGTACATACTACATAATATTATATATACAAATATGCTGTCACTGCAGCTAGTTAGCATCAACTGCCTGCCTCTTCCATTTTGGAAGAGTGAATAATTCATGTGGAATATCTCGGAAGTTTGCGCATGTCCATGAACATCTACTGGTTGCAACATGCATCTTGTCTCCATCGTCTGCAGTGTCACCATCTGCTGAACCAAATTCTTCTGCTTCTTTCACCTAGACTCTTCCATTATCATAGTCTCCCAATCCCAGTGTAATGAGCTATCATTACAGTCCGCCCTCAAATAGATAAATGTAATACTGCTATTGAAATCTGCTATAACTTTCACATTCATATCGTTGATCAAACACATAGTGATGCTTCCACAATGACAGCTCAGCATAGACTGAACCTCTCCCAACAATTCTGGTCATGTAACCAGAGAAGGGAACTCCCACCCAAGTTTGAAATTCCCACCAGATTCTGGAGGATCGGTTGGTGAGAGGGTCTGTACCCCTCTCACTGCACAGGGAAGTTCACTTGGGCTTTCCTCCCAGAAGCACCAGGGCTTGAAGCCCGGAAAGGGCACCTGGCATTTTGAATTTCCCTCCAATTCTGGGGTGGGGAGTGGGGGTATGACGTCAGCACAGCCTTGGGACAAATTCCCGCCATTTTTGAAATCCCCACCATTTTTTGAACTTCCCAAAAAACTTCGAAATTTCCACCCGTCGGGCAGGTGGAGGAGGGGGAGGGAGAGGAGGGGGAGGGAGAGGAGTGGGAGTGGGCAGCGAAGGACTAATTTGCATAATTAAACGGATTAATTTAGAAAATTAAAATGCGATGCAGCCACGTCTACCATTACAACCCTATACCAGGCTGGGGGAGGTGGAGAAAATTTGGCTACAATGTAGAATGTTCAGATTTTCTCTGCTACTAAAGAAGCCGCAGGAATGTCCAGTCAGATCATGATAAGATTTCGAAGTGGTGCAAAGACTGGAAAATAGCTTCAAATGTTCAAAAATGAGAAATTGTGCACTTCACAAAATGAAAAGATATAATATCACTGCATCACAATTAGAATTGGACAACTCATATGAGTACAAACATCTGGATGTAATACTTTGTAGAGACATGAAATGGGACGACTGCATAGGCTCAGTCATGGTAAAGCAGGCAACAGACTTTGGTTTATTCGTAAAATACTAGGGAAATACAGTCAGTCTACAAAGGAGATTACTTACAAATCACTCACGGACTGACCCATTGTTGAATATTGCTCAAATTTGTGGGAGCCATACTAAACAGGAGTAACAGAGGTATTGAATGTACTTAGAGAAGGGCAGCATGAATGACCACAGTTTTGACTGATGCATGAGAGAGCGTCACAGAGTTGTTGAAAGAGCTGAACTAGCAGACTCCTGAAAATAAGCGAAGGCCAACACAGAGTTTGAAGTGATGATTCTAGGAATATACTACAACCTGTATGTATTCCTTGCATAACGATTATGAGCATAAGAGTATGTTAATTACAGCAGTCACAGAGACACTTAAACGGACATTCTTCTTGCACTCCATACGTGAATGGAATGGGGAAAAGACCTAATAACTTGTACAATTGGAGTCTGTCATGCACTTCTCTGTGGTGCGCAGAATATGATCGTCGATGTAGATATACAGCAGAAATAACCGCCGATTTTGTCTGCATTGTTTGTCGATTTTTCCACACATTTTCGGAACTTCTGGCAGCCATTACTTTTCTCGTACAATTCTGAAAAGTGGCATTTTTTATTCTCTCGTTATGTGCAATGAACACACCAAATGTGACGAAAACTTATGGTCGAATCGGAAATTGTACTCCTCTGCTTTTACACAAACATGAAATTATGCTCATAGTGTAGAAAGAAATTTGCACTTTTCTTGATGCAACAGAAACTGCCGCTTGCAATGCGTTCACAAAGCTGCGTTTTTGTCGTAACTCTTGAATATGTAATTTTAAGTATGTCATCATCTAAACTCGCAGTGTTTCTATTTGGGGACATAAAACCAATTGTCCCTGCTAGTAGCAAGCGATATCAATAAAGTTTTATGGGCTTGCCATGCTTTTCATTTTACTTTCTTGCACGCGTTTTTATTTTTCGATAATATGGTCGGATAGTTTTTTCATACACATATTCGTCAGTTTGCTTACTGTTATGGAACTTCAGAAAGGTACACTTTAAGCATGTACAGAACAACGAACTAGCATGGGAGAAGAGGGTTCTAGGAGACCAGTATATTGTACATTGCAGTCTGGAATCAAGTGTTGATACCACATTGTTTGGTTGTGACTGACGGCTATGCTGTGGAGTAGGTGAGGAGGAGGCACCACAGCTGAGTAGGGAGCGTGATTCTTTGTCCATAAACACTTTATTCGTCATCACTCAGCCCTGGCACAACTCACCATATTTTGCTGTGAATAATAATTGCAATTTATTAGTTAATGCCCTGAATCCAATACAACACAATTAGAAGCAGTTTACTCATATCATGAATAATCCCCCTTTACAGCTGAAAGGCAATGCACACTATTTTCGTCCAGTGGGGTCAATTACTGGTGACAGCACGATGTTAAACTGACACACACGTTACTGAAATGGCTTCGGATGAAAAAATTTGCACCAAGCTGTGAGCTATGTGAGACTTATTACTTATTTATCTATAAACATAAAAATACAAATTGGGTTATTATGCAGGATGTACAAAAAACTGTGTTTTCAGTATTTTAAAATGTTTAGAGGAGATAAAAAGAAACACTTTTTATGTGACTAAACTGTCTGAGGTGCAACGTTTCCCCACTAGGATTCCATAAAGGTTTTGACGCTAGTGATCTTAGGAGACAATGTTCAAACTACTGTGTGATGAATATTATATATGACATGCTTTTGAAAATGTAGTCTCTTTACATTAATGCTGCATCTACATGATAATGTGTGGGCTGGGATTGTTCACTGCCTTCTCACGGGGCTGTATCTTCTGCCTGAAATGCGTGGTGGAGGAAGTTACCATACCTTTTTCTGTAAGGTGCAGCCAAAAATATTGAGGTATATCCCGGTAGCTGTCCGACAACCGTTATGATTCCAGCGTGAGGGGGCCCCATCACACTTTGCCAATGATGTTAGAGAACATTTAGATAATGTTTTCTCCAATTTCTGTATTGGGATGGGTGGGCTAGCGCCGTGGTTACAATGTTTTCCCCGCCCCGCCTCACTTCTACGGTTCTCTCTCTGGGGGACAGATGAAACGTTTGGAGTACGAGGCACTAATAGGCACCCCACAAAAACTGGTTGCCATTTTGACTAAAGGTGTAGCCATTATTTGTGAAATACCTAGTTGTTTTGAGCACATTATAGAATCATTATATACAGATGCCATTTGTGGGTTAATATAATATTTTCAACTGCACCCCTAAAACAATTTTTATCATTTTTCATTTTCAAACCATCTCTGAACAGGACTAGCGTCAAAGCCTTCATGGGCACCTTGTGGGGATACAGTGCACATGTGACATTTTTGTCACATAAAAAGTGTTTTTTTTTTAAATTCCTGTAAACACTCTAAAATTTTGTGTTCTTACATCCTGTATACACAGGACTGATCACAATTAATAGCGAGAACTGACATGTATCAAAGGAAGTACATGATATGCTGTGTGATCAAAAGTATCCGGGCACCTGGCTAAAGATGACTTACAAGTTCATGGCGCCCTCTATCGGTAATGCAGGAATTCAATATGGTGTTGGCCCACCCTTAGCCTTGATGACACCTTCCACTCTCACAGGTATACGTTATGTCAGGTGCTGGAAGATTTCTTGAGGAATGGCAGTCAATTCTTCATGGAGTGCAGCACTGAGAAGAGCTATCGATGTCGGTCGGTGAGGCCTGGCACAAAGTCGGCTTTCCAAAATATCACAAAGGTGTTCTACAGGATTCAGGTCAGGACTCTGTTCAGGCCAATCCATTACAGGGATGTTATTGTCGTGTAACCACTACACCACAGGCCCTGCATTACGAACAGGTCCTAGATGGTGTTAAAAGATGCAATCGCCATCTCCGATTTGCTCTTCAGCAGTGGGAAGCAAGAAAGAGCTTAAAACATCAGTGTAGGCCTGTGCTACGATAGTGCTAGCAAAACAACAAGTAGTGCAAGTCCCCTCCATGAAAAACACGTTCACACCAAAACACCACCGCCTCCGAATTTTACTGTTGGCACTACACACACTTCTGATGACGTTCAGCGTGCATTCGACATACCCACAATCTGCCATCGAATCGCTACATTATGTATCGTGATTCGTCACTCCACACAACGTTTTTCCACTGCTCAGTCGTCCAATGTCTACGCTCCTTACACCAAGCGAGGTGTCGTTTGGCATTTACCAGTGTGATGTGTGACTTACGAGCAGTCACTCGACCATGAAATCCAAGTTTTCTCACCTCTCGCCTAACTGTCATAGTACTTTCAGCGGATCTTGATGCAGTTTAGAATTACTGTGTGATGGTCTGGATAGGTGTCTGCCTATTACACATTACAACCCTCTTCAACTGTCGGCAGTCTCTGTCAGCCAACAGACGAGGTCGGCCTGTACTCTTTTGTGCTGTACATGTCCCTTCACGTTTCTACTTCACTATCACATTGGAAACAGTGGACCTAGGGATGTTTAAGAATGTGGAAATCTCCCGTGAAGACGTATGACACAAGTGACACCCAATCACCTGACTATGTTCGAAGTCCGTGAGTTCCGCAGTGTGTCCCATTCTGCTCTCGCACGATGTCTAATGACTATTGAAGTCGCTGATATGGTGTAGGTGGCAGTAGGTGGCAGCACAATGCTCCTAATATGCAAACTTTATGTTTTTGTCGGTGCGCGGATACTATTGATTACATAGTGTAATAGAACAGAAACGTTCCAGTAAATATGGGACTGCAAATGAACCTTTTGCGATATAATTACTGTCTAGTTACGAGCTGCCACTGACATCAGTATGAATTGTTATCTTGGTTACTACAAATGTATTTGAAATGTGAACTTTTCGATTAAGTCTCCATTGTATTTGCTATGTAAACGTTTCGATTAAGTCTCTATCTATTTGGTCTCACATTTCTCTCGTGACGTATTTTACTTCGTGTGACTTTGGTAAATGTGCTACATGAATGTTGACGCACAGGCATATTTTCCTGCTGACGTAGAATGAGTGTCAACATGATCCAAGATGAATAGGTCGAGCACAACCTGTACTTTCGCCTCCAAGGCCACATTGCCTCAATCGTCTGAACTTTTCTGTCTGTGGAAATCTCAAAAGCGAAATGTAAGGCTTTCTCAGTGGTAAAACTGAAGAACAAGAGCAGCCAACTGTACAGTCTTACTGGGGGTGCTTCGAAGAATTAGTAACTCATTGTAGTGACGAGTGCAATGTGGCCTCCAAATATTTGGGTGGCTGGTGAAACACTGTTTTTAACAGGTAAAGTGTACAGTAAATTCTAACATGTAATGTTGTCAAGTAGTTTTGTATTTCTTGTTAAGATACGCCTTGGGCGAAATATGAGTCGAGAGAGATCTCTTTCTAAACGATTGCATTTCTGATACATATATACTAATTAGGACAATACAAAGGCAACGGCGAATCGAAACTACACAGCCGCAAGCATCATGTCAACAGGTCATGACTCATGTTTACTGGTACGTTGTACCTGTGTCAATGTTCGCCATTTATTGTAATACATCCCATATAAAAATTCAGCACTTGCTTGGACCTTAAACCCATTTTGCTCTCATGTGCCAAGAGTTGAAAATATTCTGATAGATCTGATATTAAAATTTGAGGGTGTATTTTCCCTGCTGCAGATGTTATTTCATTTAAAAGATATGTAGTAACTTACAATATAATATACTAACATGTTTCAAAGTCATTTCTAAAGACATTGATCCCTTTTGGGCTCCGAAAAGAAATAAAATAAACTGGATGAAGGATTACTATGCAAATAGCCCCACACTGTGGGTCGAAGTGTAATAATATAAATTAGTGAGACTGTATTGCTAATGAGGTCACCTCAGGTTGGCCACCAAAATGTAATAAAATAATTTTATCAAGTGACTTATATTGCAAATGAGCCCTTGGTGAGCACCAAACATATAATACTGTACCACAAATTGCTCGAGAAATCGATTTACAAATTGCCCCCACGTAGGGTGCCAAAATGTAATAAAACAAATTGATTGAGAGTAAATTGCTAACGAGGGCACCTCACATTGGGAATAAAAATGTAATAAACAACTGGTATGAAGGATTAATATGCAAATGATTCGAAAATGGATGTCAATAACGTAATAAAATAAATTGTCTTAGCAGCTTATATACACGCAGCCATCCACTGGGTGGCAAATTCGAAATACAACAAACTTATCGAGGGACTGATAAGCAAATGGCTCTGCACTGGGAACTAGAATGCAGTTAATTAATTGGAAACTGATAAATACATGGACACATTTACATCTGTCATTATCAGTCATAGATTGGCAAATACAGATATAATACCAAGATCGATTTGACTGTACACAGACACCACTTTGTAACTGGACAAATAAAGGGAGGAGTAACCTCTTCATCTTACCATTTGATAGAGTTGTTGTGTGGCTAATCCTATGTTAGAACAATGTGTCGATTTTCTCTTGCCTCATTTGGCTATTTGGTGACAATCATAAAACTAAACCTACTGTATCCTGTGGCTCTAAGGTGGTGGGTGCTCTCTGCAGTTTAATTCATTCCTTCTTCTTCCAGTTAACAGACAGTCTGATCCTGTCTAGGTTGATTGCTGGCCAGTGGTTGGTGTGGTGTCGTTATACATGTGAACGGATTCTATTGTCTGTAGTGATTTGCTTGCAGAAGGGGCATCAACATTATGTTTGAAAAATGAGGTTCATTTTGGCCCACTCTGTCTTACAGGCTGTGTGTCGTCTTTATCACTGGTGGGCAAAATTTGCAATCTTACCCAATGAAAGATCGAAACTGATAAAAACACTTACCAATCTTCTTGTAAGATGCTAAAATTTCTGCTCTTGTGAGTCGTAAGGTCCATGTTGCACATGAGCTTCCCTGTCACTTTCCAGCTGGCTCATTGTTGTGGCATGTCCCACCGCCAGCTGCTGGCTCTCTATGGCTTGAATGAAGAATTTTCTCACGAACGCCGCTAAGAATTCCTTCACAGATTCAACTGCATTCCAAAGTTGTCCAGACAGCTGCACCAAAATACCAATCTCCTTTGTAATGGAAATACCTGTCAACCTTCACTGAAGAGCCTCAGGCGTCCAGGGCTCAGTGGTGGCCCCTCTGGTGTCAGTCTTGAAATGAACAATCCTTTCAGAGCAGACTAACACTTTAGTTAAATTATTACCTGTCTGATTTTCAGGAAAGTCTCACTATATACAGATGCAAAGTAAATGGAGCGATTTTGTTCGAAGCATCTGGCAGCAAAGTATTATAATCACAAGTAATATTGTCTCTCCTTTCACCATCACAAGAAAGCATTTAATTTAAAATTACAATTTTTGGTTCTATGGGTTTAACCGAGCTCAATGCAGTTACTGTGTTCCCTCATTAAAATACAGAGTCCAATTTCGTCGCTTTCATATGTTTCTTGGTTTAGAGATTTTTTTTTACATGCTGACCGAAGTCGTTCTGTCTTGTTAATTGCGAGTTAGTAGAAACTTTCTCGTAGGTATTAATAATTAATAGCGAATATAAATTACGATTCTTAATTGAGTCTCACCAAATAAATGTTTTTTGACGAAAATTTATTTTTCTTTTGATAAGTATAATACTTTCATATTAATAAAATGATGATGAACATATATGCTATTTAATTAATAGTCCATACAACCATTTGTTTTCTGTCCTGGCCAAGGCAAGAACAGAAGAACCCCTAACAGTCTTAATTACTACGTACAGAGATCACACTCTGTCAGAGATAATATTTCACCATTGTCTACTACTATGAGCACAGTCGCTCAATAATGACTTTGTATCCCTTTCTCTCTACAATGTTTTTACACACAAACACATGGTACAGGAATGATGTATTACACCATGTTCGAGAAATCTTTCTATTCTTCACTAGATGGATTCGTTCTCGCTTGGAAGTAGAGATTATGCCACTTATTTCATCGAGTATTGCATTGAATGGATCTACAGTATGTATTCTAAACTAGAAGTAGAGAATAGTCCATAAATAAGATAGGCTAGACTGTGCTATGCATGAACGCCAATGATAGCATGTGGCATTCCAATAATAGAATGCTAGTTGTTGAAAATACAAATATATATACCGAAATTACTATGTCTAACGTGTCTAATACGGTAATGTCCTTAAGGCAATATGCCAAGTATGTCTAAATATTCCTTTTTGAAATTTTTACTTTTATAGTTTACAGAGAGTGTAGAACCACAGCTTGTAAGCAATTACATACTGTAGCTCGACCCTATCTCTGCCTTGAAATGACTGTGTATAGCTTTTCGAAATAATTTTTCTCTTAGGAAAAATATATGATGAAACCCAGGCCAAGTGGAACCTGAGCAATGCACAATTCCAGCATTGCAAAGAGCTCGCTTTGTTGGTGGGAACGATTCAAATTAAGTTGCAAATATAAACAGGGATCGGATACTACAGAAAATTAATTGCACAAAAATTCCCTGAATCTGGCTGATATTTCCTACACATGAAAAGCATAACAGAAATTAACAGTCATTTTGACTGCGAGAGTAAGGGAAATCCACTGTCCATACTATTTGTAAACCTTAGTTAATCTCTTAGTTAAATTTAGCTACAATTTTTAATTATTTGATACATAAAATGAGATTTTGGGGCTACTGTCAAAACTGGACAAACTGATCAATAGCAAGTAAAGTAATTCAAATAATCTGTTTTATCGAATATGTCACTGTTAGCCGCAGAAGTCTGTAATATGTGAAGGGTTCCTTCTGATGAAATTACTTTTGCAACCTAATTCACAGTTGTCACGAGCCTCTTGGATTATTATTGACGGTAACAACCATTAATTAAATTAGACATGATGCACTATGGTTCTCCATAGGCTATGCTCATCACGTGCGGTAGATGTGCGATGAGGTCAAACAGGAGTCGCATTATCTAGTGTATCCTGATTGATGGAGTCCAGATTCTAGACCTGTGTATAGTACGAGGCTTGACTGAAAAGTAATGTCACCACCTTTGTAACTCTTCCACAGTTGGCAGCATTGGTATGGGGTAGATACTGGCTTGCTCTGTAGCCTCTTCTCTACAGTTCCAGTTGGCGGGAAGCCTTAACATTGAACGGTTGTGTTGTTACAGTGACAAATATGGAACCCTGCGCAGACTGTCGGTCAATGTGATTTAAGCAAC
Organism: Schistocerca gregaria; assembly: GCF_023897955.1. Lineage (NCBI taxonomy): Eukaryota > Metazoa > Arthropoda > Insecta > Orthoptera > Acrididae > Schistocerca > Schistocerca gregaria. Next base: position 648,687,166 of record NC_064931.1, on the reverse strand, counting down.
GTGCAGTCATTGCATTCTTGAAAGCAGAAGGTTTCACCTCAAAGGAGATTCATCAGCGAATGAAAGCTGTTTATGCTGATTGTTTTGATGTGCGTACTGTGCGTCGTTGGGCGAGTAACTTTAAAGATGTTGAGGCGGGAACATCTGACCTGCATGACAAACAAAGAGTTGGAAGTCCTGTGACAGTAACCACCGGGTTTCACAAGCAAAATGTTGACAGATTGATTCAGGACGAACGTTGTATCACTCAGAGAGAAACTGCAAGCACAATCTGCATTTCACAAGAACGTGTGGGTCACATTATTGCTTGCTTGGCTACTGGAACATCTGTGCATGATGGGTACCCAGGATGCTGACACCTGAAATGAAAGTGCACAGACGTGAAATTTGCCAGGAACTCATCTCGCGTTACGAGAATGAAGATGACGTTTTTTCCCATTCAATTGTGATGGGACATGAGACGTAGGTACACCATTACGACTCAGAGGCGAAGAGCCGATCTAAGGAATATCGACACAAAGACTCTTCCCAGAAAAATAAATTCAAGACGCAGTCCTCAGTTGGAAAAATCATGGTCACAGTATTCTGGGACGCAGATGGTGTTATCCATATTGATTTCCTTGATCGTGGAACAACAATAAATTCAGAGCGCTATATCACAATGCTGCAAACTCTGAAACAATGGCTAACAAGGGTACGAAAGGAAAAGGAAAATGATTCCCTGTAGCATGACAATGCCAAACCACACACTTCAAGTGCCACCACAGCAGAACTTCAGAGACTGAATCTCACCACCATACAGCATCCTCCATACAGTCCAGATTTAGCACCGCCTGACTTCTATCTGTTCCTCATAACGAAAGACGATCTGTGGGGACATCATTATGCTTGTGATGAAGATGTTGAGAGAACTTGTTCATTGTTGGCAGAAATGTATCCAATTGGCTGGAGATTATGTAGTAAAGTGAAAATCGGTAATTAAAGATCAAATTCTAAGGATTATTTCTGTGTTTGATTTATTAAAATATTCCCATCCAAACCAAATTAACGAAGGTGAAGGCATTACTTTTTATTCAGTACTCGTATAATGGTGATGCACAGCTGCGAAAGATCCACGTGTATCGCTGTTGATGTGATTTAATGTTTACTTAGTCCTGTTATTTTACATTTTGTACAACGATTGTACTGTAATGTAGGACAAGTTAATGAGTACAATATAATATGGGTAAAAAGAGAAGAAAAACAAGCTATACTGTAAACAATATAAATGCAACATATGCGATATTACATTCGAGGTTTAAAAAAAAAGGACAACTATACTACATACAACATACATACAAGATATACAGTATTGCATTAGCTTGCAAATTACATCATGTATAAAATAATACCTCTTATACAAAGACTATAGCTGTAGAAATTCATTTTAATTATGTATAGCATATTTTACAAGGAACTGTTTCAGTTTTCCAGTTTCCTCTTGAATACATGACAGTCGTCAATCTACTTTTTTATATTCAGTGATAGCTTGTAAATTCTTATTCCAATCTAGGTAACTACTTTTTGCGCTATATGAGAATAGCTGAGTCTTTGTGGAGCTTTGCTTCTGCCTTGTGTATTGATTGTGTATATAGCAATTCGTTTGGAAAAGGTTTTTGTTGCTGATTACAAAAATCATCAACAAGTCGATATGCTGACTTCTGAGTGTCCAACATACCAAGTGTCTTGAGTGGATGCCTACTAGATGTCCTAGTTTAAAAACCACAGATAAATCTTACAGCTTGTTTTTGTATTTTGATAACTTTTCCACTTTTGCAGCATTTCCCCACAATATCAGAGAGTGGAAATATGTGAAATATAATAAAATCATTTTCTCCCTGTCAACATAGGACTAAACAGCTCTTAGTGTAAAATATTCTGAACTTGTTTTGTTGAACAGGTAATCAATATGTGCATCCTATCTTAATTTATCATCGATTTGCGTATTCCTATAAATCTTATATGTGAAGTTACTTTTATTTTCTAACCATTGATAGCTATTTCAAGGGCTTTAAGCTTGTAATTTTTTGTCTGTAACTGTATTAAATTGGTTTTTGAGAGATTTAATTACAGAGTATTTGCTGAGAACTATTTGTATACTTGTTGCGTAATTGTTTCAGTTGTAATCTGCATTGAGGATTTCATGCCTTTGATCAAGATACTAGTAACCATCAGCAAACATTAATATATTTGCACCATTAGTTGCTGATTCTGGTAGGTCATTAGTGTACACTAAGAAGTTTAGTGGTCCAGGGATCGAGCCTTGGGCAACACCATACTTAACAGTTACCCACTCTGATTTTTTGTTTCACCTGCATCTGCTAGGGCAACTTTTTTTTCCTGTTATGTGTATAGGATTCTAGCCAACTTAATGATTGGTTTTAGATGCTATGGTGTGGGAGGTTTTGTAATAAGATGTTATATTTAACACAGTGCAAAACTTTTGCGAGTCACAGAAAATCCTTACAGGATACCTTCTACAATTCACTTCATCTATGATATCTTTTGTGAGTTGAATATTGCTCTCTCTATGGGAGCCCTTTGCGAAAACTAAACTGGGAGGGTGCCAGTGAGCCATTTCATATTAGATGTTCATCTAGCCTGTTGTACACTACCCTCCCAAATATTTTTGAGCGAACTGTGAGCAGAGAGATACGCTGATGCTAAGGTATTACATGTGTCTCATCACCTTCGTGTAATTGGGATTACTGAGTATGTTTCGATCTAGGAAGAAATATTCCAATTGCCATAAACTGGTTCCATAAATAACACAATATGTTGCTGATTAAGTCACCACATAGTTTTAGTGCCCTGGTTGATATTCCACTTACACAGAAGAATTGGTATTTTTTGGGAATCTTATGATCATTATAATTTCATGAGGAAATGTGGATTTGAAGCACAGCGTCATCATTGGTGTATGCTGGTAAGTAGTTTTATGACTTCTCAGGGAGGCTGAGTATTTTGTGTTCGTATGTATTTATTTTATTGTGAGACTGGCCTTTTCAGATTATTGTGATCTCTCCCATTTTCTATGACCTCTGATGCGTCTCATATTTTGGTTGTGTTTGTTTCTGATTTTATGATTTTCATGTGGCTTTTATTGTTTGACCTGTTAATTTTCTGTGCATAATGCATGTTTTTGGCCTTCCTAATTACACAGTTGAAGATTGTACAATATATCTTATGACGTATTTTCACTGCTTTATATGTACTATCCCTTTGTTTTATGTAAAGTTCCCTTTTCGGGGCAAATTATGTTCTAATTCCAGATGTTATCTATTCTTTGTGCCCACTTACATTTGATTTAGTTTTGATTTGTCTACAGGTGAAGCTGGCTTCGAAGTGTTTGAGAAAATGTTTTAAAAAAAGTTAAGTTTCTTATCCATGGTGTCTTCATGGTAGACTTCTTCTCATAGTTTTCTGTTGTAGACTTTCCTAAACATATTGGCAGGTTCATTGTCTATTATTCTGACATACCCAACTTTGGTGTATACATTAATTAGTTTTCTGTTGCTGAATTTTAGGATTGCTATTTGACCATCATGACCAGATAAGCCATTTCCTACAGATTGTATTTTTATATAGTAACATACTGTGGGGTCCAGGAAAATATTGTCAATCACAGTCTTCCTGCAGTCATCTGCCCTTAATGGGAATAAGCTCATTGGGTGTAAAAATTGTGCATGGTTACTGTTGCTTGATAGAAAGTCAATGTTAAAATACTGACATAAAATAATTTTGCTGTTGCTCTTGTAAAATTTTATAAGGATAGTTTCTAACTGAGCAAAACATTTGGACATTTCCTACTTGTACCCTATAGATAGTAATAATTATGATGACCCTGCTTTTCTAGTTATAGTTTGGCTACACAGCATTCAAAATCTTATTCAATTCAGTAATGACTTATATCTTATGTGTGAGACCTAAGAGTGCTATAAATGAAAATTGCCACACCTCCATTTCTGGTTCTGCAATACTTAGATCTAATTTTGTAAGTTTCTAAGTGTTTCTATTCAATTTCTGTAGCTTCTATAACATGCTCTCTTAAGCAAAGTACATCAACAGCTATTTTATTTAGACCTCTTCTATCTTGAATTGAAAGCAACAGCTCCATCGTTTTCTTTTATCTTAAAAAATCTAGAATGAATGTTAGAAAGTATTTGGATTGGGTGGATGCTGTCTTGCTTGTTTCTCATGCTATTGGTGGTATTATCTGTATTAAATTTTAAAAACAATTAATGTCTAACTGGCCTCACAAAATGTTTCCTCCATAGCCTCCTGAAATGTGGGAAGAGTGTGTTGTTTTCTGAGCAATGTTAGCTATATGTCCCTCAAGTCAGCGGTTGTAACCTAAAATATTTCCAGCACAACCTGTTAACAATACATGGTCTTGTTTATCAAGATCCTTCCCAAAGGAGCCTACAACAGTTGTAACATGACAGAGTCCAGCATTTGGCTTAATTATATCAATAACTTGATAGCTTTTACCTATGTATTACTGTAATAATTCTGAAATGCCTCTACCATGACTGCTGCCAAGTATTAGGAATTTTTGGTTTTATTAACTGTTTTCTTGCCTTGCACTCTGCTGACAGATTTATCAGGCTGCATTGGATCATCCTGAATATTCTGTGTATCTTCATGATGGTCCCTCTGACTACTAAGTTTCTAAAAGTCATTATTACTTTTGGAGCAATTCACAGCAGTCTTCCTCATTTTAACACTGTATATGTGAGGCACTGCCCCATACGTTTCTGATCTAATAGAAGGTTTAGCTAGTGGTTTAGCATGAGACAGATAAGTTGGAGATTTGTACTTACGATCGTCCATTTCAGAGCAAAGATCTCTTTATTCTTCACTGGGGCATCCACTTCCCTGCAGCGAAAACGAAGACTTGTCTTGCACTGGCTACACCTAATTCCAAATTTTACAGTTTTCCAACATTTGTATCAAAGTGCAGTTCCCAAAGCAGTACTTTGAATCGGTGCACTGTCCACTTTCTGCTTGATATGGTACTCATAGCATCTAGTTTCACTTCACTATCTTCTTGTTGCTCAGGTATCACTTCATATTTATGATTTAGATATATGACCTCATTAATTAATGTGGTAACGATCTCGTTGATGCCGTCTTTGTTAGTTTTTGGCGTCAAATTTCTCAAATACTTAGATTTTGTGTTTGGAGTCAGCCCTCACACAGCTACTGTGGTAAGTAACGTTGCATTCGAAACACATAATATTCTTCGTCGCAATTTTTTACACGAACAAGAGTTGTCTCATGCTTTGGGCGAGTGATTGTAGTGAGATGTGCTGGCTGTGGTCTCGAAGCCATTGATGACCCTTTCTCTCTTCATCTTGAATTTTTAGTCACTTTCCATGTGGTACAACATGAAGCACACTTATTGTCACAGTAAATGATAGACTTTTTACAACTACACCACACTGTCTCGGCAATTTTCGTTATATTTGTAGAATACCTTAACTCGTGATTTTCAAGCTGCATCATTCTAAAACATAAAAATTTTATACCCAGTTTTTATAGTTAAAAGACCGAAATGTACATTACTTCCGTTGCTACTGAAATTCTGTCGGTGATTATGTGCACATCCTTGGTATTACTTACACCATATGGTCACTTTTTACTTACAATATTTTTCATTTTCACACTGGGTGCAAACTAAACACATCTCTAGGCAGCCATCTTACTTTCCTGAGGACTTTCTGAGTGGTCTCAATACGGCTAGTAGGTGTTCGATTGTCGTAACTGCATAGAGTTTAAATCACAACTTACAGTTTCCATTAAAACTTCCAATTAATGTTGATACTGTCATTTTACGACAGACTAACACTAAATTCTTCTACCAGTGCATATTATACCAAATTTGTCACCTGTTGCGTATCTTGTTTCTCCAAATTAGTCTTGTAAAGGACTGTACTCTTTACCACAAATTACGAAGATCATGACTTATCTTTTGTTGTATAATTCTCTTTTGCCACAGAAAACAAATATCGTCTAATGAAAAGAGTTGTTGACGAACAATAACAAATATTGCTTTTTGAGTATGTGTAAATCTGATGACTGCTAAATTGTTCTAGTGTAAGTCATTCATTCTTCAGAAAAGGCTACCACAATTTCCAGATAATGTTTTTTTTTATAATAGTTTTTCAGTAGAGTACACTATGAAAATCTTAGGTAACTTTGTATCATTGTTTTTTGTAGATGTTATGAAAGCGTGGCAAACACGTGGTCTCCGTGTGTTGCTCAGTATATGAATTAGCAATTAGAGTTAACTCCAAACAGTGAGTGCCGTAAATTTTGTTCTCGACTATTAAGGTGCGTCCACACTAGCGCGCTCCCCAGCTCGCGCGCCTCTCGTGCGCACTGAATTCATCATATTTGGACTAGGCGCGACGCACTGCGGTTTTTCCAACGAACACTTCGAATGTTAGCAGCTCAGATTTGGACGGGAGCGCGAAAAGTTTTGTCGTTTATAGCGCGCATATGAGTATTGTTTTGCAAGATATTAATGAGGAAAGAGGGGTTTTTAAGTTTAACTAAAATATTACATTTTAATTAATATCTTTAGGTTATTGTCAGGCTTCAATAAAGGGATTTTGTGATTGATTTTCCAGCGATTAAATATGGAGTGATCGGAAGTGACTTTAATTAAACTAATTGATGAATACAGAAAACAATCCATTCTTTGGTATCCTCAGCATAGGGATCGTTACAGGAAACACATGAAAGTAGATGCATGGCGAGTAATATCTGTGGAGATGGATGTCTCTGCGGACCAGAGCAGAAAGGATAATATCTTTGCTGTCTTAATACCGACGGGAAAAGGGCAAACTGAAAAACAGCATGTGAACAGGAAAATATAAGTTGTGAATCTAATAAGATATCATGTACCTAAATCTCTTAATTGTGATAATTAAATTAGATGACAAGTTTAGCGATGTGGCCAATCACAACTGTCATTTATTATTACTTGAAGAATTTTGTATTCAGAAAAAAATATATTAAGAAAATGAGTGGTATTATAGAATAATAAGCTTCATTTTCATTTTAAGTAATTTATTTTGATACATCATACCAACTTTTATACTAACAATCATAAGTGCTGTACAGTTTTTTAAACAGGATTTTATTGCATTCTATATTCTATTACTTCACGAAGACATGACGTTTATATAACCAGGTGGTTTGCTTATGAAGCTATCAAGTTTCTGGAGGACAGGGACATACCAAGAAAGGACTTACGACAGTTAGAAAATGTTGATGTACTCAAGCATATTTGTATTGCCAATCTAAGAATCCTTCTTTCATACAATAATCTGCTATTTCATCCCTAACTTTTTGGAAATAATTTGTGGATCGTCAGGGGACATGTCTCAGTGGTAACAAAGACGTCATATTATCTTCTCCCTGGACACTCCATGACCCTTCAATTGAAGCTCCAGTCTCTTCATGGTCAATGCCAGAAGGAGTGTACAAATTTGGCTAATGGGTCCTTACACAACTGTGTAACAAAATGACTGACATCTCTATCACCTCGGCTTTTTCAGGTGTCAAAAGCAATGGTTTTCTTAGAACCCGAAACACTGAGCTTGATATACTGAAGGCATTCTCGACTGTCTGTCGGGCCCTACTCGAGCGATAATTAAAAATTATGTGAGGAATTCCTTTGGAAAAGTCTCAAGAGTATGGCTTCATGAGGTTTTCACTTAGAGAAAATGCACTATCACCTACAAAGAAATAAGGCATTTTCATATAATGCCCTGGCAGCAGTTCCGCTACCGGAAGTCCCAAAGCAATCCTAGTCATCATACTATGTAGTTTGCGCCCTTGAAAAATCCAGCCATCCGAAATTCTTCCTTGGCATCCCACGTCAGCAAACATAAAGTTACAATTACCGTTCCTTAATGGAAAGAGCACAATACTGAAGCTGGATTTACAATTGAAGTACTCTGTACCCTAGTTCATTGGCGTTTGTAGAACTACATGTTTCCCATCCAGAGCATCAACACAGTGAGGCAGGTTCCAACGTGTACAAATATATTGGTTACTTCCTTCCAAGTAGTAGGTGTCGCAGGTAGATGAAACAGAAATCATACTTAAATTTTCTTTAATCATGGGGTAGGTGGTTGAGTTTACATATTATTTTTGGAATTGTTTTGGCGACTGGAAAACTACTGCGTTATTAGTGTGAGGCGAACGACACAACTTAATGTTTTCAATAGGCTCCTATTTTTATGTTAGTCACGTAATACCAGTAATACATAATTAATATTGGTTACTATTGATTATTACCTGTAATTTACAGGAGACGGATGAGATTATTAGAATTGAAGATGACATCGAGTCAGGACTCAACATTTCTAAAGACCGCCAACACGACCCAACAGGGAATAGGGTCAACATCCACTGCCAGACCTACTAAGCATAAGCGAACTGATGCAAAAGACTCACTGATGTAGGATTGCGTTTGACACTTCACAAACTGCTGCAGAGAAATTTGAGAAAGAGCTGTGAAATAAGTCCGACGAAATCGATGCCTTTTTTTACGTAAGTCACATCAAAAGTGAAGAAATATTCGCCTGAAACGCAGAAATCGGTACAGCATGCAGTGTTTGATGTACTTGTGAAAGCCGATAAAGGGTTTTTTAACTAGGTTGCTCCAAATGCTCGGCATTCCAACAACTGGCAAATCCCTCCAGAAAGTGTATATCACCCTATACATTCTCAACGCTTCCTACACTTTGCAACCAGAACCTGCTCCCATACAGTCGCCATCTGATTCCTTGACACCTATCTCTTCTCAACCACCTCCTGATGCATCAATAACTTCAGAACAGTTTTCGGATTTTGTGTAACATAACTTGAGTTTCATTGATTTTAATGTGTTTAATTTTGCACTTATAAAAATATTTTAAAAAATAAAACAACTTTCAAAACTAAAGGAGTTAAACAGCAGTGTTAACATGTTACCTTAATATACCCTTGTAACTCATGGATAAGTGCTGCACAGACTTGTGGTACATTAGTGCAATAGATTGTTTAGAAATCCTGGAACAGAAATAATAGATCAGTCAATTTTTTTATATCCTCACCCACCATTGCTTATTTGGTCAGAATCTTACGACAAATACACAGCGAATTATAAACAAAAAGTAAGCAAATTGTGTACAACAAAAATTAATGCTCAGGCTGTCTTGAGTTTAAATTTCTTTTTTTATAAAGTTCAGTGTGCCACCAACGTCGATGTTTCGTTTTGTTTTCGACAGACTTGTCATTAATAATGCCGCACCACTCATCGCTATAATCCCGAGATTTTCCTGACGCTTAGACATATTTACAGCTTGGATGCAAACTGAATACTTATATGTTTGTGGGTTTCCTGTGGATCGCTGGAGGTTCGTTGCAACCCATAATTCCAACGAATGAAAGGAGAGCAGCGCAAGTGGGGCTCGCACACAGCTTGGGGGTTCGTGGGGCGCAAGTGTGGACGCGGCTTTACAGAAGTGAATTCAGTATCGTTTGTGCAGAAGAGTGTGAAAACGGCATCATGCAGAATTCGACTATTACAATGTATGTTCTGTACTTCGTTTCATAAAACTGATTCTCAGCAAAACAACAACAAAAAACGTATATTATACTAAAGGAACATTTTATTCCTTAACCTCCCGAATCATCTATTTAACTTCAGTACTGCTTACGACCTGCCACAGGAAGACATTTTACTGCCTGGAAACTGTAATCTTCATCTCACAGCAGTTAAGTACTGATTAAACTTCGTTTGCAACATTGTAAATGCATTAGTAAAAGTCCATCTCACATGGTATAAAAATCTTCATTGAATGTAACGCAAAACTAATCAGTTTTCCAGGCAGCACTACAGCGTGTCCCTCACATCAAAAACCATCTAAATCGTTACTGAATTAAGCTCATCTTGGTATTGAACAGCAGCACCCTAACACTCTCTTCATTGGGACTTTATTATTACAAAACAACTGAAGTAGCTGCTCATTAGACTATTGTCCACTGCATAAGCAATTGCTTCTCGTAATCACTCTGAAAGTTTACATTATCACTTTGTCACTGCTCTCATTACTTTGCTAGTAATATACAAAACTTGCAACACAGGTTTAGAAAGCAAATACTGCACCCTCCCACACAGCAAAACGACAAAAGGAGAACAGCAAACTAATTTCAGCTGGAAACTAAATCTAACAAGCTAGCATGACTCCCTTATTCCAAAATGGAAAACTAAAGTGACTAACTGAAACAGAGAATTATTATTCATAATAACATCAGCAGACACATTTCATCTCCAAACGAAATCGCTTGTTCACAGAACAAAATATGCACCAAAAACATTTGCAGACTATATTTTAGTCTATTGACCTCAGATCATAACGGTGCTAATTTATTAGATCATATTGAGGATGTACTGGCACTGGATTGTTCTTTCTCTTCCTATCTTCCTTCACAACAGTACGTCTATTCAGCCTCTTCTCTTCTGCTTGCATTAAGAATTGTAAGATTGCGTCAATCTGCTTATTCTTCCATGTCGCTACTTCTGGCATGGACGTGGATGAACTCATTATGCTGTGGCGCATCGGTGGTGAAACTGACCTATCAATATGCTTTTCAGCAGCATTACTGATAAAGACTGCGGCATCAACATGTCTGGAATAAGCTCCTCCTTCGTCTTCCATCTCATGTCATCAAATGCACCATTCGGTTCCTCAAGATCTGAAGCTGCTTTGTCTATACTACCACCGCTTCTACCTGACTGTCCCATATGAAAATTGGTCCATTTGTCACCAGACTCATGTCCTTTTCTGCTTTGTTCCTGACCCATATTACCGAAATTTCTGTTTTTACTCTCTTCCCATTTTAATCATGCTTCACTTATTGTTATTATTCACATGATGCTCTAAAATAGCTTTCTATTAATGGCATCAGTTGTCTACTATACTTGCAAAAATCTACACTAAACTGACACACATGTATCTTAAAGATAACCCACAAAAGTAAACAACGCTGATATCGACGCCATACATAACAACAACATTTAGTGCTAAACCACAGACCAACACACACACACACAAAATATTTTGCTGAGGAAGAAACACATGGTTTATTAAATTTGTGCCAGCAACTATAACTACCAAGGATCTAAATGATGACAATCCTGTAACAGAAACGAACAGTTAATTAAATTGTAATTACCTGGTTGCAAATCAATTCTACATAACAAAACCTGATCTCCCAGGCTTTGATTTTTTCATGGCATTAGTTAAACATTATTGGCATGTTCGCATCACGAAACATTTCAAATATTTCTGAACCCTAGCAGGAAATGACAATTTATACAAAGTATCTTATTTAGTGGAAAGGCATATGAGATAATTATACCGAACTTCTGAAGCAGAATATTCTATGGTACACAAACGCCATTCAGTTATACTACTGTGAAATTAAACACAATAAGATATTTAAATGCAAATGACTAATTTGGGGCCCTTGCATTGAAACTGAGGTTGACACAGTCTATAATAGTCCAAAATAACTACTATTATCTCCCACATAAATGAATAAAATTAATAAGTGACCAAGATGTGGTATCTTTTGAGATAACAGATGACATTCAAAATAACGACAGACTTATTAAAAAAACATGGCTGATACTGAACATGAATAGGCAGAAACGATCTTTATTATATACAAGCTCCTGTTAAATAAAATAAAATATGTTCCGATGCACGACTGCCAAATCTGGGGAGAGTTGGAAATTAACTTCGGCTCTAAATGTAACTAAGGATAATGCGATCTGACTCATTATTTCGTCTGAGAGTGGCTGTGAATTGCCAAGCTGCAAGTTACCACAATATGCACACATTGGATAGCGACTGTTGATGTTTGAAAAAGCATGCTGTGGTCTGTGAAACTTCACCTTACAGGTTCCTAATGCGATAGATTTGCGAAATGCTCACCATGAAATTGTGGGCATCTGCATTTTGGCAACCAGTGCGCCTCTGTGCCAACTCGACCAATGTACCTCCATCTCTACCTCACATCTCATGATCCATGACCATGTCTCCAGTTCAAACATGAATATATAATCATAACTGCCTCGTGGCGAGCACCTGAATGAGTCAAAACGCCAGGACAAAGCCTGAATCGATCTATTCGTGGCCAGAGCCCAAATACTCGCTCTAGCTTCTCAGTCTCTCCACTACCATTGCCAAAAACACTTGTCATGGAATACCCTCAAGAAGCTGAAACAACCACTTACTCTGCAGCAGTGCTTCTATATGATGGCCACACAATTCTCCACTCTCATTTTATCGTACCCCAAGAAGACATTCCAGTTCCATTCCTCCAATCCTCTCACTTTCCATGACATAAAACAGGAGCACGCCGGTGCGTCTTCTGGCGTCACTGTCAGCATCCCAAGCCAGATGATGTTTCTCCACTCGCTCAGAAAGCAGCTTGGTCTAGGATATGGATCCTGCAGGAAGGTCCACAAGAAAACATCAGGTGGATACCTGCAGAATCTGAAGAATACGCTTTCCTTGACAACAGCCTGTCCTTTGCTATTTGGCTAAAGAAGTTATAAAAAACTGTGCCAAAAGCCTCTGGGACAAATTATCATGACCTGCTGGAAGCACTTCTCAGCCTTTGGTTACGGGCCTCCTGCTCATTAGGCCGTGTCCACCAGTATGCGTTCTTCTGCGTGAAAACAGTGACTCAGGTTCCCAGGTACAGTCACTATACCTACGTCCACGTTCCTTCCTTGACACTAAAGCGGCCTTTTTCGCCATCTACGCTCTGCAAGCTATCCTTCGCCAAGCTGCGGTCATAACTGCAATTGACTACCAGTGGACTCAGTACATAACCTTTGTCAACCCTCTTTAACAAATATCATATCGATCACAGTGTCATCCAAATCGAGAGAAGTACCCTAATTGCATGTGTGCACGCGAACTAAGTAAATAAACTGAAAAATGGAAAGTCCAAAGGACTACCCACCTTCCAGTGTCATTATAAAACACTAAAATGTGTAATAACAGCTCAGCAATTATGACAGTAAACAATTGGGAACAAGTTCACATCAGCATGTTGATCTCTTTCCACATTTAATTGACAACTAAAGCGACATATGAAATTTGTCATTCCATGAGCATACAACATTAAATTTAATTGAGGACATAAAAGACCCTAAAGTGCAGTAATAACAAACACTGGAAAAGGTGATCGAACAACAGCCAGTAGACAATACGAAATTAAATAGGTAGATTACAAATTCTCTGCTTAAACTCCACAATATACAGCAAGATTCATTTTGGAAGCAATCCCTTGGTTGTAGCTACACCAGTTCTTCATGATACACCTATTAAGAATGCTAGTCCAGCAATAACACAGCAGATTTTGTGTGAAGTTTGGAAAGTGCCAGAGATATACTACCAAAATTGTAGGTCTGAGGGGTGGTCATGAGTGGTGCTTGAACAACTAAGATAGTAAGAACATTGCTGCACTAAGTGAGATTCCAGGATCGAGTCTCAGTTTGATACAAAGTTTTCATTTTGTGGCAGTATTAATAAAATAGACAGTGCTCCCCCCCAAAAATGGTTTGGGATAACAACAAACATAGGTTGATATTCCAGCAAAACTATGTATAATACTTTATTCAGCTTTGAGCATCTTTATATGCAGTTAGTGCCCTCAAAAGTGAAAAAGAACATATAAGAAAGCAAATTTAAAAAATATATTTAGGATTATATCACTAAGTACTAGAAAACAGAAAAGTCATGTACACTGCATAACAAAGTAAATGACACAAACGCTAAATAATTCCATAACTGAGGTAGTTCAAGATAAATGCACTACATAGCTAGGTGTATGAAAAAGACAATAAGTAATTAAACAGGAATGAGACAAAGTACAAGACAGCAATAACATAATGATACAGCATGACCTACATGATCATGATATAAAGTCTGTTGCTTATTTATAGTTCATTCTCATTATTCACACACTCAAGGAACTCTTGAACAGAGTAGAACCCTTTGCTTTTCAACCATTTCACAATAGAAGTTATCAATTTATTTCCTGGCACTATTTAGGCACTTTGAGGTAATTTCTTGAAGTGCAAATGACCAATATATTTGCATCTGTTGTCAGTCTGTACCAATCAAGCATATAGCACATTATCTGCATGTCCACTTCTTGTCTTATTCCAATAGAATATTAAAATCAATTTAGAACATGTATACAACGAATTAATAAGCCAAAATATCAGTATTGAAAGGATTTTCAAGAAGGAATAGTCGTTTCAAAACTCAAAATTCCACCTGAGAAAACAATCGAAAATTTTAGACCTATCATAGTATTCTGCTCTGACTACAAAATATTCCTCTGTGCCTTGGTAAATCGTCTCAAAATAATGATGAACACAATAACTGGCCAACACATAACTTATGCAGGCAAAGAATTATGAATGGTAAGTGGGCAGATCGAGTGCACTTGGGAGCTTTTTTTAGAGCCTAGTTTTTGTGAGCAGAGAAATGACAAATTTTGAGGGAGCCATTTACATATGGAAAATTTTTATAAGTTTACAGAAATTATATGTTATAAATTGACAACAGTGACTGCAAAAACAGTATGATTCAAGATATCGAGTTATTAAAGTTATATACACTCCTGGAAATGGAAAAAAGAACACATTGACACCGGAGTGTCAGACCCACCATACTTGCTCCGGACACTGCGAGAGGGCTGTACAAGCAATGATCACACGCACGGTGCAGCGGACACACCAGGAACCGCGGTGTTGGCCGTCGAATGGCGCTAGCTGCGCAGCATATGTGCACCGCCGCCGTCAGTGTCAGCCAGTTTGCCGTGGCATACGGAGCTCCATCGCAGTCTTTAATACTGGTAGCATGCCGCGACAGCGTGGACGTGAACCGTATGTGCAGTTGAAGGACTTTGAGCGAGGGTGTATTGTGGGCATGCGGGAGGCCGGGTGGACGTACCGCCGAATTGCTCAACATGGGGGCGTGAGGTCTCCACAGTACATCGATGTTGTCGCCAGTGGTCGGCGGAAGGTGCACGTGCCCGTCGACCTGGGACCGGACCGCAGCGAAGCACGGATGCACGGATGCACGCCAAGACCATAGGACCCTACGCAGTGCCGTAGGGGACCGCACCGCCACTTCCCAGCAAATTAGGGACACTGTTGCTCCTGGGGTATCGGCGAGGACCATTCGCAACCGTCTCCATGAAGCTGGGCTACGGTCCCTCACACCGTTAGGCCGTCTTCCGCGTGTTTGGCACCGTGCAGGTGAGCGCCACAACCAGGACTGCTTACGACCGAGGCACACAGAGCCAACACCCGGCATCATGGTGTGGGGAGCGATCTCCTACACTGGCCGTACACCTCTGGTGATCGGCGAGGGGACACTGAATAGTGCACGGTACATCCAAACCGTCATCGAACCCATCGTTCTACGATTCCTAGACCGGCAAGGGAACTTGCTGTTCCAACAGGACAATGCACGTCCGCATGTATCCCGTGCCACCCAACGTGCTCTAGAAGGTGTAAGTCAACTACACTGGCCAGCAAGATCTCTGGATCTGTCCCCCATTAAACTTGTTTGGGACTGGATGAAGCGTCGTCTCATGCGATCTGCACGTCACGCTGGTCCAACTGAGGCGCCAGGTGAAAATGGCATGGCAAGCCGTTCCACAGGACTACATCCAGCATCTCTACGATCGACTCCATGGGAGAATAGCAGCCTGCATTGCTGCGAAAGGTGGATATACACTGTACTAGTGCCGACATTGTGCATGCTCTGTTGCCTGTGTCTATGCGCCTGTGGTTCTGTCAGTGTGATCATGTGATGTATCTGACCCCAGGAATGTGTCAATAAAGTTTCCCCTTCCTGGGACAATGAATTCACGGTGTTCCTATTTCAATTTCCAGGAGTGTATAAACGAGTGTATCAATAACTTCAGGCGATATTTGCACCAGACCCATGCTAAGAAACTAAATTACCTATTATCAGACTTGTCAGATATTGTCTTCTGCCTCCTTGTATCCCTGCTTTTCAGTTTGCCCTGAGGACATTTTAATTTAACTCGTGTGTCTTTTGACAGTGAGAAGATGCATCTTCTAGAAATAGGTTTTGGATTTCTCTGTTGCTCATTCTATTCTGCATAGCATAATGTTTCTTTTACCATGGCTCAGTGTAATGAGGCAGTCATCGACATCAGTAAAGTCATCAAGGGCCAGGGTAACCAAAATGAGATTGTGTACCAAATCACCACTGGCTGGTGGAAACGTAGTCCTTCAGAATATTAATAATAAACTTGATGAGTCTTGTTCTGTTATTCTTAGCTCTGATAAGGACTAGGCGAGTCTTGTTCTGTTATTCTTAGCTCTGATAAGGACAAGGCTGTTGGTCTTTGCAAGGAAAGCCAATATGTCACTAAAGTCAGTAACTTCTTCTATGAAAACAATATCAAGCCACGTATGTAGTAGCTCACTTAAACAGGGAATTTTTTCAGATACTACTGCCCAATCTCACTTCTGACAGCTTTATTCAAAATTCTTGAAAAAGTAATGTATTCAAGAGTAGCATCACATATTTGTAAAAATGAAGTATTAACAAAATATCAATTTGGTTTTCAAAAAGAATTCTCAAGAGAAAACGCAATATATGCTTTCGCTGACCAAATATTAAATGCTTGGAGTAACTGAATACCACCCATTGGGATATTTTGTGGTCTTCCAAAAGCTTTTGACTGTGTGAATCATGAAATTCTTGTAGTAAGCTTATATATTTTCGTATGAGTTGCACAGTGCACAAATGGGTTAATTCATATTTAACTGAAAGAATGCAGAATATTGAAATTAACAGTACAGATAGTCTGCAAAAATCAGCAGAGGCCTCTAACTGGGAAGGTATCAACAATTGTATCCCTCAGTGTCCTGTCTTGGGTCCCTTACTGTTCTTAATATATATTAATGACTTGCCACTGTATATTCTTGAAGATGCAAAGCTAGTTCTCTTTGCTGATGACACAGGTATAGTAATACACCCAACAAGCAAGAATCTCCTGAGGAAATTGGAAAAACGTCTTTCAGAAAATTATTAAGTGCTTGTCTGCAAATGGACTCTCACTAAATTTTGAGAAAACACAGTAATACAATTCTGTACTGTAAATGGCGTACACCATTGATAAATAAAGGGTTTGAACAGAAGTCTGTAGCTAAGGCAGAATATTCAAAATTTCTAGGATGTGTGCTTTGATGAAAAATTGAAATGGAAGAAACACATTGATGATTTGCTGAAACAGGTTCATCTACTTGTGCTACTAGGGTTATTGCACATTTTGGTGATAAAGATATCAGTAAATTAAGCTACTATACCTGTTTTCATTGGTTCAAATGGCTCTGAGCACTATGGGACTCAACTGCTGTGGTCATTAGTCCCCTAGAACTTAGAACTACTTAAACCTAACTAACCTAAGGACATCACACACATCCATGCCCGAGGCAGGATTCGAACCTGCGACCGTAGCAGTCGCACGGTTCCGGACTGCGCGCCTAGAACCGCGAGACCACCGCGGCCGGCCCTGTTTTCATTCACTGGTTTCATACAGAATAATATTTTTGGCTAATTCATCATTAAGAGAGAAAGTCCTCATTCCACAAAAGCATGTAACGCAGAATAATAGCTGGAGCCCACAAAAGATCACCTTACAGACATTTATTTACTGAACTCGGGATATTCACCTGACCTTTAAAATACATATATTCACTTACGAAATTTGTTATCAATAACCAACCCTAATTCAAAAATAATAGCGAAGTTCATAGCTGCAACACTAGAATAAAGGATGATCTTCACTATTTTGGATTAAATCCGAATTCAGTACAGAAAGGGGTGAATTATGTTCCCTCAAAAATCTTTGATCATTTGGCAAATAGCGTTAAAAGAGTGACAGATAGCCGACCAACATTTAAAAGCAAATTAAAAGAATTTTTGAATGACAGCTCCTTCTACTCAATAGATTAATTTTTAGATATGAAGTATTAACTACATGGAGAAAAAATTGTCACGAAATTTTAACCCTGATAGCTGATGCCAGTAAAAACAAAAATTAAAAATGTTTTGTAGGTTGACAACGCACCATGGAACGCAACTATGGAAACTTGACTGCACCCGCATCGATTGGTCGTGGGATTGCCCTGTTGTCGGATGCTATAGACAACGCATAACCACAAATCCTTTGCCTGCCAGAGATCGCAATTTGTCCAAGGTGGCCACACACTCGGTGGTTGCGTGCCAGCCGTCAACCAATGAACGGCAACAGGGCAATCCCACGGCCAATCGGAATCCGTGGCGCCAAGTTTCCATAGTTTGAAAATGGTTCTTTGTCGTTCTACACAACATTAGGGATTTTGGTTAACATTTTGTTACACAATTTTCCACCAGTGTAAAGGAAATATGTTAAAATGACACATTCCACATCACTACGAAATGTCGTGTTCATGATCTATGGAACAAGTATTAATGCAATGTAATGTAGATACGATCCCACAGTGAAATATGTCACTAAACTAAAGAAACATCTTAAGTCCGCATCTATTTTTTCATGTCCCTATCAAAGAAAATGTCGTTGATATCTATGAAACTGGAGGCACCGCGTCTCAGGACTGCAATGAAGGTCCATAAGGGTAATTTCTTGACACATCCCACAGTGAACGCTAGGCAAGGTGTAGGCTACTGCTCAGAGAAGTTGATTGCGTAGTATTTAAACAAATATTATGCTCACCCTTCTGATTTATCTTTACATAATAGTAACCATTTGGTTTCTGTGCTTTCCAGTTAGAAGATTCCACTTGAAAAGAGGTTAGCTACGTTGTACATTAAAAGTATGTACAGTAATATCCCAACAGAGCATGTAGTTATGGCTGTATGAGAATTTAAGTAGCTGCAGTAATCATCCCCCAGATGAGATTAATGAAGTTATCAAGTTGTTAGAACTGGTGTTGAAATACAATTATTTTGCTTTGGAGATACTACTTAAGTTCAGGAATATTGTTAGGCCATAGGGTCACCCCTGTCATACTGTTTAGCTAACATTTTCATGGACAGGTTTGAACACGATCATGTCATTCAACACACCTCGTTTGGTACACAGACTGGATTAGGTTTACTTACATAGATAACATCATTTACTTTACAATGTCTTTACTGCAAATTGTGATTCTTTCATCTGTTATTTAAGTGCACAGCACATTGATATTCAGTTTACTCAAGTTCCAGCATGTCGTTACATTTGAGAGAATTGGGACATTTGGTAACAAGTGTTGAAAACTACCTTGATATTTTGTGCATTGAGAATGAAGGGAGAATATTAGATATTTTATAATACTATCCCTTACCTGGGTCTGGCTATAACTTTAAAAGAAAACATTTTTTTTATATTTGTAGGAAGCACACTACGAATGACTTGTTCATCCATTCTTCTTCCAACTATCCCATGAGTTACAAAAAAGCAGATCTCAGAGTGTTCTTACATCTCGTTCACAATGTTCCACTCTCCTCTGAAGCTTTTAAAATTGAATATGATACTATTGTCCACACTGCTACTTCCAATGGATGTAATGGCAGTTCTGTTCAAAGCATTAAGAATGAGATTCTCAAAAGGAAGTCTGGTTCGTCTCCACATCAGTCAGGGTTTTTCTCCACACTAGTTCTCTTACACCTTGACCTGCCCATAGTCAGATATCAGCATATGCCTTATTGTGGAAGTTGTCAGAATGCATAAGCAGACACATAAGAAAGAAGAGTATTGTATCTGCATGTTTTATTCCTTGCAGAGTCTGCACCAGATGTAGACATAGGCAGTCATGTGACATCAACTTATATAAGAAAGCTGGGGTGTATTCCATAGAGTGTAGTGAATGTGAGGGCACATGTACAGATCCAACAGGTAGGGTTTTTAGTATGCAGTGGAACATCTCAATGTGAATAACTTGAGGTCCACCTTGTCATTACATCTGATTGAATCAGGACATTTGGTAATGAGTGTTGAAAAAAGCTTTGATATTTTATGCATTGAGAACAGAGGGAAAATGTTAGATGTTTTAGAATAGATACACATTTTTAGGGTTATCAAGGAGTCCCCTTTATAGATACTGAACAGCCAAATGTGCATAAGACATTGGAATCTGTTACTGAATCTGGACTACTTATAGTCTCCCTCTGCATAAGTAATTGTTACTGTCAGCTAGACCCAGTTTTCCTATATTTCTTCTCTATCCCAAACCACCTCCCATTCACCCTCCCCCTGTCCATGAGAGTTTTTGGTAGGTTCAGAGAGATTACACTTAGGACGTCTTTGTCAGCTATGGTCTGCATTCACTAACATCCATCATAAGGTCTCTATTTCTCCACGTTAATTTGGACTGTTTAAAAATGATAGTGGTCGAGTTTTACATTAACTTGGTCTAGCATTACTTTCCACCATTTTAGATATTTTGTTTTTATATTTTTACACTTATTATATTTTTATACTGGTATACCTTTTTGGATTTCTATTGGTTTAATACACTTTGCTATCAAGAACTAGTACTTAAGTAGGGTTCTGTAACCCTGTTATGGGTGTAACCAGCTAGTCCAGTTTCCTCAGCTGTAATTCTGTGTGTACCTTTGTGCTCATAAGTGTAATTATTAACATTTTCTGTCTCTCGTACTGGATTGTTATTTAACAGTGAGATCCATTTAGTTACTGAAATTTCCAAGTTCCAGACTGTGTGTCGTTTAACTTAGTTTCTACCGCTAGATGTCGCGATTTTCAACCCTCGATTGGATGACACATGCTTGGCTTCACAGTATTCAGTGCGTTGCTAGTGCGGCAGCATGTAATTCTATTTGACACTTGCCAATATATTTTAGTATGCTGACGACTCTAAATGATTATGTGCGTTTTAATTCTTTGTTTAGACCTTGGATTTTGCCGATAGTAGGTTTTCCCTCTTTTACGCACTATCAACACTGTGAGCTGTAATTTAATTTCCATTACGTTCATCCTGCAGTGTTTTGTACTTATAGGTTTCGTCCTATTATAGGATTGTCATGTGCTGTCCAAGCTCGCCTTTTGACAGTGTTTTGGAAATGTTTTACTGCTCATGCATAGTTCAGATGGATGTCCATCTGCCATTTCGTCCAAGTTTTTACCGAGGAGTGTCATGTTTTTATGTGGACTTGCACACTGGACGTGGTGCCACATAAAGTGCTAGTTTTGTGAGTACATCGCTTCACTGTCCACTTTGTTCGGTAGGTTTTGTTGACTATTAGCGCTTTTACTGATGTAGTTTTATTCTATATGCATTTATGACCTTAAGACATACCTCCAGGATATGAATCCGGTCGCCATACAGTGAAAAAAAAATTAACAGCTATTGCGGATTTGGAATTTCACTCAGTTAATATAGACTACTTTACCATCTGTGATTTTAAATTGCTTCGGTTCTAGCCGCTGCAGTCCAGAACCGTGTGACTGCTACTGTCACAGGTCCGAATCCTGCTTGGGGCATGGATGTGTGTGATGTCCTTAGGTTAGTTAAGTTTAAGTATTTCTACGTTCTACGGAACCTGTGACCTAAGATGTTAAGTCTCATAGTCCTCAGAGCCATTTGAACCATTTTTTTCTTAAATTGCTTGATTGTCCTTCACATTATGTACATCCTCTGATTAACAAAGTTTATATCTTTGTTATCTAATCAATCATCCAACTCTATCTCCTAAAATTGTTGTAAACCTGTAATGTAATCTGTTTTACTCATATTTTGTCATTGTCGAAATTCTACCCATTATGAATTCAGCCATGTCGTAGCAAAATCATAATTCCCTGGATATTCCTTTATTTTATCGTAATCGAATTCAGTACCACTTTTCTCTTTCAGTATTTTCATATATAACTTATCATGAGGATTACTTCTAATTTTATTTTCATAGTCTTTTACATAATTTGCTCACAATATGCTTTTATTTCTAAAATTCCACACATCATAGATATCTAAAACATTACATCCTTTTCGGCAGCCCTATTTACTTCTTCACTCATCCAAGTTGCAATAAGACTTATTTTATCGTCGTCGCGATTACATTTTTAAAAAATTTTCTTCTACACATTTGATATACAAAGGATACAAAAGGTTTTAATTTTTATCGATTTTAATCCATACTTTTAAAACTACATGATACAGTCCTCTAGGTGCTAATAATTTACATTTTATAAACTTGTACCACTTTTTAGTATAATATCTTGGTTTACATAATATTTTGATGTCGTTTTGGATAATAATCATACTATTGTGCAGTGGGGCAATGACTACACACATCAATGTAATTTATTTCTGTGGTAATGCCATCTACTTTAGCTCCCTATTTAATGTATTAGTACAACCAATGTAGAAGGTATCAATAACTTCTGGTAACTGTTTTAATTTCTTAAGTTCTTTTTATATTCTACTGAATTAATACAATAACATTTCCATGTCTATACTAAATTATATCCAGAATTTATATTTTTGCTTTTTGTTAATGTTTTCTGTTATAGGTCACCTATAGATTCGTTATTTTTATTGTTAATTCTTTCAGTTATATAACGTTTTTTACAACCATGATACAAACAACCATGACATTGATAAACAGTATTGGTTTCTTTATCAAAACCATCTAATTCCTTTCCAACTATACTTACTTCACCATCATTAAGACCTTGTTGTATATTATTATTGTTTAAACTATTTAGCCAAGCAATGGACTGTTTACTATGATTTTCTTTTTGTTCTTTATTCAGTACAGCAATACAGACAAACAAACTCCTGCAATTGTTAAATAACAGAATGGATATATATTAGCTATTTCTTGGAACTGTTTCCTATGTTCTAACCAATCTCTTCTCAATATATCTACATCAGAATTACAGTTTTCATTAATTTCTTTCCTCCTATTGAATACATTCTTTTCTTTAACTTTTTGACTATGCCATTTGAGAAATCATTCTCTATCTTTTGGTTTCATAGTTTCAACACAATAATATTTGACATCACTAATAGGTCATGTATAACTTTTATTTTCTTGGGTACTGAACAAATGTGGAAACTAAGTTTTCTTCAATTCTTGCAGCTCAAATGTTTTTGGGAAATTACTAAATGGGCCTTGTACAAAATTGCTACTATTTATAATTTTTAATTCTAACTGCTTTACCTCCAGTAATATCACTTTAGTTCCTTTGTAGATAATATATGGCTTCATTTTATTTTTAATACAATACTTCAGAACGAATTGCAAATCATAGCAAGTAGTGTAATGAGCTATAAATATATAATTATGATGTTTATTGGATGTCATCCACATGCAGGATTCATCATTTGTCCTAAATTTATAAACAGCATCACTATAAAAATAGTGAATGTTTATTAGATTTTGAATACATATACTAGTTTCTTGATCAGCTTTATAATCAAACCACATGTATCTTTCAGGAAAGTTACAAGGAGGTCTCATTGGTATTCCCTTTTCACAACGTTTATAGTGATAATTCAAAACGTTATGGCCACTGCCCAACGCAATGGGTGCCACCCGGTAGGATTGTGGAGACATGACATGGTAAAAAAGTATGTAATCCGAGCAGACGCCGATGAAAAAAGACACTAGCGAAAATATGGACTGCAAATGGGGAAATCCATTGAGATGAGCAACTTTGACAAAGGGCAGATTATTATTATGCAGAGCCTGTGAATGAGTATTTTGAAAAGGCCTAACTACTCGAATGTTCACATGCTAATGTCGTGAGCATCTGCAGTAAGAGGTCAAAGAATAGTGACATTACCACCAGGCACTAAATGACTGGATGTCTACGACTCTTTACAGAATGTGAGGTTTGGAGGCTTGTCAGCTCTCTAAAGTAGGATAAATAGTGTTCTGGTATGAATGTAGTGGGGAACTGAATGGGAAACTCAATGAGGCTCTCCCATGGAACTGTAGGTTCGGCAAAAAAGACGAGAGAATCTCTGTACAGGAGCAAAGATTTGTATCCTTTAGGCTGAAATAGATCTCACGAAATTGGAACTAGTTATACTGAAGGGGAAAAAGGTTGTACGAACTGGGTAAAGTTAACAAGCATTGGGCGAAAGGGAAGCATCTCATCAACTTCTTCTACATTGAGCTATCAATATTGAATAAGTTTGGCTTGTTACCTAAAGGATGGGCCTCATACAGCTGTACATTACAGTAGGGTACAGCAGGCTTCTAGCCAGGTAACTCAGTGTAGGTCGGTACAAAAAGAGAGTAGGAACAAAAGCGTCTTGCTGCTAGGTAGTAGCTATGGGAGAGGAGTAGGCCATATGGTGCAGGAAAAGCTGGGAGCAGGGTACCAGGTCACAAGTATTGTGAAACCAAGTGCTAGCCTTAGCCAGCTGACAGAGGACATTGGAATATTGTGTGAAGGTTTTGGCAAAGAGGATCAGATCATTATAGTAGATGGAGCAGGTTCAAATGGTTCAAATGGCTAAGTTCATCAGTCCCCTAGAACTCAGAACTACTTAAACCTAACTAATCTAAGGACATCACACACATCCATGCCCGAGACAGGATTCGAACCTGGGACCGTAGCGGTCGCTCAGTTCCAGACTGTAGCTCCTAGAACCACTTGGCCACACCGGCCGGCGATGAAGCAGGAAATAGCCTGATTAAGAACAGTAGTTACAGAATTAGGGATGAGCTCGATGAAATAGGTGTAGCAACCACACACACAAATGTGAGTTTCATGGAGGTCCTGCAGCATCATGACCAGCCCTAGGTTATAACTGTTGGGAGCCATGTTAACTGTGAGTTGAGCAGGTTACTGCTGACTGAAATGAATTCTCATATGACTGCAGTACCCATTGCTACAATTGGGAGATGGGGTTATAGTAGACATGACCTGCAGCTGAATAGGAGAGGGAAAGATAGGTTGGCTGAACTTCTTGCAGAAAATTTACGACAGGCCATTATCACACAATGCAAGATCCCTGTGCTTACTTGTGTCAGAGGGGCACCTTTTTTAGGCTAGAAGCAAGTTTCAGACAGCCTGTTTTGAAAGAAGTCACTATAACAGAAGAGCTCCACAAGAATGCCCAGAAAAGTAAGGTTAGCTTATTCCACCAAAATATTAGAGGATTGAGTAATAAGGTAGAAGAGCTTCTTGCCTGCTTGCAAAATTTAGGGGAAAAGATAGACATTGTGTGCCTGTCTGAGCACTACATAACCACAGGGTTAGGTAAGTTGCATATAGAAGAGAACAGTCTAACAGCTTACTCATGCAGAACTAATATCGAAAAAGGAGGAGTTGTTGCATATACGAGGGTTGGAACTTAAATGGTGGCAACTATTTATTCACAACCTATACAAAAGTGTTACATGTTTGCACCTGTTACTGTCCTTCAAAGTAGTCACCAGCGTTGTGTAGAACTCGTTTCCAGCAATGTGGAAGGCGTAGTATACCGTTAGCAGAGCTTGTTCTGTTGATGGTGCTAATGGAGCGGTCTACTGCCTGTCGAATCTGTGGAACAGATCTCAGGCGAATGCCACGAAGTGGTTCCTTCAACATATGAATCAACTCAGAGTCACAACGACTTAAGTCCAGGGAGAATAGTGGATGGTACAGTACTTCCCAGTCCCACTGACCGATCAGAGCAGCCATAGCTTGCACTGTATGCACCCATGCGTTGTCGCGCAAAATGATGGGAGGGTTGCGCAGAAAGTGTCGCCGCTTCTTTCGCAAAGCTGGTCGTAGGTGTTGCTCCAAAAACGAACAGTAATACTGTGCATTACCGATCTGTCATGGAGGAATGTAATGCGTTAGGATAATACCATCGCAATCGTTCACGAGAATCACCATACCTTTCACCATACTGGCACTCTGATGTAGTTATGGTGATTCTCGTGTATGTATGCGATGGTGTTATCCTAATGCATTACGTTCCTCAATGGGAGACCGTCATTATATTTATCGTACCTATTTTTTATATTTGCTAACACATCCATTACATATATAACAATGCTTACCCTTTGTACGTTTAAGTGACTGAAAATTATCAGTAACTTCTATAATTCACAATTTTTACACTTCTTGATTTTGATTGCTTCCATTAAATACAGGCTGTTTTTGTTAGGTATAAATGAATTATTACATAATGAAATGAAATGTCGTGTGGCTAGGGCCTCCCACTAAGTAGACCAGTGGCCTGGTGCAACTCTTTTCAATTGACGCCTTTTTAGCGACTTGCGCATCCATGGGGATGAGATGATGATGATGATGATGATGAGGAGGAGGATAACACAACATCCAGTCCCTGGGTGGAGAAAATGTCTGAGCACAATCTGTGTTGAAAACATTTAAAAAATTAAAACCACATCATTTTTATTGGAGGAAGAAGAATTTAAAAAGTTTTGAATAAGAATTAGGAAAAATTGAAAATTTATTTATTTTAATTTATTACCAAGACAATATTTACCAGTCTAAAATCATATTAGATTTTGGTAAAATAAAAAGAGAATTATCTTCATTGTGGTTAACTGTTTGTGATTTAGCTGGATTTAAGAGCTTTTAACATTGTGCAGCACTGTCAGCAACTATGATAATTGAACATGTAACATGTCAGCCTCAGTTGCAAATAGAAACCAACTTGGTTTCTATTTGCAACTGAGGCTGACGTGTTACATGTTCATTTAGCTGAATGTTTTGTAACAGAGGCAAAATTGCGTGAAATATAAATTTACAAAACTATCAACCAATAAATATTGGAGCTCAAGATTTATTCATTGACACACTAGCCTCAGGTAATTTGAAATCATGGAATTCTGATAACAATATACTACTTTCATTTGCCTTCATTTGTTCATTATTATAGATTTCAGTAAAGATATGAAAGAAGCAAATAATGAACAGTAGTGATGACAGATACATCTACAATACAAAACTTTTGTCAATACATGAATCAAGAGAGCAACAGCAACTCATTTATTACTGTGTATTTAAACCTTAATTACATAGAATATGTTATAAATAAAAAGTGTTAGACAAAATACATGCAACCATAGATCTGGCATAGCCTAAAGGCTGCTTCAGCAACTTCTTCATGAACAACAAGCTTGCATACAATGGTAAGCAAGTTTTAGTGATTGCTGATAAAAAGAATAATCCATTGCGTAAAGCTAAAGTTGTTCCTGAAATACTGGAATATAAAGATAGTGGCTACACAGCAAGAAAACATTCTGATG
Organism: Schistocerca gregaria; assembly: GCF_023897955.1. Lineage (NCBI taxonomy): Eukaryota > Metazoa > Arthropoda > Insecta > Orthoptera > Acrididae > Schistocerca > Schistocerca gregaria. The sequence goes on along the minus strand of NC_064931.1, from coordinate 648,659,771 downwards.
GAGTAGACAAAAAATATTTGAAAATTTAATAGCAGAGGCAGTGAAAAATAATCAATATTTATCAATGAACCAATCTTACATTCCAAAATTTTTAAACCAAAAAGGAAGAAGGTACACAGTTCAGAAGATGGGCTGCACAAGAAGTTTTGCCTTCAATTAGAAACATGGTGAACACAAAATAAATAATGATGTTCAGCAACTCTACGAAGGTCTAATGGAGCATATAGAAAAAAGCAACGAAGAACAAGTAGATGACTTAAGAGATCTGAATAAAATTAAATACTATTATATACAAAAATCAGATGAAAGATTTGATTTAGCTACATAATTGTTAACACAAAGGAATAATGCAACTGAAGAAATGGCCCCATGTGTTGTTCCTTAATCAATAATGAAAATTTAAGACCAACCTTCATTCTTTTAAAATTATTTGATAATGATTATGAACATAATTAATGTGAGTAGAGCACAAAGAAGTCTCCAAAACACTCAACAATATTAGAGGTATACATCCATATTTTGAAGAACTGGATTTAATTATGATCCAACCTCAATAAACTTGAACCAGAGAATGAAAGAAAATTTAGACATTGTTTGCTACTGCAATGATTTCAATATTTTGGATGGCTACAAACAAGAAGATTTGAGTAAGGGTATAATAAATCTTCATCAGGTTTAGCTACTATAAAAATATCACTCCAAAGAACAAAGATCCATATCTTGCAAATTATTACATTTTATCTCATTGTGAAGTAAGTACGAATGCAAGTTGTGGCAAGCTAGACGTTGAAGATTATTAAAAAAAAGTACTGATAACAGAAATAATGGTATTTTAGATGACAAATATTTTACACTTGCAGGTTTCATGGTATTGCAGGTTATACAAGGATATACCCTGAAAAGTTATGATTTGGGTTCCCAAACCCTAGATTATAAGACCTTCTTGATCTAAAAGGATATAAAATTAAGAGAAACAAAATGATATAGAGTGAGTCAATGTAGTCAAACATAAAATTTAAGTGCCACACTGAGTTATGTCATCTTATTTTCAATAAAAATAAAAACAAAATTCGTTTTTTCATCATCAAATTTTGTATAAATTTCATAATGGTTTTATATACATCTAATAAACTATTCATGTTAAATCCATTTCATTTAGTAAACTCAAATTTAAAATACTAAATGATTTTGATCTTATATCATTCTCATTAACTTTTTATTAAGTATCAAAAAAAATTTTCCCTTCTTTAATAGCAGTCAGCAGAATTAATAATAAAATCAATACCAAACACTTTTAATTTTTCAGTAATAAATTCCATTCACATATATAAAAAATTTAGAATTTTTTTACCCAATTATTGTGTGGTTAGGCAGAATCCAACAATTTGACATGTACTTTTTGTCTTTACTTTCACGAAACTTTCTCAGCAATATATACATCAGGATACTTTGTTTCTTTTTCTTTTGTAATTCTTGATCATAAAAATTTCCCTTCAGTTCTTCTCCATTCAATGCCATCATCTTGTGTGTGACTGGATTACAAAAAATAACATTTTCAATTACTAAAAATTCTTTTGCCCAATAGGCTGAATACCTTCTAATGTCATAGTAAAATAAAAGATGGTAATATACCAGAACTCTGCTAGGTTTGTTTGACTCATGGGACAGTGTCACTGAGACATTGAAAGAACTGAACTGGCACACTCTTGAAGACAGATATAAATTATTCCAAGAAAGTCTACTAATGATGTTTCAAGTACTGGCTGTAAATTATGACTCTAGGAATGTACTACAAACTACTACATGTCGCTCACAAAAGTAGAGTGAGGATAAGATTAGATTAATTACTGCATGCACAGAGACATTTCAACAACCATTTTTCCCTTGCCCCATTTGTGAATGGAAAGGGAAGAAGCCCTACTATAAATAAATAACTTATTTTCATTAACACTTACACTACCAATATGTTTAATAATTCAATTAAATCTTACATGTTGCTATAGTCTTCTGCTTGTTATAATGTTTTAGCTGACTTCTCAGAATCTTTTAGAAGAATAAGATGTAATTTTTTTTTCATTTACCCTGTCAATAAAATTTTGTGATAATAAAACGAAATCAGAACATTTAAAACGTCGGTACAATGGTGCTCGCTATTTCATGTCTCATAAAATACATTTGAAAATATAATTGTTTATACTCTGTTCTAACAAGAAAAATATAACCCTTGGACACTTCATTTATATCAGATAGATTATCATTGTGGAATTTAGCACCTTGTATTTATCATCTACAAAAAATCAGTGTATTAATGCAACAACTTCACAGAGATTGAGTGTGATGTCATACATGAGCTATAAAAGGCCTTACTGTCTCTGCCATTCGTCCATAGAAGAGAAGGCGTCATACTTTCGAGAATAATACTTTAAATTCTAATCCAGTCGTCCACATGCAGGATTTCCCATAGTTTCCCTATTTTGCTGAAATAGTATAGTTCCAATGAAATGGATGCAGCGCATTTCCTTCACCATGTGAGCTTGTGTTTCGTCTCTAATGACCAAAGGGACGTGGAACACTCACCTCCCACATTCCATGCCGTAGCATGGCCTTGATGGCTTCCTTGCCACGAGCACAATATGTATAGTGAAACATCACCTGGCATCCCTGAAGTATGACTGTCTTGTGGTAAAATACACACCTGTTACACATTCTAAATACATTTTTAACTTAAACTTATACGAATTTATGCATAATGAAAGTAGGTCCAAAACTGATTCATCTATTGCACTACAAAATCAAACATTTTAAAATCTTCTTAAATGACACTCATGCTAAACAAACTGTATGGTACTTAAATTATCATCATAATAGCAAAATATATAAGCAACTTTTACTGTGTAAATATCACGCTAATCCAAAGTGCTTGCGACTGTTTGTCTCATAAAATGTTAATTACACCATTATGATTATACACTGATCAGTCAGAACATTATAACCGCCGACCTACTACACCGCCGACCTACTACCGATGTAAACCCATCAAGGCCATAGCAGTGTCTGCTGGCGAGGAACAAGTGCTAGTGGGACATACACAGTGGCAAGTAAAGCAGGCAGCAGACTTTGGCTTATCGATAAAATACTGGGGAAAAACAATCAGTCTACAAAGGAGATTTCTTACAAGTCACTTGTAAAGCACATTCTAGAATGCTGCCTGTGTGTAGAATGGGGGAGGGGCATGATCTATCTGAGTTAGGCCAAGGGCAGATTGTAATGGCCCGAAGGCTCAGCACGAGCATTTCGGAAATTACCAACTTGGGCAGTGTTCAAGGAGTGCTGTGGTGTGTCTTCATCACATGGCAAAAGCGAGGTGAAATCACGTCCAAACTTCGTGGGGTAGTGCGGCCACCCCTCATTACAGATGTCAGACGTCATAGTCTGAGCAGATTTGTAAAACAGGACAGACAGTGAATTGTGGTGGAAGTAACAACAGACTTTAATGCTGGATAGAGTACAAGTGTGCCTGAACACACAGTGCACGGAACGCTCTTAACAATGGGCCTCCACAACCGACAACCCATGTATGTTCCGATGTTAACAGCACAACATCAGCATCTACAACTGAAATGGGCAGAGCATTGCATGGCCTGATGAATCCCGAACAGCTTCTTCACAATGCTGATGGGAGGGCGCGAATCCATCTCCTTCCAGGGCAACAGCTACTTGACACCTGTACTGTGGGATGGAAACAAGCTGGCAGTGGCTCCATTATGCCTTGGACAACATTCACGTGGGTTTTATGTGTCCAATGGAGCTGGTGCAAGGCACCATGACAGCCAAGGAGTATCATATACTGTTTGCAGACTACAGACACCTCTTGATGGGGATCACTTTTCCCAATGGCAGTGGCACTTTTCAACAAGATAATGCGCCATATCACAAGGCCAGGAGTGTGATGGAGTGGTTCGAGGAGCACAGTGGCGAGTTCCAGTTGATGTGGTGCTCCCAACCCCCCACTCGCCAGATATAAATCCGACTGAACACATCTGGAATGTGACTAAACGTGACGAATTTACGAGAATTAGGTGACTTATATGTGTAGACATGATGCCAACTCCCTCCATGGACGTATCATCGCCTCGTTGCTTCCATGCCACGACACGTCGCCACTCTTGTCTGTATCAAAGGTGGACATACCGGCTATTAGGCAGGTTTTCATAATGTTCTGGTTGATGGGTGTAATTTTCAAACCCAAGTACAATGATGCTGCTACATTTGATGCTGTAATGTTTATTTGCAAAAAGAACACAATGCGAATGATCTTATATTACCAATAAAAATTTTGGAATCGTGTTTAGCTAGAGAATCTAACCATAGTATTTTATCATCAACCATTACTCTGCAATAACTTCGGTGAATTGTTTATCAAAGAGTGACCAAGAAAAATATTGACGGGATAGGCAGGAACCACCGTCGTATGATTGACGTTTTTAATCCATTGACGTTTTTAATTCCAAAATCAGCTGTTAATATCCATGTGTCTTCAGTCTTCACATTGAGACCAAAAAGCGAGAAACAGGCATCAATTACTGTCCGGAGAGGGAACACGGAACAGGAAAAGACTTATGAGCTTTGTCTATGGAAAAGGCGGTATCGCGTGAAGGTGAGATTAAACTCTACTAGGGATGCGCGGTTGTCTGTTGTGGGATACGCACGTCGCCAACTGTGTAGAACATTTGATATGGCTAAAACAAAACAGGATCAAATCTGTCCACAAACACACTGTACCTTTTGAAACTATCGATAAGTAATTTAAGGGTCCATATGCTATGCCGACAAATAGATTGATAAGGCACGAACTTTGTGAGACTGTTACGCAAGATTAGATAACACATTACATTTATGTAAACAAGATGCGGGGAGGCACGACGTTAAATAGCTAGTGTATTCATAGCGTGCGCTTGAATAAGAGGAATATATTTGTCAACAAAAAATTTAAGTTCCGTCGTTCCGCACTGTTGTACCAGCACGTTGAAGGTATGAACACTTAAAAGTTACATTATTTTTGTGGGTATGTACGGACAATGTTAATGGATGCTTTGACAGATCCCAACACGAGATTCTTTTCGCTCTGGGGGGTCTTATAGAGAAAGTAGCCTCGCAAGTCCGTTTACAATGACACCGAATGGTAGAGAAATTTTTCCGCGATTTGTCACGCCGGAAATTACAAATTTATTTGTAGTCACCGTAGTACACTTTTGTACGAAATCATTTTTTTTATTACTCATTGTTGTAGTAAAAACGTAGATAAGTGAATAGTGGGCGCGTTCACAAATTGCACTTAACATATTCACGGCAAGTCTGAATATTTGTAGTGTGTTGGAAGATTGACCATAGCCATCAATCTCTTTCGTCGTGTATGTCGATGAACGATTTAAATTAAATAGAAGTGGACTGGGAAACGTGTCTATCGGATGTTCTCTTGCAAGGCGATGTGCCTGCAAGCTATCAAGTAAATACATAATTTATTTATGAGTAGAATGAGCAGAGAGACTGTTCACTGATTAGGCTGTTTTCTGCGTGGCAGCATTATTGTTGGACAGTCTTAAGAATTCCAGAACAACCAGGTCAATATTGACCCTTCACTTCATGTATAACACTTCACAATAAATGTTATTAAACTCACGAAACTGTGGAAAACGAGAAAAATTTCCCCTTATGTTTAGTTGTTGTGCAAACTTTTTTGTAGTTTCATGTCGGTTGATACTTAAGTGTGTTACTGTTAACAGCATACCAATCTTCATTTCAGTGCACATAAATTCTTTCTTTTACAGATATGTTCCTCTACAAACAGTAATTCCCATGTACCAGATTGATTGAGTTGGCAGCTCCACATCACTAGGATTATCAGCATTTGTTTGAACCACTAGTCTTTTCTGAAACTGAATTGTTTTGCTGCTCATAGACCACATCTAAAGAGTGATTGATACTTCTAGGTAACTCACACCAGGAATTATTGTCAGATAGCTGGTGAAAACACATTAAAGTTGATTCAGAATGAGGGTACAGCATTTACCTACTAAACAAACTCAAATATCTAATTTGGCCTGATATCCTCTTGGGACACAGTACTTGGTATCTCTGTACTAGAAGACCTTGGTTAATTGTATACAATTTAACCATAATCCATTTGACTGTGGAGTGTAATTTCAATGAAACTGTCTCTTACAATATTTATATTCCTTCATATTTTGCATTTAGTATGGGCTATATGCTGATAAAAATAATTTTGTGATGGGCATTTCAGCAAATTTAGTGGTAAAGCCAGCCGCCAGCCAATCACAGTTCTTTCTCGAGCACCACATATTCACTGTGTTACCTGCTGGTAGGCTGCGTTCTGACAACACTGCCCTCTGCCACTGCAATCTGTCAGTCATAGATTTATTTTAATCTGAGTATAGAGTGTGAGAGTGCCACCACCCACTCCCCTTAACCCTCCGCAAAGTCATTGTTCTGGTGATAGATTGATCTTCAGTGTTCAAGAAGTGTAGCTTAGGTTGGGAGGTAGCAATATTATTGGCAAGGCTAATAAATGTGAATGCAGAATAAAAGTTGTGGTAACATATTGTTCTGTAGTGTTGGACAATATCTACTTTTGTGCCATAAATAACACACTTTTCATTATAGAAACATACATTGTAAGGTAATTCCAGAAAAGCTGTATTAAGTAATAGATAAATGCCCAACAAGCATTTTGGTGGATGTTATGTACGTGTATTTTATATAAAGTTTAAAAAAGGCAAAGAGGTGTCTTTACTTAATTCTTACCATTAAAAGAGGTGTCTTTACTTAATTCTTACCATTATGATGTAGCAAAAATGCTGTCTATCTTGAATGTCCTTTATTTGTGATTGCTCATGTGTGGCAGCTGATTGATCCATTCAATGTGGGGTTCAAACTTTCATCAAGTTCTTAAAACTGAGGATGGTGCTCTGTAGCAGATTTATACCATGTAGGAAGTTAACTGTATGGAGGGAAAAGTTTAGCTCACAGTAAAAGCCTGCTCTTGCAAGGGCTGATAATACTCAATAAAACATAAGGTTTGGCACCTGAATAATTTATAGTGTTAATGTTACAGAATATGCTTATGTAATGTGCATAGATAAAGTTCAGGGATTTGAGCTCCTGCTTGCAATTCTGAAGTAATGTCGACTCTTTCCTGTAGATAAGCTAGTGGTAGTGAACCTGAAAGGACTCTGATTAAGATACATGTGCCATTGAAATTATTGGATTTATGTTGGCACAGTGTTCACAGTAGTGCTAGTGAAATTGATCTACAGATTACTTTTGACTATATGCCATTCAAAATATCTTGTTTTTTGTGTATTTTGTTAATGTGCTGTACTTGGAAGATGTTGAATATGATGTAGCTGGGAATATCCCAAAGCCGTAGCTGTAGATGAATGCCTGAAGAAAGTGTACCCTACAATATTTGACTAAGAGTGAATAAAGGTGTATGAAACAATATAATCAGCATACTGTGAATGATAGCCAAGAAAAAGTGGGATTAATAAAAAAGTGATACTGTGCCTACAATCCGATGACATTATTGCCATGGTAGAGATATGTGTCTTGAGAAATGACCAATAGATGATGGCACTAACAACACAAAAATTTCAGCAAAACAAAAAATGATTAACTAATAGGATGGGGTCTTGTGATTAAGGCTTTGTAACATATTAAAAATCTGAAATTTGAGACCTCAGTAGGAGAGTATGTGTTTTCACCAGGGATGTAACTGTAACTATGGAATAAAAGAAAGGTGTCCCTTTCCAACCTAACCCAAGGCTATGGCTATGCTATAAATAGGTCTGTGAGCATGTCTTCATTGTAAAAATAACTTTTCATTATTAAATATTTGTTGCCCTCGCCAACTCCCAATCAAACCAAAGTATCAGCTTACAACTGAACCTAGACTTCAGGCACGACAACTGCCATAAAAAAATGCAAAGCAAAATGGCAGTTTTGCCTTCTGTAATACAACTATAATCTTCACTACACACATGTAGGTCTAGTGTTCAAGATTATCTAAGCTATGGTCCACAATAACTAAATCACAGTGTTAAAGAACGTGAAGAACATTACAACTAAAACATGACAGACACCAATTATGTAACATATGATATCACACTTAAAAGATTATACTGATGGCTCCTGTTGTTCACTAATACACAATGGGTGCCACATTTGGTGAATTCTGGCCAAAAACAAATGCAAAAATGTGTTTGTCAGCAATATTTGGACAGATTTAAGGAAATCAAACTGATTCTGTTCAACAATTTGTTACTGTAAGTGATATCTGGCTCAGTTTCTTCGTGCTAAAACTGAAAGAGCAATTAAGCCAGTGTGTTGTAGCTCGTGCTCCTGCCCAATAAAGGAAAATTATATTTCATCTGTCAGAAAGATTATGGCAGATGAAGTACTGTAAAAAATATTCTGGACCACCTAGCCAAGATATTCTTGAGAAAAATCTTTGATTGCAAAAGAAAAATGTCAGTATAATGCATTTTGTAACAAAGGTGTTTTCAAAATGTAAGAACCAAGAGATTCAAAGTATGAAGTTTTTGGAACAGCCACCATATTCAGCAAATATGACACTCTCTGACTTACACTTAATCCCATATATAAAGAAAATTATGTCTGGAAAACATTTAGAGTCATTGAGGAGGTTTATTTGCTGACATTCCACAACTGCTCATCCGAGGTGGAAGGTCCTCACTGGAAAAATATTCAACAAAGTGTAATAATCAAGAAGTATACTATAGCCACCATGCCCCCTTCTTCCATCCATATTCAGAATGTCGACGCTTCAGACTGTTTAGCTAACCTGATTGAGGTTTTCCAATATTCTAAATAAACTTGTCTTCCTTTCTTTGGAAAATCTGGACTGGTGTGAAATGTCTTTTATTTATCTCATTACGTACAGAATTTCAGAACATAGTTCTGATGTACAGGAGACATGTCAGGGTTACAATTACCTGATGAAGACTTCACGTATTTAAAATGTATCAAGTTTACAATATTTACTATATTTGCATCCACTATAACTATTACAAATTTTTATTCCATTTTAGGGATCCAGCTTTAGTTGTATGAGTGCTGAAAATGATTTTTTGTAGACCAGGTCTGCATCATAGGAAAATCTCTCTTTAAAATTTGAGAAGAACAGGTTACTTAATTTGTTGGCAGTTTTTAAACTGTGTGATTACTGAATTGTGGACAGCTACCTATTTCATGCAGGCTTTTGTTTACACTCTGGTATTCCATCCTAAGTGGCAGTGTTGTAATGCGGTGTTCCTATTGATGTTCTAGATATAACATAAGATTGTGGAAGTCAACACTGTGATCTCCAAACCATTTCTCATAGCATTTGCAAGATTCGTAGATAAATTGTCTTGAAATATATCGTCATCATTTGAAAAAGAATGCAGAAGTGTCAAACACACCCATTCTGCAAGGAAATTATTGTACCAGAAATGAGCAATATATTTCTGTCAACACTAGAGGTTAAAGTTCTTGCTATGTAGATATCCCCTCACCATACAGCTGCAGTCATCAGTCTGCACTGAGGACACCATTTAATTGCCCCAATAACACATGGTAGCCTGCACAGGGATTAAAAAACAGTGATTTTTCAACACAATTGGTCTTTGACTGTCATCAGTCCAACTGTAATGCTTCATGCACTAATTATGAACTATGACGTGACAGTAGATTAATCATGCATGAATACTCACTACCTACAGAGTGGCAAATCTATAATTATATACAGTGGTCTTGCATGAATATTTGTTTCAGATGTTATGTGGACTTACAACCAAGTTAGCAGTCGATTGAGGTGGTTATAATTCATTGCATGCCATATGTAGACTTGAGCAACATTTTTAGCATATTTGTATTTGAATTTTGGTGTATTTAGTACTGAATTTGTTTATATGCTCCTTTCTATCTTCTCTTATTTATGTTGTAGTTATGGTTTGATTTATTCACTGCCATTTCAGTTTGTCTGAGGAATGTTTATTGTTAAATGAACTGTTAATGTGTCTGATTTCTCACTACACTGTTTTAGTATTTATTTGTTATTTGGGATTCTGTATCTGTTAATTAGACCATAAAACTCCTTTTAGAATATCTAGCTCTGATTTATTAGCACTGAAAAACTTGATACAAATATACAAGGAAATGCTGTAGTTTGAAATGAAAACTTTAAATACAATAACAGATACTGTAGTGTATGCAACTGCTGAGAAGAAACTACGAAGTAGAGTGAAACATTAACCTGTCAATTTCACTTTAGTGTTGCTCATAGTTAATCATTTTTGTATTTTCAGGAGCCATGGCAGCTGCCCAGAAGATGTTGAAGAACTTACCATGCAGCTTTACATACTTTGCGAGGATGGTAAGTATAAATTTACATTTTTAGTAATATACATTTTTTGAGTATGAGCACCTTTTAACATCTGAAAGTACCAGTGTTTATCTTTATGGAATGCTTCAACGTTTTACACCTTCATGCATCAGTTGTTGAAGCTGTGATTGCTGAAAGTGATTATACAACAGTCTTTTGAAGACAGCATTTAATAAAACTATTAATGCAGAACAAGCATTTGACTAATTGGAGTCACAGTGAACAGGATTTTTGTGGCCATTTGCTTGTAATTAACTTGCAAATGAAGGAAACTGACTTGTTTGCTGAGCTTTGAGCTTCATGATTTATTCCAAGATTCTGTGGTTACCAAACTTACATGACATGAAGGAACATCCCTGAAGGCATTGAACATCTTATAGTGCTTGTCACAGGTTTTTGAGAGCAATCTGCTCCGTTTTCATGAAGCTTTTTTGTGAGACCAGCTAGAATATGTCTACAAATTATATGTATACAAAAATCTCAAGAAAATAACATCACCAAAACTCAAGAACATCTTAATCATCTACATCTGCCCCAAGGGAGCAGTAGGATGTCAGAAGGTTGACTGACTTCTGGAGGTGCTGTCTGCAATGCTCTTCCAAGTGGTGGAGAGCAAGGGATTCAGTTTCAGAGATGTGATGTATTTAAGAGGGAATGCACAGTAGCAGTATCTTATAAAAGAAGCAGAGGTGGTTCTGGGATGCCTAAGCCAGAGAGATGTGTTTTTCCAGTACCAGGTTTGCGAGGGTCAGGGATCGAAGGAATCTGAAAAGGTGAAGGTCATTGTGAAAGGAAGGATGGGATCCAAAGATTTTTGTGGTTAATTCATTAGGGAGAATTCCATGGTTAGGCAGCATTTAAGGAACAGGATGTGTAACTGGGTTTTAGTCAAGAAAGGGATACTTTCCTGGAATGATGCAGAAAGATGCAGCCATGGTCCATTGTGGCAGGGATGGGCATTGGGAAAGTGGGAAATGACATAGGAAGTGGGCAAATGAAGGTGTTAGGTGGTTGTGAGAGGAGCTAGATAACAGAAAAATATGCATGAAAATGCGTACAGACATGTAAATATATATAGACAAATGTATAAAAATATGCACAAATACATAAGAAAGCACAAAAATGTCAGAAAAAAAGTATGGAGCAAATGAGGTTTGGGAGTGTGTGCGTGTTGGTATAAGGGAATTTATTTTTTATTTATTTATTACCCCATCGGTCCAACTGTGATAGACTCATAAGGATATATTATGTGCCAGTAAACAATCAATGCAAAAGTGGTAGTGAAGCAGTCAATCAGTCAAAAGTAAAATGACATGTTTGCTATACATATATGTGGTAAGAGTGACAGATTGAACCGAACATTACACATAGAAAGTATTAAAAACCAGTGAAAATTACTATGAATGTTACATGGTATGGTACCTACATCACTGCTCAAACTTAAACTATGGTATATCACAAAATATCTAGTCCACAGACCTAGATGGTTTTTTCATTGTGGCAAAAATACTTTTCTAAACTGTAAAATGACCTTTCCAGTAGAAATTGTTTCAGGTGCTCCCTAAAAGAGGAATGGTTACCAAATTTGTTTTTTATATCTGGAGGGTGAGCATTAAAAACTTTTGCACCAGATAGATGCACACCCTTTTGCACCATGCTCAGGTTTTTACATTCATTGTGGAAAACGTGCTTTCTCCTAGTATCATATCCATGGTATTCACTATTTCTTTTATGAAACTCAGTATTTTTGCTGATGAACCCATAAGAGAAAATTTGTACTTGGACATGACAGTAAGAATTTTTAGTTTCTGGAAAAGGTTTCTTCAAGTACATCTGGAGTCGAACACTGCTCATTACTCTTATAACACGTTTCTGTGCCAAGTGTATTTTTGTTACTAGTGTTTGGTTTCCCCAAAATATAATACCATATGTTATAAGATAATGGAAATATCCATAGTAAGCTACTTTCATTGTGTGTGTGTTTCCGCTCTCGGAGAGAATGCATAGGGCAAAAATCGATGAGCTGAGTCTTTTCTGAAGATTTATTATATGATGAGACCAGTTTACTCTGGAGTCTATTAAAATTCCTAAAAACTTTGTTGTTTCAACTCTTTCTACTGACTGTTCCACATTTCACAGTTAATTCATCCTCTGTTTTAGCAGTTGCAGTGAACTGAATATAATTAGTCTTATTAAAGTTGAGCAGGGGTGTATTGAATCTAAACCATTTCACTAAATTGGTAAGAATATTCTTAACAGATCCTTGAAAATCTTCACATGTATAACCATCAATCACAAAGTTGGTGTCATCTGCAAAAATGGTAAAAGAGCAACGTAATATTGTACATTGAGGTAGGTGATTTATAAACATGAGGAATAGTACAGAACCAAGAATGGATCTTTGGGGCACTCCACATTTAATGGTTATCCATTCAGATGAAACCACACCAGTATGGAGCTCATTGGTACTATCTACTACTACATTCTGCTTCCTATCTTTGAGGTGTGATTCTAACCACTTATTTGCTAATCCACTTATTCCTAATAGGTCTGCTTTCTGTAATGGGATTTGGTGGTTCACAGTGTCAAATGCTTTTGACAAATCACAAACTAATCCAATTGTTACCATTTTGTCATTGATTGATTCCAGAACTTTATTTGTGAAAGCATAAATTGCTTATTCAGTTGACCATCCCTTCCGGAATCCAAATCAACCTTTGCTGAGAATGTTATATTTATTTAGATGTTCCAAAATTCTCGTATACGTAAGCTTTTCCATTATCTTAGAAAAGGCCGTTAGAAGGGAAATTGGCCTGTAATTTGTGACTTTGGTTTTGTAACCTTTCTTGAAATGGGGTTTTACAACTGCATATTTGAGTCTGTCAGGCACAGTTCCTTGTTGTAAGGATGCATTAAAAATTTGGCTAAGTACATCACTAATGTAAGCACAGCACTGTTTTAGTAAATTATTAGAGATATTATCTACCCCAGTGGAATAAGAATTCTTGAGGGAGATGATTATTCTTTTAATTTCAGATGCTGTGACAGGTCTAATGTGAATTTTACCTGCATGTTTGGGTATAGTCTTTTGCAGATGACTCAAAACTTCATTAACAGAGCCCTTGCATCCTATTTGTTCTGAAACTGACAAGAAGTGGTTGTTGAAAATATTGGCTATGTTATCAGGATCACGTATTAGATTACCATCATGTTTAATTTTGAGTTCTTCAGAAGTTCTTATGGTTTTCCCTGTCTCCCTTCTAACAATGTTCCAGATAGTCTTAATTTTGTTATGAGAGTTATCAATTTCTTGATCATAATTCAATGCTTGCGATTTTTGTATTACCTTCTTTCGTATCTTACAGTACATTTTGTAATGGTTGGTTTTTGTAGTGTCCTTAGACATTCTAGTTGCAATGTAAAATTCCCACTTTGTTTTACATGATTGTTTAATTCCCTTTATGATCCAGGGTTTGTTCTGTGATGTACCAGTTTTGCTTCTAACAAACTTTTTTGGGAATACCTCTTCAAATAAGACTGAGAACCCATTTATGAATATATTAAATTTGGCATTAACCTCATCCACCGTGCATACTGGGCTCCAGACATCTGTTGCAGTTTGTGTTTAAGGACTTCAAGTGAATCACTAGTCATTGTTGTAATAGATTTCCAGGTGGGGTTAGTTTCATGCAGAGTGAGGAGCTGTCCATCATGGTCAGACAGGGGTGACAGTGAAGCAGTGGTGCCTACTTAAATCTATAAAAATATTGTCTATCAAAGACTGACTCTCAGGTGTGATTCTGGTGGGAAAGTCAACTGCTGTAATAAGATTATATGAATTCATCAGATGCTGGAGCTCTACTTTTAATTCTATTTGCACCAGAGAGGCCGTAAAGTTAGTTCCAAGTATCCTGTAAATTGTCATTGCTGTTATTGGGGAGCTATCTACTGTAACTTCAGTTGCACAGGCTTCAAATAGTTGTTCTAGGCAGTATTTCCTTACATCTATAGCTCCAAATATGACATTATTTTTAACAAAAATAGCTACACCACCTCTTTCCTTGTTGTTTTTAGAGCAGTAGCTTGCAATGTTGTTGTTAGTATTTAAATGTAATAAGTTAATGCCCTTTGTGATATGATGTTCTGTAAAGTATAATATTTGAGCATTGTTTATACAATTTGTCATTTATATTAACTGACAGCTGATCTACTTTGCTGCTAAGTCCCCTTATGTTTTGATAAAAGATGCACAGGTTAGCCTTGTTTGTAGAGGTGTCACTTATCTTGAGTGCTTTTTTTCTTTGTACCTGTAGTTAAAAAATCTTTAAGATGTTGTGGGCGTACTACTTTCTGTCTGCTTGCTGTTCCATGTGCAGTCTGTTTGGCTGTTGTGTTTTCTTCTGTTGCTTCTTTTTCTTCTGCAGGTGACATGCGTGAAAAAATCTTGGTGTATTTCATCCTTTCTGGATTGAACCATGTCGTAATTTGAGGCTGTATTATGATTTAATTGTTCGTTTCTGGCCCACTGGGTTTAAATCACTTCATAATTTTCAACTGATTGGGGGCTTTACTGTTTGCTGCTCGCCAAAAACAGTTTGTAATTTTCATTAAATTGCTACTAGTCTTGGTTTCTTCATTGTCAGGTGAGATATTAGTAAATATTTTATAAGCAAAAACATCTTTTCCTGGTGCGTTTAAATGAAGGGCGTGAGCTGTATAGAACCATCGCTCTAAAATGTTTGTGTCTATAACATGAACATTCTGGAAATGAGTACATATTTCTGTGAAACTCTTGTTAGCGACACTAATTTTGTGGTTCTCACGTGACCATCTCGGTAAGTCATGATGGTGTGGGACATTCACAAAGAGAACATTTGTATGAGTTAAGTTATTTAGACAATTTCTCAGTTCTGTGATAGCCTTGTATGATTCATTTCTATAACCTTCATTGGCTCCTCCGAGCAAAACAACAAAATCATCCTTCGTCAAACTACTTCATTAGATTTTGTTAGGTTTGTTAGTTCTTGTAATGGGGCCCCAGGCTCCATGAATCCAGATTCCCTGAAGTTGTATTTTTTCGTTAACACTGCAGAAATTCCCCGGGCGTGACTATCCCCTAATACACAGATCTTCTCGCGTTTTCCAATTTTTGCACTCAGAGGATCAATTAGCTACAGTCTGCTTACTTTTTGTGATTCATTTCCGAAGTTTTCGGCTCCGACTGGCGTGTTCAATGAATCTTCAGCAGTGTGCACAATAAAGTTTTTATGCACTTGTGATTGACTGTATTTAAGCACTAAAGTTTCACTGTTTTTACACACTGTAGTTTTAGTGTTATTTTGAGATTGGACTTCCTGGGAACAGTTTTCTTCCGTTTTCCACTTGTTTCCTTCTGATGAATCTTCTTTGTTCATCAGCGTCTCACATATTCGGGATTGAAATTTCTTCATGTGCCTTTTTAAAGCACTGATTATAAATTCTGAACTGGAAATTCATTCATTAAGCCTTGAAATTTCGTCCTTACAATTTACCCACATTCTCTTTTTACCATCGAAATTTACTTTTTTCCACAGAGAAGCACGATTTACTTTTACTCTCGCCACCATCTTGTATTTAAGGGGGCGAGGGGAGGGGGATGGAGGGGTTGGTTAGGTCAAGGTTAACTAGTTTGTGTGGTATTGGTAGATGTGGAAAACACCATGGAAAAACGTGAAAGGATGAGGGAGGAAATGAGATTGAAAGAAGTAATTATAATTATCAGCAGGAAGAATTTGGGGCATGAGGGCATGAGATGCTGCACCAACAATACCCGCTGTCGCATATCTGTGTGTTGTGTGAGTACAAGACCTTTGGTAAAGTGTGGCTCAGATGTCAGAGTGTGTGTTGTTTGGAAGGCAATGAGAAACTGTAGGAAAGAAGAGAAATAATGCATACTGGGTAGAGTAATACTTTAGAGAATAGTAATAAAGGAAAACATCACAGAGCTGTGGCATGGAAGGAAAGCCATTATATATACTGCCCAATAGAGATTACTTTTATTTATTGTGTTAATAGTCTGAGGCACATGCCCATTATCAGCAACATTAGTGTTCCAGAAGACAAAATATCTTTCAAATTACGTTTATCTCCATGTATAGTGTTTCATATTACCTACTTGATGTGGTTGCTACATGTGCAGTCACATTAAGGAATACGAAACACTGTACAATAGAAATAAATGTAATTCAAAAGGTATTTTGTCTTTTGTAATGCAGATGCTACTGATGATCAATGAATAAAATTAATATTCATTGGGCAGCTTACAGTGTAGGTGTGTGTTTTTTTGCAATCTGCAGAGTACCACTTGTTTGACTCTCTCCTCTAGAGTTTGCAAACTAAGGCAAACACAAAAGGAATTAAACATTTTTTGGCAAAATAAGACCCTCTCCCACAACCTGTCAGAAAAGAACACGCGCATGCGCATGCTTTTTCCAGGGAGCCTGGTAAATGTCTAGAATGATAATAGATTTCAAACTGGAACTTCAGACTGGTGTAATTGTGCTTGGTAGCAACAATTCAGTCTTCTGAGCTAATCTCGTTACTACTCATTCATTGCCTCTGTAATTCGTATTTTCCTTCATTGTCTTTGGCCCAACACATGACAAACACCACAACAAATTCCCACCTCTGTCTAAAACACAAAAGCAGAGTAACTGATGAGGTCCTTACCCTGCTGTGCTCGGCGGCTCTAAAGTTTCACAACAGTGATCGACTTACTTCCTTTGGCGTATTTATTTCTGAAAAAATTAAGAACCTTAGAAGCACGTGGCTCCAGTCTCTGGTAGAAATGCGCATCAATAAAGTAATTTTTTTATTTGCGAATTGACTTGGAAACCCAGCATCTAATCTGCGGTATTTCTTCATTAGCCATCAGCCAGTCCTTGTATGTTGGAGATCCCAATGCATTCAGCTTAGCCGATGAATTAAATTAATTGGAGCAACAGCAAAATGTTCACATGTTTCAGAATCTTTCTAATGCTTTAGTCTATGAGCTCTCCAAATGAAGAAAAATATGCATTAATAATATAAACTGAAGACTTTACAAACATGTCACTTTGATGATTGCTACTTTTTTCGTAATATAAAGTTTTGTTGTATTTAGAATTCATCATTATGATTACAAGTTTTGCGAGATAAAATACATTTACGTACATATTGTTTATCTGTTCATTTGTAAATTTTCAGAATCTAGCAACTGTTTTGTTCCTCTCAGGAATCCTTGTAAGTGATAGAACACTGCAGCTTCACAGGTGCACAGTGCAGTTACACCTGGTAAACAAACCCACTGGCAGCCACACAGGTACATTTAACCTCAACTGCAGCTTGAACTAAGAAGTAGTGTGTGCACTGCTCCATAGGCATGAATGCAGTCACTTGTGCACTCATGTTGAGAAAGGGGCATGCATGTAGGGCAAGCACAGGCACACGACAATTAGGTGCAATGCATACAGATGTAAATGTGACTTAACATATGCTATTGTTAGACACCTCTTTAAGAAAGGTAGTAGGAGAGATATTAATAGCTGTTGACTAGGTTCACCAATAAATCAATTCTCAGAGATGCTGTAACAGATAGTGTGTTGAAGAATGGTTGAGCATATCTGGAAATATAAGTTTCGGAGTTGGTCACCATTTGGATTCTAGAAGGACCTCTCAAATTAATTCGTATAATGTTGATTGTCAAACCGCAACATTATTTTGGAGTAGCTCAAAGTTTATGGCTTTTGAGGTATACTAAATAAGTGGCTCACTTCATATTTAACTGATAGGAAATAAAGGGTCATATTATGTAGCTCGTGCAGCTCTCATGATGAATTTTCTTCTGAAAGTGGACAAATAACTACTGACAGTCCACTTGGGTCAGTTCTGGGACCATTCCTGTTCTTGCTATGTACATCTACATATGCATGATTACTCTGCAATTCACACTTATATGTGTAACGAAGGGTCCATAGACCCACATTCAGACAATTTTTCTATAATTCAAACCTTGATAGCATGTGGGGAAAAAAAATCAAGACCTAAATCTTTCCATACAAGTGTCCTCATAACCACTTTGAGACCTCACATTTCTTCCCGGTCCGCTTTGACCTTCGCCCCCTGAGGACAGCATTCTATCTCAAGGGAGAGTCATGCAGCTCATCTGGGATGACATTCATAGTCAACCTACATCCTTGACTACTTAGCTTCAAACAGTTGAAGTCCAAATTTTCCTTCCTCACTTCACCTTTCCCCTTTGTTCTGTGTACATTCCTCTGTCATTCAGTGTCACCAGGGTTGGCTTCCTCCAGTGTAATCGACAACTCCCTCACCCCTTTCTGGAGCTCGGTGGCTAATGTGCACCATCCCCTTTGGGGCTTTCACAGAACCTGTCAGAGAGGTGCCCTGTTGGCTGTCCTTTCCAATCAATTTCATCTGCCTAAACACGGGAGCACCCATGTTGGTGCACACCCAAATATCAGCTTTCTAAGGCTGGCTAGAGACTTAACTCCTCCTTGGGAACCTTTGGTGACCAACATTTCCCCATTCGTAATGACCAGATAGAATATCTTACAAACATTATCCTTACCACTGTGGAATGTTCCATTCCTAGCATTTCCTCTTCACTGTGCCGTGTCCCGGTCCCTTGGTGGACTAAGGCATGCTGTGATGCAATTTGTGTGCAGAGATGTGCCCTCTGTGTTTTTAACCGTCGTCCTACAAAGGCATACTGCATTCATTGTAAACAGTTGCGTGCACTGTGTTGTTATATTCTTCGGGATAGCAATAAAGCTAGCTGGATTTACTTTACTAGTTCTTTTAACAGTTCCCCTCCCTTTTCTGTTGTGTAGGCCAACTTCTGACAGCTCTTTGGGACCAAGGTCCATTCCCCAATTTTCCGCCTGACAGTAGCAGATGATGTCATAGTGGATCCTATTGCTATCTTGAACACCTTGGGCTGCTTTGTGTGGAGATTTTGAGCTCCACCCACTATTACCCTGCCTTCTTCCATTGGAAACAAGTGGGAGTCTTTTGGGTGATGCCCTTCTCTTCTCAGAATAGTGAGTGCTACCTTTACTATGAGGGAACTAGATCATGCTCTCATTTCATCGTGATGCCTCACCCCAGGGCCGGATGATGTTCACATTCAGATGTTGCAGAACCTTTCTCTTGTGGACAAGCACTTTCTCCTTCATACGTACAATCGCATCTGGCCAGAGGGCAAGTTTCCCAGTGGCTGGCATGAAGCAACTGTCATACCCATACATAAGCCTGGTATGGGCAAACACCTTCCTTCTAGTTATTGCCCCATTTCTCTCACCAGCTTTGTTCGCAAGGTGATGGAACATATGATTTGTGCCCAGTTGGTATGGTGGCTTGAGTCTCAAAATTTACAAACCACTGCGCAGTGTGGATTTTGAGTATGCTGTTATACAGCTGACAATCTCATCACTTTGTCAACCCTCGTCATGACTGGTTCTCTGTGGAAATACCAGACTGTGGATATGTTTTTAGATTTGGAGAAAGCCTACAACACCTGCTGGAGAACTTGTATCCTCTGTGCTCTCTACACGTGGGGCTTCCGTGGCTGCATGCCCTGCTTCCTTCAGGAATTTTTAAAGATCGAGTTTTCAATGTATGTGTGGGTTCTGGCTTGTTGGACATGTTTATCTAGGAAAACGGCTTGTCTCAGTTTTTGTCCTGAGCATTGTCCTCTATGCTATTGCCATTAACCCTATTATGGCCTGTCTTGCGCTGGACGTCTCTAGCTCCCATTTCATTGATGATTTTGTGATCTATTGCAATTCTCTGTGGACTTGTTTCCTTGAGCACCGGCTTCAGCAGTGTCTTAGTTGTCTTTACTCGTGGAGCATTGACAGTGGTTTTTAGTGTTCCACTTACAAAACCATTTGTATGAATTTCTGGCAGCACAATTGGTTTCTTCGACTGTCTTTACATCTTGGGCCTGTTGCTCTTCCATTTGTTGGAATTATGAAATTCGTGGGGCTCACGCTAGGAAGGAAACTTTCTTGGTTCTTCCATGTGTCATTTTTTGTTTCTCCACTGATAGTTGCAACTATGTCTATAGTTATTTGGCAGGCCTCACTTTCAGAAATATTTGCCCCAAAAAACATTGGTGAAAATAATTGGAAAAATAGGGGCTGTACAGACAGCCCACAGTTACTGTGAATGCATATGGAAGTTAGTTGTCCTACACAATATTAGGCAGGTATACCAGTTTCTTTGGCTTTTAAGTGTAGATAGACCATGCTGTGAGTATTGTGACCATGACAGGCATGACACTTCCATCACAGCTACGTAAAACTTAGCACTTACGTTTTGCAGCCAACATATAGCATAGTGTCTTATGTTTGCCACCATAGAGTTACATACTGTATGTGTGGCATTTTTTTTTCACAGGGAAGTTATCAATGAACAGTCATGACACTAAATGAAATGTTTGATTAAACTTAGCTCATAAGTAAGACTTCGTAAACGTGTATACAGACTGGTTTAAACAGTATACACAATTAAGTACCTCTTAATTACTGGGTTGGCCATAATAATGAACTTTTTACCTAATTGTTCCATCTATTCTTGGGAGTCTATCATGATAATAAATAAAAAGCACCCTGTATTGCTTATGCTCTACAGCGTTAATTTATCGCATTAACTGGTTTTCGGCTTACAAGGTCATCATCAGACTTCAACTGACTATTGTCAACAAAGAAGCTACATTGTTTGTAAACAAAATTGGAAAAGATGTTTCCAAACATAAACTGAGAAATAAACACTTTGACAGTGTTGTGGCACTTCAGTTTAAGAGGTAAAAAGTTGGACAATAGGTAAATATAATGAGAGCAACAGGAAAAATATGAAAACATCCTGGCAGATTAAAACTGTGTGCCGGACCGAGGCTTAGACTCAGGACCTTTGCCTTTGTCGAGGAAGTGCTCTACCACTAAGCTACCCAAGCATGACTCATGATCCATCCTCATAGCTTTAATTCCACCAATACCTCGCCTTCTACCTTCCAAACTTCACAGAAGCTCTCCTGCGAAACTTGCAGAACTAGCGCTCCTGGAAGAAAGGATATTGCGGAGACGTGGCTTTGCAGGAGAGCTTCTGTGAAGTTTGGAAGGTAGGAGATGACGTACTGGTGGAATTAAAGTTGAGAAGACAAGGTACTAGTGGAATTACAGCTGAGAGGACAGGTCATGAGTCATGCTTGAGTAGCTCATTGATAGAGACTTGCCCACGAAAGACAAAGGTCCCGAGTTAGAGTCTCGGTCTGACACACAGTTTTAATCTGCCAGGAAGTTTCCATTTCAGCACACACTCTGTTGGAGAGTGAAAATTTCATTCAGGAAAAATATTAACGCTATACTCGAAAACCATGCATAAACAACACTTTACTTAAATAAACAAACCAAGTAAAATAAAATATTTGATTAGGCAACTCCAAGAGGTAATTAATATGAAAGGTGATATAGAAACCAATTAAAAGAATGAATTAGCAATTGTAACAACAGAAAATGTTGATTACATAGGCAATTTCAATGAATACAGTAAATGAAATGTGAAGGGACAGACAGTGTGGCAAGTAATGGAAAACTGAGAGGATTGTGCGAAGTTTAGAAGAGGGGAAATTTTAAGCTGTGTTTGGTCATTTACGATTAGATCAGGGCTGTGAGCTAGGTGTTGGTTGATTTCCAGGACCTCCAGCACATAGAGGTTTTGGCCTTTGTTTTGCCAAGTGAATGAAATATGACTGTGACTGTAGTTGTGGCCATGACTTAGTACATATTCAGCAAATTTGGAGTCAGGATTCCGCAACCTCCAGCAGCGTTCATCTTCAGCCAGCATAGGTGCTATATATCTCTGCCTGCTTTGAACTTATCTGTTGTTGCTGATGAAGGATAGTCAATTGTCGTGCTCCTATGGTTTATCAATGTACATCCTATCTTGCTGCTTCTCAGTGAACTGCAAAGAAGACCACATTTTATGTCATCTTCCCATGGCTAGTATCTAGAGTTACATTTATTTAGCAATCATTGCAGTCCTGAATTCATGTGAGCTTGAGTTTATGAAAACTGTAGTGTAGAATATTTACTCATTATCAAGATGTTTCTGTTAAGCTGGCAATAGTAGTGTAAATTATACTTGTCCTAAGCATTAATGATTGTTGCTCAGTTTCCTTGTGAGCCCAATGGGGAGGGGGAAACAGTCCTGTCTGATTATAAGAAAGTCAACAGAAATTACTCAGTTGACTATTAGCTGATGTGTTTTGATTCATAATATACTGAACGAGTTAATGGTGCTCAGTTAAGACATTCATAGATGATGTACTTCCACCGTAAATTCTTTTTCTGGATGTATCACTCTCATGTAGTCCATATTGATGGTACCTTGCTGGTTTGTCGCGTAGGACAAACAGATTGTAATCATTCAGTGACATGAAAATGATGTGGATAAAAGTAATAACTTACTACTCATCCAATTGCAGTTTAATCAGGACATGTGGCCATGCTGTTAAATTCTGTTACCCACTGTGGCAACACTTCCGATGCCGTATGCCGTGTTTTTGACTATTTGAAAAGAACATTTGTGCAATGTTTTCGCTATCTTGTATTTTTGTGTACTGGGACTCCAGAATTTTCACATAACATAAATTGAACATCTTCAATACCTTTTTGTGAAAAAGATAAATTTATAAAATATTATCTATAAGAAATGCATATTCATTTGCAGATGTTCCACACTGTAATTTTTCGTATGAAATGTTTTGTTTCCAGATTTCTACTACCCAGCAAAGATGTTTGAATCTTATGGAATACCAGAGCAAAGTACTGTTGCAAAACAGTGGAGTTACTGTGCAGAATTTTTTGATGGCTGAGAATCCGACAGATGCAGTGGGTATTTCTAAGAAATTGAGTAAGTGGGTTAACATTCTGTTGTTTCATCCATTATGATTTTCTTGTGGTTATTGCTGTTGATGTGAAACAGTTTTCATTTATGATTAATGCAGGCTAAAAGCTTGCTTTCTTCCTGTAGTATAAAGTAAGAGACGATTCACACCCACAGTCCCTAACAAATCTCAAGTGGTCAAACTGATCACTGACTTCCTCGAGTTGCCCCAATGGTGTCTTCTTGTATGGGCTTGTGTAACAACTATGGTCATTATAGTAACAAATATTAATAACTTCTAAGCAGTGTCTGTAAACTACAATTTTCATTGTGACACATTGTGAATGAGATGTGATATTTATGATAGTGCAAATACACTGAAGTGCCAGTGAAACTGGTGTAGGCATGCATATTCAAATACAGAGATATGTAAACAGGCAGAATATGGCATTGCAGCTGGCATGCTGCTAAAATGGCAGTTTATCGAGATTTAAGTAAGTTTGAACGTGGTGTCACAGTCGGTGCATGAGCAACGAGACATGGCATCTCTGGGGTAGTGATGAAGTGGCAATTTTCCCATATGACCATTTCACAAGTGTACTGTGAATATCAGGAATCTGGTAAATCATCGAATCTCCAACATCGCTGCAGCCAGAAAAAGATCCTGCAAGAACAGGGCCAATGATGACTGAAGAGAATTGTTCAGCATGACAGAAGTGCAACCCTTCCGCAAATTGCTGCAGATTTCAATGCTGGGCCATCAACAAGTGTCAGCATGTGAACCATTCAATGAAACATCATCAATATGGGCTTTTATAGCTAAAGGCCCACTCGTCTGCCCTTGATGACTGCAAGACACAAAGCTTTATGCCTTGCCTGGGCCTTACCAAAAGTGGACTGTTGATGACTGGAAACATGTTGCCTGGTCAGACGAGTCTTGTTTCAAATTGTATTGAGCAAATGGACATGTACGGGTATAGAGACAACCTCATGAGTCCATTGACGCTGCATGTCAGCGGGGGACTGTTCAAGCTTGGTGGAGGCTCTGTAATGGTATGGGGCATGTGCAGTTAGTGATATAGTACCCCTGATACATCTGGATATGACTCCGGCAGGTGACACGTATGTAAGCATCCTGTCTGATCACCTGCATTCATTCATGTCCATTGTGCTTTCTGACGGATTTGCAATTCCAGCAGGACAATGTGACACCCCACATGTTCAGAATTTCTACAGAGTGGCTCCAGGAACACTCTTCTGAGTTTAAACACTTCCACTGGTCACCAAACTCCCCAGACTGAAAATATTGAGTGTATCTTGGGTGCTTTGCAATGTGCTCTTCAGAAGAGATCTCCAGCCCCTTGTACTCTTATGGATTTATGGAAAGCTCTCAGGATTCAAGGTGTCCATTTCCTCCAGCACTATGTCAGACGTTAGTCGAGTACATGCCATGTCATGCTCGTGGGGGCCCTACATGATATTAGGCAGGTATACCAGTTTCTTTGGCTCTTCAGTGTATATATGAAATTTTACACGAAGAAAATTGATGGGCTTAATGTTTCCAGACAAGGGAGGAGTCTCAATTCACGAAGACTAGCAGTGCAGAAAAAGTTTCTTTTTATATCAAATTACGTTATCTTGTATGATTGTTTTCTTTTGATAACTCCTCATTTTTCTTGTTTCCTTTGCACGACTCCTCTGTTATCTTAATCTTTTTCTTCTTCTTCTTACCATCTTTTTAACTTATTCATACTGTGATTTTCATATATAACTGAAAATCTTATTGTGGAAATCTGTGTTTTACAAAGTTTCAAGGATTTCCGATTTAGGTTGCAATTTTCAATCATTATTATTTATTCTTTGTTGCTTATTGTTGCTGTAACACCTGTGTAAGTCTGATTATTTCTGATCATAAATGTTATTTTATCTGTTATATGTGCATTATTTTATGTTATTGCATAGGTTTCCTAGGCAGTTATTGTTTGTCTTTATGAGCTGTAGTCTATTGATTTTGCTGCTCAGTGGCAAAGTGTCAGAGTACGCATTCAAAAATCTTGGACTCGATCCCCGGTTGCTCGCAGGATTTTTGTTTATCGCTTATCACTAATCTTGATCATGTTGAGCACCACAGCCGACACTGTTCAGGATTAATAAAAACCACCTCAGTTATATTATTACACATTTATTGTATTTCAATTGGTCTTTTCTTTGAACATATCAGCAACCTGGAGATATTCAAAGGACG
Source organism: Schistocerca gregaria (assembly GCF_023897955.1). Classification (NCBI taxonomy): domain Eukaryota; kingdom Metazoa; phylum Arthropoda; class Insecta; order Orthoptera; family Acrididae; genus Schistocerca; species Schistocerca gregaria. Next base: position 648,634,137 of record NC_064931.1, on the reverse strand, counting down.
AAACCTCTTGTAACACAGTGAGTGTGTAATAATACAGCTGAAGTGATTAATGCAAATCACTAACTTATCATGCATGTGCTCTATTGTCTGGAGTGCATATTAAACTGCAGCTCCCCCTACAACTGGTTGTGTCAGTTAGCTCATAGGCCAGAGGAGGACAGCATACCTCCCTCAATAGGACAATGTCTATTAAAGTATTATGGTGCTCAAAACAACCTCTGTGTTGTATGACAGCTTTATCTTTACTTCTAGTCTACAGAGAAATGCATTGTTGTCTTACACAACCTGTCAGATTATCAGATTATTTTAAATAAGCACAAACTGTGTGGAGCAGAGTGATCAGAGTTTGATTTTGAAATGTTTTCATTTATAGTGTGCATTTCTTACTGTGTCAGGCACTTGGATGGTTAAAATTTCAGTGCTTAATATCGCTTGCTCGCCATTGTCGTTACATTAACATAGTTACTGATCATTCTGGTAGTATTCCTGTGAGGTACACATCACATTAGGCTTTCAGCATATTGAAATAGTCTGTGCTTTCATGAATTCACAGTTCAACTGACTGCTGTCAGCTCATGTCTGGCTATTATAATCTCATCCTTTGGTGGGAAAGCCTTACTTCATGGTTTTTAGTGATCTGTCAGAGAATGCTACAGCATTTAATTTTACAAAAGTGAGATTATAAAGGTGACCAGCCTGGCTTTTTAGAATCATTTACATCATATACATTCAGTGTTTTGTTTCCATGTGTGTCACAGAAACATAAGGCACTGTGGTTTTATATTTTAATGATACCATACTGTCGTATCCAACAATAATGTGGTGGTTTTGATTAGAGCCACCATTTATAATTTATTTAGAAGTTTGAATATTTCCTTTAAAACTCAAAATATGAGAAATCTGAGATCATCACTGTGTTTGGAAAATTCCAGGCTTAAATATTATCAGAACATAATTTCGAAATATTTCAAGTCTTCATAATATTGGTACATTGAGATCATATCTTAATTAATTAGTGACTTTGAAATTATAGAAATTTAAGCTAGAATAATCATTTTTTTTGAATTGTGGACAATTGGTGTACAGAGTAGGCTGTTTGTTCTTAGGTTTCAAGTTTGACACATGTATTTCTGTATGCTGATGACATTATGATATCTTCAAATCCTGCTACCCCTGAATTAATTAAATTAATGTGAAAAAAATTATACCACAATGTTCCTGGTTGGATAAAGTACATATTTTTTACGTTAAGAAGTTGAAATCTTTTGCCAAATGAGAAAACTAATAAATACGTGTACTCTTATGTTGCAGTCATGATTGCATACTTGTGATAATGAGGAGTGCGTGTAGCATGTTAATTGCTTATTTATTATGTAGCATATGGCTAGTAACACATCACACAAAAAACTTGTTTTCTTTAACAACACGTGTACACTTATTTAACACACAGAAAAAAAATTTAGAAAAATCATAATTGTAAGTTAACTAAATTTACGGTATTTACAAAGCACAGACCATCACAGACATATATTACACTGATGGCTTTGTTTTCATCAGGAGCTCATCCTGGGACCCCCCCCCCCCCCTCCCAGCAGGCCTGGGGCTTAGAATAGGCCTGAGGTATTCCTGCCTGTCGTAAGAGGCGACTAAAAGGACTTTCTCACATTTAGGCCTTTATCTGATGGTTCACTGTAGGGTTTGACCTCCATTTTTCAAAATTTTCCCAAAGAGTTAGACAACTGGGGAAGGGCACTTTACATGGTGCAACATGTCCATTGTGCATTGAGATGTTTAGCCCACTTTCTCGACGTGGCATTGCAGTCCCACTCATCCTCCATCTCTTGACCGAGGACACCTTCCTTGGTGTGTTTTCGTCCACCCACTGTGCAGTTTCGTTTTCTGTGCCGATGGTGACCATGGAATTCTTTGCACCTCATATACAGCATGGTGGTCAGTCTGTTGTGGTGGGGCCGCCATGTACCCTGTTGATTGTAGCCCCTGACCGCACAGGGATCGCTCTGCTTATGCCTGCACCATTAACTCCCCATGTATGCCAAGGAGTAGATGCTCGTCACCCTGGGGCATCGGGACTCCTGGCAATGGCCATCCTGCCAGGTAACCTTTGCTGCTGCTGGGTGGTGCCCCTGAGGAGGTCTCCAGGTCGGAATGGGTGGCATCAGGGCGGATGACGCGCAATGAAGCATACCACATCATCACTTTCTGGTGATCAAACGCCAGCAGTTTCTAAGTATTCCAAGTCTCAGTACAATGCAAGGATGTATGATCCTAAGTTGTTCCCCTCCCTGGCCACACCATGGGAGTAATGCCAGGCTAAGGATGGCAGCGAACCTTATGAGGATTCTTTTGTCTTGATGAAGGCTCAGTTTTTTGTAGAGCAATTAGAGGACAAGTTTGGGGAGGTGGAGGGCTTGTTCAAAACATGGACAGGGTCAGTCTTGATAAAAACGGCATCCTCTGCCCAGTCATGGGCATTATTCACTTGTGACAAGCTGGGGGATGTTTCCGTTACCATCATGCCTCATAAGAGCATGGTCCAGGGTATTATATTCCACAGGGATCTTCTTTTGCAGTCCAACCATGAGCTGCGTGCCAACTTAGAGTGACAAGTTCATTTCGTCCGGCATGTCCATCGGGGTTGAGGGATAATCAGGTTGCCACCATTGCCTTCATCTTGGCCTTCGAGGATGACACATTACCCGAGAAGGTCAAGGTCTACCATTGTGATGTCAAGCCATATATTCCTCCCTCCAATGCGCTGCTTTAAGTGCTGGAAGTTCGACCATGAGTCTTCCTGCTGTACTTCCAGCATCACATGTTGAGATTGTGTCGTCCACCCCATCCCAATACTCCATGTGCCCCACCTCCCATCTGAGTCAACTGTGGAGAGTATCATTCCCCTTGCTCACCAGACTGCAGGATTTTACAGAAAGAAAATAAAATCATGGAATACAAGAGTCTGGACTGACTGGCCTACACTGAAGCCAAGAGGAAATTTGAGCGCCTACATCCTGTGGCTATGACCTGCTCTTATGCCGCTGCTAAGAGAACAGTTCCGCGAGCTCCAGTCGGCTCTCAGAGCCAGAAGACTACACCTGCCCCCTTGATGGTGGTGGGCACTTCTCTCCCTGTTGCTCCCGTATCACCTACCTCTGGGACACTGTCCCCCCTCCCGTCGCCCCCCCCCCCCCCCCCCCCCCCCCCGCAACCAACCATCGGGGTCACCAGTCCCCACTTCTAAGCTGGAGAAGTGTAAGTCTTCTTTGGCTCCTCTTGCTAGGAAGGGGTCCCTTGGGTCACTCTCTTCCCAGGTTTCTGCTAGTGGGAAAGATGAAGCCCGCCAGTGGTTGAAGTGCCCACAAGCAACTGGTCTTAGGGCTTCACGATCATCCTCAGTCCCAGAGACTGAATCAGTGAAGCCCTCACAGCCAGAGAAATCCAAGGATCAGTGAGAGAAATCCAGAAAGAACGTCCCCAAGCCCAAGGGAATTGCAGTGGCACCCACACAACCGCTGCCTACAAGCTCTGCGTGTGAGGATGAAGTGAAGATTCTGGCATCCAATGAGGATCTAGATCTTGCCAGACCCTCAGACACAATGGATATAGCCTGTTGAGGAAATAAGTTGGTAGGAGCAGGTGACCCTGAGGCATAGGCTGCCTCATTGAGTGTTTCATGCCTTCGCAGTCTCATGATCACGTCATCCTCAAGTGGAACTGCATCGGTTTTTTCCACCACCTGGATGAGTTACGGCCTGTTAAGCTTCACACCTGCTTTCTGCATTGTCCTTCAGGAAACCAGGTTACCGGCAATGTGGACCCCTGCTCTTCATGGCTACAGGGGATATTACAAGAACCTTAGTGAATATAATAGAGTTTCAGGTGGATTTTGCGATGTCCTGAACTTGATATGTAGTGAACCTGTGCCCCTTCAAACTCCTCTTGAAGCTGTGGCTGTCAGGATACGGACGATGCAGGAAATAACTGTCTGCAACGTGTATCTCATTCCAGATGGTGCGGTACCCCTGAATGTATTGGCTGCACCGATTGATCAACTCCCTAAACCTTTCCTACTTTTGCAAGATTTTGATGCCCATAACCCCTTGTGGGGTAGCTCCATGCTTACTGGCTGTGGCAGAGATATCGAAAATTTAATGTCCCATCTTGACCTCTGCCTCTAAAATGCTGGGGCTGCTACACATTTTGGTGTGGCTCATGGTAGTTACTCGGCCATTGTTTTATCAATTTGCAGGCCAGGACTTCTCCCATCTATTCACTGGAGAGCACAGGATGACCTGTGTGGTAGTGACCACTTCCCCACTCCCCTGGCGTCATGCCCACAGACGCCTACCCAGATGGGCTTTAAACAAGGCAGGCTGGGTAGCCTTTATCTCTGCTGTCACCGTTGAGTCTCCCCCACGTGGTGCCATTGATGTTGTGATTGAGCAAGTCACTGCAACAATAATTTGTGCGGCAGAAAATGCGATCCCTCATTCTCTAAGTTGCCCGCGGCGAAAGACAGTCCCTTGATGGTCACCAGAAGTCGCTGAGAGTGTCTGTGAGCTCTACAGCAACATAAGTGGCACCCTTCCTTAAAGCACCTCATAGCCTTTGAGCGGCTCCTACCCGTGTTTGCCAGCTCAAAAAACAACGGAAACGGGAGTGTTGAGAGAGGTATGTGTCTACCATTGGGTGCCATATGTCACCTTCCCAAGTCTGAATGAAGATCGGACATCTTTTTGGGTACCAGACACCAACAGGTGTTCCTGGCATTAACATCAGTGGCATGTTATCTACCGATGCAAACATGATTTGGCTAAATTTTGATAAATAATCAGCATTGGCGGCCGAAGGCTTCCGGGATAAGAAGTCAGCCTCATTCTGCCAACGCCCTTGTCAAAGAGGGCGGAGGAGTGGATAGAGGTTCAGGGCACTCTTTGTCCTAGGGGTGGGAAATTGCCCCTAAAGGCGGAAGAATCAGCAATGATCAACGACATGAAGGTGCAGGAGGCAATGGAAACCATTGCATTAAAGACACGTAACGTGTATCCACAGGACATGTGGCCTGTAGTTGAAGAAGTGTCATGATGATCCCTCCATTGGCAAAAGATTCCGGAATAGTCCCCCATTCGGATCTCCGGGAGGGGACTGCCAAGGGGGAGAAAAAGATTGAATAATCAACGAAAGGATAATGTTCTACGAGTCGGGGCGTGGAATGTCAGAAGCTTGAACGTGGTAGGGAAACTAGAAAATCTGAAAAGAGAAATGCAAAGGCTCAATCTAGATATAGTAGGGGTCAGTGAAGTGAAGTGGAAGGAAGACAAGGATTTCTGGTCAGATGACTATCGGGTAATATCAACAGCAGCAGAAAATGGTATAACAGGTGTAGGATTCGTTATGAATAGGAAGGTAGGGCAGAGGGTCTGTTACTGTGAACAGTTCAGTGACCGGGTTGTTCTAATCAGAATCGACAGCAGACCCTCACCGACAACGATAGTTCAGGTATACATGCCGACGTCGCAAGCTGAAGATGAGCAGATAGAGAAAGTGTATGAGGATATTGAAAGGGTAATTCAGTATGTAAAGGGGGACGAAAATCTAATAGTCATGGGCGACTGGAATGCAGTTGTAGGGGAAGGAGTAAAAGAAAAGGTTACAGGAGAAGATGGGCTTGGGACAAGGAATGAAAGAGGCGAAAGATTAATTGAGTTCTGTAACAAGTCTCAGCCAGTAATAGCGAATACCCTGTTCAAGAATCACAAGAGGAGGAGGTATACTTGGAAAAGGCTGGGAGATACGGGAAGATTTCAATTAGATTACATCATGGTCAGACAGATACTGGATTGTAGGGCGTACCCAGGAGCAGATATAGACTCAGATCACAATATAGTAGTGATGAAGAGTAGGCTGAAGTTCAAGACATTAGTCAGGAAGAATCAATACGCTAAGAAGTGGGACACGGAAGTTCTAAGGAATGACGAGATACGTTTGAAGTTCTCTAGCACTATAGATACAGCAATAAGGAATAGCGCAGTAGGCAACACAGTTGAAGAGGAATGGACGTCTCTAAAAAGGGCCATCACAGAAGTTGGGAAGGAAAACATAGGTATAAAGAAGGTAGCTGCGAAGAAACCATGGGTAACAGAAGAAATACTTCAGTTGATTGATCAAAGGAGGAAGTACAAACATGTTCCGGGAAAATCAGGAATACAGAAATACAAGTCGCTGAGGAATGAAATAAATAGGAAGTGCAGGGAAGCTAAGACGAAATGGCTGCAGGAAAAATGTGAAGACATCGAAAAAGATATGATTGTCGGAAGGACAGACTCAGCATACAGGAAAGTCAAAACAACCTTTGGTGACATTAAAAGCAACGGTGGTAACATTAAGAGTGCAATGGGAATTCCACTGTTAAATGCAGAGGAGAGAGCAGGTAAGTGGAAAGAATACATTGAAAGCCTCTATGAGGGTGAAGATTGTCTGATGTGATAGAAGAAGAAACAGGAGTCGATTTAGAAGAGATTGGGGATCCAGTATTAGAATCGGAATTTAAAAGAGCTTTGGAGGACTTACGGTCAAATAAGGCAGAAGGGATAGATAACATTCCATCAGAATTTCTAAAATCATTAGTGGAAGTGGCAACAAAACGACTGTTCACGTTGGTGTGTAGAATATATGAGTCTGGCGACATACCATCTGACGTTTGGAAAAGCATCATCCACACAATTCCGAAGACGGCAAGAGCTGACAAGTGCGAGAATTATCGCACAATCAGCTTAACAGCTCATGCATCGAAGCTGCTTACAAGAATAATATACAGAAGAATGGAAAAGAAAATTGAGAATGCGCTAGGTGACGACCAGTTTGGCTTTAGGAAAAGTAAAGGCACGAGAGAGGCAATTCTGACGTTACGGCTGATAATGGAAGCAAGGCTAAAGAAAAATCAAGACACGTTCATAGGATTTGTCGACCTGGAAAAAGCGTTCGACAATATAAAATGGTGCAAGCTGTTCAAGATTCTGAAAAAAGTAGGGGTAAGCTATAGGGAGAGACGGGTCATATACAATATGTACAACAACCAAGAGGGAATAATAATAGTGGACGATCAAGAACGAAGTGCTCATATTAAGAAGGGAGTAACACAAGGCTGTAGCCTTTCGCCCCTTACTCTTCAATCTGTACATCGAGGAAGCAATGATGGAAATAAAAGAAAGGTTCAGGAGTGGAATTAAAATACAAGGTGAAAAGATATCAATGATACGATTCGCTGATGACATTGCTATCCTGAGTGAAAGTGAAGAAGAATTAAATGATCTGCTGAACGGAATGAACAGTCTAATGAGTACACAGTATGGTTTGAGAGTAAATCGGAGAAAGACGAAGGTAATGAGAAGTAGTAGAAATGAGAACAGCGAGAAACTTAACATCAGGATTGATGGTCACGAAGTCAATGAAGTTAAGGAATTCTGATACCTAGGCACTAAAATAGCCAATGACGGACGGAGCAAGGAGGACATCAAAAGCAGACTCGCTATGGCAAAAAAGGCATTTCTGGCCAAAAGAAGTCTACTAATATCAAATACCGGCCTTAATTTGAGGAAGAAATTTCTGAGGATGTACGTCTGGAGTACAGCATTGTATGGTAGTGAAACATGGACTGTGGGAAAACCGGAACAGAAGAGAATTGAAGCATTTGAGATGTGGTGCTATAGACGAATGTTGAAAATTAGGTGGACTGATAAGGTAAGGAATGAGGAGGTTCTACACAGAATCGGAGAGGAAAGGAATATGTGGAAAACACTGATAAGGAGAAGGGGCAGGATGATAGGACATCTGCTAAGACATGAGGGAATGCCTTCCATGGTACTAGAGGGAGCTGTAGAGGGCAAAAACTGTAGAGGAAGACAGAGATTGGAATACGTCAAGCAAATAATTGAGGACGTAGGTTGCAAGTGCTACTCTGAGATGAAGAGGTTACCACAGGAAAGGAATTCGTGGCGGGCCTCATCAAACCAGTCAATAGACTGCTGACAAAAAAAAAAAAAAAATGCTCAAGCCTCTGCATCGAAGACTGCCCCCCAGCCTTTCACACCATCAAACGGCAGATGGAAAGGAAAGTCCTCTCGTTCAATACACACCACAGTGAACCCTATATCACCCCATTTGCAGATAGGGAGCTCCTCAGCACCCTTGCACCTTGCCCCAACACAGCTCCTGGACTGGATCGGATCCACAGTCAGATGATTAGACATCTCTCGTCTGACTACAAACAATATCTCCTTGTCATATTCAACCGGATCTGGTGTGATGGTGTCTTTCCATCACAATGGCGGGAGGTCATCATCATTGTGGTGCTAAAACCCGGTAAAAATTGCTTCATGTGGGTAGGTATAGGCCCATCAGCCTCACTAACATTCTCTGTAAGCTGGTGGAATGTATGGTGTGTCAGCGGTTAGGTTGAATCCTGGAGTCACGTGGCCTACTGGCTCCACATGTGGGCGGCTTCCCCCAGGGTCGCTCTACCACTGATAATCTTGTGTGTGACCTGCGTTCTGTCTTACGCTGCAAGGTTTTTCAACTTTGGGAGGCAGAGTGGCATAACAGCGTGCACAACAGACTGCGTATCATTAAGCAGACTGTGACTGTGTCTAAGTCTTCCCTGCAGGCTTCTCACAGGGAATCAGTTGTCCTTTGTCGGCTCCACATTGGCCATACGTGGCTTACACAAGGTTACCTCCTCCGTTTCGAGGACCCACCTCAGTGTTGCTGTGGCTCCCAAATGAGAGTCGTCCACCCCTTGCTGGACTGCCCACTTTTAGCTGCTCTGCGGTGCACTTTACTTTACCAGCACCCTACCTACGGTGTTGGGCGAAAATGCCTCAACAGCAGCTTTAGTTTTACATTTTATTCGTGAAGTTGGGTTTCATCATTTGATCTGAGTTCTAGTGCATATCCTTTGTCCCTCTGTCTCCTCCACCCTAGGGCTTTTGGGTGGAGGTTTTAATGTGTTGCAGAGTGGCTGGCTTCTCCATTTTTATTCCTATGGTCATCCAGCCAGGGTATTCTGCTTTCTTGTTTTTAATTTCTTCTCCATGTTTCTTGCATCTCTCTGTGGTTTTCTTGTCCTGTTTTGCCCATTGTAATAGTTGTTGTACTTCCGTCGTTCTTCCTTTCTCCTGTTATTGAGCCGCATGTCTTCCTTGTTTTCTTCTTTCTCTTGGGTAATTGTTCTACCGGGAACAAGGGACTGATGACCTTGCAATTTGGTCCATACCCCCCCCCCCCCCCCCCCTTTAAACCAATAAACCAACCCTCCTGTGACATAGCGAGTTGGAACTATTCCATGTGTGATTACGTCCACCCCTGATGAGTAATAATTTTTCTTCCCAGTAATTACAATAATTATTGTACTGTTGTGTGTTTTGTATGTATATGACATGTACCTAAATACTTGAAAACTTAACTTGTACTTTTCCGAGTCCAACAGTATAGATAATTGACAGTAAAGTTTCATACTATCATAATTTCTATTGCCAATTTTGTCATTAGGCTTATTAAATTTTGAACTGTGATACTGTACCTTTCTTGTTCTATATTTCTTTTTTAATCAAATGGCCCCCTCACTAATTAAATTAGCCACTAATTAAGATTTTGAATAATTTACTGTTATTGAAAATAATTTGCAATACAACACCTGTACTCATAAGTTATTCCCAATGTAGATGCATAAAGTGTGATCTCACAAGCTTTTCTAAATTCCTAGGTTACCACATTGTAAACCAAAATTTTGTCAATATTTATGGTACATCCTAATCAGCAAAATTTTATCTCAGAGCTGTCTCTTAAACGACTATAATTTCCAAAATAACAGTCTGTTCATACTCCAGCCTTTAAATAGTTGGATGTCTCTCTCAAAATGAGTCAGTCTGCACCTTGTCCTGGTCGAGATAACAAGCATGTAACACCTTTGTTCCCGATATTTGCTCATGTTGTTGGTATGAACGATTTTTTCATGGAAATACCTGTACTTACAGCCACAGAAATGAAGTAATGTTGATGCCCAGAAACTTTAAAGTGATTTTTGAATGTATATTTTGACTGAACTGTGTTGTGATGGGTAGGTGATTTAAGCTATCATTGTCACATGAGTGAGTTATTATTGAGTGTCATGACTTTAATTACCGAGTGAACTATGTGAGATATTGTAGTGTACTTTACTCTGACAGATTAGTAAACACCGGTATGGTATTCAAACTGTGATGTCTTGCGTAAATATGGACAGTGTTTCCTGCCACACTTGATTACTTAGTTTAGGGACTGGTTAGAACTACCACTGATTATTGGACAGTGCTTCATTAATGAGCATTTTTTATAGTTTCGGGAATCGTAAGAGTAATACTACCACTGGAATTTGTTGTTTTTAAGTGCTGACGTGATAGTAAGCACTAACAATTTCATGAAGGAGGAGAATTGGTCATTGTCGAAACAATATAACTTCGAATCTTGAAAGAATTGCAACCGAAATTGGACTGTTGTGTACATTTTTCTTGATCAAACACCATCAAACACTGAGTAAGATTTTCAGCTTCAAAAACACAAACTGAGGTGCTGCCAAGGAGGTGACAGACTACAGAAAAATCAGATTGTTACTTTACACTCTGAATTGCCAGGAAATTATTGGTTTGGGCACACACTTATGATATGCTGAACAGTTTATCATTCTGTGCCACAAACAGAGTTGGGCGATGTTAATCCCCATTTATACATTGAGTCACCACAGCTTCTACTATTTGTCCTTATTCTATTGAACACAGACCAGATCAAGTGGTGCTGTTCAAAATAAGGTGCCTGCATGAAATGCAGGGTATCTTAAGCTGTTCTGGGGTAGCATTGTTCTGACATATCTGTCCATTGGTCTCTTATTGTTACTCCGTTGTTCACCAAAAATTTTGCACATTGTGGAAGTGTTTCTGAAATAACCTAGTTAATATTGTTAAGTCTGTTGTTGAAGACTTTTCACATACTTAATGTTATGATAAAATGCTGTAGCTATTTTAAATTTACCAAAAACACAAAAACTTGCACTTATATCCTTGCCAGTCCCATAACAATAGTTACTAGATTCCTACTCGCCAGTGAACTGTGTGGACGTGTTTCTGAAATAACCTAGTTAATATAGTAGTCAGTACAGAGGAAATGTGATAAATATGCATTTCAACTTTTTCTTCTAAATAATTCCAAAACTGTATGGTCTTTCCACGGATGCACAGTTTTGTAGATCACATGTTCTGTATCCCCTTCAGTTCTGACTTGCTTGCTAATAACATGGTTGCTAGCCTGCAGCACCATCTTTGTTAAGAAGCAAAATCATTTGTTTTACTGGGTAAAAACCACACATCAACTGAGAGGTTTTTATCATTAAATAAACCTACTTTTTGGATTCTGCAGGAGTGCGGCATTGCAGTTCAGCTTGTTAACAAGTTAACCAAGCAACTTTAATCACAATTGAACCTACGATAATGGACAACTTCTGCAGAAAGTAGCATAGCGATTTCTAGTGAACATTGAATGTATTGTCCTGTATTGCTCATAATAGCAAACATCCTCTGTAGTGTGACTTTGGCATCATTTTTTTCACAAATGAAGTCAGCATTTTTCCACTTTTGGATCTCTTCTTCATTCCACAACTAGTTTCGCTGTTAAGCTGTTATTGTGTGGTTATCTGTATAAAATATCACACTGCATTACCATCATGAAATAAGCACACACAGTGTGAACTTAACTGAAAGGTAGTTACGTAGAACAAGGTGCCATATCTATGAAAGTGGCAGCATATTCATATGATATAGATGTGTTCATTTTCTGTTACATATTGTACTGTTCTTGATTGTTTGATAAATAGTTGATCCGCTTAAGACAAGAGAAATGCACAACGATATAATGTTGACCAAAGAATAAAACTCAGTATGGAGTGGTAAAGCCAAAACAAGTTGTGCAACGAAGAAGAGGTCTAAATAAATACAGATTAAGTGGGAAGGTACTGCCTTCATTTAGTAAATTTATTACTGTGGTATCCACTAAGAAAAAGGCCCTTTTTTCTGATACTGACGTTGTAAAGATAGTTAACACATTCCTTGCCTTTTGGTAAAATGTACTATTTGAATATGCTGGTAGTCCCTATTAAGTGCTGTGTGCGTGCGGGTGTAGGAGCGCGTGCGCGTGGGCGTGCACGCACTTCATATTATTTTTCAGTGTATTAAGGTTGTGGAAGTCGAACTAGCTTCCATTTCATGGACTGCTTTCTCAAATATTAATGTATCAAGATGAAAAGAAAGTTCAAGCCCTAAGTCTTGTGCACAGCAGGAAAGAACATAGCCTTTGATTAGGGGCTCCATTTTCGAATGCTGTGGATGATGGACATGTCTCATATAACATTGTTAGTCTCCTTAACTGCTGTCACAGAACATTATTAATTGCAGTTAATGACAGTGGGCTTAGCCAGTATGTGCCTGTACTCAGATAATTGGATGAAAAAATTCACTTTGTGACATTTAAATCTACATTTATCTTCTTCATGAATATTATCCTGCTTACTAGAGGGTACATTGTGTACAATTTTTGCCTTCAAAGAAAAATTCCTCTCATTTTTCTTTCATGATCATTTTGTGAAATATGTGTCGTGAGAGAATGTAATATATTGCTTGACTCCTCTCGGAATATATGATCTCAGAATTTTTTAACGTGACGCCTATCTGATTCCCAAGGACTCTTATTTAGTGTCTGGTACTAAAGCTGGTTGAACAGCTGCATGACACTCTTCCACAGGTTACACAAACCTGTGATGAAATCTGCCGTTTTCTTTTGAATCGTTTCTATCTCCTTTTTTAATCCTATATGGTAAGTCACATATTGTTGAGACATACATATGTCTCTTAGGTAAATTAAGTTTACTCAGGATTCTTTCAGTGAATCTATTTGGCACTTGCCTTTTCTGCATCTAAATTTGTGCTGTTAATTCACCTTAAATCAGTCTGGACACATACTACTAGATGATTAGCATTATTTCCAGTGATTCATTTCTGATGATGCAACAAACAATAACATGAGATTTTTTCCTTATTTATGCATAATACAATACATTTGTTTAAGTTGAGCGTTGACTACCCGTCCCTGCAACAAGTGCCAATCCTTTTCAGATCTTGCTTAGCAAGACAAAATTAGGTGTCAATTTTTAAGTGGGGAGAAACTGTCAAGTGAAACAGCAGCCTCAGGTGTAGTATGAGGAAATGTTACAGAAATACATAAAAGTAATCTGCTTGATAATATAAAACTTTCAGTGAGACTGTTTACAGTCATTGCATTTCCAACACCCAGATAGTTGTAAGAAAATCCAGGATGTTTTCAGTTCATTTGCAAAGTTACACATGTTCGGTAATCCCATGTTTCATTCACTATCCAGGCACTGAACATCTTTAGAAAGTTGAGAAACATAGTCTCAGCCTGGGCTGTGCTGTAACTCTAGGAGAGAGTGAGCAGTTTCACACAGTTATTTCTTTCGTGGTCTATGTAGGGTCCTACAGAGGAAGATGTGATGGGCTAGGTCAGAGAAAAATCAGAGAGATCCAGCAATATAACTGAAATAGAAACCATTAAGTTTATCCACATATAGGGAAAAGTCAATCAGCGTACGTGGTGTCTTCAGCCTAAAGGGCTGCTGGAGTAAAAATATTTGATTATCAGTTTTGATCATGCAGATCATTGGATGGTCCACAAAAAATCAAGGTGACATAATTAACGTTGGTAATACTGTGACATCATTATCGTTGGTAATACTGTGACATCAGTAATCAAATGTAATCTGAGTAGTTCTGTTATAACCATACACAAATAGAAATTTATGTGGCATCATATATGTAATGGTTAAAAGACATTATTTATCAGAAAATGAGTGCCAGTTGCCCTGGTGGATAGAATACTCTTACAAATTTCCATGCAGCATTTAACTGATAACTGCCACATAAGACCAACCGAAATGTTACAGCTTATAATCTTCTGACCTAATTACCATCTCATTATTTCTGCCCATGTTGCTGTATGACAACACTGATACCTGCAACACTTCTCTCTCCTCTCTCCAGTCTGTTACAAGGGTGGGGTAATGTGTTTAGTTTCCTTTTCCAATTTAGGTGCCAGTCTTTAAGAACATGAAATTTTTCTACAATTTTCCCCTTTCCTGTGCAGCAGGATGTATGCAGACAATATTTGTCACCTCGTTGTAGACGCTTATGAAGCAATGTGTACCATGTCAGAGGCTTTGTCTGTTTTGAATAATAGAAGAGAAATAAATGTTGCAAGACATATTTTACTTTGCATGGTTTTAAAATTCGTTAGTTATCATGTATTTATTTCACTTTGATATTTGCACTAGTATTCAACATAAAGTACCACATACATTATTTTTTATGCTTTGAAACAAGATTACTGGTCTTTAACACAAGTGAATCAATTAAACACTTAAACACTGGCTGCATTTAAGATTTTCAACTAAGGAGCACCTACGAATAATGTTCTAGAATCGTATCACTACATGATACATCGAATGATGCATTGTAATCCAATTATTCTCCAATCACATCATGAAATGGTGGTAAAATGCTGAGCCTCTTTCAGTGCATAGAAGTGGGTGCATTATTTGAAAGAAGATTTTAAGTGTGCTTTAAAATTAAATATTTTGAAATAAGCATACATTTTGCTACCAGGAATGTCTAAGCATTGAATCTCCATATATTGTTCCAGTAGTGCCTGGATCGTTATCATAATCAAAGAATCATACTCAAAGAAACCATACAGTTAATATGTGTTACATTAACAATTTACATAAATGAGTCAATAAATAGATTCATCTATCTTACCTACAAATAAAATTAAGATAGTGGATCCATAAGCAAAAACTATCAATATGTGTATAGGCTGCAAGTAGCTTTACAGTATCACAGATTGAATTAGATTGTGTAAAAAATGCATGAAAATTTTCAAAATGCATTACAGATAGCTTTTTGATTTTGTTATATTTATATTGAGGAAAAAATACCATTTTAATTTCAGAAGTTCCTGAGTATGTCATAAAAGCACAAGTGCTAGCAGGTGGTCGAGGGCTTGGTCATTTTGATAATGGATTTAAAAGCGGTGTTCACATAACAAAGAAGTAAGTATATGTATGTGTTGTTAGTATTTCTTGTGGAATATTGGGTTGATAAAAGCTCATGTACAATGTGTGGTATATTAGTGCTCTTTTTATTCGTAACTTTCTGTAATATAGTTTTTTTCTTTTTGTGGAAGTAGGATGTCATAAGGTATGAGGAAGTAGGATGTTGATTTATTAGAAATATTTAAGACTCATATGGGCAGAAACCACCAAGATTGGCTATAAAATCTTTATTTCCTTAGTTTCATACTACCAACTTTTTGATATTCCTATGCGCTAGCCTCTGCACTTTCAGATAATTTTCACTCTATTGATGTTATTACAATACTGTTTACCCATGCAGCCATTGTGTATGTGACCTCAAGTTGCAATTTCACTTTCAGAACAGCTGTGTGTGCTTAGGGACGTATTACAAAACTACTGTATTAATGATGCCATTAAGAAAATAAAAAAAAAAAAAAATTACATCCTGTCGTGGTGGTCTCTCCATAAGAGTTCTCATGTTCAGTATATGTCAACAGATACGGCATCAAGAATGAATGAATTACTCCAATTGATAAATAATTGGATAAACTGTAAATTTTCCTAGATAAGAAACACAGAGCTAATTAAAAACATTGGGAATTGTCTGATAGTAAAAAAATGTGGTATAATCAAGACAAAACACTGTATGTCTAAAGAGTCTACCCCATGTATAACAAAAACAGAATTGAAGAAGCCATAGATAATATGAGAAATACTATGGCTTATTGAGGAATAAAAGAAAGGAATGACATCATTCATATTATTTCCTATGGTCATCAGTCTATCTTGAAATATTTGAAATGGCACATCTGTTCGTCGCTGATTTCTGTGCATACAATAAAGATTGTGCACCATCCATTGAAGTTTCCATGCCTATGCATGTGGTAGTCATAAAAGTTTTTTGGTAAATTCTTCTTCTTGGCATAGATTTTAACAGAATGTAATTTCATTTAGACCTGTGATGTATTTCACCACATGCTATTATAGACTAGAAATTCTTGTCTTTTTTGTCTTCATTTCCTGTTGCTCTTTTGCAGAGCATCTAGGGCTTTGATGAAGCTCCACCAGCGCACTTGATTTTGGGCAATAATCTTCAACTGAAAATGTTTTCCTCTCCTCCTTGATCTCTTCCTGCCCTGTCTTCTGATCTTTGGTCTTCTGATCTTTGGTCTTCTGATCTTTGGTCTTCTGATCTTTGGTCTTCTGATCTTTGGTCTTCTGATCTTTGGTCTTCTGATCTTTGGTCTTCCTTGTTTCCATTTACCCTGTAAGTTGCAGCAAAGAGCTGTTGTCTTTACAGTATCCTGGCTTTTTTGAAAGATGTCTCCAACACAGTTCCACTTCCATCTCAGGATTTGGATGGTGACTGGTTCTTCTCTAGTTCTGTTCTAAAGGTCTTCATTGGAGATCACATTTGCCCAAGAGAGAGATTTTAAACCTTTGACTGCTGGAGGCGCACCATCTTCTTGGCCCGCCGAACCGCCCCAGCCTGCGGTGTAATCCGGCTCCCTGTGCTAAATGCTTGTCTCATGGAGCCGTCGTGGGGAGTGGAGCGGCCCATGCAGCCTGACCCACCCTGTGCTGAAAACTTCTGGACTGCTTACGACTTGCACATAGCCAGTGTGAATGTTTGATGACTTTGATCTGTAATGTCTCGGGCAATAGTTTTTGTAAACAAATCAAATTTGGCCATCTTGTACAACTTTATGCATTATCTTAAGAATAATAATGAAAAGAATCTTATGAGCCATTTTGAGCCAGAAAATTGTAGGTAAAATTGGCCAAAATAATAGGTGCCTGAAAAAATTTCGAATTTGGGTTTTTGCATCGCCAGGACTAATGCTATGACGAACGTGAAACTTAGCATGTATTAACCTAACAACACGAGGCTCTCAAATATAAAGTTTCATTTGTGTAGCACATTCCAGTACTGAATGAATTAAGCGCAAATTTGAAGATTTTGTAAAAATGTCAAAAGTGTGATATTTTCATTCTGCTTTTGCTGAAAAACCATGTTGTATAAAACATTCCAAGCTGTATAATTGGAATGAAAGTTGGGCGTAGAAATCATGCTCGAAACAATGTAAACTTCCAATTCATATATCTAGTAGAGTGAACGCGTGATGAAAATGAAATTTAGACAAAGATATGGAATAAAATTTTTTAAATCCTCTACTATTTTCCAATAATCTACAAATTAGTCAAATGATGTTGATTCTTATGAAAACATAAAACCAGGGTATATTCGAAACTTCTTTTACAAATACCAGTTTCTATTAATGCTTCAGAGCCAGCCTCATTCGAATAACCAATTTTAAGCTTCCCCCCCCCCCCCCCCCCCCTCCCCCATCCCCAGTGGGTTTAATTTGCAATAGTGGCTTACAACAGAGGTAAAGTATCAAAAAAATTTTGGCATGTTATTTCTCGTTGATCAAAGGTGTTTGAAATCAGTTATGGAAAACTGGTTTCGTACAAGTGGACCGAATGTGCTCTGTGTTTGTACTACTAAGGATAAAGGAATGTCACTTGTTAATAATTTAAATGTGATCATATGTAGATAAATATATGGGTTTTGTTATTGGCACACAATGTACTAGGTGTATTTACATTTGCCATGGTACAAATATTGCACCCTGTCAATCACCAAGTCCTTTCATTTGCTAGCAAACTGCTACATATGAAGAACTCAGGCATTGTTTGAATAATTTTACATCTGTTACATCTATTTCCCATACTTCGTTTTGATCCGGACACTGGACTGGCACTGGCGAAGTTAAAAATAGATTTTTTTTAGTAATTCATTCAGAAGTGTCAACAAATTTTCTCAGGTTTAGTTCCCAATGATTAATAATGCTTCTTTGTATGATAAGTCTCAAAGCAGGGTACAGCACATAACGGAATATTGCAGGTTTTGCATTAGAATCTAGTTTCCTGGTGCAGATTCTGTTTCATGCAAAACACACATCTGCGCATTAGCGTACTTTTCTGCGAATGTTCACTCATAATAACAGCCAGAAAATGTCTCCTTGTGAATCGCAGAGGATTCTCATCATCATAGCGCCTTCCTCTACCAGCTTTTTTCCATTCTGTAGCATATTTTTCTACAATCTCCTGTACAAGAGAAAGGTAAAACTCCGTAAACACTATTTTCCACCCTGTTACCGACCGGTGGAGAGCATGAGCATTTAGAATGTACAGATCCAGAATGTGAAAAAAGTATTTCTTGTACCATTTCACAGTCTTGTGCACTGATCCCACAGAGATCAGTAACATGTCACAATGGTCAACTGCACCCATACTCGAATTGTAATCACCAATACATTGTGGTTTCTGAATTTTTTTGCCAATATTTCTGTCAATCTTTTCTGCTTCAACCATTTGTGTTGTGTGACTTGTGGTGAACATCCATACCTCTCTCTTATTGTACCACTTGATAGCAAGGATCTTGTCGGTGGACTTAAACGCAGTTTCTCCTCATTTTAATTTCTTCCGCAGTTTTGGCATGTTGCGCCTATTCTTACAAACTCAGCACGCCTGAATTTGTAGCTAGCGGTGAAAAGGCCAGTGGCACGGTATGCATCAACACATCTTTACTGGGGTAGGGAAAACCCAAGGGCTGCACTTTAACTCATTGGGCGTACTAGGGGTACGGTGATGCATTATGAACTAACACGCCTCCAGTAGTCGAAGTGTTAAGACTTTCCTAAAACATCTACTGTGGGAGTCTTGCAAACTATTGGTGATTGTAGAGGTAATCTTCCAAATTTCGCGTTCGTGTAGCAGCAGTGCTTTCACCTTTGTTCTGAATATTCATAGTTTAGTTGTCGTGGAAATATCTCTTGTCCTTCATAATGGATATAGTTGTATGAAGGCCCCATTTGCCTTTTAGGTTCTTGCTCCACCATCAGCAGCTGCTCCTCAGACTTCAGTAACTACACTCCCAAAGTGTGCGAGTTCGTTTACCATTTCAACTTCCTCATTGTTTCCAACTTCCTCATATTTATTTTTATTTAGTTTCATGATCTTGGCAGTCTCCAATTTCGGCATGACAATCTCGGCTTCATGCTCAAGGTCCTGTAGTTTTCTTTCCATGTCAACATTGTTCTGCAAGAGGAGGCAAATGTCATCATTAAACTCAAGATCTTACAATTGCTCATTCAGTCCCCAGCATATCACTCTCTCCTCCTTCTCCACCACTTTCCTCATAATTTCATAAAGCTCCAGTAAAAAGATAGTTGGGGATACAACACATTGTTGGCAGCCTCCAGACTTAACTTGAATGAATTGGCATGTGCAGTTATTGTAAGTCTTCTTGACAACCTTCACTCTATTCTTTGTGGTAATTTACATTTTCAAAGATTTCCATGTAGGTCTCCTTTTAGTGGAGTTGAAGACATTTTAAAAGTCAACAAAAAGAATGTGATGACAAGTATTGAATTCATTTGGTTGTCTGATGATGACTCTGAGTGTTTATTTTATCTGAAAAGAAAGGTTACTTCTAAAATTGGTTTGCTGTTTTCTTATCTGCTCTAGTACCTCCTGCCGCAGAAGTCGAACACGCGCCAGAACAAATGGACGTGGTCAGCCCATAGAGGGCTCCGTGTCCGCAGCGGCTATTCCGTGCAGCGGCTCTCACGCAGTGAGGGCGCCACCGCTACGCCACGTGCAGACAGCAGCCAATAGCCGCTCATTCCGGTTTCGTATATAGGGATCCGCTCTGCCCTAGTCCAGTCAGTCTGGTACTCGCTCTGGATTGCTTTTCTATCTCGGCGGTACTGCGTTCTTGTCGTAGCTCGTTGTTGACGTTTGCCTGGCTCTGGTTCCAAGTGGATTTACTGTTGGTGATTGGTGTTGTGGTTTCTACAAGCCTCCGTTGTTTATCTCTTCCTTGTTGTGTCGGTCATAGTTGGTTGTGGTCGGTTGTTGTCGTTGGTATGTCGTCCGACTCTTCCTTTTGTTTACCTGGTGGTGTGTGCTCAACCACTGGCAGCTCCGATCTGCAGCCCAAGGCATTCCCGCAGTTGGTTTTGGTTACTACCTCTGCAGTTCAGCTTGGCCCTTAATTCCATTAAGGATTATTCACACCAACACTTTGCTTGAAACTGTAAGCAAGTTAATGCCACTCTCTTCTACTTCTGTGGCATGCTCTTCAAATGCCTTATCGTTTTCAAAAGGGGGTGGAGAAGATTAGTGGCTATGTCTGGCTCAGTTTTCAGAAGTTGTGGTCTTGTGTTATCAATCAACGGGGCTTTTCCATTGATTAGCTGCTTGATTGCTGCCTTGATCTCTTCCTTTGAAGGTAGCTCCAATTTAATGATATTTTCCAATATTTCAGGATCATCTTCATCTTTTGGTGCTGTTTGTTGTTTAGACTCTCCTTTATTGTCTCTATTCAGCACCTCCATAAAGTGCTCATGTCCACAGCTCGTGGTCGTGCAGTAGCGTTCCCGCGCCCGGGTTCCCGGGTTCGATTCCCGGCGGGGTCAGGGATTTTCTCTGCCTCATGATGACTGGGTGTTGTGTGATGTCCTTAGGTTAGTTAGGTTTTAGTAGTTCTAAGTTCTAGGGGACTGACAACCATAGATGTTAAGTCCCATAGTGCTCAGAGCCAAGTGATCATCTTGGATGTTGTGCATCATCGTTGGTGAGGAGATGTCCTTGTTTGCTCTGTACAGAATGACTTCAGGAGACTTTCTTTTTTGCAAGAATCTTCACAGTTTTATGAGTAAACTGTCAAAGTATTCGTAATAAAGTTCCCAAATTTACTGCCCTCCAGGAAAGTTCTCACACTGTAATTATTCAAATGGTTCTGAGCACTATGGGACTCAACTGCTGTGGTCATTAGTCCCCTAGAACTTAGAACTACTTAAACCTAATTAACCTAGGGACATCACACACATCCATGCCCGAGGCAGGATTCGAACCTGCGACCGTAGCAGTCGCACGATTCCGGACTGCGCGCCTAGAACCGCGAGACCACCGCGGCCGGCCTGTAATTATTCTTGGGGCTGAGAGCTGGCTGAAACCCAAAGTGAAAAGCTCTGAGATATTTAACAAGTCATCGAACATATATTGGAAATACAGATTAGAGGCCGTAGGAGGGGGGAGTTTTCATTGCAGTTGACAAAAATATTCTCTCTACTGAGGTTGAAGTTGAATGTGACACTGAAGTTGTCTGGTCACATATAACAAGTGTAGGTGAAACTAAGTTAATTTCTGGATGTATTTACTGGCCACCAGATTCCGCTATGACAGTCCTAAAGTCATTCAAAGATAGTGTACGGTTAAGAGTGCATAAATACTCAGATCATACAATACTATTTGGAAGCGACTTTAACCTGCTGAGTATAGACTGGGAATTCTATGGATTAATTGTGTGTGTGTGTGTGTGGTGGTGGGGGGGGGGGGGCCTTATAGACAAACAGTCAGTCATGCGAAATACTTTGGAACACATTTTCTGAAAATTGTCTTGAGTAGCTAGTTCAGCAATGGAAATATCTTAGACCTTGTAGTTACAAATAGACTTGTCGTTACAGCAACTATGACGACAAAAATTAATAAATCAGTCAATAAGGCTGGGACAGTGTTTCTGCTAGATAGACCAGATAAGAAGTTATTAACATATTAGTACCAGTAAGATGGATGTAGAGGAATTACGGGCAAAGTTTAAGCAGATTCTAAATCGTGGTTGGGAGAGTTATGTGCCTAGTAAGTGGTTGAGGGATAGAAAAGACCCACCACAGTTTAATAACAAAATTCTTAAGATACTGAGGAAGCAAAGGCTAGGTTCAAAAGGGGATGCACAAATGACAAGCGAAGATTAGTAGAGATTTGTGTGTCTGTGAAGAGATCTGTGAAATCACTAAGCGGGTCTAAGCTTCCATTCAGTCTCATGTTGACCAATCTGGTGTGGCAGTTGAAGATAGCAAAATGAAAGCCAAAGTTCTCAATTTCACATTCGAGAAATCGTTTACACAGGAGAATCATACAAACATACAATCACTTGACCATCGGACAGACTCCTGTATGGACAACATAGAAATAAGCATACCTGACATGGAGAAGCAGCTTGAAGATTTGAAAACAAATAAATCACCAGTTCGATTTTACAAACAGTACCCTACAGCATTGGCCCCTTACCTTGTGTGCATTTATCATGAATCTTTCGCCCAGCACAAAGTCCCAAGCAACTGGAAAAAAGTGCAGGTGACTACACTAAGAAAGGTAAAAGAATGGACCCACAAAATTTACAGACCAGTATTCCTAACTTCTCTTTGTTGCAGAATCCTGGAGCACATTCTCAGTTTGAATATAATAAAGTTTCTTGAGCCTAAGAAGCTTATGTCCACGAATCGGCATGGTTTTGGAAAGCATTGCTCATGCAATACTCAGCTTGCCCCTTTTCTCACATGATATACTGAGAACTGTGGATGAAGGGCAACAGGCAGGGTCCATATTTCTAGCCTTCCAGAAAGCATTTGACATGGTGCCCCATTGCAGGCTTTTAATGAAGGTATGAATATATGGAATAAGTTCACAGATATGTGAGTGCCTATAAGACTTCTTCAATAATAGAACCCAGTATGTTGTCCTCGACAGTGAGTGTTCATCAGAGACAAGTATATCATCAGGTGTGCCCTGAGCAGGGTGGGCAGCAGTCGGTTGTTGTTTGCTGATGATGCCGTGGTGTACGGTAAGGCGTCGGAAGTTGAATGACTGTAGGAAGATACAAGACAACTTAGACAAAATTTCCAATTGGTGTGATAAATGGCAGCTAGCCCTAAATGTGGAAAAATGCAATTTAATGTGAATGAGTAGGAAGAACAAACCTGTAATGTTCAGATACAGTATTACTAATGTCCAGCTTGATAAAGCCAAGTCATTTAAATATCTGGGTGTAACACTGCAAAGCAATATGAGACGGAACGAGCATGTGAAAACTGGGAAGGCAAATAGTCGACTTCGGTTTATTGGGAGAATTTTAGGAAAAAGTGGTTAACCTGTAAAGGTGACCACATTTAGGTTGCTGGTGCGACCTATTCTTGAGTACTCTTCAAGTGTTTGGGATCCATACTAGGTCGGATTGATGGAAGACATCAAAGCAATTCAGTGGAGGGCTGCTAGATTTGCTACCGATAGGTTGAAACAAAACATAAGTGTTACAGAGATGCTTTGGGAAATCAAATGGGAATCCCTGGAGGGGTGGCGGCATTCCTTTCAGGAAACACTACTGAGAAAATTTAGAGAACCGGCATTTGAAGCTGACTGCCAAATGATTCTGCTGCTGACAACATACATTGCGTGTAATGACCAGGAAGATAAGATATGAGAAATTAGGGCTCATAGAGATGTGTACAGACAGTCGTTTTCCCTCACTCTATTTGCGAAGGGAACAGAAGGGGAAATGACAAGAAGTGGTACAGAGTACCCTCCGCCATGCACCTTATAGTGGTTTGTGGAGTATCTATGTAAATGTAGATGTACCAGCATTTGTTGCCATCTCTGTCTGTTTGAAGTCCCACCTCCTGTGATCAAACTTAACATTCATTTTCACTTCTACACCTTGAGCTTCACATTCCTCCTGTAGTTTAATCTTTTGGAGCCATGTCTTGCTACTGTTCAGTTTTAGTTTTACTTCTCTTTTAGTTAGATACAATTCCAAGTTGTTTCTGCGTCCAGTCCTTTCTTCTTGGGTTCCTGAAGCAAGCAATTTTTTGCAGCTGTGCCTCTAACAGCTATTTTCATCTTCTCCCATTTTCCATCAGTGCCCACTTCTTCATCTGTGCAAAGGCCATGAAACCGGTTTCTTGATTATAGTACGAATTCTTGGCTGCTACTTTAATTTTTCAGTTTCCTACATCAATGTGTGGAAACACTTTCTTTTAATGACTATCTTGATGCGAACATGTGCAACCATAAGGTGGTTGCCACTTCCTATGTTTGCTCTCCTTCAGATTCTCAATTATATGAGGGATTTTTTTCCACTTTCTGCTAAAAGCTGTGTGGTCAGTTTGATTTGTGATATGAAGATTTGGAGACACCTGTGATATTTTGACATTTTTCATGAGGGAAGATTGTGCCACCAATAATTAGATTGTTATTTTCACAGAAAGCTACAAAAACCTCTTCATTATTAATCATGTTGCCGACTCCATGTAGTCTCATCACTTGCTCTATTCCAGGATTGTCTGCACCTATCTTTGCATTAAAATCACCTGTCATAATTAAAATAACTTTCCTGGTGGTGTTTTTGACTGTTTTCTGGAGTTCTACTTACAAATTGGCATTTACTCTCTAGCTTCTTCAGTTTTTGCATAAAATTGCACTATGGAGTTGTTTCTCACTCTTCCTTTGAATCTTGTCCTGAGAGTTTTTGAAGACATGTGCTTCCCCAAGCTGCTGTTCATTCTTTTAGGAGCAATCACACTCCCTCCACGTGTGGATCATCACTGTTT
This sequence comes from Schistocerca gregaria, assembly GCF_023897955.1. Lineage (NCBI taxonomy): Eukaryota > Metazoa > Arthropoda > Insecta > Orthoptera > Acrididae > Schistocerca > Schistocerca gregaria. The sequence goes on along the minus strand of NC_064931.1, from coordinate 648,609,438 downwards.
AGCTTTCCAAAATACAGAGATGCATGCCCACTCAAGGTCTTCAATTCACCAAATTCATTCCATCTCACTTCACTTACTGCTAGGATGCTGAGTCTATATATCTCTGCTGCTGCTCTATGTGGTGGCAATTTGTCAGGTTGGTATAAGTTTTGAACATTTCAGAATCTGATAATCATGTCCTTCTTTATGCTAAATGTTGTCATTGTTGTTTTTAGGTCCATGTAGCTTCTTCTCTTAGTTTCTTTAATGTATTGATTTTAAGCAGTTGTGGGTAGTTAACCTATATCAGTGTATTGTGATGTTTGGGCTGCCACCTCTGAGCCTTGAGACTTACTCCTAGTGAAGGTGTTTTAGGTGGGCAGAGAATGTCATTTCCTACCATTCCCTTTGTGTAGTATGGTTATATCACAATGACTCAGTCGTCATAGCCATGGTAACGGAGTACACCACTGGAAGGTGAGGTTGACATTTGCATGGGAGAGGGTGTCTGAGTTGCTTCACTGTACCTTACATCCCAGAAACTTCTCATATGATGGATTAATCTATTTGTTTTAAACAGTGTGTGTTTTGTATCCTCCATGAAACAGTTAAATTGAAGAATTAATACTCTTATTTTATTTCAGGCCAGCAGAAATTGAGACCATTTTGGGAAACATGATTGGCCATAGACTTATCACCAAGCAGACTCCAAAGGATGGCATTCTAGTTAAGAAAGTTATGGTAGCAGAGTCTGTTACCATTAAGCGGGAGACCTATGTTTGTATACTGATGGACAGGTCTGTAGATCATAAGCACTGTACATCTTTTATATTCAGTGTAAGAGTACCTTTACGTAGTTTATAACTATGTCTTTTGTTAGTTTTCATTATTTATTCATATAAAATAAGAGAGCTGTTGTTGTGTTTGCATTAACTTGAATAATAGTAGTACCAGATTGGTTAGTATTGTCTGGTTTCCCATTTTAATTGGAGATGGCAGATAAATTTCAATACATGGGTGTAAACAATAACTGTTAGCAACATACCACAGTGGTGTAAATGAAATTGAGACAAATAAATTGATATTACAATCAGTAGTTCTACATACGGGCTGACTGAGTTGCAATGATAAGTCAAACATCAGGGAAGGAATGATTTTATTGCTTATGACACATTTTGGAATTTGCTCACCATCAGACATCTACAGAAAATTGTTTCCAGAAATATTTTATAAAACATAGTAATGGATGCCTTTATCATTCCACTTTGATTTAAAAACACCTGGCAAAAATTATAATACACCTATCCAGGTGCTATTTCTGCATGTAGATATATGTATCCAGTTGTACACGAAACAAACATTCACAAGCTACTGACATAATTCTGCAGAGTGCAGACCAAGAAGACATTTTTGCCGCCAGGTGACATTACAAAACATATAGTGGTACCAATGCTCATCAACTACTATACATTTATTATATGATGTGTGTGGTTGCTGTGAACCAACTTATTTTATAATAAATATTTGCTTTATACAAATGGCAATGCCTTGACAGTGATAAAAAGTTACTAAATTTTAAGTTAAATTCAAGAGTATTACATGGTGCCACACATCGTGAAAAGAAGCTACAATTGCAACAACTGTGTGATATGACAAGTCACATAAACTTAAAATATGCAATAGCAGTACAAACATATGCCACAAATCTGAGTATAGGCAGTAAGACAGGGGAAGGAGAATACAATATTTTCATTAAAACTAGGGTAGTCCATCTGGCTGACCCAAATTGGTAAATGAAAGTACTCAACGTACACCATTGCACTTACATCAAATGGGGGGGGGGGGGGGGGGAAATATCTGCTTATGAACACAATCAGTTTTTTTAAATGAAACGTGGTACGTATTTTAGTATAAGTAGTATAAACAAAAATCAGTCTTGGTGGGATTACCCATAATGTCCATGTAACTAAGAAATATTATTTGGTACCATAGATCGTCAAACATTAAAATCGTGTCATCTTGTTGCACTTTACAAAAATTGTAAAGCAAAAGTATAAAATACATAATGTAATTGTAGAGCCTAAACTATAAAATATGAAACAGACACAGTAGAGATTAGATTGGGCAGGAGGGATAGGAATAGAGAAAAGGGGGTTAGTTAGGGGATGTGCTCTATATAAAAATTAAATGGAAGCTGGAGTTTTTCTCAGAATCAGACATTGGTGTCACACAGCTGTGCTCATAGCAAATCATGAAAAATATTGAATGTGTTCATTCAAGATTCCATGTTGGTTAGCATTAAAATGCTTATATATCTCAATTTCTTTCACAATGTCCAAATCTAAGCCTTTTGGCTTTATGTTTAAGATCATTAGGGATTTTTCAGTCATATCTGCATGATGCTTCTCATCACTGAGATGGCAACCCACAGCAGTAGTGTTGTTGTTATGGTGTTCCCTGAATCTGGTTAATGTAAACACTATCAAAGGATCCACAAGTGATTATATATACCTTCGACTTTGTAAATTTATCCTGCTTGTTGTCAACAAGTGTAAGCAAAACTGTCTTAAGTTTCTTGAGCATCTAGAAGCCAGTTTGTATTTTGGTTTTTTTAAAAAGGATTGACAGTTCATTCGCAGAAATTCCCTGTATAGGATATAGATGCATATTTAGGCAGGGTCTCAGGAGGACCAGGAATAGATTTTTTTTCCTTCTGTTGAATACCAGTTGATAAATAGCAATAGTACTGCACTTTCAGTGTAACCATTTTTCAGACATATTTGCGTGATTTGTATGATTTTCTAACATATGCAGAGCTTAAGACAAGTTTAGCTAACCTGTTGAACATTGACATGAGCATTGACAGGAAGAACGCACACACTTAAGTGCACATGAGTGGCAAGAGTCTACATTCGGCCAACAATGCCATATGATCATTTCCATTTCTACATTAATAATTACATCTGTGGTGCATGGTTTTCTGAAAATATCTAAACAAGACTCTTTAGATTGACTAGTAGTATTCAAGTCTAAGTAGTTAAGACTTCCCTATTTGGTTCCAACTCGACAATGAAGTGTGTTTTTGAATGCAGCAGACTGAAGGAGCCTGCCAGATGTGTGATTCTCTTGCTGTAAGTGCTATAAAAATATCACCTACATATCTTCACTACAAAATTATATTATTGGACATGGCCTTATTATTTGCAAAGAATTTTCTATCTAGATAATTAATGAAAATGTCAGTCAAAAACACAGAAAGACAGCAACCTTTTGCCCATGCTGCCCATTTGAAGATAAGTCTTACCTTTGAAAATAAAACAGTTAAAAGTTAGTCTTTTATGCAACAAATGCAACTTTCCAGTAATTTCCTGTACTGCAAGTTTCATATACTTAAGAAGATTCAATCTTACAATCTCCAAAGTCTCTGCAACTGGAACATTTATGTACATATTGGTTATATCCAGAGACACCATTAGTCTCTCGTGGAATCTTAGTTTCTCTTAATAACATTGCTGTCTCATAGCTGTTTTTTATGGACCATGTTTCCTCAAAAGTGAATGCAGCTATTAGCTTAGCATAGCAAAAACTGTTAATTTTATAATTAGGACATTGGCATCCATCAATTGGACATATTGGTGAATGACTCTTATATAGATTTGTAAGCGAAGAACTGGTAGTTTTGAATTCTTGGGGATTTGTCTGCATTTAGCCTACTCAGATGCAAAAAGAAAGTTGGAACCTTTTACACATTTCTTCAACTCAGTAACAAATTTAGGAAGAAGGTTCCTTTTAGCTATGTCATTAGAACAAAAGAAATTCAATGTCTTATTTACCTAATTGGTGCCCGATATAAGGATGATAGAGCTAGCTGTATCTCTCTTTGTGAAAACTATCTAATTTTCAAGCAGTTTTGCGTTCTACCTTTTGGTGATGGCACAAAGAGACTTTGACAATGAGCCTGTAGAAACAGGTTTACAAAATGCTTTTCGAGTAGACATAGTAATCTTGAGCTGTATATGCTGTGGGACCATAAGCATCTCACATATGCCTTTTACTTTGACCACAGTTCTTTTAGTAGTATTAGTATTTACTTCACTGGGAATGTTGAAATTTAGCTCCTTTGTAACAAAGAATTTTCATCATAAGAAAGATTAATGTCCGTAATACAAACTGCTCTATCTCAAAAGAGTGTTTATTAACAGTGACAACATCAGTAGTGTTAGCCAGGGTCTACCACAGCTGTCCATAGTTTGTGGCTGTGCCTTCTAGCAATAACATTATGTTCCAAGAAAAGACCATTACTAATCAAATCATATAGATCACAAACAAAAAACCAGTAAGAATGTGTCACAAGGGATTAGATAAGTCAGTACCTTTAGTCTCAGCAAAGTGTCTGAATCTATGCACCATGTAAATTTTGCTTCTTATGAATTGATGTCCACATTTTATCTTGACACTAAATGCACTTAATACCACAGAATTAAATTTAAGTTTTGTTGAATTTGGGGTGAGACCACTCACTAAAGAGTTTTTATTGAAATTAATTTGTAGTCGGCTATGACCATCACTTGTGTTCTGAAGCCGTATAACAACTTGGCCTCGCTAATGACCCAACTTGCAGTGAAATAATATAAATGTGATATAAAGTCGTGATCAATAGTCCTGCATACTGGCTGACTGGGTCGCAATGGTAAAAGTCAGACGTGAAGCAAGTAATGACTGCATTGTTCATATGGTGTGTTTTGGATATAAGACTCTTGCAGTCTATCAAGCCAAGAAATAGCTTCATGTTGTTCAAGAAAATCCACGTAAGCTACAGCACATGCACACCATATGAAGTTTTGGCTAAAATCATTCTTGGATATTAACCCTTTCATGGTTAAAATTTACTTATAATTAGCATGTATTTGAAAAATAAAAGGTCAAAACCCATGTCCCTTTGTGATAAATAATACATTTTCAATACCAAAAAAATGTAATCTGTTTGATTTTTAAAAATTGGTGAAATGGTACACGTGTGATCCATGAACCTAACTAGCTCCATGTTAACCTATGATTTTCAGAGATAAATGTTTAATTTTAGAATGATTTTATCAGGATGGCAATTGTTGAAAAAAGTATAACAAATCAGCTCCGAAACACATTTATTCTCCTGACAGTGAAAAACATGAAATATTGCACACAAGTTTTCAACATAACATTTGAAAATGGCTTTGGCATATGACACACATCAAAGTTTTCTACATTCATTGAAGTTTTCTGTGGCATATACAGGGTGGTCCATCTGAAGTTTCGGATGAGATTATCTCGAAAACTATTCATTGGGTACAAATAGTGGGTTAAGACAAGTTCGTGACCTCAAAGGGGGACATCAAATGATACTACATGTGACCCTCAGCCCCTGCCCCCTTGGGTGGGGTGGGGTGCAAGTTTTCAATCTTAAATGGAAACCCCATTTCTTTTTATTGCAAGATTCGGATTCTTGCTGAAAAAGTAATAAAGTTTTGTCTGAAACATTTTTTTTTAAAACCATTGGCAGATGGCACTGAAACTGAGAAAAATTAAAATTGGGGAAGAACTCCAATTTATTTAGAATGATCGGAGAAGGATGCATCAAATCGATAAAATCGATACAAAATGTGCACCAGTTCTTTCATTATGTCAAATTAAGTTTTTTTTTTTTTACAAAATGTATCCTACTCACCATAGTTTTTGATGGAGGGAGGCGGAATGGTATTAAAATCTCGTGAGGGAAGTCGTCACAATTGCATTACTCACCTGACTGTGGCCAAACTGCGAACTATGGCTCAGTATAAAGGTCGGTACAATGCGATCAGACGTCACTACACTTTCAAATTGTAAACCGTAAGCATCAACCGATGAAGGTAAATTATTCTTTAGCGAAATGTGACTCACTATCCTCCTACAGAAATTGTTGATATGATGATAATTTTAGGTGAATGCCATAACAATTACACTGAAGCTGTGCAGTTGTATGTGGATTATTTCCCAAACAGACGACATCCAAGCGGGAACATTATTCGAAATTGCACTCAATGAGCTTGAAGTGGATACATGCACTGTCGACTTCGTCATCGCGGACACAATGAAAATGGGGCTCGTACCCTTACTGTTCTCGCCTGTGTTCAACTGGATCCTGAAATTAGTAGTTGCGCGATTCAGAGACAAACTGGAATACTGAAATCAACTGTTTTGAGGATTTTGAAGGCACATAATTATCATGCGTATCGTATCGCACTGACACAGGCATTAACGCCGAAAGATATGCAAGTATGTGTGTGTTTCTGCCAATGGGCCTTGGAAATGGTAAGAGGTGACAATGGTTTTCTTAGATACGTTATGTTCACTGATGAAACCACATTCAAAAACAATGGCGAATTAAATCATCATGATTGTCATTATTGGTTCCCTGTCAATCCACACTGGCACAGACCCATTGACAATCAACACAAATGGTCGTTAATGGTGTGGTGTGGACTTTTAAATGGTTACTTGATACAACCGTATTTTTTTTTACCGAAATGTTACTGAGGAATCTTATTTACAACTTGTCCGTGATGATTTTTTGAAGCTACTGGAAAATGTTGATTTAGAAACTAGGTAACAAATGTGGTTCCAACAGAACAGAGCAGCTCCCCATTATGCTAAAAATGTGCAGAGCATTTTAAATTTACAGTACCCTGGTCAGTGGGTAGGACACGGCGGACCAATTCAGTGGCTTCAAAGTTCGCCAGACCTCACATCTGATTTTTTCTTGTGGGGTTATTTAAAAAAATTGTTTATGTAAGACAGGCCACAAACAGAAATGATATGGACCAATGCATTTGAAGAGCATGTGCAGCCATACCACGGGATGTGCTGATCAAAACTGTGGACAACTTTCGTAGATGTTTGACTTTATGCATTCTACTACCTCCATGTCATTGTTCCTGGGTAACACTAAAAGTAGGATATAGTACATTTTGTACAAAAATAGCTTAATTTGGTGTAACGAAAGAATTGGTGCACATTTTTTATTGATTTGATGCATCTTTCTCGGATAAATCTAAATAAATCAGAGTTCTCCCCCAATTTTACTTTTTTCTCGATTTCAGCGCCATCTGTCATTGGTTTTAATTAAATGTTTCAGACAAAACTTGATTACTTTTTTGTGGAGAATCTGAGTCTGCAATGAAAAATGGGGGTTTCCATTTAAGATTTAATAGTTACCCCCACCCCACCCAAGGGGGTGGGGGCTGGAGGTCACGTGTAGTATCATTTGATGTCCTCTTTGAGCTAACAAACTTGTCTTACCCACTAGTTTTACCCGATGTATAGTTTTCGAGATAATCTCATCCAAAACTTCAGATGAACCACCCTGTATGTCCCATTACACACAAATCATGTACAAACTAGCAGAATTACTGAGGTATGTAGTAATATCTCAAAATAATGCCTGTGATGTATAAAAAACAATTAGTTACTCTAGGCATTCTTCGAATAGAGAAGATGGTGACTTTGTGTGATTTTCCTGGACACACACACACACACACACACACACACACACACACACACACACACACTCTCTCTCTCTCTCTCTCTCTCTCTCTCTCTCTCTCTCTCTCTCTCTCTCTCTCTCTCTCTCTCTCTCTCTCATATATATATATATACGTGCGGCTCCATATGATCACTCGCAGCTTTCTATATATTCTATATATCCACCCAATGGGCCGTAGTATTTTTCTCCAAGTTCTGAAAGCATCTCGCTACACGCTACCACTAGAGGGATATGAGACATAGATGTCTCAGCACTTAAAACTGTGTATTACTTTAGTGGCATATGTGTCACATCAGTGACAAAAGGGTTAAAAGACCTTTTGGTTCATGTATGTACAAAACATAAAATTCACGTTTGTGTAAATTTTGCCTCTAAATATTTTGAATTTTAGCAGCATAAAATTAGCAATTAAATAGTTTTGTTTGTCTGTTGTTTTTACTATGATACTACTGTGTTCGTAATGGTTAATTTAGATACAACTGTAAACATAATTAGTTTTTGTATAACATTTAAAAAAAGACTTCCTTTTTCATTACCCTCATGGGAAACCTTAAAGTAATAATATTAGTGAAATAGCGAGCTTCACCATTAGCATAAGAGAGTGAGAGGGTACTGAAAATCTCACATGGTGTACATGCTTGTAGCTAAGGTGGCCTTTGTAGGTCTGATTGCATTCTGCCAAGCCAGTAAACCACCTCAAACTGTTCGTCTTGACTTCCGCTACACCACTGTGGTGTGTCTTAAACAGTTATTGTTTACACCCTGAGTAGTACTGTAAGAAAGATGGTTCACAACTATTGAGTAAAGTTTATGACTGCATCATGATGTAAAATAAGATCAGCCGATTTGGGTACAAATACAGGTGGCTGGTGTCATGATGAAGAACTCGTGGAGAGGGGAAAAATTTTTTAACCGGTAGTGCTAACCTTTGAGTACTTTTGGAGTGCTTGGCCCTGTTTTACATCTTCATACAATTGCTTACACAAATTTGTTCTTTTTTCCTCGCTCACTGTGATTTGGACTGTCAGTCATATTCATTTATGGTACCACACATTTGAGATATGGAGGACCATCAAACAGTTGTATAATCAGCAGAGAAATTGTTTGTGATATGTTCAACAACTTACACAAGAAAATTCAATACATTTATGTCTATTTAACAAAGTATTTTATTCATTGCAGTACCATTTTTTGTATTGTCTAATTCAGGTGACCACTGATCAGTTTTATTCAAACATGATTTTTCAATTTAGTTTAAAATAAAATTATTTGGGGCAATTTGTTGTCATTGAAATAAAAGCAGGGTTAAATATCTCAAGTTTTGAAAAAGATTAACTTGAAGGGTCTCTTTATTAGTCTAGGAATAAATGATTATGCAAAATGAAAACTTCAAGAAAGAGGAACTGCGATATTGATATTGCTCCCAGTTGAAAGTTGCATCCATCAGTGTGTTGCCGTACTTTTGTAGATACTCACCACTGTCCATAATTTGTGTGGCACTGAATAACTCTCTTTCATTTCCAGCCAACACATTGCAGCTAATTTTATCATTGTTAATTCATTACATGCTTATTTGTGTGTGCACAGGTTACATCAGTTTTAGCTATGAATTACACAACAGAAGAAATATTTTACAGCTATTCAGCTGTAGTGGTTCTACAGAAATGGGGAATGCAGAAGATGTGTTAAGAGAGGTGTGTCTGTTGCCTATCGTTAGTTAAACTGTTCTGTTTTCTGACCTTCATATTTTGAGGCAATAAGGGGTATCTTATGTTTAGGCTGTGGCTTGAAACTGAATGATTCATTTATCAGTATACTGTGCCTTTCCTCTTCCTTCCACAATTATCTTATGCAAATGAAATAGAGGGAGATGGGAGGACAAACTGAAATGTTGCTTATATATATCTTGTGCAGTATTTATTGTGATTTACTAAAGAGGGTTGCTGGAGGGAAAGAGAATACACACAATACTTCTATTAAGTATATTAATATACATATTAGCACAATGCCATACAACATACACAGTGTTTATTATTAATTAATCAGCAACCACATAAATGTGTTGCTCACTTGTGTTTTATACATTGCATAATACAGTGTAATTGGTATCTTTTTGGAGACTGCTTGTACCTTTTATGGTCATAATATTACTTGTTTATGTAAGTAACATACTTTGACAAGCTTAAATAACAATTCATGTGCAACCTCACCAGTTGTAATTCTCACTGGAAAGAAAAAAACATCCTGCAGGCTTTTCGCTGCTATATACAGGGTGTCCCAAACTTTTTGGGTAAAACTTAAACTGGTGATAATGGACCCACAGCAGATTGTATTCAAAGAGGGAACCAGTGGTCAGAAATGCATTTTTATTGTGTTATGGGCTTGTACAGCGTACACCGCATAACAACAATGTAGCTTATAGTACTTATTCAAAGTGACGATTGCCAGTTTCAATCCATGCACAGCAATGGTGCTTGAAGTTCTGCTGCACTCTCTCAAAGATCTCTGGTGTCTGTTGTATCAGGAGATAGGAAGCTAGGACCCTAGGAAACTGTTGGAAACACCATCATAGATGAATGAGGCCTCATCCGTGAGCAATACAAACTGTACAGAGTTCAGCACTACAGCACTGGGGTGGCAAATACATTGAAAAAGTGAATGTGAGACTCAAAATCTGTTGGTCCCTGTGCTTGCGCACTTGTTTTTTACGACAAGGCTGAAAACCTGCTGCACCAATACTCTCCACACCGTATCCTTTGAAATCTGCATTTCACGGGCAAGTTAATGGATTCAAAATGAGTCTTTCACTCTGCAGAGGAGTGTGTGCTGATATGAAACTTCCTGGCAGATTAAAACTGTGTGCCGGTCCGAGACTCAAACTCGGGACCTTTGCCTTTCATGGGCAAGTGCTCTACCAAATGAGCTACCCAAGCACGACTCACGACCCATCTTCACAGCTTTACTTCTGCCAGTACCTTGTCTGCTACCTTCCAAAGGTCCCAAGTTTGAGTCTCGATCCAGTGCACAGTTTTAATCTGCCAGGAAGTTTCAAGTTGATGGATGTCTATTGCTGGGTGGTTGGCCACAAGACCCAACACCATCTCCTCAAAGTCTGTTGTTTGGACATCCCTTTGGCGGGAAACTTGCTGGCTCCCTGTGGTGTGAACTACCCCATCTCTCGTAAGTTGGTATTCAGAGAGAAACTTCTTCCAATTAGGATTATGCTTGTTGGGAAAGCATTCTCTGTACAATCATGCTGCTTTACAGGCACTAAATCCTGCCACACTGCACATTTAATGCATGTCTGCCAACACTCATGACATTCCATCTTTGTTTGTGTGTCATGCACTGTACACAGCAGCACAGCTCACCATGGACACACCACAAGCTGTCTAATGCAATGGACAACTGACACCAGGTATAGTGGTATACGTGCGGAACAGGTTAATGTGCCGGTGTGATGCATGCTGCTGTCACATTACACACATGCTATGGACTAAGTTGCATACAGTATCTCTGTTTGGTGGTAAGGTGTGTATGCTGTTTATCACCTGCTGCCTCTTCCAGTGTACAACAGGCAACTGGGATCACTGAGAGAGTGCAGCTGAACTGCATGCACTGTTGCATCACGTGCATTCTGATGGGGCTGTTGCTTTGAACAATTACTGTGAGCTATGTTGTTGTTATTTGGTGTATACAATAAATATGCATTTCTGACCATTGGTTTCCTATCTCAGTATAATCACTTGTGGATCCACTATCACCAGTTTTTGACCCAAAATGTTTGAGACACCCTGTAGAAGTACAGAAAGTGATGACTGGTATCCACAAAAACCCAGAAATGATGACTATATTGTCTTCTATGTTTGCTTTGGGACGTGGTGGCTGTAATGTGCCTGGAATGGAATTTGAAATGTCAGTGGTGTCGTACCCTTTCACTCCATCTTGTTATGTAGACAGATTTTGATACATGTAGCATGGGAAGACTGCTTTTAGCATTCTTATAGCAGAATGTGAATGCAATAAATGCCTATGTTACAATCCTTGTATGTTGTACAGACTGTTTATACACACTGAAATGGAGCTGTTAGTGCTCTTAGAACAAAAATTTGTCAAAAACTATGTGAGAATGGTCTCTTGATTATTGTATCTCTGGCATTAAGTAGGCAGTGGAATATATTAAGAAAATAAAAGTCAGAGTAAGAAAGAAGTACTCTGTGTATAGTAAAACATTTTTTAATAATTTAAGGAGTTAACAACTCACCATATAGTAGACACACTGAGTTTTTGCAAGCCACATAAACAACACTGAGAACTTTGCTAGCGTTTGGATGCATCCTTTTTGTGATCTATAGAATAAACATAGATATATATGTCTACACGTGCCTGTATGCCTGCAGTTTTTTATTTTATTTTTATTTTTAAGAATGCTCCTAGCTTTTGTGGTCATGATATTACTTGTTTATTTAAGATGCTCTCAAAGGTCCACATGTAAAGATCATATTAAACAGCAAAACATCTTGAGCAGGAAACAGTTTCTTTTTTGTGTGACTCTGCTGCCACAATGTAGCAGTGTGGGCATGTGTGTGTACATATTTGTTTTTGTGTATTTATACACCATTCATTAGAAAAAGCATTTGCCCAAAAGCTGGCAATGTTCTCAGGTTTGTTTATATGCCTTTTGATGACTTTGTTCCTCTAACATTCAGTGAGTTGTTACATTTACTCCTTAAATTGTTTACATTCCACCAGGACTTCCCAAAACATTTTCTGAGATGCTCTCAGGGGTTCACAGGTAAAGCTTATATTAAACAGCAAAACATTGTAAGCAGGAACCAATTTTTGTATCTGTAATATGTAAAATAGATAGCTACATGAGGAATTCCAAAAACCATTAAAACATAAATGCAGTATTAAGACAACTATTCCAGCAAAATAAATTACTTTTAGGCAGCATAGAAATTTCATTCAAAAAAACAGTCTGCACTGGTATTTAAGTGCAATTAAGATGATCATTAATGCCACCAAGTGATACAGTGTGTCCTGCAAAGGTGTATCTATCAATGAAATTACTCACATCCAGAATTTCATGTTTGAAAGAACCAGCTTCTGATTTGCATTGCAACTATACTTCATCTTTTGACATTGATATGGTATAGGATAATTTGCTATTCACCACATGAGGTGGTATTGAGCAGTGGACAGAGACATTAAAAGTACATTTAAAAGTAGATTAAGCTGTTGGACACAGTTTCTCTTCAGATTTAGAAAGAAACACACACATGGCTTCTTTTGTCTCAGTCTGGAGACCTAAATCAGGATGGTAGGATAGAGCATGAGCCTCCATTCTTATGAAGCTGAGGCATAATTTCTTTAAAAATGCACTACTTCATTTGATTTATTCCTAGTGTACAATGCCGGAACACTTTAGTTGAATGAGATAGTTAAAAGTTCGACATTGTTCATTGCATCTCTCCAGATGGACTTGAAGCTTGCAGCATATACAGGGTGTTTCAAAAATGACCAGTATATTTGAAACGGCAATAAAAACTAAACGAGCAGAGATAGAAATACACCGTTTGTTGCAATATGCTTGGGACAACAGTACATTTTCAGGCAGACAAACTTTCGAAATTACAGTAGTTACAATTGTCAACAACAGATGGCGCTGCGGTCTGGGAAACTCTATAATACGATATTTTCCACATATCCACCATGCGTAGCAATAATATGGCGTAGTCTCTGAATGAAATTACCCGAAACCTTTGACAACGTGTCTGGTGGAATGGCTTCACATGCAGATGAGATGTACTGCTTCAGCTGTTCAATTGTTTCTGGATTCTGGCGGTACACCTGGTCTTTCAAGTGTCCCCACAGAAAGAAGTCACAGGGGCTCATGTCTGGTGAATAGGGAGGCCAATCCATGCCGCCTCCTGTATGTTTTGGATAGCCCAAAGCAGTCACACGATCATCGAAATATTCATTCAGGAAATTAAAGACATTGGCCGTGCGATGTGGCCAGGCACCATCTTACATAAACCACAAGGTGTTCGCAGTGTTGTCTAAGGCAGTTTGTACTGCCACATATTTACGAAGAATGTCCAGATAGCGTGATGGAGTAATCGTTTCGAATCTGAAAAATGGGCCAATGATTCCTTTGGAAGAAATGGCGGCCCAGACCAGTACTTTTTGAGGATGCAGGGACGATGGGACTGCAACATGGGGCTTTTCGGTTCCCCATATGCGCCAGTTCTGTTTATTGACGAAGCCGTCCAGGTAAAAATAAGCTTCGTCAGTAAACCGAATGCTGCCCACATGCATATCGCCGTCATCAATCCTGTGCACTATATCGTTAGCGAATGTCTCGTGTGCAGCAATGGTAGCGGTGCTGAGGTGTTGCCGCGTTTGAATTTTGTATGGATAGAGGTGTAAACTCTGGCGCATGAGACGATACGTGTACGTTGGCGTCATTTGGACCGCAGCTGCAACACGGTGAACGGAAACCCGAGGCCGCTGCTGGATCACCTGCTACACTAGCTGCGCGTTGCCCTCTTTTGTTGCCTTATGCGGTCGCCCTACCTTTCCAGCACGTTCATCCGTCACGTTCCCAGTCTGTTGAAATTTTTCAAACAGATCCTTTATTGTATCGTTTTTCGGTCCTTTGGTTACATTAAACCTCCGTTGAAAACTTCGTCTTGTTGCAACAACACTGTGTTCTAGGCGGCGGAATTCCAACACAGAAAAATCCTCTGTTCTAAAGAATAAACCATGTTGTCCACAGCACACTTGCACGTTGTGAACAGCACACGCTTACAGAAGAAAGACGATGTACAGAATGGCGCACCTACAGACTGCGTTGTCTTCTATATCTTTCACATCACTTACAGCGCCATCTGTTGTTGAAAATTGTAACTACTGTAATTTTGAAAGTTTGTCCGCCTGAAAATGTACTGTTGTCCCAAGCATATTGCAACAAACGGTGTATTTATATCTCTGCTCGTTTAGTTTTTATTGCCGTTTCAAATATACCGGTCTTTTTGAAACACCCTGTACAAGAACATCACGAGACAGCCTTCAAGAAGGGAGAAAGTTATGAGCAGGAGGAGGAGGAGAAAGATGAGGAGGAGAAAGATGAGGAGGAGAAAGAAGAAGAAGAAACGAAATGGATTTGTGTCTTTACCAGTGACAAGTACTAGTAACTTCAGTGTCTTCACTGAGCTTTCTAGTATGGCAAGTTTGATTTTGTACTGTGCAGGGCTTGGCAGGCATGAGTGTGAAAACTAGTACTGATTTGTCTGCATTTAATATTTCACACTCTTCATTGTATGGTATAAGGAATACCAGGACAAGAGTTTTCATGGAAATGACATCTTCATTCACGTTTTTTGAGCAATTCCACTACCAGTAAACACAGTAAAATTTTCTGGTTTCATTCCTACTCACTTACCTGAATTACTGGTACATGTGGGGAAATTGTTGCAGTCCCAGCTTTGTGTATCAAATGAACTGAAACGTTTTCCAGCTCAGCATATCTGTCAACTTTCACTTTCTGGAACTTTGTTGCCTCCCCCCCCTCCCCCCCCTCCCCCCCTCCCCCCAACAAGCAGTGTGTTCAGGGTCTTTTCATTTCCTACAGTGCTTCACAACAATGAAGATAGCACCCTAAGAGCTTTTTTAATTATATTTTTGACAGTATATTGTTATATTTCTATGTGACTTGCTGTTACTCAATAACTGTAATTTTTTTTACTGTATGTGAATCAAAATGATGTTCCTCCACTAAGCACTTTTTCACAACTGAGGAGGTGATTGGGAAACATGGGCTGCTATATTGGATGAAGAATGCGTTCAGTAACTGGAAGTCATCAGTGCAGCTAGTAGAAAAGTATTTAGTTTCTTATTTTTTAACTACAGTAAACACTTCCTATTGTCTCCTGCTAACTCTCCTATTATCAGTTAACAAGCTTGTATGGGCATACTGGAGCTTCTAAAACAGTCTCTGCTTTGAGGGACACAATACGACATATGCAAGATTGGAGTATATTAAGTGAGAGATACTTTCTATAATGGAAAATGTAGGAAGGACTCATAGTAAAGAAAAGCTTGCAGCACACGCAGTAGAGGAGGCATTAAGCAGTGGACAGTCGCTTTTAAAAATAGACTGTTAGATACTTTTTAGCTGTCGGACCAAGCCTTTCATCAGACAAATAAAACGTGTGGGTGTGCGAGTGGTCACTGTCATGTTAGGGCAGTGTGGCCCACCTGGGTGAGTAATAATTTTGGCTGGGGTGGGTAGTAGGGATAAGGAGTGGGGAGGGGAGGGATAGCAGTGTAGCATCGAGGGAAGGTGGGGGGGGGGGGGGATGCTGTAATTGTGCCTGTGGTAGTGTGCAGAGATGTATGGTGGGAACAGTACAGTGGACTGCTAGGTCAAATATTAGGAGGCTGTACTTGGGAGGAGGATGCGTTCGTGAGCAGGGGGGGGGGGGGGGGGGGGGAAGGCCATGCGTCAGGCACGAGTGGAGAGAGGGAAAGGGGTAGAGGGAGGTGGAGGATAGGAATTAGTGAAGGTTCGGTCCAGAGGATTGTGGGAACAAAGGGTATTTTTCAGGGAGCATTCCCATCTGAGCAATTCAGAAAAACTGGTATTGGTGCAAAGAATCCAGATGGCATAGGCTATAAGGCAGTTGTGTATGATTCAGTTTATCAACAGTTAAATGGGAATTTACTGCTAGTTGCACAGCTAATTGTTTTTGTAAAACTTTTTAATACTGCGTGAGATATACTTAAAATATTTTCATGAAGATCCTCACATTAAATAGAAGCATCATAGTAAGAAACAGTGCCTCAGCAGTATGAAAATGAAATAGTGCTGTACTGCAGATTCAGGTGAAGCCATCAGCCTCCACCTCCCTCTACCCCTTTCCCTCTCTCCACTCCAGCTTGACGCAAGACTTCTACTCCCCACCCCAGCATAGTCCTTTCTCCTTCTCTGCTTCTCTCCTCTCCACCCCCCCCCCCCCCCCAAATCCCCCAATCCCCACTCAAACACTACGACAGGCACCATTACAGCATGAATTTCGTAGCACTTTTTCGTAAGATGACATACCCATGAAACACCCGTATTTGACTCAGTTTGTTACTTTTATTTATTGCTTTTTTGATGTAGATTCTTGATGCACATTATACTGCTTGTAGTTTTGTAGTAAATTCTGTTCACCTGTTTTATTTTGTTGTGAGTTTGTTTAATGGTTACCATCTGTTCTCTTCTGTTGGCAGTTTCTCTTTGTGATTTTCTGATTATAATTTTTCTGTGTTAATGGCTCAGAATGTAACATTGCAGAGACATCTCGGTAGGTACTTTTAAGAGTGTGAATTCTCCAGCCTTGTCTTTCATAGCATTTAAGAGTTCTTTTCTGAACCTGTTTCATCCACTTGATATTGGGAACTTGAACTTTTTGTTTTCCAGCCTTAAAGAGGGAGCAAAGGGTGAAGAGTGAAGGTTGTTTATCATGAGCCAAATATAGCTGCATATTCATTTGTTAGAGTCTGAGTGTGGTGTGTGGGGATTATATTTCTCTAGAGATCTAAAATTTCTAAAACATCTGTAAGTTCTAGCCTCAGATAATTATGTGCTCACAGTGTAGTCCTATTTAAGAATTTTTGATTCCACGTAGTGGAGATATGACATTTATAATTTGACTCTCACATCTTGCTGGCTTGATGACTAAAATGGTAGATGATGATGATGATGATGATGATGATGATGATGATGATGATGATGATGATGATGATGATGGTTATAGATATTTCTGTTTGGGATGCTGATAGTCAGGTCAGATAAACTTCCCTTGTTCTTTATTTTCTGTGGTAGACAATTTGTGTTTGACTTCCCAGTGAAGAGCCATTTATTTTTTGGCTCTGTAGCAATAGTAGTAGTTGTTGTTGTACCACCTAGCTGCACAGCTACAGCACCCAGCACATTATGGATTTCCCTTTTTTCTATGCTTGAAACTCTTCTATTGTGATTATGTCTCCTCGGAGGCAAGTATTTATATTTTTCTAGAAAATAACGGACCATTTTTACAGTTACTTAAGAAGTGAATATTTGCAAAAGTCTTCTGTAACTACTTTTTGATAATCAGAATTTCTTGACTTTTTTCAGGGAACACAATGGTCCAGTTATTGTTGCGTCACCATCTGGTGGCACAGATATTGAAAATGTGGCAGAAAAGACACCTCATCTTATCAAAACTGTACCAGTTAACATATCACAAGGTGTAACTGATGAAATAGCTAATAGTATAGCAAAATTCCTCGGATTTGAAGGTGCTAAAGTAAATAAGGTGAGACATATTTCTAAAAGAAATAAAAAAAATAGTAAACTAGATTTTTTTATGACTGAATATCACTTTTTGGTGGAAGACTGTTGAGATAGACAGTTTTATCATTACACTCAGGAAAAAGTGGCCACAGGAGAACAATCCCTCTCTCTGTCTGTAAATGCTGACCAGTCCAAACCAATGACTTGATTACTGAGGGACACATCAAGAAAGGTGAAAACCGCTGGGTTATGTTGTGGCGTGGCCCCACTGTGCATGAAACTCCAGTGCTTGTGATGTGGAGACTAATTATTCTGAATCCATTCAGTACTGACCACGCCCCACATTATAAAAAAGCCTCTTAGGTTTCTGATCAGTAGTGCAGCTCAGTCAGTTTTGTGGATTGGTGTGGTAATGCACAACACAAATACGTAACCCAGATCACTAGCTCTGTTCATGGAAGGAAGGGTGGGTGGGTGAGTGAATGCTTTCAGCAACTTCTTTAGAGGCACAAAACAAACTCAAATTGGAAAAGATTCAGGAGGACTTTGGCCATTAAATATCAAAAGGAGCCATTTTGGAGTTGCCTGAAGAAAGGTATGGAAACCATGGAAAACATCATTGTGGATGGTAGCAGCAGTCTCTCAGATACAAACTAATTGCCGTAAGCACTGCTGGAGCACACTGTCATTTGCAGAACTAATAAAGTGTAAATGATCTCTGTGTGGATCAATACAACCAATGTTAAACCATGAAACTTACTGGCAGATTAAAACTGTATGTTGGTCTGCGAATTGAACCTGGGGTTTGTCTTTCACAGGAAAATATTTTACCAGCTTAACTAACCAAATAACGAATTGCTATCTGCTGTCACAGCTTTATTTTCATTAGTACCTCATCTTCTCATTCTAAGAACATTAAGTCTTTCACCGTCAACAGCCAATAATTAAAAAGAAGCTAACTTTGTATTTCTGAAAAAAAAAAAAGTTGAGTTCCAAGTGCTAGCAAACAAGAGTGGCATTTTAATGAAGAGGGATTGAGAGATGAGCAGCAGTAGACTTTGGCCACACAATCCAATTAAAATACGATTATGTGTACTGTTCATTGGTTCTCTTTGATGTAACTTTGAAAGAAGACTGCTAGTGCAGTGTTTTGCTGTTGGCCACACTTGAAGGCTCTACAATGAGATCTACTAGCTAATGACACTAATTGAGATGTTAATCATACAAAAGTGTGAAAAATTCATGTGCTAGAAATATGGAAATAATGACTGCAGCAGTCTGAGCTCAACACATAGTAATATGGATTCTGACAGGCACAATTCACCTTTCAGAAGTGTATAAATGTGTAACTAATTAGCATCTCACTTACATTTTAAATCGTGATCAGTTAGTTTGATGACCTCTCTAAGGACAGGTATCTTTTTTCACTTTATTTTGAGATTTCATTAATATAATTGTTAAAACAAACTGTTTATGATGATCTTTCTTAAAGTTGAAATTTTTGTACATTTAATAGGCTGCAACAGAAATTAAAAGGCTGTGGGACTTCTTTCTTAAAGTGGATGCAATTCAGGTGGAGATAAACCCTCTGGCTGAAACTGTTGAAGGAAATGTTGTTGCAGTTGATGCAAAAATCCAGTTTGATGACAATGCAAAATTTCGACAGCAAGATATTTTTGCGCTTGACAACACCTCAGAAACTGATCCAAGAGAGGTGGAAGCAGCAAAGTATAATTTAAATTACATTGGAATGTCGGGTAACATTGGTTGCTTAGGTAAGTTTTCTGGATGAACTGATGCAAAATCTGTTCTATGATAACATAAATTTCAAATAAATGTAATGATGTGTTATCATAAAGTGCAAACTTTAGTTGTATCTTTGTGACACACACTTGAACAAATAAAATTTAAATCTTGATTTGTAACAATATTATGAAAAGCAAAGTTTCCACTCACCATACAGTGGAGATGCTGAGTCACTGATAGACACAGCTTAAAGATTTTCACACTTAAAGCTTTTGGCCAATGGCCTTTGTCAA
Organism: Schistocerca gregaria; assembly: GCF_023897955.1. Classification (NCBI taxonomy): domain Eukaryota; kingdom Metazoa; phylum Arthropoda; class Insecta; order Orthoptera; family Acrididae; genus Schistocerca; species Schistocerca gregaria. Next base: position 648,589,538 of record NC_064931.1, on the reverse strand, counting down.
CAATAGACACACACACACACACACACACACACACACACACACACACACACACACACACACACACTCGTGCAAATGCAACTCACACACACAACTGCAGTCTCAGGCAACTGAGACTGCAGTTGTGTGTGAGTTGCATTTGCGTGCGTGCGTGCGTGCGTGCGTGCGTGTGTGTGTGTGTGTGTGTGTGTGTGTGTGTGTGTATCTATTGTTAACAAAGGCCATTGGCCAAAAGCTTTAAGTGTGAAAATCTTTTTGATGTGCCTATTGGCGACTTGACATCTCCGCTATATGGTGAGTGTCAACTTCCCTTCTCATAATATTGTTACATTCCGTCCTGAATTTTCCATTGTTTGATAAATCTTGATTTGTGCTCTTCTAGTTAAGGGGCACAGGTATTTGAAAATAAGTGTAAAATGAAAGTCAAGAGACATCAATATTTAGTGTTATATTTTCTTTTTAAGGCTGGTACAATGAAACACAATTGGTTATACATCCTTTTGTAATTTCTGATGTTGACAATTATCAGTTGGCAAGTAACTAACTTCAGCAAGAACAGGGAATTAATAAAACTACTGCCCTAGCATTCACTTGACATATTTTCCTTGATTAGTAGGAAGATTCAACAGAATAACTGCTTATAATAATTAATCTTTATTAATGACAGACAGACAGTCTGCCGCTTATGGTCTTGCGGTAGCATTCTCGCTTCCCGAGCATGGGGTCCCAGGTTTGATTCGCAGCAGGGTCAGGGATTTGAACCTGCGTAAGATGACTGGGTGTTGTTGTGTTGTCTTCATGATCATCATTCATCCCCATTATGGTTGGAGGAAGGCAACGGTAAACCACTTCCATTATGACCTTGCCTAGGAAGGCAGTGTGGGTCTCCCTCATCATTCCCTGATGCTCTGTCAAGAAGAATGAGACTTCATTTCCATTTCAAATGACAGACTGTTTCATCATTTATCGCCAATGTCAAATTCATCTAGAACGATGTGATATCCACATTATGTTGTTAGTGAATTGTCTAATAACTGTCTATGCTTTGATTAGACAGTAAATAATATAAATATATTGAAAATAATACATTAATTATCGTTTTACAGTAGTTTGACAGCTCTACTCTCTCAACATACACACATAATGCCATAAGAGTAGAATTGTCAAACTACTGTCAAGCCGTAATTAATGTATTATTTTCAGTATATTTACTTTATTTGCCATCTAGTAAAAGCACTGACAGTTATAAGACAGTTCCCTAATGAAATAACATGGATGTCATATCATTCTAGATGTACTTGACAATGGTGATAAATGCCAAAACAGACTGTCATGAATAAAGATTAATTATTATAAGGAGCTATTCTGGTGCATCTTTATCCGATGTGTATTATGCTGCCGGCCTTAGAGAAGGAAAAAATATTTTCCTTGGCTTGTATTGCACACAGGAGTTTGACAAAATAACATAAACAGACATATAATGTAATGTAAAGCCGTATTTGATATTGAAAACACTCTAAATCTTTGTGGGACTTGATGCATTTAATTCCTATTTGCAGAACTAACAAAGTGTAAATGAATCTCTGCTTTGGATCACTGCAACCAATACTGATTCTTGAAATTTCCTGGCAGATTAAAACTGTGTGCTGGACTGGGACGTGAACCTGGGAATGGTTGGACGAATCTTATAATATTTTTCACAGAGGATTTGTTTAAATTCCTTGAAAGGTGCTAAAATAGGATAGCAGGTCATTAACTGTTTTTTTCCTTCTTCCATACAATGGATTAATAATATGCAAATATGGGAGTTGTGGAATTGAGGGAAGATATATTAGTTGGTCAGCTCCCTCATCATGAGTAGGGGCATTATGGTCTGGGAACTTGCAATTTTCTCCAGGAAACAAGGCCTCCACCTGCAGCATTAAGTGAAAATGGTTGCCTAAAGTAATTACACAGGCCTTATATTTTCTTTCATTGTCAGTATAGAGGCCCACTAAAATCACAATATGACTGCTGAAACCATTAAAACCTGCACCTTTCTTTGCATACGAAAGAAGACAATCTGGATTGCATGCTACATCTGGTATTCTCAGTATATTATCATCTACTATTACAGGGAACAGTGGAAAAGTAGAATCCAGGGACAATATTACATGTATGTATTAACTGATAGTATGGGTAATCTCTTTGTGCACGACAGAAGCTTATTCGTTTCATTTGCCTGGTTTGCAAGAGGTTTGGAAGTAAAAGCTGTACTGTGAATGTTTTGTCAGTGTAGTTCCTGTTGAGTTTTGATTGCAAGAGAGTCCTTTGGACATTTATTCAGCCTAGCAATCACATTTGTGAGAGCAGTTTACCTGTTAGAGGCAACATTCCTGTATGTTAGGTGGAGGATTGGATAAAAGACTGGCAAATAATAATTGCAAGGCTTCGTTAGGACACTGTCATAGGAATCACTGTATTGTGGTGAACTAATACCAGGTAATAAAACATGGATCTATACTATTTGCATCCTGCGCTGTTTAACTGCATGTAAATAATTACGTTCAGTGGTCAGAACTGAAATTTTGATGAGCCTACTGGGTACACAGGTCATCATCGAGAGCAGCAGCATCGTCATCAACTATTTGACAGCCACTGCTGGACAAAGGCCTACTTCTAGAATTTTCCATACCATACAGTCTTCTGTTATACACATCTATGGAACTTGTGCGAGTTTTTAATGCCCTCTGTTTACCCATTTTCCATCAGGTTATTGCCTTGTACTTTTCTTATGTCTGGAAATAAAAGGGATAACTTCTATGGCCCGTCTAACATTCATTTATCTAACAGCATGTCTCAACCATCTCAATTTCATTTTCATTATGGTACTCCACAAGTCTCTCATGCCAGTCTGTTTCCTGATTAATTTCTTTTCTTACTTACCTCAAAACTGCTAACATGTATCTCTCCATTGTGTACTCAGGAACTTCCAGTTTCTGAATGGTTTTCACATTATAAGACAACAACTCACTACCATAAATCAAAACTGGTAATACTGAATCAAAAAGTTCCTCAAAATAAATGGAATCCAGACAAAGGACCTTTCCATACTCGTTGTTCTCTTGAGTCATTTAGATAACGACATGCAAATGGTCCTCTGTGCTATATTAACCTCTAAAGACAGCTTGTTCCTTCACTTGTTTAAAGTATAATTATTTGATGGTTCATGATAATTTTAGTTAATATCATGAACATTACAGTTCAGAGGCTTATATGTATATAGTTCTTTTTAGATATTATCTGTCCCATTTCTTGTGAAGTAGAAAAATTATAGCATTATTACAGTTTACAGAAATTGTCTTCTTTTATAAAAATACTGTAAAAACTTTGTTAGTTTCTTTTTGATAAATTTTCTGCTAACTAATCACTTTGATTCAGTCACCTCCAGGAATTTGTCTGTTTCACATACCTTGAAGAGCTTGTACACCTCATCTGTCAATACTTACAGAATGATGTCACTTTCATCATTAACTATTTGTGTTTCTGATTCGTCTTGTGAACTATGCGTGTGGTTCGAAAAGTTCTTGGAACGGAATAGAATAAAAATTACTTACATCACTGAAACTTTTATTTTTATTTTTTCAATGTAGTTGCCTTGTAGATTAATGCATTTGGTCCAACGATATTCCAGTGCCTTGATCCCATCTCAAAAATGCGTTTCCTCCAGGCCTGCAAAATAGTTGTCAATTCTGGCTATCAATTCTTCATTTGAAGTGAATCTTCATCCATCAAGAAAAATTTTCAGTTTTGGGAAGAAATGGAATTCTGACGGAGCCATATCAGGTGAATAAGGTTGTTGTGGCAACAATTCATACCTTAGTTTGTGTAATTTTGCCATGCCGGCAGCATGCATTTTTGATCCAGCGTCAAGAGTTGCGGCACCCATATTGCAGGTATTTTTTTCATTTCTAGTTCTTGAGTTAAAATGTGATTTACCCTTTCAGATGACATCTGCCAAGCATGAGTGATTTAATGCACTTTCAATCGCCGATCCTCCATGACCATTTTTTGCAGTGTTGCAATGGTTTCTGTTGTAGTGACACATCTTGGCTGACCACTGCACAGATCATCATCTAAGCTCTCGTGACCAAATTTAAATTCATTTGTCCACTTGGCAACAGTTGAATATGAAGGAACAGAGTCCCCCAGTCTATTCTGGAAATCTGCATGAATGTCCTTTGCTTTCATACCTTTCTTTACAAAGAACTTAATTGCTGCTTGAGTCTCTCTCTCTCTCTCTCTCTCTCTCTCTCTCTCTCTTTCTCTTTGCAGGAAGAACAACAGAGCCATGTCACCACTACAACTCTCTTCCAAGAGAGCATGTTTACAGGCAACATTCCAATCAATATTATGTGAACAACTCCTTGCACTAGTGCTTACCTCTCGTGGTGATTCCAAGAACTTTTCAAACCACCGTTGTATACTAACATTTAAAAAAGTTTTGGAATGCTTCTGCATCATTTTCTCTGTTGTTAGTTGCTGTGCTGTTTGCCACCTTAATTGAACCAACATTGGCTTCTGTCTTGTTTTCTTCATACTCTTTATTTTACTTTATTTTTTATTTTTCAGTTGTATGATTTTCAGTTGAGTTTTCATTGCGCCTTGTCATATCCTATGTAAGACATTTATTGAGAGTTTTTTTTGCACTTTTCATTCTCTGCCCTGAGGGGACAGAGCGGGCTGTTTTAGGTCTTGCTATTTGCCCTTTTCAGCCTATTAAGAGTTCTGTTTAATTCAACACATGCTCTTTTCATCAAGTTATTGTATGCTTGAAACTGTTCTCATCTGTTTGATAGCTACCTTATTCCGTTTGATACTTTTTCTTTCATGTTCTTCATCCCTGCTACGTCTTTCACTGTTTGAATAGGCATTTTTGTTAAATAATTACCTGTATGACCTTCATTTTCAAAAACGTCAAATTTTTGCTTAATTTAATGTGGTACCTCTCTCTGTGCTTTGATAAATTTTAAATTTGCAGTCCTGACTACTTGCCTGATTAGTACATTTCTTTCTAGCTTTTTATCTAATTTTACTATGCATATTATGAGTCTACATTCACTTGCAATTTGAAAGTGGTTTAACACCGTAACATCATCTCTTAATTATGTGATAAAATGTAGTCATTTTCGTTTTCAGTTCAATTAGTCCTTGGCAGTCCCAATGTCTGTTTTCTTCTGAAAGAATGTATAGATGATATTGTTGCTGTCCATTCTGCATTTTCCATTCTTTGTTGATAATAAAGCCTTCGCTTCATTATCTGTTCCTCCATAGTAAAACACATCCTGATTTTAATCCAGTTTGTTGTTAATTTATTCACCACATTTCTATACCTCTTTTATGGCTGATTTTATGTTCTTTAATTCCTCTTTCAACTCTTGTTAACCTGTCATCAGGTTCTAGAGTTCTGCTGTTAACTGTTCCCAAATGAAAAGTGGTAGAAGCAGAGGAATTTTTAAGGTATGTGTTACTGTCTAGCTAGCCAAACTTTGTGTTGCAAGGTGCAAGCAAAGAAATAGATGGGCATGCCCTATGGCATGAAGCCATTGTCTAAGTTCTTTCAGTCCAACTCTCCCTTTAAGCTTTCGCCAAGGCTGGAATATTGACATCTCGGGAACTCATGAGTCAGCAGGGCCTCTGAGCAATCCTGTTCATTTTACACTAACTGCCATGGCCTTGGGAGTTTGAAAAGTCATGTGAACAGCTCTAAACCACAGCACAGCTATGCTAATTACAGTCTCAGGCAGGACCTGAGTACTTCAGAATCTTGGAGCATGGTATCAACATAACCTTTTCACACTCTAATAAGATGCCAGCATTGAAGTGTTGTGACCTGGCTCTAGCTAATCTTGTAACAGCTGCATACCCTATAGCTTGTTGAATGTAAGATAAATACTAAGTTGAAAGCAACAAACTTGGTAAAGAGCAAACATTACAACTGGAAGTAATCCGAGCCCAAATCAGAATCGATGAACGAAAGCCACACTCCACAGCGTTACAAATCAAAGTTCAGGTCTATAATGTGAGGTAATAGCTTTATTTCTGTATTTGAGGCAGCTTAACTATGGCTCCAGTAATGAAATAAGGACTGTTTGATTCATCTGTTATACAAGTTATTTGCTTTTGATAGAGTGGTGAGTTTACTTACCCGTAGGCATAGAGCTTATAAATGTGGAACTATGAGCCCAGGAATAATATTGTAACTACTCTCCGAACTGTCTTCACATTTCAGGAGTGATGAGATATTAGATCCCCTCACTCTTACAGGTTCGTTGGGCTGCTAGTACGAGAGGTGGAATTAGGAGCAGCGATTTACGAGGGGAGGATAGGCGAGCATGTTTACCAGTAGGTAGCTCACAACGAAAGGTGTGAGCAAGGCCTTGGGCACTTGGTCCTTATGGCACAGATCTTCTTCAAATGGTGCCTGTGATTGAATCTGTGTATCTTCTCTGTAGTCCATTGTTATGATGGTCTGGTCAAAGGGGGAGAGGAGGGGGGTTGAGATGGGTGGGGATCATAACATTGTGTCAGCGATGGCAGAAATTAGGAGCTTTGGTGGATACTGTGTGGAAGTCTGGCAGGCAGCGACCATGACCTGGCCTGGCTGGGAAGCGTAGCAGGCAGTGGTTAGTGCTGTTGGATAGTTACTTGGGCCCTGACGAATTCACATTGGGAGTGTAACATAATTTAGTTAATATAGTCAGAGCTATGCCAGTGTAGCATGACGTGCTAATGTTTGGGCACTAACTCTAACATTAAGAGCCTCTCTTATCTACAACTACACCTAAATCTACATCTACGTACGCCATAAGCCCCCATACAGTGCATGGCTGTGACCAGCAGCGTCGCGCTAGAGTCCAACCTGGTGTATAGCCATATGTGAGAACCCATATTAGAGAGCCCGTTCAGGGTGGCTGTGAGAACAGGGCTCGCTGAGTCAGGTACAGGAGACTGATAAAGGTATGGTTAATGTGCCTGTGCAGAATCTTCATTGGGAAACAGCCATGTACTGGGGTAGTTCTATATGAACAGAGGAAGCGTGTTGGAACTTCCACTGAAGTGGCTGTTGTTGAATTTTGTTCATTTGGGTCTGGAATGTCCTGGGCAACCACTCTGCGTTTGAATTTGATACAGGATGAAAAGAAATGGTGGTAAGGTGTGTTATGACACTTCTTTGGCAAAAACAACGGAGCACACGTAAGCCCGTGTTAGTTACAGCAATGTGTAGTGGTGCCTCAGTGGTGAAGAGAGGCACTAGGGCCTGCTTTGCAGCTGCTAAGGTCATTCATGACATAGACATCTTAGATGGGTCTGCAAAATTGATGTACACATGGTCTCATGGGGGATCAGGAGTGGGCCGTGGACACTAGATCTGACTGGGTTTGCACACTTTTGGCAGCCATGGACCACGTATTTGGTGCTAACATCAATGCATGGCCATAATACGTGACACCTAGCCAAAATCTCCACCCTCGATAACCCCTTCTGTGCCTTGTGTAGTAGCATGAGAATGTGAGGTCAGAGCATAATTGGGATTACAAAATGTTATTCTCATTTGTAGCCAGGAGAAATGCCCTTGAGTGGTGTTGACTCTGTGGTGTTGTGCATTGAGAAACAGGTCCATAGTGCCCTTTCCTTAGTTCTGAGCAGGTGGTCTGCTTACTGTGCTAAGTATGTATTTGTGATAGAAGGCTGACAGCCATCCCCATATGACATGAGCCATAGGCTTGAGGTTGCCTAATGTGGAACTATGAGCAATACAGATAATATTGTCATCACTCTCATGGTTGAGTGACAGTTTATTAAAAGCAGATTCCTTGGCACCAGTCAATATTGTTGTTTAACAATCAGCTTTGTCTTTGTGTCATTTGTAATCCATTTGGTCAAGAAGATGTCAAACTGTGACTCATCTCATGATGTAGATCAGTAAGCAATCTGTCTATTTTTATTCCCCATAAAGGAAGCCAGCTACATTGTTACCTTATGGGTACTAACAGGCTACACAGCATGAACAACTCAGTTGGATGTTGTGATTTATTGTGGTTTGTTCCCCTATTCCTCACTAAGTTGCAGTTTAGGTTCTCTTCAAGTTAATTGATAGTCATCATTTGATTACTAAAGATCAGACTATAAGTGTCAGTTCACTCCCTTAGAAAAGTAAAGGTGAGGAGGGGAAAGTTAATTAACTCAGAAACCCAAGTTAGGGTAGATTAGCCAGTTGATGAAGAACAAATAAAGATGGCAGTAACTAGTTATGTGTGCAAAACAATACTGAATAGAAGTATGGTGGCAAACACCCATGGTGTAGGACGTAGGAATGCTGATACAGGGGGACTGAAAATAGAAGCACTAATTTTAAGTAGAAATTGCAGCAATGTTACCGCTACTACTGACAGTAATGATTATGATACTGACTTACATGCAGATAATGGTTGTACAATAATTTTAAAATTGAAAGGGGGGGGGGGGGGCTGAACATCTTGCTAAACCATTTATTGGAGATTACATAGAAACTGGGACACTGTGTAAAAGGGAGGAAGGGGAGGAGAAGTTAAGCACAGATATGTATTCCAACAAACGACAGGTTTTTTTATGTTGAAGATCAAAATGTTTATTGACACTGAAAATGAAAATTTAAAATTTAGAAAACGTATCATCTGTCCCTGTCACAGCAGCTTTATTCTCAGTGTGTGGATTTTTGTTTATTGTACTTTATGATTGTTGTTTAAGATTTGTGATACTTCATTACTGATATTTCTATAGGTCATGTTTTTAATGTTAATTTTAAATAATTTCTCAGTTAATGGAGCAGGACTTGCAATGGCCACAATGGATATAATTAAACTGCATGGAGGAGAACCTGCAAATTTCCTTGATGTTGGAGGTGGTGTGAGAGAAGAACAAGTATATGAAGCCTTCAAAATCCTGACATCAGGTTAGTTGTAAAACAATCACTGACTGAATTGGTGATAGTTGTCAGCCGACATGCATTATGTACTTGAGGGTAGTCTGTTATGTGATGAATATTTCTCTAATCTTGATGAAACTGTGATCTGTAACATAAGGAATGGGATGTACTCCAAGCAATGGAACCTAGAAACCTAGGTACAAAGACATGGGGGCAAATTCTGTACCATCTGTTTTCTTTATCAGTTGCTTTGTCTCTGTGAGGTGCGTGATATACTATTTTTTCCCCTGACTCATTCCGAGTTTTCTAGTCATTCGCCAAATACGTTAAATGGGAGCTGAATTTTGACAGTGACTTGCAAAGTTACAGGAGAATATCATAATTATAGTCCTCTATCAATGTTGGTCCATTTCTTTCCGTTATTGCTGTTTATTCTCCTCTCACCAGGTCATACAAGCTATTGCCTCAGGTATGACTTTATACAATAATTTTTTAGGTATGTAACTTTTTGCTATTATAAAGAAGTGGAAGAGAATAAGTTTCTTGTTATAGCCCCTGAACTGGACCCCATAGTCAGTAACATTGAGATAGCTTGTCAGATTGAGAGGTTATTAAGTCTAGAGCTTTCCTTTTATAGGTGGGAAGTTTATCCTTACAATTTGTGAAAATCATGAAGTGCATCTGGTCAAAACAGTTTTCCTCATTCTGTGCAAGACTGCATTTGTCCTAGCAGAAATTAAGACCATGATTAGTAGGCAACCTAATGAACTGAGACAAGAGTTTTAATTTACAGAATGCACTTGGCCGACCAAAACCAGTTAGAGAGTAGTTTTCCACATAAGTGACTTATCATTTAGCCTTTTCCCCAGTCCACATGAGCACTCCGACATCATTCTCAGCTTGATACCTCCTGTATCTGCTACTAATCTACTAATTGTGATATTCCCTGTACAGAAATCTTACAGTTATGGTGCCTGTGGCGTCCCTCTCAACTCTGCACCACAAGCAGTGGTTTGTGTCACTTGGGTCTAAAACCAGCTCTGGGAAGACCAATCGCATATACTGCCTAATAAATCTTAAGGATTACTGCATGTAGAACTTAAATATCTTGAAAAAATTATTGGAATGTTCTCACATTCACATAGCCAGACAGTATGTAATGCCAAGCTAAAATACATTTCTTCTAATTTTACTTAAGAATCTAGTCTGGGTGTTTTATGGAAAAAAAATGAGGCTTGGAATAGGAAAATAAGTATCCATAGTTGAATCATAAATTTCCAATGAAAGCTAAACAACTTGGACGTAATCAACCAACTTAAAAACAGGATGGAACCTCTGCAGTCAAGGCAGATGGAAGCACTCCTATACACTTCTGCATTTTTGTACAGATGCACTTCAAATGTATGTCAGTGCATGCCAGAAATTCTAACACTAGCTTTAAATGTCAGTAATGGGGCTGTCCAAAATGTTAACTTTTACAGAATGTTACAAAATTGATGGTGACCCCTACTTAATAACAAATGGTACACATAGTTCAGAAAAGGCTCATCAATTAACATTCCAACAAATAATTTCAGTGCATCTTTCTAAGTAATATGGAAAATTAAGAGTGTAAAATAATTGTCGTTGCAAAGAATCAGTTTTACTTGTAACAGGTGAAAGAATTTGAAGAGAACTGTACTTCTGTAAGTGAAAATTGATCTTCTCCATGTTCTGTGTCTCTTGTATCATGAATTTGAATGAAAGGAAACTGTGTACATAAGAAGTTTGCAGCTATTCCTTACTTGTTTGAGTGTAAAACACCATGTAGACTCATTTAAGACAGCAACTAAAATGTAAGAGAAATAAAAACATCTATGCATATATACATAAATAGTATATATCCTTTTATCTCATTGCAGATCCTAATGTGAAAGCCATATTAGTCAACGTGTTTGGTGGGATTGTAAACTGTGCAACAATTGCTAATGGTATAGTAAATGCATCACGAAACATCAAACTGAGTATTCCCTTGGTTGTGCGTCTAGAAGGTAAGTGATGAAATTAATGAAGTTAAACACAAACAACTGCAAAATGAAGGAAAAGTGGCATTGCTGTTGTCATTTAAAATAATGAAGATAGATAAGGCCAATGAAAAACAAAATAATGCATCATTTCATAATATTTTCAACTTTTTTTTGCTTTTAGCATAACAAAAGAATAAGTTGATCTAGTATGCATGAAGGCAGGTAGATTATTCACAATCAGAATGAAGAGAACTTTTCATTGACAAAGAAAATGTGAAGCACTATCAGAAAAGTTCCACAAATTGCAGATTTTGTAGACCCCTTAACATTTTATAAATAATGGGAGTAGTAAAGGTAAAAACATGGTAAATAACAGAGGCTCTAACTCATTGGAAGGCACATAAACAAGACAGTGAGGATGTTGCTGAGTTTTGGATGAATCCTTCAGAGCTATAGAATGCACACACACTTGCACAGCTACATTGTCCTGGCTGATATTATCAAATTTAAAACAGATGGAGCAGGGTTAAATTTATAATCAGATGCCACTATAGGGGGGGATGAGGAATGTAAATGTCAGGGAGTGATAAATTTAAGTAAATGCTGTAGGAGAATATGGGAGGTAAACTAGGGATATACACTGGAAGAGAAAGAGGAAAAATGGGAGGTAAATGTGCAATATAGACATGGGAAGTCAAAAAACGTACATGAGGTGGCTATAGAGTTATCTGTGGAAAACAACTTGAGGGCTTGACAAGTGAAAATGTTGAGTAAATTACATCATGGGCTGTAGGATGGTTCCACTGCATGGGGATAATTATTTAGGTGCTCACAATCATTGCACTTGGTAAAACTAAGGGTTGCCTTGTAAATATTGTGTGAAATGATGAATGAAATAATGTGTGAAGTGGGGTTGTTAAATCTGGAAATAAAATGAGGTCATTTGCTATTTAAATAATGTTAAACTTTGATCAGGCAGTTAGGCCTAGAGACTTATCAGCAGTCAGACTAGGGAATTACTGTCCCATGTGTAGACTACTGCATTTGGAGTGACACAGTGACCAGAAAGCATGGACTGTTGATGAATGGCATCACTTTGTGTTCAGCGATGATACACAGTTTTGCAGTACCTCAGATACATAGTCCATGAGTATGGCAGTGGCCTAGGAAGAGGTCTCATTCTTCCAATGTTTTGGAAACACACATGGCTGTTACTCCTGGTGTAATGGTCTGGGAAATAATCGAGTATGACTCAACGTCACAGTTGGTGGTGAATGAGGAAACTCTGATAGCATAACAGTACATCCCATGTCCTAATGTGTTACTCCTCATGCAAAAGTATATGGTGTCCTGTTTCAAAAGGCAATGCACCCTCACATTCAGCATATGTCTCTATGAACTGTCTGCCCAACAAGATCCCCAGATCTTTCCTGTGGAAGGTGTGTGAGACCAGTTCGAGCTTCAACTCTGTCTCGGTGCCAATATCCAAGATATTGAGAATCAGTTAAAACAGTTGTGGGCCAGCTTGCCTCAGGAGAGGATAGGATGGCTTTATGACACTCTTCCCAGCTGAATCAGTGGAAGCATTCAGGCAAAAGGGGCACACATCAACATACTGATAAGTGGGCTCATATTGCAGAGTTCTTTGTAAATTTGGCTTGATTTTGTAATCACTGTAACACCACATATCATCTTGACCCATGAAGTTTCATTTCATTTCCTCATCCCCCTCTAGGTGCTTCACTTCTTTTGTCAGGCAATGTAAATAAGAAAAGAGATGTACCTAAATGTTTACAATGTAGTTCGAAATAGAAAGCAAAATATAATATTTCACAATAAGCGGGGGATGGAGCTTTAAATAAAGCTCTGGAAAAAACTTTCAGTTGTCACAGTAAATAAATAACATTGCAGTAAATGCAGGTTTCTTTGATCACAGCCAACTTCACTTGGAATGTTAGCATAATCAGGTTACAGGAAATGACTGTGAGTAGCTTTATATCATTTTCAGAAATGAATCTTGATGTGGTATGACAATGAATTCATAGATGACTGTTACGTGATAATATGGTGACATGAAGCGAATAATACATTCATGTAATTTTTTTCTACTTACTGGAACTTAATTGAAAAGGAGACCATTTTTAACTTTTTAGCTTCAAGATAGAAATGGTATCCATATTTCTAAGTGGTTCTGTGTCTGGCAGTGGACTAACTCCTGTGTATTATGGAGAACTGCTGTTTGTGCTCATATACCAATGCACCACCGTCAATCCAGGTGTACCTTTAGCTCGCTGAAAAGATAACCACCATGTAATGAAATATCCAGGCTCTACCCAGAGGCTTTCACATCTCAGACTGAGAGTAAAGTTGTTCATTCCACATGAGGGACCATCAGTCATGGATGAGAAAAAAATCTGCATTTTAGGAGCCTCTCTGAAACCTTCCTCTTCATGCTTTGTTCAGTGACTCCAGTTGCCAAAAACTAGACAAACAACCAAAGAGGGCTTTCTGTCTTGAAGCAGTTAAAAAATTACTTGAACTTTGTGATATTTCTTTATGGAAACTAGTGTAATCATTCTGGAAAATAGTATTGCATATCGTAGATAAATTATAATGCATATGATTTGTTTAGAAAATTGTGTAAACGTGTAGTATCTGTGTGAAACATTCTGTGTGTGAGAGCCTTATGTGGTAAGTTTTTGAGATGTGTGTGTGTTTTTTTGTTCATCCAGTCGTGCTGATAATGCGGGACATTAAATTCAGTGGTTTGCAGTTAGACCTGTAAATGACTGCTGTGGGCAATACAAGTGTGTTATCAAGGTGTTTCAGGAATTTATGTGGGAGTTTCTGGAAGAATGGAGACTCTGAAGCAGACTTAGAGAACACACAATCAAGATAGACTGTAAAATGATTCTACATAAAATATTTTTGCATGCTTTCAAAGTTATTTAACAAACAAGAAGTATTAATATGTTACCCAACTTGTATATGCTTTTATATAAAGAAACATACAAAAACATAATTTGACTCAAAATAATGGGCTAGTAACAGTACATTGTTATAAAAATACAATTAATGTTCTCGCAGTAGGTCAGTGAAAGGTCACAGTTATTAATCTAACATGTTTATTGGCTAAAAGAAAGACTTAAAGGCTGAAATATTCAGGGAGATTAATGGAATAATACATATTCATTGGTCATCTAATAACCAAATAATTTCATTTTTCTTTTGTCCACATTAAGTCGTGTAAAACTAATGGCTCTACAATTGAAGGAAGACTTGCCTTCTATCCATGAAATTTGTGTAGTATCAGTGTGTGAAGCGTTGTCTCCATTTAAATGATATGTTGCTTATTCTATATCTTTGTAGTCCAGACCCAGTTTTTGTGTGATGAACCCTATTCACAGATTTCTTATTGCATGCCTAGTCACGTGCAGCACTAGTTTTATATCTCCCTGCTGTACACATTTAACTCCACATTTACCAGTGCCTCTACAATACCACAGTGTTCGGCAGTTCTTATAGTGACTTTTGGTATTGAATTTCCATTGGCTTCCAAATACTTGCCATATTTGGGAAATGTAAACATTGCATGTAACCTTGCTCCTTTTTTTTAGATCCAACTCAGAAATTACTCTTGATTAGAATGTTGTTACAGTTACTGTTCAATGTTATTACCATTTGCTTCACCCTACTCCTGAGCTTGTTTGCAGTTTATCATCCCAGAGTCCAAATACACTGTTCAATTTTAGGAATGGCTGTGAGATTATCTTCTACTTTTTTTTTTTTTTTTTTTTTTTTGAATGTTTGAAGATTTTTCAATTTCCTGCCCGATGTCCAACAATAACCTGTAATAGATATAGCACCAGATTATAAAACTCCTTTCTAAACTAAAAACTAGTTGCATAGTCCATGTGGAAATTATTTTTGCATCTATTACTGTGGTTGTGAATTACAGCATTTATCCTAAATTTAATTTAATTATTAGCCACCAATACCATTAGGGAATATGTATATTGTCATGCAAGTGTAAGATTACCTAGGATACTGAAGAGATTTCAGCAAAGTGGTCTGCATTAAGTTTACACATCATTGTTATTGCACACTTTTGTAGAGTAAATACTGTTACGAACTTGGAATGTTGTTACACTTTACCAGGACACATGTACAAGACCTCTTCAGTACTGTGATGTTATAGTTCAATGTTCTTAGTACTGAAAGCTTTTTGACTGGAGACTTTGGAACAGTCATCACTCTTCCTATAATTTCAAAATACACCTTCAGAAATT
Organism: Schistocerca gregaria; assembly: GCF_023897955.1. Taxonomy (NCBI): domain Eukaryota; kingdom Metazoa; phylum Arthropoda; class Insecta; order Orthoptera; family Acrididae; genus Schistocerca; species Schistocerca gregaria. The sequence goes on along the minus strand of NC_064931.1, from coordinate 648,574,299 downwards.
ACACTGACATTTTCTGTTGCAGGAACAAATGTTGAAGAGGCAAAGAAAATACTGAGAGAGTCAGGTCTTCCAATACAGCTGGCATCTAGTTTAGAAGATGCTGCTGTGAAAGTTACGTCAAGTATATGATTTAGTATTATCTGCAAAGCCTGATGAAAAAACTTTTTTAGGAATATTTTTACGTTCTTTCAAACTGTTGTTTATGTACAATTTTTTCTATAATCTTTGTGAGTTTGTGGATGATGAGAATATGATTTATATTATGTACTGTTTGGGATATTGACTTTTTATAAAAATAAAGACTTTATGAAAAAATAATCAGAATTTTATTTTATCCTTGATAGGTCTCAGAACACTACCATGTAACAGTTTTTCAGTATTGTTTTTTTTCAGGGAGACTGCAACAAGCCATAAATGCCTTTGAAATAATAATCTCTCTTTTCTTTTAGTGTGTTACTAGTGGGTTCATTTCCAGTCTGAAAGAAAATATATTGGAGGAAATAATTTGAAAATCACTCAGAGGCCAGTTACAGAATTTCACTTCATCTAATATTTCAAATTGCTGAAGAATGTTGCCAAACAGATTAAAACATTGCGTTACACCAAGAGAAGAGGGAGCTCTCAGAACAAAATTAAAAATTTATGGCCAATTGTGAAAAACTTATTTGGGTGTTTAGCATATTACTTCTCTTTTGTGGGAGAATGAAACTTATAGTGATCCCCCAATGTTTTGTAGAATATTTAATAACCATTTCCTGTCAATAACTGACAAGGTAATTGTAAATTGGTTTATGCAGGTATGCTGGACATATAACTTCTGTTGATTTGCAACAATGATTTTACAGCAACAGGGAACAAGAAAAGGAAGAAATTAAATTGATTATTAAATCTCTGAAGAGGCAAGGCTTGCATTGCTACACTGAAGTGCCAAAGAAACTGGTATAGGCATGAAACTTCATGGAAGATTAAAACTGGACCGAGACTCGAACTTGGGACCTTTGTCTTTTATGGGCAAGTGCTCTACAGACTGAGCTACCCAAGCATGACTCATGTCTCGTCCTCACAGCTTCAATTCCACACTTGCCTGCGAAAGGCAAAGGCCCCGAGTTCAAGTCTCGGTCCCACACACAGTTTTAATCTGCCAGGAAGTTTCATATCAGCGCAATCACTGCTGCAGAGTGAAAAATCTCATTCTGGTATAGGCATGCATATTCAAATATAGAGATATGCAAGCAGGCAGAATACGGCACTGCGATCGGTAACATCTATATAAGATAACAAATAGTCTGGCACAGTTGTTAGGTCGGTCACTGCTGCTACAGTGGCAGGTTATCGACATTGAGTGAGTTTGAACTTTGTGTTGTAGTTGGCACTCAAGTGATGAGACTCGGCATTGCCAAGGTAACGATGAAGAGGGGATTTTTCCCGTACCACCATTTCACAAGTATACCGGAGATATCAGGAACCCAGTAAAACATCAAATCCTCAACATCGCTTTGGCCAGAAAAAGATCCTGCAAGAACGGGACCAATGACAATTGAAGAGAATTGTTCAGCATGACAGGAGTGTAACCCTCCTGCAAATTGCTGCAGATTTCAATGCTGGGCTATTGAGAAGTGTCAGTGTGCAAACCATTCAATGAAACATCACCAATATGGGATTTTGGAGCTGAAGGCCTACTTGTGTACCCCTGATGACTGCATGACACAAAAATTTGTGCCTCACCAGGGCCTGTCAACATGAACATTGGGCTGTTGATGACTGGAAACATGTTGCCTGGTCAGACGAGTCTCGTTTCAAATTGTATCATGCGAATGGACATGAAGGGGTATGGGGACAACCTCATGAATCCATGGACCCTGCATGTCAGCAGGGGACTGTTCAAGCTGGTGGATGCTCGTAATGGTGTGGGGCGTGTGCAGTTGGAGTGATATGGGACCTCAGATACATCTATATTCGACTCTTGACAAGTGACATGTATGTAAGCATCCTGTCTGATCACCTGCATCCATTCATGTCCATTGTGCCTTGCAACAGACTTGGGCAATTCCAACAGGACAATGTGACACCCCACACATCCAGAATTGCTAAGGAGTGGCTCCAGGAACACTCTTCTGAGTTTAAACACTTTCGCTGGCCACCAAACTCACCAGATGTGAACATTATTGAGCATATCTGGGCTGCCTTGCAATGTGCTGTTTAGAAGAGATCTCCACTCCCTGGTACTCTTATGGGTTTGTGGACAGCCCTGCAGGATTCATGATGTCAGTTCCCTCCAGCTCTACTGCAGATTATTAGTAGAGTCCCTGGCATGTTGTGTTGCAGCACTTCTGTGTGCTTACGGGGGCCCTACAAGATATTAGGCAGGTTTACCAGTTTCTTTGGCTCTTCAGTGTATAATTAAATATTAAGCAGCCGTATGCAGTTTAACACAGCATACATTAAGGCTATACTGGTAATCAGTGTCCTGTACAATGTCATTCAGACATGGCCATTTTAAAACACTCATTAATAAAATCAGTTTATGCATATGAAGGAAGAGATCATTTAGACAACTGCAGCTCAATTTCCTCATTGCCAGTGACTTGGAAGCTTTTTTTCAGGTGGTAGTGAATCAGGGCACAATAGCATATCTCTGTGCACATAATCTTTTGACAGATGTGGTTTAGCTCTAGGAAAAGCAATTTCTTCCTTTGTGTTTGAGGTAGTTGCAAGGGTAAATAGCAAGTTACATATAAGAAGTATCTTCTTTTATTTATCAAAAGCATTGACCATGTGCATGTGTTTTTCATATGTTGGAGTTTTAAGGAAGCGTGTAAAAGCTCAGCCTGTATCCAACAAACAAGAAGCATAAAGCTCTCTCAAAGTATCAACAAACAGTGGACATGTTTGAACGTGTTTGAGGTGCTATGCCGTAGTGGCCTGAGGTTGGCAAGGGGGGGGGGGGCATGATCCTGTTGTAGATCTACTGCTTTTCTTGGTATGTATCAGTGATCTAAGAATGAAAACGTGGTCCAAGCAGGCTGTAACCTATTATTGTCTGTGCTATTAATTTCGGCTGTCTGCCTTTTTCAAGCACTTATCACAAGCCTCAAGCTTCACATCATACTTCACTAAATATAGCCAGTACATATGTAGTGGCACACATGGTTTTCAATTGCGTGTGTAGTGCAAATACAATCCAGTAGTGCACTACATTATGTCCGTTAGTGACTACATACAGTGATCTACCAGTAAACATGACATATGATACAAAAATGTAAGCCACTTGCAAATGACCCAAGTGTCATTGTCAGAGATGTGGAATATAATGTAAAGTGGTGTATACAGTTTGAAACAGAATTGTTGTCAAAGTTAAATTTTGATATCAAAAGATGCCCAAATAATCAGTGAAGTCAAAACTTTTAAATGAAAAACTTTTCTGTATGTATAACATTTAGAATCTTGTGCAGAAACCAAGAGCTGCTATCCATTTTATAATAATAATAATAATAATAATAATAATGTCTTTTTGTTACTGATGCTAAAATGCAAAGCCTGTTTGCTTTCACTATATATCTTGTACGGTATCGTGTTTAAGACGTTCGCTGCACTCACCAGTGCAGGCCGCTAACACTCTAGGCAGACGTTTATAAGCACATATGAGCTGAGAGCTGAAAACATACATTTGCGTAACCTGCTAAGTTCATGTTGTGCACATACGTAGTATTGACAGCGAATATAATGTCTGCGCAACACGTGGTGCTAGATATAAAAATACAAGTAAACTTTAGCTGCATGCCAATCGTGATAAATGCTGCGTGCTGTCTGATGCTTATAAGTGTCATAAGCATTTATTGCAAACAATTCTAACAACACCTCTGATTTATTGATTTTATTACAAATTGTAAAGAAAATGCAATTCAAACAAGCGATAAATCCGCTCCATTGAGAAAGAATTAGTCTGAAAACACTAAAAGATTTATCAAATGGAGAAAAAGAAACAGGACTCATCTGCAGTATGGTGCTATGGAAACCCAAACCCATATCACAAATAAGTTTGCAAGGTGTAGAGGTGATGTTTTTATAGCAGACCACAAATAAGTCCACATACTGTACAGAAACCTAATGTTCTGAACAATCAATGCAATGACATTTTGCTTGGTTATCAAATAAAACAAATACAAACACTTTACAAATCAAATATGAACAGATCTTCCTCTGAAGATACAACAGCCCATTACATTACTCTTTTGGGTGTTGTGCACTAATAGGTAAGCTATATAACTCTGACACTGGGTGGTACTGCCAGGTTGTGTAACTAGCTAAGTTATCACTGTCAATTGTAGGAAAGAAGCTCAATGGATACCAGTTTCATTAGAACAAAGCTTAGTAAACCAGTCTGATGCTTAAAGCAGGCTTTGGATTGATGAATGCTTTACCTACTTCTGCTCAGATAAGAAGATAGTTCACCAGTTAAAACTGTCTGTTGTAACAATCTGAGGTGTTTGCTTACAGGATGCATCTTTTCATACATGAAGTATAAAAAAGTCTTTTCTGTAGGAAAAAAATACGGTATTTTAAAATACTTTTGCTAATTATGTTAATTAACACTTAAAAGTCTAGTCACTTAGAAGAATTTCAGGCTCAGAAAACCATCCATTTGCGCCACTATTTAAAGTTGCTGGCACATATGTGTTTGCTAAATATTAAAGGGAAATACAAACTGAAGAAATATTTATTTTTCATATTTACTTTAGTTCTTTGATAGATAACAAACTTTAAAACAATCGTAACAGAAAGTATAATTATCCTAAAAAAATTGCGATGTGAGTTACTGAGCAATTTCACATGTAATTCTCTTTTATATGGAAAAATTGGAAGTATCCTTTCATGCAGAGAGGTATGTTGCAATCAGGGCAATACTAACCTGTTTCTTTCATGCTTGCTTGCTTTGCCAGCAAATAGTATCATCTTCTCCAAACAAATCAGGGGACCTGTGTTGGATTCTGCTTCATCATAGGAGCAACAATATTACTGATGAAAAGTTGTAGCAGACTGCAGTTTACCTGAATGTGACGCTTTCCCAGACTGTTTCCGCTCAGATATTTCTCCATCCAATCCAGAATCATTGACTTCTTCCTCTTGAGCTTCCAAAATTTCTTGCTCACTCAATAAACGTGACACATTTGTAGCAGAATTACATCAAACTCCAAAAGCTAATGAGTACATGCATGAAACTGATGACAATAGAATCTCAGTGGCTCAGCCGGTTGTGACAGCAGTTGTTGCATTTGCTGCTGCTTCTTTTGAAATAATTGTAGAAATTGGTTACATGAGGCAGCACTTGTCAAGGGACAGGTAGAAAAATGTACGTACAATGTTCTCATACAAAAGGAGCCCAGTTTTCGAGCAAAACGTGACTTGGCATCTAGAATATCATGGTTGTAGCTATACTCAGGCATGGACTTGGGCTCCAAGCTATACTCAGGCTTGATTGCAGAAGTGCTAACAGTATCTGTCATAGTCTTAAATGTGGAACAAAAATGATCCAACTAAAGGCAGTGATTTAGTGATAACTGTATACAGCAGACAATTTTCATTTTTACATGCAAACAATATATTATGCTGTCCTTCTACCAAATGATGTTCAGTGACAGGCACCACTGTAGTTAATGACTAGTATCTAAAATTCTAAAACAGTAATATTTAATAAAGTATCAGTTACTCCAACTAGTTGTGGAATTGAAATCATATATATAAAAAAAAGTGCTTATGATGAACAAAGAACTTTGCCATGCTATCATTTCTTGGGAAAACAGACACAGGGAGAGGGGGGTGGGGAGGAAGGGAGGGAGAGAGAGAGAGAGAGAGAGAGAGAGAGAGAGAGAGAGAGTGTGAAGCAGCAGCAGCATTTCTTGGTGCTAATGCCGACTATTGCAAATTTGTTTTTCTTGTCATAGGAAAGTTGTGTGTTGTAGACAAGAAGCAGGCAACAAGAAATCTAAGAATTAGATGAAAGAACCAGACTGAAAGTAATAATTTTTTAATATGTTTAGCTATCCAGGCCAAAACAAAGAAACTAGTGGCTGTGGTGAAAGTGTTGAGCACTGCAGTTGAACATACAGGCAAGCAACTGTAGAAGCATGAAATCAGAGAAATCGAGTAACTGGAAGACATAAAAAAGGTGATGATAAAAATATATATCTGTAAACTGAAATTATGGTTTATAATCACAAATAAAGTATTGGCAGTCAAGTTCAGCTGAGTACAGATGTGTGAACATAGCTTTCTCCTCTTCACAAGGCTACCACAGGAACTATCAGTGCAATGTGTCGTTAGGAACAGCATCTTATGCTACCAGCAATGGATGACACTCAGCTACCAGCCAGTCTTGGAAGTTCTGTTGAGTGACCAATGTGGTCAGTGTCTCGGGAGGGGGGGGGGGGGGGGGTTGCAATCTCATGATTGATATTGGTTCTACACCAGCTGAGCAGCAGTTTGAAGATCAGGAGACATATCAAGGGTAGCTAGTAGTCTGATGAAGTAAAAGGGAAAGAAAAATTGATGCTGATGCAAATTGCCAGAGGTAGAACTCTTCCTAACCAAGCACAGTAAGCACACAAGAACAACAGAACTGATTATAAAACACAAGTGGTAAAAGTTTGAGGTGTTGGAGACAAAGTTAAAATGGACACCATTATATATCTGTTATCCTAGCTATTATATATATAGAAGAAAGGATCGGTTGGTAGGACACGTTCTGAGGCATCAAGGGATCACAAGTTTAGCATTTGAGGGCACCGTGGAGGATAAAAATCGTAGAGGGAGACCAAGAGATGAATACACTAAGCAGATTCAGAAGGATGTAGGCTGCAGTACGTACTGGGAGATGAAGAAGCTTGCACAGGATAGAGTAGTGTGGAGAGCTGCATCAAACCCCGTCTCAGGACTGAAGACCACAACAACAACATCTTTCTTAATCACTACCATAGATATTAGTCATATACCTTTTTTGAGTAAATTAATGTTTTTTTGTTTCTGTGGTAGAGGTCAGAATTTTGAGTTGTATGTTTGTCATTAAATAAAATTATTTTGTTCACATCAGTAAATGTAAGAGGTAGAACAGTCATTTTGAAACCAAATGATGTGTAGGGATTGTTCCTTCTGAGAACTATTGTCTTGTTAAAATTCAACTTAGTTTACTATTAGTTATCCAGTAAGATATTTGTTCCATAGATCATATTCATGATAAATGTTATGATGTGGAACTTGTCAACAAACAAGCTTATATCAAATACTGAATCATATATACAAGTTGGGTATTTATAGTTTTTCCCTTTATAACTGATAAATTATGTATATTCAATAATTCCTCTATGGTACAGCAGTTATTGTTAAGGAGAAACATCTGCAATGTACATTTTATTTTAACTGATAGGAATCTCTCTGTTTCTCTCAGGCTCAGATAGGTCATTGATGATAAATTTTGTAAGTGAATAAATTTACTGTGAAGCTGTGGTTAAGAGATGCCCGTAAGATGTATGTGTGAACCCTACACACAAATTTAATAGTTTCTTTTGTGCAATGAATACTTTTTGCGTAAGTGTAGAGTTATCACAGAGTATTATCACATGATACATCAATGAATGAAAATATGTCTCATGTTGTCTGTAGTTCAACCATGCGTAGATGGTCAATACCATGGTCTGATGGCATCCGCATTGTTACTTTGTGCCAGGAAGGGCTCTCAACAAGGGAAATGTATAGGCATCTTGGAGTGAACCAAAATGATGTTGCCCAGACATGCAGGAGATACAGAGAGACAGGAAATGTCAATGACAATCCTCCCTCAGGCCATCCAAGGGCTACTACTGCAGTGGATGACTGTTACCTATGGATAATGGCTCGGAGGAACCCTGACAGCAATGCCACCATGTTGAATAATGCGTTTTGTGCAGCCTCAGGAAGTCTTGTTATGACTCAAACTGTGCACAATAGGCTGCATGATGTGCAACTTCACTCTCGACGTCCATGGCGAGGTCCTTCTTTGCAACCACGACACTAGAGATGGGGGATCTGCTCCTGAATTGATTCATAGAGTTGAATCTTTCAAAGGAGTGAACAATCAGTGATTCAGAAAAAAGAACAGTAGCTCCAAACGTTTCCCACAGCAGAGAGAGAGAGGGAGAGAGAGAGAGAGAGAGAGAGAGAGCGCATATCAGCGGGGCCTCTGCTGGTCAGAGCACACTACACGCCACACAACACAGCCAGCGCCGGCCTCTACCCTGCTTCTACCTTGGCTGCCTGCATTGTGCAGTGCACCATTGGATTTTGTGTTTCACATATGCCGTGCCGTCTCTGTGCTTCCTCTGCGGCGTGCAGTGTCTGGCGCAGCTTAACTTAGCATCGCACTCCGTCGGCAATTGTTTCAGTCGCACGTCGTGCCCTCTGGGCAGTTGATGCAAGCAACAGGACAGAGAGCCACCTAGCGGAGAACATAACAATTACTTGCAACAATCTGCTCGCAAGAGATACGGACGATTTGTCTCGGAGCGGCTGACTGGTGGCCGTTCACCGCTCCCCCCACCCTCGGAACTCGCCCAATCAACGCTCATCCCACCGTTCTCGACTCTAGCCAGAGCGTTGAGCAAAGCAACTCAGGTGTCACTCTGGTCTCTGCGGTCTTAGCTCACGCAGTAATACAGCTCGCGGCTCGACCTGCTTGACTCAGCGCCTCTGCATCGGAGTTCGTCTCTACTGGATATTGTTCTTCGTAGTAATACCGTTATGTATATTACATTATTATGTTATGTATACATCATTTGTTTTTATTTTATTTTTATTTGTTTAAAGTGATCAGATTAGGTTCCTGACGACTCCTCTTACTATAGGATTTTTATTATGAACACTCGAATTTGCACTTTAATTATGAGCGAACCAATAAACGCATAGCAAAATGTGATACACCAATATTTTCCTTGTTTTATTCTGCATAAGGCTATATGCAGCACTTTAGTCTTACAGGCAATTTTTTTTTCTTATTCTGGTACGAATTTTGCGATTTTAGGCATCTTCGGATGGAAACGTTCACTTTAAAAATATATGGCTTGTGATGTATTTGTACGAGGTTAATGACATTTTAATACATTATAGCCAAATATATTGTTAATGTAAATCTCAAGTTACAACATTTTCCGATCACCCAAAAAACCACGATAGTGCAAAATAAATCAATAATCAAAAACTTTGTCATATCGTGGAAATTTCAATAACAAAACAAAATTTTTACTCATTATCTGTGTTACTTCAAAATAAAATCAAATAAGATCAAAATACAGGTATAGTACTGGAATAAACCAAGTTTAAAGGGCAATTTGCCTTCCATTTATATTCTATTGTGAATGAGTGGTAAGTCATGAAAAAGAGCTAGTTCATTTCAGGGAGTGAACAGTTCTGATCTGATCTCTGAAAAGAACAGTTTTGCCCATCTCTACACGACACCATGCAGTGTGGTATAGATGGACCCAACAACTTGCCGAATGGACCGCTCAGGATTGGCAGCACATTCTCTTTACCGATGAGTGTTGTATATGCCTTCAACCAGACAATCATCAAAGACGTGTTTGGAAGCAACCCAGTCAGGCTGAATGCCTTAGACACACTGTCCAGCGAGTGCAGCAAGGTGGAGGTTCTTTGCTGCTTTGGGGTGGCATTATATGAGACTGATGTATGCTGCTGGGGGTCATTGAAGGTGCTGTAATGGCTGTACGATACGTGAATGCCATCCTCCAAGTGATAGTGCTACCATATTGGCAACATATTAGCAAGGCATTTATCTTCTGGATTACAATTCACGCCCCATTGTGCACATCTCGTGAATGACTTCCTTCAGGATAATGACATCACTTGACTAGAGTGGCCAGCATGTTCTCCAGACATGAACCCTATTGAACATGCCTGTGATAGATTGAAAAGGACTGTTTATGGATGATGTGACCCACCAATCGCTCTGAAGAATATACGCTAAATCACCGTTGAGGAGTGGGACAATCTGGACCAACAGTGCCTTGATGAACTTGTAGATAGTATGCCATGATGAATACAGGCATGCATCAAATGGAAGAGGACGTGCTACTGGGTATTAGAGGTACCAGTGTGTACAGTAATTTGGACCACCACCTCTGAAGGTCTCACTGTATGGTGGTAGAACATGCAATGTGTGGTTTTCATGAGCAAAATGGTGGAAATGATGTTTATGTTGATTTCTATTCCAATTTTCTGTACAGGTTCCAGAACTCTCAGAAGCGAGGTGATGCAAAACTTTTGTTTGATGTGTGTGTAGTATCCTCCTTTGCATTATTCAGAACAGCTTAGGGTAAGAGTATTATGACTGCTACAACCTAATGCCTTTGATATGTCACAGATGATCACATGGTGATATTTCATCATTTGAAGATTGTATTATGTGCTTAGAAAATATACAAACAACTGACTCAGTAGAACGGTCCTTTGGTAATCAAAACTGTGAATAGTTAAGTATCCCATTACTACACAGGTGGGTGACAATTGTGAAGTTAATTACCGTCTTAAAATTTTTAGAAAATGATGTAAGGAATGACACTGGCAAGCAGGTATTTTCATGAGTTGCAGCCTTGTCTTACACAACAATGACAAATTTTAATCTTTGTGGGAAAAAAACCCTGAATTAATGCTGCATTACATGAGTGACTAACAACATTACATATTATAGGTCAAAGCTTTTTTGTGTTCCATTGGAGATATTGAGAGAACCTATAGGAACTTCCACTTTTTAAGGTCATAATGACCTTCCTTATTTAATATGGGGATGTGAGATTAATTTTTATTTCACTAAATGTCTCTGTACTGCTTCTTTGGTGTACTGTTTTACTTTCTCTCCTGAACTATTTGCACCAATTTTTTACACCTACTTTTAAAAGGTAATTATTAAAAATACCTGCTACACTTGACTTGTCTTTTACAATGCTCGTATTCTCTATACCAGAAATAATATCATCTTCTGTGGCTTCTTCCCTGTCTCTCCTTTTGACCAAATTCCCTACTGATTTGGTTTTGTTGCCTGACCTGTCAATTTCAGTCAAGATGTGACTGCTCCTGGAGTTCTTTTACATCTTTTCTTGATGTGTTACAAAACTGGTTATAATATGAAAGTTTTTTGTTGATAATTATTTGTTCTGGTTATTTTTTACATGTCCCCTTTTCTTTGTGAACAAGACTTTATCAATTTAATTTCTTTTAATACTATCTATCTGAATTTTTAATCGGACCTAAAACCAGTGTCTCACTTGACCCACAATAACCACAGGGATTTGCCTTCATGTACTAGTGGCTCCCTTGTGTTTTTTGCTAATTAGATTTGCTAACTTGTCCTTATACCACTCCCATTCAGGTGTCGGCTATGAGAGGTATATCCCCATCTTCCTATAAGAACTACTGAATCAGCATCAATGAAGAGCATTCATCTATTTGAAGGAGCCCTTTCAGCTCCATCTTTACTTGCTTTACAGCACAGTTAACCCAGGATTAGTAATGACACCACAAAACCCACAATTGTGTGCTCAGGAGCTGCTTCTATTTTATCCGTATCACCTCTATTACTGTATTTTCATTTGCGAAAATCCTTACACATTTGTTTGATGTTTTCTGCTACTTGGTCAGGACTAACACTTGGTTTCACAAAACTTGTTATCTAGTGCTACGAACTCTTAACTTTTGGCCTACATCCATTCAGTGACTGCTAACTTGTTCTGTTTTTAACTCAACTTACCTGCAGGTTTCCTAATTGTGCTGCTGCACCCTGCATTCCTCTACATCTGTATGAGGCTCTTCATTATCGAAGTCTGGAGACCAGTGAAATGTACTGACTAGCAAAATTTTAATTTGCTAAAAAAATTTCCCACTGTCCATCCTTTGCTTGCAACCTTTTCCAAGCACCTCCTTCTCTTGTCCTCCCTTCGGCTGTTGTAAATAAAATTTTGTATTTTCTATTTCGGCTTGAAGTGTATAACTCGTGTTCTTTGATTTTCTAGTCTTTTTGCATAATATAAAATTCCATGGATGAGCATCATTGAGCATCATCTTCTCTTCCACACTGCAGTCACCCCAGTGAAATCATAAACTATAATTTTCACAAAATACTCCATTTCACTAACCTGTGGCAACATCAACATTTATCACACATGTTTGATCAAGTTTATAAGTGTTAACACTAGATAGAATGAAAGAAAAACAATGGATGTATTGAAGTAGATATTTGTGTGACTATCATGCATAAAATTTGGCTTGAAATTATGACTGTAAGTGTGAGATGAAAAATATAATTTTCACATATTTTTTAGCTTACTTACTATGAAACTTACACTTATGATAAAATAAGTGCACTTATATTTATAACAACAAGAATCATTTAATAGCAGCTTTTAATCTTTTATTTATTTAATTATTTAGAACATCAGAATTCACAACAAACTTTCGAGCACACTGTTGCCAACTGAACTGACCCTGTTAAGCATCTATCATTTCAATTTGTTTCTTCTTCTGTCTAATGAGGACTTCTTTATTGTCCCTCATTGAGCTGCTTTGTGTTCATGTGGCCATGTGGTGCTCATCTGTTTCCTCCTCATCTAACCATAGAATCGGTTCGTTTCTTTGCTCTTCCTCGTATTATCCTTTTAGTTGTACAGTTCCTTCTGGGTTAAGTGTTGTGACTCGCCGATCTTTCAAAGTGCCCCTCACGCATCGTCTACATGCGGCGCTGTCTGCCAGCCATGCAGCAGCTGCACCAACTAAGCGGCCAGCCAGCGGCCTCTAGACTTTGATTCAGTGCTGATTTGACTGTTACAGTGTACACTCGTCTTACCTTGTTTACTTGCTCTGTGACTTACATGTATTGTGTCGTCCTAGAAATATATTTGTTCAATTTGACGTTATAACAATTGGCGACGAGGTAGTGGATTTTTCTTTTTCGTCGTTGATCCACTGGTTTCCATGGCTACTTTAGAGCTACTATTGCGAGGTCTCATAGAACAGCAAACGCTTCTCACAAATGCGATTCGTGATTTCGTCGCGGCATCAGATGGGGCGTCTCTCGTCGTTGTCTGTACCTCCTTTTCCTCCTTACGACGAGACGGGGGAAGAATGGTCTGATTACGAAAAACTTCTTCGACAGCACTTCTTGGCATTTCATGTCGTGGACGAACAAACATGTAAGTCTCTGTTCCTTTCATGGGTTTCACCTCAAATGTATCGGTTGTTGTCGCAATTGGCTCCTTTGAAAGATCCTGCGTCTTTGTCCTTTGCTGAAATGTGCTCACTTCTGTCCATCTATTTTCAAAAGCAAACGCATGTGGTAGCCTCTCGTGTTGGCTTTTATCGTTGTCAAAAACAACGGAATCAGTCCAATCGCGCTTGGGCTGCTGAACTTCATGGCCTCAATAGAAAGTGTCAATTTGTTACTGAAGTTCACAAAGAATCCTACGCTGATTCCATGGTACGGGATGCTATTATCCGATCGGCGCCCGACAAAGAAGTTAGGCAACGTGCCCTTCAGTTGGCAAATCCGACTCTCGATGAAGTCCTATCCATCGCTCAGTCTTTTGAAATTTCTCGCGCCGCTGGGGCGCAAATAGAGGCGTGGGGTGACGTCGGGGAAGTACAGCCCCTGTGCGCTGTTGACGAAACGTACGGCGTGTCCCCGCCGGCCGTCATGGCCGCAGTACGCTCCCAAGCGCAGCCTCGGCCTAACCGTAAACAAACCTCTAAGAAACTGCAGAAAAACCCACGGCAACTACGCGATGTTTTACGCAACATTCACGAGAAGATTGTCCACAACGTTGGGCCGTGTGTTGCAAAAAAAAAAAAAAAAAAAAAAAAAAGGACGTGTCATCCGTTTGCAAATCTGACCGCATACCTGACGTTCATGAACGTGACGCTAATTCTGCTTCTGTGTTGTCTGTCAATGGTACTTCTTCCCTTTCAGGGAAGTTATTCCTCACTGTCCAAATACTTGGTCGGGATGTTCGCATGCAGGTGGATACTCGTTCTGCTGCCACTATCATCAATTCTCAGAAGTATCTCCAGTTGGGTTCTCCAATCCTATCACCTGTCACTCGGCTATTACGGACGTACAATAAACAGAAGATTTCTCTCTTGGGACAATTTAATGCTGAGGTATCTTACAAATCCATCGTTCGCACTGTTCCCATATTTGTGGTCGACCATAGTAACGCGGAGTATCTTTTTGGTTGCGATGCCTTTCACGTTTTTGGGTTCTCCATAGATGACTCTGTGAATATCGTCTCTGATGCTATTCCTTATGCTCAACTGGATTCCTTGTCGACGACATTTTCGTCCCTTTTTTTCTCCTGGGTTAGGCCGTGCAAACGACTTTGAAGCTCATATCACGCTCAAACCCACCGGGCTCGGCCCATTCCTGTGGCCCTTCGTGATCGGGTAAAATGGGAGTTGGATCGTCTCACTGCTTCAAGGGTCTTGCTTCCTGTCACTTCCAGTGAGTGGTCCTCTCCTGTCGTTGTTGCTAAGCCCAAAGGTGATATTCGTCTCTGTGGCGATTTCAAAGCCACTGTAAATGCCTAATGCCTTATCGACATTTACCCTATGCACCGACATGAAGAATTGTTCACTAAACTTGCTGGAGGCCAGTATTTTTCTAAACTTGACCTATCAGAAGCTTATCATCAACTTCCTCTCGACACTGCTTCCCGGCAGTTCCTGGTACTTAACACGCCTTTCGGCTTCTATCAATACCAACGATTGCCATTCGGGGTTGCCAGCGCCCCTGCTTTCTTTCAGGGATTCTTGGAACAATTGTTGCTCCCTGTGCCTGGGTGTATAAATTACATGGACGACATTGTTGTCACTGGCTCCACAAATAACGAACATCTTCAGAATCTCCGCACATTTTTTCATGTCTTACAGACTGCCGGTCTTAAGCGTAACCTTCACAAATCAAATTTTTTCAGCCATTTATGACGTACTTGGGGTTTCAACTCTCTCGGGATGGTATTGGTCCGCTTCAGGAAACTGTCACTACGATCCATGCCCTTCCTCACCCTATATCTGTTAAGGAACTGCAGGCCTTCTTGGGTAAAATAGCATACTATCGCAGGTTTTTACCGTCTGCTGCTTCGGTGGCTCAGCTGTTGCATCGCCTGTTGCATAAAAACGTGCCTTTTCACTGGTCCGCGTCATGCGATGCAGCTTTCCAGAAATTGAAGACTATGCTGAAACAGGCCCTGTGCCTGGCTACTTATCGACCTGGCCAACATCTTACTCTTGCCACGGACGCCTCTCAGTACAGGGTTGGTGCAGTCCTTGCGCTCCGTTTTTCTGACAGTTCTGAACAACCCATTGCTTATGCCTCCAAAACGCTCAAGGATGCCCAACGAAAATATTCTCAAATTGAAAAAGAAGCTTTCGCGAATATTTATGCTCTTCACAAGTTTGGTGTTTTTCTTTATGGATCCAAATTTCATCTTGTTACAGACCACAAACCACTTGCTTCCTTGTTTCATCCATCAACGTCATTTCCTGACAAGGCTGCACACCGCCTCCAGCGTTGGGCTCTTTACTTGCCTCATTTGAATTATGACATTTATTTCCGACCGACAGCTCAACATGTGAATGCTGATGCACTGTCTCGCCTTCCCATGGGTCCTGATCTGGCATTCGATAGGGACGAACTTTTGTGTTTCCACCTGGATGTTGCCGAGCAGCGGGTTGTGGACGGAGTTCCCCATCACCGGGGCCGACTGGTGGCTGCTACGGGTTCTGACCCTACCCTCTCCTGTGTTTTAAGCTGTATTTAGAAGGGTTGGCCAGATCGTCAGTCTGCAAAGACTTCTGATCCGTTGCGGAACTACTACACTTTGCGCTACCGCCTCACGGCTCGGGATGGTGTTATCCTCCTTTCCGCTGACAATGCTTCGCCGCGTGTTGTGGTACCTGCGTCTTTGCGTGCTTTGGTCTTGCCCCTCCATTACCAAGGGCACTGGGGAGTCTCTCGCACAAAATCTCTGGCACGCCGTCATGTCTACTGTTCGACTCTGAAACCGCACACATGGTCGGTGCCTGCGGCCGTTGTGAATCACAGGCCGCCGCCCCGAAGTCATCTTTGCCACCATGGCCTTCGCCTGAGAAGCCCTGGGAGCGTATTCATGCTGACTTCGCGGGACCTTTTTTAGGTACTTATTGGCTGCTCGTAATTGACGCCTACTCTAACTTTCCTTTCATTGTCCGTTGCATGTCGCCTACCACTGCGGCAATCACAAATGCTCTAGCTCGGATTTTCTCGTTTGAAGGCCTTCTCTCTACTCTTGTTATTGATAATGGTCTGCAATTTGCCTCTTCTGGATTTGCGGATTTTTGTGCCTGTCACGGTGACATGCATGTCATGGCCCCTCCGTTCCATCCACAGCCAAACGGTGAGGCTGAACGACTGCTCCGCGCATTTAAGGCTCAGATGAGGAAACTCCTGAATTCTTCTGCTGCTGATGATGCGCTTCTCCAATTTCTGGCTTCTTACCGTTTCACCCCCTTGGGCGACCACAGCCCGGCTGAGCTCTTACATGGTCGGCAGCCCCGCACGCTACTTCATCTTCTGTGGCCTTCCACCTCACGGCCATGGGTGACTTTGCTTGGCCGGTTCACCGCCGGCGACCTTTTGTGGGTACGGGGATATGGCAGGCGGCCAAAATGGAGTGGTGGCCGCATCTTACGACACCATGGCCGACACCTGTATGAAATTCAGACGGACACGGGTGTTGCAGTGTGTCATCTGGACCAGCTTCAGCCTCGTGTGCCGGCAACGCCTGTTCTGAATGCTGCTACACCACCTTCGGCTCTACCTGACGCTCGGGATCTTGGCATCTCTCATTACTCACAACGCAGCCCTCTCACCATCATCTCGGTGCCAGCAGAAGAACGGACGCCACCAGGAGATGTGCGAATGCAGGAACCGGATGACCATCATCTGTCGGAGCAACTCTACTTGCCTCCTTCTCCTACGGACGTGGACACATCGCCCATGTCTCCTGTTATAACAACCAGAATTGCCGCAATGGGCAGATTGGTGCACAGGGCCCCACCAGATTCGACCCCTACGTCTCCTGTCATTTCGACCCATTATCATCAGGGAACTTCCGTCCATACGGGAAGCCTCCTCCTGGAGACTTTACGGCCAATCAAACAACACCTAGCAATCTACAGGCTTCCTCCATCAAGACCAGTGCAAAAAGTCCAAAGGGGGAAAAGTGTTGTGACTCGCCGATCTTTCAAAGTGCCGCCGCGCAGTTACGCGCGTCCTCTACAAGCGGCACTGTCTGCCAGCCATGCAGCGGCCGCTAGTCTTGGACTCAGTGTTGATTTGACTGTTGCAGTGTACACATGTCTTGCCTTGTTTACTTGCTCTGTGACTTACATGTATTGTGTCGTCCTAGAAATATGTTTGTTCAACTTGATGTTATTACATTATTTCATATCCTTTTTGGTTGTGTTTTTAAATTGTCCTTGTACTTCAGAATTCTCTGGAACATTCTCTATTTTACTTTGTGTAATATCTCCATAAGAGCACAGTCTTTCAATGTGACATTTTCCTCTTCCATATCCATTTTGTCACACAGTCCCTGCTAATCTTCTGTTGCTACCTACACTTCTAAGTTCTTGGACTTTATATGCTCCGTTAATTGTTCTGCGGTTTTCTTTCTATGGTGTATTGCATTCTTTTCATCCTGCATGGTTAGCACTGTCTGTTAATGCAATACCATCAGAAGTATTTCCTGGCCTGTTGATAAAGCCACCCTGACTTTAGTCGTGATTATAAAGAAGACAACCCAAAGAGCACAATGTTCAGGTCTAAAGCTGTCCTGGATGCCTTCAGATGTAATACCAGCACATCTGACTGATGAAGAGGATGGGAAAATTAAAAAAAACAGCTATGTTGTGGTGACTTCTGCCACCAAATGTGTCAAGGTGACCAAATGTAGCGGGAAGACACCAAATGTAGTGAGTGGGTGCCAGGAGGTGCCATATTAAAACTCAGAGAGAAATTTCCAAATGATTTATTTGTGTCTATTACAGTGCTCTGTTCACCTCAGTAAGCGTCACAGGGCCCTGCAATGCTGAGGAAGCACCCCAGCGGCGTGTGCAATGCAACGCTGTGTTGTGGTGGTCTTGGCCGGCCCGCTAAGTTCCGATGATGTCAGGATGGCTGCGCCAGCAGCCGACTCAGCACTGCTCAGTGTGAGCCGTGCTGCTCCGCCGGGAGCCGTAGGCCAGCCCTGCTGCTGCTTCTTCTTCGCTGGTATAGCTGGGAACGTGGTGGCAACGACCACCCGCGATCCGGTGTCCGGATCTGTGGCCCTCGCCTCGGAAGTCTCCGACATATGTCGGGAGCCGAGACGATTGCCTGCAGTAGCGAGCCGAAGAGTGGTCCGCCCTGGGTGGCTGCGTACCGTGTCGGTCTCATAGGGCTGAACCGACGACCGCCTGTGGACTGGGACGCTTTGCTACACTTGAATGAATCTCGTTAGGAAATGGCACCTATTTGTACTCAGCTGTGTGCCTTGTTTTGCCAAGCTCATCGCTTTGCGTCACATATGCATAACACTTAGGTTGCCAGTGGCCCTCTTCTGTCTGTGAATTGCGCCACGGAGACTGCTGTGTGCGCCCTTTCTGGCAGTTCTACGCCCCCGTGGCCTCTATTTGCCTTCGCAAATGCGAATATGCATAATTTACTGCAATCTGGCCCGCGATGACACTTGGCATAGAGGTGCTCAAAATGATCGTTATTTGCCCTTGCCTTTCCCTATACTGAGCGACATGCTGCACAAGCTGTTGGGCTTATATGCGCCCCTCTTGCTCTAAAATTGACTGATTTACGGATCTCAACAGACCTGGCTCCAGAGTTTGATTTAACAAGGTCAGATTCTGCCGTGGCAAAAACTCTAAAGTGGTTTCTGGCCAGTACAGCTGTGGCAGTGTAACATTCAATTGTGAGACTCCTGAAATTTATGGTGGCAGATGGAAGGTTGGTCTTATTATGTCACACTTAGTTCCATTGATTAAAATTCCGCTCCCTTCGAGCTCTGTACGTTTCGCTTCTGCAAATACTCCCCGCTCAAAACAACTTGCTACTACTACCAAATTCTCGTAGGTGGAGAAGATCCAATGCATCCCGACTCGTTGCAAGCTCAATTTTGGTTCCACGATGTCCCTTGGACAGTCTATTCCTTTCCACTTGGCTAAAAATAACTGCACCGTGCATGTGTCCCATATTTGCAGCTTCACAGATTTTCCTCCAACATTCACTATTTTTGATTCAAACTCAACACCGATTGTGTGACTACTCTCATTATATATTAATGGACTGAGATCCGCCTCGATTGCGAAAAAACACCTAGTGTTTACCTAGGTTTCGGTGTAGATAACTACACCTTCTTCAGAACAATAAACTCAAAAGTGTCTATAAAGACCTTTGTCAATAATTAAAAGCTCAGCATAGCTATATATTTATAAAAGAAAAAGATGACACATAAAAGTACATGTGAATAAAGTCAAAAGAATAACTTAATGGTGTACACTCCACCTCACATCAGCATGTGTTCAATGGGCCGTGTCCCGTCGCAAACTGCAAACCTAGGTAAACACTGGGTGTTTTTTCGCAATCGAGGCGGATCTCAGTCCATTAATATATTAACAAACGATTGCTGACGCGCTGCAATGTTGAAGGTTCTTATACTCTCATTATACGAAGTGGTGCAATAAACACGACCTTCCTGACCCAGCACTGTCGATAACTAAAAATTTAAACAATAAATCGTACGACTCTGACATCGTTCAACGCACATTTATTGCGGCTTTGCCTCAAAATTTACTCCGACGCATTTATTTCTCCAGACTGTGTTTGATTTCTCCTCCATCAACACTCCACATACGTCAAACACTACACGACCCTTTTCTGCAATCTGAGGCCAGGGATCACCATTACCCTTCCTCCCTCTTTAAAAGACTGCTGCCCCAGCAGGCTCACAATACTCGAAAACACATATACGAAAATACAATGCCTACTTAGTCTACGCAAACACAATGATACATAACACGAAAACAAAAAACAAAACAAAAACTACAAATACTCTACTAGTTTCTAGATCGCAAAGTATACGGTACTTCATGCTGTACTCTATCTTCCTGGTTTCCTCTGTGCTTAGCACCTCTCTTCACTCTCTCTTCTTCCTCTTTCCTTCCTGTGACACGCCTGGAATCACATCTGGGCAAACCTTAAATGGCTGCAACCGCCCAATGTGTACTATCGTCGTTCTAGTTGGCAGCTGAAGCTTAACATTAACGGGAGATGTGGTTTCAACAACTTGGTATGGCCCTTGATACCTTGTGAGGAACTTCTTCGTTTTCCCTTTTTGTGTATAGGGGCTGGCTGGACAGTATTACCCATTGACCCACTTTATACTGCAGTAAACTTCCTTTCCGCTGTACTGCGTCTTCCTGCCTTTCCAAAGCCTTTGTATTCGCCTTTTGTACCCGTTTCCAAACATCCCGAATTGTCCCTGCAAATTGACGTACAGATTCACCGGTTCTTCCTTTCTGTAGCTTCACTAAATCAAACTGTGACTGCATTTTTCGCCCGAGCACTACTTCGTATGGAGACAAACCGGTATGTGTATGGACTTTTGCATTGTATGCGCATACAATATGCTTCAAATACTCGTCCCACTGATGGTGATGAGAATCCACATAATAACTCAGCATCTTCCCGATTGTTCTGTGTAACCGTTCTGTCCTTCCGTTGGCCTGTGAATGCAACGCGCTCGTCCTCAACTTTTTTATGTTCAACAATTTACACAGTTCCTTCATTAAATCCGACATGAAGTTGGTCCCTTCGTCAGTAATTATGGTCTCTGGTACATCAAACTTCAAAATCCAGTTATTTACTACCGCTTGCGCGACCAATGCTGCCTGTGGATTTGGCATAGCCACCATCTCCATATACCTGGAAAAATGGTCTATTATTGTCAGAACGAATCTGTTCCCCGATGGTGTTCGCCTTAAAGTTCCTAATACATCAATCCCCAGAAAAGAAAATGGATATGTCGCTTCCAGTAATCTGTTTCCGACTCAAATATGCTCTCTGCGCAATGGTATACAATTCTTGACACACTAATCCACACCTTTCCTACCTCTCCACCAATACCTCTCCGCACTCCCCTATTCGTCGTTCTGCACCCTCCATGACCGGATAACTCACGGTCATGTGCTTCCTTTAAAACCTTATCCCTAAACTTCGCTGGCACTACTACCTGTGGCCATAACTTCGTTTCCCTGCACAGAAGACCGTCGTAAACATTAAACTGTGGCTGTGTTCGAAGCAATTTACAATCATTGTCCGCATCCTGTAATTTATGCCATACTGCTAGGTCGTAACCTACGACTTCTACTTTTGCCACCTTCCTACTTAGTGCATCCACATCACAGCCCATCTAGCGAGTCTAGTGGACGGATCCTTCAACCCCAATAACCACTTCAACACAGCATGATCTGTCACTACCCGAAATCTTCTTTAAAATATGTGATTCGATAGATTATGCTAAGCATCTCTCTCTCTGTTGTTGAGTAATTCTTCTCTGCTGCATTCAACTGCCTAGACGCATAGGGTAGAGGATGTTCTTTCCCATCAATTTTCTGACTAAGCACACACCATAATACTTGATTCGATGCATCGCATGCTAGAATGAATTCCTTTTCAAAATCTGGAAACACAAGAACCGGACTTGATGTTAACACTTCTTTCAGTTTGTCAAAAGCTTTCTGATACTCTTCTGTCCACTCAAACTTCACACCCATCCGTAACAATTTCGTTAACGGCTGTGCGAAATCTGCAAAACTTCTCACGAACTTTCGATAGAAGTTTCAAATTCCGATGAATGACTGCACTTCATTAACTGTTTTCGGTTCCCGAAAATCCCTTACAGCCTGTACCAACCTCGGATCTGTTCGCACTCCGTCCTTACTGATAATATGACCCAAACATTTTACTTCTTCTAATGCAAAATGACACTTCTCCAGGCTCAACGTCAAACGAGCTGCTCTTAACCTCATAAAGACTTCCCTTAACCGCTGTCTATGTTGCTCAAATATGGTTCAAATGGCTCTGAGCACTATGAGATTTAACATCTGAGGTCATCAGTCCCCTAGAACTTAGAACTACTTAAACGTAACTAACCTAAGGACATCACACACATCCATACCCGAGGCAGGATTCGAACCTGCGACCATAGCGGTCGCACGGTTCCAGACTGAAGTGCCTAGAACCGCTTGGCCACCCTGGCCGGCTATGTTGCTTCATACTACTTGAAAACATTATAACGTCGTCAAAACAGACAAGACACTGCCGTGGTTTCAAACCCCTCAAGATACTGCGTAGGAACCTCTGAAAAGTTGCCGGAGCGTTTTTCAAACCGAATGGCATTCTAATGTACTGGTAATGGCCTCCAGGTGTAGAGAAAGCAGTTTTTGGACGATCCTCTGGAGCCACCTCTAACTGATGATAACCACTTGTCAAATCCATCGTAGAAAAGTACTGGCACTGTCCTATGTGATCCAAGGTCTCCGGTATATTTGGAATGGGGTCTGCGCCCGTTACTGTCTTATTATTGCGGTATCGGTAGTCACAACAGAACCTGTATTTCTTAGTTCGATCTGCAGATTTTTTAGGCACAACGAAAATGCCCGCTCCCCAGCAACTATTACTATGCTCTATAATACCGTCCGCAAGCTGCTGATCAATGAAATCCTCCACAATCAGCTGCAAATACCTTGGTATTCTGTATAGTTTACGGTAAACAGGTGCTTCATTCCCTGTTGGTATCCTATGTTGAACTAATGGAGTTGCTGGCAACGGACTTTGTGGAAAAAACAAATCCTTAAATTCCCACAATAATTCTTCCATATGCTCTCTTTCTCCTCCTTTCAAATGCTTAATTTTGTCACGCAATGCAGTTCTATCGGCAGTTAGTGGCTGATCGCTTCGCCTACCTCTCGAACACCAGTCTTCGTCATCTGGCACAACCAAATTTGCTACTAAGACTCCTTTCCTCAAATTCGCGCTTATAGCTCTAAAATTATCCACGTTCACGGGAACTACTCGCCTGTCGGCCCCTCCTGTACGCGTACAACACTACATTTCACAAAACAACCCAGTGAACCCAAAACTTCATTATCCTCCATTGGTTCAATAACACATACCGTATCCACAGGTAGATTCGACTCCGCACTTACCCAAAGCGACTTCCTGGTGACACTAGACACACACACATGAAAATTAAGCCTTAATGCTAATGTACGCGGTTCAATTGGTTTGTTCATTACGTTGAACTCCCCTCGTGACAGCTCTGCATTGACCTAGCGGAAATAACATTCCACCAAGTTCCACAGTTCGTCGTCCAAGGACAATTTTGGTGCAAGAAATCTACTCCTAGGATCATGTCGTATCCCTCGCTTACCCATGGTACCACCTCTATGCATGCATTAAATCGGATTTTCCCTAGGCGAAAGTCAACTGTTACCGACCCAAAATGCGTGACCTCCTTATCCCCCACTCCACGCAACCTATAACTTGGTGGATCTAACTTCCTTCATCCCATTATATTCTTCGTAGCCACTGACACTTGCGCCCCTGTGTCCAACAAAACCTTAAACTTTTTAGTTCCTACGGATCCTACCACTGAACATTCCACCTCTGCATACGTATTCGTAGCATTGAAATTAAACGGGAGCTCCCTTAGGTGGATCTTGCGCCCCCTCTGCCGTTTAACGTTTGCCCACCTCTCCTATCTCCACTTCTCCATCCTCCACGCTGCTGATTTCCACCCCTTCCTCTATTCCTTGATGACTGTGTACATTGCCTCTGCACTTGTACCGTACGACCACACTTATAACATTGTGTACCCGCTGCAAAAACTGTTTGCCTCTCGCATACCCTTGTTGCCACGTCTATTTCCTCACATTGAACTGCCAGCCGAATGTTCGAATCTTTCGGGTTCCCTTCACGCGCTTTCCGTGTCATATGCTCCGGTAAACATCTCAAAAATAAATCAAATGCCCTTTGCTTGGCCTCCTGCAACAGAACACTATTCGCTTCATCGCTCTGACCCAACTCGTAAGTATACTCATTAATTTCCCTTATCCTGTCCGCAAATTTCTCCACAGTCTCCCCCTGCCTCTTTGTCATTGTACTTAAACTCTCCCTAAAGTACCGAGCGCTATTCTGTTTCTTGTACCTGGATCAACCTCTTGCAGCCTAGGCAACAACGACTGACCAGATGCGGTTTCCATCTCACTTCTAGACGTTAATTCATTTCTCAACTGCCGTCAGTTGTGCTACTTTCCCATCAAAATCCGCACTGCTTCTGGTTCCGATACACCTTGCGTCCTTGACTCTGCCATTGTGTTGCTTTCGTTCCCAGTTAGTCCCGAAACAAAACGATTTAGTACAAGAATAATCTGTCCTCCTACAGCTCTGTATCGTCATACTCAGTATCATCATACAATACAAAAATAATCAATTGTCACGAAAAAAAAATCTTACTGCCCCAAATACACTAACACTTACTCTGACAACAAAAATTACCATGCCCACACAAAACATCTACAATGTGGCTTTTGACACTTCATACTCAAAACACAAACAAAAAAGAAAGAAAGCGTCCAACACTCAAAAGAACAATTTTGACAGCACTCACCAGATCTTGTGACTGAACGTTGTACTGGGCATATGACATCCGCTATTCTGACACCAAATGTTGTGGTGACTTCTGCCACCGAATGTATCAGGATGACCAAATATAGCGGGAAGGCACCAAATGTAGTGGGTAGGTACCAGGAGGTGCTGTATTAAAACTCGGCAAGAAATTTCCAAATGATTTATTTGTTTCCACTACAGTGCTCCGTTCACCTCGGCCTGCATCACAGGGCCCCGCAATGCTGAGGAAGCACCCCAGCACCCTGTGCAATGCAACACTGTGTCATGCCAGCCTTCGCTGGCCCACTGAGTTCCGATGATGTCAGGATGGCTGCGCCAGCAGCCGACACAGCACTGAGCTGCACTGCTCCACTGGGAGCCATAGGCCGGTTCCACTGCTTCTTCTTCCTTGATGGCACAGCTGAGAATGCGGCGGCAACGACCGCCTGCGATCTGGTGTCCAGATCTGCGGCCCTCGCCTCGGAAGTCTCCGAAGTATGTCGAGAGCCGAGACGACTGCTCGCGGTAGCGAGCCAAAGAGTGGCCCGCCCTGGGTGGCTGCGGACCTCGAACCAACGACCCGCCTTCGACTGGGATGCTGTCGCCCCATCTGTTGCTGCATGCTGCCCAGCGGTGTGACATGCCTCGCCGTTCAGGAGAGCTGCCGCACTTGAATGAATCTCGTTAGAAAATGACACCTATTTATACTCGGCTGTGCGCCTCTGTTTTGCCAAGCACGCCGCTTTGTGTCATGTATGCATAACTCTTAGGTTGGGCAGTGGCCCTCTTCTGCCTGTGACTTGCACCATGGAAACTGCTGTGTGCGCCCTCTCCGGCACTTCTACGCTCCCGTGGCCTCTGCCTTCGCAACTGCTGGTATGCGTAACTTACTGCAATCCGGTCTGCACCTGGCTGTAACTTGTGCTCCAAATATCGTACAAAACTAACTTTCCCTGTCCTAAACAGTGGTGCCGCTATAGCTATAATGGCTTCCACACTTTAGTGGAACGTCATCAGATATAGGAGAAATGTACAGGAATTGAGACTCCTTGTACAAGACAAAACTTTCTGGGTATGTGTCTAAGAGGCTCATCTTAAAAATACTGACACATCTGTACTTCAGAGCCTATAACACTCACTGACAAGATGACACTACTGTTGACAGTCGGAAAGTAGTGTGGCACTTTTTATGAAGGACATCTTTCACTCTTTGCCTGTACCATTAACCGCAATGCTTCAAGCGGTGGCTATCATGGTACAGGCCTACCTTAATGTCATGGTGTGCTCCTTTGTAGCTCTGCTTACTGCTGATCTGCAACATCTCTTTCTCATCGTACGTGATCTCAATGCACACAGTGCACTATGGGGCTCCAACACCTCTTGCCCCAGGGTTTGAGTAATTGAGGATCCCACACAAACTGAGAACATCATACTAATGAATGTGGCTCATGCTAATTATTGCAGCTTTGCTATAGGGTCATTACAGCCATAGTCCGCCCCTGGTAGCTGAGTGGTCAGCGCGATGGTATGTCATACTAACGGCCTGGGTTCGATTCCCGGCTGGGTTGGAGATTTTCTCTGCTCAGGGACTAGGTGTTATGTTGTCCTTATCATCATCATTTCATCCCCATCGACATGCAGGTTGCCAAAGAGTTGCACCAGGTGAATGGTTACCCAACAGGAGGCTCTAGCCACATGGCATTTCCTTTTCCATTACAGCCATAGACAGCACTGCTCACCTGACCTCAGTGGGAGGTGGATCACAACCTTCACAGGAATGGTCACTTCCCTGTCTAGATCCATCCGCTAGAAAGAGCAGATCACTAAAGGAGACTGCCGAGACGGATGCTCAGAAAAGCTAACCATATAGTTTACAGCCAATTAACTGTTTTTAATTAATGATGTGAATGCATTCAGGGCTGAGTGGATCATGATACAGCCATCATCTACCAGGTCACAGATGCATCCATCCCAAAGTTAGCAGGAACACATAGAGGCAGCCTTTGCCTTGGTGGAATGCTGAGTGTAGTTTCGCAGTCAGGGCAGGTGGGTGGCTATATAAAGGTTAAACTGTGCCTTACCGATGAGAACCTAGAAGCCTTTAAGGTGGTGAGGACAAAGGTGAGCACAATAATTAGAGCAAGCAGGATTTACACGCACAAGTAAAGTGTGGGAAGCCGTTAGGAGGATTTTCATGTGGGACTCATGATTGCTAATAGCAGCTGCATGAGAGCAAGGATGCCTTCTAAAAGACTCAGAGACATCTCCCAGGCAATAGCTGAATTTTATAAGAACATTATATCATGATTTGGATTTCCATCACTATTGGGTGACACAAGAGAGGTTGATATTTTTGTTCTGTTGCTATTGGATGGCACAGGAGGAGAGTGGTTGGATTTGTTCTGCCAGCATTGATGAATACAACTGATCTTTCCCCATTTGGGAGGTGGATTCTGTATTAACTGGGTCTTTTGATAGTGTACCTGGTCATGAGCTCATAATGTACAGCATGTTACAGCAGTCATGGTGAAAGTAGGTCCTCCTCCAGCTTTTTTGCTGACAGTAGTAGTTCGATCTCATGGAAAGAAACCATTTTAATCCCAATTTTAAAACCACATAAGGACTGTACTAAGTCCAGTAGCTATTCTAGAGTCAGTCTCACTAGCTGTGTGGGAAAGACACTAGGGCAATACAGTCAACTAGTGCTTTGTGTGGGTTTTTGAAAATCAGTCACTACTAAGTTGCTCCTAGGCAGGTTCAATTCAACAAACTTTCCTATGTAAGCAGAACCTCGTAGGAGTGTTCATTGCACTGGAAAAGACCTGCAATTCTACCTGAAGTAGTACTACTGCTGCATTCAAATTACTTTTGTTCTACATTAAATAAAGTAGATGGTGGCTTGTTTGTGTCTGTTGGTAGTAGTTTATCTTGTAGTGAAGCTGAAATAGATAGTTCCTGCGAATTACTATGGATAGAGATTATACTCAACAGACGTACCAAAATAATAATTGGCTCCTTCTATAGCCGTACCGTAGGTGCAACCACAACGGAGGGGTATCTGTTGAGAGGCCAGACAAACGTGTGGTTCCTGAATAGGGGCAGCAGCCTTTTCAGTAGTTGCAGGGGCAACAGTCTGGATGATTGACTGATTTGGCCTTGTAACAATAACCAAAACAGCCTTGCTGTGCTGGTACTGCGAACGGCTCAAAGCAAGGGGAAACTACAGCCGTAATTTTTCCCGAGGGCATGCAGCTTTATTGTATGATTAAATGATGATGGCATCCTCTTGGGTAAAATATTCCGGAGGTAAAATAGTCCCCCATTCGGATCTCCTGGCGGGGACTACTCAAGAGGATGTCGTTATCAGGAGAAAGAAAACTGGCGTTCTACGGGTCGGAGCGTGGAATGTCAGATCCCTTAATCGGGCAGGTAGGTTAGAAAATTTAAAAAGGGAAATGGATAGGTTAAAGTTAGATATAGTGGGAATTAGTGAAGTTCGGTGGCAGGAGGAACAAGACTTCTGGTCAGGTGACTAAAGGGTTATAAACACAAAATCGAATAGGGGTAATGCAGGAGTAGGTTTAATAATGAATAGGAAAATAGGAATGCGGGTAAGCTACTACAAACAACATAGTGAACGCATTATTGTGGCCAATATAGATACGAAGCCCACACCTACTACAGTAGTACAAGTTTATATGCCAACTAGCTCTGCAGATGACGAAGAAATTGAAGAAATGTATGATCAAATAAAAGAAATTATTCAGATAGTGAAGGGTGAAGAAAATTTAATAGTCATGGGTGACTGGAATTCGGTAGTATGAAAAGGGAGAGAAGAAAACATAGTAGGTGAATATGGACTGGGGCAAAGAAATGAAAGAGGAAGCCGCCTGGTAGAATTTTCCACAGAGCACAACTTAATCATAGGTAACACTTGGTTCAAGAATCATAAAAGAAGGCTGTATACATGGAAGAAGCCTGGAGATACTGACAGGTTTCAGATAGATTATATAATGGTACGACAGAGATTAAGGAACCAGGTTTTAAATTGTAAGACATTTCCAGGGGCAGATGTGGACTCTGACCACAATCTGTTGGTTATGACCTGTGGATTAAAACTGAAGAAACTGCAAAAAGGTGGGAATTTAAGGAGATGGGACCTGGATAAAGTAAAAGAACCAGAGGTTGTACGGAGTTTCAAGGAGAGCATAAGGGAGCAATTGACAGGAATGTAGGAAAGAAATACAATAGAAGAAGAATGGGTAGCTTTGAGGAATGAAGTAGTGAAGGCAGCAGAGGATCAAGTAGGTAAAAAGACGAGGCCTAGTAGAAATCCTTGGGTAACAGAAGAAATATTGAATTTAATTGATGAAAGGAGAAAATATAAAAATGCAGTAAATGAAGCAGGCAAAAACGAATACAAACGTCTCAAAAATGACATCGACAGGAAGTGCAAAATGACTAAGCAGGGATGGCTAGAGGACAAATGTAAGGATGTAGAGGCTTATCTCACTAGGGGGAAGATAGATACTGCCTACAGGAAAATTAAAGAGACCTTTGGAGAAAAGAGGACCACTTGTATGAATATTAAGAGCTCAGATGGAAACCCAGTTCTAACCAAAGAAGGGAAAGCAGAAAGGTGGAAGGAGTATATAGAGGGTCTATACAAGGGCGATGTACTTGAGGACAATATTATGGAAATGGCAGAGGATGTAGATGAAGATGAAATGGGAAATACGATACTGCGTGAAGAGTTTGACAGACCACTGAAAGACCTGAGTCGAAACAAGGCCCCTGGAGTAGACAACATTCCATTGGAACTACTGACGGCCTTGGGAGAGCCAGTCCTGACAAAACTCTACCATCTGGTGAGCAAGATGTATGAGACAGGCGAAATACCCTCAGACTTCAAGAAGAATATAATAATTCCAATCCCAAAGAAAGCAGGTGTTGACAGATGTGAAAATTACCGAACTATCAGTTTAATAAGTCACAGCTGCATAATACTAACGCGAGTTCTTTACAGACGAATGGAAAAACTAGTAGAAGCCGACCTCGGGGAAGATCAGTTTGGATTCCGTAGAAATGTTGGAACACGTGAGGCAATACTGACGCTACGACTTATCTTAGAAGCTAGATTAAGGAAGGGCAAACCTACGTTTGTAGCATTTGTAGACTTAGAGAAAACTTTTGACAATGTTGACTGGAATACTCTCTTTCGAATTCTGAAGGTGGCAGGGGTAAAATACAGGGAGCGAAAGGCTATTTACAATTTGTTCAGAAACCAGATGGCAGTAATAAGAGTCGAGGGACATGAAAGGGAAGCAGTGGTTGAGAAGGGAGTGAGACAGGGCTGTAGTCTATCCCCGATGTTATTCAATATGTATATTGAGCAAGCAGTGAAGGAAACAAAAGAAAAATTCGGAGTAGGTATTAAAATCCATGGAGAAGAAATAAAAACTTTGAGGTTCGCCGATGACATCGTAATTCTGTCAGAGACAGCAAAGGACTTGGAAGAGCAGTTGAACGGAATGGATAGTGTCTTCAAAGGAGGATATAAGATGACCATCAACAAAAGCAAAACGAGGATAATGGAATGTAGTCGAATTAAGTCGGGTGATGATGAGGGAATTACACTCCTGGAAACTGAAATAAGAACACAGTGAATTCATTGTCCCAGGAAGGGGAAACTTTATTGACACATTCCTGGGGTCAGCTACATCACATGATCACACTGACAGAACCACAGGCACATAGACACAGGCAACAGAGCATGCACAATGTCGGCACTAGTACAGTGTATATCCACCTTTCGCAGCAATGCAGGCTGCTATTCTCCCATGGAGACGATCGTAGAGATGCTGGATGTAGTCCTGTGGAACGGCTTGCCATGCCATTTCCACCTGGCGCCTCAGTTGGACCAGCGTTCGTGCTGGACGTGCAGACCGCGTGAGACGACGCTTCATCCAGTCCCAAACATGCTCAATGGGGGACAGATCCGGAGATCTTCCTGGCCAGGGAAGTTGACTTACACCTTCTAGAGCACGTTAGGTGGCACGGGATACATGCGGACGTGCATTGTCCTGTTGGAACAGCAAGTTCCCTTGCCGGTCTAGGAATGGTAGAACGATGGGTTCGATGACGGTTTGGATGTACCGTGCACAATTCAGTGTCCCCTCGACGATCACCAGAGGTGTACGGCCAGTGTAGGAGATCGCTCCCCACACCATGATGCCGGGTGTTGGCCCTGTGTGCCTCGGTCGTATGCAGTCCTGATTGTGGCGCTCACCTGCACGGTGCCAAACACGCATACGACCATCATTGGCACCAAGGCAGAAGCGACTCTCATCGCTGAAGACGACACGTCTCCATTCGTCCCTCCATTCACGCCTGTCGCGACACCACTGGAGGCGGGCTGCACGATGTTGGGGCGTGAGCGGAAGACGGCCTAACGGTGTGCGGGACCGTAGCCCAGCTTCTTGGAGACGGTTGCGAATGGTCCTCGCCGATACCCCAGGAGCAACAGTGTCCCTAATTTGCTGGGAAGTGGCGGTGCGGTCCCCTACGGCACTGCGTAGGATCCTACGGTCTTGGCGTGCATCCGTGCGTCGCTGCGGTCCGGTCCCAGGTCGACGGGCACGTGCACCTTCCGACGACCACTGGCGACAACATCGATGTACTGTGGAGACCTCACGCCCCACGTGTTGAGCAATTCGGCGGTACGTCCACCCGGCCTCCCGCATGCCCACTATACGCCCTCGCTCAAAGTCCGTCAACTGCACATACGGTTCACGTCCACGCTGTCGCGGCATGCCACCAGTGTTAAAGACTGCGATGGAGCTCCGTATGCCACGGCAAACTGGCTGACACTGACGGCGGCGGTGCACAAATGCTGCGCAGCTAGCGCCATTCGACGGCCAACACCGCGGTTCCTGGTGTGTTCGCTGTGCCGTGAGTGTGAGCATTGCTTGTACAGCCCTCTCGCAGTGTCCGGAGCAAGTATGGTGGATCTGACACACCGGTGTCAATGTGTTCGTTTTTTCATTTCCAGGAGTGTAGATTAGGAAGTGAGACACTTAAAGTAGTAAAGGAGTTTTGCTATTTGGGGAGCAAAATAACTGATGATGGTGAAAGTAGAGAGGATATAAAATGTAGACTGGCAATGGCAAGGAAGGCGTTTCTGAAAAAGAGAAGTTTGTTAACATCGAGTATAGATTAAGTGTCAGGAAGTCATTTCTGAAAGTATTTGTATGGAGTGTAGCCATGTATGGAAGAGAAACATGGACGATAAATAGTTTGGACAAGAAGAGAATAGAAGATTTCGAAATGTGGTACTGCAGAAGAATGCTGAAGATTAGATGAGTAGATCACATAACTAATGAGGAAGTATTGAATCGGACTGGGGAGAAGAGAAGTTTCTGGCACAACTTGACCAGAAGAAGGAATCGGTTGGTAGGACATGTTCTGAGGCATCAAGGGATCACCAATTTAGTATTGGAGGGCAGCGTGGAGGGTAAAAATCGTAGAGGGAGACCAAGAGATGACTACACTAAGCAGATTCAGAAGGATGTAGGTTGCAGTAGGTACGGGGAGATGAAGAAGCTTGCACAGGATAGAGTAGCATGGAGAGCTGCATCAAACCAGTTTCAGAACTGAAGACCACAACAACAACAACAACAACTACCTACCCCCCCTCCCCCCCCCCCGACTCAGATGATATAATAGATGATCGCTTCAAAGAAACTTGAATCTCATTACAAATAAGTACCCCACTCATACAGTTATAATTGGTGGAGACTCCAATTTACCCTCGATTTGTTGGCGAAAATGAATGTTCAAAGCCGGTGATAGAAAATATCTTCGGAAATTGTACTACATGCTTTCTCTGAGAATTACTTTGAACAATTAGTTCATGAGCCAACACGAATTGTAAATGGTTGCGAAAACACACTTGACCTCTTAGACACAAACAATCCTGGTCTAATAGAGAGAGTCATGACGGATACAGGTATTAGTCAACACAAGGCCATTGTAGCGTGGCTCAAACCATATCAACCAAAAACCACTAAAAATAAACACAAAATGTATTCTGTTTAAAAAAGCGTATAAAAATTCGCTTGATGCCTTCCTAAGAGAGAGTCTCCATTCCTTCCAAGCTAATTATGTAAGTGTAGACCAGATATGGCGCAAATTGAAAGACACAGTATCGACAGAAATAGATAGATTCATGCCGCATAAGTCAATAAGAGACGGGACTGATCCACCGTGGTACACAAAACACGTCAGAACACTGTTGCAGAAGCAACGAAAAAAGCATGCCAAATTCAGAAGAATGCCAAATCCCCAAGACTGGCCAAGTTTCACGGAAGATCGAAATTTAGTGCGGACGTCAATGTGAGATGCTTTTAATAGTTTCCACAACAAAATATTGTCTCAAAATATGGTAGAAAACCCAAAGAGAGTCGTATGTAAAGTACACCAGTGGCCGAAAACTGTCAATACCGTCACTGCGCGATGGCGATGGAAATGTTACCGAAGATGGTGCCACTTAAGCGGAGTTACTAAATACAGTTTTCTGTAATTCCTTCACGAAAGCAGACAAAGTAAATACTCCAGAATTCGAAACCAGAACAGCTGTTAGCATGAGTGGCATAGACGTAGATATCTTAGGTGTTGCGATACAACTCTAATCACTTAAGAAAGGCAAGTCTTCCGGTCCAGATGGTATACCAATCAGGTTCCTTTCAGCGTATGCAGACACAATAGCGCCTTTCTTAGCTATCATATACAACCGCGCACTTGACGAAGGGTCCGTTCCTAAAGACTGGAAAGTAGTACAGGTCACACCAATATTCAAGAAAGGAAATAGTCTGGAAAGTAGCACAGGTCACACCAATACTCAAGAAAGGTAATTCAGTTACAGACCCATATCACTGACCTCAAATTGCAGCAGGATTTTGGAGCATATACTGTACTCGAACATTATGAATCGCCTTGAAGAAAATGAGTTATTGATACATAACCAACACGGATTCAGAAAATATCGTTCTTGTGCAACACAGCTAGCTCTTTATTCCCATGAAGTAGTGCGTGCTGTCGACAAGGGATCTCAGATTGATTCCATATTCGTAGATTTCCAGAAGGCTTTGATACCGTTCCTCACAGGCGACTATTAATCAGATTGTGTGCATATGGAGTGTCGTCTCAGTTGTGTGACTAGATTCGTGAGTTCCTCTCAGAGAGGTCACAGTTCGTAGTGATAGACGGTAGTAGAACAGAAGTGATATCTGGCGTTCGGCAAGGTAATGTCATAGGCTCTCTGCTGTTCCTGATTTATATAAATGATCTAGGTGATAATCTGAGCAGCCCCCTTAGATTTTTGCAGATTCTAGAGAGAATTTCTGCATGGTGTGAAAAGTGGCAATTAGCAATAAAAAAAGAAAAGTGCGAGGTCATCCACATGGGTACTAAAAGAAATCCGATAAAGTTTGGGTATACGATAAATCACACATATCTAAGGGCTATCAATTCAACTAAATAAATACCTAGGAATTACAATTACGAGCAAATTAAATTGGAAAGACCATATAGATAATATTGTGAGGAAGGCGAAACAAAGACTGCGCTTTGTTGGCAGAACACTTAGAAGATGCGACAAACCCACAAAAGTTACAGCCTACATTACACTTGTCCGTTCTCTGCCGGAATATTGCTGCGCGGTATGTGATCCTTACCAGGTAGGATTGACGGAGGACATCGAAAAAGAGCAAAGAAGGGCAGCTCGTTTCGTGTTATCGCACAATAGGGGTGAAAGTGTCACTGATATGATACGCGAGTTAGAGTGGCAGTCACTGAAACAAAGGCGGTTTTCTTTGCGGCGAGATCTATTTACGAAATTTCAATCACCAACTTTCTCTTCCGAATGCGTAAATATTTTGTTGACACCCACCTACGTAGGGAGAAATGATCTTCATAATAAAATAAGAGAAAGAGCTCGAACGGAAAATTTAGGTGTTCCTTTTTCCCATGCTCCATTCGAGAGTGGAATGGTAGAGCAGTAGTATGAAAATGGTTCGATGAACCATCTGCCAGGCACTTAAGTGTGAATTGCAAGGCAACCATGTAGATGTAGATGTAGATGCAGGACTCGGTACTAACATAGAAATTTGTTTCTGCGCATTTGTATGCCAGGTCAGGAAAACTTTTGCTGAATTCCCTTCTATTCTCATGCTCCGAGACACATATATGGTCTCACATTGGCTACAAGCTTTGCTGCCGCCCCTCCAAAGAGAGTTTGGGCTGACAACAGAGAACTTGTTAATTTTATCATTTGCTTCCTGGGAGTTGTTCTGTGAGACCTACCATTCACTTTTTCGCTGTCGTCCAGTAGTGACTGTACAATTTGAAGATGTAAGCGTCGCTTTTTGCTATAGCATGGGGTTCTAGTTTCACATCTCAGAGTCTGTTCTCTAAGCAGCTCGTATTTATCGGGTAAATTGTGCATCTTTGATGCGGAATTCATTGGTTATTTGTCTTTTTACGTTGAAAATGCTAGTTGTGCACATGAGGAACTCTGCTGTGTTCTTCTTTCAGTCCTCCTAATGATGTCAATCAATGTCCCACATTACTAGCTTCAGTTTTGAATGTCAATTTTCTATTACTGTGTTTATGTTTTTTAAGAAAATCATTGGAGCAAAATTCCATGTGATTATTAAATTTGAATAAAAGTTTATAAATTTATGAAATCGTGTTCCATTTATAAACCCTATGTCATACAACTTCTCCTACGATTAGGCAATCCTTATTTAAAAAGTATAAGCAGGAAAGCACTAAGGTGTTGTTTCAATGTGATGGTGTTTCTGTTGTGTGCACCTGCCAAATTATTAATAAAACAACTGGTCTAGGCAAATCAGCATGTACATAATGTAGGAATTGCATAAAACAAATGCTAACTTTAATTATATTTATTTACCGCCCTGTTTCAGTCCAGGACCATGTCCACGGTATTCAAATATGCAGTTATAAAACCAACATTACGA
Source organism: Schistocerca gregaria (assembly GCF_023897955.1). Lineage (NCBI taxonomy): Eukaryota > Metazoa > Arthropoda > Insecta > Orthoptera > Acrididae > Schistocerca > Schistocerca gregaria. The sequence goes on along the minus strand of NC_064931.1, from coordinate 648,538,470 downwards.
GTAATACATTTTTCGAAATCCAAGGTAAATAATTAAAATCTAACAGAACAATTCTGAACACTGAATAACTGTGCCAGAAATGGATGTTTGACTACCGCGAACATGGTCCTGGACTGAAACCAGTCGTTAAATAGCATTAAAGTCAGAATTTGTGTTACGCATTTTTTGCATTACAAATTATTAATGGAATGTTACACAGCATGCAAAGATGTTCATTATGGTGATGAGCGAGTATGCTTACAGGTTTTTATTTCGGAACTCAAACCGCTTCTGATGCAGATTAGGTTCAATATAAAGTTAACATCGTGTTTTTAAAGGATTTACACAAAAAAGGACTAGGAGAAGCCACCTAGATTGCAATACCCAACCATGCAGCCTTCATATGATCATCTAGAGCAGCGATAGTCAACCTGGTCCCAGCTTCCATGGTGGGCGGTAGGCGGTTGGGGGTTACGGATATTTTCATTAGGTTTTCATAAAATTTTGATAAAGTATTTGGTATGTAATTCTTACTAAATGCTTTGACTTTCTGCGTCTCTACTTTATAAATTTTATAACATAAAGTTACTTTTTTAATTTATTAGTCTCCATTACTGTAGAACTGCAGGTCGGTTAAAATTTTTTTTTTACTAATAACAGAGATACAAAAGTCGGCGGTAGGCAAAAATGGTTGAATACCCCTGAATTAGAGGAAGTATGAATGACGTTACGTTAGAAGAGTGTTGGCAGCACACATGTAGATGCACTAATGTCATTGTTGCGCCCAATAAAATGTAACAAATGACGATATAACAGGTAGACAGTGTGCAGCACAAAGGAAATAATAGGATAGGGTGTACCACTGCAGTAGTGAATCTTTCAAGTAGCTGTATTAGTGTAAGAATACGCCTACCCAGTAAAATCATGAAGGCATAGTGGGCGGTTGTCGAGCCAAAGACGTATAGTAATTTGAAAGTGTATCATAAGTTTTCCAAGCTACGCTGCTATCTCCTCAGAGCATAATTAAATTTGTTACAATAGAACTTGCTATCACTGACACACAATGGTGAATATTATGTGATATTAAATGTGGTTTTAAAGAGAATTTAACAGACTGGTTTGTGACTTTCATGTAAATCACAATTAAATAGAATTGTTATATTTGAAGATTTTTTCATAACATATAAAAATAACGATTAAAATTATAATAAAATGATAGGTTTTTTGTCGTGATGATGACGTGGTACGTAAGACATGAAGCACAGCCGACGTTACAGGCGAGACACAGCCAGATGACGTAGCTCTGCACAGAGGTATGTTTATAAATGTCAAGGCGGATCCCAGCTTACATTCAGATGGGTAGTGAATCCGTATCGAGCATATGTGGGAATACGTGAAGGCAACGTAATCCAAAAGGAATTTGTAAAATGACATTAAACTGGAAAAATACTGGCTTCAAGTTAAGTTCGCTTTCAGATTTGTTTTCGCTGTCGGGCAGCAGAAGGGATATTGATCTACTTTCAAATAAAGTAGACAAACGATACATGAAACTCTCGTTAATGTACCATATATTAAAATCATCACCAAATACGTAGAACTAAACGCTGGAGATCGATGAAGCAATGGCTGACTTTGGGAACGGATGTAGTACAACGAACCATTTGTAAGCCGCGAACTAAATTATAGAACAGCGCAATGAATATGAGTTACTGATCCGTTTTCAACAAAATCTGTCCCAACATACCTTGAGAAACAGAACACTTACTCAGTTATACTATACTAAAAAATACGCATGTTAGTGTTACAGCGTCTACTGGACTTCGTAAGAATAGTGAGAAATTGTGTTTGAAAGAACAGCTAGACAAGGGGAATCCACACCAAAGGACTATTCGCAGCAGCCCTAGAGGAAATTCCTAGATCCTTAAACTGGTAAAACGAAGAAATACGTGTTGATGAAAGATGAACCACATTCGTTTTGCTGGTAACATGGTACTGCTCGTATTCAGTCCAGGTAATTTTCAGCTAATGGAATAATTAATTACACGAAGTTTGAATGTAGGCCTGAAAATAAATTACAGTAAGAGTAAAATAAACATACCCAACATTGCGAAAATAATATAGTACAAATCAATAACGCAACTATAGAGTCTGTTGCTAAGATTTTGTTTTTTTTTAGGGTATTTGAGGAAGACGACTGGAATGATAGCAAAAGAAATAAACAGAAGATTATAAATGGATAGGGGTGGTTTTGGTAAATTACATTAAACTAAAACTTAACCAAGTTCGAGCAGGTCACGAAGGCCCAACTGTACCTACCGGCCGCCGTGTCATCCTAAGTTCACAGGCGTCACTGGATGCGGATACGGAGAGGCATGTTGTCAGCACACCACTCTCCCGGCCGTATGTCAGTCTGTGAGACCGGAGCCGCTACTTCTCCGTCAAGCAGCCCCTTCGTTTGCCTCACAAGGGCTAAGTGCACCCCGCTTGCCAACATAGCTCAGCGGACCATATGGTCACCCATCCAAGTGCTAGCCGAGCCCGACAGCGATTAACTTTGGTGATCTGACGGGAACTGTTGTTACCACTGCGGCAAGGACGTTGGCGGTAAATTACACTGCACGAAAAAAGAAAGAAAGTGAAGCACGTGGAAGACAAGGTCAGATGTAAATATAACTTCGTACATGTACACATCATCGACGAGTATGTAAATGACTAAGAGTTGCATTTCTCTGTGTCCGCTAGAGCGGCCACCAGAGTGCATAAGTGATGTTCGTGTTTAGTTTTGTAACCATGCCTCGTAGGTTATATGAGGGGCTCGAACAGCGTAAGATGTCGAGAGATCACAGTGAAGGACCTAACAGCATCTGACAGAGTTTCAACGGGGCCTCATTGTAGGTCTCCATTTGGTCGGCTGGTCGAACCCTGCAAAATTCAGATTTGTGGGGCACTGGGGATGACAGTGACCCGATGATTGACTGCATGGGAACCTGAGGGTAGGCATACTCGTCGTCAAGGTTCTGGTCGACCACGTCTCACTGCCACAAGGGAGGGTCGCCGAATTGTACACCAAACACTACGTACCCCTTCGCATCTGCGCCTGCCTTCCCCGAGCAGATAATACATTCGCTGCATTCTGTGTCATCCTGCACCATTACACTACTGGCCATTAAAATTGCTACACCACGAAGATGACGTGCTACAGATGCGAAATTTAACCGACAGGAACAAGATGCTATGATATGCAAATGATTAGTTTTTCAGTGCATTCACACAAGGTTGGCGCCGGTGGCGATACCTATAATGTGCTGACATGAGGAAATTTCCAATCGATTTCGCATACACAAACAGCACTTCACCGGCGTTGCCTGGTGAAATGTTGTTGTGATGCCTCGTGTAGGGAGGAGAAATGCGTACCATCACGTTTCCGACTTTGATAAAGGTCTGATTGGAGCCTATCGCGATTGCGGTTTATCGTATCGCGACATTGCTGCTCGCATTGGTCGAGATTCATTGGCTGTTAATAGAATATGGAATCGGTGGGTTCAGGAGGGTAATACGGAACGCCATGCTGGATCCCAACGGCCTCGTATCACTAGCAGTCGAGATGACAGACATCTTATCCGCATGTCTGTAATGGATCGTGCACCCACGTCTCTATCCCTGGGTCAACAGATGGGGACATTTGCAAGACAACAACCATCTGCACGAGCAGTCCGACGACGTATGCAGCAGCATGGACTATCAGGTCGGAGACTATGACTGCGGTGACCCTTGACGCTGCGTCACAGACAGGACCGCCTGAAATGGTGTACCCAACGACGAACCTGGGTGCACGAATGGCAAAACGCATTTTTTCGGATGAATCCAGTTTCTGTTTACAGCATCATGATGGTCGCATCCGTGTTTAGTGACATCACGCTGAAGGCACATTGGAAGTGTGTATTCGTCATCGTCATACTGTCGTATCACCCGGCGTGATGGTATGGGGTGCCATTGGTTACACGTCTCGCTCACCTCTTGTTCGCATTGACGGCACTTGGAATAGTGGACGTTGCATTTCGGAGGTGTTGCGACCCGTGGCTCTACCGTTCATTCGATCCCTGCGAAACACTACATTTCAGCAGGATAATGCACGCCCGCATGTTGCAGGTCCTGTACGGGCCTTTCTGGATACAGAAAATGTTCGACTGCTGCCATGGCCAGTACATTCTCCAGATCTCTCACCAACTGAAAACGTTTGGTCAATGGTGGCCTAGCAACTGGCCCGTCACAATACGCCAGTCACTACTCTTGATGAACTGTGATATCGTGTTGAAGCTGCATGGGCAGCTGTACCTGTACACGCCATCCAAGCTCTGTTTGACTCAATGCCCAGGCGTATCAAGTCCGTTATTACGGCCAGAGTTGGTTGTTCTGGGTACTGATTTCTCAGGATCTATGCACCCTAATTACGAGAAAATGTAATCACATGTCAGTTGTAGTATAATATATTTGTCCAATGAATACCCGTTTATCATCTGCATTTCTTCTTGGTGTAGCAATTTTAATGGCCAGTAGTGTAGTAGCAGCCGGTACAGGGGTTGGGTTGTTTTGGGGAAGGAGACCAGGCAGCGAGGTCATCGGTCTCATTGGATTAGGGAAGGACGGGGAAGGAAGCCGGCCGTGCCCTTTCAAAGGAACCATCCCGGCATTTGCCTGGAACGATTTAGGGAAATCACGGAAAACCTAAATCAGGATGGCCGGACGCGGGATTGACCGGAACAGGGAATTACCGTCCTGTGCGTAGGGCGCCGTTAACGCCACGACACAAACGGCTGCGTGTGGAGTGGTGCTTGGACTGGGAAACATAGACTGCTCATGAATAGCATCGGATTATGTTCAGTGATGACTTGCTGTTTTGTAATATGCCGGATGACCACCGTCAGCAGGTATGATGGCTGCCGGGATAGAGGCCCCATTCTTCCAATGTTTTGGAGAGCCGCAGCAGTGTTACGTCTGGCGCCATTGTGCGGGGAGCCATAGGGTTTGACTTAAGGTCACGGCTGGTAGTGACTGATGTAACTCTGACGGCACAACGGTATTTCACGGAAACCCTGCATCTTCAAGTGTTACCTTCATGTAACAGTATCGTGGTGCAATTTTTCAACAGGACAGTTCTCATCCGCACGTTGCACTTGTCTCTACGAACTGTGTGCGTGATGTCGAGCTACTCCCGTGGCCAGCAAGCTCCCCATATCTCTCGCCGTTTGAACATGTGCGGGACCAGCTCTGACGTCAGCTCTGTCCCAGGGTCAGTGTAAATGATGTCGACGACCAATCACAGCAGTTGTGTGCCGGCTTGCCTCAGGAGTCGACACAACGGCTTTATGACACCCTTCCCATCCGAATCAGTGCGTGCATCTACGCCGGAGTGGAAGCAGCGTCATACTGGTAAGTGGGCTCATACTGCCAAATTCTTTGTATATTTGACTATTTTGTAATCAATGTAGTAACACCACATGCCCTCTCTGCCTGCGAAGTTTCATTTCGTTTCTTTCTCCGCTTCTGGGTGCTTCACCTTTTTTTGTCGCGCATTGTAGACATGAGTTTTCAGAACTCAGTCTGTGATGTGTCTGGCAGTGAATATGACGGGTTTTGAGTTACGGCAATGAGACATGGAGTTCATACGTGAAATCCGTACAGAAAGGAGAGAAAAGAGAGAAACTGAAACAAACATACAGGTATGGGAACAGACTTGAGCGTAAGATGTGACTGTCACGATAATGAAAACGGACTGAAGGTGATGAGGAAGTATGTGTGGCCAAGAAATATGTGTGGCCAGGGTCCAACGGCGGTGGGGGGAGGGGGAGGGTATGCAAAGGGAGCATGAGTGTCACGATTCCTTCCCAAGTTTCTCAGACAACACTCGGAAAGTAAAATAGCAGAGAAACTAAGAATCCGACTGCTACGGTCGCAGGTTCGAATCTTGCCTCGGGCATGCATGTGTGTGATGTCCTTAGGTTAGTTAGGTTTAAGTAGCTCTAAGTTCTAGGGGACTGATGACCTCAGATGTTAAGTCCCATAGTGCTCAGAGCCATTTGAACCATTTGAACTAAGAATCTCGACAAAGCAAGGAGTTCTAAAAGTTACAAACTGTGCTTAACACAGGATACTTTTCAGTTGCTAGCAGGAGGAACAGTCACGTGCATGGGCTTGTGACATACTTTCCGTAGAACATTTCAGCTACGAAAAGGTACCTCTCTGCAGGCTGACTATTCCTGTTGCCAATAACAAATCCGACGTAGTTCGTGAGTCCACAGGTAAAACCGCCGGCCGGAGTGGCCTTGCGGTTCTAGGCGCTACAGTCTGGAGCCGAACGACCGCTACGGGCATGGATGTGTGTGATGTCCTTAGGTTAGTTAGGTTTAATTAGTTCTAAGTTCTGATGACCTCAGAAGTTAAGTCGCACAGTGCTCAGAGCCATTTGAACTACTGGTAAAAAAAATGAGATCCACAGGAAGTGCAAAATGGCTAAGCAGGGATGGATAGAGGACAAATGTAAGGATGTAGAGGCTTTTCTCACTAGGGGTAAGGTAGATACTGCCTACAGGAAAATTAAAGAGACCTTTGGAGAAAAGAGAGCCACTTGTATGAATATCAAGAGCTCAGATGTAAACCCAGTTCTAAGCAAAGAAGGGAAAGCAGAAAGGTGGAAGGAGTATATAGAGGATCTATACGAGGGTGATGTACCTGAGGACGATATTATAGAAATGGAAGAGAACGTAGGTGAAGATGAAATGGGAGATACGATACTGCGTGAAGAGTTTGACAGAGCACTGAAAGACCTGAGTCGAAACAAGGCCCCCGGAGTAGACAACATTCCATTAGAACTACTGACGGCCTTGGGAGAGCCAGTCATGACAAAACTCTACCAGCTGGTGAGCAAGATGTATGAGACAGGCGAAACACCCTCAGACTTCACGAAGAATATAATAATCCAAATCCCAAAGAAAGCAGGTGTTGACAGATGTGAAAATTACCGAACTATAAGTTTAATAAACCACGTCTGCAAAATACTAACAAGAATTCTTTACAGACGAATGGAAAAACTGGTAGAACCCGACCTCGGGGAAGATCAGTTCGGATTCCGTAGAAATGTTGGAACACGTGAGGCAATAATGACCATACAACTTACCTAAAAAAATAGATTAAGGAAAGGCAAACCTACGTTTCTTGCATTTGTAGACTTAGAGAAAGCTTCTGACAATGTTGCCTGGAATACTCTCTTTCAAATTCTGAAGGTGGCAGCGGTAAAATACAGGGAGCGAAAGTTTATTTACAATTTGTTCAGAAACCAGATGGCAGTTATAAGAGTCGAGGGGCATGAAAAGTTAGCAGTGGTTAGGAAGGGAGTGAGACAGGGTTGTAACCTATCTCCGATGTTATTCAATCTGTGTATTGAGTAAGCAGTAAAGGAAACAAAAGAAAAATTTGGAGTAGGAATTAAAATCCATGAAGAAGAAATAAAAATTTTGAGGTTCGCCGATGACATTGTAATTCTGTCAGAGACAGCAAAGGATCTGACAAAAGCAAAACGAGGATAATGGAATGTAGTCGAATTAAATTGGCTGATGCTGATGGATTTAGATTAGTAAATGAGACGCTTAAAGTAGTAAATGTGTTTTGTTATTTGGGGAGCAAAATAACTGATGATGGTCGAAGTAGAGAGAACATAAAATGTAGACTGGCAATGGCAACGAAAGCGTTCTGAAGAAGAGAAATTTGTTAACATCGAGTATAGATGTAAGTGTCAGGAAGTCTTTTCTGAAAGTATTTGTATGGACTGTAGCCATGTATGGAAGCGAAACGTGGACGATAAGTAGTTTGGACAAGAAGAGAATAGAAGCTTTCGAAATGTGGTGCTACAGAAAAATGCTGAAGATTAGATGGGTAGATCACATAACTAAGGAGGAGGTGTTGAATAGAATTGGGGAGAAGAGAAATTTGTGACACACCTTGACTAGAAGGGATCGGTTGGTAGGGCATATTCCGAGGCATCAAGGGATCACCAATTTAGTATTGGAGGGCAGCACGCAGCGTAAAAATCCTAGAGGGAGACCAAGAGATGAATACACTAAACAGATTCAGAAGGATGTACGTGTTCATGCTGCTCATACTTGTATTCTGAAATGTAACGTCCACTGTTCAAAGTACGCTCAATGCGAACAAGGGGTGACCGAGACGTGTAACCGATGGCACCCCATACCACCACGCCGGGTGATTCGCCAGGATGGCGATGAAGAATACACGCTTCTAATGTGCGTTTACCGAGATGTCGCCAAACACGGATCATGATGCTGTAAACAGAACCTGGATTCATCTGAAGAAATGCCGTTTTGTCATTTGTACATTCAGGTTCGTCGTTGAGTACACCATCGCAGGCGCTCCTGTCTGTGATGCAGCGTCAAGGGTAACCGCAGCCACGGTCTCCGAGCTGATAGTCCATCCTGCTGCAAACGTCTTCGAATTGTTCGTGCAGATGGTTGTTGTCTTGCAAACGTCCCCATCTGTTGACTCAGGGATCGAGACGTGGCTGCACGATCCGTTACAGCCACGCAGATAAGATGCCTGTCGCCTCGACTGCTAGTAATACGAGGCCGTTGGCATCCTGCATTGTTAGTAGTTTCATATGCCCTTCTGCTTTTGTTCATTATACTGTTTTGTTCATTATACTGCATAGTAGCTTATGCCCATAGTAAGTGTTATTGTGAGACAGTGTGTCCTGCTGCATTTATTGGCCATTTTGTGTTCTGTATAAGGCTTAGCTGTTGTGCTGTTTGCTAGGGAAATTGCTGTATAATACTGAGAGTAACTGAGTTAGAAGAGATTAGTTAGGATATCAAGTGAAGTTAGTTTTCGTAGGTGAAGTTTATTTCTGGTTTGCCACGAAACTTTATACCGGATTGCCTAACGAGGCTGGCGACATAATTACAGTTTACTTTCGTATTACTAGAACATCAGTTCGAAACCGTTTGCTTTGCTGTTGTTACTGTTTCACTTGCTTTGTGATTGCGAAATTATAATCCGATTCCTTATCATTAGGCACAGTCACAGAAGGCTAACATTATCGGCGATTGCCAATTTGGTAAGGGTCGGTAGCGTTAAAAGTGCGTCCTGTAGGTACGTGGTTCATCCACTTCTTGACTTGCTCTTGTGAAGAACACACAGTGGCTGTTCCGCAGGATGGCTTTTAGTTCACAATGCAATACGATCGTAGTCAATTTGTCTGATGAAGTCGAGAATGCAGACTCGCAAACATTTGTAGATGAAGTACAGAGCAAAGCTTTCATCGATCCAAATGTTATTTTTAACAACATAGTTCTTTACTAGGCATCGTTTGAGCATGCTCTTACCTTCCTTCAGTCTGTGACTGAATCTAATATTGAATTAAAACCAATGTGTAGCTCTGCATTTCTTATGAGGTAACCAGCTCCACTCAATGTTTATAGTCGGAGTGGACATGCACAAGGAATGGCACTTTCTTATTTAAATGTAGCGAACCAGTTCTGCCAACATTGACGAAAATATTTGCTGTTACGTATTCCTAAACAACAACGACGACTGTGGAGATAGGTGTTATTTTACACGGCCGGCAGCCGGAAGTACAAAGCTGTATTCCTACATGTGGAGACGAATTCTCTTCGAAGCAGCAGCTAGGAAGAAATTGTCAGTGAGACAAGAAACATGCTTCGAATGGAAAGACACCTCTACAAAGGTTCTAGGGTTTTAATAAGGGGCATAATATACAGAAGGTCAGAGAGCGAAATATACGTACATAGCAAGAACGAATTATTGTATCAAAGAGCACTGCAACAGGTTAGGGGTTGTATTTATTGAGCCTAATAAAATCTTAGGTAATAAATTTCCGGGGAAAGGTGGCTTACACCTTAACAAATTGGTTTCCAAAACACTTAGCAAATGTTTGCTGATACTTGTCAAATCATAAGAAACACGGAAAACTAAAAAGTGCTGATGGCGATGTTAAAGAATCTACATGACTTTCAACCAATAGTTAACATAAAACAGAACTGAGTGTACCTGTATCATGCACTATATTGTAAATGAATTAAATGCTGAATACGTTAGTGACAAAAGCTCTAAAATAAATGTGCTTGAAATTTTTTGCCTGGGTTTAAAAATGTTAAAGTAATTTATTTAAATGAACACTGGCTTAGTAAAGGTACAATAAAAATCTTAAGTAAAATTGAAAACTTTAAGGCTGCTACCAGCTTTTGTAGGAAAGGTAAGTCACGAGGAGGTTCACCCATAGTTATTCATTCACATTAGGTTACCATGTAAGAATTGCCTTAACTGTTTAAATTAAGAGTGTATTTTTGAGGGTTGCTGTGTCGAATTGAGGAACCTAAATGTTCTTGTAACCTCGATTTATAGAATCCCAGGGAAAGTCACAACTGAGCATTTCCTATGTCAATTTCAATTTTTGCTAGAACACCTTAGTAAAGAAGAAAGTTGTAATTGCTGCCGATTTCAATATCGATGTATTGAGTAAAAATCGCGAATCATCAAAATTCACTGACTAAATAAAAAAAATACCATTTCAAATTACATTTTTCAAAATAAAAGAGAGAAAATGTCCAGTCAGCTACATGTATTGACAATATTTTAACGAATTATGTTTTTGAAGATATACATAAATTTTGCTTAGATTTAGGAATGTCTGATCATTCAGCACTATTCATTGAGTTGCCCAGATCAAGTAAGGAAGTTCTGTGCAAAAAGGTCCATGCAAAACGAAACTTTAATCAGGAAAACATTATTTCATTTCACGACAAGCCGAGTGAGACAGAATGGCACTTTGACAAAAACATTTCAAGCGCTGTAAATTTTGAAACATTCTTAAGAATTTAAATTCGAATAAACGTGTTGAATATCTATTAAACAAACTATGTAGCTTTGCATTTGCATTGCAAATATTAGCTAATGCCACGGACACGGACACAAGGAAAACTGCATACCATAGCTACTTCAAGGCAGTTATAAGGTATGGTACTGTTTTCTGGGGGCTTTCGAAGAACTTAATGCGCATACTGGAATTATGGAAAAGAACTGTTAGAAACACGTGAGCTGTACAACCAAGAAAATCATGTCGCCCATTACTTAAAAATCTGAAATTATTAGCAGTGCCCTCCCTATATATCTATGATGTTATAATTTTTTACGTTAGAATTTAGAATTATGCCAGGAGAACTGCTTTGAACACACTTACAATACAAGAAATAAATAAAACTTTATGCTGCCTGCTCATCGTTTAAAATTATATGATAAAACTCCCCAGTATATGAAAATTTACAACAAACTAAAAGCCAAGAACATTTTGAGCATGAGCCTAGATTCAATGAAAAGAAAGCTGCATGATACTCTACTTGAGCAATGCTACTAGTCGGTTGAAGAATTCATGAGCACTGAATTGAATATTTCAGCAGGATGTACTTTATCAGTTGTCTTATTATGTAAGTATGTGAACGTATCTTTTCACGAAAAGTTACATCAGTGTTTAAATCATCTTATTAACCAGTTAATCTTATTAATCAGTGAAATCGTATAAACCATATTTTGACGTGTCTCCTGTTCTCGAATCAAATGATTAACTTTTGTATGTTACGTGATGAATAAATCAAAATTCACACTTCATCACAGACTAGAAGTAAGACGGAGCTATACCTGTCCTAGAGGAGTGTTTGCCGAAGTTATTAGGCTTTTACGTGCTTTTTCTGCAAATAGCATAGCTATTTAGTGATGGGAAACGAATTTACAACTTTTAAGCAACAATAGAAAGGAATTTTATTAACGTTGACAGCGGAAACCTTACGAAAATTGATGGTTTTATGCTCAACTCATTTAGAGCGGCGATATCTACAAGGACGGACATTGTCCGTCCATGTAGCATCATTAAACCCGCTCAAAACTAAGGAATTGTGGAACTTTCGCAAACGGGTCGGTATGTTATGTCTGTAATGTCAACTATCAGTCATGAAATACCAACGAAAGCGCAATAAAATTATTCTTGGTAAATCGTAGTGCTGATTGTCAGCAGTATCTGTTCGAAAAGCTTTTCTCTGTCTCGTGGTGGCTGGGTATTGTGTGCTGTCCTTAGGTTAGTTAGGTTTAAGTAGTTCTAAGTTCTAGGGGACTAATGACCATAGATGTTAAGTCCCATAGTGCTCCTACTGCAAATGCAAGTGCATGCAACCGCCATTGGAAAACACAATAACACTCTGTTTGTAATCGGTGTGGTGAAGTTTTTGTAATTGTGATTTGGTTTTCGTGTGAAAGGACTGTCGATTTGTTTTATAAATAAGTTAAAGTATTGTCGCAGGCTAGATTTGACCCAGCAACCTGTGGATAACGTCTTTTATTATTCGACAGTCCACCGCTCTATCAATCGAGTTACCAACGGCATGCAAAAAAGCGTTTAGAACGAGAATTTTTACTAAGAGTTTAATTTTGTCGACTGACTCTGTCCTTCTTTGTAACAATGGGAAAGCGTATCTCTGAGGTAAATTAATTTAACTTCAGAGTGCAAGACATCTTTAATTACGTAAGGAAACTTTGGCATCGATGTGGTGGCATTTTCCCAGTAAAGTGCAACCAATTTTTACGCAACTTCTCATTCACTGAAACACTCAAAATAATTTTTCAAGAGTTTTTATGGATGCATTTTTATAATGTGGTTCTACTCTCCATTTGGAATCCATTTTCCGAAACATAAATTCAAAACAAGGCATCACTGTGAATTAGCTTTATGACGGTAAGAGCTGCAAGCTAGTCAGTAACGTCACAGGTATCACATGTCTTGAATGGAGCGTTTTAGCGGCTTTTAAATTATTTGAAGTTCATTTCCATTTTTATAAAAGAATACTGAAATTCAAGTGGAAAAAGCATGTTATGAGCATCAAATGACATAATTAACCATTTATGACGATTTCCAGAAAACAGTCAAATACACTATTGGTAAAATTCACCAGAATCAATCGAAAGTGGCAGAACTGTACTCATATCGGCTGCAACAAACTCTTAGCTGAATAAAGGATGTGCTAGGGTGTGGGATAGTAGTTCTATGGTGGCGGTGGAGAGTAGGCTTTTTATTTATTTTCATTTATTTATTTGTTTATTTATTAACATGACAGAGTGACCTACCGCCTTGGTAACTATGGTGGGTAGTTTTCCACTAAAAGTTAGTAACAAGCTGCAGAGACAGATCTCTTCGTCTTTTTCTACAGCTTCTCTCAGTGTTGTGGTTTTTCTCATCTTTCACATAACACAATGTTAATTAAAACATGTGATACATAAAGTACACTTTGGAAAAGAAAATTTTTTTTTACTATAATCTTAAGAAGAAAGGAAAATTTAGATAGTAAAAGAGGTCCTTTACATGGCTATTTCAAGTGGGAGGGCTTCGATAAACACTCCGGGCCTGTCTGACATGAATTAGCATATTCTGTTCCACTGTGGTTACTACTGTATGTATGTATGTCGTGAGATTAGCTCTACGTGGCTTGTGAATGAGGTTTACAAGTACTATTTGGTACTACAGTTACTTCCGCCATTTTGCGCGTGCCATAAGTGGAAGGGGAGTCTTGGAAAGGTGACCTCGAGCCTCAAAAGTACTTCTTATCTATATTGTGCGCTAGGGTTTGTGTACTTTTGTCTCATGAGACTACATATGTATGTTTATATACGATGTTACAAAATTCACATGTTTTACAGTTTGCATCTTATACAGTTTACATATTATAGGAATACACCTATGAAAATAGTGATCCAAAAAACTAAAGAATTACTTGTTTTACTTTGTACAAACAAGAAAATTCGTTATTTTATTTCTTATTACTAACTTATTTTTAAATTCCATGTATATATTACTTGTAGCATTATTGCAGTCGTGTGACCTGTTACTATGCCGTGTATGTGTATCTTCTGATACTGGTGTGTTCATATCATCATCTGTCACCACATCAGTGTTTGAATCTCTCTTGTCCCATGTATCATGTTGTGGTGTAGGGTTTGAGTCTGGTCGTGATGTTGTATGTGGTTATTGCTGCCTGTAAGTCTTGCGCAGAGCTGTTGATATTTCATCAGTGATCCGGTTAAGCATGATGAACTTATTTGGATCTCTTAAGCTTGCCCTATGTCTTCGATTTATGTCATCCGTCTTACGTTTGTGGGTGTGTGTGTTCCACATTTCAGTGTTACGTGTTCGGGGGATCCATGTCCCCCACACTCACATATATCACTTTGGCTAAGGCCAAAGCGGTGCAGATGTGTACTGTAAGGGCAGAGATTCGTTAGGAAATGTACCATACCGCGACTTGGGTCAACATGTCTGAGTCTGAAACTTTGCCGGATGTTCGGGAAGAACGAGGGGACCCGACGACCCTTGTCAGATGTTTCCCATTCTTTTCGCCACGTCTCAACCGTCCAAATATTTAACTGGCGTTGCTCTGTACCTTGTCCAGTCTTCCCAGTTTGAGCCAGTAGGTTGCTGCTCTCTGTCTGATTGTTATGTCAATGAGTATGATGCAAGTACAACGCATTGGGCTTCCAAATACGTGGTGCCAAATTCCCCTTATATTCTGAGCAATGCACCTCTTTGTCCACGCCTCACAGTGGGTCTTGGGTGACCGTCGATGTACCCAGGCACTAGCTACGAAACACGTAATAATCTCAAAGAGGGCTCTATGACACATTCATAGTGTCTGCAGTGGTGATCTGTAGTGAGTTGAGTTTAGCGTGACAAGCTTGTGCAGTAAATATACTGTCTTGTCCGCCGCAATAGTAAGCTTGTTATCACAGCATCAGTTACTTATTTTTACAAGGTTTTGTGTAGACTCGCTTTCGAGTTGCACTGTCGAGTTTGCAGTTATTACTACCAACGAGACGTCAGCTTAGGCTACTATACCCTTAACGCTATCATCTTCGTACAGGTAATATAGGTGTGGTTCTATGACAATCTAGCAGAAAATTGGCGTGCATATTGAGCCTTGTAGGCATCCTTTAGTTATTTTCTATTTGCAGCACGCTTTTAACAGCGTCGTATGTTGAGCTTTTGGGTCTAAAGCCATACTGCTGTGGACTAAGGCTGAAGATTCTTCTGTGTGACTGTAGTCGATTACAGAGAAACCTCTCCTGTATCTTAACCAAAGTTTTCAAGAGGCAGATGAGCTTGTAAGCCCTTACATCTACTATTACACTCCACAAGCCACCCCACGGTGTGTGGCGGAGGGCACTTTACGTGCCACTGTCACTACCTCCCTTTCCTGTTCCAGTCGCGTATGGTTCGCGGGAAGAACGACTGCCGGAAAGCCTCTGTGCACGCTCGAATCTCTCTAATTTTACATTCTTGATCTCCTCAGGAGGTGTAAGTAGGGGGAAGCAATATATTCGATACCTCATCCAGAAACGCACCCTCTCGAAACCGGGACTCAAGCTACACCGCAATGCAAAGCGCCTTTCTTGCAGAGTCTGCCACTTGAGTTTGCTAAACATCTCCGTAACGCTATCACGCTTGCCAAATAACCCTGTGACGAAACGCGCCGCTGTTCTCTATCTCCTCTGTCAACCCGACCTGGTACGGATCCCACACTCATGAGCAATACTCAAGTATAGGTCGAACTAGTGTTTTGTAAGCCACCTACTTTGTTGACGGACTATATTTTCGAAGGAATCTCTCAATGAATCTCAATCTGGCACCCGCCGTACCAACAATTAATTTTATATGATCATTCTAGTTCAAATCGTTCCGTACGCATACTCCCAGATATTTTACAGAAGTAACTACTACCAGTGTTTGTTCCGCTATCGTATTATCATACAATAAAGGATCCTTCTTTCTATGTATTCGCAATACATTACATTTGTCTATGTTAAGGGTCAATTGCCACTCCCTGCACCAAGTGCCTATCCGCTGCAGATCTTTCTGCATTTCGCTGCAATTTTCTAATGCTGCAACTTCTCTGTATACTACAGCATCATCCGCGAAAAGCCGCATGGAACTTCCGACACTATCTACTAGATCATTTATATATACTGTGAAAAGCAGTGGTCCTATAACACTCCCCTGTGGCACGCCAGAGGTTTCTTTAACGTCTGTAGACGTCTCTCCATTGAGAACAACATGCTGTGTTCTGTTTGCTAAAAACTCTTTAATCCAGCCACACTGCTGGTCTGATATTCCGTAGGATCTTACTTTGTTTATCAGGCGACAGTGCGCAACTGTATTGAACGCCTTCCGGAAGTCAAGGAAAATGGTATCTACCTGGGAGCCTGTATTTAATATTTTCTGGGTCAGATGAACATATAAAGCGAGTTGCATCTCACACGATCGTTGTTTCCGGAATCCATGTTG
Source organism: Schistocerca gregaria (assembly GCF_023897955.1). Lineage (NCBI taxonomy): Eukaryota > Metazoa > Arthropoda > Insecta > Orthoptera > Acrididae > Schistocerca > Schistocerca gregaria. Next base: position 648,522,086 of record NC_064931.1, on the reverse strand, counting down.
ATTCCTATACAGTAGATTCTGGGTTTCCAGAAATGACATGATACGCGAGCAAAAAACATGTTCTAAAATTCTACAACTGATCGATGCCAGAGATATAGGCCTATAGTTTTGCGCATCTGCTCGACGACCCTTCTTGAAAACTGGAACTACCTGTGCTATTTTCCAATCATTTGGAACCTTCCGTTCCTCTAGAGACTTGCGGTACACAGCTGTTAGAAGAGGGGGGGGGGGGAGGCAAGTTCTTTCGCTTACTCTGTGTAGAACCGAATTGGTGTCCCGTCAGGTCCAGTGGACTTTCCTCTGTTGAGTGATTTCAGTTGCTTTTCTATTCCTTGGACACTTGTTTCGATGTCAGCCATTTTTTCGTTCGTGCGAGGATTTAGAGAAGTAACTGCAGTGCGGTCTTCCTCTGTGAAACAGCTTTGGAAAAAGGTGTTTAGTATTTGAGCTTTACGCGTGTCATCCTCTGTTTCAATGCCATTATCATCCCAGAGTGTCTGGATATGCTGTTCCGATCCACTTACTGATTTAACGTAGGACCAGAACTTCCTAGGATTTTCTGTCAAATCGGTACATAGAATTTTACTATTTTACTTTCGAATTCACTGAACGCTTCACGCATAGACCTCCTTACGCTAACTTTGACATCGTTTAGCTTCTGTTTGTCTGAGAGGTTTTGGCTGCGTTTAAATTTGCAGTGAAGCTCTCTTTGCTTTCGCAGTAGTTTCCTAACTTTGTTGTTTAACCACAGTGGGTTTTTCCAGTCCCTCGCGGTTTTACTGTGTAAAACGCATTTTACGATTGCCTTGAACTTTTTCCATAAACACTCAACATTGTCAGTGTCGGAACAGAAATTTTCGTTTTGATCTGTTACGTAGTCTGAAATCTGCCTCCTATTACTCTTGCTAAACAAATAAACCTTCCTCTCTTTTTTTATATTCCTATTTACTTCCATATTCAGGGATGCTGCAACGACCTTATGACCGCTGGTTCCCTGTTCTGCGCTTACAGAGTCGAAAAGTTCGGGTCTGTTTGTTGTCAGTATGTCCAAGATGTTATCTCCACGAGTCGGTTCTCTGTTCAATTGCTCGAGGTAGTTTTCGGATAGTGAACTCAGTATAATGTCACTCGATGCTCTGTGCCTATCACCCGTCCTAAACATCTGAATGTCCCAGTCTATGGTAAATTGAAATCTCCACCTAAGACTATAACATGCTGAGGAAATTTATGTGAAATGTATTCCAGATTTTCTCTCAGTTGTTCTGCCACTAATGCTGCTTTGTCGGGAGGTCGGTAAAAGGAGCCAATTATTAATCTAGCTCGGTTGTTGAGTATAACCTCCACCTATAATAATTCACAGGAACTATCCACTTCTATTTCACTACAGGATAAACTACTACTAACCGCGACAAACACGCCACCAGCGTTGCATGCAATATATCCTTCCTGAACACCGTCTGTGCCTTTGTAAAAATTTCGATAGGATTTATCTCTGGCTTCAGCCAGCTTTCCGTACCTATAACGATTTCAGCTTCGGTGCTTTCTATCAGCGCTTGTAGTTACGGTACTTTACCAACGCAGCTTCAACAGTTTACAATTACAATACCGATTGCTGCTTGGTTCCCGCATGTCTTGACTTTGCCTCGCACCCTTTGAGGGTGTTGGCCTTTCTGTACTTGCCCGAGCCTATCTAACCTGAAAGAAACGCCCAGTCCACGCCACACAACCCCTGCTACCCGTGTAGCCGCCTGCTGTGTGTAGTGGACTCCTGACCTTTCTAGCGGAACCTGAAACCCCACCACCCTATGGCGCAAGTCGAGGAATCTGCAGCCCAGACGGTCGCAGAACCGTCTCAGCCTTGATTCAGACCCTCCACTCAGCTCTGTACCAAAGGTCCGCAGTCGCTCCTATCGACGATGCTGCAGATGGTGAGCTTTGATTTCATCCCGCTAGCGAGACTGGCAGTCTTCATCAAATCAGATAGCCGCCGGAGCGCCAGAGAGGATTTCCTCCGATACATAGCGACACACGTCATTGGTGCCAACATGAGCGACCACCTGCAGATGGGTGCACCCTGTACCCTTCATGGCATCCGGAAGGACCCTTTCTACATCTGGAATGACTCCCCCCGGTATGCACACGGAGTGCACATTGGTTTTCTTCCCCTCCCTTGCAGCCATATCCCTAAGGGGCCCCATTACACGCCTGGCGTTGGAGCTCCCAACTATCAGTAAGCCCACCCTCCGCAACTGCCTGGATCTTGCAGACTGAGGGGCAACCTCTGAAACAGGACAAGCAGCCATGTCCGGCCGAAGATCAGTATCAGCCGGAGACAGAGCCTGAAACCGGTTCGTCAGACAAACTGGAGAAGCCTTCCGTTCAGCCCTCCGGAAGGTCTTTCGCCCCCTGCCACACCTCGAGACGACCTCCCACTCTACCACAGGTGAGGGGTCAGCGTCAATGTGGGCAGTATCCTTGGCAGACACAGTCGTAGTCCGATCGGGGGGTGCGTGGGACGAGCTGGCCGTCCCCGACAAACCCCTGTCCGGACCCCCAGAGTGATGACCATTGGCAACAGCCTCAAGCTGTGTGACTGAAGCCAACACTGCCTGAAGCTGGGAACGAAGGCCTGCCAACTCAGCCCACATCCGAACACAGCAGTCGCAGTCCCTATCCATGCTAAATACTGTTGTGCAAAGAATGTGTGAACTATCTACAGAGAGCACAAACAATTCGACACAAAGTTTAACCGGTTATTAAAATAGAAGACTGCCTAGTAAGTGAAGTAATGCTGCTACTTGCGCACTGCTGACACACTGCTCGGCGGCAGAAGGCTAACTGTGCTGTCAGTAACGTACAAAGACTATTTGAAAGAAATAAACAAATGACAGACGACTACGCGACTTTACACGTCACAGATACTAAAATGAAAATCTGCCCCTGCTAAATACGAAACTACACAATGATTTGACAGATTTAACTAAACGAGTGCGCTAAGAACACTCAAACAAATTTTCAACGTGACTACTGCACTTATTAAAAACGCCAAATAAGCCACTTGCTGCTACTTGCGCACTGCTGACACACTGCTCGGCGGCAGAAGGCTAACTGGGTCTGCTAGGTTCCGATCCTCTGACTTCTTGATGATAACTACATTCGTACTTGTCCACATGGAGAGGACCCTACCTTGCAGCAATGCCCCATTCAGTAACTGTGTTAGAAAAATGGTGAACTGTACAACTTAATTTTCAGTGTTTCTGAGTGTATGCCATCTAGACTGGTGTCTTCTTATTCTGTAATTGCTAACACTACCTCTTCTTGGGCAAATGGAACATTAACGGGGCCATTTGTGTAGCCGTCGTCCATTTGTTTCCGTAAATTTGTGTGATATTGCTGGTCATCCGTCTTTTCGTCATCAAGGAGAAGCTTGTTCATTAGGTACTCTTCTGAACATCTCCAGCCTCTTGTAATAGTGCCCTCTGTGCACCTAAAAGTTGACAGTATTGTTGGCGTCTTTGCCTTATCTGTTGGAAATTTGAATGGTTCCTCCATATATCGTTTTGTAGCTGAGTTTTGACAATATCGTTCCAGTGATCCTCTCTGGTCTTATGTAGTTCCTTTTTATGTTTTTGCTTTGCATAGCGGTATGCTTTCAGTCTTACTTCCCTCTCCTGTGCTGTTTTCGCTTCTTCGTAATGTTTCCTTTTGTCTCTAGCGTCTTTCCTTTATTGTGTTAGCTCAGTGGACCAGCAGAGTTTCTGTTTCGGTGTAGGGTTGGTCTTTGGGATAGCTAGTTTTTGTGATTTTTGAAGCAGCTCCGTCAGAATGTGTGTTTTATAGCCTATGTTTCCACTGAATGTGTGGAGGAAAAATTCTTCAACCACTTCCCTTAATTTTTGCCAGTCAGCCTTGTTTAGAAGAAGTCGTGGTTTCTGTTGATGTGAAGTACATGTGTCCGTGTTTGCGTATGTGTCTGTATGGACGTGTATGGCGTTATGGTCACTGTGTGTGGTATTTTCTAGTACTTTCCATTTGTTGACGTATACTATGGACTTCCCATTTGCTAGTGAGATATATGTTACTGGTTTCTCCTGCATTGTTGTTGTATGTAAGTGTTTGTCCTGCTCTGTTTAGAACAAGTTGCATTATTCATTGTGTCAACTGTGATTTGTCCTTTATTGTCTATTCTGTCTGCATGCCATAGCGACGACCGTGCATTGATGTTGCTAAGTATGAGTAGTCTTTTGTCCCTAGAACACTGTTCTATATCTCCTATTTACTCATCAAAAGGCTCTATGTCATAAGAATACTGTGCGTACATGGCTGTGATAATCCAAGATTCTCGTCCATGCGTAATTTCAGCTGTGGCTACATGTTCAGAACAAATTTGTGTTATTTTTGTGACTGTTTAATTTATATTCGCTATTAAAATCATAGCCTTGGCATTCTGGATCCCAGTAATTGTTATGAGATGTTCGGAAAGGACTGGGGGCTTCCCGACACGCATATATTGGTCTTGGAGACAGATTATATCTATCTGTACTTCGTTCAGAAGTCTGCCCCCTTCTACTCCAACCAAAATGCTGCTATTGCAGTTTAGTTGTAACATCTTCACAGCGTGGGGTGTCTAGTGAAGGCACAGCACTTAGTTGTTGTTTCTTTAGGATCGTAATAAACGCGTCCATGTGCCCTCACGAAATCCTTATAAACTTTATCTATGTTTAAACGTTTACCTTTCGTGTGCATGCTTGCCCTCAGAGTCTGCAGAGCTCATGATGCTCGAATGGCAGCTTCTCTGTCCTAAGTGTCATTCTGTCTGTCTCCGTTGTCGAGAAACAATTTTTTTCCTCTTCCGGATGATTGAGGCGTATCACCAGACGCAGAGCAGTCTGAAAAAATTCCCATTTTCTAATCCACTTATGCGTAAGTGACTCTTAAGATCATCATAATCAATTACTGAAGATGAAGGCAGCCAGTGGTGACAATAATTTATTGGTTTTTAAGCTGGACAGGCATAGATACAGCACCCACATGAGGCGAGAGAGAGTGGCGCTCGGTGAACCTCAGGCCAGAATAGGCTGGCGATGGGGAACCGGTGTCAGCACTTCTTGCCAATGCGGCCCATTTGCTACATGGCTAACTGTGCATTCCAGCGGCTTTACCTTGCAGTATCAGGTGGTGGTGTATTGACTTCCGTGATTGCGGTGGGATGAATCAATACGTAGCCAAGTGGTAGTCTTCTGCGTTGCACAGGTTCAAATCCTGAACCACTTTCGGGAGAGCACTGGCTGGGGCTAGCGGTCCTCCTGTGGTTTAGAGCTGAGAGGACGTCAGCTCGATCCCTGGCCCATCAAGACTGCGGCTGGACCTCCGGCTGCTGGTCCTGTCGAGATGACGGAAGAACTTTGGAGGCCCCGTAGAGGAAGCGGACGCGGATTTGAAGCTCAGCTGTAGTGCCATCCCACCTTGGCCGGACGACCAGCTTTTATACGCTACAAGAAAGACCTTGTTGCGGCCGAGGTCACGTACACGACCTACCACGCGTTACCGAAACGTATCGAAACGCCGGTTATGTCCCTTGCGTCCGGGCCATACTTGTAGAGCCGCTGACATGGCGTGAATGTTGAGCTAGTGAGTGTGGACAAGCGCCTGGACTTCGTCATCAGGCCCCAGCTTGAACCTGCGCCATTACAACTGGATCATGTGCGCAGTAGTCATAAAAAGTTATATACGAAACATACAGCGAACTATCTCCAATGAAATATGTCTCAGTGATCACTAAATAAGACGCGAATACCTGGGTCGCTGTAAAATATTCAGTAAGGGTCCATTCATTCAGTTTATACCGGCTATCATTACATTACATACAGCGTGATATGAACTCATATATAATGTGCTCTGTATTGAAATGCTATACGATACAAGTGCAGTATGTTTAGTAAATACAAAAGAAACTGATATCGAGCAACTGAATTTTCTAAACGTCATTCTCCAACTGAAGAATTATGTAAGGTAGCAAAGTACACCGAGGTGCAGAAATCGTGGTATATCTCCTAAAATCTTGTCAGACCTCCTTTTTCCCAGCGTAGTGCAGCAGTTTAATGCGGCATGGACTCAACAAGTCGTTGGAAGTGCCCTGCAGAAATACGGAGCCATACTGTCTCTATAGCAGTCCATAATTGCGAAAGTGTTGCCGGTGCAGGATTTTGTGCACAAACTGACCACTCGATTATGTCCCGGAAATATTCGATGGGATTCGCGTCGGGTGATCTGGTTCGCCAAATCATTCGTTCTTCAAATCAATCGCGAACAATAGTAGTCCAGTGACGTGGGGCACTAACATCCATAAAAATTCAATCGCTGTTTTGGAGCATGAAGTTTATAAATGGCTGAAAATGGTGTCTAAGTAACTGAACATAATCGTTTCCACCCAATGTTCATTTCAGTTGGACCAGCGGTCCCCAGTCCATCCCATGTTCATAGCCCACACTATTATGGAGCCACCACCAGCTTGTACAGTGCCTTGTTGACAACTTGGGTCCATGGCTTCGTAGGATCTGCGTCACACTCGAGCTCTACCAGCAGCTCATACCAACCGAAATAGGGACTCATCAGACCAGGCTACGGTTTTCCAGTCGTCCAGGGTCCAACAACATGGTCACGAGTCCAGGAGAGGCGCTGCAGCCTATGCCGTGCAGTTAGCAAAGGCATTGGCGCCGGTCGTCTGCTGCCATAGCCCATTAACGCGTTATTTCACCGCTCTGTCCAGACATACGTTCGTCGTAAGTGCCACGTTGATTTCTGTGGTTATACTGCAGTGCTTGCGTACTCTTTTGTTGTATGTCACTTTTGTCCATTTATATTCATTCCTTAATTTAAAGTCGTCAGCTTGTTCCAAAACTGTTACGCATTCTTTGGAGGGTTGCGGAAGTGTATCACTCCGCCCATTTTCGCGACTTTGTCCATATTTAATGTTTCGCTGGTTTTCTTTTGTATGCTCCACAACAAGTAGTGTTTTCATACAATTACAATTGTCTTGACGCTTCAGGTCTTTATTTTCTTCAATCAGTTGTCGTATTTCGCTTTTCAGAGCGTCTAATCACTTAACAGCACTTCTATAATTTCATCTTTCGACTTCAGCACCGATGATAAACTCGCGTTTTTTTTTACTAAAAAGTAGGCACACAACCACTGTATATTCTTACTAATGAATTTCAAACATGTCACCAGACCAGCAGCCAAAATCAAAGCGTTTTCGATCACTTTAACAGTCTTGATAGTGAATGATTTTTAAACTTTAACTACATAAAAATAAGAGATATTTTGTGAGAATATTGATCGTAAGTGCGATTTGAATGTTATAATAATTCCGAATAACGACAGTCCGAACCATATTTTTAACACAGGAAAATAGCCTATTGCTACATCTCTGATGACCCTATCCATAGGAAGTAAGATTCTTATCTACCTACCTTCTTTCCTTCTTCTGAAAACACAAACTGAAATACAGATAGGGTTAACTTCCTTTCTGGTGACGGTACATATACTGTCTGAATAGGCTCGAACGATAATGCTAGTGATGTGGCGATGCTCTTTATTTTCATTCTGCAAGTGACCAGTGGGCTAGGCCTGCACGTCTAGCTTAATGCGGAACAAGAAATCTAACCGAAATTGGATCGAAATCGTGAAGAGAGGATCGAATTATCCCTCAGGTATAAAGGATAAAGGTCTACCAGCACGACAGCAGGGTTGTGGTTGTGGCCTGTCGAGACCTTTTATCGTTCTGCGATATTCTAGCTCGCCAGGAACGTACCTACAGCTTTTGCATAAAGGGGGGGGGGGGGGGGGGTCCAACACTGTCTTTTAGGAAGGTAAACCTGTCTTCGCCCACCACATAAAAAGGTTTTGCTGTTAACGCCAATAGAGTCAGTCAAGCAGAAATTAAAAAAAAAACACAAATACGTTAGCATCCATATTACATGCTGCTAAAACTGTAGAGAAACACTAATTGATCGAAGCGTCTCTAAATAAAACATATGTATTGTAGCTGTTGAGGTATTTATTTATGAAAAAGCAACTAATTGTAAGCTAACATTGGAGGTAGTTATATATTTTTGAATATCAATAATAATCATTTATATTAAGCAATAATATTATTATATTAGTCTTTGTATTTAAATTGTGAAACTTTGGCATTTTGCTGTAACATCAGGTCGTAAGTTAATTTAAAAATAAACATTAATTAATTTAATTTAAAGTATTATATTTAGCCTTTTACGTCTTGCTGCTAACTTACTAATAATTTCTTCACAATCTAGTTGCACCGCCAGATCACGATGAACAAGCATTAGAGCAAGACCAGTAAGTCTTTCACCTCCCATTTTATTCCTTGTGTAAGTTTTGAGCCTCTTCATAGTCGAGAAACATCTTTCAGGGGTCGCCGTTGACACTGGGAGTGTGGCTAATGTGATAAGAAGCTTTTTTTATCGAAGGAAAAAATAGTTCATCACACTGATCATTGCAGTGACAGGTTTTTCCTCTACAGATTTTCAGTGATTGTGCCATATCTGGTATTCACTCAGAATTGTTGTGCCTACATTCTCACCAAGAAATATTGTTGTTGTTGTGGTTTTCAGTCCTCAGACTTGTTTGATGCAGCTCTCCATGCTACTCTATCCTGTGCAAGCTTCTTCATCTCCCAGTACCTACTGCAACCTACATCCTTCTGAATTTGCTTAGTGTATTCATCTCTTGGTCTTGATGCAGCTCTCCATGCTACTATATCCTGTGCAAGCTTCTTCATCCCTCAGTACCTACTGCAACCTACATCCTTCTGAATCTGCTTAGTGTATTCATCTCTTGGTCTCCCTCTACGATTTTTACCCTCCACGCTGCCCTCCAATACTAAATTGGTGACCCCTTGATGCCTCAGAAGGTGTCCTACTAACCGATCCCTTCTTCTGGTCAAGTTGTGCCACAAACTTCTCCCCAATCCTATTCAATACTTCCTCATTAGTTATGTGATCTACCCATCTAATCTTCAGCATTCTTCTGTAGCACCACATTTCGAAAGCTTCTATTCTCTTCTTGTCCAAACTATTTATCGTTCATGTTTCACTTCCATACATGGCTACACTCCATACAAATACTTTCAGAAATGACTTCCTGACACTTAAATCTATACTCGATGTTAACAAATTTCTCTTCTTCAGAACGCTTTCCTTGCCATTGCCAGTCTACATTTTATATCCTCTCTACTTCGACCATCATCAGTTATTTTGCTCCCCAAATAGCAAAACTCCTTTACTACTTTAAGTGTCTCATTTCCTAATCTAATTCCCTCAGCATCACCCGATTTAATTCGACTACATTCCATTATCCTCGTTTTGCAAGAAATATTAAGATTTTCTTTTGTCCTGGAGTCATTATTGGTTTTCTCAGGCAGAAGCATCTGAATTCCTTCGATTGTTGCTTCATGTGGTTTAAAAAGAGCATCAAGTTCTGTGATCACATGTTCAATAAAAGGGTAAAATACATTTCGACGATAATGTATTTCAGCAGTTTCTGCTGGTATATTACTGCGCTGGGTTTGACTTCCAGTCTTTCTTGGAACAGTTATGTCACTTCAGCTCATCTGCTTTGCCTGCTCGAAACGGACTAAGAACTCACTTTCATTCCGAGTATTTTGTAGACTACTTTTAACTGTTTTCACATAACTGCAAGTGTTCATCAGGTCAACATTGACCTTATGCATTGATTTATTCAGGTTCGCTGTATATGAAAAAACTTTTCGTAATATAACAAGTGACATGATAAATTGGCTATTTTCCATGGCAGGCTGCGGTCGGTATGCGACATTACTACTAGCAGCGTCTTGAAGGGCCTCAAGTATTGCGCGTACTACAGGAAGCATTTCTGCAAATCTCTCAACAGCCACATGGTTTTCGGTCCACGGCGTCTCACAAAGGGAGATCAGCGTTGAATAAGGTCAGTCAGTTTTACCTGAAATTTTCTTCAAAAGGTTGTCCCGAAGTGGAGATTGTCGAAAAAAGTTTACTATACTTTTTATTGTTCCAATACAGTTCCGTATCATAGGTATTTCACACGAATGCGCAAGAACTGAATTAAGAACATGTGCTACACAGTGTACAAATTGCGCTCTCGGATATTGTTCTGCAATTATTGTTCTCACGCCTCGTAACAGGCCGATCATTGCTGCAGCGCCATCAAAGCCTTGCCCTACCAATTTGTCCATATCCAAGTTATAGGATAAGAGATGGGTTATTATCGTGTTTGCCAATGCTTGCGCTGAAACATCTTCCACGTAGATAAAGTCAAGAAAATCCTCCCTGATACTCAATTTTCCACATGAGGTAGGGAGGCCTCCTGTATATAGGACATTATTAATAAACAAACAATATGTGCATTTTCCTAACAATTGCCATTAGATATTAAAATTGTTGAAGTATTTAAACACAACGGAAAAAACTATCACGGCAGGATTCGAAACACCGACTCTATGGTTGTGAGGCCAGTACACTACCACTTGAGCTACATTTAAAGCTGAGACAGCGGTGTTAATTATTGGTACGTACATATAATTGCAAAACTTAAAAGTCGATTTTCTCGAGGATTTTTGAGGGTTGCGTCGAGTGGCTTTGGCTGATTGTTATTTGAGTTGTGAGCTTCACGTACCATAAATATCAGAAAATTCTAAAATCCACTACCCATATGGTCTCCTTTTTAGAGCCTACAATAAAGCTTGTTCACAAGGGAAAAAAGGGGAAAGTAAGTTCCGCTTACCACCTCCTAGCCGAGCGATGTGTCAGGGGCGGTGCGACAGGAAGAAGCCGCTCTTTCGGCATGAAGTGTTAACACTACATTTGTCATTTGTGTACAAAAGCTTGCAGGTTTTGCGGAATTGACAGTTTCATGTTGAATGATGGCACTTGTAGCTGCTAATTTCGTATCAGTTCCCATAGACAATTCGAAATTAAAAGAACTGCAGTTGTACAACTTACATTGTGTCAATGAAAAGAACTTGGCTCAACAATCACTTCTGAGTAGCTTCATATGCAAAGTTCTGTATTAGATATCTGAGGATGGCAGCAGCTAGACAAAGAACATGAGTAAGTGGCAGTTGACCGACTTCTACTTGCTACTGCCGATTCAACTCCTGTGAACCTGACTTTCCTGTACCTTTGTCATCAGAGATGGTTTTACGTAAAGGCCCACTGGGCACGGGCGTAAGGACGGTAGCTTTAGAGGTCGGCATTTTTTGCATTCTATTTAATATTTTATGTTTTAAAAATAAGTGCTCTAACACATGACAAGAATGATTAATATTGTGAAATAAACTGGTAGTTTGAACAAGCAGTAACGACAAACGACAATACAAATTTGAAATATTGTTAGTTTACTTGGCGACTCAATGGAAATTTGAACACTCATTTTCCGTCTAGACTCGAGTTTTGAAAAGTTATTATTGCTAGAATGCTGTCGGCTTTTAAGTTAACGTTCATTGAGAATAGAGAAAGAGGCGACAATGAAATCAAATTATTCTGCATTGTCATTCTTGTCTTAACGATTTTATCTCATAGCACAGTTCGGGCAAGTAATCCAAGCTAGTCAGTTTGTCAGTGTTGTGTTTAAAGTAAAAAGCTTTCTGCTCGTGTACAGTGTGGTACGATTTTCAACTGGAACTTTTTATTTACAAACTTTTTTGTGCTGGTGTTGCTTGACACTTGTATAAGTGTCTTTAACGTGAATTAGAGTGACATAAACAAACGTGCAAAATTAAGTGGGGCGCATATATTACGGTGTGTTTAGGGGTGCAATTTTTTTTACATCCGCCACTGCTTGTCACATTTACTTTTCAGCCAATGAAAAGTCACCATTTTTGCTGGCAAAAAAAGCTAATTCAACATGGACGAAGTTGCAACCATTATTCGATATTAAACTTCATAAAATTATATCACACTGTACAGTCTGAGCGATCATAGTTTCAAGAGCGCACAAAAAGAGCGCTCCAAAACAATCACACGCTTTCTATGTTTATATTGGCCATGGAAAACTTATTTTAGAACAATTATAAGAAACTTTCAATAAGTGATTGAATAGTTCTATAAGTTGAGATTTACACTGCCAATAGATGTGCCTGTAACCACATGAAATTTCATTAACATCAGACTAACACGTTTCAAGAGTTTTGAAATGAGTAGTTCCATAATCCAGGCAATTGTTACTATAAATATAAATAGAAAATAGTTATTAAACATTATAACCAAATTCTCTCATATAATAACCTAACGCAGAATTAAACTAGAAAAAATTGGTGTAACGTATTTTGCGATAGGCCCATTTGTTCACTTGTAATTAAATGTTAAACTAGAAGGTTCTTCTTATTTTTCACAAAACTGCGGCTCAAAATCATAAAACCCTTTTTATAATGGTAAATAGGAGACTCACCCTTCTTTGCTTCATCCTCAGTTTTCCTGGATGGTCCCGCTTTTTCATGCTGGGACTCCGCTTCACGTGGTGACATGCCACTCTCTTTCGAAAGAAGTGCATCAGAATTCTGTGTCTCTTTTTTAGAAAAAAGAAAACCAGAAGGAATTTCTGTCTTGTCCGTTTCATAGATTTTTTTTTTCAAACACGACTCTTTTAACAACTAAACACACGCACGCACAGTTTAAGCTGGCTTAACACACAACGTCCGAAACTGCGTCACTCTAATTGTGACTGCCCCAAGGGGAAGCGACAGAACACACTGGATTGGTTCCGTTCAGTGTTGCCAGCCAAAAATAAGTTAATTCCACTACGAGCACATCCAAATTCCATTACAGTTTCAAATGTAATTTATGATATAGTCTAGATAATTCCTGACGAAATACAGGCTAAATAAATAATTTAAGCTATGAACAAATATATTCCATATCTTTCCAGCTGGGGAATTTAACGATCAGCGACAGCTAGGACGGCAGTGTCCAGTGATGGACCTGAATATCGTGCTTCATTCAAATAGTTGCTGTTAATATAGTAATTGTAGTTTGATGCGACAGGTAATTTTCCTCTTTATATGGAATCTGAACAGGCTAAGGCATAAGGAATTAATTTACAAGGTTTTTTTTAGCATTGTGTAGGTGAAACGTTTCAATGCTTATTAAAATCACAGTGAAATGTATGAATTTGTTGATGCAACAATATTTTGACCACCTTCAGTTCTAAGATAGTAACTGATAAGTTTTTCAAACTTACGGAAATGTTCCTCCGTAATTGTGTACGAAATATAATAATGATCAATAACGGCTCTTGTTTTGGATATCTAGTCATACTTTCAACAAGTCACTTAACGTTTCTGTGAGTAGATTAATAAGTCTTTTAGTTTTAATGTCTGTCATCATGGAGAAAGACTGTCCGGTATCTGCATTCCCGTGTATATATTACATGTTTTGCACTTGGTAGCGAAAATTTACGAGGGTTTTATATTTCGCCAAAGAAAGTTGAATTCCACTACATTTTTATCACTTTCAGAATTTCGCCGCTACACCACGAAGGGCAAAAAACTCCGATACGAGTAGCGGAATTCCGCTACGGTTGGTAAGATTGCACTCACTTCCTTTGCACACATAGGGTGGGGGTAGACACCCCGCCGCAGGGCACAGCTATCTTTTTGCAGCCTCATTCCTCCATGGCTTGTCACGACGTCAGCCAAGCGCAGTTCGCGACTATTTTGAGGCACGGGGTTTCAAAAGCGGATATTCTTCCAATATTGGCGTTTTTTGTGTAAACTAAGGAAGGTGGCTCCGGACACTCTGGACCCCCCCCCCCCCCCCCCCCCCCCCCTCGCCCCTTATATACGTCCGTGTTGCTCGCATTGGTAGGAATCTTACGACTGTCATGTAGATGTCGCGTCTATGGGTTCAATAGGGCCATACTTGTCGCCATGCCGGCACTCAACGGCGCCACGCGACTAGCGTCCGAGAGGGCGCTCGACATTGCAGGACCGTATAGTCACGTCACATACCTTGGGTCAGCAAATGCGCTTGTTTGTAGCAACTCAAGTACACACGCGGGCAGCACGACGACGTCTGGCGCTCCACAGGCTGTGGCTGCGACGAATATTGTTGCAGATTCCTTTGGCAAGGCATCAGAGAGAGGTTTGCTGACAATGATGCGACCAACGAAAACACTGAATACGGCTGTAACACTACATCGTCTTTCCAGACGTGTCCCGGTTCTGCCTACAGCATCACAATGGACATATCCATCAACGTTGCACGACTGCATTCATCATCGTCATAAGGTCCCAGCACCCAGTGTGATGGAATGGAGTGCCATTTGGTATATCACCCGATCACCTCTAATTCACAGGTCCGATATTTTGGGCAGCTGGAACTACATTTCTGATATGTTAAGGCTGGTGCTGTGTCCTATGTTCGAGGTCTCTACGACGTTATCTTTCAGCAAGATAACGCAAGACGATTGTTGGTCTGCCAGCACGTTTCCCAGATCTCTCATGCATTTAAAGCCTCTGGTCATGGATTACCGAGAGATTGGTGCGTCCCCACTTGCCAGCCACTATCACTGATGAACTCTGGCATACCAGCATCATGGAATGACGTACCCGCATGTGTCATCCGAGTTCAGTTCAACTCGATGTCCAGCCAGTTACTGCCAGTTCTGTGGACTTCACATTCTGTGTAGTTTCAAATCACCTACAAATTTAACATTTGCCCTTCGTACTATACTGTACACACACAACAAGTAACATTTCGTTATTTGTTGTAATTTTGACGCCAGCAGTGTTCTTTCTTTTGTGTTATATAGTTAGAAATACATAATTGTTAATAATAATGTACTGGATGGTTGTAATTAAAGTGAAGCTCCTCACCGAGATCCTATGTGGGCTGTAATTACCGTATGGCAGCGAAACTTGGTAGATATTCTAATGCGTTAATGAGGAACCGATTAACGTTGGGAAACAAACTAGTTCCAGTTGTGGTCACCAGTTGCAGTTGAGGCGCTGTGCACTGAATGTATGACGGTATAACACCCACGCTGTCATTTGACAGGGCATACATAACGTGAGTGAACAGTATAGCTATCGAGAAGAGAGACCGTGCGCTGTTAGTGAAATTGTTTTACGCAAACGGCACCAGTTACAGTGCTGCATTGAGCGAGTATCGCCGTCTGAAAGACCTTAGGAGAGGCCCATTTTCATTAAATTGTTTGAAGATGATAACGAAATTCGAAAACACAAGTGAGCTTGGTGTGGCACGTGGAAGAGGAAGGCGTCCTATCAAGGCGGAAGTTATTGACAAGGTTGCTGTTGCTGAATCTGGCCACGCAACACCTGCTCTGGGTAGTGTTAGTGCTCGTGCAGTGTCGTGCGAATTATCCATACCATGGTCAACAGCACAGAAAGTTTTGCGGTCCATTTTACACTGGTACCCGTACAAGACCCAGACAGCGCAGCAACTGAAACCTCATGATCCGCAGCAATATTCTGAATTTGCTCTTCGATTTCTGTCACGGATCGAAGTTGATGACATGTGGGCGGGCAGTTTTCTATGGAATCACGAGATACATTTAGCACCACAGAGTGCAGTGAATACTAAGAAGTGTTGAATTTTTTGTGCTGTTAAACAGCTTGTTGTGAGCGAAGAGCCATTGCACTACCCGTATGTGACTGTGTGGTGTGGATTCACAAGCACATTTATTCTCCATCTGTTCCTCCTTGAAAAGAATACACCCAGAGGGCCTGTCATGTGTACTGTGACGTCTGCACGTTATCGAGACCTCCTTGTGCAGAATGTGATTCTCGCTGTAGAAAATCACTGTTTTCATGCAAGAGGGGGCATCACTTCATGTGAAACATCTGCTTAATGCGACCTTCTGCGAATGTGTTATCTCCGGAGGTTTTCCAGATGCATGGCCAACAAGATCACCTGATCTGAATCCATATGTCTTTTGGCTCTGGGGATATATAAAAGAACACATTTACCACGGACACATTAGTTCTCTACCCGATCTGAAGGCCATTATAAAGGAACGCGTTGCTCAGATTCCACTGGAACTGCTGTGAGCAACTGTCTACGCGTCATTTTACGGATGCAACACATCGTCGACGTCTCCGATGCTCATACTGAACAAATTATGTAATCGGTGATTAATAATAAAATCAACATTATGCCTTTGTCACTTGTTTCAGCTTTGATGCCCATGTCCGTTTACTAGTCCGTTACATATGGAAACATTCCTATACGCCTTTCTTGCATTCACAGTGCCAGATTTGCACCTGGTGGTCAAAACGGGAAATAATTTTTTTCGCAGTAAATTGGCTCCGCATTAACGTATTAGAATATCTTCCAAGTTTTGCTGACATACGATAATTACATCCCAAAAAGATCTTATGGAAGGTCATTTCCTAAGTGCTGATGGTTTTATTACTGACGTACAAATGAAGTTATAGTTGAAAGGATAAATGCCGCCATGAACAATGTCCCGCCTAATCATACAGCTTGGTTTAATATCACTGGTATGAACTATGAAAATATTTTCAGAAACTGTAAAAAAACATCGATTTGAGGAAAAATGAATGACGTGTGAAAATTACATACGTATCAACTTAATCCTGAATTATTAACTGCAAAAATACTGAAGCGAAGGCTGTTTCTGGAGTGGGACGCACTGAGACATGCAGCAAGTGCGTCACCGGCGATGTTAGATAAAGTGCCTTCCATATCGCCGACATGGGTTTGGGCTCACGCCGCCCACGCCAGGAGACCGATAAGGAAATGCGCTCTGGAAGTACCGTTGCACAATCTGTTTGTGAGCCGTGCAGATCGTGACATGGCCATACGATACTGGCGCATGTTGTGTTCCTTTACAGCGTATTAAGTCAGCGTTTCATTAACAAATATTTTTTCTTCGTGCGTGTATTGAAACTGTTGTTTAATTAGGCAATGTTAGAAAACTGAAACTATATGCGGGGGAACAAGGGACGCACACAGAGCGTTGCCAGCGATGAAAGTCAGGTCAAATGCTGGAAAATAACCGATCGGGGATCAAGTTATAGTTTGAAACTTATTCGGTTAATTATTTTAATTATTTTACTATGTTCGACATATTTTGGGTTTATATTTTCGTATTCTACATAATCCTGCGTTTGCACTACAGCCCCCAGTGCTTTAGAAAAGAGTCACGTAATATCCCATTATGGTCTCAACTTACTCTATCTCTGCATTTCGAGAATTTACTCGTCACAAATTATTGTTGGACCATGTGAGTAAATCTATACACAATAAATGACCGGATCAAAATCCAAGCATATGAATAAATTGAGCTTCAGTGTAATCTTTGTTTTCTTTCACTACCACTTTAACTAGTTCTTTCTCACAACAGTGTTTCAGCGACCCGAATAGGAGGTATATATGGAAGTTCACCTGCTAATGGATCTTCCACTGTAATCGTTGTTTCACTTGTTATCATAAAACACAGTCAGTAACTCTAAGCAAAGTTATAGTGCAGTTATAAGAAAATAAAATTCGTTATATCAGTTCCTATTGGAACGTGTATATCGGTGATTCACTTTTAGACTTCAACCTCTATTGGCAGTTTCCTTAGTGAGACTATGTAGCCAAAAGCTAAGAGTACGACAGATTGTTGTGTTCTGCTTGGCCTTTCTTTGACTGGTAATAAAATGGAGAGCAACAATAAATTTTATACTTCACCTATTCGTTCATCCGTCCTCATCGATCTGTGTATCTCACTAGAGATTAATTCTACGCTATATTTTGTTTTACGGTCCGATAATGGTTTAATGTGGCACATAGAGACAGTTGAACATACATACTTTTTAATGAAAAGATGTCCTTCAACAGTTTATACTTCTTTCTTCAGTTCCTGTACGTATTTCGAAGTGAAAGCTTCACCATCAGGGTTTCCGAGTTTGATTCCAGGCTTCCTTTCATGACCAGGTAAAGCAGTTGCACGTGGACTTCCCTTCATTGTTAGTGAAATTTCCCTATGTTGTTTTTATTGTCGTTACACACATTTCGTCGCTGTTGAGCAGACTCTTGCAATGAGCATCTGCGATTGTTTCACAAGGCCAGGAGGAAATCCTCAAGTGGAACTTGGAAACCTTGACTGTGGCTTAACTTTCTTGAGCTAATGTACGACACTGTTCGTTAAAAACGTGGTTCTTAGATGTCTCAGGGTCGTGCCGTACACCATCTGCTTTACGCCCTGATATAGTAGTGACCAGTCAATCCACTACACTGGCGATCGTACGATCAAATGGTTGAGCGCAGACGCACAATGCGAACAGAAGGTTATTAAACATAAGAGATCAGAGGAGCCACTGTATAATGTAGGCTACACTCCAGATTTATATTTTACGTGCATAGTTTCTCACTGAATGGAGGTCCTTAATGAAATAACATAGAGTTCATCTAGTTAAAATGTCCCATTTTCAACTTAAATTGCAGCACACGAGTGATGATAGTTTCCACTTAATATGATCAAATTACTAAATGGGTTTATACACCAGTTTTTCTAACCCCACGCTCAGGTGTGTAAAGTCCATGTACACTGAAGAGCCAAAGAAAGATGGTAAACCTGCCTAATATGGTGTAGGGCCCCTGAGAGCAAGTAGAAGTGCCACAACACGACGTGGCATGGACTCGACTAATTTCTGGTGGGTTTAGTGGTCAGCGGAAGTGTTTAAACTCAGAAGAGTGTTCCTGGAGCCACTCTGTAGCAACTATAGACGTGTGGGGTGTCTCATTGTTCTGTTGGAATTGCCCAAGTCCGTCGGAATGCACAATGGACATGAATGGTTGCAGATGAGCAGACAGGATACTTACGTACGTGTCACCTGTCAGAGTCGTATCTAGGCGTACCAGGAGTCCCCTATCACTCCAACTGCACGCGCCCCACATCATTACAGGACCTCTATCAGCTTGAACAGTCCGCTGCTGACATGCAGGGTCCATTGATTCATGAGGTTATCTCCATACTCGTACACGTCCATCGGCTCGATACAATTCAGTCATCAACAGTCCAGTGTCGGCGTTGACGGCCTCCGGCGAGGAGTAAAGCTTTGTGTCGTGCAGTCATGAAGAGTACTTAAGTGGGCCTTTGTCTCAAAAAGCTCTTTTCGATAATTTTTCGTTGAATGGTGCGCACGCTGACACTTGTTGATGGCCCAGCATTGAAATCTGCAGCAGTTTGCGGAAGGGTTGCATTTCTGTCACGTTGAACGATTCTCTTCAGTCGTCTTTGGTCCCGTTCTTGCAGGATCTTTTTCCGGCCTCATCGATGTCGGATATTTGATGGTTTACCGGATTCCTGGTATTCACGGTACACTCGTGGAATTATTGTACGGGAAAATCCCCACTTCATTGCTACCTCGGAGATACTGTGTTCCATCGCTCGTGTGCCGACTATAACACCACATTCAAACTCACTTAAATCCTGATAAACTGCCATTGTAGCAGCAGTAACCGATCTAACAATTGCACCAGACACTTGTTGTCTTATATAGGCATTGCCGATCGCAGCGCCGTATTCAAATACAGAGATATGTAATCTCTGTATTTGTATACGCATGCATATACCAGTTTCTTTGGCGCTTCAATGTATAACGAAACACAGTCTCATACTCCGACAGCCGAAGTCACAGTCACAAGTCTTTGTTCAGAGCCTATCTCTTGGCTGCACTCCCGATAGCGAAAAACAGTCTCCTATGGTCGAGGTGTAACATCCACTCTCACATCGGAAAAACCAAACCACCCCTCTCTGTCTGAAGGCCTTAACCTAATCCCTTTTTCTTGCATTTTCCAGGAGCTCCCAAGAGCACATTTCCCATCACCACGTCCACCAACGGCACCAAACTTTAACAGATGGGATCTCAGGTAGCTGCCCACCACATAAGTCGCATCTTACATCACTTTGACACATCGTGTGTAATTAAATGGAATGAAAATGAATTGGAAATGTAAATATAAATGGAATTGGACCACTATACCCACACTAATAATTCTACAATTAATTTACATATCTTAAGTGGAACATTATTTGATACCGTGTCTACTGACACTAATTACTATTCCTTTAAACATAGATGTATGATTTACATAGACGAAGATGAAACTTCCTGACAGATAAAAACTGTGTGATGGACCGAGACTCGAACTCGAGACCTTTGCCTTTTGCAGGCAAGTGCTCTACCAACTGAGGTACCCAAGCACGACTCACAGCTATCATAGTTGTGAGGACGGATCCTGGATCGTGCTTTGGTACCTCAGTTGGTAGAGCACTTGCCCCCGAAAGGCGTGTTGCCTTGCGCGTCGAGCGAGCAGGTTGTTAACTTACGCGTGTGCCGCAGCGCCGCTTGTGTCGAAGCTACTGTCTCGTTGGTGTATCGGCCGGAGTCACATCGTAGTTGCGTAGCGGAGTTTGTTGTCGTTTTCATTCTTGGAGGCGGTGTTTTCTGCCCGATCCATGGTGTCTGTCGAGTCTCCTAAATCTGTTCCTCGTCGACCTACTGTTCGTTTCAGTTTTGACAAGAGTACCCGTCGTGTTTAACCTGGCTCCTTAGAAATTTACGATTGGTTGGCAGATGTTATCTGTGTCACACCTGATCAGGTACATACTTTGCTCTGATTTTGTTCCGATTTGTATGCATTCTTTGTGAAGTTTTATGATCCCGTTCAAGTAGAAAGACTTCTCTCCCAGGTTGGTTCTAAAGTGTTGTTTACACATCACGATGGTTCCGTTAGTCAAGTCCTCCTTGAAAATGCGGCACTTGAGTATACTCCGGTTAGAATTTATAACCTTGCTCCTGAAGTGGACGATTCATTTCTTAATACAGCGTTGCTTCCGTTTGGAGTCATACGGCATATCCGATGGGAACGCTGGTCAGCACAACATCGCTTCCAGTGTTATAATGGCATCCGGACTGTGCACATGTGCGTTAAAAAGGATATTCCTTCCCACTTAACTGTTTGTGGTTACCGAATCCATGTTACGTATACAGGGCAAGAAGGAGCATGTTTTCTCTGTAACGAAAGCGGTCATCTCAGATCTGATTGCCCGCGCCGTACTACTGTTCTGACGTCTCCTCATCAAAAACGTCTTCCTTTAACGTTAGCAGACATAGTAACTTCGCAGTCAGCTGTCAGTCAGTCTCCAGCTTACCCCCTACTCCTCGCGAATTCCCACCGTTACCGACGCGTACCAGTGCGGCCTCTGTCCTTGAGGGGACGACGGTTCCTGCAGCGCAAGTCAAACGCCGGCGGACTGAGGACGGTACAGATTTCGAGGACGCCCAACTCCGGGGTCGTTCTTCTGACACGGCGTTGACAGAGGGTGCACCTTCTGGCGGCAGTGCGTTGTCTACTGATGTCAATTGTGATTCCAGTATTACTAGAGAGGATGTAGCTGCTTCTGTTAATGTTGAAATGTGCGTTCAATCTGCGTCCCCCACTTCACCCGTCGACGTGGCGATTCCTGTGGGTTCCGTAGTTCCCGCAGAGACGTCGTCTGCTGGCCAGCATTTACAGTGTTCTAGTGCAGTACCACCCCTCCTCCACGCTGAGACCGTCGAGCAACAGGATTCTACGGGTTCTCTTCCTGATGTTCAGGAGATACCACCCGACACTGGCACTGCATTACCTGTCTCTTCTGTACCTGACGTTGCTGTTGGTCTTTCTGAGTTGTGCTCCCCGATTCCCGATAAGTGCGGTGACGATAGCTCCTCTGTCAAATCGGAGCTTGACGTGCCCCCAACCCCTCCACATCAAGAGTGTATGTTTTCACGGAGTGGCGTGAAACAGCGTTTTCAAACTGCCACTGCGCGTCGTAAAAAGAAAAGCGAGGATTCTTCGGCGTCAGGTGGTGAGAACCAGCATTATACCTTCTTTTCCTCACCTCCGGACGTTGGGGAGAGACGGACGTGATAGTGCTTTTTGCTTAATGTTGTTTTATTGACCTTACATGTGTTAACGGATGCAGGCGTATACATTTCTAACCCTCAATGTTAATAGGATACGTTCCCAGTCACGGCTTGCTGCGTGATGCCAGTTTATTTACGATTACCATGCTGATATCGTGTGTTTACAAGAGGTATTATTTGATGTGTTTTGTCTTCCTGGATATTCTATGTTTTTCAGTGTAGCGCCTGAAAATTCTACCGGTATGGCTTTGCTTTATCGAGATGGAGTCCCGCTGACGGACTTCGAAACGCTAGATGATGGTCGCGGTATAGGCTGTAGTTTTTATGACCTCACCTTAATTTTTCTTTACGCTCCGTCTGGATCCTGTCGTTCATCCGATCGCGCGCGGTTTTATAAGGAAGAAGTTATTTATTTACTCCGACGGAAACCGCGCAAGGTTTTGTTAGGGGGTAATTTTAATTGCGTCTTACGCCGTGTTGATCAGACCCACAATTATACATTTTGTCGCGAACTTAATGGTATTGTGACGTCCTTGCATCTCCAGTATGCTTGCGTTTGCAGATATCCTACATTGGTGCGGTTTACGTTTTTTACAGCTACTTCAAGTAGCCGATTGGACCGCTTTTATTTATTTGCCCCCATATGGTTCAAATGGTTCAAATGGCTCTGAGCACTATGGGACTTAACATCTGTGGTCATCAGTCCCCTAGAACTTAGAACTAATTAAACCTAACTATCCTAAAGACATCACACACATCCATGCCCGAAGCAGGATTCGAACCTGCGACCGTAGCAGTCGCGCGGTTCCGGACTGAGAGCCTAGAACTGCTACACCACCGCGGCCGCCCCCCCCCCCCCCCCCCCATATGGAGTCAGCTTCTATCGATTGATGTAATTCCTGCCAGTTTCACTTATCACTGTGCTATCTCAATGACTTTTAACCACGTCTCGCAGCGGGTTCATCTTTCGCCCCCTTTATGGAAGCTAAACACTCTACATCTCACCGACCCTCTCTGGAAGGCATCATCGCAGACGTATGGCGGCGGACAACCCAGTCCCAGACGCGTTATTCTTCACTTCTAGAATGGTGGGTTACCTTTGCTAAACCCCGGATTCGCAATACACTCAAGCATTTTAGTGCTGAAAAAGCGGCTGAAATAAGGCGCACTAGGGAATTTTATATCCTCTGTACCTCGTCCATCATTATTTAGTTAAGTACCCAAATAACAGATCTCATCTACTTACATTGGTGTGCAAAAATTAAGGACAAAAGTAACTTTCGCATGATGTGTCACTGCCAAACAACGCAGCTCTATGAAACTTGGACCACACATAGAAAGAACTATATTACTGACGGTAATTTAAAGAAATGCGTAATGAGACGTACAGAAATGACAGTTTTCTTCACAAACAGCAATTACACTGCAGTACTACGATTTATGATGGTCCATTGTACATTACAAAAGGAGGGACATAGTGTAAGTAGGCTGTTCAGGTTTTTTTATTGGTAACGCCGGCTGGCTCAGAGAAAAATTAAATAGACGCTAACCTTGAGAAAAATTCCTGTGTTCTTTACCGACGTATACCACATTGCGTTCAAGTTGAAACTCTGCGTACTAGGAAGAGTAAAGACTTACACCACATTTCACATGTAAACCGTTTATTGAAAGATAATCTGCTTTTTAACTTTGTCTTTGCCATAAAACATTTCACTTCACATTTCTAGTATGCTTTGTCACACTGAGAAACTGTTAACATGCAACAATGTTTTGAAGTTAACTATCCAGTCTAGAACCTAGGGAACATTTTTAAACAGAAATAATGAATGCATTGTTATAGTGAACAGACGACACAGTGTTCTTATTTGTACATTCTTGCTTGTTAGTTGCACGATTACGTAACGACTATAAGGCTTACATACTTAGAACATATACTGTTAATGAGATTTTAATGCAACATTTTGGTTTAGTTGAAAAGACATTTTTTATTTGAAGTACTTTCTGTGAGATTAAAGATGACTTAGCATTTGGTTTCTTTGATAGCTATACGATTATATCACGACGCTACTAACGTGTGACACAATTTACATTGTGCTTTTGCGGTGTATCTGTTTTATATCTGCACAGTTTTCCTGAATTCTTCTGGAAAGGAAAACATGTTTTAGTAGTAACTTTGTGGTATAGCTACAATGAGACAACCTTTTCTGTAGCACAACAGTACGTTACAGTACAGTACTTACTTCATCATGGCAATATGCGTAGTAACTACGATATCTATACGCAAAGCATTTCACTTTTGTTTATCATGAGGTAAGTACATTGACTTCTGCAGAACTTGGCTTTCGAGGACGATAAGTACGACACTTCCACAGAGATTATCTTACAACAAGACGCACAATTTAGCGCTACAGTACACGTATTTGATTGATTAATTTTGTACTTAAAACATTTATTTTTAAAGATATTTGAAGTAAAATGATACAAAGGTTTTCCGTGATACATTTCATTTCATTGCTGTAATCTGTAACACATGAGGGTATAATTACATTAATCCTCAGGGGGGTACATGCTTACTTTGTGTACCATGTGTATGGCAAGCACAAGGAGCCCTAGCTAATATGGTATTTGCTTATACAACTTTACACATCGGTACCATATTTCTCTAACACAGAATTACACAGCTATCTGATCATTTAACTGAGAGAGACAAATATTTATTTTACTACATCAGTGACAGATGTTTACATAATTACACGGTTGGATAACTTCACACTTATGAAATTGTATTTTGTCTGTACTTTGTGAAATGTTCATATCTTTTCGGAACCATTGTGATACTATGAGAGCTTTGAATGATGTATTTGGTATGGGATCATGATTTTTAAAGTACGTTTGAGGCAGATGACACTTTTGACATGAGCAGAGAATTTTTTAAGGTTTTCAAATTATTGGAGGAATCTACGACGATTTTGAGAGTTGACTGAGGTGTTATGATGTTATTATTACGATGACTATGTGTATTATGCTGTTGCGGTATGTTTATGATCAATAAGCTGATGCTATATTAGTTATTTGATTATGCTACGTATCTGTTATGATGAAATATTGAAGAAGTGTCGACGAATAAGGTAAGGAATAATGAGTAGTGCTTAGGGACTCTGGTTTGTGAAAAAGGTTGTTGGAAACCAAGAATCGTATTTTAAGAATTACGAAATGTATGTAAATGCGTGAATGTATTACAATGCAGACGAAAATTTTTTGGAGACTGTTATGTCAATAGGATTTTGTTTCTACAGATGTGTAACGCAAATTCTTGACCTGTGAAATTTTTTATATGAGACTGCCACTGTAGCGGAAACTGGTGTCCTAAATATTTCGGTAAGACAGTTAAGTGACCACTTGCACGTAATGCGTCGTGGGCACCCAGCTGCGCGACAGCCACCTGACAAAAGAAAGCCATTAGGTAAAAAAAAAGAGGCCATTATCCTCGCTATTGACATTCCTTTGTAGAAAGCATCTCAAAAACGACACGCTCATTACTTGGAAAGATACTTTCTTACATCTGCACACCTGATAATGACAAGCGTCTTTCTACGAGAGTTGAGAGAATTTGTACTAACTTATGAAATGTCACATGACTATTGTATGATATTGTTATGCTTTGCCTTTCATAGTTGTTTATTTTATTTGATATCTAGTTTCCAGCTGTGTTGCAGCATTGGTTTTATAAAATAAAATGCATTTGCTAATGTGAACACTTTCTGTCAACAGATCTATTAAATAATAAATGATCCACATTCTTCAAAAAAGGAGCACTTGGAAAGGAAAGAACAATATGAAGGGACTAGTAACAGTAACTGCATACATAATTTTCTTTTCAAGTACATGGTATTATTTTTTTTACAATATGTTGTTGTGGTGCATCACTTTAATTACATAGACACTAAGATGTGACACAGGTATTAGACATGGCCATCTTTAGTATACTATTTTTTCTGCTTGAGCTTTGTCATGTTTAGATATAAGTTATTGCATTTGCTGCTGCTGTTTGCCAGGCATAGTGTCACTGAATTTCACTTTGTATTACTCTGTTAAGCCAGTTTTACTACTGAATTATTTTTCTTGTCTGTTCATTGATTCATATTAGTTGTAATGTTGCATTTGCTTTGCTAAGTCCTATATTGCTGCCTTTTTTGCCAATTTGCATTTTTTTGTCATTGCTGTTTGTGTTAATTGTTTTGTGCTGCTGCATTGCGTCGTCCCTTAGTTTAGCATCTGAGCTCAGTAGGTTTAACTTAGCTTAAGATGGGGTAGACTATATAAGAAACTAACTATGATGAATTGGAAGAAAAGCATTGAGAAGCTATAAGAAAATGGTTTGACCAAAAAAAGTAGTGTACAGTGGAGAAAAACTATTTTTGAAAGAGGATGTGAACAGAATACAGAAAGCATACTTGGATAGGATTTTTTTTGTTGGCTGGAGCAAATGTTGATATAAGAGGGATGATCTATGAAATGAAGTTTTGGGTTGGACTGCAGTACCAAATGTTACCCTGAAAACAAACCCTGTCACTTCCTTTTGTGTTATCCCACTATGTGTTTGTGTACCCTTGTGTATTTATTTTCTTCCTGTCTCTGTGTACTGTTTCATAGAATTTTTTCTCTTCTAATACTAAGCTACATTCACTATGACGAGGAATACTGTTATCCTCAAATACAATTTGCATTAATAGCATGTTATATACTTCGTAAAGATGTTTACACATTATTTATTCAGTTTTGTTCTAATGCTCATGTGTGAAGCTGATGTTTCAAAAGTTATTCTGATCTTTTATGTATGTACTTATGTCGTAAATTTTGTAACACTGATGTATTTGTTATTTCGATTCTTTTGTAAAGCCTGTATTACTGCAAATGTTATCTGTACTATTATGTTCTTTACTGATATATTTTGTACCTTTGTTATTGTATTCTCATGTTATAAAATTGTAATTGACACCAGTTCATCAAATTAAGTAACTTGTAAATTACATTTCACTGCACACATTTCTGTTGGTCATAGTATATGGACAATATGTGAGAAGTAGGGACTGATAGCGTTTGCACGTGTGTTAATAATTCAGCAAGGGATTGGATAACAGCATTGCTTGTTCTAAGGACATTTCAAACAAATTCTTTGTGAGTGGACAAGTGGTGGTTTATGGTCTTGCTATATTGTCCACAAGACTCTTCGATGGTGATTGTGCACGTGCACAGTCGCAACAGTTGGCTGCTAGCCATCTCTACAAGGACTACAGTGGGTCTACACCTTTGATGACTCACAAATACCATTATTTCTACATGACCAACCTACCAATATTCTTCAAAACTTCGACTGACTCTGCTGTGGGTTTGCTGTATTGTGGCCCATTACCTGTCAGCATGTCAAGAGTCAGCACTGTCTTTCCGTTGGAAGGACAACACTACCTCTTCAAGACTGCATGGAAATCCACTACTTACGTGTGCATTTTCTTTTACTGCTCAGACATTGAGCAAAAACTCTGCTATTTTACTGTGATGAACGATCAGGACTGTCTTTATGGACTGTGAGAAAATTAGCTTTTGGCCAACATTGTATCGATAAGTGTGTGAATTTCATTTCTTTGTTATTGTAATTATGAAAAAAATTTTTCAAATCTGTATTGGCCACTGCGCAAAACAATTTGTAAATTTTTTTGTGGGGAGCATGGGGGCTATGTAAGTAGGCTGTTTAGGTTTTTTTATTGGTAACGCCACATAGCGCTCTGTATGAAAAATCACTGGCTGTGCTGTGTGCAGTCAGTGGCTGGTTGGCATTGTTGTAATACTCGCCATTGTAGTGTTGGACAGCTGGATGTTAACAGCGCGTAGCGTTGCGCAGTTGGAGGTGAGCCGCCAGCAGTGGTGGACGTGGTGAGAGAGATGGCAGAGTTTTGAATTTTGTAAGACTGGATGTCATGAACTGCTATATATATTATGACTATTAAGGTAAATACATTGTTTGTTCTCTATCAAAATCTTTCATTCGCTAACTATGCCTATCATTAGTTAGTGCCTTCCGTAGTTTGAATCTTTTATTTAGCTGGCAATAGTGGCGCTCGCTGTATTGCAGTTGTTCGAGTAACGAAGATTTTTGTGAGGTAAGTGATTTGCGAAACGTATAGGTTAATGTTAGTCAGGGCCATCCTTTTGTAGGGATTTTTGAAAGTCAGACTGCGTTGCGCTAAAAATATTGTGTGTCAGTTTAAGCACAGTCATGTATAATTTTTCAATAGTTCTTAATTGAGCGTTCGATTATTAGAGACGAATTGCATGTACTGCAACATGTTCGCATGCTGATCATAAAGTTGGTAAGGAGATTTAAGTCGGGAGAATGGGCAGGCCAGTAAAAAATAATGGAAATGAGCGTACAGCATTGTGGGCCGGGACTCCCCCAATTGCATTCCATGCCACATTGGGCGACTTGCACGTCGGAGATGAGGATGAAATGATGATGAGGACAACACAACACCTAGTCCCTGAGCGAAGAAAATCTCCTGCCCCAGCCTGGAATAGAACCCCATCTCCTGCCCCAGCCGGGAGTCGAACCGGGGTCCCTTGGCGTGGCATTCCGCTGCGCTGCCCACTCAGCTAACGCGGGCGGACAGGCTGGTCAGTCAATTCGCCGAAAATCCTTTCGTTCCGAGAGCTCCTGCACTTGCGCAGTTCGATGCTGTCGCGCATTATCATTCACAAAAATGACGTCAATGTCGAATGCACCCCTGAAAACACGCACAAGCGGAAGGAGTATAGCAATAGGATGGGGCCCCTCCACGCCCACATCAACGTGGTGGCCAAACCAAAAGTTCTACTGTCACCTCCGTACAACATGTTAGTTTTTGAATCAGGAGTCACAGGATGCGGGCTGTGATGTTATCCATGCGTCTGGGTAAGATTACTCATTTACATGGTCCATCATGAGATAGAAGTGGTCGAAAACGATCGAAGGGTAGTGGTTGTAAGGACAGAGGAAAAAAAGGGCAAAGGCAAGTGCCAGGGGAAAAAAACCTCTGCGACAGTAGGAGGGTAGTAAGGGCAGTAGCGGCTTGCTAGCTGCGACAGAGCATGCAAGGTGATGTAAAGTTATTGTGAGGTATCGTGCATCGTTACCTATGTTGTTGCGTGTTCGTTAAATCTGGGTCTGTCCGGGTGCTGCGGCTGGGCTCGTGTGGATTCTCCTGGGGCCGCCGCAGTGGCTTCCTCCCTGTAACAAAGGAATTCAGTGCGGCAACGCATGCGCTGCCATTACGCCGTCTACTACGCCGTGTCGTCGGTGACTTGGCACAGCTTCATCAGGCTGGTGCAGAACGGCGGCGGCCGGCCGCCGTTCGGGGTCCTCCTCTACTGCACGGCGCAGCCCTTCTGCACCTGAGCCTCGAGCAGCTCCATTTGGTCGGAGAACTGCGCCGCTTCAGCGTCGGAGAAATGCACGCCGCTCGCTCGCAATCGTGCGATGAGGGCTGCCTTTTTGTCCTCTCGGTCCCTTGCGTCGCCGCCGGTACCGGTGGGACGGCGGTTGTCTTCTTTGCACCTTTCACATGCGGTGCTGCCGTTGGGCGAAGACTGCACGCAGTTGCCTCAAGGCTTCTTCCTTCTCTGCAGCCACGGCGGCTGTGAAGGCAGCCGTCTCTGCCGCCATGACGGCTTTGAGTCCTGCACCGTCGCAGTACCGTTAACTGGCGTGTCTGCCGTGGTCAAAGATTTGGAGGTCAGTACACCCATGCTGTATTGTGTCTCCCCACACCATAACAAATGGATCATAAAAACGATCGTGTTCGACAGGATTCTGGACGTATCCTCATATGATGAGAGGAGGTAATACGGTATGTAATGTACCCAGGAAAAATGCCGAACACACGCTGTGCACATAGACAAGCGAGTTCGGTGAGCTGTTGACGATAGGAGAGTCGAACGCTAACGGAACGTTTTATGTCGCGTTTAGAGTTTGAAACTTCACCTTCGTCGTGTGGTCTGCCGCGGCTGTCGCCGATAGGGCTGTTGATAAAATACCGATATATCGATATTATCCAAATATATCGATATAAGTATATTGTGCTCACCGATATAGTTCGCACCTCGTGGTCGTGCGGTAGCGTTCTCGCTTCCCACGCCCGGGTTCCCGGGTTCGATTCCCAGCAGGGTCAGGGACTTTCTCTGCCTTGTGATGACTGGGTGTTGTGAGATGTCCTTAGGTTAGTTAGGTTTAAGTAATTCTAAGTTCTAGGGGACTGATGACCGTAGATGTTGAGTTCCATTTGAACCATTTTTGAATATTAATGTGTCGATATCGAAATGGCAGTATCGAGTACCGATTATTTTATTTTATATTATATTTTTTAGCAATTTTCGATAAATATTTGAAGCTGTTCTTTTGAAATTATAATAGAACATGATTTCACTTTCACTGTGTGAAGGAGTCTTAATACTTTTTGAGCTTTCATCACGTCCACTCTTTCTCTTTGACTGTGTGAAGCAAGTATGGACGGCACAAAGAAGAAGTCCGATTGCACTGGGGCGGTGGCAGTGTGATTGGAATAACATGATATCCAATGTGAACAACAATTTTTAACGCAACTAGTGTGCTATTTCTTCACATCTGCATTCTTCAAAAACAGTTGCTGAAACTGATGAACTAAAGTATAAATAACTAGATCGGTCTTTGCAGTGGGCGGACACTCTCAGGGGAAATGCTGCTGTAATCGGCGCTCGGTGCTACCAATAGAAACCACAACGTTCAACTTCACCACGCAATTTTGATACTACAACTGCTAGGGCACTGAGAAATCTGATATGTGACGAAACCGAACGACGGACCCATCGGACACTGCAGTTACTATTGTTAGCAGAGTGGATATTGCCAAACGTGAACGTGCATCGTTTCCTTTCAATTCTTGCTCTAAGGCGGATAAGCAAGCTGTTAGCTTGTTGATGTATAGAACATCTAATAATAAATCGATACTTAAATATACAGCTCTAAAACTGACAGTATATTTATAATGTGCAGCCGATATTTTTTGGCTGGTACGTCGTTATTTTTTCCATCTATATATAGATAATTTCTTTCGTCGTATCGAGGGCCGTTAACAACATTTTTAAACATCGATATATCAGATTCCCGATAATTTAAAAAATAGCAACAGTCCTAGTCGGCGGTACTGTAATCTGTTTTGTTTGAAGGTGGACACGCTCCCAAGATGAGGCATGGCTATGGGATCTCTGAATGGTGGTGACGGTGGTGATAGCTACACATCTTAACGTACTCTGACGGACTAAAAGTATCCGGAGATCCTATGATCGAAAGTATCCGCACACCCTATGTAATGCTGAATTTATCACTAGATGTCGGGAGTGGTGGGGAGGCAGGGAGTATCGTGTTGTCAGCAAAGAAGCAGTAACAGCAGAATCGGTCTGTCGTGAGATGTCAGTGACTTAGAACCTGAACTAGTCACTGGATGTCATCTGGGCAAGAGATCCATCAGTGATTTCTCAGCGCTTCTTAAACTACCAAAGTCGACTGTTTCTTATGTGGTTGTGAAGTGCAAATGCAAAGGAACAACCGCAGGTAACTCAAAACCAGACAGGGCTCATTTACTGACGGACAGGAACGGCAAGATTTCAGCGGAAGGAATCAGTCGTGAGTTCCAAAGTGCTATCACAGTCCATTTAGTACCTTGACTGCGCGTAAGGAGTTAAAAAGATTGAAATACTGCGGTCGATCGGCTTCTCATAAGGCACACATTTGTGTAGTCAGTGCTAAGCGATGCTTGAGGTGGTGTGAAGAGCAACACCATTGGAAAGTGGATGATTGGAGACGCGTGATTTGGAGTGATGAATCACGCTATATCCCGTGACAATCCGATGGAAGGTTTCGGGTTTGTCGAATGCACAGAGAACATTACCTGCCATTATGAAGAGCGCAAGCAGTGACGTACTGAACAGATGGTGATGTTACGGTGTTGGGGTGTTTTTCGTGAGTAGGATGTGGTCCCTTATTGCGCTTGAGACGACGCTATGTTCGGAAGCATATGAACACATTTAACAGCCTCGTGTAATGCGTATAGTAGAGTAACAGTTCGGTGACGATGATTGCTTAGTCGTGAAGCATTATCTGTGAGACAATTGTTCGTGACCAATAATCCAAAAGTGCACTGACCTGTCCACAGCCACGACATCAACCCCATAGAGCACCTCTGATATGAGATACAGCGTGGACTTCGCTCCAGCTCCCAACATCCGCTCTTGAGGATGAATGACTGTCATCCTAAATCTGAATCTTCATGTATATCAATACGCTGCAAGCTACCTTGCGGTGCATGGCGCAGGGTACTTTGTGCACCACTGTCATTTCCGCCCTTCCCCGTTCCAGTCGCGAATAGTTCGCGGGAAGAACGATTGCCAGTAAGCTCGTGGGCTCGAATCTCTCTAATTGGACTCTGTAATTCATGGTTTTTTTTACAAGATATGCGAAGGAGGAAGCATTATATTCGTTGACTCTTTTAGGAACGTACGCTCTCGGAAATTTAACAATAAACTGCAGCGTGATGCAGGACGCCTCTCTTGCAGCGTCTGCCGTTGGGGTTGGTGGATCAACTTGTGACACTTTCGTGGTTATTAAATGAACCTGTAACGAAACAAGCTTCTCTTCTTTGAATCTTCTCCATTCCTATATCAAACTTGTCAGGTAAGGATCCCATACTGCAGAGCAATATTCAAGTACTGGTCGAAATAGGTATTTGTAAGCTACCTCCTTTGTTGATGGACTAATGGACTACATTGCCTCCACAGACGTGCACTGTCCTCTTTGAAAGAGTCCCAGACGGAGTTAACCCCGTGATTAAGGCGAAAGTTGAACACGTGCCATATTAATGTCCACTAATAGGTATCTGGATACTTTTAATCAGATAGTGTATGTACCTGTTGCGTTGTACAATGGCGGCTGCCACGAAAATAGGCGCCTCAAGGCAGTGTCATTGTTCTACAGCATTGACAATGAGTGATAATATTTCAAATGTTACTACAAATTCTAAACTGTGATAGAATACTTTCCAAAAGAAAATTCTTGCTAGCTGCTACGAAAAAAAACCAACACTACAAGAAATTTTGAAGAAATTTTTTTTGCTTCAACCTGTGGCAAAAAAGAACCAGTATCACATTTGGACAAAAGTAATATATGGCCGTTCTCAGAGTTGATGCGGCGAGTTCAAAATGTCTCATCGCATTGCCGTATGATTTTTCGCCTGCCTGGGTTACCTTCCTTCAAATGGACCCTCCAAATATTCCTCTTTTTCGTTTACCTCAGCCAGCGTCAGTAGTATCGTTGGTGTGTGATCGTTACGTGTTGACGTGAACGTTGAAGTTT
Source organism: Schistocerca gregaria (assembly GCF_023897955.1). Taxonomy (NCBI): domain Eukaryota; kingdom Metazoa; phylum Arthropoda; class Insecta; order Orthoptera; family Acrididae; genus Schistocerca; species Schistocerca gregaria. The sequence continues at coordinate 648,488,709 of NC_064931.1, read as the reverse complement.
AGTTCCTTTGTTCAATTGTTTCGCTTTGGTCACTGTTAAAATGCTAACCATTGAAGAACGTGTGTTTTTAGTCGAACAAGTGTTCAAAGCTGGCGGTAAATACACAGTTTCAGTTCGTCAAACATTTAATTCAGTTTTCCAGGAGACAACACTCCCACATCGCGATACTGTGCGAGATTTGAGTAACAAATTTCGAAGTACGGGTTCAGTGACAGATGCACCGAGAAGTGGTCGTCCTAGCGTTTTGTCTGAGGATAAACTACTCGATATTTCCGATAAAATGTCCATGAGACCGAACAAGTCAGTAAGAAAACTCGCCCAGGAAATCGATGGTAGTGTCGGAACGGCCCACACACCTGTAAGGAAAAAAATTAGAACTTTTCCCATACAAAGTGACAGTCGCTCAAGAACTGAAAAATACTGATCATGGCAATAGACTGCATTATTGTCTATGGTTCAAAAATTTCGTTCAACAAAATCGAAAGGATATCCTCAATGAAACGTTTTTCACTGATGAGGCGTGGTTTCATTTATCCGATACATGAACTCGCAAAATTCTCGTATGTGGAGTACTACAAATCCATTGTGTACTCAAGAGGAACCATTTCATTCTGTGAAAATAGAAGTTTGGATTGCAATTTCTAGACGTCGGATTGTGGGTCCCATATTTTTCAACGAAACATTAAACGCACAACGATTCTGCAGTGATATTCTGTACCCATTCATAGGAGAACTTGTATTAAGTGAAATACTGAACAAGATGGTGCAACCGCGCATACAGCTCGCATTTCAATGTTTTTTGTTATCGCATAATTTCACAGGGACTTTGGTCTCCACGATAGCCTGATGTAACACCACCTGACTTTTCCTTCTGGGGTGCAGCGAAAGCAACTGTCTATAATGGTTCAAATGTCTCTAAGCACTATGGGACTTACCATCTGAGGTCATCAGTCCCCTAGAACTTAGAACTACTTAAACCTAGCTAACCTAAGAACATCACACACATCCATGCCTGAGGCAGGACTCGAACCCGCGACCGTAGCAGCATCGCGGTTCCGGACTGAAGCGCCTAGAACCGCTCGGCCACACCGGCCGGCGCAACTGTCTATAAAAACCGTCCAAAATCCATCGATGAATTGAAAATTGCAACATCCACTTTCACTGTTTCTATTACAGAAGAAATGTTGCAGCTTGTGTTTGGAAACATGATTAGATGAATTGAATTGTGTATTCAACAACAGGAGGGACACTTTCAACATTTAATGTGAAAATTTGTAAGTAAAAATGAATATTCAATAAATTAATAACTTGTTTTTCACTGAGTTTCATTTCGGTATATTCACTGCAGCATACGGCACGCGTGGTTAACAATCATACGGCACTGCGGAGAGACTTTTTGAACACCCCGTCGATGCATGAGATGTTATTGCGGTGATTACAAAATGGAGTCAAATTGAGAAAGGATCTGCCAGGATAAGCCCTCTAAACAGTATGACATTGCACCCACTCTGACCCAGGTGTATGTCATTCGGTGGGGAAGGATGTCATAAAGCTGTTGTATCCTCTCCTGAGGGAAGCAGGCCCACAACTGTTGTAACTGGTCCTTGGGAGCCTGGGCAATAGCACTGGGACAGAGCTGACATCCGAACTGGGCACACACGTTCTGGGGATCTTCTTGACTACGGAAGTACTTCAGCATCAAGCAGAGAGTTCATGTGCCATGTATGGACGAGCATTGCGCTGTTGTAAAGCGGCACCACGATACCGTCGCATGAGAGGTGGCACATGAGGACCAAGGACATATGTAACGTACCACCACAGTCTAACATAACAGTCGCGACACTCACTGCTGTAAAAGTTGTTACCGTTTGACAGATTTAGCGACACTTGCGCCCCAAGCGGCGAGTAAGATGAACATCAGATGCGTCGTAAGTATAATGTTTGTTTTGCATCCATTTCCTACGTAATTTACAAAATATTTGAGTTATTTTCTTACCTCAAAGGGTTTGCGTAGTGTCAGAAGGCATGTATGATTCTAAAAATGATTCTAAAATAAGCGCGAGTGTGGACAAAAACCATGAATCGAGTGGCAAGCTACAACACATTCGTGAAGAAACACTTGTGACATTGGATAGAATTGCAGCTTACCACGTTGATATCAAAAGAATATAAACACGTAGATTCAAACGTAAGAAGCACAGACTTGTTCCTCTACATGCAAAAGCGATCGACAGCTCATTCATTGTTCTGTAGGCCTAATGTGTTTGTCATAGTCGCCTATTGCCACAAGTACGACCTTCATCTTTATATTATTATAAGTGGGGCAAGCAACTGCCAAATAGTGGGAGAAATATGTTGAAAACATTATAATGAGCTCATTACATTACATTTCACGCAAAACCAAATATTTGAATAATTTTCAAACAATCTGTCAGTAAACAAGGTGCTAACAAAGTAATGTCATCACACGTAGCAAGCAAGGAAAATTAAGTGACTGTTGTATTCTCCAACAGTTTATTGAACGTAACTACTTCTACAATACAATAGCTGGCTGTACAGTAGATGTAGACGTCCGTCGATCTAGGCGAAGATGTGGTTCCTCTCGGTCGGCTGGTACTTCGATCGGCGGTGCAGTATAGCGGCTTCGGTGATTTCTTCTCGGAGACTCTGCTATAGCGCTTGCCATTAGCAGCGGACGAAAACTGGTCTGCCTTCGACCGGTCGGGCCTATATAGTAAGCTGGAGCCAATAGAAACCCGGTGTAGGAATCCGTGGCCGGATATATCGCGGCGACCTCTGCAAGGAAAGGTTCCTATTAATCGACTGGAATCTTCGCCGTGTTTACCTGATGTCTTCGCCTGTTTGGCTGTTGGTTTGCTTCCCTCATAGCGTGGCTGTTATGCGGTGCTGCCTGCCATTTAGGGGAACCCGATGGCAGACAGTACAGTGACTAACAACAGAAGTGAATGAAATACACTCCTGGAAATGGAAAAAAGAACACATTGACACCGGTGTGTCAGACCCACCATACTTGCTCCGGACACTGCGAGAGGGCTGTACAAGCAATGTTCACACGCACGGCACAGCGGACACACCAGGAACCACGGTGTTGGCCGTCGAATGGCACTAGCTGCGCAGCATTTGTGCACCGCCGCCGTCAGTGTCAGCCAGTTTTCCGTGGCATACGGAGCTCCATTGCAGTCTTTAACACTGGTAGCATGCCGCGACAGCGTGGACGTGAACCGTATGTGCAGTTGACGGACTTTGAGCGAGGGCGTATAGTGGGCATGCGGGAGGCCGGGTGGACGTACCGTCGAATTGCTCAACACGTGGGGCGTGAGGTCTCTACAGTACATCGATGTTGTCGCCAGTGGTCGGCGGAAGGTGCACGTGCCCGTCGACCTGGGACCGGACCGCAGCGACGCACGGATGCAGCAAATTAGGGACACTGTTGCTCCTGGGGTATCGGCGAGGACCATTCGCAACCGTCTCCAAGAAGCTGGGCTACGGTCCCGCACACCGTTAGGCCGTCTTCCGCTCACGCCCCAACATCGTGCAGCCCGCCTCCAGTGGTGTCGCGACAGGCGTGAATGGAGGGACGAATGGAGACGTGTCGTCTTCAGCGATGAGAGTCGCTTCTGCCTTGGTGCCAATGATGGTCGTATGCGTGTTTGGCGCCGTGCAGGTGAGCGCCACAATCAGGACTGCATACGACCGAGGCACACAGGGCCAACACCTGGCATCATGGTGTGGGGAGCTATCTCCTACACTGGCCGTACACCTCTGGTGATCGTCGAGGGGACACTGAATAGTGCACGGTACATCCAAACCGTCATCGAACCCATCGTTCTACCATTCCTAGACTGGCAAGGGAACTTGCTGTTCCAACAGGACAATGCACGTCCGCATGTATCCCGTGCCACCCTACGTGCTCTAGAAGGTGTAAGTCAACTACCCTGGCCAGCAAGATCTGTCCCCCATTGAGCATGTTTGGGACTGGATGAAGTGTCGTCTCTCGCAGTCTGCACGTCCAGCACGAACGCTAGTCCAACTGAGGCGCCAGGTGGAAATGGCATGGCCAGCCGTTCCACAGGACTACATCCAGCATCTCTACGATCGTCTCCATGGGAGAATAGCAGCCTGCATTGCTGCGAAAGGTGGATATACACTGTACTAGTGCCGACATTGTGCATGCTCTGTTGCCTGTGTCTATGTGCCTGTGGTTCTGTCAGTGTGATCATGTGATGTTTCTGACCCCAGGAATGTGTCAATAAAGTTTCACCTTCCTGGGACAATGAATTCACGGTGTTCTTATTTCAATTTCCAGGAGTGTATCTCTCAGGACCTTAGGAAACCTAAAAAAAAAGAGAGCTGTGGATTCTTCTAACTGTTGCTGCTGCAATTTATTGCGCTACAAACGCACTCGCTTGTAAAAAAACCATTGTAGAAATCAAAATAAACAACCACTATTCGCTTTCACGATCGCGCCGAACTCACAGTTTTAAGTTACTGGCCGCTTGGGGCGCTGCTGGCGCGGTAGGCAACAAAATCGAAGCGAAGTGTCGCGACTGTTATGTTAGACTGTTGTACCACTGTGTTGTCAGAGTTCCCTCAGTCATAACCATCCATGGCCGGAAATCATACCTGACCGCTCCCCACACCACGACGCCAGGAGTAACACTGCTTTGTCTCGCCAAAGCATGGAGACCCAGCGAAGTTGCACAGTGGCTAGCACACTAGATTCGCACACCGCAGACTGCACCGTCCGCCTGCAGGCGGCACCACTGGTTGCCATTGTTTGCAATGTGAGGCGTGCGGAGCGCGGCGGCAGCGTCGTCTGCCGCCTTATACCTGCTTTGGCGGCACACCGCACAGCCGGCCAGGAACCAAAAGTGCCGCCACCTCCGAACCGCATAGCGACCGGAGACTGCTTTTACTGGCCGAACATACCCAATTAAGTGAAAATGAGTTTCTCGGACTCCGAGGAAGAAAAGTTAATTAACAGTGTGGCGAAATATTCTGTAATTAATACGCAGGACATGAAGAATACAGAAATGTTTTAGTGGAAGATAACGTCTGCAAAGCTGTAGTACAAGAGTTAAATAAAACAAGTACGTATATTCAACCAGTTATTTACTAACAAATAGATCCATATATGCATTAACAATTATTATATGCTTATGTTAAAAAGGCCTCAGTATATATGATTCGTCTTACATAAATCACTATTTACAATCCGTTGTTAACTGCTACGTCTTGCCACGCCACAGAACCGTATCCACTGGAGAAATAATCTTTACGTATGTCTCTAATTTCAAGGTCACTGCTGTTCAGAAATCTTCCAAAATTAGAAAAACTATGCATTTGTTTTGGCTCGTTGCTTCGTTAACACTAAAGCTACAAAATGGAATACCATTTTCTTCTAGATAACCGTCTCGTAGCAATTTGTGTAAACAACATGCCGACAAAACGAGGTCGTCAGCCACGTCAGGCGCCACAGCAATACGACTATAAAATACGCTGGCTTAATGTGGCAACGGCCTTGCCGTAGTGGATACACCGGTTCCCGTGAGATCCCCGAAGTTAAGCGCTGTTTGGCGTGGACGTCACTTGGATGGGTGACCATCCAGCTGCCATGCGCTGTTGCCATTTTTCGGGGCCTCGTGATGCCAATTGAGGAGCTACTCGACGGAATAGTAGCGGCTTCGGGCAATAATACCATCATAACAACTGGGAGAGCGGCGTGCTGACCCCACTCCTCTCCTATCCGCGTCTTCCTCTCAGGATGACACGGCGGTCGGATGGTCCCGGTAGGACACTCGTGGCCTGAAAATGGAGTACTTGGCTTAATAGCCTGAAGGCGTTTTCTGACACTCGACGAGCACGGCATAAGCTATAATTATATATCTGTTTGTCTCGATGTGATTTAGCAACTCTCCTGGAATAAGCTTTCGTCACACAATCACTGAGAGCAAACGCTTCGTCTCCTATCAGGAAATGTGATAATATCACAGTTGTGCCTGTCAAACATTTTGGTGGAGGTATATTAAACTTGCCCATAGCCGATTTCTGAAATATACCGTTATCAGACTCTTTTCCGTAAGCGCCGACATCAACGCTTATGAATTTACAATTTGCGTCCACAACAGCCAACAGAAAAATTGAAAAAAGTCTTTCTAATTAAAACAACAGAGATCCACTTTTCTCTGGTGCCCTTATGCAAACATGTTTTCCATCTATAGCGCCTACACAACTAGGTATATTCCATTTAAGCCAAAATTCTTCTTCAATACGTCTGAAATCTGATTCAGTAGAAGATGGCCTTATTCTTAATATCTTCAAAACATTTTAACAACTCTTGATATGTAAGATGGCGATATATGATAGGCAAATGATAAAGACCGGTAACTTTTGCGTGCGTCCGAGAATCTGAAACAAACGAAAACATACAGCTAATATAATATAAATTTACAGGTGATGACTGTAAGAACAAGTGGAAATTTTTAAGGGACGGTTACCAGAGGTTCAAGAAGAAAAGCAAATGAGGAACGGGCTCTGCTGCCTCAAAAAATTCAAAAACAAAAAGACACGAAGAGCTATCGTTCCTTGACAGTGTACCACAACACAGATCTGGAGGAACAAATATTACATTGACATAATCACAGACAACAATACAAGAAAGTCAAGAAGACAGTGGAGACCGAACTCGTCAACTGGACCTCTCGGCGTCACAGGAAGAAGATACGGCAGAAACACATACAATAGAAAATAGTGGTGAAACATCTGTGGTAACAAACGATGAAAGTTATTTGCCAGCACGGAAAAGAAAACGTAGTAAAGTTAAAAAAAATGGCTCTGAGCACTATGGGACACAACTGCTGTGGTCATCAGTCCCCTAGAACTTAGAACTACTTAAACCTAACTAACCTAAGGACATCACACACATCCATGCCCGAGGCAGGATTCGAACCTGCGACCGTAGCAGTCGCACGGAGTAAAGTTCGTAGTAATGATGATACATATTAAACATTTGGAAAGAAACGGACAAAATTAGGCAGAATTTACTAAAAACGTTTATGGAACACAAGGATGATGATACTGACTTATTTTCCGTCACATCAGCACAGTTGTAAGGAGTTTAATTACGAAATAATCGCTGCACACGTCAGCCAAGTGATAACAGCAGCCCTTCAACCTCCACAACTCTCTCACAAAGTCTTGGAACTGCAGCACAATCTAATAATGTACAACATTTTGTGGACTTACCGTCAAATATAATTTTTCTTCTGCACTTATTGCATTTCTTAGGCACTGTGGTTTTATGTCATCTTTAATAAACCTGAGCACGAAATTAAACTGTCTTTTATTTAAACGACAGTAGCTCCTGAAGATATTTTCATCACCTAAGAAATGTCTTTTTATCAGTGCTGTGTAACTACCTTCTGCAGTTCTACTTTTATATAAAGGCATTACCAGCTTTCGTCTTTTCCTGGAATGCACCAATAAAATGTCATCATCTTGCTCTTCCAATAACAGCGGTGGTGTTAACAGACATCTAACCTCGCGCTGTTGTTCCCGGCAGTTGCAAAGCTTGTTTGTCGCTGTGTTCCGCAACGCACCGACTGCAGGCGGCAGCGTTGCCATCTATCTTCTGCCCCCGCGGTCGGTCGCTGTCGCCGTATTCTGAATCGCACCTTAAATGTCCATCCGGTTCCCCAGATTTAGGTCTTGCGTGATTTCCTCAAATCGTTCCAGGCAAACCCCATGATGGTTCCCTTGAAAAGGATACAGCCGATTTCCTTTCCAATCCTTTCGTTATCCGAGCTTGTGCTCCGTCTCTAATGACCTCGCTGTCGACCGGACGCTAAAATCCTAATCTTCCTTCCTACGTTCCAAAACCATGAAAGAATGGGATCTCTGATCAGGCCGCCGCTGTACTCGCCAATAACGATCATGCGGGTTAGTGCAGAACAGTGAATCATCACTGAACAGAGCGACACGCCATTCATCAGCAGATACTGCTCATGGTTACGGCATCACTCTATACGCACCCGTATGTGTTGTGATGTTAATGGAAGCCTACGCACGGAGCGATAATTCACTATTCGTGTTACTGCTAGTCTCCGACCAATGGTGCAGGCTGACACAATGTTGCAGGGAGTCTGTTACTTGTTCTAGGATGGTACGCGCAGATATAAAAGGATTACGATGTATTTGGTGTACGATACGGCGATTCTTCGTGTCACATACGAATGCCCCACAAATCTGAGTATTTCGCTATTCGACCAGCCAGCCAATTGGAAAGCAAAAATGGGGTCCCTTTCAAACTCTATAAGTTGCAGATAACGGAATCTCACACGAGTGCGCGACATCTCCGTGTCCTTCACACTGATCACTTAACATCTGACGCTGTGTGGGCCCCTTACATATCCTTCCAGGCTCGGTAACAACACTAAACATGAACGACACTAACACAGAGAATTGCAACTATAATCATTTCCTTACGGCCCAGGGTACACGTGTATGAAGTTACACAGACTTGCGAGCATATCTTCTGGTTGTTCCAATTTTGTTTTTTGACAGGTAGCATATGTATTGTTGCTTATTACCGAATTAGACAATTTGAATGAGGTCAAGCACATACAGGATTTCAACGAATTTCTACGCGATGGAGGGATCAGATAGTGGTACCGAAATACCCTCCGCCACCCACCATTGGGTGCCTCGTGAAGTATGATGTAAATGTAGATTGCAAAAAACAAATATTTTCTCTGGTATATTAATGAATATCAGAGGGCTGATTCACCCATTACATCATCTTGGATAAGTTTCACGAGGTGCCGCGCTATCATCGGCGCGGTGCCACAGAAAATGTTTTAATACACTACTGGCCATTAAAATTGCTACACCAAGAAGAAATGCAGATGATGAACGTGTATTCATTGGACAAATATATTATACTAGAACTGAAATGTGATTACATTTTTACGCAATTTGGGTGCACATGAGAACTCAGTACCCAGAACAACCACCTTTGGCCGTAATAACGGCCTTGATACGCCTGGGCATTGAGTCAAACAGAGCTTGGATGGCGTGTACAGGTACAGCTGCCCATGCAGCTTTAACACGATACCACAGTTCATCAAGAGTGGTGACTGGCGTATTGTGACGAGCCAGTTGCTCGGCCACCATTGGCCAGACGTTTTCAATTGGTAAGAGATCTGGAGAATGTGCTGGCCAGGGCTGCAGTCGAACATTTTCCGTATCCAAAAAGGCCCGTACTGGACCTGCAACATGCAGTCGTGCATTATCCTGCTGAAATGTAGGGTTTCGCAGGGATCGAATGAAGGATAGAGCCACGGGTCGTAACACATCTGAAATATAGCGTCCACTGTTCAAAGTGCCGTCAATGCGATGAAGAAGTGACCGAGACGTGTAACCAATGGCACCCCATACCATCACGCCGGGTGTTACGCCAGTATGGCGATGACTAATACACGCTTCCAATGTGCGTTCACCGTGATGTCGCCAAACATGGATGCGACCATCATGATGCTGTAAACAGAACCTGGATTCATCCGAAAAAATGACGTTTCGCCATTCGCGCACCCAGTTTCGTCGTTGAGTACATCATCGCAGGCGCTCCTGTCTGTGACTACGGTCGCAGGTTCGAATCCTGCCTCGGGCATGGTTGCGTGTGATGTCCTTGGGTTAGTTAGGTTTAAGTAGTTCTAAGTTCTAGGGGACTGATGACCACAGCAGTTGAGTCCCATAGTGCTCAGAGCCATTTGAACCATTTGAACCTGTCTGTGATGCAGCGTCAAGGGTAACTACAGCCATGGTCTCAGAGCTGATAGTCCATGCTGCTGCAAACGTCGTCGAACTGTTCGTGCAGATGGTTGTTGTCTTGCAAACGCCCCCATCTGTTGACTCAGGGATAGAGACGTGGCTGTACGATCCGTTACATCCATGCGGATAAGATGCCTGTCATCTCCACTGCTAGTAATACTAGGCCGTTGAGATCCAGCAAGGCGTTCCGTATTAACCTCCTGAACCCACTGATTCCATATTCTGCTAACAGCCATTAGATCTCGACCAACGCGAGCAGCAATGTAGCGATACGATAAACCGCAATCGCGATAGGTTACAATCCGACCTTTATCAAAGTCGGAAACGTGATGGTACGCATTTCTCCTCCTTACACGAGGCATCACAGCAACGTTTCACCAGGCAACGCCGGTGAACTGCTGTTTGTGTACGAGAAATTGGTTGGAAACTTTCCTCATGTCATCACGTTGTAGGTGTCGCCAGCGGCGCCAACCTTGTGTGAATGCTCTGAAACGCTAATCATTTGCATATCAGAGCATCTTCTTCCTGTCGGTTATATTTGGCGTCTGTAGCACGTCATCTTCGTGGTGTAGTAATTTTAATGGCTAGTAGTGTAACATTTCTGCCTCGCATTTTTGAATGCCTGATTTGCGGTTTTCCAGCCGAGTGGCACTCATCGAAATAACGCAGCTTTTCGACAAACTCACTTGAGTGAAAATCCGAGTGCTTTATATTAGTTCAACTCGCCGAGAAAGACAACACGGTGAAAAAAAGGCTTATTTCAAGAATTGACAGCATGCCAAGATGGGCTGTGTAGCATTAAATGGTTGTGTAGGTGTGCAACTTGAAAGAGAGATGCGCAAAGTATTCAAAATTAACTTTCAAGTTCTGTGAATGATAGCGTGGGGAGATTTGGCGAGGATCTAATTTCTAGAATAATGAAACTAGCAGCCGATATCAGTAAAGTAGCAAATTTTCTGTTACAGTAGGAAGAACCAAAGAGAATATATACAGTGTATAAACACTGTACACTTAAGATATTCTCATTTAGATTCACGTCTGACACAGTGGCAATGCATGTGAGTCTTAAAGCGAGGAAAACGTTCGCAAAAAGTTGTAGCAGTTCTGAGTTGGCACATAAGCAGAAATCGGGTTCTTAATGAAACCTCCATGTCGGCCCCTCATAATCGAGATCATCACATTACAGAACCTGCCAAGGCTGATGAAAAATAAGAGAGAAGGAAAAAGAAGAATAATTGATAATACCAGAATTTCTCGCGAAATTTTCTCAAATCATAAAGCTAGTCAGATAGACAGCTACTGGGTCACTAATGTTAGGAGATTTACTTTCGGCTTTAGACGATAGCATGGTGCATATCGACCAACAAAATTCTCGTAACTGCATATCTAGAAGTCTAAAGACGTGGGGTACAAGTATGCAACTTACAGATGTTCATCGGACACTGACCGGCAGAACACGAATACCTTGGCTAAGAAGTAGAAAATCATCAGGGGGCGCATTTACTCAAAGTGAGGAACCATTCCATACGTTATAAACGAATCGCACAGCTAAATACTGCAACAACCTTAGCAGAGTGTTTGAAAGTGCTTGTGTCCTCACGAGCAGCTGCCAATATAGGGTGTCACAACGAAGCACTTTCAATTATTCCTTGATTACGTAGCCATTGGATAATGCTATACTGACTGAGATGGACGTCAAAGAACATGCACAAAGTGGTCCACAAAACGTGGGAGACCCAAGGTTTGAAGTAGTTGCTGACTGTCAAAAATTCGTATTCGAATTTCGCTTTGGCTGCGACTGGAATTCATGAAATGTCTGTAAACACATATAACTTGAAAACCAGTATATCTCCAAAGCGACCATACTGACGAGTCGCTTCAAAACGACCGTAGGCAAAGAATACACGATTATGCGAATTTTACACAGAATGAGGCGCGCATCGTTGAACAGTTCAACAGGAATATAAAGACTCACAGGTCGTTACGATTTAATCTACACGGTTCCCTCAAATGCATCGATATACTCCCACAAATAATTGTAAAATATGCCAGAACTCTATACTGAAGAACTAAAATGTGTCATATTAAGGTTCAGCACAGCCGTCTGCTGCAGGTCGTATCAAAACATCTGTCCCATGCAAACAGAAATTCGTAGTAGGCGATGCAATAAGTATTTAAAAATTTACGACTACAAAAAAGGTGTCTACCCAACTGATCGACGAAAATATTCCCGATATATAAAGTTTATCATTGAATCACTGCAGGACAATAAATGAAATGTTATTTCATAGGGGTTCTTCGCTAACGAATTAAAGTAGACTAGTGAATCAGACTTATTTCGTATAGAAATCACATGATCGGAAAATTCTTTTTGATTATTTGATTTCCGACCCACATATGATATCCGGGAATATATATGAGAAATAACAGTCAAGCGTCTGAAAACGCACCAGTATCGTCACAGCATGCCCATGATGGGTTTTGTTAACGACTTCTTCAGTAATACACCCATGGCGTACGACATGCCTGTATATAGTTATTTCGGAACTGGAACAAAAGAAGGGAAACCTGTTGCTCATGAAGGTCAGGCACACATCCATTACGCGGAGCCTGCAGAGCAGGCAGTGTGATACTGCCTGCATACTCTGACAGCCATGCATCACTTGCCGCCACATTCTGGATCAAATTATAGGTGATATGACCAAGTCTATGTATTAAGGTAAAAACTATCATGAAATGGAGAGGGTGTTTCTGAATTCATGGTTGAGAAATCAACAAAAACAAAGTTGAGAATGGGTGCAGGAACAGATAGGTAGAACCGCGCGACTGCTATGGTCGAAGGTTCGAATCCTGCCTCGGGCATGGATATGTGTGATGTCCTTAGGTTGGTTAGGTTTAAGTAGTTCTAAGTTCTAGGGGACTGATGACCTAAGATGTTAAGTCCCATAGTGCTCAGAGCCATCTGAACCATTTGAACAGATAGGTAGCAGAAGAAGAAAAGCTACCATGTTCTGAATGGGGATGGGAAAAACCGACCGGTTAAAACGGACACCGGTATTTTAGTTCCTAACAATCGGTATTTTTCAGTATTTATTCGGTTTTTGTTATAAAAGGTGTTTTTTATTTTTGACTAATAACCGAGTTAAAAAAACAGAAAAATTGAGTAGCCATAGAAACAGTGCTAAAATTTTTCGTTTTTAAATATACCTTTCTAAAAACAGAAGTAATTTTTGTACGGAAAATTGGCCTTGTTTTGAAGTATAGTGTTATTACAGAATATGAGAAAAGCTATTAGTGCAAATTTTAATAACAATACTGACAAAAAACCAGCAACAAACACATGGCATAAGTATTGGTACAGTATTGCTGAGACAATAATGTTCCTGTTGTGTGTTGTGACTCAAGGTACGTGTGTAAGTGCAATGTGCAAGACTTACCTCCACCCGGTCTATACGGAAGTTCCTTGCTGTCGTTGTATTACAGAGTGGCCCTAACCCTACTCTGGAAATGAAATGGCGTTACAACGAAGTACAATGCTTCATTTACTTTAAAAGATTAAAGATTTGTCTGTCATTTCTATGAAATAATAAATGAAGAAGAAGGTTATGATAACAGTAATAAATTAAAATCTTAACAGCTATTCATTTATAATGCACAATGAAGATATGAAGTACCTGACCTACTGCCCGTGTCTACATGCTGTGCCTTTATCTGCTTGCAGTCCTTGAAAACGGACAAATACACGCGAAAAACATTATTCAACCTCAATTTTCACCCTTTAGCACTGACTATTCGTAATGCGCAACTGATATGATCCCCGATTACAACATAATTTCAAGCAGATTTTCAAAAAATTAGAATCAATGCGAGAATACTGACGATTTTTTCTAGTATTCAACCTATTCAACCACTTACCACTTTTCGAGAATGGCAGCGAACCGTGGATGGACGAAGTTTTCTTTTACCTACCTGTTTAATTTAATATTTTGATTCTATCCATATTGAAACTGAGAAGGTTAACATTTTTCAGTTATTCTTCGGTTTCAACGTTTCTTACAGGAAATAATATGAATAAAAAAACCGATAAGCGATTATTTTGAGCGTTTTTAACAGTCAGGTGAAACTACCGCGAAAAAAATATAACCGAAAACCGGTTGTTCTAGCGATAACCAGAATTTCTTAAATATGATTCCGATGCTAGTGGACGTAAGGCTCTAGGTGCTTTTGCAGGCGACGCAGCTGCTATAGCCAAGTCTGCTGAGGTTGCAAGTAATGAAGAATAACAACGCAACGAGAAGAAACAGCACAATTGTACAATGGAGAAGGCAACTACAGTTAACGGCAGAGGGCTATATCTGTAATCACACCAGCGTGCACTTGGTTTATTTTTAAACCACGATAGTAGGAAAAGGAAATTCCTCATAAGTATTTTTCCACCTCATTAGCTTTGATAGAATGAAATAGCTTAAGAGGTTCAATATCTGCAAATTCTGTGGTGTACTCATGTTGCTAACCTTTGCGCTGTGGATAGGTGAAGAGAAAGTCCTTGTCAGTCTGGTTCCTTCAAGACACTGAGTAGCGTATCCTAAGAAACCATGGGTTATTTGTTATTCTGACCCATTTTGCGATCTGAAACCGCAATCTTAATTGTGACAATAATTTACAGACGAACACATGTTCTACAGCTACAGAAGGCAAGAAAAATTTGACACTTTCCTCTCTGATACATCTGCATGATCCTGTGAACTGCAATCTAAAGGTCAGGTGGCTAGGTTCAACGACGGTGAGGCTAACGTTCATGCACAAACGTTTCAACACGACTCTTCTGGAATTCTGTGTTCTGCGAAATTTCACATCTCAAGATGTTTTACAATACCAAGTCTATGTAAAATATCAAATGCCATTTAGAAAATTACCAATACCGTATTGAGTACAATGTCATTCCCAGTAACATGAAAACGACAGACTTAAATTATATGTGAGACATATTTTACACCAATTGGTTTAAGCAAGGGGTACTGAAGTGTTGCGAACTTACAACAACAAATCAAAAGTATCAGGAGTAAATTTCAAACTATAACTGATGGGTGGCAACGGAGAACTGTGGAGATACCGCATTGACCATACAATGTTGATTATCTCAGTCTTTCATCTACGTGAAAAACTTCAAAATTTAAGAAAGTGAAGTTTGGAAAGAGCAAGTATTGCTAGGCTTTCAAAGATTATTGCATAGGAAGGGTTTTAAAACGTTGTAAATCACTTGTCTTGAGCCCAGACCTAAACAGATTTTACTGTGTGGATACTTTCTGTCAGTATAATTTATGCCGAGTTTAATTTTGCAACAAAGTCTCAAATATTACAACAGAATCCCAAAAGTGTTCTGCCGTAAAATTTGTGCACGTAAGCTGGTTGTGATGTAGACAGCCTCACAGTCATTGAATACCGCTACCTGCCGTTAGATAGGATAGGTGTGATCGATTCTGTTGTTCCTTCTATGAAGGGGGTGAAAATTTAAACAAACGCCTGTTAAGCCCGTGCCTGTTCAAAGAGCTTGCCCCAATTACTGTTAGGATTATAATAATACTGTAAAGTCTAGCACAATCGAAACGAGAATGAATTTCGATAACAGCAAAAATTTTCCTGACGATATGCAGTATATGGCTTTATTTTGTAACATGCTAGTAAATCACAGGAATCGTCCAACAAGTAGTATAAAGGCCCTGACACAAAAAGAGATTGACAGCCATTAGCAATGACTTGCGCTATGAAACCTCCTTTGTTGATATTCAAGGATGCACTAACCAAAGAGGCTGGTTCATATTCAAAGAAGGCGCCCATCTTCGCAGTGTAAATGTTGTATCATCTAATAAGGTGCTAGAATCTTACAGATCGTTCATGACTGCAATGCGCAGAAGCCAATGCACACTGTTCAACCGGCAATTGGCTGGTACCATTTTCTCTTAGGAATTGTGGAGAAATTTCGTACTGTGACATGAGGCGATTGTTGAGGGTCCTCTACATGTAGAAAATCGAGTGTTCCTGAAAGGCTCTTAAATATCGCGTAGCTATCGAAAATCGGTATGTTGCTTGTTTCAATCCTTCCCTGTACTGTACCACGCTCCATACAACGCCTAGTGGATTCTCCGAGTAGCTATACCTGCGTTACAAGGCTACATACCCGAGTCGTGATACCTGTCTTCTGAACTATTAAGTATGAATGAAAGTCCACTCGAGTCTACATTGTGATCTTACAAAACACTCCTACACTATCTGATGAGAAGTATCCAGACACCAAATAGTGTACATTAAATGAGGGTATGACGGCTTTAACTCTGCTGGGGACACTTTCAGTGAAGTTTCTGCCAAATTCCAATATCCACTATCTTCGAATTCGCCAGTTCCACTATATCGGAATTTGGCAGTTTTTAATCCATGACATACCCTTTTTTAGCGGTGTTTTGCATTTGACATACAACGAATGTTTTAATCATATGTCGCCTGAAGATGTGGCTTTAACGTCACAAACCCGGCAGTGGTACAGCAATAAAGGACAAAAACACAGCTGAAACGATTATTAATACCCACGAGAGCACAATATTTTTCAGACTGTTTCTGTGAAGTTTATAATGTAACTTCGACATCATGCATCCGCGCCAGAGACGGAGCAGTGCCTTGCAATTTTCATAGTTTCTGTTATGCAAACAGAATGTAAGTTGCTCTAAATGTCTTATAAATGATTTCAGAGTATGAAACCTATTTGACAAAATTTGCGTATGGCAGTTGGTGTCGCAGCAGCTTTTCATGCATTGTACACTTTTACTTCAATATATAACTTCGAGATGATCCAGACAGTGAATGCTGTGCCCCGGCAACAATCCGTTCGTTTATAATTTTCATAATATGAATTCTTTTTTGTACACATATGATTATCGTACTCTGTGATAATTGTTGTACCAGAAAAATTTTCTACGTTCCAGGAACTGCCGTTCTAGAAAAGAATAATTTCTGTGCCTCAAACTCTTGACATGTTATGCTAGTTTACTTATTTATGCAGCCACTTGTTTTCTAGCGTTGCCAAAAGATGTTTCCCTCAATCAAGGCACACCACCTCATGACACTGTTATACATATCAAGGACAAGTTGTACACTCTGTGGCCGGCCGTTGTGACCGAGCGGTTCTAGCCGCTTCAGTCTGGAACCGAGCGACCGCTACGGGCGCAGGTTCGAATCCTGCCTCGGTCATGGATGTGTGTGATGTCCTTAGGTTAGTTAGGTGTAAGTAGTTTTAAGTTCTAGGGGACTGATGACCTCAGATGTTAAGTCCAATAGTGCTCAGAGTCATTGGAACCATTTTTTTGTACACGCCGTGCGAAGTACACAACCAGTACGGGAAGAAAATCAAGCTTTTTCAGCAGGCAAACTGCCGGGTCAAGCAGCGAAATCGTTATCTGAAAGATGCTTATAAAGGCCTTGCAGAACAAGTACATAGATGAAGCGAGGATTTTAGTGCTTAAGAGTGTATCAGGCGTAAATGCTGATTTTAATGTCACATCAGTTTGCGAAGACTATAAGTTCTGTTGTTTTCACAAAATATTCTTCATCTTTGAGGTATTTTTCATTAATAGTTAATTATTATTCTACAAGAGTAGATGAATGTGTTGGGTCTATACCTGATATCCCCCATGAACTATGGACCTTCCCGTTGGTGGGGAGGCTTGCGTGCCTCAGCGATAAAGATAGCCGTACCATAGGTGCAACCACAACGGAGGGGTATCTGTTGAGAGGCCAGACAAACGTGTGGTTCCTGAAGAGGGGCAGCAGGCTTTTCAATAGTTGCAGGGCAACAGACTGGATGATTGACTGATCTGGCTTTGTAACACTAACCAAAACGGCCTTGCTGTGCTGGTACTGCGAACGGCTGAAAGCAATGGGAAACTACCACCGTAATTTTTCTCGAGGGCATGCAGCTTTACTGTATGGTTAAATGATGATGGCGTCCTCTTGGGTAAAATATTCCGGAGGTAAAATAGTCCCCTATTCGGATCTCCGGGCGGGGACTACTCAGGAGGACGTCGTTATCAGGAGAAAGAAAACTGGCGTTCTACGGATCGGAGATTGGAAGTCAGATCCATTAATCGGGCAGGTAGGTTAGAAAATTTAAAAGGGGAAATTGATAGCTTAAAGTTGGATATACTGGAAATTAGTGAAGTTCGGTGGCAGGAGGAGCAAGACTTCTGGTCAGGTGAATATGGGGATATAAATACAAAATCAAATTGGAGTAATGCAGGAGTAGGCTTAATAATGACTAAAAAAATTGAATGCGGGTAAACTACTACAGACAACATAGTGAACGCATTATTGTAGCCAAGATAGATACGAAGCCCACGCCTGTCATAGTAGTACAAGTTTATATGTCAACTAGCTCCGCAGATGACGAAGAGATTGATGAAATGTATGATGAGATAAAAGAAGTTATTCAGATAGTGAAGGGAGACGAAAATTTTATAATCATGGTGACTGGATTACGGTAGTAGGAAAAGGAAGAAAAGGAAACGTAGTAGGACTACGGGGGTAAGGAATGAAAGAAGAAGCCGCCTGGTAGAATTTTGCAGAGAGCATAACTTAATCATAGCTAATACTTAGTTCAAGAATCATGAAAGAAGGTTGTATACATGAAAGAGGCCTGGAGATACTAGAAGGTTTCAGATAGATTATATAATGGTAAGACAGAGATTTAGGAACCAGGTTTTAAACTATAAGACATTTCCAGGGGCAGATGTGGACTCTGGCCACAATAGATTGGTCATGAACTGCAGATTAAAACTGAAGAAACTGCAAAAAGGTGGGAATTTAGGGAGATGGGACCTAGATAAACTGACAGATCCAGACGTTGTAGAGACTTTCAGAGAGAGCATTAGGGAACGATTGACAAGAATGGGGCAAGAAATACAGTAGAACAATAATGGGTAGCTTTGGGAGATGAAATAGAGAAGGCAGCAGAGGATCAAGTAAGTAAAAAGACGAGGTCTAGTAGAAATCCTTGGATAACAAAAGATATATTGAATTTAATTGATTAAAAGAGAAAATATAAAAAAATGCAGTAAATGAAGCAGACAAAAAGTAATACAAACGTCTCAAAAATGAGATCGACAGGAAGTGTAAAATGGCTAAGCAGGGATGGCTAGAGGACAAATATAAGGATGTAGAGGAATATATCAATAGGGATAAGATAGATATTGCGTACAGGAAAATTAAAGAGACCTTTGGAGAAAAGAGAACCACTTGTATGAATATCAAGAGCCCAGATGGAGTATATAGAGGGTCTATACAAGGGCGATGTACTTGAGGACAATATTATGGAAATGGAAGACAATATAGATGAAGATGAAATGGGAGATATGTTACTGAGTGAAGAGGTTGACAGAGCACTGAAAGAACTAAGTCGAAACAAGGTCCCGTGAGTAGACAACATTTCATTAGAACTACTTATAACCTTGGGAGAGCCAGCCCCGACAAAATTCTACCATCTGGTGAGCAAGATTTATGAGACAGGCGAAATACCCTCAAACTTCAAGAAGAAAATAACAATTCCAATCCCAAAGAAAGCAGGTGTTGACAGGTGTGAAAATTAACGAACTATCAGTTTAAAAAGTCACAGCTGCAGAATACTAGCACGAATTCTTTACAGACGAATGGAAAAACGGGTAGAAACCGACCTCGGGGAAGATCAGTTGGGACACGTGAGGCAGTACTGACCCTACGACTTATGTTAGAATATGGATCAAGGAAAGGCAAACCTACGTTTCTAGCATTTGTAGATTTAAGGAAAACTTTTGACAATGTTGACTGGAACACTCTCTTTCTAATTCTGAAGGTGGCAGGGATAAAATACAGGGTGCGAAAGGCTATTTACAATTTGTACAGAAACCAGATGGCAGTTATAAGACTCGAGTGGCATGAAAGGAAAGCCGTGGTTGGGATGGGGGTGAGACAGGGTTGTAGCCTCTCCCCGATGTTATTCAATCTGTATATTGAGCAAGCAGTAAAGGAAACATTAGAAAAATTCGAAGTAGGTATTAAAATCCATGGAGAAGAAATAAAGACTCTGAGGTTCGCTGATGACATTGTAATTCTGTCAGAGACAGGAAAACGACCTGGAAGAGCAGTTGAACGGTTTGGGCAGTGTCTTGAAAGCAGAATATAAGATGGACATCAACAGAAGCAAAACGAGGATAATGGAATGTAGTAGAATTAAGTCAGGTGATGCTGAGGGAATTAGATTAGGAAATGAGACACTTAAAGTAGTAAAGGAGTTTTGCTATTTGGGTAGCAAAATAACTGATGGTCGAAGTAGAGAGGATATAAAATGTAGACTGGCAATGGCAAGGAAAGCGTTTCTGAAGAAGAGAAATTTGTTAATATCATTTAAGTGTTAGGCAGTCATTTCTGAAAGTATTTGTAAGGAAGTGTAACCATGTATGGAAGTGAAACACTGGCGATAACTAGTTTGGACAAGAAGAGAATAGAAGCTTTTGAAATGTGGTGCTACAGAAGAATGCTGAAGATTAGATGGGTAGATCACATAACTAATGAGGGGGTATTGAATAGAATTGGGGAGAAGAGGAGTTTGTGGCACAACTTGACAAAAAGAAGGGACAGGTTGGTAGGACATGTTTTGAGGCATCAAGGGATCACCAATTTAGTAATAGAGGGCAGCGTGGAGGGTAAAAATTGTAGAGGTAGACCAAGAGATGAATATACTAAGCATATTCAGAAGGCTGTAGTTTGCAGTAGGTACTGGGAGATGAAGAAGCTTGCATAGGATAGAGTATCACGGAGAGCTCCATCAAACCAGTCTCTGGACTGAAGACCATAACAACAACAACAACAACATACCTAATATATGCTTGCCACATCGTAGAACAATAAGTAAGTGGTACCAATGTGTGAATGGTGTGCATGGTTTCGCAAGTGATGCAATACGTATGTCCACAGAACTCTATTCATTTCAAGTTTACTGAATTTATGAGTATGTGTGCAAACAGCGCATTATTTCTGAACTGGAGTACCCACAGCAGACATCAATTGTCAGTGAGAATTTTGAATATTTTTTCCCACTGGAACTAAATTATAAGCAAATACACTAATTACCACTGGAGGATAATGAATCAGATTTCTGATAAAGTACATTGTTGAATAAGTTTGTTTTATTTGTGAAAGTGAAATAACTATTTCGTTCCATAAAACATTGGAACATTGCTTCTGCTTCTGTTTAAATAAACGATCATTTAAGTACACAATCCATTATCTGTTGAAATTCCTTTCTACAGACATCGGAACTGAATATTTGTCCACTAGTGATTGTAACAGTAAATCAATCCTTTAAGACCCTCTGGCTACAATTATGTACATTAATGTTTGCTGCGAATTAGCTGTAACAGAAATATTTTTCCTCAGTGTAAACCTCATGTACACATTTCTGAATGTTCAATTGTTCATCATATACAAGTGCTGCCACATGTTGGGCACAACTATAAAAATATCAACAAGTGAATATAGCATTACGCAGCACTTTGTGGCAGCCAGAATACACGGAAGTGGTTGGTCAGTTAAATTCCACTGTATAATTGAATATCATTATTGTTATTTTGCGTGGTAGTTATTGAATAATCAGTTTATTTCTTACAATAGTGACTAATTCAAAATTAATTATTTTAGTCCGTAAAAAGAAGTGAAGTGTACAAAGTATATTTTGAAAACGGGTACAGATAAGTATATAAATGTTGCATCTAAATCAAATGGCTCGAAGCACTATGGTACTTAACATATGAGTTCATCAGTCCCCTAGACTTAGAACTACTTAAACGAACTAACCTAAAGACATCATACACATCCATGCCCTAGGCAGGATCACCAATATGCGACCGTAGCAGCAGCGTGGTTCCATACTGAAGCGCCTAGAACCTCTCTGTCACAGCGGCCGGCCGTTGTATCTGAAATCATTAAAAATCACCTGAGAACATTAGGACACAAAGAAAAAGTTTCCTTCGTCACGAAAAAAATCATGTATGAAAGTGTTAAAATAATGGGTGAACTATATATTCCTGATTTTACAAAACAGTAAAATGAAATTGGTAGAATGATGACTGATTTAAACCTTATCGTAAGGGTACAAAGTGTTGGAGAGACAAAGAAAGGCTTTACCTGAGATTAAGTGTAAGTTTTTCATTATGATGGAAATCTTTAGATATTCAGAAGTTCGACCAGTAGCTTTCATACGATACTGCCGTGTTCCTCTGGCTAAAAAGCTTCATTTTAGTACTGATCTTCTGCTAATCGTAGGTTTTGGTAGTAAAATGATCAGAAGGATCTTGTGCCGTTTTTACTGTTAACTACTACAGCTAACAGTCCGACTGAAATGATAACGTTCGACAGTTTTGCAGCGATGTAGTCCTTTCTTGATGAATTAAATTTCACTTAAACAAATTAGATTTTCAGATGTAAGATTACGAGTATTCCTCCACAAAAGTTCGTCGTATCTAAATACATACTCAGAAGTGACTTGGAATTGAATGGTGTGTGAATGAGGGAAGTAATATAGGCTGAGGGGAGCTGGGATTCACTCGAAGCTGACTCAGTAATGACAAGTGTAGGCTCTAACGATAAAGTCATTGAGATGACGTTTATACGCCAGCACATAAGGAACGATTTTGTAAGGGAGAAGTTAGTGTCACTTGGAGCTTGCAATTAAATATCAGTTAATAACATATCAGGGGTAAAAGCCTTCAGGAGATCCTAAGATGAAAGATACTGTTCGAAGTTATATGAGTTCATCACAGTATAGTGGATAGAAGCGTAAAGTTCGCAGTCGAAAGGAATAGGTAAGCGTCCTGCTACACTGAAATATTTTTCTGTACAAATTCGTGTCGTAAAAGAATATAAGACTTTCTTATTACTTTAATAGAAGTATGTTCTGTAATGTGCGATGTTACATTTAAGAGCACTCTCTCTCAGAAGTGAGTTTGTTCGATTTAGTGAGCATGCCAGCGAATATGGATGAACAAATTCCAAGAATTGTCATATGAACCACGTGCAAATTAACTGCGAAAACTGAGGAGAGAATGTGATATTTAGTGTTATAAATGACGCGCTGTTGTAAGTAGTTTCTTGAATTTATTGGAAAATATGTATGAAGTACTGGAGCTGTATGACAACTTTCGTTTTTTAACACAGAAGCTTATTTAACGGACATCAACAGCTAAAAACCTTCATGTGGAATAAAATCAGCGCTGCAGCTGTGTGGTAATTTTATTTCAGAGGCACGATCGGTTTCGTAACGTTAGTTACATCGTCAGATGACATCAATTACAACATGATGCTGGAGTATATTCGATATTAAACTTCCCCCCGGTTCTTAGAATTTTACTCCGTTCTGAAAATCGTCTCGCGCCGCACGATGAATTAACGTGGAAGGGGAGACAATAGCCGGAACCATGTTCCAGTGGATCCGGCGCGCATAGCAGACTTCAGGGCTGCGCCGCGATCGACCGCAGATTGCATAGAACGCAGCTACCGAACCATGCAGTAAACAACATTGAAGTGAAGAATGGCTCTGTAGTAGGTGACAAAAAAACAAACTGAAAGGAATTGCTGCTACCTCCATACTTGATGGCCCTGCCGTTTTTGTAGGATGTAGATTTGACTTTAGTATTAGTAATAATGAGACTTTTAGTCATGGTAACGGTTGGCTGACTGTTGCTATTGTAAGATCGGGTAGTACTGCCTCTACTACTGCTTTGTTGGAGAGTATGGATTCTCGTAATATAACTGCTTATACCACATATCATATTGGTGAGGGTGCTAGTAAAGACTTCGGCAGGTCGTATTATTATTATGACATGACCTTGACTCTTCGTGCTCGTAGCATATACATCTGCTAGTAAATGTATAAAAATACTTATATCAGCACTTTATTTATAACGATCATTATCACGTTATTTCCATAATTAGTGGGAAGCGACGTCTAAAACTGACATGTAGTTGTCCAGCACGTTTGTCGACTGCTGTTGAGTTTCGTGGCTGCAGCGGAGTTTTGCGGACTAAGGTGTGTGAATGAGGAAAGTAATATAGGCTGAGGGGAGCTGGGATTCACTCGAAACTGACTAAATAGCTGGTTCAGATGACCATTCTTGCAGCTGATTATACTTATCCATTACGAATATTTTAGAGCTGTGACTGTCAATTGAATGTAAATATATGAAACTGCAACCAGTCACTTTTATGAATAGTTATTTATTATTCTTTGAACCGATTTTCGAACCTTTTCAGGTACATCTTCAGATAGTTTTCTGGAAGTTGCATCACTGTTGTTGTGGTCTTCAGTCCAGAGACTGGTTTGTTGCAGCTCTCCATGCAACTCTATCCTATGCAAGCCTCTTCATCTCCAAATAACTGCTGCAACATCAACCTTCTGAATCTGCTTAGTGTATTCATTTCTTGGTCTCCCTGTACGATTTTTAACCTCAACGCTCCCCTCAAATACTGTATTGGTGATCCCTTGATGTCTCAGAACGTGTCCTACCAATCGATACCTTCTTCTAGTCAGGTTGTGACACAAATTCCCCTTCTCCCCAATTCTATTCAGTACCTCCTCATTAGTTACGTGATCTACCCATCTAATCTTCAGCATTTTTCTGTAGCACCACATTTCGAAAGTTTCTGTTCTCTTCTTGTCTATACTATTTATCGTCCATGTTTCACTCCCATACATGGTTACTCTCCATACAAATACTTCCAGGAAAGACTTCCTGACACTTAAATCTATACACGATGTTAACAAATTTCTCTTCTTCACAAAAGCCTTCTTTGGCATCGCCAGTCTACATTTTATTGTCACTCTACTTCGACCATCATCAGTTATTTTGCTCCGCAAATAGCAAAACTCCTTTACTACTTTAAGTGTCTTATTTACTCATCTAATTCCCTCAACATCACCTGATTTAATTCGACTGCATTCCAGTATCCTAGTTTTGCTTTTTTTGATGTTCATTTCGTTCAGCCGCTTTTCCAGGTCATTTGCTGTCTCTGACAGATTTACAATCTCATCGGCAAATCTCAAAGTTTTTATTTCCTCTCCATGGATTTTAATTCCTATTCCAAATTTTTCTTTTGTTTCCTTTACTACTTGCTCAATATACAGATTGAATAACATCGGGGAGAGGCTACAACCCTGTCTCGCCACTGCTTCCCTTTCATGCCCCTCGACACTTCGAACTGCTGTCTGGTTCTGTACAAATTGTAAATAGTCTTTCGTTCCCTATATTTTATCCCAGCCACTGAAGAATTTGAAAGAGAGTATACCAGAACATTGTCAAAAGCTTTTTCTAAGTCTACAAATGCTAGAAACGTAGGTTTGCCTTTCCTTAACCTATCGGCTAAGAGAAGTCGTAGGGTCAGTGTTGCCTCGCGTATTCCTACATTTCTACATTGAAACTGATCTTCCCCGAGGTCGACTTCTACCAGGTTTTCCATTCGTTTGAAAAGAATTCAAGTTAGTATTTTGCAAACATTACTTATTAAACAGACAGTTCGCTAATTTTCGCACCTGTCAGTACATGCTTTCTTTGGAATTGGAATTATTATATTCTTCTTGAACTCTGAGAGCATTTCACCTGTCTCATACATATTGCTCACCAGATGGAAGAGTTTTGTCATGACTGGCTTCCCCAAGGCTCTCAGTAGTTCTAACCGAATGTCATCTACTCCCGGGGCCTTGTTTCCACTTAGGTCTTTGCCAAATTTTTCACGCAGTATCACATCTCCCATTTCATCTTCACCTACGTCCTATTCCAGTTCCATAATACTGTCCTCAAGTACCTCGACCTTGTATAGACCCTCTATATACTCCTTCCACATTTCTGCTCTTGAAATTCCAACAGGTGGTTCTATTTTCTCCAAAGACTCTTTAATTTTCCTGTAGGCAGTATGCATCTTACCCCTACTGATATATGCTTTTACATCCTTACATTTGTCCTTTAGTCGTCCCTGCTCTTCCTGTCGATCTCATTTTTGAGATGTTTGTATTCCTTTTCACCTGCTTCATTTAATGCGTTTTGACATTTTCCCCTTTCGTAGATTAAATGCAATACCACTTCCGTTACCCAAGGATTTCTACTACCCCTCGTCTTTTTACGTACTTGAACCTCTGATGGCTTCAATATTTCATCTCTCAAAGCTACCCATTCTTCATCTACTGTTTTTGTTTCCCCTGTTCTTGTCAGCCGTTCCCTAATGCTCTGTCTGAAACTCTTTACAACCCCTGGTTCTTTCAGTTTATTCAGGTTTCATCTTCTTAAATTCCTATCTTTTTGCAGTTTCTTCGGTTTTAATCTACAATTCATAACCAGTAAATTATAGACAGAGTCCACATATGCCCCTGGAAATGTCTTACAATTTAGAACCTGGTTCCTAAATCTCTGTCTTACCGTTATATAATCTATTTGAAACCTTCCATTGTCTCCAGGCCTCTTCCACGTATGCAGCCTTCTTGAATGACTCTTAAACAAGTGTTAGCTATGATTAAGTTATGCTCTGTGCAAAATTCTACCAGGCGGCTGCCTCTTTCATTCCTTACCCCCAGTCCATATTCACCTACTACTTTTCCTTCTCTTTATTTTCATACTATCGAATTCCACTCCCTCATGACTATTAAAAATTTTTCGTCTTGCTTAGCTATCTGAATAATTTCTTTTATCGCATCACACGTATCTTCAATTTCTTTATCATCTGCGGAGCTAATTGGCATATAAACTTGTACTACTGTGGTAGGCGTGGGCTACAATAATGCGTTCACTATACTGTTCAAAGTAGCTTATCCGAGTTCCTACTTCTTTATTCATTATTAAACCTACTCCTGTATTACTCCTGTTTGAATTTGTATTTATAGCCCTGTATTCACTTGGCCAGAAGTCTTGTTACTCCTACCACCGAACTTCACTAATTCCGACTACACTCCTGGAAATGGAAAAAAGAACACATTGACACCGGTGTGTCAGACCAACCATACTTGCTCCGGACACTGCGAGAGGGCTGTACAAGCAATGATCACACGCACGGCACAGCCGACACACCAGGAACCGCGGTGTTGGCCGTCGAATGGCGCTAGCTGCGCAGCATTTGTGCACCGCCGCCGTCAGTGTCAGCCAGTTTGCCGTGGCATACGGAGCTCCATCGCAGTCTTTAACACTGGTAGTATGCCGCGACAGCGTGGACGTGAACCGTATGTGCAGTTGACGGACTTTGAGCGAGGGCGTATAGTGGGCATGCGGGAGGCCGGGTGGACGTACCGCCGAATTGCTCAACACGTGGGGCATGAGGTCTCCACAGTACATCGATGTTGTCGCCAATGGTCGGCGGAAGGTGCACGTGCCCGTCGACCTGGGACCGGACCGCAGCGACGCACGGATGCACGCCAAGACCGTAGGATCCTACGCAGTGCCGTAGGGGACCGCACCGCCACTTCCCAGCAAATTAGGGATACTGTTGCTCCTGGGGTATCGGCGAGGACCATTTGCAACCGTCTCCATGAAGCTGGGCTACGGTTCCGCACACCGTTAGGCCGTCTTCCGCTCACGCCCCAACATCGTGCAGCCCGCCTCCAGTGGTGTCGCGACAGGCGTGTATGGAGGGACGAATGGAGACGTGACATCTTCAGCGATGAGAGTCGCTTCTGCCTTGGTGCCAATGATGGTCGTATGCGTGTTTGGCGCCGTGCAGGTGAGCGCCACAATCAGGACTGCATACGACCGAGGCACACAGGGCCAACACCCGGCATCATGGTGTGGGGAGCGATCTCCTACACTGGCCGTACACCTCTGGTGATCGTCGAGGGGACACTGAATAGTGCACGGTACATCCAAACCGTCATCGAAGCCATCGTTCTACCATTCCTAGACCGGCAATGGAACTTGCTGTTCCAACAGGACAATGCACGTCCGCATGTATCCCGTGCCACCCAACGTGCTCTAGAAGGTGTAAGTCAACTACCCTGGCCAGCAAGATCTCCGGATCTGTCCCCCATTGAGCATATTTGGGACTGGATGAAACGTCGTCTCACGCGGTCTGCACGTCCAGCACGAAAGCTGGTCCAATTGAGGCGCCAGGTGGAAATGGCATGGCAAGCCGTTCCACAGGACTACATCCAGCATCTCTACGATCGTCTCCATGGGAGAATAGCAGCCTGCATTGCTGCGAAAGGTGGATATACACTGTACTAGTGCCGACATTGTGCATGCTCTGTTGCCTGTGTCTATGTGCCTGTGGTTCTGTCAGTGTGATCATGTGATGCATCTGACCCCAGGAATGTGTCAATAAAGTTTCCCCTTCCTGGGACAATGAATTCACGGTGTTCTTATTTCAATTTCCAGGAGTGTATATCTAACTTTAACCTATCCATTCCCTTTTTAAATTTTCTAAACTTCCTGCCCGATTAAGGGATCTGACATCCCACGCTCCGATCCGTAGAACGCCAATCTCACTATTTCTATCATAATGCTGAGTGCTGAGTCTGTGAGAAAGCTGGAACATGCTTTACTGTATAGCCATGAGTATTCTTTATCTATCAGTATGGATGCAAAATTTTAGTTTTGTACTTACTGCGACAGTATGGGTGGCTTTTTTCTGTTAGTGTCCATCTGTCTGCTTTCATTTTGATTTCCCGTTGGTACATCACTTCACACACTGTTGCACAATCTGTATGCATTTACACTGTGATAGAGAAACTGTGCCAGCATCCAGCATGTGCTATACAACCTTTGCTTGTTACAAAGATCTAGGAAAAAGATATGACTTAGGCTTACTTTGCTCAGAGATGTTATTTATTTTTCGACAGATAAACAATACTCATGGCGATATATTAGAGCATGTTCCATCTTTCTCACAGGGCACTAGGTTCTATGCTAGGAACAGTGATGTAACTTTCAAAAAACCATCTGACGATGAAACAGAAAAGGTTCGAAAAACGGTTCGTGGAATAATAAATAGCTCTTCAAAAAAAGTGACTGTTTCCAGTTTTATGTATTTACATTTTTGCAATTTGTCGTCCATATTACTTGGCATTTTCACAAAGGCGAGGAAACTCAACCACATTCTTGAAAGAGTGCTCTTATATGTACATAATATCGAATATTACAGAAAATACTTTTATTAAGATAATAACAAAGACACAGAATTTTTGACAAATGAGAAGGGTTATAAAAATAGTTGGATGTAGCAGGACTCGAACCTGTTGTTTTCGACTTCTTAACTGCACAACTCTACCCACTCCTCCTCAGCAAACACACTGAAATTTTGTCTTACGGTTTTATCTTACGCTTTCATCTGTCGCTATCATGAAGGCTTTTTTTTACCATCGCACGTCATTAACTGGCATTAATTTATAACAAATCAGAAGAAGAGTGATGTGTTTGTGACAGCATATATTTATAGGTTATAATTAAAGATGACAAAATTCAAAGCTCTTCGTTTGTCGAATACTATCGAGTTCCGTGGTCGCATTGAGTTTTATAGAAGTCAATTCATTGTGAAGTCATTTTCCAATGCGTTTCGAGTGAAACTAGCTTCTTCCTTCCCAGCGTAGGTAACACCATCTCTCTAACCTCCTTGCCCACAATGCTTAAGAGAACGCCGATGCCGGCAGCTGGCATGTACAAGTAATATCTCTGAGTTGTCTTTAGAGTCTCTAGGAGTGTTGTCTGTTAGAAGCTAAACATATTATTGTAATGTTACAGTCGCCTCAGCTCTTGAATTACTTGCAATTTCTTCTTACGTCTTTTAGAGACGAGACCCTTCTCATCGTCCAGGTCTTCCTCAGTTCTTCAACAACCGCTCCCCATTGTTCTCTTACCTGTCTCATCGCTTCCTGTGGAGATATCCCTGTATCTTCCAATTTTTTAGGCTTTGGTCCAATTCATTATCGACCCTTTCATTATTTACTCGAATCTTCTATTCGTAAGACCGAATTGTGTCAAAATGATGTTCAGTATGCCGCCTGTAACTGTCTCCTGTGCTGGTTTAACTGTCTATGATTAACCACTATGGAAGATAGTCCACATATAGAGTTCTCCATTTTGCTTTCCAGTCCCATTACCTCTTGCTGTATATGGATTGTTTAGGGAGATTTATACACAGAGGTACTTGTATTAGATGACATTCTGCAATTACTTGTTTCTGAATTTCAAGTAAACTGCCCTTCTATAGTTTTAGATACTGACAACGTAATGTTTTTGCTGCGGTTCCATATCTGCTATAATCTTGTTATTATATGTAGTCGAATCATGACAAAGGAAAGTAAAAAGGAAATATCCTATTACTTGTTTAATAATTACAAGTGAATAAGATTCTCACGCTATTTATTATGCCATGAGGTTACTATATCAAAAATATAGGTACAAGCTATTTTGAGCCAAAATAAAATCAATGTATTTTCACCCCATATGTTGAACAAAACACAGTAGTAGATAGAGCATGGCAACAAACTAATTCCTTGCCGCTAACTCTAATATCTCCACATGACTGCTATGACATACACACAGTATCCTAAATATATTTACAAGCAAATCAGTAGATTTCGCGACACATACACGGTTATTCAGCTGCCATTACTTACGTGTTTTATGGTTTTATACACCCGGCAATGCCTTAAAAAAACAACATGCGAGATTTTCGTATTCTATTCACAAGCTATTAGTCCTACAGAAAACATAAACAAGATCCTTTTGTAACAAATTTAATATAAGTAAAGTTTGTACTGGGATAAGTTTTCGCTGCAGGGCACGGTTTTCGAGTTATTCAAGAAAAACGCGTTTGAAGGTCACTTTTGCACGTTTTCCTTGAAGAATTCGAAAACTATGGATGTTAGCGAACACGTATCCCAGTACAAAATTTAACTGCATTAAATTTCATACAAAAAGGTCATGTTCATTTTGGATTTAGGACTAATAGTATGGGTTAGTGAGTGAGGGAATATGAAAATCTCGTGCATCGTCTTGAAAGTGTAGCGGGCTGCATAGAACCCAGCTGAATCACGCTGTATATAGCCACAAAGAAATTACAGACTTTGTCTGCAGGTGGCCTTTGATTGAAATCAGTGGAGAAAGTTGAAAATTTGTGCTGGAACGGGATTCGAACCCAGCTCTCCTGCTAACTAGGTAGATGCTGTGACCACTGAACCATAGGGATACAGTGTCACTGCAACTGCACGGACTATCCGAGAACGCGTCCCAAATTCTCAACTTATCCACACACTACTAATGTAGCGCCCCCTGCACATTTTATTATTACTTGCGGCATTTCGCCGATTCCCGTAAAAAGAAAAACAAAATCTCAGATTACTCGTAGCTTACAAAAGTTTTCATATTTTTAAGTTAAGAATGCACTGACAGATACTTTTGCCGTTGTCCAGGTGGCCGTCTGTTCGGCAGCTGGTCGACGGCTATGTAGTGTTTGTTGATATCTGTAACGCACTGCCCTCTGCTGATTCAAGATTGTAAGGCGAATCCCGATACGCGGCGCAGTGTTTCTTCATGGACGTATTGTGGAAACACGCGCACCACTCCAGGAATGCACTACTGGCCATTACAATTGCTACACCCAGAAGAAATGCAGATGATAAACGGGTATTCATGGGACAAATATATTATACTAGAACTGACATGTGATTACATTTTGACGCAATATAGGTGCATAATCCTGAGAAATCAGTACCCAGAACAACCAGCTCTGGCCGTAATAACAGCCTTGATACGCCTGGGCATTGAGTAAAACACAACTTGGATGGCGCGTACAGGTACAGCCCATGCAGCTTCAACACGATACCACAGTTCATCAAGAGTAGTGACTGGCGTATTGTGACGAGCCAGTTGCTCGGCCACCATTGGCCAGACGTTTTCAATTGGTAAGAGATCTGGAGAATGTACTGGCCAGGGCAGCAGTCGAACATTTTCTGTATCCAGAAAGGCCCGTACAGGACCTGCAACATGGGGTCGTGCATTATCCAGCTGAAATGTAGGGTTTCGCAGGGATCGAATGAAGGGCAGAGCCACGGGTCGTAACACATCTGAAATGTAACGTCCACTGTTCAAAGTACGCTCAATGCGAACAAGGGGTGACCGAGAAGTGTAACCAATGGCACCTCATACCAATACGCCGGGTGATATGCCAGTATCGCGATGACTAATACACACTTCCAATGTGCGTTCACCGCGATGTCGCTAAACACGGATGCGACCATCATGATGCTGTAAACATAACCTGGATTCATCCGAAAAATGACGTTTTTCCATTCGTGCACCCAGGTTCGTCGTTGAGTACACCATCGCAGGCGCTCCTGTTTGTGATGCTGCGTCAAGGGTAACCGCAGCCATGGTCTCCGAGCTGATAGTCCATGCTGCTGCAAACGTC
This sequence comes from Schistocerca gregaria, assembly GCF_023897955.1. NCBI lineage: Eukaryota > Metazoa > Arthropoda > Insecta > Orthoptera > Acrididae > Schistocerca > Schistocerca gregaria. The sequence goes on along the minus strand of NC_064931.1, from coordinate 648,456,402 downwards.
GTCGAACTGCTCGTGCAGAAGTTTGTTGTCGTGCGAACGTCCCCATCTGTTGACTCAGGGATCGAAACGTGGCTGCACGATCGATTACAGCCATGCGGATGAGGTGCCTGCCATCTCGACTGCTTGTGATACGATGTTGTTGGGATCCAGCACGGCGTTCCGTATTACCCTCCTGAACCCACCGATTCCATATTCTGCTAACAGTCAATGGATCTCGACCAACGCGAGCAGCAATGTCGCGATACGATAAACCGCAATCGCGATAGGCTACAATCCGACCTTTATCAAAGTCGGAAACGTGATGGTACGCATTTCTCCTCCGTACACTAGGCATCACAACAATGTTTCATCAGGCAACGTCGGTCAACTGCTGTTTGTGTGTGAGAAATCGGTTGGAAACTCTCCTCATGTCAGCACGTTGTAGGTGTCGCCACCGGCGCCAACCTTGTGTGAATGCTCTGAAAAGCTAATCATTTGCTTATCACAGCATCTTATTCCTGTCGGTTAAATTTCGCTTCTGTACCACGTCATCTTCGTGGTGTAGCAATTTTAATGGTCAGTAGTAAATATCAACACATGCGAGATGCAATCCGACGGCGAACTAGGGGCTGTTTGAACATTTCATACAAGAAAGGGTTCTATGTGGTATGCTTGGAAACCTTTTGTAGCCATTCATGTACTTCATGTTCCCAAACGTATGGATGACAATGTGTCATGTTATCGGGCTGAAATTGTTGGTGATTGGTTTGAAGAACTCTCTGGACAATTCGAACGAATGATTTGGCCACCAAAATCGCCCGACATCAATCACATCGAGCATGTATGGAATATAATCGAATGGTCAGTTCGTGCACAAAATCCTACACCAGGAACACTTTCGTAATTGTGGGCTGCTATAGAGGCAGCATGGCTCAGTATTTCTGCAGGGACTACCAACGACGTTTTGAGTCACGTCTTGTCTAGCTGCTGCGCTACGCCGGGCAAAAGAGGCGCGATACGATATAAGAAAGTATTCCATGACTTTTGGCACTTCAGTATATGTAGGTGTCATGAAAGTGTTCCCGTACCAATTGTTATGCATTATATTAAAATCGCTGATTGATGTAGCAAGGGATGGTTGGAAGTTGTTGAAGTATCTTGGAACCCAATTTGTTGTAATAACAAATAAATTTCGGGCGCAAAGTGCACCTTTGTAACACACACATATCATAGATATTACAAAGGCACATTCCTCAGTTGACAGTACCATTCAACAGCGGGCAACAATGTGCAAAATGTCATGAAGTAGATGAGTGTTCACTTCCTAGTACTGTGGAAACGAGTCCGTGAATGGCAATAAGCAGACGAATAGCTATAAAACCGGAGCGAGAACACATGTAGAGCAGCTGCTACGAAATTTATAGGTAGGAATTTACACTATTATTATGTCATAACAAATGATAAGGAGAAATAACCTCAATGTGCAATGTCCAATATGTAAAAAACAGTTTAAACACAAATATGTATATATTTCAGGCCACTGATAATGTCTTTCAAATAATAAAGTTGATATGCATATGGTACGAATAAATTATTTCATTCAGTTGAAATTAGACGAACCCAGAGCGATAATCATCGCCATAATATGCACTCTTCGTATTCCGTGTGCCGCCGATTGACGCAGTAGCAATAAACAAGAATCTTAAATCAACTGCTGTAGAAACAGTCTGCGTACGAAAAGGTTAGGGCGCGAATAATAATCATGTTATAATGGAGGAGATGTAATCGCCCCACCATTCAATGGGAAAATTTCAATTTCATAAGTTGCGGGCAAGAGAAAAAAACAGGAAGTTTAATGTTTACTGTTCCGTCGCTTACGTGTTTATTAGAGACGGAGCACAAACTGGGGAACCATACCGACATTCTCCCTAAGCCATTTACGGAGATTACGGAATACGTGACTCTTGATGTGCGCACGGAGATTTGAACCGCCGTCCTCCCGTATATGGGTCCGGTGTGTTACCATTGCGCCCCTAAGCTTTTTCTGAAAAATGTCTATAACAAATTATTCGGCACCTTACAGAAGATGGAAACTTACTACACTTGCAATAATTAGGTCCAATGTCTTTCAGCATCCTGACATAGAGGCTGGGACCAATGACCGCAATTCAGTCATGGCAAGAATGGGCACCATGGAACAGGGCGCCAGACAGGTAAGTCTACAAGTTCAGTAAAGCGGTTAAGGATAAGATTTTCCCAACAATCAGATAGGAGTTAGAATCGTTTGATTCAGGTAGTGAACATGTACAGATTAACGAAACTCTAGAAAAATACGCACCTAGTATAATAATTAAAAATGGTAGAGATCCCTCTTGACATACAGACAATACGAGCAGTTTTTTTTCAAAAATGGCACCTACTGCACACTTATAAGAAACAAAATATACATCCAGAGGTACAGTAGTTTGATAAAAATATGGAAAAACCGTGAGAAGTGCATGTTGAACATACGAGGGATGCTCAATATATAAGGCAACACATTGATTTTTTGGTCTATTTCGATTGAAAAATCGCGGAATTTGTTGTGGGACATCGTGGAATAATCTCGCTTCAGCCCAAATAGTTTCATGAAGTCTCAATAGGTGGCAGCGTTATACGTAGCCTTCAAAACGGCGTCTGGAACGGAGGTGCGTTACAAGCAGAGAGATTGAGTTCCTTTTGACGGAAAACCAGAGCATCGGAGGTATTCGTAGGTGCTTGCAGAATGTCTGAGGAGTCCTAGTAGCGAACAGAAGCACGGTAAGTCGCTGGCTGAGGCGTTTCTCATCATCGCAACAACGTCGCGCAAACCTCTCCGATCTCCCGCCTGCTGGCAGGCCACGCACAGCTGTGACTTGTGCAATGTTGAGATGGGCGAACACTCCCATTCGAGGTGATCGACGGATCGTAGTCAAACACGTCACTGCTCAGCTGGACCCTGACAAGTTTGCGCACGAAAGGAGATCGAAAAACTTCATTGGACCGTTCTTCCTCATACACTCCAACCTGGCTCCCGCACCTTCCGTCTTCCATCGGTTTGGCTCAACGAAGGATGTACTCTGTGAGAAGCAGTTCGTTGATGATGGGGAGGTTAATGATGCAGCAAGGTGTTTGCTCCGACGTCGATCAGTAGAGTGGTACCATGCGGGCATACAAGTCCTACAATAAAGGTGACGTAAGGCCGTCACATTGTACGGAAGTTACGTTGAAAACTAGGATTTCGTAGCCAAAAGAGTGGGGAACAATATAGTGTATTGGAATCCTGAATAAATCCTGCTTTCAGAAAAAAGAGGACTCTGACGGAAAATAAGGGGACAATAGCTGCAAAATCATACAATGTAGGCACTGTTTAATCTGCCACGAAGTTTCATATCAGCACACACTCCGCTGCAGAGTGAAAATCTCATTCTGGAAACTTCCCCCAGGCTGTGGCTAAGCCATGTGTCCGCAGTATCCTTTCTTTCAGGAGTGCTAGTTCTGCAAGGTTCGCAGGAGAGCTTTTGTAAAGTTTGGAAGGTGGGAGACAAGATACTGGCAGAAGTAAAGCTGTGAGTATCGGGCGTGAGTCGTGCTTCGGTAGCTCAGATGGTAGAGCACTTGCCCGCGAAAGGCAAAGGTCCCGAGTTCGAGTCTCGGTCGGGCACACAGTTTTAATCTGCCAGGAAGTTTCATTCCTTAATCTTCTCGGTGGGTCTGAAGATTGTTTCGATCCCATATCTGGCCAGAACTTTCTCGATACGGTCCGTGACTTTATTAATGAACGGTAGGTAAACTTTTCCAGTAGGTGATAGTTGTTGCTCTTGACTTCTGGCTTCTTTTTTTCTTTGATGGAGGGCTCGATCAATTTCCTTGCTGGCATATCCGTTTTTCATGAAGGCTGACCGTAAGTGATTTAATTCATCTTGCAAGTAAGCCGGCTCGCAGATTTCTTTGGCTCTGCCCACCAAGGTTTTCATGACACCACTTTTCTGCCTAGGATGATGGTTTGATTTCTTGTGGAGGTATCGATCCGTGTGAGTGTTCTTTCTACATACCTTGTGGCCCAGCGTCCCATCCACCAGTTTAATTACCGACACATCCAGGAAATTGAGTTGACCGTTGCTCTCTTTCTCCATCGTAAACTGTATCTTCGGGTTAATAGTGAGCAGATCGACGGGGTGGCGATGGGAAGTCCTCTCAGCCTAGCTTTTGCTAATTTATTTATGGAGATATTCGAACAGCGAGCGCTGCAGACTGCCACTAAAAAGCCAGCTAAATGGTACCGCAATGTTGATGACACATTTGTAGTGTGGACACATGGTGAAGAAGAGCTGGATCTCTTCTTGGTGCCCGGAAGTTTTAACTGAAGAATAGCTGCAACAGAACTGAATATCGCACTCGCTAACCCTATCAGCACCAGAACAACCCGAAGGGAGCTTCATAAGTGGGGAATTTCAGGGCGGGCTGGAATTCCAAAATCACCCATCAGTGACGCAAATGCCATTAAAAGAAAAACGAGGTCCCGACACCATAAAATCTGGACTATGGACAAATCGGAGAAAGTCATTTGTGAGCATGAGTATTGTTGCACACCGTTTTCGACTTCTGGCCTAGTTTACGTCCGAAGAGTGAAACATAGCAAAAGGTGGGTGGTTATTATCACAGCCATATCGTGATATTCCATCGACCCCATGGATACTCTGCAAGCTCGCATTACTGCCAAGGATTATCTACATCTACATGGATACTCTGCAAATCACATTTAAGTGCCTGGCAGAGGGTTCATCGAACCACATTCACAATTCTCTATTATTCCAATTTCGTGTAACTCGCGGAAAGAATGAACACCTATATCTTTCCGTACGAGCTCTGATTTCCCTTACTTTATCGTGGTGATCGTTCCTCCCTAATGTCGGTGTCAACAAAATATTTTCGAATTTGGAGGAGAAAGTTGGTGATTTTAATTTCGTGAGAAGACTCCGTCGCAACGAAAAACGCCTTTCCTTTACTGATTTTCAGCCCAAATACGGTATCATTTCTGTGACACTCTCTCCCATATTTCGCGATAATACAAAACGTGCTGTTTTCTTTGAACTATTTCGATGTACTCCGTCAGTCGTATCTGGTAAGGATCCCACACCGCGCAGCAGTATTCTAAAAGAGAAAGGACAAGCGTAGAGTAAGCAGTCTCCTTAGTAGATGTGTTACATTTTGTAAGCGTCCTGCCAATAAAATGCAGTCTTTGTTAGCCTTCCTCACAACATTTTCTGTGTGTTCCTTCGAATTTAAGTTTTTCGTAATTGTAATACCTAGGTATTTAGTTGAATTTACGGCTTTTAGATTAGACGATTTATCGTGTAACCGAAGTTTAACGAATTCCTTTTGCACTCATGTGGATGACACCACACTTTTCGTTATTTAGGGTTAACTGCCACTTTTGCACCATTCAGATATCTTTTCTAAATCGTTTTGCAATTTGTTTTGATCTTCTGATGACTTTGTTAGTTGATAAACGACAGCGTCATCTGCAAACAACTTAAGACGGCTACTCTGATTGTCTCCTAAATCGTTTATATAGATAAGGAACAGCAAAGGCCCTATAACACTACCTAGGGGAACGCCAGAAATCACGTCTGTTTTACTCGATGACTTTCTGTCAGTTACTACGAACTGTGACCTCTCTGACAGGAAATCTCAAATCCAGTCACATAACTGGGACGATATTCCATAAGCACGCAATTTCACTACTGTGGTACAGTGTCAAAAGCCTTCCGGACATCAAGAAATACGGAATCGATCTGAAATCGCTTGTCAATAGCACTTAACGCTTCATGAGAATAAAGTGATCATTTTGGATGATCAGGTCCACCCAGTGGTACAGTGATTGCTCCTCAATGATGCTGCTGTTTTCCAAGACTACGGGGCCCATGTTCTCACAGCTCGCATGGTCTAGGACAGGGTTTGTGAGCACGTGGATGATTTATAGCGTCTCCCCTGGTCTTTGTGGTCTACTTTGGAGAGGAGTGAGCGTAATCCCTATCCACTACCATCATTGTTACATGCACTTGCTACTTTTTTTCAGGAAGAATGGTATAGGATTCACCCGGAAACAATACAGGACCAGTATTTATCCATTCCGAGATTACTGGAAGCTGTTTTGAATGCCAGCGGTTTTCCTACACCATATCAGTCGTGGTAATGTGTTTTGTTTATGGTGTAGCCATATTTTTGTCCGTCACCAATAAGCAGATGTTAAATGAAAAGCGTTCAGCTATCAGAAGGCCAACGCAGCAAACCTTAAGTAACTCCCACAGCAAATTATCATCATAGGACTCCTCGCAGTACCTGGAAGGTGTTTGATCGTAAGTTCAGGCTGTCAGCGATAGAGAAATGAGTGACTACTTACATATGAACGAGACAGGAACTTCAACACCAAACAGCAAAAGGAAAGGCGAAATATAAAATTGTGACTTCAAACATTCCCTCACAAAGTAATGTTGCCATCATACAGTAACCCTAAAATTTACTAGATGAGTGACATATTAGTCAGTACAAGTCGTATTGAAAGCAGATTAAGTCGGTAAAATTCAATAAGACCGCACGGCTCGAGGGTTTCTTTCAAATGCTCCACAGAATTTACTGCCGAATTACTTTCGTTCATGACTGTAATGTATCGTAGATCACTTGAGATAAGATGCGTTTAGGCCAAACTTTCAGGAAACATGCCTCACACAGAAATACAGAAAAGATGTTATGTGGACATGTGTCCGGAAACGCTTAATTTCCATGTTAGAGCTCATTTTAGTTTCGTCAGTATGTACTGTACTTCCTCGATTCACCGGCATGATTTCATACGGGATACTCTACCTGTGCTTTAGAACATGTGCCTTTACAAGTACGACACAACATGTGGTTCATGCAAGATGGAGCTCCTGCACATTTCAGTCGAAGTGTTCGTACGCTTCTCAACAACAGATTCGGTGACCGATGGATTGGTAGAGGCGGACCAATTCCATGGCCTCCACGCTCTCCTGACCTCAACAGTCTTAACTTTCATTTATGGGGGTATTTGAAAGCTCTTGTCTACGCAACCCCGGTACCAAATGTAGAGACCCTTCGTGCTCGTATTGTGGAGGGCTGTGTTACAATACGCCATTCTCCAGGGCTGCATCAGCGCAGCAGGGATTCCATGCGACGGAAGTTGGATGCATGTATCCTCGCTAACGGAGGACATTTTGAACATTTCCTGTAACAAAGTATTTGAAGTCACGCTGGTACGTTCTGTTGCTGTGTGTTTCCATCCCATGATTAATGTGATTCGAAGAGAAGTAATAAAATGAGCTCTAACATGGAAAGTAAGCGTTTCTGGACACATGTCCACATAACATATTTTCTTTCTTTGTGTGTGAGGAATGTTTCCTGAAAGTTTGGCCGTACCTTTTTGTAACACCCTGTATATGATCTGTGCTCTTTTCTAATCACGGGGAACGCACCTCATCTCAAGTGATCTACGTTAGATTACAGTCAAGAACGAAGATAAATCTGTATCAAATTCTATATTACGACCTACCAGGAAGAAAAAACCTTCTCCATTTGATATCAATATGGGTTCCAAAACAGTGATCGTGCGAAAGTTAACTCGTCCTCTTCACACACGTCTCACTGTATGTAGGGATGGAGGAAACCAGGTTGACTCGGTGCTTTTGACTTTCGAAAGGCTATTGAGTCAATAGAACATTTGTTACTTCTAAAGAAAATACTTTCCTTTGGGATATCTAATCAGGTTTGACGCAGGATAGAAAATTTCCTTACAGACTGGACGAAGCACCTTACTCCGGATGGAGATTTAGACTGATTGGATGAACCGAAACATTATGATGATGGCCCACGGCGACACGGAATGCCTTCTGGTGGCGTTGCAGGGCGGAACGCGGCAAGGAAAATCTATAAACGGAGCAGAGGCAAACGGGGAAGCATTCTGCGATGTAGACGCTGGCTGCAAATGTGGAAATACAAGCGACTTCGACAAAGGGCAGATTGTTACGGTCCGCCGGCAGCAGTGGCCGAGCGGTTCTAGGCGCTTCAGCGGTTCTAGGCGCTTCAGTCTGGAACCGCGCCACCGCTACGGTCGCAGCTTCGAATGCCCGAGGCATGGATGTGTGTGATGTCCTTAGGTTAGTTAGGTTTAAGCAGTTCTAAGTTCTAGGGGACTGATGATCTCAGATGTTAAGTCCCACAGTGCTCAGAGTCATTTGTTATGGTCTGGCTCCTGGGAACGAGCAATCTCGGAAACGGCGAAGCTGGTAGGCTATTTGCATAAGCATTTACGGAAAGTAGCTGAAGAATGGTGAAACCACGAGTAGGTTACGGCTGAAGTGGGCACGGGATCATCGAGAGTCGATCGTGGGTAAACGGAAACGTGTTGCCTGGTCTTATGAATCACATTTCTTGTTACACCAGGCATCATCGTTGTGTCGGTATGCCGTCTTCCAGGAGAATGGCTGCTCTAAACATGTAATGAGCCACGGACACATATCGGTAGGGGCAGGATTGTGCTATGAAGGACACGTGTGTTGTATGTGAACATTATTGCAGACCATATGCGTCCCTTCGTGCTTGATGCCTTCCCCAATGGCGATGGTACCTTTCAGCAGGTCTCACAAGCTCAGAACCGCGTTACAGTGGTTTGAGGAACATGATCGTGAACTTATGTTCAGATCTTGACCACCACATTCACCTGATCTGAATCTGATGGAATAGATCTGGAACGCTATCAGGCGGTTGCTCCGCGTCAACAAACCACCGGACCGTTATTTACGGAAATTGCGTTATCTGTGTGTAATCGTGTAACGTCAAATAACTGCGAAAACCTATCAAGGAAGTGTCAAATCGATAACACACACAATAATTTTAGCACTGAGTGTCGAAAGTCGACCAACACGCTATTAAACATGTGATCATAATGTTTTGGTTCGTCAGATTGTCTACAGACACCGAGAGAATATATGATGTACCCAAATGGTGTTATTACATGTCACATATTAATGACTTAGTGCAACGTATAAGTGGCTAACTCAAGCTGTTCAAAGGTGTTGCGTTTATCTACGAGGAAATTTTGTCTGTAAAAAATGCAATAATATTCGCTTAGTTCTGGCAAAAACTAACAATTTGGTTTTCTTTACAGAAATGAAAAACTGTCCACTTTACGAAACGCTAAAGCACGGTATCCTTTAATTATTGTGTTAATGAGTCTGTAATAGATTCAGCCGTGTCATACAAATAAACTGCTAAAAGTACATTTTTCACCATTTTGATGGCTTTTGTGTTTCTCTGATAGCAATTCTCTTTTTCAATACTCTTTTGATCTCAGGAAATCGCTACGTACAGCCGCCTGTGTAACAGAGAGGAACGTGAAGTTCCATTCTCAGAGCACTTCAGTAGTGCACTCTGGACCTCCTTTGGTGAACGGGACAAGGCGGCTTTCGCAGATCCTTCAGTCTGTCAACATGCGTAGGAGATTCACCTTTGATGGTGCGTGCGTTGTTACTTTACGACAAGAAAGGTTGTCAGCACGAGAAATTTCCCACCAAACTGGGTATACCACAGCAGCGTCATTTGAATATTCAGCTGCTATTCTGTGACGCAAAACATTAAAGATCTGTCTTCTAGCGGTCACCTGCGGTTTACACCAGGTGAAGAGCGTTGCGTAGAAATTACGACACGTAGGTACCCAGAATAGAATGGAACGGAACTTGTGCTGACATTTTAGGGCCAACTCGAAGGACACGCAATCAATTTGGCCTCTAGGCGTCTCTTAGGAACGACAGTGATACACGAAGGAGGTTGGCAAGGGAATATCTGAGATCAAACCATTATTAGTGCTACTGTTGTCTCTACATTGACAACTGCTGCATTTGTTTGACGTCTGAAGATCGTCGTAGTAGGGTGTGGCGGTATCACCCGCTTATTTCGAAATTCATGGCACAGAAAAGATAAATTGACTCTGAGGCATGGTTGTCTGCAGTGTGCAAAGACCACCAAATAATAAAAAAAGTATAACGACAAGATCGGTTGTTTCCCAAGGGCGGGTTTTCACGGTACTCTTGAGCAACTTCAATACGTGGTGGGGTGCCCTCTTGCTCTCTGGCTTGAATCCGTCGTGACATGCCATCGATGAGATTATCAGGCCAGTCCTAGTCCAAATTGTCCCACCACTGAATGGCGATTCTTCGTAAGAGACACAACGTCCAAAATCTGCTCGTTTCGATCGAATCCACACTTGTTCGAATGGATTCATGTCCAGGGAACAGACAGGCCACTACATAGGCGCGTACTTGTGATCTTAGGATGCTGAGGGAACATTTTCTCGAGAATAGCACGGTAAGCATGCGAGTTATCAGCCATCAAGATGAAATTGACACCGAATGTTGGCGATACGGTCCCACTATTGCTTCCACGATGTCGTCACTGTACCGTGGAGCAATGAAATTGCCTAGAACAACTACGAAGATTGTACTGTTTTTCCATGTAATGCCAGCTCAATCACCTTGTTGCACTGAAGGCATTCGATGTTACCAGGTTTTCCTCAGACACGTCGTCTGCTATCATTACGGCACAAACAGATGAGAGTTTCGTCGATTCCCATCATGAAATCATCTCCTAACGGTTTGATGGTATTCATGACGTCTTGTAGCCGTTTCGAACGCCGAATTCAGACCATTCTTCTTTTCGCTCAAATGTCGTACATATCGATCATCCTGTGCACCTGTTGAACGTGGACGATCTGTGCGGTGTTAAGTCCTCAACACTTAGTGCGTCGCTACTGGTGATTTACATAGTGAAATGCTGCAGTGCATTCCAACCCAGCGCTCTAACCTTAGGTAGCGCTCATAGTAAATAGTAACTGTGTGCTTGTTTACAAACAACCTCAGGGATGGCCTTCCTATCGGTACAGGAACAGTCACAATTGTAACATATCGGCACGACGTACGAGAGTGGTGCAAAACTTTGGTTGATGTGTGTATTTTTGTCAGTATTATGTATGGATGTCAGACGCCTTTCATCGCTATCGAGGGTAATTTGAGAATTGTGCAGTATCGCAAGATTAGTGTCTATCCCTACAGTCAGAATTTCGACGACAGGTTCGTCTTTCAGAACGATAATGCACCAGCACACGATGCTCACCTCGTGAGTGACCCACAGCGTCTGTTGACATGAATTCGATGAGCCATGTTGCGAACAGTTGATACTTGCAGCGCGTCGTCCGCAGGGGCTGTCTTCGCACAATGGATGAAGCGAGGAAGGCAGCTGTCGAAGAATAAGACGTGCTTGAGCAGCGAGGTCCCTGTGAACAGCATGCCTTGGTGGATTCAAGGTTGTTTACAATGTAGGGTGAGTCACTAACTATTGCCCCCAAGAATAACTCCGAAAGTATGATAGTAGCTGAAAAGTGTGTGGGACAACGGGGGCCGTAATATGACGTTTGTGTTTTGTTACTAGGTGTGGTCGCGTCAGAGATGTGAAGGTCAACTTTGTTTCTTTTTAAATGGGATGCTATAGTTTGGTACTTATTTTCTGATAGCGGGTATGGAGACGAATCCAATGATTCTTGAAGGTCAACGAAGGACAAAAAGGTGGCATGAACGGCCATTTAAAAAAGGTGTTCAAAGTGATGACCATTGGTATCAACGCAGTGCTGCAATCTTCTTATCATGGAATGAGTGGTATTCCTTATGACTTCAGCACTTACCGAAGCACATGCTCTGACAATTCTCCTTCGCATGTCTTCAGGTGTAGTTGCGACGTCTTTATAAACAATGTCTTCTGCGAATCCCCACAAGAAAAAGTCCAGAGGCGTCAAGTCTGGCGAACCAGACGGCCACAACACGTCTCCACCGCGTCCAATCCAACGTTTTGGGAACTGTCTCTGGTTCAAAATGGTTCAAATGGCTCTGAGCACTATGGGACTTAACATCTGTGGTCATCAGTCCCCTAAAACTTAGAACTGCTTAAACCTAACTAACCTAAGGACATCACACACATCCATGCCCGAGGCAGGATTCGAACCTGCCACCGTAGCAGTCGCGCGGTTCCGGACTGAGCGCCTAGAACCGCGAGACCACCGCGGCCGGCTAACTGTCTCTGCAACTCATTTCTAGCCATCAGTGAAAAATGTGCCAGACACCCATCGCGTTGATACCACATACTGTTTCTTGTTCCTAAAGGAATTTCTTCCAATAACAGACCTAATGTTTCTTACAGGAATGTGGTGTACTTCCTAACATAAAGAATTACTTCGATGAAATAGGGGCCTATAATTCTGTCCTCCAGAATCCCACGCCATACATTCACCGACCACGGTTTTTGGTGTGCAACTTGCCGCAACCAACATGGATTTTCAGTTGCCCAATAATGCATGTTATGCAAATTAACATTTCCATGGTTCGTGAATGTAGCATCGTCAGTAAATAAAATGATGTGTCATCCCCCTGAATCTGAAGTTGAGGCCATCGGCAGAATTCAGTGCGACGCATACAATCCGTACCAGTTAATTCTTGGTGTACACTGATACGGTAAGGATGATATTTATGGCGATGTAGAACACGGACAACGCTACTCTGCCTCTTGCCAGATTCCCCGTATATGAGATGTAGTAGTAACACATCACTGAGCGTTACCCAATGGCAGATTTTGGTTTATCTAACGGACAAACGTGTGTACTGTTGCGGCCACATGTAATAAGCATTGCACCACGCAGTGGAGAACGGCAAAACAGAGCTGTTGTGAAGCTGGCAGGCACAGATAGCAGTCTACCATCAGGCTGACGCAAGGACGCACACAGACCGAGCGCCGAGTGAAGCCTGGAGAGTGCTGAGTAAGGAGAAGTGAGGCCAACACGCTAAGTTACGCTGCAATATACTGCGGGAGTAATAACAAAAAGCTACCACAGAGGGTAAAAAACGTCCTCCTGCAGGATATAAATAGTGGAGCGCAGGCAGCGACAAACAGAAGCCATGAGGAAGCAGTTCGGATCTGAGGACGGACGTGGTCCGTGTCCGAATGTTCAATCTTCGTAGGTGACGATTCCGGAAGTCTGTTCCAGCTCGCAGGAGTCATCCGTTCCCCGCCAGATGTCAACTTCAGCTCTGGAGGTCGGCCCGGGTTCGGTCGGCACCATGGCTGACTAACTACAGCGAGAACTTCCAGCAGGACCGGCCGCAGCGCGGTCTTGGTCACAGGCGCCGCCGGGGACTGACGCCCGGACTTCACGGCAACCCGGTCCCACGGCGAGTGGTCCGTCCATGACGGGACCTCGCGGAAATCGCGACTGACGGGTTCCCAGCCGCCGGTGCAGCAGGCGTCGGCAGCTGACCTCACGGCGACGAGTTCAGCTCAACCACAGGGCATCCTGGCTTCAGCGGAGCACTGGTGGCCTGAGGCTACCGAGTGCGATCAGCGGCGCGCGTTTTGCGCATTGTCGGAGAATCTACACAGCAGCAGCCAGGCGGAGGCGACGAGGGGGAAATTGTAAAGAAAGTTCAATAAATTGTAAAACTCCACGCGGTCTCAGCCTACGGCGCAGCCACTGTGTCTGCTGCTAACAAGTGGTGCAGAAGTCGTAATAGTACTATCTAATATTTTGGTCATCGTTTTTGTTTTTATTCTCACAAAGGTCGCATTTTTAGTTTCGTAAGGCTTAATCTTTCATCCGCTCCCCTTTAATTTAAGGGCACACATGTTCACAGATATACAGGCGGTGTCCAACTTTGTGAGCAGATCACATAGGTTAAGTTTCAGATAAAGCAAATGATAGACTACAATTTACTGTTAGGATGCTGGGTCTTGTGTACTACTTTGTATACAACTGTAAGGAGATGTCGGCTACAGAACCATAGGGAAGCTTGATAGGAGCAGAAATGATTAGCGAACACGTAAGTACAGTAAACAGAAGTTTCACTTAACTTGTAGCTTTCTCGAAGCGTTGCGAATAAAGCTTAGAAAACAACAAACAGCAATTAAATCCAGCTATTACAGGAAGGAACTGAAGAGCGTCGCGCAAGTATGAGGCTGTAGCTACTAATGCATGAGAGAAATGTCGAAGGCTGGCTAGGACTGGAGAGTGTGCGACTGGGACTGGGCCATCCTACTCGTATATCGCGGTGGCAGAGGGCGCTGGTAGTCGGAGCCGGTGAATGCGTCGCACAGCGGGTGCGCTCATTGGACCCGCCGGTTCCCCACTCGACTGTAGTTGGAGTCTATCATAAACGTATTTTTCCGTTGCCGACTGCGAGACGCCGGTGAGAGTGGTATCGATCTATGATACCACGTTGGGAAAATACTTTTTTTCTATAAATGTGATCACATACAAAACACTTGTACACACTGTTCTTGAGTACTGTTCAAGTATGTGGGAACCTCTTCAGGTCGGACTAACAGGAGACATCTAACATAAAAAAAGGACGGTGCGGATGGCTACAGGACTGTGTTACTTGGAGAGAAAGTATAAGACAAACGTTGAAAAACTTTAAATGGGTTTCACTCGAAGGAAGTTGCTGCAGTCAGTCTACTTACATCTGCACGGAACTTTAAAAAACGTTAATATAAGTAACAATAAACAGGTCTGCATGCCACGCAGTTGACAGTGATTGGGATAGTAAGAATATAGATGTAGCAGTAAATATGAAGGAGCCCAAAAAGGCGGGGCGACATCAGATAGTGGCGGTATCTCATCTGCGACGGACACTCGCTAGAGCGAAGCAGCTCATTGCTCACGTAAATAGAAAACCGTTGAGATTTTGGTTAACAGTCCTCTTAAACAATGTCCGCCTTCGTAGCTGAGTTGCCTCTGTTACGGTAGCTCAGCATGTTTCGTCAGGGGACTAATTAGACTCTGCAATAACCTCCTCAGTCCGTGGTTCCACATATGTGGACTTGGTGGTTTTATGTCGTAAAGTTTATGAACTGCTTCTGTCGACTAAAGACCTCCAGTACACGTTTGTGGAATTTTCTTAGCTTCAGGCCATGGCACTAGATACTACCACAATCTGCTTGCAGTGCCCACTGTGATGTTTTCAAGATATCAGTCGGCGCGCACTGACTGTAATTCAAAATAATATCTTATTCCATATGCTAAATTTACTTTCCTCTTTTTGCTTTACATGTGTAAAAATAGTCACAAATGTGATTGATGTGTGTTTTTCCAATATTATCTCTTACTATGAATTCAGAGGACATCGAAAGTTGAAATACACGTATGTGTATTTCAGGTCACAACCTCAAAATTTTTCTGTTTACTTTATTCACTATGAAGTTTTAGTTGTTATGGTATTGTGTGAGGAAATTGTCCAATTCTTGTGGTAAAATGTTATATAATTTTGATAATATCGATTTTTAAACATCAACAGTTTATGGCTTTATTTTCAGCAATCAACGACGAAGATATTCTTCGGATGCTGAGAGGAGTGACTTCAGTTCACTTTCAGACAATGAGAGTCAACAATTTTCGGATGAGGCGGCTGTCTCCGAATCCGCAGTCACTACTGAACACGCAGAAATCGAAATAGAAAACCTTACGCCTGACAGGTCGCAGGAGAGGGGACGTAAAGGTAAGTTACAATGGAGTTGCTCAAAAATGGAAAACAAGGAACCAGGTAAAGATGATTTCTAAGCTCTGACGTATGTGTGTTAAGGGATCCTGCTGAATACTTTTTTGAATATTATGATAAGAATTTTTGGAATTTGTTGCAGAACAAATAAACCTACATCATATGCAAAGCGATGGTCGAAGGCTCAGAAAAGAAGGACTGATGTACCACAACCAGCTATTCCGAAGAGTTATAACTGCAACATGGGTGGCATTCACGTACATGACAAATTCATGGCCTACTACAGGTCAAATACCAGAACAAGAAAATGGACAATCAGACTATTTAACCATTTTACTGATTTAGCTATTACTAATTGCTGGATTATGTACACAAGAACCTGTGCAAAAGAAGAAGTACCATAGTGTAACAGACTGTCCGTAGTAAACGTCAGACTGAATTTGGCTAATGTAGTGATAAACTGTTCTGATGTCAGAAGTTCCTCATAACTCTCCAAAAAGTAAACTTGGGTAACCAGGAGATCACTGACAGTCCAGGAGAAGATGAAGACAATAAACCCAGAAGAAGAAAAGTTCGTTTGCACGCCAAGGAAGCCAACCCGATGTGACTGGATTGATCATCTTCCTCAATACATAGAAACAAAAAATGCTTCTAAATGTCGCTTTAAAGGCTGCACATCCCGCACAAGAATCTTGTAATGTTTATTTATGTGTGACTAAAAACAATTGTTTCGTAAAATTTCATCAACAAAAACTTTGATACGTTTCTCACTGTATTATGTATTTACCTGTTAGAGATGAAGTCCACATATGTGTACCTCAAATATTTTAGACTGTACAAAACATAAAAACACAAATACCTTAATCCTGAATGTAATTATGTGTAAGAGTAATAAAAATAACTTTTAAAACGATTTTCCTTGCTTATTTTACCTTCGGGACTCAAGAGGATAAAAAAAGTGAGTGTATGAGTAGTTTCCATAGACGGAATTTTAAAGACAACAACGATGAAACAGATGGAAAGAAAGCAAGAAAAAACGGGCGAATTATCAGTCTATAAACTGAAAGTGGTTCACATGGCTTGCTGGAGTGTGGAGGACCTGGGTTCAATTCTCGGTACTGAAGGGATTTTTTCCTTGTCGAGAGGACTGGAACGGGGTCCACCTAGCCTTGTGATGCTAGCTGAGGAGCTACTTGCATGAGAAGCAGTGCCTCTGACATCTGAAATCCGACAACATTATGCTGTATGCTGATCTCATGCGCTTCCATTCCATACCAAATCTGCATGATGACACATGACAGGATGACATGGCGGCAGGTCGGTTTCGTGCGGTCCTCTGGGCGTGATCGCGATGTTAACCCTACCTTAAACAATACCTCGGACACTTTTACGTGACAGACCACTACTCTGATCCTAATTTAAGAGTCATAGTTAATATATGATACACTGAAGAGCAAAGAAACTAGTTACGAGAAAGGCAATCGTGCTGGTTAATGTACGCCGGATATTTAAAAAAATTGCTTGAGATATTTTTTATTTTGCTTATGGACAAAAGTTTATTTAGGGTAGTCAAGATAAGACACCATGTACAGGGTGGTCCATTGATAGTGCCCGGGCCAAATATCTCACGAAATAAGTATCAAACGAAAAAACTACAAAGAACGAAACTCGTCTAGCTTGAAGGGGGGAACCAGATGGCGCTATGGTTGGCCCGCTAGATGGCGCTGCCTGGTCAAACGGATATCAACTGCGTTTTTTTAGAATGGGAACCCCCATTTTTTATTACATATTCGTGTAGTACGTAAAATAATATGAATCTTGTAGTTGGTCCATTTTTTTCGTTTTGTGATACACTCCTGGAAATTGAAATAAGAACACCGTGAATTCATTGTCCCAGGAAGGGGAAACTTTATTGACACATTCCTGGGGTCAGATACATCACATGATCACACTGACAGAACCACAGGCACATAGACACAGGCAACAGAGCATGCACAATGTCAGCACTAGTACAGTGTATATCCACCTTTCGCAGCAATGCAGTCTGCTATTCTCCCATGGAGACGATCGTAGAGATGCTGGATGTAGTCCTGTGGAACGGCTTGCCATGCCATTTCCACCTGGCGCCTCAGTTGGACCAGCGTTCGTGCTGGACGTGCAGACCGCACGAGACGACGCTTCATCCAGTCCCAAACATGCTCAATGGGGGACAGATCCGGAGATCTTGCTGGCCAGGGTAGTTGACTTACACCTTCTAGAGCACGTTGGGTGGCACGGGATACATGCGGACGTGCATTGTCCTGTTGGAACAGCACGTTCCCTTGCCGGTCTAGGAATGATAGAACGATGGGTTCGATGACGGTTTGGATGTACCGTGCACTATTCAGTGTCCCCTCGACAATCACCAGAGGTGTACGGCCAGTGTAGGAGATCGCTCCCCACACCATGATGCCGGGTGTTGGCCCTGTGTGCCTCGGTCGTATGCAGTCCTGATTGTGGCGCTCACCTGCACGGCGCCAAACACGTATACGACCATCATTGGCACCAAGGCAGAAGCGACTCTCATCGCTGAAGACGACACGTCTCCATTCGTCCCTCCATTCACGCCTGTCGCGACACCACTGGAGGCGGGCTGCACGATGTTGGGGCGTGAGCGGAAGACGGCCTAACGGTGTGCGGGACCGTAGCCCAGCTTCATGGAGACGGTTGCGAATGGTCCTCGCCGATACCCCAGGAGCAACAGTGTCCCTAATTTGCTGGGAAGTGGCGGTGCGGTCCCCTACGGCACTGCGTAGGATCCTACGGTCTTGGCGTGCATCCGTGCGTCGCTGCGGTCCGGTCCCAGGTCGACGGGCACGTGCACCTTCCGCCGACCACTGGCGACAACATCGATGTACTGTGGAGACCTCACGCCCCACGTGTTGAGCAATTCGGTGGTACGTCCACCCGGCCTCCCGCATGCCCACTATACGCCCTCGCTCAAAGTCCGTCAACTGCACATACGGTTCACGTCCACGCTGTCGCGGCATGCTACCAGTGTTAAAGACTGCGATGGAGCTCCGTATGCCACGGCAAACTGGCTGACACTGACGGCGGCGGTGCACAAATGCTGCGCAGCTAGCGCCATTCGACGGCCAACACCGTGGTTCCTGGTGTGTCCGCTGTGCCGTGCGTGTGATCATTGCTTGTACAGCCATCTCGCAGTGTCCGGAGCAAGTATGGTGGGTCTGACACACCGGTGTCAATGTGTTCTTTTTTCCATTTCCAGGAGTGTAGATGGCGCTGTAATAGTCATAAACGTATAAGTACGTGGTGTCACGTAACATTCCCCCAGTGCAAACGGTATTTGCTTCGTGACACATTACCCGTGTTAAAATGGACCGTTTACCAATTGCGGGAAAGGTCGATATCGTGTTGACGTATGGCTATTGTGATGAAAATGCCCAACGGGCGTGTGCTATGTATGCTGCTCGGTATCCTAGACGACATCATCCAAGTGTCCGGACCGTTCGCCGGATAGTTACGTTATTTAAGGAAACAGGAAGTGTTCAGCCACATGTGAAACGTCAACCACGACCTGCAACAAATGATGATGCCCAAGTAGGTGTTTTAGCTGCTATCGCGGCTAATCTGCACATCAGTAGCAGACAAATTGGGTGAGAATCGGGAATCTCAAAAACGTCGGTGTTGAGAATGCTACATCAACATTGATTGCATCCGTACCATATTTCTGTGCACCAGGAATTGCATGGCGACGACTTTGAACGTCGTGTACAGTTCTGCCACTGGGCACAAGAGAAATTACGGGACGATGACAGATTTTTTGCAAGCGTTTTACTGAGCAACGAAGCGTCATTTACCAACAGCGGTAACGTAAACCGGCATAATATGCACTATTGAGCAACGGAAAATCCACGATGGCTGTGACAAGTGGAACATCAGTGACCTTGGCGGGTTAATGTATGGTGCGGCATTATGGGAGGAAGGATTATTGGCCCCCATGTATGCTGATTTCCTACGTAATGTTCTACCGATGTTACTACAAGATGTTTCTCTGCATGACAGAATGGCGATGAACCTCCAACATGAGATTTTCACTCTGCAGCGGAGTGTGCGCTGATATGAAACTTCTTGGCAGATTAAAACTGTGTGCCGGACCGAGACTCGAACTCAGGACCTTTGCCTTTCGCGAGCAAGTGCTCTACCTTGGCAAATGTCCCGAGTTCGAGTCTCGGTCCGGCACACAGTTTTAATCTGCCAGGAAGTTTCAACTTCCAACAAGATGGAAGCTCGCGTGTGGTTGAAGTGGTATTGAATAACATATTTCATGACAGGTGGATTGGTCGGCGAAGCACCATACTATGGCCCGCACGTTCACCGGATCTGACGCCCCGTATTTCCTTCTGTGGGGAAAGTTGAAGGATATTTGCTATCGAGATCCACCGACAACGCCTGACAACATGCGTCAGCGCATTGTCAATGCATGTGCGAACATTACGGAAGGCAAACTACTCGCTGTTGAGGGGAATGTCGTTACACGTATTGCCAAATACATTGAGGTTGACGGACATCATTTTGAGCATTTATTGCATTAATGTGGTATTTACAGGTAATCACGCTATAACAGCATGCGTACTCAGGAATGGTAAGTTCACTAAGGTGCCTGTATCACATCGGAACAATCGAAAGAAAATGTTGAAACGTACCTACGTTCTGTATTTTAATGTAAAAAGACCTACCTGTTACCAACTGTTCGTCTAAAGTTGTGAGCCGTATGTTTGTGACTTACAGCGGCATCTGTCACAAAGCGAAAAAAGTGGCCCAACTAAAACATTCATATTTATTTACTTACTACACGAATATGAAATAAAAAATGGGAGTTCCTATTTTAAAAAAACGCAGTTGTTCTCCGTTTGACCTATGGCAGCGCCATTTAGCGGGCCAACCATAGCGCCATCTGGTTTCCCCCTTCAAGGTAGACAAGTTTCGTTCTTTGTAGTTTTTCGCTTGATGCTTATTTCGTGAGATATTTGCCCCGGTTACGATCAATGGCAAGTTCCCAAAGTTATCACAATTTGTCGTTATTATAGTTCTTAACAAAAGTACTTCTCAATTATTTTCCTGACGAATGCCTTCAGATAATGCATTTATCTGAACTGCAATTTCTTGGAAGTTATGCTGAAGAGATGTACTTAGCACTGATGCAACCAAATCACTAAATTAAAACATTTCATGAATTTTATTGTTATTATTAGTTATTAAAATTCTAGGCATCTTCTGAGGCATGTCTGAAGTTGCATTTGAAGATGGTATGACGGCAATTTGTGTTTGGAGCGGGGAAGGAGACCACCCCTTCCACACCGCACCTACCTTGACCTCCAATGTGAATCGCCCTGTTCCAGCCGAAGGCATCTCTGACAACGAATAAAAATGCCGATGAAAAGCTGCTAACTTGTCAACGCATCACGAGTGAAAAATGAGTTTGCATAGTGTAATCAAAATGGCATCCGACAGCTATGTCGGTTATGGTACGAGTTCGCTCGCACACTGCCGATTCGCTCCCTGATAATAGGAGCCGCGTCTCTCGTAATACGCAGCCGAGCGCTCCTGGGGGAGTCAAACGGCGTCAGCGCTTTGAGCCTTTCTTCAATGTGAAATCCGTGGACTAATGCCGCTTCTGTGAAAGAGGGTTGCAAGGATAACTTTCCCAGACGACAGAATCCGAGGGACGTGAATGGTTTTCAGTGAGCGGTACGATGCTCAGTCAAATCAGTCATTAGCGGGGGATTAACTGCCGAGAGATGGCTGCTGTATTCCGAAATGTGAGCGGCCATATCGTCGTATCTGGCAGGCGTGATGTCGAAGCAGAATAACTGTACACTCTTAAATATCATGTGACGGTTCTCCTGTACTTTACTGGACCTTTAGTTAGATAGACCCTAATTATAGCCATAACATTTAAGTTTCACTTTCTGCATCAATTGTGTCTTGAATCTTCGAAAATTCGAGTTTTCTACCTCTTACGCTTTCCACATTTTAGTGCTAATATTTACTTAACAGAGATGATGATTATGGTAAAATTTTTTAAAGCGTATACAATCTATTTTGTTTCTCATTACTACGGTTTAGATATAAATTTCTCATGCTGTTGTAAGTTTTTGTTGTCATTTGATAAAACTGTAAGCTATTGATCTATTATCCAGCATTTGATGATTTTTTAATTCAAATTTGTGCAACTTACCTCTTAGTTCACTGCTTTGTAGTTTCTTATGTGTAGCAATTCTTATAAAGTCTAACCCTTAACACGCACACGCTTGTGTTACAGTCAACTTACTTGGTTAAATCACATAATTTTAGAATCAGAGAGAGGTTGTCCGGACTTCAGAGTTATAGGCATGAAACCAGGTGTTGCGGAAACGGTAGCTACACAGCAGAGTCAATTACAAATATAAGGAAGAAATGATTTATGCCGGCCTGGGTGGCCGAGCGGTTCTAGGCGCTACAGTGTCGAACCGCACGACCGCTACGGTGGCAGGTTCGAATCCTGCCTCGGGCATGCATGTGTGTGATGTCCTTAGATTAGTTGGGTTTAAGTAGGGACTGATGACCTCAGGATTTAAGTCCCATAGTACTCAGAGCCAAATGATCTATGGCAGACACACGAGGTGTCGGATTTCGTGTCTACGATATTTATTGATATCAGTTTCAAAAAGCCTACGGTTGATTGCTTCCCCCATTCTTGTCTTTATGAAATTGTGTTCAGTTTGTAACGACAGCAGTAAGACGGTGCAGTGCTTAAAACGCTGAACTTTTATTCAGGAAGAGTAGGATTTAGATATTCATTGGCCATTGTCTTTTAGGTTTTCATTTTAATCTTAAACTTTTTGGGCTGACTGCTGGGGCGGTTATTTGAAAAAAACGACGGCCTATTTCTTTTCCAGTCTTTGTTTAATTCGAGCTAGGTTCCCATACATGATGACTTGAATGACTGCTTTTTCAACGTGACGGCAACCCACAACATCGCCTTTCTTCAAAACCATATTGTTTAGTGCCCTCTATGCCAATGCACGCGTTGTTTCTTGTTGTCGCAAACACACGAATTAGGTAGTAGGGTTCAGTGACATATTTACTAATGTTCATTGTCTTACTTTAGTATTTCACATATTTTCGGCTTTGCTATAGGTAACTTTAAAACCTATAATCACAATTACTCCATCACATTCACACATTCTTCGTTAAAGTTCTCTTGCAGTTAAAGCAGACAAATAATGAGATTTTCACTCTGCAGCGGAGTGTGCGCTGATATGAAACTTCCTGGCAGATTAAAACTGTGTGCCCGACCGAGACTCGAACTCGGGACCTTTGCCTTTCGCGGGCAAGTGCTCTACCAACTTTTTTTTTTAATACGCTACCCCCCCCCCCTTTTTTTTAATAAACAAAATATTAATCACAGAACAAAGTTCGAACTCAGAATCTATCGCACAGCAGTTAAACACCTTTTTTTTATTTTTATTTTTTTCCCCTTTTTTATCAAAGACGCTACCCCCTTTTTTTTATTAGAAAATGCGTACGTAACACAAATAGGCATTTTCTTAATAGCCAGCTATCCTAGCTGCTTTTTTAACAAAAATGAGAAAAAAAGAATTTTGGAAGGTTTGTTTTTCTGCTTTTTTTTTTACTTTTATTTCATTTTATTTTTATACAAATGTATAAAAGGAAGGCCGTTCCTCTTCGGCTACATAAACAGAATAATAGCAAGTCGTCCCGTTACGACAAAGGATGCTCCATACTATAGCCCGCTGCGAATTTTTCGATGACTGTCTTCTCGTTGCTGTGTTGTTTCCGCTGTTTGTTCAAATCTCATAAAAAAAAAATGGAACTGGGAAGAGGTGCTATGGTTATCATCTCATGTCATCGATAATCCAGCTGCGAGGCGGATTATGGAATGCGTTCCAAAGGAAATTAGAAAAATATTGCCTATATTTAGGGTTCTTGACTATCGCACAAGGTCGTTCGTTGAGGTAATACCAAAAATCGGGTACTGTCTTTTCGCCATTACCGAAGAGGTAGTGAACAGCGTGGCCGCTGATCCACGTCACAGAGTTCGTTTTTGCTCTTGGGAAATAAATCTTATCGGGGAAAAGAAGTGATCGGGTAGTTATCCTGTCAGGAGTCGTGCGTGTGAGAAAAGCCAATATCTGACGCACCAAATACCATACGTCCTTTGCCGACCCGCATTCGAAACGATGTTCATCTGTGTCAATCACTTGGCATGTGGCACACAAGGGGGAATCAGCGAGGTGGATGTGATGTAGGCGGGACTGGCACAACTGTTTCCCATTAACAGTTACGTACCATGCAGATTGCACCTCAGTATCAAGGGTGGTGGCATTCACTGCCTGCCACACAGCGCGCCACTTTGTATTGGGGTGTTTGCTTTCAATCACATTCAGCGTCATGTTCATTTGCATGGCAGCATATATCGCCCTCGTAATCATCAAGCGTGTGGGTAGTAGTGCAGTGCGGATGTAGCTTAATTCAAGGAAGAACTGGCTAATGTAGAAGAAAGGTGCTGGGATGTCCGATATCATCACAGGGGGTGCGACTGAGATTGGTCGTAAGGCCTCCAGTAAGAGACTTGTGAGGCACGTCGGACTTCGTCGCCACAGTTGCAGGTGACAGCTGACGAACAGGGCCTTTGCTCTGTTCTGGACATGACAAAGGCCTAAACCCCCTCTGCTCCTCGGGAGGGTTAGGGACTCGTAACGAATCTTAAATAACATGCCCGTATTAACAAAGGATCCCAAAACCGCCAACATGCGGTGAGCCAGGGTAGGTGGTATGGGGATTATCTGTGCAAAATGGGGGATACGTGACGCCAAATAGACGTTAGCATATCGTGTCCGTTGCAGGAGGTCTAGATGCCTCAAACGGTGGTCACTTATTCCTGCTCTCATCTGATTCAATAAACGCCTGTAGTTAAGGGCTGTTGAACGTTTCATGTCAGATGTGAAATCAATGCCAAGACAGCGGATTGTGTCACTGATTCGTAGCGGTGCGACGTTCTCGCCGGGTAGGCCTCTGCCTATAGACAGAGCGTGTGATTTGTGGAGATTGAGATGGCTCCCAGATGCCGCGCCGTAGGTCGCCACCCACGCCAGTGCAGCACGAAAATCGTCATTATTGCGTAGAAGGAGTACCAGATCATCTGCATAGGCAGTGCAGCAGAAAGTGTGTCCACCAAGGGACATCCCTGTCAGGTGTTGTCGGAGGCCGCAGAGGAGTGGTTCCAAGACGAGGGCGTACAATATCGCCGAAAGAGGGCAGATCGCTGGATCTGTATCGGCGGCGTAAGACGGCCATTATATAACACCTTGGACGTCGCGCCGCGTAGGAGACGCATCAGTTCATTAACTATGACGTCCGGATACCCCATGTGTCGCAATACCTCCATCAAAAATGTGTGGTCGACTCTGTCAAAGGCCTGGCTAAAGTCGAGTGAGGCCAAAACTCCTGGCAGTTGGCGAGCTTTGGCTAGCGCGATCATATCTCTATATCGGCACAATGCAGTGCGAATATTATGGTCACCACCTAACGATGCCTGGTCCTGCGACACAACACATCCTACTGATCGCTTTAGGCGTGCCGCCAGAAGCCGGGTGAAAATCTTCAAGTCACTGTTGAGTAAGGTCAAGGGCCGATAGTCACTTATCCTGGATCCGCCTCGTGGTTTGTGTATGGGCACTATCAGTCCTTCTAGGAAAGCCACAGGTATCTGCGTCGTGGGAGACATAAGATCGCGGCAAATATCAGTCCACGCTGGTGCCAGCAATTGTTGGTACGTCCGGTAAAATTCCAGAGGAAGGTCATCAGGTCCCGGGGACTTATGAGCAGCCCCAGCCTGTATTGCTTCAATGATTTCCTCTTCCGTTACATCAGCAGTCAAATCCGCCGCCGCTGCCGGAGAGATCGAGCCACAAGTGAGTTGAGAGACTTCGGCGATCACCTCTGGGGGATGTCGATGTTCCGAGCACAGCATAGTGTAGTGAGCATGAAGGGCGTTTCCTATGTCGCGCTGGGTATCAAGGCGTCGTCCGTCTTCCGTCGTGATAGCTTGGATCAGTGTCCTGCGTCGGCGCCGTCGTTCTGCAATGACGTGGTACATAGACGGTTCCTCCTGTGCCACTCTGTCTTGAGTGCGCGCTCTGACGATCGCACCCTCAAGGTGGCAACGTGTTAATCTGATGATCTGTGCCTTGGCACGGTTCACCGTCACCTGCCGTGCAGGTGAGTACGGCAGTGTTGCACATTCCCTTAAGATGCTGTAGTAAAAGTCCATGGTATGTCTCTTCCATGCTGCAACATCTCGGCCGTAGCCTATCAAGGTCTTCCGGAGGGCTGGTTCGGCGCAGAGTAACCACCACGACAGTGTAGACCGGTAGGTGCCACGCCGGCGGCTACAAGAGTCCCACGTGTTCTCTATAAGGCGGCGGCATTCCTGAGAAGCTAGGTGAGCGACGTTCAACTTCCAAGGACCACGGCTGTGCCATATCTTCTGGCGGCCGAGGGTAATAGCGCAGATGTAGGCGTCGTGGTCAGAAAAAGCTGTGGGCCAAACTTCGGCAGCTCTTGTCCCCACAGCTATGGAGCGCGAGATGTAAATCCGGTCGATGCGGCTGGAGGAATGGCTGGTGTAGTGAGTAAATCCGGGCCGATCGCCACAAACATGTTCCCACGAGTCCACCAATTGAAGATTATTTATAATTGTCGTAAGTTCTGCGCAAGGAGAATGATGTGGTAACTGATCCTTAGGTGCTTGGCTACAGTTGAAGCCCCCTCCCATTATCAAGGCGTCCTGACGGCCCATAAAGAGGGACGTGATTGTATGAGCGAAAAAGATGGATCGTTCGCGACGCCGACCAGATCCTGACGGTGCATAGATGTTAATAAGTTTGACTCCTTGGATAGTAAGTGCCATGCCTCTGGCGTCAGGGAGATACTCGACGTCTTCTGCGGATATACCGTCGCGGAGGAGGATCGCCACACCACTGCCATTGGCAGACGCATGTGAGACCCAAGTCTGGTAGCCATAGGGTCCCTTGAAGTCGGCGACATACACCTCTTGAAGGAGCGCAATGTCGATGTCTGCTGCGTTGAGTAGATCCTGTAGCAGCGCTAGTTTATGTCGGGCACGTATGTTGTTGATGTTAATCGTCGCTAGACGGTATGTTTGGTCAGCCAGGTCGGCAAGTGGGTTGTGTAGGAGGCCAGGTGTGGGCGGCAGGGGCGGCCCCACAGAGGCTGACGATACAGCCGTAGTCACTGTTGTTGGCTGGTGCTGGGTGCAGCCGAGGGAGGATCTCTGCCTTCGGCATCCTCCTGGTGCTGTGGCTCATCCTCGATATCAACCGCCCAAGAATCAGATGCAGCAATTGGTAACTGTTGATTAGTGCTGTCAGTAGAGCGCTTGCGCGTATGTTCAGTAGCAGAAGTGATGTTGTCAGACCGAGGCTCAGAAATTGTATCCGCCGTAGCATCGTGATGGGAAGGTTGAGTTGCGGTGGTAGAGTCCTGGGCGTCGTCCGACGCCGGATATTCGTCTGGGTCGCACATCCGAAGCAGGCAATCATCGGACGGCGTATGGCGCCGTTTCTTGCGTTTTCGAGGGGACCGTTGTTTCCGGACATGTTGTTCTGTGTCAGAGTGCGGGCGACAATCATCTGATGCGGTCTCCATTGGTAGGAAGGCAGAGGTCGGGACAATTTTAGTTTCTACTTCCATCTTCTCTTTAGGCTCGTCTTGGTGGCACAATTGATCACCGTCTTGAGGCAAGTCTGCCGAAGGCGTCGTAGAGGGGGATATTCTGTCCGCCACACGGTCATCGACCACTGACTGCAATATGGTGCTACGATCCTGGGCAGGAACAGCTGTTGCGGTTGCAGCCGCTGCATACGTGATGGGGAGTGAAGTAGGCGTCGCCGGGGATGGAACTTCACCGACCGGTGTCTGAGTCAGTCGGCGTTGAATGCATGCCGATCGGACATGTCCTTCCTGGCCACAGCCGGCGCAAGTACGGGGTTGTCCGTCGTACATGACAATGGCTCTGCAGCCGCCAATTACAAGATAGGATGGCACATGCTTCGTCAGTTCAATCTTAATTTGTCTCACTCCATTTAAGACGGGGTACGTCTCAAACGTTTGCCATTTTTCAGCCAAGTGGCTTAGCACGTTGCCGTACGGTTTGAAAGCTGTCATCACAACATCTGGCGGGACTTCGAATGGCAGCTCGAAGACCCTCAGAGTGCGAAGGCCTAATCCAGCGTGGTCGATCGTGACAGTTCCTATGTGACCATCAGAATGCTTAAATTTAAGTCCATGAGCGTGTCGGCACACAACATCAGTGCACGCCTTTTCATTGATCATTTTTATGTAGACGACACTTTGTGTTATAGAAAAGTGGATCCCAATGATGTCTTGAGGTGCAATATGCAGTTCTTCTCGGATGAAACGTTCAACGTCAAGTGCTCGAGGTCTTGCGTAGTCCGCTTGAAATGTGATCTTAATTGTGGACTTCCGATACGAGTGCGCCATGGCACTACCGAGACACGGACGCGTGACACTCGCCGCAGCGGGAGGTAAACAGTAAACACTGGCGCGCGCGGTGCGCCAACAGGGGGACGCGGGCACGACGACCTCGCACCACCGCTGCTAACAGCGGACTGAAGGCAAAGGTCCCGAGTTCGAGTCTCGGTCGGGCACACAGTTTTAATCTGCCAGGAAGTTTCATATCAGCGCACACTCCGCTGCAGAGTGAAAATCTCATTCTGGAAACATCCCCCAGGCTGTGGCTAAGCCATATCTCCGCAATATCCTTTCTTTCAGGAGTGCTAGTTCTGCATGTCTCGCAGGAGAACTTCTGTAAAGTTTGGAAGTTAGGAGACGAGGTACTGGCAGAAGTAAAGCTGTGAGTTCCGGGTGTGAGTCGTGCTTCGGTAGCTCAGGTGGTAGAGCACTTGCCCGCGAAAGGCAAAGGTCCCGAGTTCGAGTCTCGGTCGGGCACACAGTTTTAATCTGCCAGGAAGTTTCAGACAAATAATGTTATTCGGGAATTGAAGTTGATTTAAGTGAATTCTCTTGACACGTATTCATTTCCTATTGATTTTCTGATTCATTCATTCAGGCGTTCAATAAACTTGTTGATATGGAAAATTCTTCGTAGGGTGTAGGAATTCCAGCGTCATGGAGCAAATACGCAAGTTTTACGTAAATTATTGGCTTCCTATTACAAGGTTGGTCCAGTTCTTCCTATACAGTGCTTGTGGTAGTGTCTTAAGGTGTTCAAGCAGTCAGGAAGGGCAACACATTAGTGGCAACCTATAAAAATACATATAGGCCTTGCCGCACTGGATACACCGGTTCCCGCCAGATCACCGAAATTAAGCGCTGTCGGTCGTAGCCGGCATTTGGATGGGTGACCATCCGGGCCACCGTGAGCTGTTGCCATTTTTCGGGGTGCACTCAGCCTCGTGATGGCACCTGAGGAGCTACTCGACCGAATAGTAGCGGCTCTGGTCAAAGAAACCTATCATGACGACCGGGAGAGCGGTGTGCTGACCACACGCCCCTCCTATCAGCATCCTCTCATAAGGATGACACGGCGGTCGGATGGTCCCGATGGGCCACTTGTGGCCTGTAGACGGAGTTCTATAAAATACATAAGTACATGCACTCTTCCATTTATTGATTTAATAATTGTGAAATCAGTGTTCCATCTGGATGTAATCTACACATGTGCCGAAAACACAAACGTAAAGATATACGAAACCTATAGTGACATTAATTTTAAAAAGTAAGCAGTGTTAGATTTTGCGTTAAGATGTATGTAGTTTATTGGAAACTATGACCCCATCTACTCTTTTCGCGATTTTAAATTTGATAAACAATTGTGTTGACTCATGAGCGGCAATTTAGATGCATCCAACTCGCCATCGGAAAGGGGGGGGGGGGGGGGAATGAAATAATAGGTAACACAGCAACAGAGGGGGCATTGTAGCCAAACGCGTGTCATTCATAATGTCGTCCGTCCCCTTGTCTACTTGCATTGAGCCTGTGGTTCGTTCGATATTCTACGCCTCATACTGATTCATGGTATTTAAATTTCCTGACGTTATTCACAGTGCTTTCATTAGTGCCTAAAGCGTTGTTATGTCCACGTTTCGATAACATGGCCTACAAAATACAACTGTAAGTTCATTTCTCATTTTCTTTTCTAACGTGTGTAATATAGTCAAAATCATCAGATAGACACTTTTAAACACTCGAGCATCTGAAAACAAAAGCCTTTGGAGGCATGAGTTTTCCACTTGCGAGATCATTAGAAAAAATTTATTTACCTAGTTCCCAAAAGTGTAACGTACGTGATGGAATACATATATCTTCTCGCCTGCACCTAAAACACAGAAGTGCTAAGCATTATACCTTTTCCATGATTTACGAAGTTTCAGAAAAAAAATGTTTTATGATTGATTCGCAGGATATCGATGTTCCTTGATTTACTTGAAATATTGTCTTTCCGCCTTTTTGAAGGTTTAGGAGCAGAGAATTTCTGGTCCCAAACAGACGACACTTCTATAAGAGAAGCGCTTCTCAACTACGCTATTGGCTCCACGTGGGACAGGGACAATACGAGCAGACATAACGGAATGCCAACTGAGAGGCAGTTTTGTAGAGCTGCAAACTTGAAGTGTTCACTTCGTTAGATGCGCCGCGTGTGCCTGCATAACGAACCGTTGCTGTTTCTTTCATCGGTCAAAGCACGATTGCCTTGTTTGGCTAGCACGACTGGAAATTTTACTCAGCGTAAAGTGAATTTATTTTTCGGGTGTGCTCAGAGTTCTGATTGCACTGCAACGTTCACCAAATCTGTTCGCGCTGTTAATTTCTATTTTAACTTCGAGTTCAGCTGGTTACTTCAATCAACATTTCGTTGATCCTTGCGCTACTCGGCATTTTTGTTTGTTGGGAGATCAAACATATTGTTCGTAAATATAAACCTGTATTACAGTAAATGTAAAAAACCTATAGAACATGAATTTTGTCAGTAACTAAGACTGCTTTACATATTCTCGAGGATTTTTGTTGTTATATACATTTGGCACAGCTGTCATTTTGCAATAGTTTCTGCTATTAAAAATCCACTGAGACATGAAAAATGAATGTATCGAGGGGATTCAGAAGGTTTTGCAGTACAGGGCGCATACTAAATTTTTCCAAAACTGTTTTCACAGCATTCAGTGCATCTCTTCACACTAATCGGGTGATTTCCTTCCAAGTATCAGCTCGCAGATGGAAGCATTCATTGCAGGAGTTCTTCATGCTCCAGAAACCTTCATACTTTCAGGAGAGTCTTAACTTGTGGAAACAAGGAAACTCACACAGTGCAGAATCAGTGCTCCAAGAAGGACTTCCAATGACTTCAGCTAGATAATAGAGAAAGCCGATGTTGTTCGCTTACTCAATTGCCGAGCAAATAATATTCAGCGAGAGACGCTGCAAAAAGGTAGTTATCTCTCACTCTTAAAACCCCGTGAAATTTCCAAGACGAGGCAGCAAACATTTTACTTCCTTCCACATAGATCTGAAGTAATTATCACCACAGTGTGTACAGAGATATTCAGGCTTATAGAGAGCACCGTGAGTCGTTTTCCCTACGCATCATCACAAAAAGATTGCAGATGGGAGAGAACCGGTTAAGCCGGCCGGAGTGGCCGAGCGGTTCTAGGCGCTACAGTCTGGAACCGCGCGACCGCTACGGTCACAGGTTCGAATCCTGTCTCGGGCATGGATGTGTGTGATCCAAGTTTAGGTTAGTTAAGTTTAAGTAGTTCTAAGTTCTAGGGGACTGATGACCTCAGCAGTTAAATCCCATAGTGCTCAGAGCCATTTGGATCTTCTTTTTTTTAGAACCGGTTAAAGGATTATTAGCAGATAATGAATGCACTCTTCCACAGGTTATACGGTGGTTTGCATCACAGAGATATACAGGGTGTAAAAATAAATAAATAAATAAATTACATATTTCACAAGTGCTCCGTTTGCACGCTAGGTGTCGTTCAGGGGTTTGACGCTGGATTTTCCTTAGGCCAACGTTCACCGTCGTTTTAACTTCTTCGCACACAATACGTTGACACTGGAATTTGATTTGCAACGCAATTAAATTTTACTGCTATAAGGGGTAAGTTTTCATTACTACTAATAATGTCCACGTCCGTAGATAAACAGTTACAGTATTATTGTTTATCTTGTGTTAACATGTAAATTTCTACTGTTGCACACAGGTTCCTGATGGCTGATTGCTCTCTAACCGTGTCGGCTGACATGCATCTCATTTATAGCGAAGCACGATGCAACAGTCGAGCAGCAAGGCGTCTGGAAGCAAGACGATTTCCAGGGAGGTGGCTAACAAAGTATGTCACATTTCAGAAATGTGGTGGTCGTCATCGTAAAGCGGCATCCCATAGATCAAGCCGACGAGAAACTGATAAACTCATGATGCGCGAACTACTCAGTTTGCAGAAGCTATGTTACATCGAACCGAGTACAGCCCCAGCACCAGTACAAGACCCATGGCCAAGGAACTAAATACCTCTAACGACAATGTGTGGAATGTCCTGCGCAAGACGGGCCTTTGTCAGAAGGTACGAGGCCTGTCGGCTGATGATCTTCCCCAGCGCATGGAATTCAGACAATGATATCTACACCAAACTGTAAACATTCAGACCTGTGTTTTGTTTACTAACGGGGCAGCCTTCATAGCGGAAGGAATATTAAACAGCCACAACAGCCATGTCTGGGAGTTGGAAAATACTAAGGCAACTCGTGCGTTCCACTATCAACAGAGATTTACCCTAAATTTGTGGGCTGGTATTGTTGGTGACCATCTGATTGGGCCGTACCTTATGGCTAACACACTTGGTGGAGGAAATTACCGTATCTTTCTCTGTGAAATACTACCGGAAACGTTGGAGAATATTCCGCTAGCAATCAAACAACGATTATGGTTTCAGCATCACGCACCCCGCCACACTTTGCCCTTGATGCCAGAGAAAATTTGGACAATGTTTTGCCCAATTTTTGGATGGGGAGGGGTGGGCCAGTACCATGGCTACGACTTTGTTCCGGCCTCACTCCCACAGATTTCTTTTTTGGGAGCAGATAAAGCGTTCGGTGTACGAGACACTATTGACGCTCCAGAATAGCATGTAGCCCTTTTGAATGATGCTGCAGCCATGATTCGTACAACACCTGGTGGTTTCAAGCGAGATAGACAATCATTAGCATGCAGATTCCAGTTGTGCGTTAATGTACACAACGAAATTTTCAGTAACACCTCTAAAGCAATATTCATGAGACAGCAGTTTGAACACCGTCTCTGAACATCACTAGCGCCAAAACTTTCATGGGTTACTAGCTGTGGAACGGTGAACTTCTGACATTTTTTTGATATAAAAAATGTTTCTTTTTATTTTCCATAAACACACTAAAATTCGGTATTCGTAGTTTTTTTACAGTCTGTATACAAGTTTTACCGATGATTCTACCGACTAGTGATGAAAGAAATTAATGTCGGATATGGATATTGGGTGGTTGTTTTTGAATAGCTCTGCAAATATAGACTCACGTTGAGGATAGAGCAGCACAAATTTCAGGGGCCTCATTGCAGAGGAGGAAAAAGTCACAGTTTTCTTCTTGTGAAACCAGGATTTTGTAGACTGGTAGATGCAACTTCTTCTTGAAACAAGGTGTTTCAGACCAACAGCAGATGAAAATCTTGCATTCAAGAAATATTTGTATAAACTACACCTCAATGTTGGTTATAAAAATTTCGGAACGAATTTCACTGAAATACACTTAAAAAAAAAAAAGAAGAAAACGACGCACAATGAAGGAAGTATCCGAATAGGACGAAAATCTATAGGTATCATGTACACGTACAGGCAAGCAGATGATTACAATTTCACAAAAATTGGATGATTTATTCAAGAAAAAGAGCTTCACAAACTGAGCAAGTCAATAACGCGTAGGTCCACCTCTGGCGCCAATGCAAGCAGCTATTCGGCTTGCTACAGATTGACAGAGTTGTGGATGCCCTCCTGAGGGATATCGTGCCAAATTCTGTCCAACTGTCCAACTGGAGCGTTAGATCGTCAAAATCCCTAGCTGGTTGGAGGGCCCTGCCCATAATGCTCCAAGCATTCTCAATTGGGGAGGGATCTGGCAGAGGTAGGGTTTGGCAAGCACGAAGACATGCACTAGAAACTCTGGCCGTGTACGGGCGGGTATTATCTTGCTGAAATGTAAGCCCAAGAGGCTACAAAACGGGGCGTAGAATATCATCGACGTACTTCTGTGGAATAAGGGTGCCACGGATGATAAAGGAAAAGGTCCTGCTATGAAAAGAAATGGCATCCCAGGCCATCATTCGTGGCTGTCGGGCCGTACGGCGGCGACACTCAAGTTGGTACCCTAGCGCTGTCGGGTGCGTTCCGATCGGTTCTAGGCGTTTCAGTCTGGAACCGCGCTGTTGCTACGGTCGCAGGTTCGAATCCTACCTCGGGCATGGATTTGTGTGATGTTAGGTTAGTTAGGTTTAAGTAGTTCTAAGTCTGGGGGACTGATGACCTCAGATATTAAGTCCCATAGTGCTCAGAGCCATTTGAACCATTTTTTTTTTTTCTGGCGCGTCTCCATGCATAAACATGGAAAAGGGGAGAATATTTTAACTATTCCTTCCCTAGCGACCGGTGTGATTCGGTCATTAGTCGTATGTACACTTCGACCGTGGAAAATTTTCTCGAGACAGTTTTCATACGACGCTATATAATTGCAGTGTTAACTTGCGGTTAAGAAATAATATTCTCAAAATTCAGTCTTTCGTTCACAATCAGTTTTTTTCTCCCAGATTCGTCAATCTTTTAAAATATACATGGTACAAGAGTGGTTACATTGAACAGAAACTGCCTACATGTGAGTCATCTGTTCACTTTTGCTTTATAACTTGTGATTCTGTTTGTGACTCTTGTCGGAAACTGCAATTGTCCAATGTGCCACATGCGCAAAACCAAAGTGCATTAGCCGGCCGGAGTGGCCGAGCGGTTCTAGCCGCTACAGTGTGGAACCGCGCGACCGCTACTGTCGCAGGTTCGAATCCTGCCTCGGGCATGGATGTGTGTGATCCAAGTTTAGGTCAGTTAGGTTTAAGTAGTTCTAAGTTCTAGGGGACTGATGACCTCAGCAGCTAAGTCCCATAGTGCTCAGAGACATTTGAACCATTTTTTGAACCAAACTGCATTAAGCATTTTATTTTACCCTGTTACTCCTTCGCTTCCTCGTTAGTGTATAGATTTACAATAATGTTACAACAATAATGAACAAATAATTGCAAATATAACACAATCAAATCTGAAAAGGTTATAACGTGAAAACAAAAACAACAAATATGAAAGGTAAAAAGAAAACACTAGTACAACGGAAGATATTTTACACTTCATAACTGAAAGAATAACAGATATATATATATATATATATATATATATATATATATATATATATATATATATATATATATCTGGGAAATAGTAAAGATTCATTAAACAGTAAACATTAAAATATTCGGGTACAATTTTTCTAGTGTCCTGCTTGATACAGCCAAGTCTTTTAAATATCTGGGCGTAACGTTGTACAGCGAGGTGAGGTGGACCGAGCATGTGAGAACTGTCGTAGGGAAGATGAATGGACGACTATGGTTTATTCGGATAATTTCAGAAAAGAGTGATTCACTTGTAAAGGAGACCGCATATAGAACGCTGGTGCCACCTATTCCTGAGTACTGCTCGAGTTTTGGGATTCGTACAAGGTCGGCGGGCTGCTAGAATTGTTACTGGTAGGTTCAAACAACAGGTAAGTGTCACGGGGATGCTTCGGAAACTCAAATGTGAATCTCTGGAGGGAAGGCGACGTTCTTTTCGAGAAACACTACTGAGAAAATTTAGAGAACCGGCATTTGAAGCTGACTGCGGAAGGATTCTACTGCCTCCAATATACATTGCGCGTAAGGACCACGAAGGTAAGATACGAGAAATTAGGGCTCATATGGCGACATACAGACACTAGCTTTTACCACACTCTATTTGCGAATGGAGCAGGAAAGGAAATGACAAAAAACGGTTCTGTGGTCATCAGTCCCCTAGAAATTAGAACTACTTAAACCTAACTAACCTAAGGACATCACACACATCCATGCCCGAGGCAGGATTCGAACCTGCGACCGTAGCGGTCACGCGGTTCCAGACTGAAGCGACTAGAACCACTCGGCCACCCCGGCCGGCTAGGAAATGACAAGTAGTGGTACAGGGTACCCTCCGCCACGCACCGTACGGTGGTTTTCGGAGTATATATGTAAATGTAGATGAAGACAATGAAACCCTCTCTAATATCTATTTTCCAGCACTTTTTAACCCACCCATCCGCACGTTTTCACACATCATTTCACTTCTGGTTTCCCTTTCTTTCTTCCCCATAACCTTGGATCTGCCTCTATGAAGCTACGCTGTCCAACTCCCTAGCTTTCATTACGAGAAACTCATTCTCCACTACATCCCAGATCACCTGGTCCAATGATACTCTACACCCAGCGGCGCCATACCACAAGTACTTAACCCCCCCCCCCCCCTCTCACTCTCTCTCTTTCTCTCTCTGTCTCTCTCAAAACAGACTTCTTTAGTATGGGTACTTCATTTTCAACGCACTGCTTCATTTGCAGTTTTAGCTGCATGATTTTAAAAGACAACATTCTAACAATGGAGTTTTTAATACCGTCAACGTTATACATATTTTAATAATTTCGTAGAAACTATAAATATTTTATGGTTTTTAAAATACTGGAAATCTGTTTATGCTTTTCAATCTCCTTCACCTTCGGGAGAGAGTGACGAGAGAATGAAAGAGCGGACGTGTTAATGAAGGATCGGTAAAGGGAAAAACTCTTTCTACCTCAGCTAAAGAGTGCTGCGATCGTTTTCTACAGTCTTTAAGGTCAATTGTCTGCCGTTCGTCGTTATACAATGAAATGCATGTTGTCAAAGGCGAAAAACAGAATACAAAATGTAATGTCAGCTACAACGTCACTCATCGGAGACTAAAGCCATAGTTACACTCATTGTGTTATAATATTAGCGAAAAAAGTTGTGTTCTTTGTGTAGGAAGAAACATAAACCCTTTGAATGACTTGGAATCGTTCTGTTTCTCCAGGAAAAATTCGAACAGCGTAAGGTTTATTCATTTAAAAATGAATGCTAGCAAATTAGGAGGTGCTTGTTGGTAATGGCGAAACATCAAACATTTGGTTTGCATAGCTAATTCAAACTGTGGCTGAGGCCCTTCCGTTGGACTGACTCTTGCGTGACTACCTGCAGCTAGCTGGCGATATCGCCGCTGAATCACGCTCAGCAACTAAATTAGTCGTCACTGCTACCGCCAGGCAACAGAGATTCGGAAAACAGGTCAGTCTGAAAATTAACACCCCAGGGGCTTGCTTGTACACAGGGACGTAGAGGTGGGTATCGAGATCCTGACACAGTTAAACTAACGGAAGACGTAAAGAAAATTTAAAGAACTGCAACGGTTTATTCCGTCGTTTCAAGAGCGACACAGAAATGCTCAGCAAACTCCTGTGGTAGATTCAACAAGAAAGGTGTTGTTCATTCCTCAAAAAACCCCAGCATGCATTTCGCTAAGTAACCCTCCTCCTCCTCCAGTGCTCTCTTCGAGTAGTGCTTGGCACCGGTGTCTTTCCGACTTCTTCTTCATTTCTGTCTACATCTACATCAACGTACCACAACTCGCATCTTCTCTCCCTGTTCCACTCCCAAACAGGACGAGGGAAAAATGTCTGCCTATATGCCTCTGTACGAGCCCTAATCTCTCTTATCTTATCTTTGTGGTCTTTCCGCGAAATGTAAGTTGGCGTCAGTAAAATTGTACTGCAGTCAGCCTCAAATGCTGGTTCTCTAAATTTCCTCAGTAGCGATTCACGAAAAGATCGCCTCCTTTCCTCTAGAGACTCCCAAACAGTTCCTGAAGCATTTCTGTAACACTCGCGTGGTGATCAAACCTACCAGTAACAAATTTAGCAGCTCGCCTCTGAATTGCTACTATGTCCTCCCTCAATCCGATCTGATAGGGATCTCAAACGCTCGAGCAGTACTCAAGAATAGGTCGTATTAGTGTTTTATAAGCGGTCTCCTTTACAGATGTACCACATCTTCCCAAAATTCTACCAATGAACCGAAGACGACTATCCGCCTTCCCCAGAACTGCCATTAAATGCTTGTCCCACTTCATATCGCTCTGCATTGTTACGCCCAAATATTTAATCGACGTGACTGTGTCAAGCGCTACACTACTAATATTTAAAGTTAGCTGCCATACTTCACACCAATCACAAATCCTGTCCAAGTCACCTTGTATCCTCCTACAGTCACTCATCGACGACACCTTCCCGTTCACCACAGCATCATCAGCAAACAACCGCACATTGCTACCCACCCCATTCCAAAAGATCATTTATGTAGATAGAAAACAACAGCGGACCTACCACACTTCCCTGGTGCACTCCAGATGATACCCTCACCTCCGATGAACACTCACCATCGAGGACAACGTACCAGGTTCTATTACTTAAGATGTCTTCGAGCCACTCACATATTTGGGAATCAATCCCATATGCTGGAACCATAGGAGTCTGCGGTGGGGCACCGAGTCAAACGCTTTCCGGAAGTCAAGGAATATGGCATCCGTCTGATACCCTTCATCCATGGTTCGCAAGATATAATGTGAAAAAAGGGCGAGCGATGCTTTCTAAAGCGGGCTGATGCATGGACAGCAACTTCTCTGTCTCAAGGAAATTCATTATATTCTAACTGAGAATATGTTCGAGAACCCTGCAACAAACCGATGTTAAGGATATTGGTCTGTAATTTTGAGGATCCGTCCTTCTAGCCTTCTTATATACAGGCGTCATCTGCGCTTTTTTCCAGTCGCTCGGGACTTTACGTTAGGCAAGAGATTCACGATAAATGCAAGCTAAATAAGGAGCCAATGCAGTAGAGTACTCTCTGTAAAACCGAATTGGAATCCCATCAGGACCTGGCGATTTATTTATTTTCAACCAATTCAGCTGCTTCACAACCTCAGGGATGTCTATCACTATGTCCTCCATACGGGAATCTGTACGAGACTAGGAGTTATAGGTGACGTCTTTTATAATTTGATTCATCGACTTCTCTCGTAATCTTCCTCTATTTATTTTTCCATTGGCATATACCTCTACTGTTGTGCTTAGGAACTTGTAATGCCTCAGTACATGACTAATAATCTAAACTCTCTTTTTTAATAGCGTTCTATAAGCCCATCTCACCAAATCTTTAAAGACTTTGTCATTTGTGATCATAGCAATCCATTCCAATTTCAAGATACAGCTATAACACCATATGTCAAAAGAATTCGTGCTTTCTCTTCATCATTTCATAGAGACCAGGTCTTACAGTAATACAATGCCAGTCTCCAAGCATAACCTTTAATAAAACTTTTACTGAGTTTAGGCTGATATTTTTTGAGGTTAAT
This sequence comes from Schistocerca gregaria, assembly GCF_023897955.1. NCBI lineage: Eukaryota > Metazoa > Arthropoda > Insecta > Orthoptera > Acrididae > Schistocerca > Schistocerca gregaria. Next base: position 648,417,118 of record NC_064931.1, on the reverse strand, counting down.
ATATTCTTCTCAATATTAGAAGCACTTTTTGATTTGTCATTTCTGCTCATTATTTCGTTCTTAAGGTTTCGTAACTCAAGCGGTAAAAAATAGAAGCACAATCTTGTCCGTATGTCCATCTGTTAAGACCCCCTTTTTCTCAGGAGCTGAAAGAAGTATCTAGTTGAAATTTATGTCAGCTACTAATATCTCCGCTACAGTCACTTGGCGGTGTAAAAGAATTAAGCCTCTAAGTCAATGCAGTCAAAAGATACGGCCATTTATGCTACATATTTTGATACTCACGAACTCGCTCAGCACAATTACCTGCATCTACATTGTAAAGGGTTCTTTGTGTACCAGTGTTACTTCCCCCTTTTCCTGTTCCAGTCACGTATGTTTCGAAGGAAGAAACATTGCTTGTAAGCCTCCGTGTGGACTCGAATCTCTGATTTCATCTTCATTGTCTTTTCGAGGTATACGGAGGAAGAAACAATATATTGGATGACTCTTCTACGAACGTACACTCTCATAACTTTAACAGTAGACAATAACAGGATGCAAAAGGCCTCTCTCGTAGCATCTGTCACTTGAGTTGGCTGAGCATCTCCGTCACGGTTTCGTTCTTACTAACTGAATCCGTAACTAAATGTGCTGCTCTTCTTTGGATCTTCTCTCTTTCCTATATCAGTCCTATCTGCTACGGATCCCATACTGACGAGCAGTATTCAGTTATTAGTCGAGCGTGTGTTTTGTACGCTACTTCCTTTGTTGACGGACCACATTTCCTGAGGATTCTTCCAATGATTCTTGCAATGACTGCCAGTCTGACGTAAGCCTTACAGCTGATAACGTCGGTATTGAGTGCCTGGAGACTCCAAACACATAGACATCTGCCTTACACACGATTAGTTGTGTGTGGTGGCTCCACTTCAAATCTCTCCGTATGCGTATTCCTAGACATTTTATGGAAGTAAATGCTTCCTGTGATCCTTCTAGAATTTTGTAACCATACTATAAAGGGTCTTTCTGTCTATGTATTCGCAATACGTTACATTTGCCTGTGCTAAGAGTCAATTGCCACCCCCTGCACCAGCATATCGCTACAATCTTGTAGGGTCGCGACTTCTCTGTACACAACAGTATCATCCGCGAAATCCTCAAGAAGCATCTGACGTTGTTTTGGAAATTTGTGGTAAGTTTCTATGGGATCAAACTGCTGAGGTCATCGGTCCCTAGACTTACACACTACTTAAACTAACTCACGCTAAGGACAACACGAACACCCCTACCCAAGGGTGGACTGGAACGTCCGAAGGGGGGAGCCTCGGGAACCGTGACAAGGCGCCACAGACCGCGCGGCTACCGCGCGAGGCCTCCGACGTTGTCTGCTATGTCATTTGTATACAGAATGTTTCACAATTCACATTTGTAGAGGTTGTAGAGGGGACTTAGCAGATCAAGTTTCACGTAGGAGCCTATGTCGGGATACAGTTAGTTTCCATGTTACAAGAAAAACAAGAGCTACTCATCGCGCACTAGATGTCTCTTAAGCCCGTTTTAGACGAGCGACTTTCTGGTCAAAATGTGCCTTTTGTGCCTGCATGTCAACCAGCAACCAGCCACGACTCGAGTGTGTCTACGACGTCAATGATCTAAAGATTGTGCCGAGTGAGGAGTCCTAAATTTCCGAATATGCTGAATACTATGAATGCGCAGAAACAAGAGACTGGCGGCGTCTACCAGCAGCGGCTATTCTGGTCGAAAAAAACTGGAAATTTGTGGTAAGGTCTTATGGGACCAAATTGCTGAGGTCATCGGTCCGTAAGCTTATCCACTACTTAATCTAACTTAAACTAACTTACGCTAAGGACAACACACACACATATGCCCGAAGGAGAACTCGAACCTCCGACAGGGGGAGCCATTCTGGTCGAGCTCACCACTACTATAGAAATTGTTTTATTGCTTCCGTGTCTTCTTAACCTTTGTTGTATTGTTTGCTTTGTTTTCGCGGCGCACTGTAAAGTTACATAAAGTCCTGCTACTTTTCCTACTAGTGTTCTCCTACAAGAGAGACGAAATATCTGAAAGCAAAATGTTTTTTTTTCGTTTTACAGGGAAATGCTATGCAAAATAAGAATGTAAACAGACAAATGTGTTTTAACTAAAATTATTTCCACAGTGAAAAAATTAGATTTATTGGACGAGAAAAATAATGTTCGTTGTTATTTGGCTTCTAGCAAGAAAACAAGATGCAAAGGATAAAGCAAAAAGTCACTTTTTACTGCTTTCTACATATTGTCTGAAGTGTTTGCAAGCACATATTTTCTTGAGTATATGTTCTGAAAAATTTGGATAACGCTTTTCCTCTTTTTTCAGTCTCATGAGTGTAGAGAATTTACAAGACCATTGATGAGAATTTCCACTATGAATTCTGGTCATTAATAAACTGTTACGGCTTCTGCACCACTTGTTAGCAGCAGACACAGTGGCTGCGCCAAAGACTGAGACGGCGTGGAGTTATACAATTATTTATTGAACTTTCTTTACATTTTCTCCCTCGTCTTCGCTGCCCAGCCCTGGCTGCTGCTGTGTAGATTCCCCGGCAATGCGTGCAACGCGCGCCGCTGATCGCACTCGGGAGTCTCAGGCCACCAGTGGGCCGCTGAAGCCAGGATGCCCTGTGGTTGAGCTGAACTCGTCGCCGTGAGGTCAGCTGCCGACGCCTGCTGCACCGGCGGCTGGGAAGCCGTCAGTCGCTATGTCCGCGAGGTCCCGTCATGGACGGACCACTCGCCGTGGGGCCGGGTTCCCGTGAAGCCCGGGCGTCAGTCCCCGGCGGCGCCTGTGACCAAGACCGCGCTGCGGCCGGTCCTGCTGGAAGTTCTCGCTGTAGTTAGTCAGCCATGGTGCCGACCGAACCCGGGCCGACCTCCAGAGCTGAAGTTGACATCTGGCGGTGAACGGATGACTCCTGCGAGCTGGATCAGACTTCCGGAATCGTCACCTACGAAGATTGAACATTAGGACACGGACCACGTCCGTCCTCAGATCCGAACTGCTTCCTCATGGCTTCTGTTTGTCGCTGCCTGCGCTCCACTATTTATATCCTGCAGGAGGACGTTTTTTAGCCCTCGGTGGTAGCTTTTTGTTATTATTCCCGCAGTATATTGCAGCGTAACTTAGCGTGCTGGCCTCACTTCCCCTTACTCAGCACTCTCCAGGCTTCTCTCGGTGCTCGGTCTGTGTGCGTCCTTGCATCAGTCTGTTTGTAGACTGCTGCTGTCAGCAAGGCTATCTGCGCCTGCCTACTTCGCAACACCTCAGTCGACGGCGTGCCTCTGTTCTGCCTTTCTCCACTGCGCGAAGCAATGCTTACTACATGTGGCCGCAACAAAACTCTGTTGCTATTGCTTGCAAAAGGATAGTCCGTCATAACCTCACTTTCACCACTCAGATACCAAACTGCACAGCGGACAACTCTCACAACACCGGCAATTTTGGCGCTGACGTGTAAACGAAAATGACCACTCAAAACATACAGGACTCAGTACCAGAACAGAACGCCAGCGGCGCTGCATTAGACGCACTTGTCTCGAGTAGTCAATCGAGACAAGAAAGTCTATTAAGTGAAAGGGCTTTAAGAAGTTCGTGTGTTATTGTAGGCTACCCGCACTCATGAATGATACGATGATGCAATGTCACGTCTTCTGTTTCCATCTGCCTTCTTTTCGTACTTCCTGGCGATGCGTCAGTTGACAAAAAAGTGGTTCAAATGGCTCTGAGCACTATGGGACTTAACATCTGAGATCATCAGTTCCCTAGAACTTAGAACTACTTAAACCTAACTAACCTAAGGACATCACACATATCCAATCCCGAGGCAGGTTTAGAACCAGCGACCGTAGCGGTCCCGCCGTTCCAGACTGAAGCGCCTAGAACCGCTCGGCCATTTCGGCCGGTGTCAGTTGACATAACGGCGACTAGTACTGCAGAAAAAGGATGTGTGTGTACACGTTCGCAGAGTACATCGATATGTTGTTAATTTATGGGAAGAGAAGCTCAAGGTCTGTACCATAAGTACTTTCCAAATCGAGACTCCATCTCATCCCATGTTTGTCAGAGTAGAACAACGACTGCAGGAAAGGGGGAAATTCATAAGTGACAGTGCAAATTGTGGTGTCCGAAAAGGTGGCGCAGTGTTGTATTGGAAGAGAAAGTGCTTCATCAAGTTGAAGAGAATCCATCGACAAATACTCGAGCCATTGCACGTGACTTGCATGTGTCTCACTCGTTTGTCTGACGTGTTGTGCATAAACAGCAACTCCACAGATATATCACCTTCAGAAGGTACACGCCATGCTCCTGGCGAATTTTGTTCCACTTGTCAATTTAGTACTCGGTTTTTACATGGTTTCTCAGTATGCAAGACGAATTTTATTCTCAGACGAAGCGCATTTCAACAGGAAAGGTTTTTTGATCCGTCGACATAGCCTCACATGAGGCAAGAAAATCCCAAAGCTACGTCTACACGAAAATTTCAGCACACCTTCGGCATCTGTGTCTGGGCAGGTATCTATGGTGGTCGTGTGATTGGGCCGTACATCCTTCCTCCCCACTTAACAGGTGCCAGGTACTTGATATTCCTGCAACAAGTGCTGGCAGAGTTTTTGGAAGAAATTACATTGGACATTCGGCATGATGGCGCCGTAGCACATTTTGTAGTTCGCGTCCGAAACCATTTGAACATAGTTTACGGGGACAGGTGGATCGGTCGAACTGGTCCACATGTTAGGCCACCAAAATGCCAACATTTAACCCCTTTTGACTTTTTCTTGTGGGGCCACACGAACAATCTTGTTTACGAGAACTCTGTCCAGTCGGAGGGAGATCTGACTGCAGAGATCATGGTTGAAGCAGAAGTGATTAACCGTACATCACGCATAATCGGCAGAGTTAAACGAACTTACTGCGCAAATACACTCTTTGCATTGAACCCGGTGGTCGTCATATCGAACAGCTTTTGTAATATTACAGTAAACAGGAGTGAAATGTGTACATCTTGTTTTCCTCGCAATATGGAAACGAACCGTTTCCGGACAGGGGTTCCAATGTAAAACTTGAAAAGTCCGCTCTACACTCTCTAGAAGTGTGTAACATGAATTGTGAAACACCCAGTATACTGTAAAAAAGTAATGGTCCTACAACACTGCCCTGGGGCACGCCTGAAATTACCTTTACATGTGAAACTTCTCTCCGTTCAGAATTACATGCTGTGCTATTTGCTAGAAACTCTTCAATCCAGCCACACGGTTGGTCTGATATTCCATACTCTCGGATTTAGTTCATTAGATAGCATTGCGGAAATACACTAATGCCTTCCCAAAGTCAAGGAAAACGTTATCTACCTGTCCCGCTGTATCTACTGCTTTGTGTGTTTCGTGGACGAACAGAACGCGCTGGGTTTCACTCGATCTTTAGCTATAGGAATCAAAGTTGAAGAGATTTTCGGTCACCAAAAATGTCATAATACGCGAGTATAACACATGTTCCAGAATTCTGTTATGGGACATCGTGGAATATTCTCGCTTCAGCCACTGTAGTTTCACGAAGTTCCGATAGGTGGCGGCGCTATATGCAGCATCAAAAATGACGTCTGTAAAACAGGTGCGTTCCAAGCTGAGAGCTGTCAGTGAGTTCCTTTTGGCTGAAAACCATAGAATCGCAAATATTCGTAGACGCTTGTAGGATGTCTATGGAGACCTGGCAGTAAACAAAAGCACGGTGAGTCGTTGGGCGAGGCGTCTGTCATCATCGCAACAAGGTGGCGCAAACCTGCCCTATTACCCGCGTAGCGGTCGGCAGCACACAGCTGTGACAACTGTTACGTTGGAATGTGTGGACACTCTGGTTCGAGGTGAACAATCAAGCACCGTGCTACACAATTGGCCTCGCACATGTTTGCGCATCCGAGAAGAGCTCACAAAACTTCATTTGACTGTTCTTTCACAACCATCCTACAGCCCGGATCTAGCACCTTCCGCCTTCTATTTGACCCAAAGAAGGTTGCACTCCGCAGGAAGCAATACGTGGATGATGGGGAGGTTGCTGAGGGCACAAGACGTTGGCTCTAACGTCGACCAGTCGAGTGGTACCGTGCAGGCATACACGCCCTTCCAGAAAGGTGGCGTAATGCCGTCTCACTGGACACAGATTATGTTTGTAGCCAAAAGAGCGGGGAATAATATGGTGTATTGGAATCCTGAATAAAACCAACCTGCTTTCAAAAAAAGTGTTGCATTACTTACTAAACGATCTTTGTTCAAATGACTTTTGCTTGCCCTCCTTTGTCACAGATCACCAACTTTATTTTCAATCCTTTTATTTTCATGTTAAATTCTTTTCCCATAACTTTATCCACCTCCCATGAGCCATGGATCTTGCCGTTGGTGGGGAGGCTTGCGTGCCTCAGCGATACAGATAGCCGTACCGTAGGTACAACCACAACGGAGGGGTATCTGTTGAGAGGCCAGACAAACGCGTGGTTCCTGAAGAGGGGCAGCAGCCTTTTCAGTAGTCGCAGGGGCAACAGTCTGGATGATTGACTGATCTGGCCTTGGAACACTAACCAAAACGGCCATGCTGTGCTGGTACTGCGAACGGTTGAAAGCAAGGGGAAACTACAGCCGTTATTTTTTCCGAGGGCATGCAGCTCTACTGTATGGTTAATGATGATGGCGTCCTCTTGGGTAAAATATTCCGGAGGTCAAATAGTCCCCCATTCGGATCTCCGGGCGGGGACTACTCAAGAGGACATCGTTATTATGAGAAAGAAAACTGGCGTTCTACGGATCGGAGCGTGGAATGTCAGATCCCTTAATCGGGCAGGTAGGTTAGAAAATTTGAAAAGGGAAATGGATAGGTTAAAGTTAGATATAGTGGGAATTAGTGAAGTTCGGTGGCAGGAGGAGCAAGACTTTTGGTCAGGCGAATACAGGGTTATAAATACAAAGTCAAATAGGGGTAATGCAGGAGTAGGTTCAATAATGAATAAAAAAATAGGAGTGCGGGTAAGCTACTACAAACAGCATAGTGAACGCATTATTGTGGCCAAGATAGACACGAAGCCCACACCTACTACAGTAGTACAAGTTTATATGCCAGCTAGCTCTGCAGATGACGAAGAAATTAAAGAAATGTATGATGAAATAAAAGAAATTATTCAGATAGTGAAGGGAGACGAAAATTTAATAGTCATGGGTGACTGGAATTCGGTAGTAGGAAAAGAGAGAGAAGGAAACATAGTAGGTGAATATGGATTGGGGGTAAGAAATGAAAGAGGAAGGCGCCTGGTAGAATTTTGCACGGAGCACAACTTAGCCATAGCTAACACTTGGTTCAAGAATCATAAAAGAAGGTTGTATACATGAAAGAATCCTGGAGATACTAGAAGGTATCAGGTAGATTATATAATGGTAAGACAGAGATTTAGGAACCAGATTTTAAATTGTAAGACATTTCCAGGGGCAGATGTGGACTCCGACCACAATGTATTGGTTATGAACTGTAGATTTAAACGGAAGAAACTGCAAAAAGGTGGGAATTTAAGGAGATGGGACCTGGGTAAACTGACTAAACCAGAGGTTGTACAGAGTTTCAGGGAGAGCATAAGGCAACAATTGACAGGAATTGGGGAAAGAAACACAGTGGAAGAGGAATGGGTAGCTCTGAGGGATGAAGTAGTGAAGGCAGCAGAGGATCAAGTAGGTAAAAAGACGAGGGCTAGTAGAAATCCTTCGGTAACAGAAAAAAATATTGAATTTAATTGATGAAAGGAGAAAACATAAAAATGCAATAAATGAAGCAGGCAAAAAGGAATACAAACGTCTCAAAAATGAGATCGACAAGAAGTACAAAATGACTAAGCAGGGATGGCTAGAGGACAAATGTAAGGATGTAGAGGCTTATCTCACTAGGGGCGAGATAGATACTGCCTACAGGAAAATTAAAGAGACCTTTGGAGAAAAGAGAACCACTTGTGTGAATATCAAGAGCTCAGATGGAAACCCAGTTCTAAGCAAAAAAGGGAAAGTAGAAAGGTGGAAGGAGTATGTAGAGGGTCTATACAAGGGCGATGTATTTGAGGACAATATTATGGAAATGGAAGAGGATGTACATGATGATTAAATGGGAAATATGATACTGCGTGAAGAGTTTGACAGAGCACTGAAAGAACTAAGTCGAAACAAGGCCCCGGGAGTAGATAACATTCCATTAGAACTACTGACAGCCTTGGGAGAGCGAGTCCTGACAAAACTCTACCATTTGGTGAGCAAGATGTATGAGACAGGCGAAATACCCTCAGACTTCAAGAAGAATATAATAATAATTCCAATCCCAAAGAAGGCAGGTGTTGACAGATGTGAAAATTACCGAACTATCAGTTTAATAAGTCACGGCTGCAAAATACTAACACGAATTCTTTACAGACGAATGGAAAAACTAGTAGAAGCCGACCTCGGAGAAGATCAGTTTGGATTCCGTAGAAATATTGGAACACGTGAGACAATACTGACCCTACGACTTATCTTAGAAGCTAGATTAAGGTAAGGCAAACCTACATTTCTAGCATTTGTAGACTTACAGAAAGCTTTTGACAATGTTGACTGGAATACTCTTTTTCAGATTCTGAAGGTGGCAGGGGTAAAATACAGGGAACGAAAGGCTACTTATAATTTGTACAGAAACCAAATGGCAGTTATAAGAGTTGAGGGGCATGAAAGGGAATCAGTGGTTGGGAAGGGAGTGAGACAGGGTAGTAGCCTCTCCCCGATGTTATTCAATCTGTATATTGAGCAAGCAGTGAAGGAAACAAAAGAAAAATTCGGAATAGGTATTAAAATCCATGGAGAAGAAATAAAAACCTTGAGGGTTGCCGATGACATTGTAATTTTGTGAGAGGCAGCAAAGGACTTGGAAGAGCAGTTGAACGGAATGGATAGCGTCTTGAAAGGGAGATATAAGATGAACATCAACAAAAGCAAAACGAGGATAATGGAATGTAGTAGAATTAAGTCGGGAGATGCTGAGGGTATTAGATTAGGAAATGAGACACTTAAAGTAGTAAAGGAGTTTTGCTGTTTGGGGAGCAAAATAACTGATGATGGTCGAAGTAGAGAGGATATAAAATGTAGACTGGCAATGGCAAGGAAAGCGTTTCTGAAGAAGAGAAATTTGTTAACATCGAGTATTGATTTGAGTGTCAGGAAGTCATTTCTGAAAGTATTTGTATAGAGTATAGCCACGTATGGAAGTGAAACACGGACGATAAATCGTTTAGACAAGAAGAGAATAGAAGCTTGCGAAACGTGGTGCTACAGAAGAATTCTGAAGATTAGATGAGTAGATCACATAACTAATGAGGAGGTATTGAATAGGATTGGGGAGAAGAGAAGTTTATGGCACAACTTGACTAGAAGTAGAGATCGGTTGGTAGGACATGTTCTGAGGCATCAAGGGATCACCAATTTAGCATTGGTGTGCAGCGCGGAGGGTAAAAATCGTAGAGGGAGACCAAGAGAAGAATACACTAAGCAGATTCAGAAGGATGTAGGTTGCAGTAGGTACTGGGAGATGAAGAAGCTGGCACAGGATAGATTAGCATGGAAAGCTGCATCAAATCAGTCTCAGGACTGAAGACCACAACAACAACTTAATCCGTTTGAATTAACATGGCTTCAACGTGTTCTTCAGTTTCAGCTAAAACCGCTATGTCATCAACATATCTTTTCTTTTGCTTATCTAAAACTGTTCGTTGACCTTTTGAAGTTCTTCCTTTATGTAGATTAAAAATAATTACTGATAGAGTACATCCTCACTGGACGCCTTTCGGAGTCTGTGGTTTTTTGGTGTTGAGCGCTCACCAAATACAGCCGTCTCGTTTTCGTAAAAATTCCACATCAATTGTCGGTTTCTGTAGTCTATTCCTACTTTCTTCAATATCAAAGATATTTTTCCAGTTTTACAAAAAATGGTTCAAATGGCTCTGAGCACTATGGGACTTAATATCTGAGGTCATTAGTCCCCTAGAACTTAGAACTACTTAAACCTAACTAACCTAAGGAAATCACCCACATCAATGCCAGAGACAGGATTCGGTCCAGCGACCGTAACGGTCGCGCGGTTCCAGACTACAGCGCCTACAACCGCTCGGCCACTACGGCCGGCCCACTTTTACATTGTCAATCACTTTCTCCATAGTGTCATATATTGACGACTTAATAACTTTTACGTTGAATCAAAGGAAGGTAGGAAATCAGAGACAAAATGCAGAGAACAGAAATGTGGCAGCGTTTAAGTTACTAGAGCTAAGTAGTGACTCTAGAGTCCTTCAAACTGCACGCGCTCTGGGCTGCTCTCTGAGGGCAGAAGTTTCACTTCAGAGAATTAACTTGTAACTCCATTCACTGCCTAGACGCTGTTCTAAGGCTTAACGAAGATGGCCACGAAAAGGCACGTCTTAGCAGAGGCAGCAAGCTTGATACTAGCTCCTGAGAACTGCAACGTCTATGGGCTAACAGGTTAAAGTGCGGAGCGAGGCCAAGTAACGTAAAATGTTGTTGTTGCTGGCCATAATAATAGTGGCAGCGACGTTTAGCTTTCAGCTGAACGCTGCTGTTGCTACCAAACTCGGAATTTGTTAAGGACCAGAAGCCTCCCTACCTGCCGAGTACGAAAGTAATCCACCGCATTTTTTTTTTCGCAGCGGAAAACAATGCTACGAATTCGAATCGTTACGTATGTATTATTTGAAGTCTCCTGAGAGAGCGTGCCAAGTTTTCGTCCCTTCCGACAGATAGCGTAGCTGCAGGACAGTTTCAAAATTGCGTTTGTAGATGATGTACGTTACAAGCAACGTGCCGTCATTGAATTTCTCACTGCAGAGAAAGAAACTCTGGGGAATATTCACAAACGCTTGTACAAAGCCTATGGAGCATCTGCTGTAAACAGAAGTACAGTTAGTCGCTGGGCACGGAGGGTGAGGTCATCAGAAGGCTGTTCGGCATAGCTCCACCATTTGCTGCGGTCGGGGAGACCATCCACGGCTGTCACACCTGAAATGTTGCAGCGAGCTGATGGTGTCATTCGCAAGAACAGACCCATTACGACTCGGCACTGGGCGCTGCTTCTGTCAATCAGCAAAGAAAGTGTGGATGCAATTATCTTCACTCTTGAATATTCAAAAGTGTGTGCAAGATGGGTTCCGCGGTGTCTAGCGGTGGATGAGAAATCGCACAGAAAAAAACATTTGTCTTGATTTGTTGCAACGTTTTGAAGCTTAGGGGAGGCCTTCTTGTCCCGGAATGTGACAGGTTATGAAACCTGGTTCACCATTTTGAGTCCGAAACAAAACGAAAGTCGATGGAATGGCGTCATTCCCACTCACCACGGAAGCAAATATTGAAAGCAACTGCTTCCGGTAAGATCATGATCTCCGTGTTCTGGGACTGTGAAGGTGTGATTCACATTCATCTAATGCCAAGAGGCGGTACCATTAATTCAGAAGCGTATGTTAACACACTGAAACATCCCCTTAGAGCCGCGCGGGATTAGCCGAGCGGTCTCAGGCGCTGCGGTCATAGACTGTGCAACTGGTCCCGGCGGAGGTTCGAGTCCTCCTTCGGGCATGGGTGTGTGTGTGTTTGTCCTTAGGATATTTTAGGTTAAGTAGTGTGTAAGCTTAGGGACTCATGACCTTAGCAGTTAAGTCCCGTAAGATTTCACACACATTTTTTGACATCCCCTTAGAAAAATTTATAAATGACAGTGATGGAAAACCTCTACGTTATTTGATTTTCAAACAGCTGAGCAAAACTGAACGTACTCAGATATTTCTCTCTTTACTTATTCTGATCAACACTAAACTGACACACAATTTTTTTTTAGTGCAACGCAATCTGACTTGCAATAATCCCTACAAAAGAATGGCCTTGACTAACAATAACCTATACCTTTCATGAATCACTTACCTCACAAAAATCTTCGTTACTCAAAGTACTGCAATACAGCGAGCGCCAATACTGCCAGCTAAATAAAAGATTCTAACTACTGAAGGCACTAACTAATGATAGGCATAGTTAGCAAATGAAAGATTTCAATGGAGAACAAACAATGTACACTTCTGGAAATGGAAAAAAGAACACATTGACACCGGTGTGTCAGACCCACCATACTTGCTCCGGACACTGCGAGAGGGCTGTACAAGCAATGATCACACGCACGGCACAGCGGACGCACCAGGAACCGCGGTGTTGGCCGTCGAATGGCGCTAGCTGCGCAGCATTTGTGCACCGCCGCCGTCAGTGTCAGCCAGTTTGCCGTGGCATACGGAGCTCCATCGCAGTCTTTAACACTGGTAGCATGCCGCGACAGCGTGGACGTGAACCGTATGTGCAGTTGACGGACTTTGAGCGAGGGCGTATAGTGGGCATGCGGGAGGCCGGGTGGACGTACCGCCGTATTGCTCAACACGTGGGGCGTGAGGTCTCCACAGTACATCGATGTTGTCGCCAGTGGTCGGCGGAAGGTGCACGTACCCGTCGACCTGGGACCGGACCGCAGCGACGCACGGATGCACGCCAAGACCGTAGGATCCTACGCAGTGCCGTAGGGGACCGCACCGCCACTTCCCAGCAAATTAGGGACACTGTTGCTCCTGGGGTATCGGCGAGGACCATTCGCAACCGTCTCCATGAAGCTGGGCTACGGTCCCGCACTCCGTTAGGCCGTCTTCCGCTCACGCCCCAACATCGTGCAGCCCGCCTCCAGTGGTGTCGCGAAAGGCGTGAATGGAGGGACGAATGGAGACATGTCGTCTTCAGCGATGAGAGTCGCTTCTGCCTTGGTGCCAATGATGGTCGTATGCGTGTTTGGCGCCGTGCAGGTGAGCGCCACAATCAGGACTGCATACGACCGAGGCACACAGGGCAAACAACCGGCATCATGGTGTGGGGAGCGATCTCCTACACTGGCCGTACACCTCTGGTGATCGTCGAGGGGACACTGAACAGTTCACGGTACATCCAAACCGTCATCGAACCCATCGTTCTACCATTCCTAGACCGGCAAGGGAACTTGCTGTTCCAACAGGACAATGCACGTCCGCATGAATCCCGTGCCACCCAACGTGCTCTAGAAGGTGTAAGTCAACTACCCTGGCCAGCAAGATCTCCGGATCTGTCCCCCATTGAGCATGTTTGGAACTGGATGAAGCGTCGTCTCACGCGGTCTGCACGTCCAGCACGAACGCTGGTCCAACTGAGGCGCCAGGTGGAAATGGCATGGCAAGCCGTTCCACAGGACTACATCCAGCATCTCTAGGATCGTCTCCATGGGAGAATAGCAGCCTGCATTGCTGCGAAAGGTGGATATACACTGTACTAGTGCCGACATTGTGCATGCTCTGTTGCCTGTGTCTATGTGCCTGTGGTTCTGTCAGTGTGATCATGTGATGTACCTGACCCCAGGAATGTGTCAATAAAGTTTCCCCTTCCTGGGACAATGAATTCACGGTGTTCTTATTTCAATTTCCAGGAGTGTATTTACCTTAATAGTGTTCAAAAGTCATAATACATGTATCAGTTCATGACATCCAGTCTTACAAATTTCCTTTTTCTGACGGACACACGTCCAGATCGTCCGTTCTCAAACCTCTGCCATCTCTCTCCCCACATCCACCACTGCTGGCGGCTCGCCTCCAACTGTCCAACGCTACGCGCTGTTCACATCCAATTGCCGAACATTACAATAGTGAATATTCCAACTACGCCAATCAGTCACAGACTGCACACAGCACAGTCAGTGATTTTCATACAGAGTGCTACGCGGCCTTACCAACATAAAAACCTAAACAGCCTACTTACATCATGAACAAAACTCAAGACGCGCTTTCGGCGACTTCTACGCTACAGCAGCCCAAGACATGTTTTGCAGCAACACGATAACGCTCGGCCCCACACAAGTCTGCGGACTGCTGAACACATCGCAAAACAGGGTTGAACCACCCTACAGCCGTACCCGGCCCCCTCGGACTTCCACCTGTTTGGGCCATTAAAGGATGCCATTCGTGGAAGACATTTTGAGGACGATGAGGAGGTGATTCACACAGTGAAGCACTGGCTCCGCCACCAGGACAACGATTGGTACCGACAGAGCATACACGCCTTTGTTTCGCGCTGGAGGAAGGCCATATAACGGGATGGAGATTACGTGGAAAAATAAGGTGTGTAGATAAATCACCATTCTTTGATGTGTGTAATTATCATTATGTGCAGTAAAGAGTTGTTGAAGAAAAAAATTGCGATACATTACTTTCTGGATAATTCTCGTAAATGTGGCTAGCCAGTGGCGCCCTCGAGGTGTAGAACGACTCGTCGGATAGGCCAAAGTGTGTTAAGTACCGGTGGATTGGTGGGTCGACTATAGGAAGGACCAATTATGCGCTGCCACGATTGTGTAAAAACCCATATTTTTGTATGGAGAGGGGGTTCTCATTCAGATCGTTGGAGCTCCGAGTTCACGTGACTCGTGGCCAGCCTCGGTAAGCTCCGATATGTGTGTTTTTCTCACTCGGAGTGGTGCTCTCAAGTTTGTACTTAACATACTTCTGTTATGGCCCACTCCCGTGGATTCAGACTCTAACTTCTGTTGTGAAACCAGTTGCCTTCTTTGCTCTTTCTAATGTTTATAATTATCATTTAATGTAGTAGTTTGCCTGATCGCTAATAAACAGAGTTAATCAGACCCCTGAATTCCATGAGTCTCCTGTCGAATCCCAAAAACGGCGCTTCTTGTTGGTGCTCTGTGATAGGGTTTGGCGCTGATCCAAGTCATCACCCTACCTTCACTGGGAATTTTTCTTTCTTCATTTGCTTCTCACCGCTCATAAATTGCAGACTGACCTCAAACCCCTTGCCTTCCCTCTATCCTGTGTTAAAATACGACATAGGTTAACATGTTCTGGTGTCAGGTGTTTAGTATTTCCTTAAAGATTTTTGAGATAGAAAAATGGCTTGCACATAGTCAGCCCGACTTAGTGACAGGACTGACGGCTTTGAGACTCATGTGAGGGCAGCACTTGCGCTCCAGTGAGAACAGACGGAGCGTGAATAGCAGTAGAAAGACTCAGAGGTCCAGAGATCGACGCCTGATGAGGGAAGACGCGGCCGGGGCAGCCAGGCCTGTCTACACGACTTCACGACAACACAGCGGTCTAGGGAGAACTGCCAGCGCTACGACACGCGGAAGGCGTGCGGCGCCGTAACGAGTTGCAGCGGCAGTGGTGGCCAGCGAGCCGATGGAACGTGGCAGTGGGCAACGGCGCGTCACAGCACAGCTGAGGGCAACGCGACTCCACAGGCTGCGCGCGGTCACGTCGTGCTAAGTTCGACTCGACTCACCAGCACTCTGCCTTCAGGAGCGATGCTGTCTCGTTTTACCTCTTCACGACGCGTCAGCAGACAGAAGTAAGTCATGGCCTCATCTAACAATGCAGTTGCCGATGGTGGGGTTGTGGTATGTAACGTTAATATCTGGGATGCCCTTAAACTCATTCCCCAGGCTTTTGATGGTACAACATCCGCATGAAATAAATTTATCAGTAATGTGGACATAGCTCTTGAATCAGTATATGAAGCAGACCATCCAATATTGTTAAAATTTGTAAAAACCCATATTCAGGGTCCTGCACGAAGTAAATTGCTCATAAGTGAATTATCTTCCACATGCGAAGAAGTAAGAAACATTTTGTTGGAAAATTATGCGTGCAAGCTTACTTTGGATTACTATGCTTGTAATATGTTTTCTAGTAGGCAGTCAGAGGGTGAATAGATTGCAGATTGGGACAGCAAAGTCGATACACTTCAATATCAGTTTCTTGAAGCAGTCCATGGTGCAATGCCAGCATCAGAAGTGGCGGAATCTTCGTTATTAGCAGAAAAATTAAGCAGAGCAGTATTCATTCATGGCACCTACGATGAGCGCATACTGACAATTGTATGCACAAGGGGCGACAACATCACAATCACTGAGGCTTTTCAGGCAGCTTTGATGGAAGTCAGCAGTTATGTCCACCAAGGAAAAAAGGATTTGATGATAGATGTCATCAGGGCAAGATGGGGTAGATCATCCTTAAGTGTTTCCCATGCAGACATGTAGGGCACACTTCTAAGGATTGCAGTAGTAATATTAAGTGTAAAACCTGTGGCAAATCAGGGCATTTAACGTAGGACTGCAGACTTGAGAGAAGAATTGGCAAAGCAGAATCGGCTCATGCGTGTCAAGAGCCATAGGTCCAAAGACAGTCAGGTGCAAAAATTGCAATTTATTGGGACATAGAGATCCTTGAAAGAAAGGGAAGCTAGTTGTGTGTTTCGAATGTCATAGTCCAGGGCATATGGCTAGAATTCAGGGTATTCTGTGAAAAATTCTTGTCACAAAAAGCACAAAAAGAAGCATTACAACAGGAGATAAATCAGATGATGGAGAACGATATATAGTACCCAACTAATCCTCGACTTTTTTCTCACTCGAGACCTTGTCTACCCTGCCCACAGTCTGTTTTGGACTTGGGCTAAATGGCGGAACTTCTTCCACCTCAATGCGGGGCATCTCCATAGAAACAGCCTCTTCTCGTTATTTAACATGTTGATTAAACAACGTACTCCAACCAGGCCTTCTGTTAGGTACACACCTTCCTGCAAGTCTGGTTTTTTTGACAGTGCCTTCTCTTAGGCTAGTATCTGCAACCTTTATCCTCAAAATCCTCTGCTCACGCGGATCCAACTTTCTTTTAGTCACATGGCCTGAATTAGGCCCTGTAGCTTCTGTTTAAGCACTTGGAACGCCTCTTTTTTGCTTGGCGCCCCATCGATGTTTAACACCTCTTTTCAACAGCTCATATAGTGGTTTTAACACTTTACTAAAGTCACTTAGGAAGCGTCTATAGTACAGTACTAACCTGAGGGAACTTTTTAATGCTTTCTTTTACTGGGCTGGGGATATTCCGTTACTGCTTTTAGTTTGTATGGGTCTGATTTTAACGCATGTTCGGTTAAGAAATGTCCCAGATATGTGACCTTCCTTAAAAATTCACGTCTGTCCACCTTAAACCTCAAATTATGTTGCCTTGGCCTCTCGAAAGCCTCGCCCAATCGAGCACTGCGTTCTTCCAGTGATGGGCCGAAAATTACTATGTTGTCTAAATAAATAAACGTCTTTTCACCCTGTAAACCCATTAGAAACGAATTTTGAACGAACTGGGTAAGGTAAAATATTTTTCAGCACTTATTTAGCTAATGGATACTATCAGGTGTTACTGGATGAAAAAGACGGAGAGATAACAAAATGGCTCTGAGCACTATGGGACTTAACATCTATGGTCATCAGTCCCCTAGAACTTAGAACTACTTAAACCTAACTAACCTAAGGACATCACACAACACCTAGCCATCACGAGGCAGAGAAAATGGTTGGACGTTTTCGGGTATGGAGATAACCTCACGAATCCATGGACCTTGCATGTCAGAAGGGGCTTGTTCAACCTAGGGGAGGGTCTCTAATGGTGTGGGGTGTGTGCAGTTATAGCTATATGGGACCCCAGACACGTCTAGATACGACTATGACAGGTGACACGTCCGTAAGCATCCTGTCTGATCACCTGCATTCATTCATGTCCATTGTGCATTCCGATGGGCAATACAAAAAAAAATGTGTGTGAAATATTATGGGACTTAACTGCTAAGGTCATCAGACCCTAAGCTTACACACTACTTAACCTAAATTATCCTAAGGACAAACACACACACACACACACACACACACACACACACACACACACACACACACACACACATGCCAGAGGGAGGACTCGAACCACCGCCGGGACCAGCCGCACAGTCCATGACTGCAGCGCCTAAGACCGCCGCGCGGCTAATGATGGTAAATTTCAGCAGGACAATGTGTTACCCCACACGTCCAGGATTGCTACAGAGTGACTCTGGAACACTCTTCTGAGTTTAAACACTTCCGCTGGCTGCCAAACTCCCCAGACATAAACATTATTGAGCATATCTGGGATGCCTTGCAACATGCTGTTTAGACGAGATCTCCACTCCCTGGTACTCTTACGGATTTATGGACAGCCCTGCAGCTTTCCTAGTGTCAATTCCCACCATCACTACTTCAGACTATTAATCGAGTCCATGCCACGTCATGTTGAAGCACTTCTGTGTGCTTGCGGGGCTCCTACACGATATTAGGAAGGCATACCAGTTTCTTTGGCTCTTCAGTGTATATTGTCCATTATGCTGTATTTTATGGAACTACAAAAAAGGTTCTTTTTACTGCAAAACAAAAATTTATTTTACAAAAAAATCAAATGGCTTTGAGCACTATGGGACTTAACATCTATGGTCATCAGTCCCCTAGAACTTAGAACTACTTAAACCTAACTAACCTAAGGACATCACACAACACCCAGTCATGACGAGGCAGAGAAAATCCCTGACCCCGCCGGGAATCGAATCCAGGAACCCAGGCGCGGGAAGCGAGAACGCTACCGCACGACCACGAGGTGCGGACTTTATTTTACGTATAGTGCACTGCACAAATGTGAAATTTTTGTATCCAGGCAACCTGCATCAAAAACGACTTTTTTGAGTTTAATTCATCATCTCAAAAAGATGTAGGACATACAACATCCTTGCTTTTGTGATGGCAGAGGCTTTAGTGTTCTGGTTGGGAGGGGGGTTACTAATTCGAAATGCATCATCTCTGTCAACAACAAAGTTTTTAATTCCCTCTTCAAAGAATTCGGCCGCCTGCTCCGACAGCCAAGAGTTCACGGCCGCTTTCACTTCATTGTCGTCATTGAAGCGCTGCCCACCAAGATGGTGTTTCAGGTACCGGAAAAGGTGAAAATCGCTAGGAGCAGGATCGGGGCTGTATGGTACATGGTCCAAAACTTCCCAGCCAAAAGAATCAATCAAATCCCGAGTCTTTTAAGAGGTGTGAGGCCAAGCGTTATCGTGCAGGAGCAAAACTTCTTTTGTCAGCATGCCGCGCCTTTTGTTTTGAATTGCTCTGTGGAGCTTCTTTAGATTTACACAGAAGGCATCTGAGTTGATTGTCGTTCCTCGTGGCATAAAGTCTACCAGCAAAACACCGCGCCGGTCTTAGAACACAGTTGCCATAATCTTGCGCTTTGACAGCGTCTGTTTGGCTTTGACCTTGACGGGTGAGGTTGTGTGTCGCCATTCCATCGATTGTCGCTTGCTTTCGGGAGTGATATGGGATACTCATGTTTCATCTCCAGTGACACTTTGACTCAACATGTCATCTCCTTCTTCCTCGTAACGAATCAAAAAGTCCAATGAAGTGGCAAATCTCTTCCCTTTGTGGTCCTCTGTGAGGAGTCTGGGTACCCACTGAGAACACAATTTCTAAAGTTTAGGTTTTCAGATACAATTTTGTACAAAACCGATCTTGAAACTTGTGGAACTTCCTAAGAAAGAGTAGAAATTGTGAATCTTCTGTCCTCACAAATCTTTGTTTCGACTGCAACCACCAAATCATCAGTGATCACAGAGGGCCGACGTGAGCGTTCTTCGTCATGGACGTTTTGACGGCCATTTTTAAACTCTAACTTTACCTTCACTCATTGCATTCAAGCCATAAACTTCTGTTAATTGACGATGAATTTCTGCAGCTTATAGGCTTCTTGCAGTCAAAAAAACGTATCACTGACAGTATCTCACACGCGACGGGCGATTCAATAATCGTAAACATTATAAAGTAGCACAGCGATGAGTACACGTCAGCTACAGAGCTGCAACTTGCATCAGTGTGATCGGGAAAGATGCCGGCATGTGGCGCGGTGGCTTGTTGCGGCGTCCGCGCGAACTACGGGACTATACGCGCGAACGGCCTTACTTGAAAAACAACCCTCGTATTCTCTCTTTGTAATGTGTAAATATGCACTGTCCAGTCATATTAATGGGACCCTGTGTCAAAATTATGAATAACCACTTTCTGCAGCAGGGACCGCTGCGAAATGTGCAGGAAGAGGGTCGTTGAGGTTCTGGAAGGTACCGAGGGGGGTGTGGAGTAGAGGTGGGCAAAACTGTTCTTTTCAGAGATCGGATCAGAACTGTTCACTCCCTGAAATGAACTAGCTCTTTTTCATGACTCACCACTCATTCCCAATAGAAAATAAATGGAAGGCACATTGCCCTTTAAACATGGTTTATTCCAGTACTATACCTGTATTTTGATCTTATTTGATCCTATTTTGAAGTAACACAGATAATGAGTAAAAATTTTGTATTGTTTATTGAAATTTCCACGATATGACAGTTTTTGATTATTGATTTATTTTGCACTATCGTGGTTTTTTGGGTGATCGGAAAATGTTGTAACTTGAGATTTACATTAACAATATATTTGGCTATAATGTATTAAAATTTCATTAACCTCGTACAAATACATCACAAGCCATATATTTTTAAAGTGAACGTTTCCATCCAAAGACGCCTAAAATCGCAAAATTCGTACCAGAATAAGAAAAAAAAATGACTGTAAGACTAAAGTGGTGCATATAGCCTTACGCAGAATAAAACAAGGAAAATATTGGTGTATCACATTTTGCGATACGTTTATCGGTTCGCTCATAATGAAAGTCCAAATTCGAGTGTCCATAATAAAAATCCTATAGTAAGAGGAGTCGTCAGGAACCTAATCTGATCACTTTAAACAAATGAAAACAAAATAAAACAAATGATGTATACATAACATAATAATGTAATATACATAGCGGTATTACTACGAAGAACAATATCCAGTACAGACGAACTCCGATGCAGAGGCGCTGTGTCAAGCAGGTCGAGCCGCGAGCTGTATTACTGCGTGAGCTAAGACCGCAGAGACCAGAGTGACACCTGAGTTGCTTTGCTCAACGCTGTGGCTAGAGTCGAGAACGATGTGATGAGCGTTGAGCGGGCGAGTTCCGAGGGTGGGGGGAGCGGTGAACGGCCACCAGTCAGCCGTCCGTATCTCTTGCGAGCAGATTGTTGCAAGTAGTTGTTATGTTCTCCGCTAGGAGGCTCTCTGTACTGTTGCTTGCATCAACTGCCCAGAGGGCAGGACGTGCGACTTAAACGATTGCCGACGGAGTGCGATGCTAAGTTAAACTGTGCCAGACACTGTACGTGGCAGAGGAAGCACAGAGACGGCACGGCATATGTGAAACACAAAATCCAATAGGGCACTGCAAAATGCAGGCAGCCAAGGTAGAAGCAGGGTAGAGGCGGGCGCTGGCTGTGTTGTGTGGCGTGTAGTGTGCTCTGACCAGCAGAGGCCCCGCTGATGTGCTCCGTCTCTCTCTCTCTCTCTCTCTCTCTCTCTCTACTCTGGGAAACGTTTGGAGTTACCGTTCTTTTTTTCTGAATCACTGACTGTTCACTCCTTTGAAAGATTCAACTCTATGAATCAATTCAGGAGCGGATCCCCCATCTCTAGTGTGGAGCCATGACGACTCCAGCGCCTGGCCAGCTGCGCTAGGTGTCCCGTTTAACGATCCAGGGCGCAAACAGTCAGATCGATGTGGTGCCACAGATCCTCAATTGGATTTAAATCGGGGGAGTTTGGTGACTAGCGGAATATGGTAATTTCATCCCGATGCTTCACGAACCATACACGAAATGTGTGACATTCTGGTTTGTCCTACAGGCAGATGCCATTGTGCTGAGGTAAAACAAACTGCATGCAGGGATGGACACTATCCTCAAGGACAGATGCATACCTGAGTTGATCCATTGTGCCTTCTAGAATGCTGAGATCACCCAGGGAACCATAACGCTCCGTCCTCTGGCCTGGACACTTCCGACGATTGTGGCAGAGTGTTTTCTTTCAGACGTTTCACGCCTACACGCCAAAGCCCATCTGTCCAATGGAGCGTAACATGGGATTAATCTGAAAATGCCGCCTGTCTTCAGTTACTGGACGTCCAGTTGCTGTATTGGCATGCAAATTCCTGCTTTCGTCGCCGATGGTCAGCAGTCAGCATGGGTCCATGAAACGGACACCTGCTGTTGTTGCCCATATGCAGCAACGTCCATTAAACGGTCGTTGAGAATACACTTTTGGTAGCCCTTTGGTTCATCTGGGCAGTCAGTTGCACAACACCTGCACGTCTATTCGCTCTACACATCTTCGCAGCCGTCGTTCACCGCTGTCATCGATGGCCCATGGTGCATCACTGTTGTCTCGGCACCGGTTTTGTATAGTGCAGTTTCCCCAGGCAGGTTATACTTGAACCCGGCGGCATTTGAACGGTTTACAGACTTTGCTGTTTCAGAAATGCTCCCACCCTTGGCTCGCAAACCAATGATCATGGCCTTTTAGACTTAAGATAAATCGCTCCTTTTTCACATTACGACAACGTCTGCACTGCTTTCCTCCTCCCCCCTACACGGTTTATAAACCCTGCACTGCTAGTGCTGGCACCTTCTGTCTTTGAGTAATTTCTGCACGTTAAGGTCGAAGGTCACAGTAATGTGAATGGACCCTGCACGTAGTTGCCGAATGTAGAACCAGTGCTACATCGAAAAAAAAATTTCGCACAGTATTTTTGTAAGGAAATGAACAGTCACTTATTCGATATACTAGCATACTGCAGCACATTATAAACACATTCTAGTTCGAAACTGAGAAAAACGAGCAGAAGTGACGTTTATTACTCGAACTCATGCTAACACTGCGATAATGAGCTACTTGTCAGATGCTGAAACCAACGGGGAGTTTGCAAAAACGAAAACAAGTCATGCACAGAAAGCAGATGTGTAAAGTACATGCTACAGTTAGGCACAGTAAGTTGAGTTAATTGCCTGAGTTAGAAAATAATAAATGTTGAATGTAGCATATATAAAACAAATGAATAAGACTTGAACTCGGACATGAGATTGGTTATTCTAAGAACTTTCGGGCGTGCGTCCGGGACAGCAATATTTCTTCTTCTGATATTACGGGTGATAACTGCGCAGCCGTCTTCAGTGTGAGTCAGTGACTGAATTTAAAACACCTAACACATTTCCACTGAAGTCCAACAAGAGATAATGTACGAAGTGATGCAGTGGTAAGACACTGTACTTGCATTCAAGAGGACAGCGGTTTAAATTCTTCGTCGGAGCACGCAGATTTAAGTTTCCCACGGTTTTCCTAATTAGGCGACGGTTTATTTGAAAAGAATATGGCCGATTCCTTTCCCATCTTCCTCCAGTACGAGAGGTTACTCCAGCTCGAGTGACCCCTGGCCGTCGACGGGACGGATGTTGAGCCAAGGCTTCCTTTTCTCACGTAGATAGAAGTCGTATCGCAGAAAAGTACCTGCCTTGTTCACCTAAGTTCCCACACGCATTTAAAAAATAGTGCCGAGGGAAGAGAGTTTTCACGAAATTCTGTACTGGACCAGGCAGCTCTGAATTAATGGCAGCCTCGTTAGACGCGGGTCGCAAAAACCACAGAGAACGGAAACAACGTAGCAGTTTCTTTTAAGGAGTTAGACTAGATTTTAATTTCTTATACTGACTCACTAAAACAATTTCATATTAAATCTCACCGTTGGAAATCATAACCAACTTTCGTTTACTGTAGGTATTTTTACCCTCATGAACCACGCCGCTAACTGCAACTGGTGCAGCTTATGTGCCTCGACGATACAAATAACTGTCCCGTAAGGTGTAAAACGGGTGGTGGTGGTGGTGGTGGTGAGGGCCGCGGGGGGGGGGGGGGTGTTTTTGAGAGGTCAGGCAAACGTGTGGTTCCTGAAGAGGCTCAACATCCTTGTCAGTAGTTCCAGGGGCAAGAACTTGGGTAATTGACTGATCCGGCCTCGTAACGTTAGCCAACGTTGCTTTGCTCTGCTACTACTGCGAATGGCTGAAAGAAAGGGGAAAATACACCTGTATGGTTAGATGATGGTGGCATCCTTTTAGATAAAATATTCCGAATGTAAATGGACGTCGTCATCAGGAAAAACAAAATTAGCGCCCTATTAGTCGGAGGGTGAATTGTTAAATCCCCTTATTGGGTAGGTAGGTTAGGAAATATAAACAGGTAAATGGATAAGTTGAAGCTACATAGACTGGGAATTAGTGAAACGCGGTAGTAAGAAGAACAAAATTTCTGTTGAGGTGATTACGGGGTTAAAGACAGCCATGACACCACCACCCGCCACCGTAGTACAGGTTTATGTGACTACTAGCTCCGGTAATGATGAACAAAATGAAACAATGTGTGATGAGATAAAAGAAAATATTCAGATAGTTAAGGAAGGTGAAAATTTAATTGTGATTGGGAACTTAAATTAGACAGTAAAAAGCGGAAGAGAGAGTAAGATAGTTGGAGAACGTGGCGCAGGAGAAAGAAATGAAAGAGGACGCCAACAAACAGAATTTGGCACAGATCATAATTTAATCATTGCTAATACCTGGATTAAGAATCATGTAAGAAGATTATATACACGGAAGAGAGCTGGGATACCAGTAGGTTTCAAATTCCGACAGTCCAGCTCTGCATTAAATGTGACAGAGGGACAAATGTATGGCCCTGAATAAAACTTGGCTCGTAAAAGTCCGATGGACGAGACGTACACCGTCTGCTTTACGCATTGTTGCTGTATTAGCAAAATAGTTTACTGAAAAAATATCCTGCTAGACAATTAATGCGAATTGCAAAATAGTGAACATAAACAAACAGGGAAACCTTTGCAATAAACATAGAAAAAATTGCAGATTTAACTTTTAAGAACAGATGGTTTACTCAGTAAGGTCCAAAATCTTACTGAATGGTGATCCTACAAGCAGTCTGATGCGTAACTAAAGTACATTAATGAAGTACGTCACACCCCTTGAATCCCTAGTGTGACACGGAAGATGACAGAATCGCCACTCAGATCAGACCACAACATTTACTCAACATATAAGAGTCCTCACCTGCCTTCTTAGATGCCCGTAACTTAGACCCGATAACAGATCAGAAGTGTCTCTATATAAATTCAATCACACCACTCTGCCCTTCTCTCCGATGGCAGAAAAATAGCGTCTTCCTTCTCGATCCATATAAAATTTGACTTATGTGCAAATGGACCTCTGTTCCTACGCTAATGATTCTATAATTAAAATACGTAATATATTAACATGGACATATATGTGCTTCTAGAGCACCTTCATTCATATTGTAATCAAAATTGATTATAGATTAATAAATCGATACACCAATAACTAGATACCACTTCATTTTATGAGTGTAATTGTGGAACGATGTGGTTCGACGCCCTTAGACATATAAACTGAATATTATAAAATATTTAACAACTACAACATAATATTCGTTGATTGTCTTGATGGTAGCTACTGTGCAATGCCATTACCGGCCATATGGTTTATTGTATGTGATAAAATTATTTATTACCCAGTAAGTGTAAACATTTGTAGTGAAATGAATGGTTTGATTGTAAATATGCTTATGATTGCAGTTGGCATTTTTATATGATGCATTATACTCTTTTGATTGACTTGATGCTTTGGTATGTACTGTACCAGTCTTCCTAGCCCCATTTCATGTTATTGAAGTGTGCACTGTGTCTGCCGTTAGCCAGTCATATACTCAAGCTTTCAATTACCTGCGGTCCTTCGCGGCTGTCCTGCAGTCATCTCTAATCGCCCTGCTGTTCTCTCTAATCCTGTCATTGTCTGTAGGCCCTCTCCATACCTTGTAAGCGGAAACCATCTCCAACCTTCTAGCTTTCGATTCATATTTACTCTGACTCAAAACGCACTTAACTGTCCGTTACGTTTCCTTCAATCTCGGGATTCTCGAAGGCTTGTTAAGTTACAGTCTTCTGTTGTAAGTACGTCCTCGACAGCTCGTCAAACACTAAGTAGTTGTTATGTTCAGTTCCATCAAGGGTTTCTCTCTAGACTCGTTGCGTTCCAATACGTGCACTTAATGTGATCTTTACTTTACTGGAGGGCGCATTAAGTAGCATCTAGCATAACTAGTGACACTCAACATACCCACTATTGGTGTCTTAACCAGTACTGTAAGCAACTTGGGTTGGTCCATGAAGCAATGTGACTTATCTAAAGAAATTACAAGTATTCAATACAGATAAATACACTAACATATAAATATAAATTAAGTTGTACATCTTAATTAGAATAAGGGTAGCTTTAAATCTCTAGCTTTTAGATGTCTTTTACGAATTTGTATTGATTTACGCAAGTTATTCCTTGCTTTAATGGATTAACTCATTTGAAACGATCTTTATAACTTCTTTAACAGCAGACGGTTTTGCTTCATAAAACTGAATCCGTCCTTACGTTTCATTTTCTCAATTATTTTACAGTACCTTAATGATGTTGTGGTGTCGGATTCCCTACACCTCCGAGCTGCAGGATCACTCTGTTATGAACCTAGCACCAGATACCAAATGCTGCTACCACGCACGTGTTACTTTGCAGCCAGCATCAGCAATGCAAATGTGAGATCTGTCCAAAAGTGACCAAGAGGTAGCTACCAATAATCTATATTCTAAGGAGTCCACGTAGTTCAAGCCCTGATCGCCCTCATAAGTGGAATAGATGCACACAAAACGTGTGGCAAAGGAAATGACATAATTATCTGGCAGAAATGCTTAACTATGTGAAAATTTCCCACAAACCTTTCTATTTGTCCAAAGAAATCCAAGTTAATATCACTATATCCAGAAAGCAATAGTAATGAATTCCTTAATCTGAATTCAAATTTTAATTTTACTATTTCTGTGTGGAATTCATACTAAATCTTCTTTCACTTATGCATTTATATATTTAAAAAGCTTCTACCCATCAAACTATTATATTAAAAGTCATAACCAATTATTCCTAAACAACTGTTTACATCGTATCCCATTTAATCCCTTCCTCATGATTTTCTTACCTCTACGCACCTAGAGCGCGTCCTTGGTCTCAAATTTTTTATTCGTCTTTGCACACAGAACTATGCCTTTTGTGCTTCTATTTCCTAAATATCCCAGCTATTAACATCTTCAGAGTAGGCGACCCATCGTATCCCTCCCCTTAGCTCTAACCTTGATACACAACACCTCATTATTTACATAAACCTATCCTTCTTCCTCCTACAAGAATTGACTTACTTCCTACGACTTACCAAATTTCCTATCTCTAGCTGATGGGACTATACTTACATCGCCTTCGCCCACATTGCTTATCATTATACACTATGTGATCAAAAATATCCGGACACCCCAAAAACATACGTTTTTCATATTAGGTGAATTGTGATGACACCGACTGCCAGGTACTCCATATCAGCGACCACTGTAGTCATTAGAAATCGTGAGAGAGCAGAATGGGGTGCTCCGCGGAACTCACGGACATCGAATGTGCTCAGATGATTGGGTGTCACTTCCGTCATACGTCTGTACGCGAGATTTCCACACTCCTAAACATTCCTAGGTCCAATGTTTCCGATGTTGTAGTGAAGTGTAAAAATTAAGGGACACGTACAGCACAAAAGCGTGCAGGCCGACCTCGGCGGTTGACTGACAGAGACCGCCGACAATTGAAGAGAATCGTAATGTGTAATAGGTAGACATCTATCCAGACCATCACACAGGAATTCCAAACTGCATCAGGATCCACTGCAGGTACTGTGACAGTTAATCGGAAGATGAGCCGTCCGGGATTAGCCGAGCGGTTTAGGGCGCTGCAGTCATGGACGGTGCGGCTGGTCCCGGCGTAGGTCCGAGTCCTCCCTCGGGGTAGGGTGTGTGTGTTTGTCCTTAGGATAATTTAGGTTAAGTAGTGTGTAAGCTTATGGACTGATGACCTTAGCAATGAAGTCCCATACGATTTCACACATATTTGAACTTTTTTTCGGAAGACGAGAAAACTTGGATTTCAAGGTCGAGCGGCTGCTCATAAGCAACACATCACGCCGGTAAATACCAAACGACGCTTCGCTTCGTGTAAGGTGCTGGTGGTGCTTGTTAGTGGTTAACGTCCCGTCGACAACGAGGTCATTAGAGACGGAGCGCAAGCTCGGGTTAGGAAAGGACTGGGAAGGAAAACGGCCGTGCCCTTTCAAAGGAACCATCCTGACATTTGCCTGAAACGATTTAGGGAAATCACGGAAAACCTAAATCAGGATGGCTGGAGATGGGATTGAACCGTCGTCCTCCAGAATGCGAGTCCAGTGTGCTAACGCTTCGTGTAAGGAGCTTAAGCATTGGACGATTGAACAGTAAAAAAACGTTGTGTGGAGTGATGAATCAAGATACACAATGTGGCTATCCGATGACAGGGTGTGGGTATGGCGAATGCCATGTGAACATAATCCGCCAGCTTGTGTAGTACCAACAGTAAAATTTGGGGGTGGTGGTGTTATGGTGTGGTCGTGTTTTTCATGCAGGGGGCTTGAACCAATTGTTATTTTGCGTGGCACAATCACAGCACAGGCCTACATTGATGTTTTAAGCACCTTCTTGCTTCCCACTGTTGAAGAGCAATTGGGGGATGGCGACTGCATCTTTCAACACGATCGAGCACCTGTTTGTAATGCATGGCCTGTGGCGGAGTGGTTACACGACAATAACATCCCTGTAATGGACTGGCCTGCACAGAGACCTGACCTGAATCCTATAGAACACCTGTGGGATATTTTGGATGCCGACTTCGTGCCAGGCCTCACCGACGGACATCGATACGTCTCCTCAGTGCAGCACTCCGTGAAGAATGGGCTGCCATTCCCAAAGAAACCTTCCAGCACCTGACTGAATGTATGCCTGCGTCAGTGGAAGCTGTCATCAAGGCTAAGGGTGGGCCAACACTATACTGAACTGCAGCATTATCGATGAAGGGCGCCACGAACTTGTAAGTCATTTTCAGCCAGGTGTCCGGATACTTTTGATCACCGCGTATTTTCACGTACGCGCAAATCTTCCTTGCTGTTATAGAATACGTCTTCGAAATTCGTGGTACCTTTAATTTCTATCAGTTTCTGACTGGTTTTCACCCTTCACTCGAATGCATGACCCCCAACATTTACATCATAGAAATTAACTATGGACACCTTTTCAATTTCATTATCTCCATTAAACAAAGTGTTATACACTTTCTTTGCATCCAGCTCTTCTCTTCTTCCCTCAAGCTCCATTGAAACTTTAAATTTATCTTCCGTCCACAATTTTGGTAACTGTTTTTAGAATTGTCCCATATGATCTCCAATACTTAATGTTGTAATCCGCTTTCTCCTTTACGGACCACTCAGTATTAATTGCTCAATCTAATTCAACAGTTTCCTCATAGTTTCTTACTATTATCTCCCTGTCTGTTTCGAAAAACGCTCACTGCCACTTTATGTCATCGAACACCATTGGCTCGCCTCCCTCTACAGAAATGAGAGCACTGAGTCCCACTTCCGAAATATACACAATAGCGGCAGCAATGCCCTCGTCCAAGACTTTGTTTCATGAAATGTTCCCCACACTTCTTCTGGTCAATAAATCTGTTACTTCTGTCGAAATACACTCAACTCTTACCATATTTGCTGATACTTCAGACGCATGACTATAACTATTTTCTTTAACATCTGCTGATACAATATAGGAACTGCTGTAACTATTTTCTTCAACGTCCGCCGACACATTAGAATCTTCCTTTTATGATTCACCATCCACCTCTCAAGGATTGCTACTATTAGGTTGTGTACACGCCGAGTTCACATTAAATTCTATTTCTGTCAAGTTCGTAGTTACTTCTGGTGTAGAATTTGATACGCAAGTTGTCCCCAAATATTTTCTATTATTATCTTCTTCTTTCACTGAATCAAACAAACCATCCACTCCCATTTTATCGCCTAATGTATTTATCTCATTTACCCCTGTCTCGTTTCTGTTACTTTGCCTCCTACTTCTCCCTGCTTTCTTTTCATCTTTTACAACCTCCATTTCCACTATCCACTCTTGGATTTTCTACCCATGGTGTTCTTTTCCACGCTGGTTTATTTTGCCATCTGCGGACTTAAGATGCGGCGAAAATGAGTTTTCCTATCTCCTGTCGCGGTTATGCGGTCCATCAACTCTTTGCTCCCTATCACGATTCCTGAAATTTCCTTCCTGATTATTGCCCTTTTGATGAGTATCCCCATTGATATGATTGTTATGATGAAATTGATTATGTTGGTTTCATTCATGATTGTTTAAATTACCATAGTTATTCCCATTCTCTTGCCTGGCGTTAAAATTTTGCTTTTTAAGTTTCAGTGTCTAAAACATCATCGATTGATACTGACAATCGTTGCTTTAGTGTTAACGGTTTCAGTCAGGAAGCCCAGCGGCCGACTTACATGCATCAGTTTTTTTAGCTCACGTACACAAAACTCCCGCATCATCATATGGCCATAGTCTGTAATTTGGCCTGTTTAAGAATTCATTCCGCATTCGCATCTCCTTCACCTCATTCCCGAATTAATTCACAAAACACTTTTCAAACACTCCGTAACTAGTAAATGAACTATTCATCATATTTGCGCATGATTAGGCGACACCATCTAGCGGCATTTTCACCAATTTCATTTTAATTTCATCAAACATTCCCGGGGCGAAACTACAAGCAGCAGGAAAATTCATTGAGTGTTACTTTCCACCGTTAGCAAAACTTTCTTCAGTTCCCGGTCCACTCCACGATAAGTTTATTATACTCTCATGCTCATAAATTAAGGATAATTGAAGAATGTGGTGCCACACAACGTGGCACTACACAAAACTGGCGCTAATAGCATAGGCACATAGGGAACACACGCAACACAGATCTGTAAGTCCACGGTATTGGTGATAAGTTGAGAAAACCGTCCCGAAACACATGTGCTACAAAACGTTACTGTTTCCTGCGCATGTACTCTGACATCAGTATGGGATATGATCACCATTCACACGTACACAGGCCGCGAAACGGGTTGGCATATTCTGGATCAGGTGGTTGAGCAGCTGCTCGGGTGTAGCCTCCCATTCTTGCGCCAGTGCCTGTCGGAGCTCCTGAAGTGTCGTAGGGGTTTGAAGACGTGCAGCGTACGTCGACCGAGAGCATCCCAGACGTGCTCGATGGGGTTTACGTCTGGAGAACAGGCAGGCCACTCCATTCGCCTGATATCTTCTGTTTCGAGTTACTCCCCCACGATGGCAACTCGGTGGGGCCGTGCGTTATAATCCATCAGGAGGAAGGTGGGACCCACTGCACCCCTGAAAAGGCGGACATACTGTTGCAAAATGGCGTCCCGATACACCTGACCTGATACAGTTCCTGTGTCAAAGACATGCACGGGTGTACGTACACCCCACACCATCAAACAACGACCTCGTTACATATCCCTTTCAAGGAAATTAAGGGGTTGGCATCTGGTTCCTGGTTCACGCCAGATAAAAACCCAGTGAGAATCACTGTTCAGACTACACCTAGACTAGTCCGTGAACAGAGCCTAGGACCACTGTTCCAATGACCATGTACTGCGTTCTTGACACCAGGATTTACGGGCTCTCATGTGACCAGGGTCAGTGGAATGCACCTTGCAGATCTCCGGGCGAATAAACCATGTCTGTTCAGTCGTCTGTAGACTGTGTGTCTGGAGACAACTGTTCCAGTGGCTGCGGTAAGGTCCCAAGCAAGGCTACCTGCAGTACTCCGTGGCCGTCTGCAAGCACTGATGGTGAGATATCGGTCCTCTTGTGGTGTTGTACACTGTGGACGTCCCATACTGTAGTGCCTGGACACGTTTCTTGTCTGCTGAAATCGTTGCCATAATCTTGAGGTCACACTTTGTGGCACATGGAGGGCCCGTGCTACGACCTGCTGTGTTTGACCAGCCTCCAGTCGCCCTAATATTCTACCCCGTCATCAATATGTGTTCTTTGAGCCAGTTTCAACACAGTCACAATTAGCGCGTCGGAAAACGTCTGCACATTTACTCGCGGTACCGTACTCTGACATGCAGCAACACACCTCTTCGTATTTGGACTGCTGCCAGCGCCACCGTGCGACGACCGCAAGTCAAATGCACCGCATGGTCATGCTCCGAGGTGATTTAAACTCGCAAACCGCCCACCAGAGCGTTGTTTCACCATGTATCAGCATTATCCTTAATTTACTAGCATGAGTGTAGTTGCTTCCTGATCAGACGCTGGAGCGTTCAATTTCGTATTCATCCCTTCAGGTTGCTATTTGCGTTGTCTTGTCTCCGTACTAACTGCTTCCTCCAAACCCTGCTGATTATGCACAGTGGGCCTTCAACGATTTTTCTAAGCATGTTGAGGGGTGCTGTTCGAGTCTCTCTCACAAGTGCGCTCTGCCCCTTAATATAATTTATTTTACCATCCATTACTTAATCAGTAATGTTGCCCGATTTCGCTTCGGATGTCTGTTGGCTTTCCCTCAATCATTCCTTCTATATCTGTTTTAATTTTCCCAATCTCGTGTTTTAGGTTCGTTTTGAAATTAACCATATCAGTCCTCAGCTCACATTTGAAATACTAGCTTTTATTTTCTCCGTCATTCGCAAAATCTTAGCAATTGAGTCTTTGATAACTGAACTTTCAATGTATGATTTAGGGCTATTCGGTAGGCTATCATGATCCGAACCACAGGTACTCAATGACTGTTTGATCTTGACAGTTTCCGTTTCAGACATTGACTCTGCAAAGTCAAACATGTTTACACTTTCCTCGCCAGTACTTAGCTTTTCTGCCATGTTGACTGCCTCTGCTGTGTTGCTGCAGTCGAAAGTTGAAGGATTCTGCCAACGTAGGAGCTGTTGCCGATGCTAACGGTGAAAATCTCGACGTCGAAGTCGTAGCCGCTGTCGAAACGTGTGCCACTTTTTGAGTCTCCACTGCTGAAGCCGACATATCGTTTTCAGCACACTACTGCGCTGCTCTCTTCTTCTCTCTTGAACAGTGCTCCCCGCCTAATTTCCCACAGCTACTTTCTATCACATTCGTGTATAATCCACTGCTGACGATTTTTAAACTCGGGCACCTCTTACGATATGGACCACGGCAGCTTCAAGATGGAAAGAATCTAAGTCCTGTCCCGGATGAGAACAACCCATTTTCGATGTTACTGTTCTACTTTTAATGACACAGAGGGGCAAATGTGCGGCTCTGAATAAAGCATGGCTCGTAAAAGTCCTGGACGAGCCATACACCGTCTGCTTTATGTCCTGTTGCTGTATTAGCAAAATAGTTTACTAAAAGGTGATCCTGCGGTGGAATAATTGAGGGTAGACAAGTTATGCGAATTGCAAATTTATTAACATAAACAAACAGGGAAACTTTCTAATAAACGTAGACAATACTGCAGATTTAACTTTTAAGAACAGATGGTTTATTCAGTTAGGTCCTAACTCCTATTGAATGGCGCTCTTACAAATAGTTTTATACGTCGGTAAAGTTAATTACTGAAATACATGAGAGCGCATGGGTCATCTAGTGTGACACGAAAGATGATAGAATTCCCTCTCAGGTCAAGTTTCGACGTGTACTCAGTGCATAAGTTCCTTCACCTACATTTTTAGATGCCCGTAACTAAGATCCCATCACGGTTTCCTAGTGTGTCTACATAAATTCAATCACACCACTCTGCCGTGCTCTCTGATGGCAGAACACTAGGGTCTCTCCTTCTCGATCGTTGTCCCGAACTGTTCTCCCTCTCTTTGTCCCTTCTACTCCCAAAAGCACCTCTTCCTCCATCAACATCCACTAACGTCATGACACTTCAGCCAACGACAGCTCCAGCAGCTTCCAACCAAATTATACACTCCCTACAATATTTGACTTATCTGCAGATGGACCACCATTCCTACAATAATAATTCTATAACCAACCGACATCTACTAACTGCGAGGTTACATAAAGACGTGTCTCCTGACACCAGTTTTATCATTTTTACTACATATCTCACTAACATTGACATATTTCTGTTTCTAACACACTTTCACTCATATTGTAATCAACATTGATCATAGATTAGTAAATGAATTCACTAATAACTACAAACTGCATCACTTTGTCAGTGTAATTGCAAGGAATGATCTAGTTCGACAACCTTCGACATATAAACTTAATATTACAGAATATTTAGCAGCAACAGTGTAACATTCGTTGTCTCGATGATGGCTACTGTGCAATTCCATTACCGGCCCATATGGTTTACTGTGTATAATAAAATTATTTAGTAATTAGTATGTGTAAGCATTTGTGGTGAAATTAATGATTTAGTTGTAAATATGTCTGTGATTGCAGTTGGCAAATTTTTATACGATGTATTGCACTCTGTTGATTGACATGGCGCACTTCTATTTACTGTGTGAGTCTTCCTAGTCTCATTCCATGTTATTAGAGTGTGTACTATGCCTGCTGTTAGGCAGCCGTACGCTTTAGGGCCCAACTACCTGCGGTCAATCGCGGTTGTCCTGCGGCCGCCTGTGATCGCACAGCCGGTAAAATCTAATCTCGCGCTAATCTTGTCATTGACCGTAGGTCCTCTCCAAACGTGCTTAGCTGGAACCATTTCCAACCTTCTAGCTTTCTGTTCATATTTACTCAGACTCAAAACCCACTTAGCTCTCTCTGTTACGTTTCACTGCAGTCTCGGGATTCTCCCAAGACTTGTTACAGTCTTCTATTGATGTAAACACGTCCTCGACTGCGCAACATACATTAACTTCTTGTTATATTCAGTTCCACGAAGGATTTCTCCCTAGACTCGTTAGGTTGTAAAATATATTATTTAGTGAAAAGATACATACGTTAAAAATTCAGATTGATTATTTAATGGTAAAACAGATATATCAAACACAAATTTTGAACTATAACTCATTTCGAGGAGCAGATGTTGACTCTGAACATAATTTTTTGGTTATGAACTACGGATTAAAACTGAAGAAACTGCGAAAAGGTAGTAAATTAAGGAGATGAGGTCTGGAGAAAAAGTGAAAGAACCATATGTTGTTGAGGGTTTCAATGGGAGCATTGGGCAACGATTGACTGATACGGGGAAGGTCGGAAGATTAGAGTTTAAAGTCACGTCGACATCGGGTCACTAGAGACGGAGACCGATATAGGGGCAAGAGTTCAAATAGGGAAGGCAGCAGTAGGATCGCATAGGCAACAATCCCTGGTTAACATAGGAGACACCAAATTTGATTGACGAAAGAAGAAAATATAAAAATGACTAACTGAAGCAGGTGAACAGCAATACAGACGTATAAGAGTGAGATTAACAGAAAGCGCAAAATTGTTAAGCAGGAATGCATAGAGCAAAATTGCAAGTCTTTAGAGACATGCATAAGTAGAGGAAAGAGGGAGGCTGCCTGTAGGAAAATGAAAGAGACATTTGAATAAAAGAAAAGAAGCTGTATGAATATAGAAGAACTGATCGCAAGCCACTACTAAACAAAGATGGGTAAGCTGAATAATGGAAGGGATATATAGAAGGGCAGTACAATGAGAATTAACGTGATGGCAATATTACAGAAAGGGAAGATAAAGTATATGCTGATAAGATGGGACATGTAATATTGCGCCAAGAATCTGACAGTCCACTGATCAATCTAAGACGAAACAAAACCTTTCAAACAGACGACATTCCCTCACAATTATTGACGTCCTTGGGAGAGCCAGTCATGAAAAAACTATTTCACCTCGTGTGAAAATATATCAGACAAGCGAAATACCATCAAACTTCAAAAATAATGTAATTGTTCCTGTTCCAAAGAAGGCAGATACTGACAACTGTAAATACTACCGAACCACTACTTTACGTCATGGTTACAAGATACTAACATAAATTATTTACAGAAGAATGGAAAAACAAGTCGACCTCAGGTAAAATCAGTTTGGGTTTTGGAGAAATGCAAGAGGTAGTACTGACACTATGATATTAGAAATTAGATTGAAGAAAAGCAAACCTACTTGTAGATTTAGAGAAAGCTTTTGATAATGCTGACTGGAATACACTTTTTGAAATTATGAAGGTAGCAGGTATAAAATTCAGGGAACGGAAGGTTATTTACGACTTGTACAGGAACCACAAAACAGAAATGGGAATCACAGAACATGAAAGGGAAGCAGTAGTTGAAAAGGTAGTGTGACAGGGTTGTTGCATATCCGTAATATTATTCGAACTGTAAAAAATGTATGAAGGAAACCAAGAATAAATTTGAAAAGGAAGTTAAAGACCATAAAGAAGAAATAAAAACTTCACGTTTTGTCGATGACGTTGCAAATCTACGGGAGACAGGAAAGCACTTAGTAGAGAAGCTGAACGGAATGGGTAATGTCTTGAAAAGAAGTTGTAAGATGATCATAAACTACACTAAAACGAGGGAAATGTAATGTATCAGAATTAAATCAAGCGATACTAAGGGAGTAGATTGGGAAATGAGACATTGAAAGTAGGAAAGAAGTTTTGCTAGTTGGGCAGTAAAATAACTGACGACGGTCCAAACAGAGAGGGCATAAAATGCAGACTGCCTACAGCAAGAAAAACGTTTGTGAAAAAAAAGGTATCTGTTAACGTCTATCAGACATTTAAATTTTAAGAACCTTTTCTATGAAGGTATAGGTATGTAGTGTAGCCTTGGACGGAAGTGAAACGCGGAAGTTAAACATATGCTTTTGAAATGCTTTATTTTAGAAGAATGTTGAAGATTAAATGGGCAGATCGAGTAAGTAAGGAAGAGTTACTGAATCGAACAGGTGAAAAAGAATTTATGTCACAACTTGACTGTAAGAAAGGATCAGCTGATAGGACTCTTATTTTGGCATTGAGGAATCGGCAGTTTTATAATGAAGGGAAGTGGCAAGAAGGAGGGGGGGGGGGATAGATAAAAGTTGTACAGGGAAAACAAGTGATGAATGCAATAAGCAGCTTCGAATGGCTATACGTTGCACTAGTTACTCGAAGTTGGAGAAGCTTGCATAGTACAGAATAACGTGGGGAGTTGCATCAAACCAGTCTTCAGGCTGAATACCACAACAACTACAGGTATTTTTTAATTTGATCACTTATAGTTTCTTTGTTCTTCGTCTCGAAGAATGGAAAGAAACATTAATAAAGGTGATAGATTTTCTTTGTATGTTAATTTTGGTGAACGCGTTTGTCTGTCGCATTTGCTCTGTCTTAATCTATTTTGTTCTTCGCAGTTGCTGCAAATTCAGGGTGTGTGTGGGGGGGGGGGGGGCGGGTTATGAAAGTATGGATATGATGTTCTTTCTTCTGCAGAAGATAAATATTAAATTTCTTCATATTTGTTAATTTTCTTTAGATTATTGAAACTAGGTTGGATTGAATAGTGAAATACTTATGTAGACTGAAATGTGTATCGTACTATTATTTCTTTTTCTTCGTGTTATCCATTACGAACATAGTTTAGCCCCACGAAAAAGGACCTAGTGTGATATTGGCTTTACTATGTAAAATAATTGATAGTAAGCACTGTCATGAATTGCCTGAACATGACTTTTTAATATCTGTTTCTCTTTTTGCATATTCTTTCGTGACATACATGAGTTACACTTACCCTAATTTGAAAATGAGATTTTGAATAAATCTGTCCCATTATCTCCTGCGAAGCACCTGTACGTCAAGAGCATTATGGCGTTGTAGCTTGTGAAATCAGAACACAATGCTAAAGCACAAAATTATCTCAACATTGAAAACTGATCAGCACGAGCTCGCCAAGTAACTATGTGGGAAAGACATGAACAACTATTTGAAGATGAGTGGAAACACACTCAGAATCGGGTATAGTTCCTTAAAAAAATCGGCCAGGCTTGAGTAGGATTCGCGTTCTGAGGGTTCCGTGCAAACTTAATTACGTATATAGGAAGCTCATAGATACTGAGAATGGAGAACCTCGACGATTTTTGCCTGACAAGATGAACACTATGTGATCAAAAGTATCCGGTCACCTGGCTGAAAATGACTTACAAGTTCGCGGCGTCATCCATCGGTAATGCTGGAATTCAATATAGTGTTGGCCCACCCTTAGCCTTGATGACAGCTTCCAGTCTCGCAGGCATACGTTCAATCAGGTGCTGGAAGGTTTCTTGGGGAATGGTAGCCCATTCTTCACGGAGTGCTGCACTGAGGAGAGGTATCGATGTCCGTCGGCGTTCCAAAAGATCCCAAAGGTGTTCTACAGGATTCAGGTCACGACTCTATGCAGACCAGTCCATTACAGGGATGCTATTATCGTGTAACCACTCTTCCATAGGCCGTGGATTATGAACAGGTGCTCGATCGTGTTGAAAGATGCAGTCTCCATCCCCGAATTTCTCTTCAACAGTGGGAAGCAAGAAGGTACTGAAAACATCAATGTAGGTCTATGCTGTGATAGTGCCACGCAAAACAACAAGGGCTGCAAGCCCCCTCCATGAAAAATACTATCACACCAGAACATCACCGCCTCCGAATTTTATTGTTGGCACTACACACGCTGGCAGACGACGTCCACATCGGAAACAGTGATCCTAGAGATGCTTATGAGTGTGGAAATCGCGCGTACAGGCGTATGACATAGGTGAAACCCAGTCACCTGACCACGTTCGCAGTCCGTGAGTTCGGCGGAGCGCCCCATTCTCCTCTCTCGCGATGTTTAATGACTACCGAGGTCGCTGATATGAAGTACCTGGCAGTAGGTGGCAGCACAATGCACCTAATATGACGTATATTTTTGGAGATGTCCGGATACTTTTGATCACATACTGTAGGTCCCGGGAATTACAACACTTTCGAGAATGTTTTAATTTTAAGCTGGATAACAAATAACAAAAAAATTCTGTGAAATGAAATTAACGATTTACGGAATTTTTTAGTTTACTTGTACAGTGAAACCTTACTTATTGCCAAATTTCATGATTCTGGGTCAACGGGAACTACTTAATAAATTTTGATAAGTGAGTTTGCGATTATCATAATGCGTGACATTGATTGCATTCACCACCAATGGATTATAGACCTCAGTATGTGACAGAAATTTCAATTTGATGCGTCTACCTGGTCCTGAGAAAAAGGTGTCTTAACAGACGGATGGATAGACATACTGTAGGATAACAAATGCCAATTTTTTGTGTGTGTTGTTATTGTAAATTAATAGTATTCGGTTTTTCCTCTATGTGTACTGTGAAATTTAATTTCTTTGTAAATTTCATGAGTCTAGGTTTTGAAGAGTGAGTTTCCAGTCATCAAAATACGTTAAATAAAAGGATGTACCTTTTAGCTCCATTAATTTTTTTACTCCGCCAGGGGCAGTAGACCTAAGGATGTAATATACATTTCAACTTGATGCGTCTACCAGTTTCTGAGGAAAGGGGTTCCTAACATACGGACAGATAGACAGTCGGAAAACTGAGAATAAAATTTTTTTTCTTGAGATGTAATTATAAATTAACAATTTTCGGATTTTTTTCTGTAGTTCTACAGTGAGGTCTTGCTTCTTGCCAGTTTTCATGGTTCCAGGTCAACAGGAAGTACACTATAGGTTTTGATGAGTAAGTTCGCGAGTATCAAAATATGTAACATAACTACCCTTATATGTTGATTTCTGTGACCTTGAGGTTTCAACTCTTTACGTCGCCAAAGGACCGTAGGCCTTAGTATGTGGCACAAACTTCACCTTGATACGCCTACCTATTCCCGAGAAAAAGGGTTTTTAAAGGTCCGACAGCTAGCTAGACAGACGACAAAGTGATCCTATAAGGGTTCCGTTTTTACTGATTAATGTATGGACCCCTAAAAAGCAAGAAACACATATAAAATCGGCTAGCAGCCCTTCGCAATCAGTCTAAAAAAGAAATATTTGTGTTAACAGACAAAATATTCCTCTCGTGTATTCAAATGATACATGCTGAGAACGTAATTCTTTAATATTATCCAGAAAATGCGCCAAGAGAATGGCTCTCTTCGATAGACTAAGCGAATCGATCTACACTCGTCATGCTGCTTTAAAGCGACACCGTGGTGTACGAAGTCTGAACGGAAATTTTCGACTAAGTTTCGAGTAAAAAACAGTCCGATATCACGACTTCCTATGTCTACCTGCTTAATCATGAATTTTTAAAGATCGTTTCCACAAATTTCATTAAACTTAGTTACGCATTTTCATTAGCATAGCTGTCCGGCTGGCCGCGAGAAGTATTCTTCGCAGCCACCAACTTGTTAACTAACTCCCTCTGAGAAGTCTCATTTCCACTCCGCTCTCATACCGCAGAGCAGTCTTCCGTAAAGAAACTTTTGTAACAAACATGCAACGACTGTCAAACTAGTATGCTCGCTTTGTCTAATAACGACGATCTGTTAACCTAGATATTTAAAAAATGAAGATAACTTACTCTAATGGGAAATATGGTTGGTAACGTTAAAACGAATAAGGCATTAGTGATTTGCCCTCCGTATCCGTTCCGTAATATGGTCTTGGTGTTACCCGCACGCCATCTCCAACAAAACACACACACACACACACACACACACACACACACACAGCTGGCCGGTGTGACCAAGCGGTTCTAGGCGCTTCAGTCTGGAACCACGCTACCGCTACGGTGCAGGTTAGAATTCTGCCTCGGGCATGGATGTGTGTGATATCCTTAGGTTGGTTAGGTTTAAGCAGTTCTAAGTTCTATGGGACTGATGACCTCAAAAGTTAAGTCCTATTGTGCTCAGAGTCATTTGAAGCATTTTTTTTCACACACACACAAACACACACACACACACACACACACACACACATGCCAGTCCTTCACATTACCCAAGTAGGACGAATGTGATACTCAAAATATTGTGCATTTATCACATCTAAAAATGATACACATGTGATACGCACCTCTACAACGGGCAAATCGTATGGAGGACACCTATGCTTGTCTGGCGTGACTTCATTACAACACCAATGTCGTCATCGCAAAAGACTGGAGCGGGCTGGTGATATATTTTCATGCAGCGTAATTTTTTGGAACTTTATTATGAATGAACAGTCATTCCTTTAGTAATGTTAGAGGAGATCATAGTCGCTCTTCTCCCCTTGTTTCCGGCACATTTTTCAGTCTGAAGCTTCACAATCATATCTTTTGTTCTGTTTTGTGATTACATAGAAGCGCGATGTTATGCATTCGTAACGCTGCCAAGATGTACATTATCTCTTTGAAAGCATCCGAACACCCCTATGTAATGCGGAATTGACCTAATTGGTCTCTAGATGCGACGAGAGGCAGACACAACAGTGTAAAACGAAGCGGGGGTATTGTGTTGTCTGTGGAGAAACAATAACAGTAGAATGGTTTGATCACAGAGCTCAGTGACTTCGAACGTGGACTAACCACTGGATGTCATCTGAGTAACTAATGATGAGGGACATTTCAACTACTCTAGTGCTGCCCAAGTCGACTGTAGGAGATGTGACTGTAACGTGAAAATATGGATCCAAATCGAGGCAGACATCATCATGTACTGATCGCCAAGGACCGTAGAGCATTGCGGAAAGTGG
Organism: Schistocerca gregaria; assembly: GCF_023897955.1. Taxonomy (NCBI): domain Eukaryota; kingdom Metazoa; phylum Arthropoda; class Insecta; order Orthoptera; family Acrididae; genus Schistocerca; species Schistocerca gregaria. The sequence goes on along the minus strand of NC_064931.1, from coordinate 648,375,484 downwards.
TTGTACACAATCGCATGAAATCAGCAGAAGGAATCTCTCGAGATGTGTCATCGCAGCCAGACTTAACAATATTTAAATTTTCTGATTAAAACGTCTATGTAATGTAGCGATGCCTGAACTTTGTAACTACCACTGAGATGAAAATTACTCAAAAACAACACTGCTAGACTATTACAAAATGACATCTGTGAGTGTGAAAAGCCCTCTTGTTCTTTAGTTTCTCTTTCATGCTTTTTTTCTTTTACGATTAGGTCTTGTTGACAATTAAGCTTTTCTTTGTATAGATTGAATCATCATTAAAGTGTAAAAAGTAAACTGCGTATTACTACTATGTTATTTGAAGATCCTCTTCCATTTTGTATAAAAAGAAAAAGTAGATTTCATACATCAAAAGCGAGGAAATTAAAGAGGGAAGCTTTTCGTTTGGTTCGCGAGTATTTAAAAAGCCATTTTGTGTGTAATTACTATTTCAATAACACATTCTTTATAAACTGCAGACATTTATTTTCCTCGAAGTGCGATATTTCTTCTGAATGCAATTATTACGAAAGCAAACATCATTTCCCTTCGTGGTCAATAAAATACCAAGCGGGTTGTTTCCAATCTAACTGTGGGCCGTAGCTGTTTGGCGGTTTTAAAGAAAGTGAAAGTTAACAGTATTATCACCATTCTTGATATTCATGAAAGAAGTGAGATTAAACCAGAGATAACAGTAGGTGCCAGTTGTCTTACGTCGTCACCGCCAAAGACAGAGTTCCTATAAATAATTTCTCAAAACCTTTCATGCTCTTGATTATCAGATTCAGAATATAAAGCAAATGTCACGTACTTACAGGCGGTAATGGTATAATTGGCGACCTCAGACGAGCACTGCCAGTAAAATACAGAATTTTGTGAAAATATGTATTGTACACAGATTATAAAATTGAATATTTAGTAATTTTGTTATACGAGGATGCCTTGTTTCTCATGTATCCACCAACTAATGGATAAAATCTAATAAATAAAGAGACGGAAAATAACACAATACAAAATGTCAAGAAAATTACAAGTGATTATCGATCGAAATACTTCAGGTAAGGAAGACGTAGTTCAAGGCAAACATCTTTGGGCTCCGACGTTAGGGATTCAAAAGTGGATGAACGTGGTCTTTCCTTTCTTTTCTTGTGATTTCTAAAAATTCGCGTGAAATTTTGATTACCATGATTTGTCTTTTAGTGTTTCGCGCCACAAGATGGCGGAATTGTGCTAAGCCAAAAGCATCATATCGAGTCCTCGCGTCGCGTGGATCTGCACGGAGACAACTTGTCCTCCGATGTGTGATGAAGTTCGCAGCAGTTAGTGCTTTGCCTCCCATGCATGCCGATGTAATGCGTCTTCACATGGAGATTGTCTTCTTGGGTGTCTCCCCAGCACACTTCTGTAGTGCGAGCTATGCAGCGAGCAGGTGTTGCTAGCGGGTGGTGACGCTGCGCGGCAGTTTGCGGCCCAGCGTCCGGATTTGGGCGTTGTGTGACCGGCCAGCATGTTCGTAAAAGGTGCGGGCGGCCGCCTGGAAGAGGTCACGGAGCAGAGGTACTTCCTCGATGTCGTGAAGATGAGCGGTGGGGAAATCGTAAGGCAGGTGCAAGGCCAGCCGAAGGATGCGATTCTGCACTGTCTCCACCTTCTTCAGGTTCGTGTCGGCGGCGTTCCCCCAGACGACGACGGCGTAGTGGAGTACAGTGCGGAGCAGCGCCTTGTAGAGAGTGATGCCCAGCCGCGGTGGTAGTCGGAGCCGGGGTTCAGCACCGTGTACAGGATACGGAGCCGGTTCCGCACTTTGGCCTTCACTTCGCGGATGTGCGGAACCCACGTGAGTCGGCGGTCGATGGTGACGCCGAGGAAATGCGCCGTGGGACGCCACGGGACAGGGCTGCCACCGACGGTGAGCAGTTGCAGACCTGCAGGAACGAGTCGCCTGGTGACGATCAGGAATTGCGTCTTGGCCCCATTGAATTGTAGACGCCACTTGACGGCCCAGGCTGCCAGGGTGTCAACGGCGAGCTGCAGACGGCGGCGCATGGCGGTGGCATTGAGGCTCCTCGTATATAGAGCCGTGTCATCCGCGTACAGGGCGAGCGGCACACGGTCGATCTTCGGCGCATCAGAAGTGTACAGCGAATACAGGAGTGGTCCCAAGACCGAGCCCTGTGGCACACCGGCGTTGATGCGGCTGACGGAGGACAAGCCATGCGCGGCCCGCACATGGAAGGTCCTATCGGCAAGATAGGAATGGATGAGACGGACGTGCGACGTCGGGACCCCAAGTTCAAAAAGTTTGAACAAGAGGCCACGGCGCCACACACTGTCGAAAGCACGTGACACTGTTTCTTTTTTTCTTTCTTTCAAGATTAACGAAGTGAAATACACTTAGATGACAAAAGTCATGGGATAGTGATATGTTCATATACAGATGGTAGTGGTATCGCGTGCACAAGGTATAAAAGGGCTGTGTATTGGTGCAGCTATCATTTGTACTCATATTATTCCTGTGAAAGGGTTTCTGACGTGATTATGGCCGCATGAAGGTTTTTAAAGCGGAATGGCAGTTGGAGCTAGACACATGGGATATTCCATTTCGGAAACTGTTAGAGAATTCAAAGTTCCGATATCCACAGTGTCAAGAGTGTGCCGAGAGTACCAAACTTCAGGCATTACTTCTCACCACGGACAACGCAATGGCCGACGGCCTTCACTTAACGACCGAGAGCAGCAGCGTTTGCGATGTATCGTCAGTGCTAACAGACAAGCATCACTGCGTGAAATAATAGCAGAAATCAATGTGGGACGTACGACGTACGCATCTATTAGGACAATGCTGCGAAACTGGTCGTTAACAGGCTATGGCAGGCGACGACCGACGCGAGTGTCTTTATTTACAGCACGACATGGCCTGTAGCCCCCCCCCCCCCCCCATGGACCATGGACCTTGCCGTTGGTGCCGTTGGGTGCCTCAGCGATACAGATAGCCGTACCGTAGGTTAGGTACAACAACAATGGAGGGGTATCTGTTGAGAGCCTAGACAAACGTGTGGTTCCTGAAGAGGGACAGCAGCCTTTTCAGTAGTTGCAAGGGCAACAGTCTGGATGATTGACTGATGTGGCCTTGTAACAATAACCAAAACGGCCTTGCTGTGATGGTACTGTGAATGGCTGAAAGCAAGGGGAAACTACGGCCGTAATTTTTCCCGAGGGCATGCAGCTTTACTGTATGATTAAATGATGATGGCGTCCGCTAGGGGAAAATATTCCGGAGGTAAAATAGTCCTCCATTCGGATCTCCGGGCGGGGACTACTCAAGAGGGCGTCGTTATCAGGAGAAAGAAAACTGGCGTTCTACGGATCGGAGAGTGGAATGTCAGATCACTTAATCGAGCAGGTAGGTCAGAAAATTTAAAAAGGGTAATGGATAGGTTAAAGTTAGATATAGTGGGAATTAGTGAAGTTGGGTGGCAGGAGGACCAAGACTTCTGGTCAGGTGACTACAGGGTTATAAACACAAAATCAAATAGGGGTAATGCAGGAGTAGGTTTAATAATGAATAGGAAAATAGGAATGCGGGTAAGCTACTACAAACAACATAGTGAAGGCATTATCGTAGCCAAGATAGATACGAAGCCCACACCTACTACAGTAGTACAAGTTTATATGCCAACTAGCTCTGCAGATGACGAAGAAATTGAAGAAATGTATGATGAAATAAAAGAAATTATTCAGATAGTGAAGGGTGACGAAAATTTAATAGTCATGGGTGACTGGACTTCGGTTATAGGAAAAGGGAGAGAAGGAAACGCAGTACGTGAATATGGATTGGAGCTAAGAAATGAAAGAGGAAGCCGCCTGGTAGAATTTTGCACGGAGCACAACTTAGTCATAGCTAACACTTGGTTCAAGAATCATAAAAGAAGGTTGTATACATGGAAGAATCCTGGAGATACTAGAAGGTATCAGATAGATTATATAATGGTAAGACAGAGATTTAGGAACCAGACTTTAAATTGTAAGACATTTTCGGGGGCAGATGTGGACTCTGACCACAATCTATTGGTTATGACCTGTAGATTAAAACTGAAGAAACTGCAAAAAGGTGGGAATTTAAGGAGATGGGAACTGGATAAACAGACAGAACCAGAGGTTGTACAGAGTTTCAGGGAGAGCATTAGGGAACGATTGACAGGAATGGGGGAAAGAAATACAGTAGGGGAAGAATGGGTAGCTTTCAGGGATGAAGTAGTGAAGGCAGCAGAGGATCAAGCAGGTAAAAAGACGAGGCCTAGTAGAAATCCTTGGGTAACAGAAGAAATATTAAATTTAACTGATGAAAGGAGAAAATATAAAAATGCAGTAAATGAAGCAGGCAAAAAGGAATACAAACGTCTCAAAAATGAGATCGACAGGAAGTGCAAAATGGCTAAGCAGGGATGGCTAGAGGACAAATGTAAGGATGTAGAGGCTTATCACACTAGGGGTAAGATAGATACTGCCTACTGGAAAATTAAAGCGACCTTTGGAGATAAGAGAACCACTTGTATGAATATCAAGAGCTCAGATGGAAACCCAGTTCTAAGCAAAGAAGGGAAAGCAGAAAGGTGGAAGGAGTATATAGAGGGTCTATAGAAGGGCGACGTACTTGAGGACAATATTATGGAAATGGGAGAGGATGTAGATGAAGACGAAATGGGAGATACGATACTGCGTGAAGAGTTTGACAGAGCACTGAAAGACCTGAGCAGAAACAAGGCCCCCGGAGTAGACAACATTCCATTAGAACTACTGACGGCCTTGGGAGAGCCAGTCATGACAAAACTCTACCAGCTGGTGAGCAAGATGTATGAGACAGGCGAAATACCCTCAGACTTCAAGAAGAATATAATAATTCCAATCCCAAAGAAAGCAGGTGCTGACAGATGTGAAAATTACCGAACAATCAGTTTAATAAGCCACAGCTGCAAACGAATTCTTTACAGACGAATGGAAAAACTAGTAGAAGTCGACCTCGGGGAAGATCAGTTTGGATTCAGTAGAAACACTGGAACACGTGAGGCAATACTGACCTTACGACTTATCTTAGAAGAAAGATTAAGGAAAGGCAAACCTACGTTTCTAGCATTTGTAGACTTAGAGAAAGCTTTTGACAATGTTGACTGGAATACTGTCTTTCAAATTCTAAAGCTGGCAGGGGTAAAATACAGGGAGTGAAAGGCTATTTACAAATTGTACAGGAACCAGGTGGCAGTTATAAGAGTCGAGGGGCATGAAAGGGAAGCAGTGGTTGGGAAGGGAGTAAGACAGGGTTGTAGCATCTTCCCGATGTTATTCAATCTGTATATTGAGCAAGCAGTAAAGAAAACAAAAGAAAAATTCGTAGTAGGTATTAAAATTCATGGAGAAGAAATAAAAACTTTGAGGTTCGCCGATGACATTGTAATTCTGTCAGAGACAGCAAAGGACTTGGAAGAGCAATTGAATGGTATGGCCAGTGTCTTGAAAGCAGGATATACGATGTAGTCGAATTAAGTCGGGTGATGCTGAGGGAATTAGATTAGCAAATGAGACACTTAAAGTAGTAAAGGAGTTTTGCTATTTGGGGAGCAAAATAACTGATGATGCTCGAAGTACAGAAGATATAAAATGGAGACTGGCAATGGCAAGGAAAGCGTTTCGAAGAAGAGAAATTTGTTAACATCGAGTATAAATTTAAGTGTCAGGAAGTCTTTTCTGAAAGTATTTGTATAGAGTGTAGCCATGTATGGAAGTGAAACATGGACGATAAATAGTTTGGACAAGAAGAGAATAGAAGTTTTCGAAATGTGGTGCTACAGAATAATGCTGAAGATTAGACGGGTAGATCACGTAACTAATGAGGAAGTATTGAATAGGATTGGGGAGGAGAGAAGTTTGTGGCACAACTTGACCAGAAGAAGGCATCGGTTGGTAGGACATGTTCTGATGCATCAAGGGATCACCAATTTAGTATTGGAGGGCAGCGTGGAGGGTAAAAATCGTAGAGGGAGACCAAGAGATGAATACACTAAGCAGATTCAGAAGGATGTAGGTTGCGGTAGGTACTGGGAGATGAAGAAGCTTGCACAGGATAGAGTAGCATGGAGATCTGCATCAAACCAGTCTCAGGACTGAAGACCACAACAACAACAATGGCCTGTAGCGCCTCTCTTGAGTTCGTGGCCATATAGGTTGGCCCCTAGACAACCGGAAAACCGTGCGTGGTCAGATGAGTCCCGATTTCAGGTGATAAGAGCTGATGATAGGGTTAGAGTGTGGTGCAGACCCCATGAAGCCAAGTTGTCAGTGAGGCACTGTGCTAGCTGGTGGTGGCTCCATATCGGCGTGTGCAGTGTTTACATGAATGGACTGAGTCCTCTGGTCCAAATGAACCGATCATTGACTGGAATTGTTTATGTTCGGATTCAATTTGCAGCCATTCGTGACCTTCATGTTCCCAGAAAACGATGTCATGTTACTGGGCCACAATTCGTGATGACTGGTTGGAAAAAATATTGGAGAATTCGGGCGAATGGTTTGGCCATCCAGATCTCCCAACATGAATCTCATCGAACATAATCGGGAGGTCAGTTCGTGCACAAAATCTTGCATCGGCAACACTTTCGCAATTATGGACGGCTTTAGATTCAGCGTGGCTCATTATTTCTGCAGAGGACTTGCAAAGACTTGTTGAGTCCATGTCAGGTCGAGTTACTGCACTAAGCCGGGCAAAAAGAGGTCCGACACGATATTAGGAGGTATCCCATCAGTTTTCCCACCTCAGTCTATTATTCCTTTGCGACAGATTGACTAGTGAGAATAAGTGAAGATTTTGTGTTCAGTTGTTTAAGCACAATTCAGGGAAATGGGAGAAGTTGGAAAAAAATGCATGCAATCGAGAATTAAATGCCTATGAGCACCAGATTCCTGATCAAGGAGGTGCAAGCACGAGTTCTGCCGTGAGTAACGTTAAATTACCGGCATAACTCGGAGAAAAAGTTGAATTATCATAGCCAATAACAGGTCGATTTACTGAATTGTGTTCGACTCGCAGTTCGCCGAAGTGGCGTCAAATCGAAAGACCTGCACCAGGCGAGCGGTCTACCCGACGGGAGGCCCTAGCCACACGACATTTCATTTCACTGAATTGTGTAAGGGATTAGCATCAATATTAAAACAAAATTACAATACCCGTTAGAACACGACCTGAAAACCTAGAAGGAAAGATTAAAAAATTCTAATGCATACAGTATTTCTCCACGATAGATCTGAAACTTCCTATTAATAGGTGTTGATGTCAGAAGATTCTCGAAAGTATACCGCTTGTATTTTTAATTTTAGAAGTTATCAGATCCGTGTCTAACCTTTAGGACACAATGTCAGTGCTGGCGTATTTAAAACAGCTTTAGAGACTGTAGTGGGTCCTAATTTTTAGAGAAGAGCAGTCTCTGCAGATGACCTGTTAACAGCTATGTTCTCATGAAAAGAACACCTTGAGATATTAGAGAGAGTCTTTTGCAGGCTACAGGAGGCAGTTGTCACTGCAAACTTGCAGAAATCGAAACTTTCCAAGGAAGGGTTAAGTTTTTAGGCCACATTACCACGCCAGAAAGTATCATTCCTGATCCGAGTAAAACAGATGCACTAATTAACGTGCCACCTCCATGCACTAAAAAGCAACTAAAAGCCTTCTTAGGATTTCCTCCATTTTTCCATTTTTCCAGGGATATGGTTCTAATCATCTGCGTAACGGTGAGTCACTAATCAATTACAAAAAAAAAAAAGCCTTGGTGTTGGACAAACGAATGTCAAACTGCTTTTGATAAGATCAAACACACCTTGAGTAACGCACAAATCTTACGCCAGTCAGACGTGGATAATGATTTCTGTTTGGCTATAGATGCCTCATTCTCTGGTTTGTGATCCTGTCTTTTCTAGTAAAAAGTAACAATACTAACATTGGTATTCGAGTGATAGGATATACATAGAACGCTGTCTGACTGCGAAAGATCATATCCAGTAACAGAGCTAGAAGCATTAACAATTGTGCGGTCTCTGAAAAAAAAAATTCAAAAACTATGTTTATGGTAAACATTTAAAAGTTTTGTGTGACCATCAAGCTTTAAGTTTTATCATGAGTTGTAAATTTTTATGTTATCGCGGAGCGCACTGGTCATTATTACAGGGGTATGACCTTGACGCAGTAGACGTAAGCGGGAAGGACAAGGTAGTAGCGTATGCGCTATCTCGTCTTCCACAGAGACTGTATTAGTTTTCACAACTAACCGAACTATCAACACAATTTAAAGTTTTCTTAGCAAAATACCCCACTTACAGGAAATCTTATCTCAACATGTCTCGGAACATACAAGTGCTACAGGAAACAGATCCAAAGTGGGCATAGATTAGAAAATATTTATAAATTGAACCTGCAAGTAAAACAAATGAACGCTATACCCTCTATAACAACAATTTGTTTTACAGTCACAATGTACGGTCAGATGAGTGGTGTGTGTGTGTGTATGCAAGAAGCATTAGTTTGGTACACACATTACATATGGGGCACTATGGGATAAACAAGTGTACACAGAAATTAAAGCAATAGTGTTACTTCCCTAATATGAAGAGGTGCGTTCACCAATAGTTGAGATCATGTACAACATGCCAAAAGACTTAAGTCAATAAACATACGTTCTACCTTCTAAATGGCTGCAGTTCCCAAGAAACCTTGTAGCACCTGACTGAACGTATGCCTGCGAGAGTAGAAGCTGTCATTAAGGCTAAGGATGGGCTAACGCCATACTGAATTCCAGCATTACCGATGGAGTGCGCCACGAACTTGTCATTTTGAGCCAGGTGTACTTTTGATCTCATAGCGTATAAAAACGCTTATTGACATGTTTACTGTTAAAATAGTTCGTACTACTCCGTTATTACTTCAGTATTAAATCGGGGTCTGCGGCTCGCGGTCTTGAGGTCGCGTTCTCGCTTCCCTCGCACGGGGTCCCGGGTTCGGTTCCCGGCAGGGTCAGGGATTTTTCCTGCCTCGAGATGACTGGATGTTGTTGTGTCGTCTTCATCATCTTCATTCATTCCCATTACGGTCGGAGGTAGGTAATGGCAAACAACTTCCGCTACAACCTTGCCTAGTACGGCGGTGCGGGTCTCCCGCATCGTCCCCTACGCTCCTTGGAGTATGGGACCTTATCATCGTCATCATCTTCTAAACCTCTGGAAACTATAGCTGTTGACGTCAATGGACCCCTTCCCAGGTCACATGGGGGCGTGAAGTATGTAGTGGCTTTGCTGGACATATTCACGAAACATATAAAACTCTATGCGACAAAAACTACCACTTCTGTTCCCATTACTAAGAGAATTTTAAATGGTTACTTACTCAGGTGGGGAAGCCGACAGCGATACTGTCTCACAAGGCTGCCAATTGTACCAGCCGATAGTGAAAGTCTTATCTAAATGAACAGAAAATTAAACATATTAATTTCCACTTCCACCTGAAAAGTAACCCCATTGAACGTGTATTACGGGTATTTAACCGATTCATAAGGACTTACAGGAAAACATTTATTGAACTACATGAAATAAAATCGTCATACCTTCTGAACGGTTTGTGTTAAGACGTTCAAGCTGCACTGTTGGCCGCGTGGCATGATGGGAATTAGTATACGCATTATGGTTTGGTTTAGCTACGAAACCCACTTTCATTTGGATGGGTTCGTCAATTGTGCAATATCCAATCACGGAATAATAGGTGCGATATTCCTTGATGCCACGGTGACTACCGAACGGTGCGTGAAGATTTTGGAAGATGATTTCATACCCACTATCCAATGTGACCCTGATTTCGACAAGATGTGGTTCATGCAAGACGAAGCTCGACCCCAACGAAGCAGGAGGTTATTTGGAGTCCTGGAGGAGCACTTTGGGTACCGCATTCTGGCTGTGGGGTACCCAGAGGTCACTGGTATGGGGCTCGATTGGTCGCCATATAATCCAGATCTGAGCACATGCGACTCCTTTCTGTGGGGCTGCATTACAGACAAGGTGTACAGCAATAACCTCAAAAGCATTGCTGAGCTGAAAACAGCCATTCAGGAGGTCGTCGATGTTGTGGTTGGCAGGAGAGCCAACACCGTGTTACTAAAGGAGGCCGAAATGCACGCGTTTTAGCTCACGCAGGCTGGCGTGAGGTCTGGAACATGGCAAGGGAATTAGAATTGAGAAAAACGGACGTAGCTGGTGGAATACTTAACTTTAATCCATTAATGCTGCACGTTGCTCGTGACAGTACATGATTCACAGTATCAATAGTAAATGATAATGGCGCCTTGCTAGGTCGTAGCAAATAACGTAGCTGAAGGCTATGCTAATTATCGCGTCTCAGCAATTGAAAGCGTATTTTGTCAGTGAACCATCGCTAGCAAAGTCGGCTGTACAACTGGGGCGAGTGCTAGGAAGTCTCCCTAGACCTGCCGTGTGGCGGCGCTCGGTCTGCAATCATTGACAGTGGCCATACGCGGGTCCGACGTATACTACCAGACCGCGGCCGATTTAAAGGCTACCACCTAGCAAGTGTGGTGTCTGGCGGTGACACCACATTCCTCCCCCGCAAATCGGCGTACCGTTGTGGCATAAGGCTTCCGCCCGCCGTGGGGAGGACCCCATGTTGATGTATGCGACGAGCTGGGGAGCCTAACAACAGGCGAGGCAGTGCCACCCGCACCCTGCCATTCGCACCGCGGGGAGCCAGGAAACGCCTGAAAACCTGCTCCAGGGTGCACGCCAACATGCGGTATATACGCCCGTAGAGAGACAGGAGGGGCCGAAGGGTCGACCTCCATCGGACCGGGGCACCCGACGGGCGAAGACGACATATGGTCCGGAGCGGGCAAGAGTTCCATGTCGGAGGACAACTGGTCACGGGAAGCCATCGGCGGCGCGTGACCCAGGGCCGCGTCCGGCGGTTGCAGCGACGCGTCCACTGTGGGCGTCGCCGGCGGGAGAACAGGCGGCGGCGGCGGCGCGTCGCCATGGGGCAAAATGGAAGGCAGTGTCGGTAACACCTGGGGCTGAGGCGAGCCAGTAGATGGGTCCCCGGGGCGCTGACCGGACGGCACCGTCGCTAAAAGCAGACGGCGAGCGGCAGATCCCGTGCGACGACAGAGGCGCAGCTGGTTGAGATGCCGGCGCACCTCACCAGAGGCCCCCAAAACCAGATCCATAGCGCTGCCGAGACAGCGAAGAATGCGCCCTTCGAGGCAACGCCGTGAACCTCGGTAGTGGCGATAGTAGACAACGTTGCCTGGAGCAAAAGCAGGTGTCGGCCGCTGCACAGGAACCTGAGGCGGCGGATGTAGCAAAAACATCAAGGTTCGATGAGGGCGACCGTGGAGCAACTCAACCGGCGAGCGCCATCTCGGGGCTGGGAGCGATACGAGGACAAAAAGAGCAATAACGCGTCCTCCCGAGAATGCGACTCTTTCAACTTCAACATCTGTGATTTGAAAGTCCTAACCAATCGTTCAGCGGCACCGTTTGACTGTGGCGAAAACGGCGCGGACGTCAGACGTTGAATACCATTGGCCTTGCAGAATGACTGAAATTCTGCGGACATGAATTGTGGGCCATTGTCGGAAACAATAGTCTGTGGAAGACCTTCAATGCAAAAGATAGCGGATAACGCTGGGATGGTGGCAGATGACGTCGTGGAAGACATCGGGACAACAAAAGGAAAATTACTGAATGAATCTACCACAACCAACCAACGAGAATTCCAGAATGGACCAGTAAAATCGATGTGTAAGCGTTGCCATGGGGAAGTGGCTTTTGGCCATGCAAAGAATTTTGGCGGTGGTTCTGATTGTTGTTCGGTACACACCATGCAAGAAGAGCACATATTCGTAATCTCGGCATCGATTCCGAACCAAGTACAGTGCTGACGAGCAAGTTGTTTCGTTCTCACTATACCCCAATGTCCTTGATGGAGAAGCTTTAAGACAGAGAACTGTAACGAACGTGGTACCACGACCCTGGACTGATCATTATCAGAACGCAACAGCAAAACACCACGTCGTACAAAAAGTCTCTCCTTGTGAGCAAAAAATCGGCGAACCAAGAGGTCCCCGATCCGTGACTTTGACAAGGGCCATTGCGTAGCAACAAAACGCAGAACGGGAGCAAGGTCAGGGTCGGCAGCTGTGGCTGTAGCTACAAGACGAAAATCAATCGGAAACGATTCGACCACGTCATCGGTTTCCGCATCAATGAACATGCAAGCAAGTTCGGAGGAATGGAATGCCCTATCCTCAGCAACAGGCAAGCGGGACAACGCATCGGCGTTTCCGTGCTTAGCAGTGGTCCGATACAAGATCTCGTAGCGGTACTGTGAGAGGAAAACAGACCAGCGAATGAATTTCTGCGCTGTACGTGGAGGTACAGGCTTGGTCGGATGAAAAAGCGATGTCAAAGGGTTGTGGTCTGTGATTATGGTAAAGTGACGACCATACAAGAAATCATGAAACTTTGTAACACCAAATACGAGAGCCAATGCTTCTTTCTCGATCTGTGAATAATTTCTTTGAGAAGACGAGAGCAATTTGGACGCAAAGGCAATAGGGCGATCGTGCTATCCATCTTTGTGCGCAAGCACAGCTCCGATCCCGAAATCCGATGCATCCACCATCAACAAAAGGGGCTTCTGGGGATCGAATGGCGTTAGGCAAGTATTGGAAAGCAACGCCGATGTCAACTGGCGAAAGGCACTTTCGCACTCCGTAGTCCAGACGAACGGAACACCTTTACGGCGTAAGCGATGAAGCGGAGCTGAAATGGAAGAGGCATGCGGACTATATCTGTTATAATACGTAATCTTTCCCAGCACACTCTGTAGCTGCTTCAAATTCTGTGGCGGAGGCAAGTCTTGTATGGCACGGAGGTGCGTGGGACTGGGATGTATGCCTTGGGCATTGAGCACATGTCCCAAGTATGGCAAGTCCCGAGCAAAAAACACACATTTGTCCTTTCGCGGCCGGCCGCGGTGGCCGTGCGGTTCTGGCGCTGCAGTCCGGAACCGCGGGGCTGCTACGGTCGCAGGTTCGAATCCTGCCTCGGGCATGTGTGTGTGTGATGTCCTTAGGTTAGTTAGGTTTAAGTAGTTTTAAGTTCTAGGGGATTTATGACCTAAGATGTTGAGTCCCATAGTGCTCAGAGCCATTTTTTTGTCCTTTCGCAAGCGAAGAGCATTTTGTCGCAAGACCTGAAATAATGTTCTGAGATTGGCCAAATGTTCTTCTTCCGTCTTTCCGGAGATCACAATATCGTCCAGATAACTTGCTGCAGTAGGGACCGACGCACAAACAGTTTGTAGATATTGCAGAAACAATGCAGGGGCGGATGCACACCCGAATGGCAGTCGTTTGAATCGATACAAACCAAGATGCGTGTTAACCACCAAAACGCGCTGAGATTCCTTGTCCACCGGTATTTGCAAGTACGCATCTGCGAGGTCCAACTTCGAAAAATATTTACCCGGGCACAGTTTGTCAAAAAGATCTTCTGGGCGGGGTAAAGGAAAAGTTGCAATCACTAGTTGTGGATTCACTGTTGCCTTGAAGTCCACACAAAGTCTCAACTTTCCGGAAGGTTTTGGCAAAATTACTAAGGGTGATGCCCAGAGAGAAGCCTGCACACGTTCAATTACACCTTGTGATTCCAAATCGTGTAATGTTTTTGCGACCTCATCACGCAATGCGTGGGGAACATTGCGCGCTTTGAAAAATTTCGGTTGCGCGTTTACTTTCAGTTCTGAATGTGCTTCATAGTTCTTAGCGCAACCGAGGCCCGGTGCAAAAATGTCTGCAAATTCTTCACATAGACGAGAAACACTGTCGGAAGGCACAGTCTGGTTCACTGATAGGACGTGATTTACTATAGACAAGTTAAACAACTGAAATAAATCGAAACCAAACAAGTTCACTGCAGATGAAGAACGAAGGACGTAAAATGACACAAGTTTTGTTTGTCCTTTGTATGTTGCAAGAAGGCTGCACTCTCCTAACACAGGGATCGCTTGACCTGAATAGCTAGTTAACTTAACCTTTGCGGCACGCAACGGAGGTGTGCCCAGCAGTTTGTAAGTGCCTTGATTGATCAGTGAAACTGCAGCTCCGGTATCGAGCTGGAATGGTATCACTGTGCCGTTATCGTCCAAGTCTACAAAAAGTTTATTGTCCTGATGACGACAAGAGCGACTGTCTCGTGCAACGTGAACTGATACTGCTACATAATCACTTGCGACTCGACGCACACTATTTTTGGGACGAACACAGTCACTGTTAGAGAGAGTGGCAATGGGCGGAGTGGATTGAACTACATGAATTTCCATGGGCGAAGTTTCGGGAGCCTGAGTATCCTTGGTTCGATTCCGATTCCGGCGCGAAGCAAAAGGCTTGAAACGGTTTTGAGCTTTCGATCTGAGCTTTTTCTGGCAAACACTCTGAACATGTCCTTTTTTATTACAATAAAAGCAAATAACTTGGCGCGACAAGCAATTCTCACGCGAATGTCTAGTAGCACACCGCGGGCATGATTTGATCACTGCATTTGCATGCCGGCGCGGCACACGTGGCTGAGAGCCTGGCGGCAGCGGCGCGGCCGGGCGCGAGGGCTGTTTACTGCTCCGTGCAGCTCGCCCGGCGGGCCGGTTAACCTGACTACTGCTGGCGAAGTTTCAAATGATTCCTGAGCAAAGTCAAGTGTGTCCTGCCGATCCAATATGTCCATCACTTGTTGAAGGGAGGGATTTAATAGTTTCAAAATCTGTTCCCTTATACGAACATCAGAAACGTTCTGTGCAATTGCATCACGTACCATAGTATCTGAATAAGGGAGTCCACATTAACACTCAAAAGCACAATCCCTAGTAAGGACTTGCAAGGTTGCAACCCACTCCCGATTAGTCTGACCTGCAGTACGTTTTGTACGAAAGCAGGTATACCTTTTCGCAACTGCATTGACTGATTCTTTGAAATATGCATCTAATACAGACAAAATTTGTTCGTAGGACAGAGTTGCTACGTCGCGTCGATCACACGGTACGTGGTCACGCCGACCGACGATAACAAAAAAGGCTGCCGCTCGTTTCCTTGAATTCTGTAGGCGGCGAGATGGAATCCAGCTTTCCAGCTTTCCAGTGCAGCATCAAAAGGTCGAAAAGTTGGTGCAACAGCGTGTTGTGGCTGCGTTAGCGGTGAAGCGGCTGCTGCCGCATCGTTTTGCATCGCACGTTGACCCTAGACAAGCTGTCCAAGGGCATCCAGCAAGGCCTGCATCTGCTGATTCTGTAAGCGATAAAATTCAGACAGTACATCTGGAGATTGTGGCGAAGCCATTACACAAGTAAATCAGGGCAATATCGATAAGAACACTTTTACCCTCGTCGCCAATGTTGTGGTTGGCAGGAGAGCCAACACCGTGTTACTAAAGGAGGCCGGAATGCACGCGTTTTAGCTCACGCAGGCTGGCGTGACGTCTGGAACATGACAAGGGAATTAGAATTGAGAAAAACGGACGTAGCTGGTGGAATACTTAACTTTAATCCATTAATGATGCACGTTGCTCGTGACAGTACATGATTCACAGTATCAATAGTAAATGATAATGGCGCCTTGCTAGGTCGTAGCAAATAACTTAGCTGAAGGCTATGCTAACTATCGTCTCGCCAATTGAGAGCGTATTTTGTCAGTGAACCATCGCTAGCAAAGTCGGCTGTAGAACTGGGGCGAGTGCTAGGAAGTCTCTCTAGACCTGCCGTGTGGCGGCGCTCGGTCTGCAATCACTGGTAGTGGCGACACGCGGGTCCGACGTATACTACCGGACCGCGGCCGATTTAAAGGCTACCACCTAGCAAGTGTGGTGTCTGGCGGTGACACCACAATCGACAGCACCGATGTTCCGACACCTGAACAGGTCATGCAGAATTTCGTTATTCGTCTGCGTCACATCATCGCCAATGATGAGAGGCATATTGAACATGGGACAATCTAAATTCGAATATCTGTAGTAGCGTTTACATGTTTAATAAAGTGCGTACACGACGTGGTTTACAACTAATTTACGTTTTTTTCACATGGTTCAATAACTGGCACCCTGTATATAAAAAGTTACCAAACAAAGCGGAAAGAATACAACGAAGCTTTTGAGGAAATAGTAAATAATTTGCCCAATACTTCCACTAGATATAAAACAGCTAAACTGATGTTTAAAACGCAAGAGATCAATTGACGGCTCAAATCTCTTACATTTATGCCGAGAGGAGAAGTGTCGTGGGAAGAAAAGGTGAAACGAAAGGTTGCCTCATTAGCACATCAGGCGCAATAGAGAGAGACCAAATTCTAGAGATACCTAGATAGAGTGCAAAGGTATCAGACTAGAGATAAAGTTCTATTGAAGTCGCACCCTAAACCTTCCTCGTCTCAACGAAAAAACAAGAAATGGCAACTGAGGTAGAATGGATCTCATAGGTTCGTCAATATACCTCACGAAGGGAGTTGCTTGCATGTCCTGACTCCAATAAAATACGAGGATTTTATCCTTAATAGGACCTGAGAAGATATATAGACAGTGACTGAAGTTTCTAGCATTTGATGATTTCGTTTGTAACATTAACAAATATTTTGTTGTTCCTTTATGTAGATGTGTTAGTGATAAGATGTTCTGGTCTACTGTATACACTTCTGGTAGTCTAAGAAAACAGAAATGTATTAAATGAATACAGAATGCATAAAGTATGTTCATAAACTAATGCATTAGAATGTTTTAAATAAATACAGAATGCGTAAAGGTATGTTAATAGTGAACTAATGCTTTTGTGACAAAGAAACTGATTAGGACGAATACCATAGAACTTTAGTTCTCTAACCGTCTTGTATGACAACGGGAAACCAAAAACATGGATAATTTAAAATGTTTCTTGATACAGAAGAATTAATTAGTTATCAAATGTGTACATAGCAGTTTGGGTCCAAAGGGCATTTAGTATTTAAGTTTTGTGAACATTTTAACTATAATTACTATTGTTTATTCATTTTCTTGTATGCTTTTCCTAGTATTTAATTGTGTTCTGTGAAATGCAAGCACAACTTCATGAATAGAAATGTCTGAAACGTAATACAAGCATTTTCTAAAGGGAATGTAGAAGCAGTTAATATGGGCACTTTTTGATGAACTTCCACAGAATATGTACCTAATTACTGAGACAGCATTCCGCGACTTTCAGTAGTAATTGTTTTAAATGAGGTATGACTGTGCATATACCTTACTGGGAAAGCAAAGGGCGCGTGTCATCAACTTTTGATAAGTTTTTGTATTTGAATTCTGTGCATTTAATTCTTGGCTCAGTCCGATATCTTCTGAGGTTGGTTCCATCCTGGTAATGTTAGGCATTTTTTTGTCGGGCTCCTTGTTGCTTAATGTGCAAAGATTTACAAACCTCTTGAACGCCGGATTCGTTAAGTTAATGAATATTTACTAGGTGGCAACAGTTTGCAATCAATACACCTGTGTAAAATACGACCTCACATTTCAAGGAAACTAGGCCAGACACAATTTCGCAACGCGAAGTGAGAAATGGTAACTAGAAAGATTTATTGCATATAATGTAAATATGTTAATAACATTTGGAAGTCTCCGTTGAATAAGTTGTATAACGAACTTTTATAATAAAAGACTGATAAAAAGAAGCTATTCTGGACTTCATGTAAAGTGATGCCTTTAACCGCTCAATGACAAAAGTAAAGAGCTGTATATGATAAATATTCAGTATACAACCGAATGTCTAAAATCTATTGCTGCCCATGCGCGGTAAAGTTTACAATTACCTAAACTGATGTGTCGAATTGTGTGAGCACGTGCTGCATCGTGGCAAGGAACGCCTGTGTGGAACGATAACCGGTGTACTGCCAGTCCCAAAAGTTTCTCCCCCGAGTAAACTGTCGTTACTGCCGTCGGGCGAACCCTGGTCGACGACAGTGTTTTCCGCTAGACTGTATTGTCGCTTTGTAAAGTCAGCTACGGGATCGTGCAACATCCCCAGTCACTGAAACTGTTATGTATGACTGCTCTACCAAGAACAGTTCTCAAGCCGACTATGAGCAGTGTGCGTGGTGCTGTAAATAACCCCATGATGTGTACAATAGTGCTTCGAATCAAACGACAACACAGACAAATACCGGGTGATCAAAAAGTCAGTATAAATTTGAAAACTTGATAAACCACGGAATAATGTAGATAGAGAGGTACAAATTGACACACATGCTTGGAATGACATGGAGTTATATTAGAACCACCCAATATTGCTAGACGCGTGAAAGATCTCTTGCGAGCGTCGTTTGGTGATGATCGTGTGCTCAGCCGACACTTTCGTCATGCTTGGCCTCCCAGGTCCCCAGACCTCAGTCCGTGCGATTATTGGCTTTGGGGTTACCTGAAGTCACAAGTCTATCGTGATCGACCGACGTCTCTAGGGATGCTGAAAGACAACATCCGACGCCAATGCCTCACCATAACTCCGGACATGCTTTACAGTGCTGTTCACATTATTCCTCGACT
The DNA here is from genome assembly GCF_023897955.1 of Schistocerca gregaria. Classification (NCBI taxonomy): domain Eukaryota; kingdom Metazoa; phylum Arthropoda; class Insecta; order Orthoptera; family Acrididae; genus Schistocerca; species Schistocerca gregaria. The sequence goes on along the minus strand of NC_064931.1, from coordinate 648,356,815 downwards.
ACAGCTATTGTTGAGGAATGATGGTGGACATATTGAGCATTTCCTGTAAAGAACATCATCTTTGCTTTGTCTTACTTTGTTGTGCTAATTATTGCTATTCTGATCAGACGAAGCTCCATCTGTCGGACATTTTTTGAACTTCTGTATTTTTTTTGTTCTAATAAAACCCCATGTCATTCCAAACATGTCTGTCAATTTGTACTTCTCTATCCACATTATTCCGTGATTTATTCAGTTTTCAGATTTATACTGAGCAAAAGCATACCGGAATCGAAAACTGTCACTACAAAGAATAAGAGAGACATGAACCATGGATACTTGTAAAAATGTCTGTACTAATGAAACATTTTTCAGCTGACACATCAAGACGTCGTATCTGTAATTTAATGCAAAACGATTTGTTGCATGTGTGCATGAATGATGAGGTTCTTGATCTCCGGGAGAACACAACGTGGCCGTCAAGTATCCTGTCGACCTCCTTCGACATCCTGGCTTACCTCACCGTGTTCCTGTCCGCTTTCGAGGGTCCTGGCATCGATCCTCGAGTTATCCGGCGAGACATCGTGTCTCCTGTTCACCTCGACAGCTCCACAGCACTTTCACACACAACTCTTCTACGTTTAACATCTTCAAGCCTGTTTCAAAATGTGTGAAAAGAGAACTGATGCTTCTAATGATAATCGAATAAAGAATGAACACTAATATTTTTCAATTTGTAATGAACAAAGTAGTAATTACTGCAAACCAAAAACATGGAAGTGTATATACAATGTAAACTGTTCATGATGTAAACTTTATTAGCATGAAAATTTAACAAATTTTCTCCAAAGGGTTCGTCACATTTGAGTGCAATAACACTTTTAAATGTATATGTTGTTTCTAAGTTCCCGTCAGATCAGCTAAGTTAAGTGCTGTCGGGCGTGGCTAGCACTTGGATGGGTGACCGTCCAGGTCTGTCGAGCATTGTTGGCAAGCGAGGTGCACTCAGCCCTCGGGAGGCCAAATGAGGAGCTACTTGGCTGAGAAGTGACGGTTCCCGTCACGGAAACTAACCACCTGCCCCTCCATATCCGCATCCAGTGACGCCTGTCTGTGAGGACGACATGGCGGTCGGTCGGTACCGTTGGGCTGTCCGAGGCCAGTTCGGACGGATTTTAGTTTAATAATATGTTTATGTTCAAAAATCTGAAGAAATCATAATATTGTTGATGGTGTTGAGACAGCAATCAGCCACAAATTTATTTTCAGTTCCTTTATTCAAAGGGTACCGTTACCTGTTTCGAATCGTTATGATTCATCTTCAGACGGTTGTCATGCTTTCATTACATGTGGTGCGTTTTTTTACAGATGTCGGTTTAGAGTCTCAACACCATCAACATTTGTCTTTAAAAAAATATGTGTGGAATCTTATGGGACTTAACTGCTAAGGTCATCAGTCCCTAAGCTTACACACTACTTAACCTAAATTATCCTAAGGAGAAACACACACACACCCATGCCCGAGTGAGGACTCGAACCTCCGCCGGGACCAGCCGCACAGTCCATGACTGCAGCGCGTGAGGCCGCTCGGGATTTGTCTTCAAATGGTTCAAATGGCTCTGATCACTATGGGACCTTACTTCTGAGGTCATCAGTCCCCTAGAACTTAGAACTACTTGAACCAAACTAACCTAAGAACATCACACACATCCATGCCCGAAGCAGGATTCGAACCTGCGTGCGTAGCGGTAGCGTGGTTCCAGACTGTAGCGCCTGTAACCGCTTGGCCACTCCGGCCGGCTGTCTTGAAATAACAGCCATACTGCATAATGTTGTTTTCCTGTCATGTATAATACTTGAATATAAACATAAAATACAATTATGAATGTAAAACAAGGAATGAGGTCTGTCCATTCATCGCTGGTTTTTCCTCCTTTTCCAGTGGACCGCGCCTAAATAGGTGAACGAACAAAATTAGTCGAGACACAAGTTAGAACACAGACCTCAGTCAAACCGCAAAACGATCACCAATAACAGCAAACATCAAAATTTGAAGAATTGATTAAAATGTAAAAAGCTGCTACCAGTTAATATATATCTGAATTTTTATCCAATTTAATGTTTCTGTATGCAAGATATTTGTCGAAACAATACGAATTAACTGAAAGCAAAAAGACTATCCTTAACAATGAACTGCAAATGGTGAAGTGACTTCTCTTATTGAATGTTGATCCCAGAAGCAAATGTGCATGCAGGACCCAACATTCAGGTGGTCCCTTGTGGCGTCTCAGCCAGACTTGACGAATTTCTCCGAATATAAAAGGAAATAATTACTAAATTACAGCATCTAGTGCCCTTAAGTGAAACAATATTTGATTTTTTCTGATTCAAACGTCTATGTAATGCAGTGATGCTTGAACCTTATAGCTAGTACTGACATAAAAATTACGTAAAGATAACACCGTTAGACTATTATAAAACGACATGTTCTTTAGCTTCTCTCTTACGCTCTTGTTCTCTTACGATCAGGCATTGTTGAGAATTAGGTTTCTCTTCATCTCTGTCGCTGAGATTTATTAATACAAGTGAGTTATATTTACGTCTGTAGACTGAAGGTTCATTAAAGCATAAAAATTAGACTGCGTATTACGACTATGTTACTCGAAGATCTTCTTTCATTTTGGATAAAAAGAAACATAAGATTTCATTCGTAAAAAGAGAGGAAATAAATAGGGAAGCTTTGCGTTTGGTTCGCGATTATTTCAAAAGCCATTTTATGTGTAATTGCTATTTGCATATTACATTCTCTATAACCTGCAGACAATTATTTTTCTCGAAGTCCGATACTTCTTCTGATTGCAATTATTACGAAAGCGAACTTCATTTCTTTTCCTGGTCAGTAAAATACCGAACGAATTGTTTCCAATGTAACTGTGGACCGAAGCTGTTTTGCAGTTTTAAAGTAAATGGAAGTTAGCAGTATTATTATCATTCTTGATTTTCATGAAAAAAGTAAGATTAAACTCTTGATTATCAGATTCTGAATAGGAAGAAAATTTCACATAGTGAAACCTTCCCGTCTAATATTGGATGAACGTTTGCTTGCTGACTGAACGCTGCGTCTCTTAAAATCTTTTAACTGCTGCTCTGTCAAGACTACCTGCTGATTATTACGACGAAACATAAAATGTGTTGTCGCCGTGGCCCTCAGTCGTTACCTGAAATTATTAAGACTGATTCTTACCTTTAATTATTTATACTGGATCGCCATCTGACTGCTACAGCAAACTGTGGAATGAATATACTTACTTCTCTTTAACATAATTATAAGCTGCTGGTGGAGTTTCATAATACTTTGTGACTGGAATTCTTTAAGTTGAAGTTAATTTAGATTTGATAAAAGCTGAAGCTCAGTTTAGACTTTTCTTTTAAGATAACAATAAATTCCGTAAAGCATTTACGTGAATGATTTTGGGATAGAAAATTCTTAATGCATTTAATCTGGTAGAAGTTAACTATATTCTGAGAACGATCTTGACAAACAATTAAAAGGGGTATAGTTCTTTACAAAAATTCTTAAAAAGTAGCGTTGCGCTACATACCTAATTTTCCATCAAAATTACATAACTATATTCTGAGAACGATCTTGACAAACAATTACAAGGGGCATAGTTCTTTACAAAAATTCTTAAAAACTAGCATTGCGCTACATATAGCGAGTGGCTGGCGAGCACACCGCTTCTTTCAAAGTGTTAATTCATACCTCGCTTACAGCGACCTCCTCTCATGTCTCGCTAGCTACGACTGCCTCGTCTCACATCTTACTCGCAACTGCTCGCTTCCAACGCTCAATGCTACAAAAGTGCGGTCTCGCCGCCAACAATGGTTTTTGGTGCAGACAATCCCTGCTACCATTACAGATGTATTACTGCGCGCTGTTTCCCGCTCTTTCTCAAAATGTATCTATGCGCGGTTTCCCGCTCTTTCTCAATAATACACAATGCAATTTAATTAACAAAACAATTTAAATAAGAAACAGTTCAGATAATTACATGCTAAAACAGTTTAAATACGCCTATTACATAATTACATATGCCGCTACTCGGCTTTCTTAAAATTTTACTACGTTGTTGAGTCATATGGACTCAACATAAGTATAAAATTTGATTATAGAAAATAGTTTGAACAAAGTGTATACACAAATGCTGTCATACGAAATGATTTGTCTATCTCTAATAAAGAGAATATGTAAATAGAAAGGGTTTTAGTAGGAATTGTACATCAAGTAAAATTTGGTTCCCTTAAATTTAACAACAAGAATAAGAGTAAATGTGAAAATCAATATACAGATCATATGAAGCAATTGAAAGTTTACATTATGAAACATTTAATTCAAATTGGCATCTCTTAGTACCACAATTAAGGAAGGTACAAAAGGAATTGGATAGCATGGTCAAAGCACTGGCAACTGTCTGTGAATGCACTCAAAAGTCTGTTCCTTTCCCTCACATAGCACAACACCAGGTTTCGCCATGTGGTTCCATCATCGCCTTGCTCCATAGTTTTAGTGTACCCAAACACTAAGTACGTCGTCGAATAGCCTGAGTTGCCGCAGCCACATCAGGATTAAGTTCCATCTCCAATGGTCCATTAAGGTTGGTGGTGTGCATCTTGGTATGCAAACACCTATTGTCGTACATCATACTGTGGTGTGTATCTAGGTATGCAGGCACCAATTGACATACATCGGGCTGTGGTGTGCATCTAGGTATGCAAACACCTCGTCGAGAACATCATTGGTTGAAGTCACGTGTTTCACAATTCACTGATTCTGTGCTCAATAACCATGGGGATGCACAGGAATTAAGGTACGGGTAAAATTGTTTTGGCAATGGGTTCACGGACATTGTTGGTACCATAATTTGACTACCAAATAATTTTCCCTATGACAAAATATGTTGTGTCGTAATTTGTAACAATATGTAGTTTTAATTTAAGAATTCTTCCAGAAAATTATTCCCATATATAAAAGACATAAAAGTTCCTACTTATTCAGTATTTGATAGTGTACAGATTTGTTATAGACAAGTACATTATTACTTATTCTGTATTTACATATCTTAGTTTCTTACATCATTAATTATAAATTTTGTTGACAATGCATTTCTTGACTTACTGTCCTAAAATTTTATCTTCCATTCAGGGGTGTAGTCGTCAGTTATGAGTCGTCAAATGTCAGGTCATAATATACAATAAAATTACTGTCATAAAATTATTTAAAGTATTCTTTTGCAGCTGAAAATTAAGGTAAACATTATTCTGGTTAGACATTGTAATGTGTGGTCCCCATCCATAGTGTTGCAATGTGTCACATGCTAGCAAAATTATTTCTTAACATTATACATTTCTTATATACTAACATAACATACACATTCTTCTTCTGCATCTGTGTCAACTCTCTGCATAACCTGTTATAAACATTCAGCATTAATTAACGTCAGCGCACGGCATGACTTATTATAAAACATTCTGTATTAATTATCATCAGTGCACGGCATGACTTCAATAAACATCTTCTGGTACTTCTCGTCCGCTCCTGGCATGACCTATAAAACACTTTATCATAATATTAACTGCTGCAAAATCACGTCAGCTCCCGGCATGACCTATACAATTTCTGTAATGACAATTAGCGTCAGCTATCTGCGTGACCTAAAGATTCACATCCTTATTCTAACTAAAACTACGTTTCATTTTGATGACGTGTGACAACAATGCTGCATTCTGGAATAAAGAGTACATGTTAATGTTACCACTAAAATAATTGATTAATGAACGATCTATATTATCAGTTTAGCTATTGCAAAAATCGACATTTTCTTAAGTAATTATGTCACGTTATAAAAAAAATTTCTTTCATTTATGAGCTCTCAGTGCACAAATTCATACGTCGTGTCGTTGTCTGCATGTTCTCTTTAAGTTAGGAAATGTTTCTCGTGTTTTTATTTGTCTTGGCTGGCGTAGCATCATTAAGTACTGCTGTGTTCTTTAAGGTACGGTGAAATATTAGCGGCCCGCTGCGTGTCGCGGCTTTGTTTGTTACTGAAGCGCGCTGAAACTACCATTGTTGCATACTTACGTGTCACGCCGTCCTTTCGTCAGCTGAAATGCAAAAATTTAAGTCAAGAAATGTTTCACGTTGGATACATGATGATTCCCTAATGATTTCTTCTTACGTAGCGTTTCCACATGCACTACATTAGCGTGTGGAATATTACGAACTCTGTAAGGGCCTGCATACAGAAGTTCGAATTTACGGCATCTGTGCTTACCTTTGTTGGAAAGAAAATGAGTGCGAATCAGTACTTTGTCGCCAATCTCGTACTTCTGTAGTCGACTTACCTGCTTCTGTTGTTTCTTACGCCGATCTGCAGCTCTTTTAGTGTTTGCTAATGCTGTGTCTATTATTTCACAATGTCGAAGCCTACGCGTCTTAGGAAAAGTAATTAGTTCGGTAATTTTGTTCGGTGGGTCTTTATTTGTCAGTATTACGGTTGGTGATAGCATCGTAGATTCATTGGGTATTGCATTTATCACTTCTTGAAACTGTAAAATATATTTATCCCATGTTGTATGTCTTTTATGACAATAAATTCTGCATAACTTCCCGATCTCTTTCATTATTCTTTCTGATGGGTTGGAAGAACTGTGATATCTTGATATGTAAATAGGTGTTATGTTCTTACTTTCTAACATTTTCTTCCATACGTCTGACCTAAACTGCGGACCGTTATCCGAAATAACCTTCTGTACACGTCCTACTACTGATAGAAAATCTCTTACAAACGCTCTTGATACTGTTCTTGCTGTTGCTTTCCTTAGTGGAGAAAATGTTACAAATTTGGATGTTAGTTCTACAGCTACAAAAATATAACTATAACCATTATTTGTTCTGGGGATTGGACCGAAAAGATCCACTGCTGCCATGTGTCTTAACTTGACCGGCATGATGGGATACAATGGTGGAATGTGTGACACTGTTGATGATCCGCTTTTTGACATATCTTGCATGATGCTATTACTTTTCTTATGTGTTTTTCCATGTTATTAAAGTGGCAATTTTGTCGCAGAATCAGAAAGCATTTCCTCGCTCCGTAGTGTCCATAACTTAGATGTGTATACCATATCAGTTTATTTACGATCCCTTCCGGAATGCATAAAAGCCAATTATTACCGTCTCGGTATGATCGAATAAAGAGTATATTTTGATGTACAGTGTAATGAAGTCTGACTTTAGCGTTACTTCTGTCTTTCCAAAGCGTTACAATCTCTTTCAGTGTTTCATCTTTCTGCTGTTCTCTCTCTATATCCTGTAATGCTGCTGATATAAAGTTTTCGAAAGCTACTTGTTTAATATACATAATACTATGGTTGTTGTAGCAAAAGGTATTTTCTTTCTCCATGCGTTTATTGTGAATGGACCTCGACAATGCGTCGGCAACAGTATTCTGCGTGCCTGGAATGTGTATAATGGTAAAATCAAACTCTTGTAAGTATAATTTCCAGCGGCTTAATCTATCGTGCGTAAGTTTTGCTGACAATAAAAACTGGATTGCTCGGTGATCGGTATATATTGTTGTATGTCGGCCATATAGAAAATGACGGAATCGCTTAAAAGCGTAAATTACACATAGTGTCTCTAATTCTGTTACAGAATAATTGCGCTCTGCTGGAGAAAGTATCCTGCTTGCAAAAGCAATGTGTTTCACGACTGTCTTATCTTCTTCCTTTATTTCTTGGAAAATATGTACTCCTAGTGCTGTGGTTGAACTATCTGTTGCAACGGAAAAGTTTTGTATTGGGTCAGGGTGTGATAACAAAGGTGCTTTTAATAATGCTTCTTTCAAGTTCTCGAATTCAGCTTCAATGTCTTCATTCCATGACCAAAGTGTGTTTTTACTTGTAAGCTGGTATAGCAAGGGCGTGTCTAATGCTTTGTAGTGGATAAATTTTCTAAAATAATTGATAAGACGTAAAAAGCTCCGAAGTTCCTTTTTGTTTGTTGGCACGTCGATGTCTTTCAGTGCCTGCAATTTGTCAGGGTCTGGTGCGATACCTGTTTGTGAGATAATGTGCCCTAGAAATTTTATTGACGCTTTACCAAATTCAGATTTACGCAAGTTTATAGTTATACCATTCTGCTCGAATGTATTCAGTAATTGTTGAAGAGTATGATTGTGTTGTTCCCAGTTTTCTGCTGCAATTAAAATGTCATCGACATATGTAGTATTTTTGTTTTTCAGATCTTGTGGTAGAATAGTATTCATGCCTCGTATAAAGGCGGCAGACGAAATCGTTAGTCCAAACGGAAGTTTACAAAATTGATAGCATTCCCCAAAGCAAAGGAATGCCGTATATTTTCGGCAATTTGGGTGTAGTTGGATTTGCCAAAACCCTGATTTGAGGTCGAGTGTAGTATAAATGGAGGTGCCATGAAATTTTTGCAGTAACTCTTCTAACGTCTGTGGTCGGTCGGTTTCTGTAATGATTATTTTATTAACTTGACGTGAATCTAAAACTAAACGTAGTGATCCATCCTTCTTTTCAACAATGTGTAGTGGATTTATATATTGGCTGGCTGCTGGTTCTATTATTCCTTGATCGATCATTGCTCGTAATTCTTTCTTAACTGCTTCTGTGTGTATGTGTGGGATTGGATAATGCTTTGCTTTGAAAGTCTCGTGTGGTTTCACCTGAAATTCGTACATAAATCCTGTCATTGTTCCTGGAACATTGGCAAAAACTGCTTTGTGTTGTACCAGAATATTTTCAAGTTCTGTGCGTTCTGCGTCGCATTTTGCTACACTATTGTCTACCTTGCGTGTAATTGTCTCGAACATATTGTACTCCTGTTCCTCTACCAAGTCATTATTAAGTGTGTTCGTGTATAGTGCGATATAACAATCGTTATCTTGAGAATCAGTAATAATCTCGATCCTGTACATATTTTGTTCTTCGGAGGATACTGTGTTTTGAAATCTTACGATCACTTCCCTGTTTTCCTTTTGTAGTGTGAGGTATGACGATTTGAAGTCAATCTTCGCATCGTACTGAACAAGAAAATTTATTCCTAATATCATGTCTGTTGTTAAATTCGGAACTATCCAACAATCACTGTGGAACGTTTCCCCTGCAAAAACAAATGTTAATTGTGTCTGTCTTTTAACTTCAATGCCTTTTCCTGCAAAAGCTCCCTTGACCTTCGTTCTGTTTAAAGGAAATACTGGGTAATCATTATTGCTATTGCATCTGTTAAATGTGTCTTCGTTAATTACGCACATAGGTGAACCTGAATCAATTATCGCTAAAATATTGTGCGACTGTAAATGTATCTCTATTATTGGGTGATATATTGTTTTCTGTAGGATTGGTTTTTCCTGTAACAATGTGTCTCTCACGTCGTCAAATGTAATGGCATTTTCGGTCGTTATGTTTTCTCTGTGTGATTTCATAGTATCGACATTAAGAGATTCATTGCAGGTTTTCTCTAGTCATAATTCTTCCGATATGTGATTTTCAGCTTGGGAGTTTGGTATGTGTTCTATCAACTGTACAGTTCTGCCGTTTTGATTATTAGCAGTGTCTGGTGGATGAAATCTGGTGTCTGGTACATTCATACGGTAACGCAGCTGTTGGGCCCTGTTGTAGTTTCCGTTAAAATTGTCATTGTGGAACGTCCTCGGCGGTCTGTGTTCGTTTTCTTTTCTCCTGTCGTTATAACTGTGACTGTACGGCAGCCCACCTGCACCCCGTAGAAACGTTTGTTTTTGTTCATTTTGCGGTCGACCCGCGTAATGGCCTTCCCCGGTCGCATTATCTGAGCGATGATTCATATGGAAATTTGACCTATTCGGTTGCGTGTTAAGTCTCGGATTCTGTTGCTGTCCTGAATATAAATTTACCGTGTCAGTATAATGTTTTTCATTACTCCTGTTTTCGTTGTCATTTTCGCTGCGAAAGCGTTTACTCGGATTGTTATTACCAAATCGTGTTTGTTCAAAAGTAGCTGAGTTTGTTTGTTTTCCGTTCTGTCGTGAAAAATTTTTGTTAACAAATGCGTAGTCTGCCTGGTGTGCTTCTAATAGTTGTAAGATGTCTCTAAAAGCGGATACATTGTCCTTTTGTTGCCCTGTCAGTAATGACACTTTCAAAGCTCTGGGCAGTTTTGAAATGCAAAGCTGTATTAATGCCGATTGACTGTATGGCTCGTTGAGGTACTGGTTCTGTTCCACCATGTACTCGAAAAATTGTGTGATTGTTGGAAAGGTAGAATTTTCAAAGTTTGGCAAACTAAGTAGCCGATCTTTGATGCTGTTTTGTGTAGTGTCAGACCAATATGCTGATAAAAATGCTTCCTCAAATGCTTCTACGGAAAAACATTGTCTAGCAATTGGTCGCATGCCCCTCTCTGACTGTGTCAGCATTCACCACCCACCACTACCACTGCCGGCGGTTGGTGCAGACACCGCTACCATAGCATTATCATAGTGAAGCCGCTGCTGTCAGTCTTGCACTGTGGCGCAACTCTGCGCAGGACCACTACATCACCCACGGGTTGGCATACCACACCACTCCAGCCGCTGGCCCACATCTGCAGACTATCAGCACAGTGCAGTTTAGTGTGTCACGTCACAGTAATAGCCGCTCTCGTCCCCACTGCACTCAGTCATGTGAGAGATATGATTGTCAATGCGACCAGTTCTGCTATATTCTATTCATAGGCGAATGGCGTGTTGTTCACAGCCGGAACAAACATGTTTATTTTCCCTTCCAGGTCGAAACATGAATGTAAGGCAAAGGTGTTAGTCTCCTACCAGACTGAGTTCACAGTTTTCCCCACAGCAGTATCACATTCCATCACGAAATACACTTATTGTTATTTACAGTTAACACAGTTAATGTTTGTTCAAAATCACTGGGTAATTCCACATATTTTCCCTATACAGTCTGCTATGTATAACTAACCTACTATTCTGCAACACTCAGATGTGTTATTCACTCAGATTATTTAGGCAGATACCAGTGTACTAAATATAACTGGCAACATGAAAAACCACTTAATATGCTTCATACTCCCTGTCACTCATTCAACAGGTATTTTGTGGTCTACCTCCAGTGCTATTTGTAGCAATCCCACGAACATTTCACTTCTCAGGAATCTGAAGAAATGTCTCACACAGTTTGTAAATTGTGGCAACATTGGAGCAACATATTTCGGCAAATGATAATAACAAATGAACTTTTTGATGTGGTAGTCAAGGAATTGATTCAAAGCTGCTAGAACTCCTTCGGTGAATAAAGAAGCTTGATGATAACCATATCCTGAGAGCTCATGCTCCCATCTAAAGACGGTGTCTTGAAGAATGTCTTCATACAGTAGTAAGGTGATAGTGGTGAGACATATGGTGCACTTCAATTGCTGAGTGCTTTGATTATTTTGCCTTAAAGCCGATACAGACCTCGCTCTCCGAATTCCAACAAAGGCATTTAGGTAAAGCTCTCAATAGAGTTCTGTATTTGGATGTTAACGTACATGTGTAAGATCCAATATGGTGGTGGTGGTGGTGGGGGGGTCCATGCATATCCACCTTCCAAAAGACATAGCTTATATGTTATTAATATCCAACATAAGGACGAGTACTGCTTTCGGTGGTCACTTCTGGCTTGCTGAAGAAAGGGAGAAAGATGAAGCAGAATCCTGAGTGTCTGAAAAAACACAGTGTGAATATTAATGGATGTTATTAACATGATGGCATTGGTGGTGGTGGTAAGTTCCTCTGGGACCAAACTGCTGAGGTCATCGGTCCCTCGGCTTACACACTACTTAAACTAACTTACGCTAAGGACAACACACACACACTGATGCCTGAGGGAGGACTCTAACCTCCTGCGGGTGGAGCCGCGCTGGCCGTAGCAAGGTGTCCAAGACCGAGCAATACCCCGCGCGGGTATCCCAGGTAACTGAACTCATTTACTACGACTGAAGTGTTGACGAAACATGTGGTACACTTTTACTCCAAGCACCTGCAAATTTTGTAATGCCTACAGAGGAGATTGAAATCTTAAACTTGAAGAATTTTCTTAGCAAGGAGGGAGAAGCCGTTGCCATAAACGCTGACCTTGAATGCCTTCTTGCTCCTGTGTTGAGCTGTGAGGGCGATTCTACTGCCTCAGATACCACTCTCACGGAATGGCACGTACCTTTTGCAGCAGCAGATCAAGTTGCATGTGCATTAGATTCAAGTCTTCATAATTTTTATTCATACGTTGCAGATAATCTTGAGGGCTGATTGTTCTCTCATCTTAAAAACTTTGCAAGGAAAAATGATGGCATTTTTGGGAACATCATTCCTACGACCAAACTGCAGGAGGAGAAATTACTGAATTACTGTACAAGAATGCAGTTGATTTTTGTATTTGCGGGCAGCTGTCAGGGCCGAATTAAGGGGGGAGGGGATTAGGGAGACCCTAAACCCAAGCCTCCAGGTGGACAGGGGCCGCCACTCTGATCGAGTTCTCGACTGACTGTTTTACTAAGAATTATTCAAGATACAATCATCATCATCATAGGATAATATATGACCAAAAATATAGAACAAATTTCTTCGTTTGTTACGTCCACCAACTAGATAAATTAGCATCAACGACTTTAAAAAAATAGTGATTCATATTTTCGTGTTGAACAGAAGTATTCTGCAGTCTCAAATAGTTATACACTGAAGCGCCAAAGAAACTAATGTAGACATACGTATTCAAATACAGAGATATTTAAACAGGAGAATACGGCGCTTTGGTCGACAACGCCTATATAAGACAACAAGTGTCTGGGGCAGTTCTTAGATCGGGTACTACTGCTACAATGACAAATTATCAAGATTTAAGTGAATTTGAACGTGGTGTTGTAGTCAGCGCACGAGCGATGAGACACAGCTTCTCTGAGGTAGCGATGAAATGGGGATTTTGCCATACTACCATTTCACTTGTGTACGGTGAATATCAGGAATCCGATGAAGCATCAACTCTCCAACATCGCTGGGGCCGGAAAAAGATCCTGCAAGAACGGAAACAACGACGATTGAAGAGAATCGTTCAACATGACAGAAGCGCAACCCTTCCGCAAATTGCTGCAGATTTCATTGCTGGACCATCAACAAGCGTCAGCGTGCGAACCATTCAACAAAACACCATTGATATTGGCTTTCGCAGCCGAAGGCCCACTTGTGTACCCTCGATGACTGCACGACACAAAGTTTAACGCCTCGCCTGGTCCCGTCAACACTGACATTGGATTGTTGATGACTGGAAACATGTTGCCCGATCAGACGAGTCTCATTTCAAATTGTATCGAGGAGATGGACGTGTTCCGGTATGGAGGCAGCCTCAAGAATCCGTGGACCCTGCATGTCAACAGGGGACTGTTCAAGCTGGTTAAGGCTTTGTAATGGTGTGAGCGTGTGCAGTTGGAGTGATATGGAACTCCCTGATATGTCTAGATACGGCTCTGACAGGTGACACGTACGTAAGGATCCTGTCTGATCACCTGCATCCATTTATGTTCATAGTGCATTCTGATGGACTTGGGCAATTCCAGGATTGCTACAGAGTGGCTACAGGAACACTCTTCTGAGTTTAAACACTTGCACTGGCCACCAAACACCCCTGACATGAACATTTTGTATTAAACCGGAGACCTAGAAACTACATCCAGCCGTAGCCCTCAGTGGGTCACAACCCCACAACAGGCCACAGCAGTCCACCCACCCCACCGCCGCCCCAGTGCAAACCCAGGGTTATTGTGAAGTTCAGCCCCCCGTGGACTCCCCCCTCTCCTCCGGGAATGTCTTATACCAGACGAGTGTTAGCGTGGTAGAGTAATTATGGCGCACCGTACGCGGAGACAGTGTTTGCTCAGCAATCACTGACGTCGTGTAACTGAAACGGAATAAGGTGAACCAAGCCGCATTCGCAGAGGTAGGTGGAAAACAGCCTTAAAAAGCATCCACAGGCTGGCCTTCACACCGGATCTCGACACTAATCCTCCGGGCAGATTCGAGCCGGGGACCAGTACGTCCTCCATCTCGGGAAGCTGCGCGATAGGCTGCGTGGCTAGCCGGGCGGGCAGACATGAACATTATTGAGCATATCTGGGATGCCATGCAACGTGCTGTTCAAGAGGGATCTCCACCCCCTCGTTCTCTTACAGCTCTGCAGGATTCAAGGTGTCAACTCCCTCCAGCACTACTTCAGACATTAGTCGAGTCCATGCCACGTCGTGTTGTGGTACTTCTGCGTGCTCGCTGGGGCCCTACACGCTATTAGGCGGGTGTACCAGTTTCTTTGGCTCCTCAGTGTAAGATACCCATTCCCAACCCAGCAAAAAATTATGTCACTGCGTAGTTGCGCAATACGATATATTCCTTGCGTGTCAACAAGTTCTGTGTATTTATAAACTCCTTGTACGTGGAGTCGGATAGAATTTTTTGACTGTAACCACAGGCAGGTTACATCAAACACTTTTGTGGGGTGTGAAACACACTCAGCCCTCGCCCCTTCCTTCTTTTGTGCACTGCTTTTATCGCTTGTATGTTGTTGTAGAGCTGAACTGTTAATTCATGTGGAAGTATAGTTTAGACCGTTGTAATGTATAGTGTATTTTCAGAGTAGCTATTGTGAGTGACAATAGTGGGGTGACATTGCTTATTCTAATCAGTTAGTGTGTAACTGATATTTGAGCTTCATTTCTGTTTTTCTGGACTCTAAATGGAATCTCATCGAATGATAAAGCTTTCCGGTGGTGCGAGCAAAAGTAAAGCATAAATCATAAAGGGAAGCAGCTAAACTTGTGAGGAAACTGCGTAAAGTGACTTCAAATTTTACGAAGAAAGGTTACCCCATCGGTAACGTTAGTGAAGTTTGTGCTGAACCAGAACCTCCTGCACCTGGACCTACTTCTCCTGAGGAGTGTTTGACAAGTTCCGGTGAATCTGAAATTATTGTGGAGCAGTATTTCGTAACTGAGGCGGTGATGAATGCGAATGTTGAACTACGCGATCATAAAACGAAAGCGGCGACAGTACTCACAGTTAATTAGTGAATTCCCCAACATTGGAGAAAAATACGGCGAAATGGAAAAACGTTTGAAACGGATTCGTGAACAACCACAATTACACTGTGTGTTGTTCAAGTGTAAAGCGTTTTTACGACCTTATCTGTGAAAATAAGTGGTATATTTACGTATTCATCACGACACCTCATCATGATGTTGGGAATAAAAGGGCTTGCCACACGAAAACATGACAAGCTACCTGTAATAAATAACACACAAGTGGTCCTGAAAAGCCATGCGCACCAAGTGTAAAGACTAAATAAAACGGAAACCCACTGATGATGGCACAGTGGTGCCGCAACATGTTTGGGTACTTGAGAAAACGGTGTTTTGCATAACTGGCGGACCTCACATCCTACTTTTTTAGCTGCAAACACAGGAAACACAAGGAGCTGAAAATCCAAATGATGAATATATCGTGTAATTATGTTTAGTAAAGGTTCAGACTGTTTTAAGAACAGTTTATGTGCTCTAAGTAAATCTGTACGGGTCTACAAATCAGAAAAAAGAATGCATCAAAAAATTTGTTCTTTAGAAAACTGCTAAATAGTGAGAAAAATGAAAGAAAATGGCTCTTGTATTCTAAATCTACAGGAAATGTATTTTGTATTTTCTGTATATTAGTCGGTGACAGCATGGACTTAGACATCCTGCTTACTCCATTTTCGGCCTGTGGATTTTCTGACTGAAAGAAAGGGGAAGAAAGAGTAACGTCTCATGAAAAGAGCGTTAATCACCGCAAAAGTTCAGTGTCGTGGTTTCTGTGGTCGAATAATGAGCGACACATCGACAGTGAACTGCAGTACATCACGTAAACAGAGAAATATTATTGGAAAAAAATGCTTCGGCGAGTCGTAGTAGTTAATAAGAATACTCGCTTTTCGTGATAACGAAATTTTTTGAGCCCCAAATAATAGTGACTGTTTAGGTTCATTTTAGCTGGTTTCTCCTTTTTACCCCTTTTTGAAACAACACATCCAAGAGTATGGCTCTAAGGGTCGTGGCCATCAGTCACGTTTGTCCAAAACTACACTCCTGGAAACTGAAATAAGAACACCGTGAATTCATTGTCCCAGGAAGGGGAAACTTTATTGACACATTCCTGGGGTCAGATACATCACATGATCACACTGAGAGAACCACAGGCACACAGACACAGGCAACAGAGCATGCACAATTTCGGCACTAGTACAGTGTATATCCACCTTTCGCATCAATGCAGGCTGCTATTCTCCCATGGAGACGATCGTAGAGATGCTGGATGTAGTCCTGTGGAACGGCTTGCCATGCCATTTCCACCTGGCGCCTCAGTTGGACCAGCGTTCGTGCTGGACGTGCAGACCGCGTGAGACGACGCTTCATCCAGTCCCAAACATGCTCAATTGGGGACAGATCCGGAGATCTTGCTGGCCAGGGTAGTTGACTTACACCTTCTAGAGCACGTTGGGTGGCACGGGATACATGCGGACGTGCATATTCCTGTTGGAACAGCAAGTTCCCTTGCCGGTCTAGGAATGGTAGAACGATGGGTTCGATGACGGTTTGGATGTACCGTGCACTATTCAGTGTCCCCTAGACGATCACCAGAGGTGTACGGCCAGTGTAGGAGATCGCTCCCCACACCATGATGCTGGGTGTTGGCCCTGTGTGCCTCGGTTGTATGCAGTCCTGATTGTGGCGCTCACCTGCACGGCGCCAAACACGCATACGACCATCATTGGCACCAAGGCAGAAGTGACTCTCATCGCTGAAGACGACAGGTCTCCATTCGTCCCTCCATTCACGCCTGTCGCGACACCACTGGAGGCGGGCTGCACGATGTTGGGGCGTTAGCGGAAGACGGCCTAACGGTGTGCGGGACCGTAGCCCAGCTTCATGGAGACGGTTGCGAATGGTCCTCGCCGATACCCCAGGAGCAACAGTGTCCCTAATTTGCTGGGAAGTGGCGGTGCAGTCCCCTACGGCACTGCGTAGGATCCTACGGTCTTGGCGTGCATCCGTGCGTCGCTGCGGTCCGGTCCCAGGTCGACGGGCACGTGCACCTTCCGCCGACCACTGGCGACAACATCGATGTACTGTAGAGACCTCACGCCCCACGTGTTGAGTAATTCGGCGGTACGTCCACCCGGCCTCCCGCATGCCCACTATACGCCCTCGCTCAAAGTCCGTCAACTGCACATACGGTTCACGTCCACGCTGTCGCGGCATGCTACCAGTGTTAAAGACTGCGATGGAGCTCCGTATGCCACGGCAAACTGGCTGACACTGACGGCGGCGGTGCACAAATGCTGCGCAGCTAGCGCCATTCGACGGCCAACACCGCGGTTCCTGGTGTGTCCGCTGTGCCGTGCGTGTGATCATTGCTTGTACAGCCCTCTCGCAGTGTCCAGAGCAAGTATGGTGGGTCTGACACACCGGTGTCAATGTGTTCTTTTTTCCATTTCCAGGAGTGTATATAAATGACCTAGTAGATAGTGTCGGAAGTTCCACGCGGCTTTTCGCGGATGATGCTGTAGTATATAGAGAAGTTTCAGCATTAGAAAATTGTAGCGAAATGCAGGAAGATCTGCAGCGGATAGGCACTTGGTGCAGGGAGTGGTAACTGACCCTTAACATAGACAAATGTAATGTATTGCGAATACATAGAAAGAAGTATCCTTTATTGTATGATTATATGATAGCGGAACAAACACTGGTAGCAGTTACTTCTGTAAATTATATGGGAGTATGCGTGCGGAACGATTTGAAGTGGAATGATCATATAAAATTAATTGTTGGTAAGGCGGGTGCCAGGTAGATATTCATTGGGAGAGTCCTTAGAAAATGTAATCCATCAACAACGGAAATAAATGGCTCTGAGCACTATGCGACTTAACATCTGTGGTCATCACTCGCCTAGAACTTAGAACTAATTAAACCTAACTAACCTAAGGACATCACACACCTCCATGCCCGAGGCAGGATTCGAACCTGCGACCGTAGCAGTCGCGCGGTTTCGGACTGAGCGTCTAGAACCGCGAGACCACCGCGGCCGGCTCAACAAAGGAGGTGGCCCTCTCGCAGTGTCCGGAGCAAGTATGTTGGGTCTGACACACCGGTGTCAATGTGTTCTTTTTTCCATTTCCAGGAGTGTATTTGTTCCGGCATAACGACAAGCGCCGGCACGACGACGGAGAACGGAGGAGCAGAGAGGGCCGTCAGACGACTTCAGCCAACAGTACGCTGACTAGGACGGCACCAGGACAGGAGCGGCCTCTGTATGAAGAGAATATAAGCGCCGCGCCGCCCAGCCGCCGCCGAAGTGGACAACGAGCCTACATAAAACGCTACTGTAGTGATTTATGAACTGCATTGTTTTGCTTGCTCTGAAATTGTATATACCGAAGGACAGTGATTATTTGCATTTCGCCATTTGCTTGCGACACACCTTTGTGAATACGCAAAGTTAAGTATTGTCAATTTAACTTACTGTAATAAACTCCATTAATACGATTTGCTTGAATTGTTGTCTAGCAGTCCGAGAAAACAGCTCCTTGGGCACCCTATATTAGACGAGTTGGCAGACTCAAAACTATTTGTGAAGAATTCATCGGCCTTATGGGAAACAAAGTACTGACGAAAATAGTTGGTGGAATTCAGACAGCAAAATACTCCCACTAATTATAAATCCAACGGTAGACACATGAAGACACATGAAGATCAACTAACCGTTGTAGTAAGGTATTTTTTCGAGGGAAGAGTTCACAAAAGATTTCTGTGTTTTGTTCCCACACACAGTCATACGTGAGAGAGTCTTAGCAAAGTTGTCCTTGATCTTTTTGGAAAATACAATATTAGGATAGAAGATTGTCGTTCGCAATCCTATGACAATACCAGTAACATGAATGGGAAATATTTACGATTAAGTGAGGAATTGCATTCATTAACTTTTTATGTACCCTGTGTTACGCACTCGTTAAACCTCGGGCTCCAAAACAGAACAGAGAAATCGTTAGAATCAATTGTTTTTTTTTCAAGTTTTGCAACGACTCTATGACCTTTCTGTAGCGTCTACTCATCGTTGGGACATTTTTGTGAAGGATAATGGACAACTTAGGACATTGTCCTATACTAGATGGTCATACTGTAAGGAAGCAATATCAGCTGTTCAGCAGAATTTCGATGCCGTTTGCGTCTCATTTGAAGAAATTGTCGAAAACATAGAAGAAAAAGCAGCTATCTGAAATGAGGCAGATTCGCTTTGAAAAAAAAGTAAAGAAAAACTAGCGACAGCAATATTGGTTATTTTCTGGGAAGCTGTGTTGTCTCTAATGGAAAAAACTAGCAAATATTTGCAAATGCATGAACTGAACTTAATTAATGTCAAGCGTTCCGATCATTGATTCCGTTTTTGAGTCGTGTTAGGGAAAGTTTTGATGACTATGAAAACCAAGCTAGGAACTTAAGTGAGCATGTGTATAAAGAATATAGTGAAAAATAGAAACGCAAAATAAGAAGGTTCCCTGATCGAAAAATAAAAACAGGATAACTGAGTCGATGTGATAAATTACATGTGGTACTTATTGTAGTTGTTGATAAACCACAAGTAGAACTAAAAGAGCGAGAAGAAAAATATTAGAGTGGATCTTTTCCTACCTGTAACAAACAATGCAGTAGAGCAAAAAGATAAAGAACTATTAACAGAAACATATATTAAATGTATTCGCAACTGCGAATATGGGCAACAATGAGCTGTAGAATGGAATGACACCAATGAAAATTTGTGCCGGATCAGCACTCGAACCCGGATTTCCCTCTTATCGTAAGAGGTTACCTCATCATTTTTTTTCCTTTTTTGCTTTCTCTGTTTTTATATTTTCGCTAAGCATCAATCATACCCCTTTTTTACCCTAGACCTCTTCCACTTCAGGCGTTGGTCCCTGTCACCCACACTACCCCCAAAAACCTACATAACGAAAAAAGAAAAACAAAGCTAGCACGACCGCCAATTTCCCCTTAAAAACTAACTGGGACCACTTCAGGCTCCACCCACGAACAAAAATTAATTACGCCTCTGATAATTTGTTGAAAAAAGAAAAGAAAAAAGGAAACGATACAATACTTTTATTATATGTTATTTGTTTCGTTATTGTTTTTTTTTTCTAGATCTTCTTCCTGGGGTGTCCACAGCAGCCACACGAGAGTATGTCCAGGTCGTCTTCTCGTTCAGCGAGGGTGAAACACCCTATAATTAACGTCGATGTCTCTTATCAGTCCTCACTAAAAAAAGTATGACAATGTCATACCCTTAACTCATACCGTGGCGTTATGACGAGTAGCAGGGTAGTAATTGACGTCGGGATGGATCAGTTCGGCGGGCTCTACGGACTCAGGCATCCGTCGCAGGAACAATGACATGCGCCGTGTGAGGAGCCAGCAGTCGGCAATCGTATCACAAACGAAACACTGCTTATCGGTGTCGACAGCGGGGCATCTGAGGTAGATAGGGTCCTCGGCAAGATGTATATAACGTTGTAGGGTGGGGACTATTTCGGTCGTTATCACATACCACATACCACCGCGGCGGGTAGGAAAGGCTAGTGTATGTTACGTCACACCCGCTTCCAGCCAACCGCCGGATGTCGGTGTTCAATCACATCAGAAGGCAGTGTCCATTGAAAGTAGCGGTAGAAGTCCTTGGTTCTAGGAGCCCCCGTGGTGGGTAGGACATACAACAAATAACTCATGTCGACCAGATAGGTGCGAATGTGACACAGTGCTGGCACTATATGTCTGACGGGAATCGGCGGCCTTAGGGGTTGAGGCGCCATCTCCTCAATCAGCGTACTAGTGAGGGTGTCCTTGTCCGAAATACGAGGAAAGAGAGCGCGCGCCCTATTGTGCACGTTTATCATTTCAATGCCGCCTACATATGTGGGCAACGATAATGTCTCGTAACGGGTCTCGAACACCCTACCCCAACTGACGAAATGACCTAAGGCCGCCTGGAACTTGGCAGCTACCGTAGCGGCCATTGGGAGAACGTGTGCGTAGTGATTAAGTTTTGGAGCGAGGTAGACGTTGACAAAATGTACCCGCATGTTCAAGTCAACTGTTCCAAAAGTATGGATACGAAATTGCGTGCGGATCACATTAAGAAGTCTGCGATACGTAGCTGCTGCTTCACGCTGCACGTGCCAACAGAAGATCATTCCCAAACATCGCCGGGACCTCGGGCACTGGCGTACTCATATTCAGTGCTCTACCCACATCCATGTTCTGCGACTTCCGCAGGTTGATACTGCGCTCGACCACCTCGCCGTACCGCTGAAGCCACGCGATGGACCGTTTTATCTTCGTTAAACCGTCTGAATGACCTGCAGTAAATACAGCATTGTGACGATTGCTCATGAAACAAATGAGGTGAGACGTATTGAAGTTTGCAATTTACCATTTCGGGCAAAATTTACCTCAAGAAAAAAGGATCGTACATATGTTCGTGGCGTTTTAAGTGATCGACTCGGACTTAGTGTCTGCGGAGGCTGGACAGTAGCCAAATTTTACGTCAAAGACTGTATCCTTGCAAAGGCCTTGAACGTTTCTTTTCCCACGCTTGACAAATGCTGGTGCGCTTTCTGTAGTCACCTCGACACAGAAGGAAAACAAATCTGTAATGTTTCTTCTTTTAAGAATGTGAGTGGTTGTGTTGCTATTTTCTTTACTTACGTCTTTGTAGATAACAGTGCTCCCTTTCATTTCCTCTGATGTGTGTCTACAATTTTCAGTGTTCATTATCACACCAATACTGACATATTTATATGTATGTGTAGACATCCATATATTAGTGTACCATTTTCTGCCCTTTCAACTGTTCCATGGGAATACCGAATTTGAAATACACGGTTAGTCAAAATTATGTTAACACTGAAATGGACATAACATACAGAGGGCAGAAATGTTCAAAATATTCAAATGTGTGTGAAATCTTATGGGACTTAACTGATAAGGTCATCAGTCCCTAAGCTTACACACTACTTAACCTAAATTATCAAAAAGTACAAACATACACACCCATGCCCGAGGGAGGATTAGAACCTCCGCCGGGACCAGCCGCACAGCCCATGACTTCAGCGCCTGAAACCGCTCGGCTAATCCCGCGCGCCGCAGAAATAATTTATTGAAATGTATTGTAACATATATTACATTGTATTTTTAGTTGTTGCGCAGCTGACCATTTTAACGTCTCCAATCTCTTCTGTTTTTTAGTTGACACAATGGCTGAACGACCGACACTGGAGCGAAGATTTGCAGCAAGCCTGAATCTTGACCGAGAAAAGCTTAGAGCAGGGCTGGCTCTAAGGATTTTGCCGTCCCGTGCGAAAATTTCAGGCGCCCCCCCCCCCCCCCCCCACAAATTTTTCGACATATTCAACTTTTCTCATAATATAATTCTTACATCGCGCCTTATTTTCACGTATCACACTCATTCGTCTCTTTGTTGTGAATATGTCTTTAAGATCTTAGCAGCAGTAAGTGATATGTTTGCAGGGAAATACATTGTTAGCCATAACTCCAAAATTAACACGTCAACCAAGATTAATTTGTGTCACCGGCAGACCATAAAACTAAAATCTATTCACTTTTTCTAGTTGCTTGAGCAGAGAATGAGGGTTTTATGGATAAACTGTTCTTGTGCAAATCACAGATTCCTGAAAGCACTTTGCACAGAGATGTTTATCTTCACATGTGGCACATATTCGTCACAGCACATAATTAAGACAAAGAAACAAAATCATATCTATTCAATGCCCACTGAACTAAGGCCGGAACATCGAAAAATAGATATTTATATTCGATATAATCTACTTTTGTTGTTATCAATATCGATACCAACGATTAATCGATTTATAAATATGACATTTGTTAATTTATTTCGCCATTACACACAAAAAATGCAATCATACCCTACAACAAATCTTCACTATGTAAATGACTGAAAAAGTATGACATATATAAATCAATCAAAAATAAAATTAATGACAAAGATTTATGAAACCCTTGTCTTATAGGACAGATATTTTTCTTGCTTGGCACCAACGAACTACTGTATGACTTTGTTCAATTTCAAAGGATCAGCTAGCTTATGTTCAGTCTACACCGTTGCCAGCCCACTTAGTCGTGCCTGGCCCATTGCGGCTCTCAGGTACGAGTTTATCAGTTCAAGCTTCGAGAAACGTCTTTCTCCACTTGCCATTGTCACCAGTTGCGTCAACAAAATGTGTAATGCTGCACTCACATTGGGCGCAAATCAATACTCTTGTATGAGTTTCAACGTTTCAATGGGCGTTCCACCAGGCTTCACCAACGTTGACACTACTGAAGTTCATCTTTTAAATCGACAAGACTGATGTCCTTATCCTGTCGTGACTAAGAAATTTCGCACAGCTTGGAACACTTTTCGCCTAGACCGTCAAGTGACACGTTCTTAATTTTACTAATGTCATACAACAAATCAAAAAGCTCACTGCGACATTTGATCTGTTGAAATCTCTCACTGAGAGCATATATTATAACATTCAGTACTTTAAAATAAAAAGATGCTTTGTACTGTAATTCTGGATCTTCAGTTTTCTCATTGTCTCCCTCACACTGGAACTGTTTCTTCTTCCTTCGATTTACCGAGCGAGGTGACGTAGTGGTTAGCACACTGGACTCGCATTCGGGAGGATGACGGTTCAATCCCGTCTCCAGCCATCCTGATTTAGGTTTCCCGTGATTTCCCTAAATCGTTTCAGGCAAATGCCGGGATAGTTCCTTTGAAAGGGCACGGCCGATTTCCTTCCCAATCCTTCCCTAACCCTAGCTTGCGCTCCGTCTCTAATGACCTCGTTGTCGACGGGACGTTAAACACTAACAACCACCACCTTCCTTCGATTTCGTATCTGCATTGCACCATCTACGACTGGGTTTACTATATCGAGTCCTCCCTGCAGTTTGTGAATTGCTCTTTATCTTTTCGAGTAAGTCAACAGCTTCCGATATTTTTTTTTTCTTTCTTGAGGCTTTTGTCCCTCGTCAACGCGGGGTCGGCCGTGTTACTATTGATTTGACAGTACTAGTTGCAGAGGGTGGCCAGATGCTCTTCCTGCCGCCACCCCGAACGCCCCGGGACGGAATTAGTGTAATCCAGCTGCCTGGGTCTAGTGTAAGCCACGTGTTCAAATGTCTGCGAGGAATGTAACTAAGGTGGAATGTGGGGACCAGCGCGGTATTCATCTAGTGGGATGCGGAAAACCACCTAAAAACCCCATACAGGCAGGCCGCCATACTAGCTCTCGTCGTTAACCTGCCAGACGGATTCGGTCCAGGGCCGGCACGCCTACCCGAGTCCAGAAAGCAGCACATTAGTGCTGTTGGCTACCCTGGCGGGTTCAACAGCTTTCGATATATCTGTGGTAATACTTTATAGCTGTTCGCTGATATTATTCATATGGAGTAATACATCATACGATATTACCACAGAACAAAGGAACGTAATATCACGAAAACGGTTTGCCAAACTACAAGTCTCATGTGCAACCATTCTGTCTGTATTTTCGTCTTCGCTTATTTCGACTAGGGCATCATAGACCTCCCCCATGTTATAGTTGAGAGGAGCGATTGCATTGATCCTACTTTCCCACCTAGTACTTAGTGGCTTCAACGTTAGGGTAGATACACTATGTGATCAAAAGTATCCGGACACCCCCAAAAACATACGTTTTTCATATCAGGTGCATTGTGCTGCCACCTACTGCTAGGTGCTCCATATCAGCGACCTCAGTAGTCTTTAGACATCGTGAGAGAGCAGAATGGCGCGCTCTGCGGAACTCACGGACTTTGGATGTGGTCAGGTGAATGGGTGTCACTTGTGTCATACGTCTGTACGCGAGATTTCCAACTCCTAAACATCCCTAGATCTACTGTTTTCGATGTGATAGTGAAGTGGAAACGTGGAGGGATACGTACAGCACAAAAGCATACAGGCCGAGCTCCTCTGTTGACTGACAGAGACCACCTACAGTTGAAGAGGGTCGTAATGTGTAATAGGCAGACATCTATCCAGATCATCACACAGGAATTCCAGACTGCATCAGGATCCACTGCAGGTACTCTGACAGTTTGGCGGGAGGTGAGAATACTTGGATTTCATGGTCGAGCGGCTGCTCATAAGCCACATATCACGCCGGTAAAAGCCAAACGAAGCCTCGCTTGGTGTAAGGAGCGCAAACATTGGACGACTGAACAGTGGAAAAACGTTGTGTGGAGTGACGAATCACTGTACACAATGTGGCGATCCGATGCCAGGGTGTGGGTATGGCGTGTGCCCGGTGAACGTCGTCTGCCAGCGTGTGTAGTGGCGACAGTAAAATTTGGGGGCGGTGGTATTATGGTGTGGTCGTCTTTCTCATGGAGGGGGCTTGCACCCCTTGTTGTTTTGCGTGGCACTATCGCAGCACAGGCCTACATTGATATTTTAAGCACTTTCTTGCTTCACATTGTTGAAGAGCAATTCGGGGTTGAACCTTTCAACACGATCGAGCACCTGTGGCGCAATGGTTACACAACAATAATATCCCTGAGGTGGACTGGCCTGCACAGTGTCCTGAGCAGAATCATGTAGAACATCTTTGGGAACTTTTACAACGCCGACTTCGTCCCAGGCCTCACCGACCGACATCCATACCTCTCCTCAGTGCAGCACTTCGTAGACAATGGACTGCTTGTGCAAGAAATCTTCCAACACCTGATTTAACGTATGCCTGCGAGAGTGGAAGCTGTCATCAAGGCTAAGGGTGGGCTAACACCATACTGTATTCCAGCATTACCCATGGAGTGCGCCACGAACTTGTAAGTTATTTTCAGCCAGGTGTCCGGATACTTTTGATCACATAGTGTATATGATCATTCAGGACTGCCCGGCGTCGCGTATACACAGAAAAGAAATCGTAAATTTTTCTCTCCAAACAAAAGAATGAAACTGCGTAATCTGATGGCTTTGCATTGCAACATCATTCATAACCAGATTTAAGGAATGACTGCTTCAGGGAACATAATATGCCTTAGGATTTATATCTGAAATCCTCTTTTTCATTCCTATGTTCTTGCCTTTCATGTTAGAACCATCATCACAGCCCTGACCGCTCATGCCCTCCAGAGGTATTTTCATTTCTTATAACTGTTGTGTGACTACCTCTGTAAGCCCCAAACCAGAGGTATCTCTTACAGGTATAAATCCAAGCAAATGATAATTATATTGACATTACACTTATCAAGATCACTAGAGGTGACGTCACTTCGATCCATCATCTACGTGAAAGGAAAGGAGAAGATGTCATGGATGCGTCGAATCTACAATTTTGCTGCTATTCAAGTCCTGGAGTTCTACAGGTGTCCCGTTCTCCATCGACTCAAGAACAAGATGTGTAAAAACAGTGTTGCTGTGTCTGCCTATGAAAATATAAAATTATCTTTAATTTGTATTATAAATAAATGAATTTTCCTCTCCTAATATGAGTGTCCTTTTTTTAATGATTTCACCCTGATCCATGTAATTTATTCCAGATACTGCGCCTGTGATTTTCCTGAAGCACTGACGATATAATTTTAGAGATGTCCGCTATATGTCTTTGGAAGCGGACAAGGTCACATGCTATCTGTTTCCATAACCCGATTCGGACATCACGATAGGCAAACTCCCATGTCACCATGTTTTGTTTTTCTCCATCTTAAGCGTCAGCTCCCTCATGCTTCAAACTAATACCCTGTGCGTCTTGCACAGCCTTTGTATACATTTGTGAGGGGAGGGATTTGTAAACAACAGAGACGTATGGTAGCAAATAAAGTTCTTGTTACTGTTTGAATTTTTCACACACACACACACACACACACACACACACACACACACACACACACATTTACAGTTCTTTCTTTTACAAATAATAGCATTTACAGTTCTTTCTTTTACAAATAATAGCACTGGTTGATTTTTTTTTTACTTTTTATTGCAGTACTGATTAAATATTCCTACATCGCTAACAGTACAGGGTGAAAATTTCTATTACTGATTACAGCTATTGTAGAGGTACAGTTTCTCTTACACCAATACTATTACTATCACTAGTGAAATTTCGCGTAAACAGAAGACTTAATTTATTCGTTGAAGTAGGTGTCTCTAAACATTTTCCTCTTCAAACAGCTGAAATAATTTAATAATACAGTGAAGTTGGTAGTTCTGAAACGTCCATCCCAAGTAGCTGCACTAAAATGCACTGGATGGAACTCAAACAGTTTTTAGTACGTCTTGGACAGCTAGAATTAGGTGAAACTTAAAAACTATTCTGTTTATACATGCATTCCACAATGACACACGCAAACGAAATGCAAAAGAGAGAAATACTGGAAAATTATATTTTTTCCTCCATTCACAGTTTTTAAACTTTTCTGATGATTTTACAATTTCTAAACTTTTTTGTATATATTTTGCACATTTTAAAACTTTTCAATAATTTTTATAGTTTTTTAAACTTTTTCAGCACATTGTGTGCAAACATGTTATGCTGCTTATTAAGAAAAGAAAAACCGCTGAATGTATTTAGACGCAAGGGTACCTGCTTATACTGACACCCACAGTCAAACGCACTCACACGCATTCACACCGACATATAATCAATCACACATGCAGGCACACCATACATCACACACATACAATATTTACACTATGATAAAAGAGCTATATTACGCACCACGAGCTCTCACTCAACCAGCCACTCACTCTCTCTGTCTCTCTCTTTCTCTCTCTCATTCATACTATCGCAGTCCCTCACACTGTCTCGAGCTTCAAGTAAATAGTGTGAGCACAGGAGGGTTTCGAGCCCATCCTCACAAATGACTCTTTTATCGTAATGAGGGGACAATCTGACTTAAGACTGCAGCACAGAGTACACCTAAGACCTCTCGACCAAATACTATTTGCTGGACCATGTATGGAGGTTGTGATGGAGCAACGGAACACCACCGTACAGGCACTGCAAGTAGTCTTCGGCTGTGAGGACAGGTGATGCTGCACGTTGCAATCCCATAGTCTGCCTCTGGGTTCCCCATTTATTGTACAATATACATACATTAAGAAATAAAAACTTTGAGGTTCGCCGATGACATTGCAATTCTGTCAGAGACAGCAAAGGACTTGGAAGAGGAGTTGAACGGAGTGGACAGTGTCTTGAAAGGAGGATATAAGACGAACATCAACAAAAGCAAAACGAGAATAATGGAATGTAGTCGAATTAAGTCGGGCGATGCTGAGGGAATTAGATTAGGAAATGAGACACTTAAAGTAGTAAAGGAGTTTTGCTATTTGGGGAGCAAAATAACTGATGATGGTCGAAGGAGAGAGGATATAAAATGTAGACAGGCAATGGCAAGGAAAGCGTTTCTGAAGAAGAGAAATTTGTTAACATCGAGTTCAAATGGCTCCGAGCACTATGGGACTTAACATCTGTGGTCATCAGTCCCCTAGAACTTAGAACTACTTAAACTTAAGGACATCACACACATCCATGCCCGAGGCAGGATTCGAACCTGCGACCGTAGCAGTCTCTTTACGCTTGTGTTTATTGAGTTGGGAGTTAAGGAGGAAGTACATGTCTTTGATCCCAACGTAATACTGATTATCGCCTTCAGAGAAAGGCAGCATGTTTACTTGAAGATCACACTCACCTGCATATTTCGAAAAATGGAGTGGTCCAACTATTATATGCTTGTTCTGCTCATCTGGCTTGCTTTTCTTCTTCAGGCCATAGACATTGACCGATATTCTCGGATCTTGTGCTTCAAATTTTGGTATATCCTGAATCTTTACAGGGAACTCAATAGTGTCAAAGTTATAACATCAACGAATGTTAAGACCTATTTTGTATCGAGATTTGTGCTGCATACGTTTCTTGTAATTTCTCTGGCAAGTCAGGACTGACCACGCAGAAAAAACCAGATCCTTTTAATTTTGGACATTAATACATATACTTCATGTCAGCTGTAGCCTTAGGGAGCTTGATAAAACTGGACCCTCCTTTTAATGGGTCATAGACGTGGATATTGTTGTCGAGTTGTTGTATTTGGATGAGTGCCTAGGCTGACCACCTAACATCCATCTCGGAAAACTGGGCGAGTATAGCACCCAAGGTGGATTGAAGACGTCACTTAGTGATTGATGTGCTATGAGACATAATGTCATTATCACCCCTGATGTATTGCACACTTTTCTCTTCAGCAGCATGCTGCTATTCGGGTGGGGTAGTGAACTTGCAGCAGAGTTCTGCATTACATTACATTTTCCATCTCAGATCATCTAGGCCTTTGAGAAGATCCGCCTCCAGCATTGGGAGGCACGCTTCTAGAAACGTGACTGGGTCACGATATCCCCTGGGTGGACTGTCAATTATAATGAAAGAGATATGTCCCTTAAAGGCCCTAGCTACTGCCGAGTATTCTAGAGGGACCATGTTGCTGCTAATCTGATGTTCTTCAGTATCAGGACGGGACAGAGCAGTAGCGGAGGCCACAGGTTCATTATCACAAACACTATAACTAGGAGACGACTGTGCCCACCTGATGGATGACAGCATTGGGAAGGAGGCGGCTGCGGGGTGTGATGGGTATATGACCAGGCACACATACCTTCTGTTGCCGGCGAGGCGAACAGTTGGAGCTGGAGTAGAATGGGGTGCCGGTGGTGAGGCCCAGTGGGAAAACCCTGGTTATGGCGACAGTGTTCAGCTGTGCTGCTACTGTATGCTGGAGCCTTCACCACGGCCAGCCTGTGGGGGGAGGAGATCGTTGTTGTTCTTCTTCTTTTTGCTCTTCCAACTGAACCACCCACGGACGCCATATTGAATTTGATGGTGCGGGGGGCAGTGCTGCAGATGATTCCATTGCCTCCTGCACAGTGGTGCATGGTGGTGCATCCTGCTTGGGCACGTGTTTCTTTCCTGCCCTTGCAACCACCACTCTAGGTATTCATGCCACAGATAGCTATTGTGGTGCTAGTGGCGACGCTGGTACCTCTGTAATAAGCGAATAACGAATAAAATTAAGTAAAATGCTCAAGATTTCTTAAAAATATATGCTGTAAACAAATAACAACATTCCAGAAAAAGAATAATTATATACTGATACGATAATTATAATCACCTTCTCCACTCTGGGTCCAAGGAATGAGCAGTTCAGTCAGGCTTTCTGGTAGTTTTCCTACCCAACCCAGTATTTCTTAATCCTCCTTCAAAAGGGCGAGATGGCGCTGCCTTTTAGCTTCCTCAGCAGCCGCTGCCTCATGCATCTACTATGGCGTTTCACCCCTCGCCTTAGGACCATCTATCCAGCTCACTTATGCTGCCTACAACAGTAAGATATTGAACGTAATTATTTCTTGAAAATATTAGAGACGTACACACAGAAAATCGCACAGGAAATCTTATTCTTTAGGTCACTGAAAAATAAACAGAAAATCGTTTCCTTTATCTCACTGAAATATAAACAGAAAATAGCATTGTCTAGTTCACTGGAATTACTTATATATCAAACACAATGAATTTGAAAATCGTACTCTGCTACTTATAAGATTGAATGGCTCCTGGCTCTCAGCCTCGATGCATACTACTACGTCTCCTTCCTCATCCATTGGAACACCTAGAAAAACAAAAAATATGTCTCAAACAACTGAATGCGCCATGTTACGAAAAATAAATGTATATACATTCCCCAGGCTTAGAACCACAGCATATTACGTGAACAAAAAATAATTTTCTCTGACAGCTAACGTTACAAAAAAATAAATGAATGCACTTACATTCTTGTTGCGCCACCTCGATTATTATTGCTGGAGACTGTTGCTGGAATAGTCTCTCAGCTTCCAGCTGTAGATCTAGATCAGGCAACATCTCAGGGATGAAGGGTACAACGATAAGAAAAAGAAGGATTGTAATAACAGCTACGAAATAAAATTTCGTCACACACTATAATTACAACAGCGAACCATTCAAAAGCTTGGTAGTACGGAGGTATGTCTCTACTGACTACGACTTAAATCATTGCTGTGAGGGATACTAAAATTACAGGGGACACAGGTACATTGAATGATTAGAACAATTAAATTACATACATGGCAGACTGTCCAAATGAAAGCTTTTGCTGCTGCTACCGCTGCTGATGCTCTCGCTGGAAATTGTGTGCTTAATTTTTTTCCCCGAAAAGCAATTGGCACAAGAACAAACAATCAACCACACAAGCGAGCAGATGGTGGCAGAATGAGAAGAGTGACTGCACCACGAAGATATTTTATATAACCCCTACCTTATCCATCCACAATTTTAACCAGGGAACCAATAGGAATGCAGCATTGCTCTCCAGCTGCTGATAAATGCTGGTCTGTGGCATTTCCCACAAAAGCACGCGAAGTGTCTCAGGGATGAAGACTGAGAGGTTTCACACATGTGCCAGAACCTGCCACGTTCTTTTTAGAGTCTGTGTTCAACTGTGGCGGTATTCCTTGCAATAAAAATTGTAACTTCAAAGCAAATAGTTTAAATGTTCTTGTGTCATTGTAAAAGCTCTCTGTCTCTTTGTGGAGTGTTACATTTAGTTTCTGCGACATCTCTAATTTATAAACTGTGTCAAATATTTCACACAATGCCCAAATTGTAAATATTCCAACTACAGCTCCCATAGCGTTTTATGTGCAGGTGTATTTCGAGTAGCAGTTTTGTGATATATATTCAGCATCTGAAGCAGCAAGATCTGCAGAGTTCTGTGACATCTTCAAGGTATGTATGTGACAATATTCCGCAAACTGCATAAACATAAGACTTTTGGGAAATTTGTGATAATGTTATATGGGACCAAATTGCAGAGGTAATTAGTCCCTAGGCTTACACACTAATTAAAATGGGGAGCTGCGCGAACTGTGGCAAGGCGCCTTAGAATGCAAGGCTACCCCGCACAGTACACCAGATTTAATAACTCATGAAGCAGTTTGTGCTCAGCAACAAAGGGTATCCATGTGCCACAATGAAAGAAAGTGCATCGGTGAGGAGCAAGGGTAAGATATTTCCCAGTGTAATGGTAAGGGCTTAGCAGAACCCTGCAGCTGCCACATGCCAGTGCCATGAGCCCAGCTCATTTCTCTGGTGAACCGAACGCACAAAATAAGATTTTCGCGTTGCTCTGGTGAACTGAGCACACAAGAGAAGATTTTCCAGATATGTTTAGTGTGATCTGTGACAGATTAATTACAGGGTTCCTTTCACTGGTGGAATAAAGAAAAGTACCACAACTGTTTAACATCGTCTGAATTGTTTAAACACCATAATCAATTTCGATGTTCATTGTCATTTCAGTAAATAAACAATATTCTTAAACAAATTGTTTAAACAATGCTTTATGCACCCTGCATTAGCCTACCATCTTGAAGTCCTTCCAGTCCAGCAGCTAGGCACAGACTGAGCCAATTTCCCGCCATTTTTTCTCCTGGTCGCCATCTTGGATTACATCACCAGTAGGGAAGGGGGTGATGAGAGGGAAAGGGAGAGGGAGAGGGAAGGGGATGAGAGTTCCCTGAGGGAGACCCATGTGCTAGCTAGGAAAAACCCATGATGGTGATTAGGGGTGGAGGTAATAAACTTATCAATTAATTAATTTCTGTAATTAATTTGATATCAAAAGTGGGACAGGAGCCCTATTGTCCCACTACTGACGCATCACTATTCTAACGATGTTCCGAAATTCCCGTTAATAATCAGGCATCAGTTGCTTTGTTAATAGGGAGTATATGCTCCTGACTTTTGTCCCTTCTTCCCAGTCAGCGCTGAACCCATAATTATCCAGTTTTTCGTCGTCAATATCGTACCCTAATCCTATCAGTTACAGACAGTGCAAGGGGAATAGCACCAAAACCAATTGCATCCATCATGTGCAAAGTGTTGTATAAAAAAAATGGTTCAAATGGCTCTGAGCACTATGGGACTTAACATCTGTGGTCATCAGTCCCCTAGTACTCAGAACTACTTAAACCTAACTAACCTAAGGACATCACACACACCCATGCCCGAAGCAGGATTCGAACCTGCGACCGTAGCGGTCGCGCGGCTCCAGACTGTAGCGCCTATAACCGCTCGGCCACCCCGTCCGGCCAGACTTACTTTCAGCACTCTCTAAAGTTTTGTCGTACATCACTGCAAAGCAGAGACATGAATGGTAATCTCGTGCTCCATAAAAATTTTCAAACTCTATACTTGTTTCCAGAACATTTGTTTTTTATTGTTGTTTTTCTGGTGTGACAGCTAGATTCTGGCGCCAGCGGCCCCCAATTTAAATTCCAGCCGAGTGGCGCCTGCAGCGGCTGCAATGACCGGAAGAACGCTCCGGGCCTGTGCTGGTGGCAGCGTGTGGGCAGAACCTCCCAAAGGTTGACAATGCCAAGTGTCACTGCTACAGTGACAGCTGATGAAGAGTGGCTGCAGTCTTTGCCCTGGTCATCCATTGGACTGGTTAGGTCACATGGTCGGTCAACTAGGGGTTCCAAGCTGTAGTTGGAGCGGGTGGGCGTAAAGAGTTTTCAAAGGGACCCGCTGGAACTGCTGCACACCTTCATTCGCTGAATCGTGGACTCTGAGCGACGTTAAAGAGCCATGTAAAAAATAGGTGATGTTGGTCGAGATGGCTATGTGTAACCGTTTAGCCTATGTGAATTCGAGTGGCCGCTACAGCTTGTAAAGGCATATTCACTGCTCGGACGATTGAACAACCTAGTTGGCTGTAGTGAGGTATGCTATTAGTGTGTATCACGGTTATTGTATTGAGTCAACATTATGGGCGTGCTTGCCTTGACAAGAATTATATTTATTATATTATGCACTATCTATTTGAGTACTGTGTATCCTGTTATTCACTTGGTTATCGTTGAAAAAGGTGTCGTTCACATTTTGGGAGGAGCGTTGTATATGGAGTGATATTAACGTGTGACCTATCAATTCAATGTAGTAATGGAATCGTCTATTTTGTAAGGATTACCTGTGGTGATTTTAATTTTATTTATTCTGATATGCAGGACGGTGAACTCACTGCACAAATTTAAATCTTTTCTTGTAAATTGTGAGTGAGATCTGTGCGATCTCTATCTGCCATATTAGTTGATAGGATATATCTTTTCTGTAAAGAATATCTGTGGACCCTTTTAAAATTCTTAATTTTAACCACAGGAAGGTGAACCCAGTACATAATTTAAAAGTTGTTTTGTTTCATTCCAAGTAAATATATTATATGCTGGTTCATTAGTTGCTGTCTTAATATCTTATGATTCTTAATGGTGAAATGGGAATGTAAGTTTAAATTGAAAATTTTTTTCTGCTCATCCATCTTAAACGTTTTATTAAACAAAACGTTGTGTTGTAAAACTGTTTTATCGATTCTCTTATAAGGCTAATTGGGGCTTACCTCTTGAAAGAATTTTCTGTTTAAACAGTTTCATATAATAAAAGCATAGAAATTTGTCTACTGGAATGTCAGCACATATGGGCCGGCCGATGTGGCCGAGCGGTTCTAAGCGCTTCGGTCTGGAGGCGCGCGACCGCTACGGTCGCAGGTTCGAATCCTGCCTCGGGCATGGTTGTGTGTGATGTCATTAGGTTAGTTAGGTTTAAGTAGTTCTAAGTTGTAGGGGACTGATTACCTCAGATGTTAAGTCCCATAGTGCTCAGAGCCATTTGAGCCATTCAGCACATATGCCTGTAAACCTAAGTACCACCACTCCATTGCTACATCACATTTGGGTTTATACAGTCTCTTTGCTCTATGAAGAATCTGTCTGATATCTGTATGTTTCGAATGTGTTGTTTACTTTCTCTTGTGATGCCTTATTAAGCGGTCAGATGAAATATGACACGTCTTAGTAGCAATGGCAATGTTAATTCTGGGTCACTTTATTAACATTGTGCATTCTAGACCACTTTGTTTGCATTTGTGATTAAGCCACATCACATATGATGCCATCAAGCTATACAAGCTACTTCCATTTCCTCTCCCCTCCCCTACCATTCCATCCCCCTCCCCCACTCCATCCTCATCCCATCCTCCCCTCAGCCACACCCTCCCCCTCTCCACAGCCTTTCATCCAGCCAATGATGAGGGTCTAACAAAATGAGACAACCTATCACAGTTTATTTTAGGGGCTATTAAAAGGAAATTGCCAGTTAAAATGTAGCTATACTGACCATCTTTAAAAGAATCTGAACACTTTGAATTTTTTCACCATGTTCAAAAAATTACATAAGCTCCTTTACCTGAATCGTGTTATATGGTGCTATTCAGCACACACACACACACACACACACACACACACACACACACACACACACACACACACACACGAAAGCACCATGAAAATGAAACAGCTATTCACAATTGATCACGTTTAGAAGTATCCAGATTCTACAAATTCTAATACCATATTCAGAAGCATTTATCCAAAAAGGTCGTAATGTAGCAACAGAGGCATCACCCCACTCTGCATTGTTGCCAAATTTATTCAAGATGGTGGGTCCAAGATGGGGGCCATAGATATGTCAATGTCGCACTGAGGTCACGAAGGGAAAATCAAATTTTGTCGCAATAACAGGTCAACTGGGCTACTGCCCCACAACCCTAACTTCACCTACACCCAGCCCTGGAAATAGTGGGAAATCCCAGAAATGGTGGAAAATTCAAAATTGTTGGCACGGATATCAGCTTTCGTGCACTCACCTTGAGGTCCGGAGACCAACTGAGCTAGTTCACAACACCACCACCAGAGAGCGCTGTTGGCCCACCCCCACCTCCTTTCCCCTTCCAGGCCTCCCCCCCCCCCCCCCGCCCTCTGGACACTGGTGGGATATTAGCTCAGTCTGTGTTGAGCTGTTGGACTGGGAGGATCTCACAATGGTAGGCTAATATAGCATGTATAAGGCATTTTTTAAGGAATTTGTTTAAGAATATTTTTTATTTATTTCTTAGATCTCAATATGGCTCAAAACTGACACTGGTATTTAAACAATTTAGACGGTGTTAAGCAATTGCGGTACTTTCTTTTTTATTCCAATAACGAATGGAACCACATAATTACATTGTCAACATATTTGAAAAACTTTCTCACACGTGCTCCATGCACCACAGCTGCAGTTGCTGGAAGGACCTATGTGCTGGGCCACTCCATACTGGCCTCCAGCCACCAGCAACCACAGGGCTGTGCTAAGCAGTTCCTGTTGTGTGGGGAAATATCTTAGTCTTCTTAGTCTTCCTCCTCCTCCTTGGCACACTTTCTTTGTGTCATACATATACCCCTGTTGTTGACAAACTGCTTCAGGAGTTATTAGATATGGTGTTTAAGCAATGTGCAGAATATTGTCACATACATATCTCGAAAATGTCACAAAACTCTGCAAATGCTGCTGTTTCTGAAGATGTGCCACCAGAAATATTAATTAAACAATTTGCTTCACAAACCTAATATATCAAAAAACAACTATTCGAAAGACACTTGCAGACAAAACACTGTGAGAGGTGTAGTTGGAGCTGCGACCATCTCCAGACTCTGGAATCACATGAATATATACTTTCTAAGCCGTGTCGATGAGAAATGATCTGTCAATCACGAACTGATTTACCAATCCCGAAACCCATATCAAGTGCAATATCTGATTTTACAAAAAAAAAAGACGATATTTGAAAGTCGACATAAACATCTGTGTAATTCCAAATAGGACGCCCACTACTTTGCGAGTTTTAACTGCTTGTTTGGAGGCACTGCCGGAGAGAGAAAAATTTCCTACAGTTGTTGTGGTGTTCATCACTTTTCTGAAACGTTGAGTGGGCTTAGTTGCTGGAGTCAGGGATTTTAAGGCTCTTATTTTTTATTTTCGTCACTTTTCGAAGCACACTATTGTCTAAGCACAGACGGGAAATCAGAACAATTACACATCTAAAAGATCATGACATATTTCGAAATCCACAACAGATTGTGAAAAAACATCACAAACAGAATTTGAAGCACTGTCCTACAAACGAGAGAAATGACTGGAATTTTCGGTGACTTTTTGATGTTCTAAAACTGCTGGTCTGGAGATGCTCTAAAGCCACAATTGCGGGTGGGGGACAGTATCCCACCTGTCTGAACTAGAGGAGAATGGTCTTCTAGGACGTTTCTCTGACACTCGAACGAGGAAGACATCACATGATGTTTGCTTTGGGGGGCGTTAACTATGCGGTCATCAGCGCCCACACAAAGGCCCAATTTTTACACAGTCCAATTTTTTTACACAGTTCAATCCAGCCACAGTCAGAAATGATGATGATGATGATTAAATGATGAGGAAAACACAAACACCCAGTCCCCGGGCAGAGAAAAGGTATCACACGACTTTCAGACTCACCGAACTTTCCATAGATACCTTCCCCATGTCTTGTTCGAACCTGTCTGTAGAGGCTCCTACGCCCCACACAAAAGATATCTTGTGATTCTCTGACATCATGAAACTTCCTGTGAATGGAACATTCTGAGTGGTTCTTCTGAATTTACCCGCCAAATTGCTGCTGCCGGGGTGGCATCACTGTCCGCCACTTTCTGCAGACGGACAGATTATTAGAATTTCAGTGGCTAATTATTTTGTACAGATCGAAAAAAAAATACAGCAGTCATATTGCACTGACAGTTAAACCCTGCAAAAGTGGTCTGCAGATCATGACATATGAAAAATATCGCCAAAGACACTTTCTCAATTACACTGCTCTGCTGCTGTCGAGGAAAGCTTGAATTTTTCGGCGCAAAATCGATCTCCAACCAGGGTATATCAACATAAGCGACTGTACTGCCGTACCATATCGATTTAGTAAACACAGTTTGTATGCTGCGCCGTACAAAATCATCACTTCTGCATCCTTCATATAGTTATCGACCACCAGACACATAAACATAAGCATATGCACCGTACATTAGCGCAGCACTAGATGTTTCCCGCGAGGTCGATCGGTCATCCACCATGGTCAATGGCCACAAGGCAACTAGCCGTGCACACGCTGGACCAGAGTGCCCTCTGCGGACCGTCCTCACTCTCCCAATTAGCGTACAAAGACTAGGCTGGTTCCCTGGCACAAAGGCGTCCGCTAACGGTACTGTTTCCGATCTGGCCTGCTTGTCGCCGTAGTTTCTGCAACGAGTTGCGATCATCTCCAGATTCTGGGATTACTATAACATATATTTCCAGAGCTTTGTCGATGAGAAATGCCTCGTTAACCACGAATTAATTCACCGATCACGAAACCGATATCAGTTGCAATATCCGATTTTAAACGCAAAAAATGTATTTATGACACTTTTAGGCTGAAATCATGGAGTAGCGTATGAAAATTTCCAGAATTCCATGTATTTTCACATGGTTTGCCACAGTGTCACACCATTTACGTGATAGTTCTCAATTCCAACCACAAAGCAGTATGCTACCGACAGCTTGCAGAGTATAATTCCGAAGATAAAGAGTGGAAATGTTATCTCTAGAAACCAGACTTACATACCGGTACCACTCCAGAAGAGTCTGAAAGCGCTGGATTGCTTTCTGCACAGCAGAACGAACCATGTCGGTAGGTATACAGGCTACTCTCTTGATATGCTATGTTTCAGATTAGCACATGTGTGAATGTTGCCCTGGTAAACCCTGTCTTCCAGGTAGCCCCACAACAAGAAATCACAGGGAGTGAGATCAGGTGATCTTGCAGGCAGAGCATTTGGGAAAGATCGGCTGATAATTCGATAATTTCCAAATGCGTTTCTGAAAAGCAGGTGAAATTCACCAGTGATGTGCGGTGGGACCCCACCTTGCATGAAAACTATTGAGTTCAGTGCGTCTCTCTCCTGTAGAGCGGACATGACATGCTGGCGAAGCATACCGCAGTAACGCTGGTCAATCACACTGCACATCTTTGGTCCTTGAGCGCCAGCCTGTTCAAAAAGGAATGGGCCAATTACGAACGGAGCCGTGAAGCAACACCATACGGTGACACTTTCACTATACAGAGCTACTTAATGCACCGTGACTGGACATGAAGATCCCCAAACATGGTAATTCTGTGTGTTCACCTCACCTGTCAGAGAAAAATGACCTTCGTCTGTCCATAGGATGGTCCAGCGCCAGTCCTCGTCAACTGTACGATATGGATCTTGTACAGATACCATTCGAGAATGGTTCGAATCGCCTTCTGTACAGTTGACCACGGGATGTTCAACTGTGGTGACACAGCACGGGCACTCCCTGGCAATCGGGAATTGTGCGCAGCATTGCCTGCCACAGCAACAGGGATTTCATCAACCAGCTGTGGTGCAACCGGTTGTCTGCCTCTTCCTGGAGCGACGCCCAGTTCTTCAGTTGATTCGAATTTCTTCATCATGCTCCGCAAAGCATGTGGAGAAAGAGGACACTTCCGTAATCCTATTAGCTGGTGATATTCTCGAAGGTGCAGCATTACCGCTGTTTTAATAATAGAGCTTCACCAATAATGCCCTGCTCCTTTAGTTCAAGCTCATATTGACACGTGAACAAGTGCACTGCGACTGGTCAGGTGTGTGAGATTATACATCACGATCACTGATCACGGCACCTGGCGGCCTTAGTTGGAACTGAACGGTGGCGCTGTGACACATCTAAGATGCTTATTATGTTGAACACAGTTCTTTCCATAACTAAAATGTGTGTAAAAATACGTCAGCAAAGCAAAGAAGTTCAACGTTTACTTAAAGAATTACAAAGTTATTTACCACATACCACACACACACACACACACACACTCTGTGGTGTGCGTACTGTAAGACCTTCAGTACACACACACACACACACACACACTCTGTGGTGTGCGTACTGTAAGACCTTCAGTACACACACCATCAGATTATTTGACTTGTCGCTCTAACGAAGTAGGCGAGTGTCAGCAATATGCCTCGTGGTCTTATCGAGGCGTGTTTATCTTCCGCCGTTAAGTCAGACGATAGAAATACCACTTGTACGCTTAGAGTAGCAGATTGACGGTGACCAACTTTAAACAGAACTTGATTAATTGTCACACACATTTATTAATATAATGACAAGCATAAAAATTACTTAACTTGGTTTTGGATGCTATTTACAATTGACATTCTGAAGTTCCTTTGGTATTGGTACGTTAATCTTATTCTCACATATATCTCTGATACTTGACAAAAGTGTCTATACATTTATCTTCATTGAATGAATATGGTAATCTTATTAGGCGCAGACTGAAACTTGACTATAGACTGGTACAGACAAATGTAGAACTCGTACAGACTGTTGCAGACAAATACAGACTGACTAATCGGAGGTCTGTACACTCATTATAATACCTCGCACGTTCATGTATCACTGCACAAGTGTGATCCGCAAGGAGAAAAGGTTCTACGTTAGCAGAAATCTCATTGGCTGCGTTACATATTAATACGCGGAACAGCGGAAGCAGAATTTGGTCCGTCTCTATGGCAGCGCCATTTCGTAGAGCGGAGACCGACGAATGCTGCGCCTGCGCTGTTGTGCTTAGTGGGGCGCGCTATGGTGGGAAAGTTGTGTATGCGCTGACTATGCGGAACTATGTACACGAAACACACACACACACACACACACACACACACACACACACACACACACACACACATACCATAGCCCCAAGTGACTGGCAGAGGGTTCATCGAAACATCTTCAAGCTATTTCTCTACTGTCCCACTCACGAACAGTATATGGGAGAAACGCGCACTTAAATCTTTGTGTGTGAGCTTTGATTTCTCTTATTTTATGATGATGATCATTTCTTCTTATGTAGGTGAGTGCCAAAAGAATAGTTTCCAAATTGCTGGAGAAAGTTGGTGATTACAGTGGCACGAGAAGATCCCGCTGTAACGAAAAACGCCTTTGCTTTAATAGTCGCCACCTCAATTCATGTATCATATCTGTGGCACTCTCTAAGGAAATGAGCTGACACAAGTCGCTTTGATACATACTGTAGAAACGAAGCAATGTTTCCTGACCTCACAAATGACAACACTAGTGATCTCACGACTAACAGAAACTGACTGCAATTTTTATACGCCTGGTAGTGCGTCAAGCTGGTAAAACACATTCCTGTGAAAGTTGGAGAACCATTAAGTTGGTGGCGTGTAAGCCACACAAAGTTCACAAGAGAAATATTAATTTTGTGGTTAGTGTCTCATGGAAAACGACCTTAGTGGGAAGCATTTATCCCAATAGCCTATAAAACAGCGTTGTTTGGTTGTATGTATACTTCCCATGGCCCTAAAAGCTATATTTCATAACAAGTGGGAACTACAGCAGATGCAGCAAATTGCCACTTTAAGCCAAAAGCGAACAGGAATGGTACAATATATTCCATTAAACACAGTAAAGAAATAGGGCTGCTGGTAAGTGTACTTCTCACAGCTCGCAAAATTATTAAGCTCTAAGTTAGATCAGCAGTAGTGCCCATGTGAGTTTTGAAATGCAGCATGCATGTCATATTACGCCAATTGAATGCAGCAAGACAAAACTCGTCAGAACAAACAAAGTGCTCAGTTAATATGTTCAGTCTCGCCTATGCCTGCCTGCTGACCTTCTGACACTTGACAAGCTTCATAGAACAATTTATATGTGAAAAATCATTAGTTTGAGGCTTCCTTCAAACTTTGCACATACACAAGTGCTCCTTTATATAATTTTTGGATAAATACATTGAAAAAGGTGCAAAAAATTCATAGTGTTCGAATAATTTAGAGTACCTTATAAATTACTTTCGAATACTACAACTTAAAACCTTTACATAATTTTCGGATGAATACTTTTGAACTTGGCGCAAAAAATTAGAGTATTTAGATACTTTTGAGAACAACAAACTGTGCTTGGCTGTTTCATTTTAATGGTGTGTACGTGTGTGTGTGTCTGTGTGTGTGAGCGTGTGCAGAATAGCGCCGATATACACAATTCATTTGAAGAAACTTACATAAATTTATAACAAAAGCGAAAAAATCTAGAGCATTCGTATGCTTTTTAACATGGTCAAGATGGCCACATTTTGACTGTCTTTTGGCATGTTGATGCCTGCTAAAATACTAAGCAGTGATTGGTTGCAACGTTTTAATAGTAAGCTGTGATCGGCCAGAGAGCGTAGGGGAGAGGTAGGGGAGGGGGAAAGAGCGCTTGTCACATGATGATGTCATAGGGGTGTGACTTTGTCAGAAATGCAAACAAATTGTGCCAGAATACCCAATAACAACAAAGCAAGTCAGAATCGACATTGTCAGTACTTCACATCCTCCATGCTAAATATGAATGAGGTTGTGGGAAAGGATGCACTTTATTCATGTTCGTCTGCAACGAGCTGTCTTGTTCAGAAGCTCGTGTGTGTGTGTGTGTGTGTGTGTGTGTGTGAGAGAGAGAGAGAGAGAGAGAGAGAGAGAGAGAGAGAGAGAGGGAATAGAGAGATGAGGTTGGGGGTGGAGGACTTAATGATGAATTAAAGTGTTTTGAAGGCGAATTGTTCAGCAGTGCCTTAGCGCTCAAAAACGAATATTTTACTATGTCTCACCTAACACAGTCACAAGTCTCTTGTAACTTAACTAAAGACTGCACTGGAAACTTTAGTTCGTACGAACTGGCGGTTCGTGGCTGGCTTCTCAAGAAACGTGGACACGGAGCTGACTCTTCCCTTTTACAACTATTAAAATTTGCATTTTAATTCCTCCGAGATGCTCTACTCCTGTGCCTGCGCTCTGCTTGTCTTCCTTCTTTTACCCCCATGTCAGAGACGCAGTTTCCTTTCCTCGTGACTAGGTTCTCACAGTCCCTTCCGTTTGCCTATTTACCTTAGGTACAGACTCGTAATATGAGTACGTTCTTTTGAATAATGTAATTTGTATCGTGTTTTCTCTCAGAAAATGTCAGCA
This sequence comes from Schistocerca gregaria, assembly GCF_023897955.1. Lineage (NCBI taxonomy): Eukaryota > Metazoa > Arthropoda > Insecta > Orthoptera > Acrididae > Schistocerca > Schistocerca gregaria. The sequence continues at coordinate 648,313,640 of NC_064931.1, read as the reverse complement.
TTTCGGATCCCGTCGAGTTATTTGAAAAAAATATTCTTTGAATTCTGTTCTCTCCGAAGTTCTTAAATTATTTTGTAACAGAGCTACATTATTACATTCTTTATCCCTATGTATAAAAGACAATATCCCGACTGACTGATTCATCATCGCCCAGTCCAGACTTCTAGGGACAGAAACTTGAAATTTACTGAGGGTATTGATCTTATACTATACACATCGTTTACGAAGGGATTTTTTGAAATTCCATCCATAAGGGGGTGAAATAGAGTATGAAAGATTTTTTGAAAATACGTGCTATTAAGACAATTTTGAGGCTAGACTTACGAAAGTTGATATTTGGTTTCTTGGTCAGAAATAAAGAAATCCGTGTTTATGCACTTTTTGGAAATGTAACATGTATGTGGGCGAAATAGTGGGTGAAAGTGGTTTTGAAAATAAATCATTGTTAAAGAATTATTAAAGTATTTTTAATCCTAGACTTATGAAAATTGGTTCAAATGGTTCAAATGGCTCTATGCACTATGGGACTTAACTTTTGAGGTCATCAGTCCTCTAGACTTACAACTACTTAAACCTAACTAACCTAAGGACATCACGCACATCCATGCCCGATGCAGGATTCGGACCTGCGACCGTAGCAGCAGCGCGGTTCCAGACTGAAGCGCCTAAAGCAGCTCCGTCACAGCGGCCGGCTATGAACATTGGTATTTGACTTCTCTATTCCAGTGTTTTTGGAAATTCAGTCTCTAAGGGGATGAAACAGAGATGAATGTTTTATGAAAATATTTCATTGTGAAAGCATTTTTGAAGCTAAATCTATGACAATTTGTTTTTGGCTTCTCTGACAGAAATAAAAAATACCACGCATTTCACTCTTTTTGGAAATTCAACCCTTAAGGGAGTAAAATAAGGGGTGAAATATTTGGCTTCTCGGTTGGAAATGCAAAAATACGTGCTTCACTGGTTTTGGAAATCCAGCACCTGAGGGGGTGAAATAGGGCTGTCATCCCCCTGCCCAAACTGCGAAGGACAGAAACTTAAAATTTGGAGACAATGTTGATCTTGTGCTGTAGACATCGTTTAAGAAGGGACTGTTCGAAATTCCGTTCCTAAGGGGGAGAAGGGCGGGAGAGAAGGAGGGGATGAAAAGTTTTATGAAATTAATTCATTATGAAAGCATTTTCAAAGCTAAATCGATGGAAATTTGTATTTGGCTTCTCTGTTAGACATAAAAAATACGCGTTTCACTGTTTTTGGAAATTCGACCCCAAAGAGGTGAAATAGTGGATAAAATTTTTTAAGAAAATATTTCCTTATATTAAGAAAAACTAAATCTATGAAAATTGGTATTCACTTCTCGGTTAGATATAAGGAACTGTGTTAGGGGATGGAAGTTTCTATGGAAGTATAACCACAAGAACGCAAAATCCACGATTAACAGAAACCTTGGATTTCAGCTACCAGAATCGCTTTTTCGTCAGAAGTACATTCGGGAAAGAGCATGCTTTCATGGCCTTAATTAGCGTGAGAAGTATAAAAGGTGTTGCAAATTGTGAAGAACATAAAAATTCGATTAAAGAAAAAGAAAGAAATCTGTGCAGACCATACAGCCTATGAGAGCGAAGCAGCGGGCACTAAGATAGTATGAAATATAAATGATAAATATCTACATCTACATCTACATCCATACTCCGCAATCCACCTGACGGTGTGTGGCGGAGGGATACACAAAAGATCTGTTAAATAAGTGCATGGATTTGTTATTGCCACTACGGATGGGAATCCACAGACGATTATATTACGTAAGACCAAAATTTCCTGAGGGAACAACTGAACTTTCTAAAATACACTACTGACCATTAAAATTGCTGCAGCGCGAAAATGACGTGCTACAGACGCGAAATTTAACCGACAGGAAGAAGATACTGTGATATGCAAATGATTAGCTTTTCATAGCATTCACACAATGTTGGCGCCGGTGGCGACACCTACAACGTGCTGACATGAGGAAAGTTTCCAACCGATTTCTCATTCACAAATAGCAGTTGACCGGCGTTGCCTGGTGAAACGTTGTTGTGATGCCTCGTGTAAGGAGGAGAAATGAGTACCATCACGTTTCAGACTTTGATAAAGGTCGGATTGTGGCCAATCGCGATTGCGGTTTATCGTATCGTGACATTGCTCCTCGCGTTGGTCGAGATCCGATGACTGTTAGCAGAATATGGAATCGGTGGGTTCAGGAGGGTAATACGGAACGCCGTGCTGCATCCCAACGGCCTCGTATCACTAGCAGTCGAGATAACTGGCATTTTATCCGCATGTCTGTAATGGATCGTGCAGCCACGTCTCGATCCCTGGGTCAACAGATGGGGACGTTTGCAAGACAACAACCATCTGTACGAACAGTTCGACGACGTTTGCAGGAGCATGGAATATCAGCTCGGTGACCACGGCTGCGGTTACCCTTGACGCTGCATCACAGACAGGAGCACCTGCGATGGTGTACTCATCGACGAACCTGGGTGCACGTATGGCAAAACGCCATTTTTTGGATGGATCCAGGTTGTGTTTACAGCATCATTGATGGTCGCATCCGTGTTTGGTGGCATCGCGGTGAACGCACATTCGAAGCGTGTATACGTCATCGCCATACTGGCGTATCACCCCGCGTGATGGTATGGGGTGCCATTGGTTACGCGTCTCGGTCACCTCTTGTTCGCATTGACAGCACTTTGAACAGTGGACGTTACATTGCAGATGTGTTACGACCCGTGGCTCTACCCTTCATTCGATCCCTGCGAAACCCTACATTTCAGCAGGATAATTCACGACCGCATGTTGCAGGTCCTGTACGGGCCTTTCTGGATACAGAAAATGTTCGACTGCTGCCCTGACCAGCATATTCTCCAGATCTCTCACCAATTGAAAACCTCTGGTCAATGGTGGCCGAGGAACTGGCTCGTCACAATACGCCAGTCACTATTCTTGATGAACTGTGGTATCGTGTTGAAGCTGCATGGGCAGCTGTACCTGTACACGCCATCCAAGCTCTGTTTGACTCAATGCCCAGGCGTATCAAGGCCGTTACTACTGCCAGAGATGGTTGTTCTGGGTACTGATTTCTCAAAATCTATGCACCCAAATTGCGTGAAAATGCAATCGCATGTCAGTTCTAGTATAATATATTTGTCCAATCAATACTCGTTTATCATCTGCATTTCTTCTTGGTGTAGCAGTTTTAATGGCCAGTACAGACAATACTCTTACATACAATTTAAACAGCGACTTAGAAGCAGTTCAAGGTCGACTGTACACATAGTACAAAAGAATGGCTGTGGCCAGGTTGATGCGAACGTTAACAGACAATGTGATTGACGCCAGGATGGGAGTGACTACGCTACAAAAGGCGGTACACCACGCCATCCACGGACAACTAAGTTCTATATTGTTGTCACCACAGCAATTCTCAACCCACTATGCAAAGGACGAAGGTAATTCACAGCAGAGTTAAGCTACATGGTGGAACCGACTGAAGGAAATTTGGCACTATTCCACGACATGTCCACCGTTGGAATGAGTACCGATGGTGCTAGGTTACATGTGTTAATTCGATTCTCAATAGCGGGCGTGAACGCGAGGTGTCAGTTCTTTACAGCGCACCTCTATCGAGTGAAGCGGTAAACTACAGGGAAGTGGGTGCAGGTAGAAACCAAGGACGTGTTAATAATTTAGGAGCAGAGGGAGAGTTACGCTCCGCTCTGATGTTGTTGTAAGACCTATGGGGATCTCAGAAGGAAAGCACTCTTTAATAAAAGAAAAAAAAAAAGAAACGAAAAGGAGGCACCACGAAGAAATTATCCGAATGGGACGGAAATCGGTAGATGTGATGCACATATACAGACAAACAATGATTACAATTTCAGAAATACTGGATGATTTATTCAGGAGACAGCTTCACAAATTTAGCAAGTCAGTAACGTGTTGGTCCATCTCTGGCCCTTATGAAAGATGTTATTCTTCGACTTTGCTAGCCAAAGCCGGGTTTGGCAAATGTCACGACAAGCAGTAGAAGGTCTCGTTGTGTGTGAGCGGGCACTATTTTGCTGAAATGTAAGACCGGGGTGACTTGCCATGAAGGACAACAAAACGGGATATAGAATATTGCCAACGTGCCGCTGTGCTGTTAGGGGCCCGCATATGACTAACAAAGGAGTCCTACTATGAAAAGAAATGGCACCCCAGACCATCACTCCCCGTTGTTGGGCCATATGGAGGGCGACAGTCAGCTTCATATTCCGCCACTGTCCGGGACTTCATCAGTCGCGTCTTCGGCTTGGAATCTCACTGACTGGAGTGTCATTTTCTTCAGTGGTGAGTCCCATCTCGAACTGAGGCCCGATGACGAGCGACGACGTGTGTGGAGACGCCCCATGCAGCGGTGGGATACCAGCCTGATTGTCGCCCGTCATACGCCGCGACAAGCAAGACACATTTGGTATGTCATCCGTGGCAACCTTACAGCATAGCGATACGTCGACGATATTCTATGCACAGGTTTGTTGCCCTTAATAGCAAGCTTATATTTCAGCAATATACTGCCCGCCCGCACACGGCGGGAGTTTCTACTACTTGCGTCCGTGCCTTCCAAACCCTACCTTGACTCCAAGTTCGCCGGATCTCTCCCTAACTGAGAACACTTGGGACATTATGGTCAAGGCCCTCGAACCAGCTCGGGATTTTGACGATCTTACGCCCGAATTGGTTAGAATTTGGCACGATATTCGGACCAATGTGTTACTAAGTTGGTCACATTGGGAGGCTCTTTCCCTTGCATAAATAAATCATCCGCCTTTCTTCTCCTTTTTTTTCAGCTAGTCTTGGGATAAGCTGAAACGAGTGGATTTTGATGGGATGTGTTAACGCCACGTCCTCATTTCCAGAGAGTAGGCACCCACTCACTGGGTTTACTTGGCTTTTTCGCCTGGAATCGTAACTGTAAATTGTTATGAACACGGGAAACGGAAAGGCACGACTAAAATGAAATTGCGGAAAGTGGAATACTAACAAATTTTTCGGCTTGTGACATAGCGGGCATGGCATTTCGTCTACTAGTTATGGACATTAGTACGGACACACTATGTGGACACCACCTACGCTGACGGAAAAAAATCTCAACACCAAGAAGAAGATGCGCAACATAAAAGAAAGTTGGTAGGCGTTTTTCTACATCTGAAAGATGACGACCATTGAGACTTCGTGGCACTCGCATAATAGTCGCGCAAGTAGCGCCACAATGAGATTGAAAATCACGTTTGCTTTATATACACGCTGTAACGGTCGTGAGCATTATTTACCTTTGACATTGGATGTGGTATGTTGATGAGTTAGTCAAGAATGCCTTTAAGACGACATAGACGCCATATGAACACCTCACATTGTTTGGACGAGGTCGTGTAACAGGGCTACGTGAAGCTGGATGTTCCTTCTGCGTTATTGCAGAAAGACTTGGCAGGAATGTAACCACTGTTCGATGATTGCTGATAGCGGTGGTCACTATAATGTACAGTCGCAAGAAGACCGGAGGGTCGTGTGGCAGTACCGAGAGGGAAGCCCATCGTGTTCAACGTATGGCTGTGGCGCGTCGTACTGCATCTGCAGCAGCAATTTGAGCAGCAGTTGGCACCACATCGACACAATGAGTTGTTAGAAATTGCTTACATCAAGCACAGCTCCGACCCAGACGTCCTGTAGAGTGCATTCCACTGACCCCAAACCACAGCCACCTGCGAGTTCAGTGTTGTAAAGCGATAGCTCATTCGTGAGCAGAGTGGAGGTTTGTAATAGTTTCTAATGAGAGCTGGATGCGCCACGGTGCCAGTGATGGCCGTGCGTTTGTTAAGAGGAGTCCAGTTGAGGGCCTGCAACCAACCTGTCTGCGTGCTAGAAACAGTAAACCAATCCCTGGGGTGCGATGACGTACGACAGTAGGAGCGTTCATGTGGTTATCCCACACACTCTGACTGCAAATTTGTACGTCAGTCTGGTGATTAGACTGTTGTGCTGTCATTCGTTTACAGGATTCCAAGCATGTTTTCCAACAGGATAACACTTGCACACATATCTTTGTTGTAACTCAACATGCTCTACAGCGTGTTGACGTGTTACCTTGACCTACTCGATTACCAGATCTTTCTTCAATCGAGCACATATAGGACATCATCGTACGGAAAACTTCAGTGTCATCCACAAACAGCATTAGCCGTCACTGTATTGACCGACGAAATGCGACAGGCATGAAACTCCAACTCACAAACGGACTCCCGTCACCTTTACAATACAATGCATTCTCGTTTGTCTGCTTAGATTCAACATTCTAGCGGTTACACCGGTTAATAATGTACCAGCATTTCGCACTTGCCATGGCTTATCTCGCGCTTACATTAACCTAGGGGCTTGCAATGTTAATCACTTAAATATGTTGCCTAGACAAATGTATTTATGAAATTTAATTACTCTAAACCAATTATTTTGTGGTGTTTCGATTTTTGTTTCCGTCACTGTGTCTCGTACCAGAGAAGCCGATAGCGGTGCTGCCTATCCAAAAATTAAACTTCCTAAATAATACCTTGAACCAGATATGTTACACTCACTCGATGAAGTAGTAGCAACACAGAAAGGGAGAATTACAGCAGAGCAAACGCTGCAGCACATACAGGACTATCGCGATAGGCAACGTGAGAGAATCACAACAACAAGCGTGGCAATCTCCAGGGCTTCGGTGGTTCTGTTTGCGACTTTTGTGATCTACTTCTGTTTCAAACGAATGTTAGTACATTACCCACATTTTCCTGCACCAAATACCCGTTGATTATCTTGTAAATAAAGCTAAGCAGTAGTAAGAGATTATGTGTAAACTAATAGATGCACTTGTAATTATATGGCAAATTTATATTAGTAAGTAAGAAATAGCTTCGATAAAAAAATCAGGATGAATAAATTGATGGGTTGGACATAGAATATATTTCTTTAGAGGAATTGGTTAATCCATACATATGTATGTAAAGATAAATATTACTGTAAATGCATATAAGGAGATTGTTACAGAAATACTCCAAGCTGAAAAATTCGTGGCGAGTTTTTAGAATGGAAAGGGAAATGATGGGAACAATAATAATAAAAAAGGAATAATATCCCAGGCGAACGCTATAAATTTTTTGAAGTTCTGCTCTCGTGACTCCAGAAGCCAAGCTGTCTGTCACTGACTGGCAGACTGCCAGCTTGGAGAAAATGCAGAATAGGTTGAGATAAACGCAGAATTGGTTGCGACACTCGTCACCGTCTGAGCGCGCAAGTTCGCTAACGAAGCACAATGACATAATGGCAACAGAAAGGCTAAGATCAGCGTCCGGTGATACAACAATGAAGCGAATCAACCGTAATGAGAAGCTCACACAGGCAGGTGCTAAAGATGTTAAAAAGAACAAGCTTCTGGTAAAAGAACAGTGATAACTAATGCTAATATATTACTTCAGAATATCAGGGATATGAAAAAAATTTGATGAACTTCTTGTTTGTTCGGAAGACTTAGAAACAGGGAGTGCTATAGACGTACTGCGCTTATCTGAATATCATATACTCACATATATGGATATAAGTTTTCACCACATGTAAGCAGAGACTGAATGGAAAAAGGAGTTGCCATGTATGTTAAAAGTTATCATAGTGTGAAAAATTCAGAAACTAAAATTTTTTGTGAAGAACAACATATAGAAGCATGTGCTGTGAGCTTTCATAAAATAATGGTAGTTTTATAATTGCAACTGTGTATAAGTCTCCTTTGGGAAATTTTCAATTATTTGTGAAAAACTTGGATTCCTTGTTGTGTTATCTGTCGGACAGAGGGAAGCAAATTATTATTTTAGTGCATTTCGATGTAGTTTTTGTAAGGTGTCAGGCAAATCCAACACCTTCCATGAAAACCCTGACATGATAAGCAAATCCAGTAGTATGTCACATAGCTCCGAATAAATCGTGACATTAAATTAACCAAAGTAATACGAGTAACGAGTGATCAAATGGAATACCACAGACTAAGACAAGAATGCCTAAATGCATGTCGTACCTTCCCACTGTGAGACCGACGCAGTTCCGAGGGGAGAAAAGAGAATAGAAGCCGAGAGCAGAACCGTGTTAAGCTAGAAGGCCCTACGATATGGGACGGACTGGACATCCACGTCGCCAGCTAACCACTAGGGCACACCACCCGCAGTTTTTAGCATGAGACTTTTTCGCGTCTCTGTTACGTCAAGGACCACCCCACAGCCCATGTTAAAAGCTGGAGCCCTCCAGAAAAACAGTATAGATTTTACGATAACACAAAAATGGCCACTACCACCTGCAAGTTTTAGCGGGAGACTTTTTCGCGTCTCTGTTACATTAGGACCACCCCCCAGCTAAAAGGACCACACAAGCTGCAGGTTTTAGCGTGAGACTTTTTCGCGTCTCTGTTACGTTGCAAACTTTAAAAACATTGCCCCACCACGAAAAGTATAACGTTTCTCATTGGATAGACAGAATTTTTGTAGGCGGAGCTTAAGGTTAACATTGAGACCCTGATTGGTCAGATGAAAACACAGCCAGATAGTTTTTTTAAACCAACTTCGGTAAATTGTAGGAAGGAGAAGTTAGGAGAGGAGAGTTAGTTCCGAGACGGCGAGCTGGATGGCTGCTGCGCCGGCCGCCGCCCCCCTGACGAACACCGACAAGATAATGAACGCAAGCGATGCCGCATAACAGCGCATAAAGCTTCACTCAGAACTGCAGAAGTCTCATCTGTTACACCCCCTTTTTGCGTAATACTAGTGTCGATCGTCAATTAAAGCTCATGGTGTTCACATTTGCCACTTGAAGTAAAAAATCTGAAACGCGATGATTTTCCTGTTATATAGTTATTGAGAAGCCACATCAGCCACTGTAATCTACGACAAGTTAGATAAGTAATTAAAGATAATTGAGGGTCACTGTAGACCATTTTGATAGTTTTCTCTTTTGTGAAACTTAATTTAAACCTAGATTATAGATGTGATATGGCATAGGTCATCCTTCGATCCATTGTAGAACTTGGAAACCCATTCAGGGAATATTCGTTCACATTTTTGTTGAACGCACTTGGTTTTTATTTACCATCCTGTATTAAAACATTTCCTTTTATGAATAGTGCAATTTATAAACGATGTTTTGTGAGTAGAATAAAATTTCCAATGGTAAACTTAACTGCTTTTTCGACGTTATTTTACCAGCTAACTAAAAATAGGAAAGCCTTGAACCCCTTCCACTAAATTTAGTTAGTATTAAGATTCTTTTACAGGGAGTGAAGTGGAGATGACGCTGAGATCATTAAGTATTTGGTTATATCATCGCTAGTCTCACTGAACTCTTCTGAATTCTACATGTCATGTGTGGTCTGGCGTCTCCTTACCAGCAACAGGTCCCAGGTTCAAAATAGTTAATTCCCTAAAAAACACGCTCAGAGCGTCGTTGCGCGAAAGTGGTAGGGAGACACGATATAGAACAAACAGACACCACCATGAACGTTTAGATTTTTCTGGAAGAATATGATGGAAAGAATGATATTGAAATGTTGCTCGGTTCTTTCAATTTGACATCAGTTATTGATCTTCCTACTGGGATAGTACAGGAAAGTAGCACAATGATAGATAATATTTTCGCAGATCAAGATAAATGTAATCGAATAAACATTTGTAATGTTATGAATGATACTTATGATTATTATGCACAACTAGTAACAGGATATGACATATCTCCATACAGTAACGGAAAACAGTTCTCTAAAATGGCGCGTTCAACTAACGATGTAACGATTGTAAATTTTAGGGAAAGCTTGCAGCAGTTAGTCTGGGACGAGGAATCGGAAACCTGATGCTAATTTAAAGTATAACTTTGATTCGTTTGTGAGTATTTTTGAGAAAGTTTCCCTAAGAAAACTGTGAAATATACTTGTAAGAAACAGATAAATGACATGACTAACTAAAGGGATAAAAATATCTTGTAATCGGCAAATGGAAATGTACCTATTAGCAAGGAAGAATAATGAACCAGAAAGTCAACTATTATAAAAAGTACGATACTATATCAAGGAAAGTTATTAAGAAGTCCAGAAGTGTGTGTATTATGTCTGAGATTAGCAATGCTGATAATAAAATTAAAACAATCTGGAATATCATTGAAAGGGAAACAGGGAACCAAGAGGATAGGAAATCCGTACTACAATCTGACTGAACGACAAGTTTATTAAAAACAGACAGATGTTGAAAATATTTTTAATAATCATTTTTAAATGTTGTGAAGAAAATAGGATCCAGATGTTCATTATAAAAGGAAAAGCTGTATATGGAAGAGGCAATACCCATGCAATTTGATAAAATTGAAATTCTATTCCCCTCTCCTTCTAAAGCTAGGAAAATAATAAACTCACTGAAAAATAAAAGATTGCATGGAATTGTTGGCATCTGCAACAAAGTACTAAAGGCTTGTTCGCAACAGATAAGTAGGATTCTCAGCTCACTGAAACAGGATATTTTTCCATGATAGGCTGACATATGCTGTTGTTAAACCATTGCAGAAAGAGGAGATAGGTCTGAGGCCAACAACTACCGCCCAATATCACTTCTGACATCTTTGTCCAAAGTTCTTGAAAAAATAATGTATTTAAGAGCAGCTCGATATATTTGTAAAAACAACAAGCAAACCGCTAATTTGGTTTTCAGAAGGGCGTTTCAACAGAATATGCTACATATGGTTTCACTGATCAAATATTAAATGCTCTGGATAACCGAACATCATTAATTGGGATTTCTGTGTGATATTTCAAATGCTTTTGATTGTGTAAATCATGGAATTCTTCTAGACAGCCTTACGTATTGTGGCATGAGTGGGGCACTGCACAAATGGTTCATTTCATATCTAACTGGAAGAAGACAGAAGGTTGAAATAAACAATTCACATAATGCACAAAAATCAGCAGGTTCCTCAAACTGGCGAGGTATCAAAAATGGGGTCTCGCAAAGTTTCAGTCTTGGGTCCCTTATTGTTCTTAATATATATTAATGACTTCCTACTGTATGCTCACAAAGATGCTAAACTTGTTCTTTTTGCTGATGATACAAGTATAGTAATCACACCCCAAATAATAAAAAAAAACAGGAATTAGCTGAGAAAATTGAATAATATTTTTCAGAAAATTATTAAGTGGTTCTTTGCAAATGGACACTCATTAAATTTTGATAACACACAGTTTATGCACTTCTGTACAGTAAATGGCACAATACCATTAATAAATATTGAGTTTGAACAGAAGTTTGTAACTAAGGCAGAATATTCCAAATTTTTGGATGTGTCCATTTATAACGGTTTGAACTGTAAGAAACACATTGATGATTTTTGTAACGTTTGAATTTAGCTAACTATGCTATTAGCGTTATTGAAAATTTTGGCAATAAACATATAAGTAAATTAGCTTACGATGCCTACTATCATTCACTGCTTATTTTGAGATAATTCATCATCAAGGGGAGACGCAAGGCAAGTGAGCTTTAAAAAAAAGCACTCCGTCTTCATGCCATGACTGGCCTACCGGGAACATCCGACCGCCATGTCATCCTCAGAGGAGGGTGCGGATAGGAGGGGCATAGGGTCAGCACACCGCGCTCCCGGTCGTTATGATTTTATTCTTCACCGAAGCCGCTACTATTCGGTCGAGTAGCTCCTCAATTGGCATCACGAGGCTGAGTACACCCAGAAAAAAAAAATGGCGACAGCGCATGGCGGCTGGATGGTTACCCATCCAACAAGCCGAACAGCGCTTAACTTCGGTGAACTCACGGGAATCAGTGTATCCACTGCGGCAAGGCCGTTTCGATTTTTAGATTTTAGCATATATGAAATGCCTGGTCTTTCCTGCGTGAAACAGTTTTTGTTTTATATAAATAAGACAGTTTTTTCGTGAGATATGATGGTTTTCCTGCAGCTCTGAGCAATCTGGCATTTAAACGCCACGCCTTTATTTTTGCGCCATGCAGAGATAATGCACAGCATTCTTTTACTGCTTGTATATTATTTCATGCTTATATTGTTTGTCCAGAAGAGAATGGGGTCAAGGGTGAGAAGATTCTTGAAAGAGAAGTCAAAAATAGTGTTGGAAAATGGTAAGAAGATAGGTAGTAATGGTCGCCTGACAATTGTTGAAATAGATACATTACAGAATTATTACGGCTTAGCCATAAGAAGAAATGTAGGGAAATTAGAAAAAAGCTGTATGAACTATCTTTTTCCATAAGCTTTTCACAAATGAAAATCCAGTGTACGGTCTTTGCTCGAATGATCCTGACACTTCGTGCAAGTACAGGAGAAGTGCCAGATATGACTACAAACATTCGTTAGCTGCATCAGTAATGAATGAAATTAAACTCATATTTAGAGACCTTTGTAAAGACACCTTCTTGAAGAAATGTTTTCATGGGAAAACTCAAAATTTAAATGAATGTGTGGATTCTGTCATTTGGAACCGTTTACCGAAAACTGTATTTGTTCAGTTTACAACCCTCAAATTTGGTGGTTATGATGCTATTTTACGCTTCAATGATGGTGTAATTAGAAAATTGAATGTTTAGGAATTATTGGGCATAAAATCTAGTGGAAATACTGCAAAATCCTTGGTGCAGATAGATAAAGAGAGAATCCGCGAAGCAGATATTGCTAATTTAAAATGCACAAAAGAAGCCAGACAGAAAAGTAGAGGGACCAACAGAAGAAAATAAGATCAGTATGATTCAGATGATCCTCAGTATGGTGCAGGAAAATATTAGTGGTAAGTAATTCTCATCAATAACTATACTGAAATTGCAATATTAAACTTTAAATGTATTTTTCTCAAAACTACATGTTTTTAGAATGAATTTTTCACTCTGTAGCGGAGTGTGCGCTGATATGAAACTTCCTGGCACATTGAAACTGAGTGCCCGACCGAGACTCGAACTCGGGACCCTTGCCTTTCGCGGGCAAGTGCTCTACCAACTGAGCTACCGAAGCACGACTCAGACCTGGTACTCACAGCTTTACTTCTGCCAGTACCTCGTCTCCTACCTTCCAAACTTTACAGAAGCTCTCCTGCGAACCTTGCAGAACTAGCACTCCTGAAAGAAAGGATATTGCGGAGACATGGCTTAGCCACAGCCTGGGGGATGTTTCCAGAATGAGATTTTCACTCTGCAGCGGAGTGTGCTCTGATGTGAAACTTCCTGGCAGATTAAAACTGTGTGCCCGACCGAGACTCGAACTTTCGCGGGCAAGTGCTCTACATTTTTTTACTTTCAAGTACCATTATTTGATAAACTAATGGGGTTACAAACATGAAATTTGGTCAATTTGTACTGCAGATGGTAATAAGTTATTACAAGTAAATTGAGAACCACCAAACAATCATAAACTGGTTTATTATAATTAATGTACAAAAAAGTTAAATTTTACTAGTGAAAGAATAATATTTTTCTTCAAAACCAGAAGAGGTATTATGTTAATTTTACTTGTAAATTGAGGGTATATGTTATATATATGCAGCAAAAATTTCATTGTTTTGTTACTTATAGTTCTTTTGAAAAGTGTATCTATTCAAAGGGTAAAATAGCATTGGAAGAAGCATTGGGATAAAAATAGCCTTCCGTCTCCCTTAAGAAAAAAGTATGCATTTCACAAAAGCAGGTAATCAAAATAATAGCTGGACCCCAGCCAAGATCATCTGGTAGACACTTATTTAAGGAACTTGGGATTTTCACAGTAGCTGCTCCGGACACTGCGAGAGGGCTGTACAAGCAATGATCACACGCACGGCACAGCGGACACACCAGGAACCGCGGTGTTGGCCGTCGAATGGCGCTAGCTGCGCAGCATTTGTGCACCGCCGCCGTCAGTGTCAGCCAGTTTGCCGTGGCATACGGAGCTCCATCGCAGTCTTTAACACTGGTAGCATGCCGCGACAGCGTGGACGTGAACCGTATGTGCAGTGGACGGACTTTGAGCGAGGGCGTATAGTGGGCATGCGGGAGGCCGGGTGGACGTACCGCCGAATTGCTCAACACGTGGGGCGTGAGGTCTCCACAGTACATCGATGTTGTCGCCAGTGCTCGGCGTAAGGTGCACGTGCCCGTCGACCTGGGAACGGACCGCAGCGACGCACGGATGCACGCCAAGACTGTAGGATCCTACCTAGTGCCGTAGGGGACCGCACCGCCACTTCCCAGCAAATTAGGGACACTGTTGCTCCTGGGGTATCGGCGTGGACCATTCGCAACCGTCTCCATGAAGCTGGGCTACGGACCCGCACACCGTTAGGCCGTCTTCCGCTCAAGCCCCAACATCGTGCAGCCCGCCTCCAGTGGTGTCGCGACAGGCGTGAATGGAGGGACGAATGGAGACGTGTCGTCTTCTGCGATGAGAGTCGCTTCTGCCTTGGTGCCAATGATGGTCGTATGCGTGTTTGGCGCCGTGCAGGTGAGCGCCACAATCAGGACTGCATACGACCGAGGCACACAGGGCCAACACCCGGCATCATGGTGTGGGGAGCGATCTCCTACACTGGCCGTACACCTCTGGTGATCGTCGAGGGGACACTGAATAGTGCACGGTACATCCAAACCGTCATCGAACCCATCGTTCTACCATTCTTAGACCGGCAAGGGAACTTGCTGTTCCAACAGGACAATGCACGTCCGCATGTATCCCGTGCCACCCAACGTGCTCTAGAAGGTGTAAGTCAGCTACCCTGGCCAGCAAGATCTCCGGATCTGTCCCCCATTGAGCATGTTTGGGACTGGATGAAGCGTCATCTCACGCGGTCTGCACGTCCGGCACGAACGCTGGTCCAACTGAGGCGCCAGGTGGAAATGGCATGGCAAGCCGTTCCACAGGACTACATCCAGCATCTCTACGATCGTCTCCATGGGAGAATAGCAGCCTGCATTGCTGCGAAAGGTGGATATACACTGTACTAGGGCCGACATTGTGCATGCTCTGTTGCCTGTGTGTATGTGCTTGTGGTTCTGTCAGTGTGATCATGTGATGTATCTGACCCCAGGAATGTGTCAATAAAGTTTCCCCTTCCTGGGACAATGAATTCACGGTGTTCTTATTTCAATTTCCAGGAATATATATATATATATATATATATATATATATATATATATATATATATATATATATATGAAAATTGTGAAATTACAATGAAATCCAGACCTTTAGCTGCATACAGGCTATCAACGGGGACAGTGTATCCCGACAGGGACTAGAACCCGCGACCTCCTGCTTACATAGCATACACTCTACCCGTCTGAGCTGACTGAGCTGCAGAGGAAACAGAGGGTAGTGCGACTGCAGGGATTGATATCTGGGACGCTCCCCGTGAGACCCACACTTCCAACTTACTGTCCACCCACTACATTTGTTGTGCCCCTGCCCACTCTACTCAGTATTCGCGGCAGTCAATCTACCGATTCCCGTAAGAGTGCATCCGCACTGAAGAAGATCATTGGCAGGTAAGCCTTATCTATGTGAAGATGGTTTCTGTTTTTTCGAACATGTCTTCATATATTACTATATGAAATTTGTTGTTAATAACCAATCCCAATTCAAAACCAATAGTAGTGTGCATAGCTTCAACACTAGGAGAAAGGCTGATCTTCACTACTTTCGGTTAAAGCTAACTTTGGCTCAGAAAGGGGTGAATTATGCTGCCACAAAAATCTTTGGTCACTTACCAAATAGCATAAAAATCTGACAGACACTAAACCAACATCTATAAACAAATTAAAAGAATTTATGAATGACAATTCCTTCTACTCAACAGACGAATTTTAGATAAAAATAAGTGATCTTGCAAAAAAGAAATAAAGAATAAAAAATAAACAATAAAAATCTTGAATTATGACATATAAAGAAATTATTTGTTAAACTCACACGTTCTACATCATTACGAATTGTCGTATTCATGGTCTACGGGACAAGGATTAATGTAATCTAATTTAACACTCAGGGTCGACCGACAGCGCAAGTCCGAGAGCGAATTACAACGACATAATGGCAACAGAAAGATACCATACTTGTGACGGAGCAGAGTGTCACAGGAAGGGCCAGATACTGCGCAACAGTCACAGAAGGAAGAGAAAAGGGCGTCTGAAAGACGAAGTACGAAAGGCTGAAATCACCGGGAGAGCTGACAAAACGGGGAAACTAGTGCATTTGATGTCATTGCTACTTCCACTGCAGCAGAGTGTTCGGGAAGTGCCAACGTAAATACTACGCCTTTGTTAATCGATGATCTCAGTTGCAGCTGTCCTGTGGAGTGGGGAGGCTACGTCAGTCGACACTCTGCACGCCTACTCATCAACGATCATCAATAGAGCCGCAAATCTTGCTGAAGCGACGCAGTAGTTTCAACTTCAAGGTCATCACTGATGGGTAGCAGAGACTGCCATCAACCAGCTGGCCTACAGGAGCTTGAGCAGCAGGGCCAAGGAGCTGTTCGCAGTCCGCTGCTGGTACCATTCTCGCAGCCGTCACTGATGCTGTCAGTCTCTGTCTTATAACTGGGGGACGCATGTCTTAATCTGCACGGCAATTAGTAATTCAGGATGGGCTGGAGGACAGGCCTCCACGTTACATGTTTTCGATGTCAACGAGAGCATTTCAGCGATCAGTTCGCTGAGTTGCTGTCCATCATCTTCCCGTGCGAGTACACCGCGGGGTACCGACCAGCCATGTGGTGATGGCTGTCACACGAACCGTCCACTATGCAGCGGTACTGTCAGGTGCACACGAGCCTGCTACTGCTGAGGTGGCCCAGATATCACCTCCCCGACTGAGCTGCCAGCGCTCTGGAAACACAATTATGCAATTTTGTATTTCTGAACAATAACTATGGCACTGTGTATAATGTTTTCTTGGAACTCTCGAGTGCAAACATATCCTCATCACTGCACCCTGCTCGGCACAATCCTTACAAGTACAGGGATCTTGGGCCAGATCCCTGTAATACAGGGTGTATCAAAAAGAATCGCCAGATTACAAAAAAAAATCATAACTATTATGTTATTTGACACAGGGTGTTTCAAAAATGACCCACAGACTGCGTTGTCTTCTATATCTTTCACATCACTTGCAGCGCCATCTGTTGTTGAAAATTGTAACTACTGTAATTTCGAAAGTTTGTCTGCCTGAAAATGTACTGTTGTCCCAAGCATATTGCAACAAACGGTGTATTTCTATCGCTGCTCGTTTAGTTTGTATTGCTGTTTCAAATATACCGGTCATTTTTGAAACACCCTGTATATGTGCGTGAACAACGTACTGTTGGAAAGAGGAAACTCTCGAGTTTTATGTGGTTCCAGTCAGGTAGCAGCAGTGTGCGCCCACTTCAGTTCTAGTAGAAATGGTGTCGGGACAGCAGAAAGCATTTTGTGTTCGACGTTTTGCGCAGTGTGAGCCAGTAATAACTGTGCAGGGTGCCTTTCGTTCTAGGTATGGTGTGGATCCTTCTACAACACAGAACATTAGACGATGGCATGAACAGTTCCGAGAAACAGGTTGTTGTACAAAGGCGAATCGCCAGGCCGTCTCCATGTGTTTGATACAGATGTCGAACGCATCCACCATAGTTTCACAAGGAGTCCGCAGAAATCCGTTCGCCTTGCAGCTCGACAGCTCAACATGCCCCCGATGACCGTCTGGTGTGTGTTGCGTCTACGTTTTTACACACGAAACTACACAAAATTCAGCAAGTGAAACCTCTTTGTGAAGGTAAATGGAAATGCCATGTGTCTAGGGCCGTTCGCGTGGTGCAAGTCTTTCGAGTTGACGCCACTTCGGCGTTCTTGCGTGTCGATGGGGATTAAATGATGATCATAAGGACAACACAACACATAGTCCGTGAGCGGAGGAAATCTCCGACCCAGCCGAGAATCGAACCCGGGCCGTTGGGTATGACATTCCGTCGCGCCAACCACTCAGCTACAAGGGGCAGAATTCGTGAAGGAGACAAACAACATGTGGAGTTTTATAATTTTGTTGTTTGCAAGATGGAGGATGACAGTTTTCTTCCACGGTTAGTGTTTAGTGAAGTGGCAACATTCCATTTAAATAGAAATGCGAACCGTCATAATGTAAGCATATCGGTTACGGAACAACCGTATGAAGTTGTACAACATGACATTGATTCACCAAAATTTAATGTGTTTTGTGTAGTTTCATGGTAAAAGGCGTATGGTCCATTTTTCTTTGTCCGGAACACTGTTACAGGAAGCACATATCTCGATATGCTTCAAAAGTTTCTTTTTCCGCACTTGGAGACTGATTCGAACGACTTCATTTACTAGCAGGATGTGGTACCACCACTGGCATCTGGAAGTGCGGGAATTTTTAAATCAGAGAATTACTCAACGATGGATAGGTCGCTCTGGACCAAATGGCTCTGAGCACTATGAGACTTAACATCGCAGGTCATCAGTCCCCTAGAACTTAGAACTACTTAAACCTAACTAACCTAAGGACTTCACACACATCCATGCCCGAGGCAGGATTCGAACCTGCGACCGTAGCGGTCACGCAGTTCCAAACTTAAGCGCTTAGAACCGCACGGCCACACCGGCCGACCTGGACCAAATGATTCAGCTTTACATTGCTGGTCTCCAAGTCACCGGACCTGACTGTGTGTGATTATTTCTTGTGGCGTTTATAAAAGACTCTGTTTATGTGCCTCCGTTACCAACAACAATGAATGAACTTAGACATCTCATAACAGCAGCTGTGGAAGCTGTAACTCAAGTCATGCTCGCTGCCTCGTGGGAACAATTTGAATACCGCATGTGACATATGCCGTGCATCTCACGGGAGGCATATTGAACACCTACGGAAAAGGTATGAAAACAACTTTTTTAGTTTCCCGTTCATCGAAAAACAATATTTATTTTATATGTTTTTTAGTTTCAGAAATATAGGCGTACCAAATCGGATGATTCTTCTTGACACATTCTGAATATTAACAGCGATCGTTTTAGTAGTTCCTTTTACGACAGCAAGCTCAAATACGTAGTGTGGTTGTAAGTATCTTCGAGGTGGCGATCTCGAATTTTCATCAGAAAAGATAACCAACATCGTGTCACAAAAAACGATTTTATAAGAAAAAATCAAAGCTGCGGAACAAACACAACAGCTATGGAACAGTTTTCACTGACAAAATTTAATAGTACTTAACCAAACCAAACCATTTACTACTCGCTCCTCGAGCAGCAAGGCTTATTTGAAAGGACCAAACGTTTTTCTGCTGTAAAGATTCATATTACGTTGCCTTAATAAACTTTCATGTGTTATTGAAATACAGACACAATATACTGCATACGATTGGTGTAGAAATATTGTATTTTTGTCAAGGAATTTTTACTGAAGCAAAAAATTGTGCAAAACATAAATACCCTTGATATAATGGACATGCAGTGAATAGTATTACCCGCATAGCTGCATTTCTCACGTGTGACGCATTCACAATATCCTCGCTTAAGCTAAGAGCCCACTCATGAATACCTGGAGTGCAGTGTAACTGACACATACCCGGCCGGATAGCAGTGCACGTTAACACGGTGCTTCTGGTATTCGGGCAAGTGCGCCAGCTGCGCATCGAATCTGTGCGGCGGATTAACGATGAGGGCCAGCGTGCTGGCTAGAGAGGATATGGTTTCTAGGCGGCGAATACCAGGCTGGTAGCCACGTCCTGCCTCATTTACACGATTCGCATATATCTAGAAAACATTTGCACACTCTCATATGGATAACACTACACGTACGCAGTTGGGGTACACAAACTCTGTCCCAGGTGCTAAAAGGGTGGCGACAGGAAGGGGATTCGGTCACCATGAAACATAAGCAATGCCAAATTCGGTAATAACCACGCCGTACCCGTGCAGTTTACGAGATAAAAGCAAATGAAAAAAAGTATAGTTGATACATAAGTCAAGTACATGTCACTATACTTCGGTTTTGAACTTTCTACAAAAATATTTGCAACATATTGTTTGACGCATATGTGGTACCCAGTATTTGCTTTAAAATTTTTTGATTTAGCATAGAAACAGTTTTAAAATACCGAGGATTAAAAAGATGGAGTGTACGAATTACATTCGCATATGTTTATGCTTTTCTTATCTTCTATTAAAATCTTTTTTTTCTGTAACGGTACACTAAATGCAAGTAAACGTACGAGAAATGCGTTCAGTAGTCTGAAGAATTTACCGTTAACTACGAAATGGAATAAAACACTGGATTTGATGTCGGCCTGTTACACAAACGCCGTTTCTTCATGTAAACCCAAACAAGTTTCGACATATTTGTGCCCATCGAAATTGGCTTTCCTTCATTCAAATCTGTAAAATGTGAACATGATTCAAGCAATAATTATCCTGTGAAAGTTAGACTTAAAACAGTTTTTGTCTGCTGTCATCATTACCTTAATTTTCCTACATAATTGTGTTCTGTAGAACTCTCTTTGTAGAGTCAGGTATTTGTAGCTTGCCATCTGCAACTATACGATGTTAATGTGAGTTTGGTTGGATAGTTAACACACCACTCTATACCAAAACGCAATTACGTTGTGCGAAAATATTTCACGACTATATTTGCGAGTACTTACACGTAGCTTTAGAAAATCCTTTTTTATCTGCTTACCCGTCAGCTGCTACAAGCACACAAACACTATAGATATTTTGCGGAACTTATGTCGTAAATACCTGCGTTTATATGTGTGCGTGTGTGTTTAGCTGTTTGTGTTGTCTTTTCTGGGAAGTACGTTTAATGTGTTAAATAATGTAGAGTAATGGTTTATAATCTGTTTTCCTTCTGCTAATATCTTTTGTATGTATTGCAAGTTAATGGAATAATCTATGGCTGGAGTTTTGTATTTTAGTTGGTGATAGTTTTGAGCTATTAGACGGTCAGCAAATGTTTTATGTGAACTGCTACTTTTTAGGGCTGTGAAGTAGTCTGGATATCTTGTTTCAAAGTCTTAAAGTACCTATATGTTTGCAACTGACAAGAGTTAATAGTAAGTTCGTGTATGCCTGATCTGTTGAATTTGTCTCTGGGTGTTTCCTGTGCTCTGAGCTTATTCTGTGTTGTGTTGTCTGCTCTATACGGTCTATGAAGTCCGGATTTCTTTAAAATTTCAAATATTCCGTGAATTATTTTACACGCATCAAAAAGTTTCGCATCACCTCGGTTCCCAGAACTCCTGAAGGTAGACCTTGACTGTGATATTGTATCACAGACACAGTTCCTTCGACTGTTTAGGGATGTCACTAAACCCACCCAAAAATGTAAACAACTAAGCATGAGCAGCGCCTATTAGACGGACGGGGTCCGATAGCCGATAGTTCCAGTCAGTCCACCAGGAAGGAGGTACACGGCTCGTGTTGTCTGTAGTTCAACCATGCCTAGACGGTCAATACCGCGGTTCGAGTGCGCCTGCATTGTTACTTTGTGTGTGTGTGTGTGTGTGTGTGTGTGTGTGTGTGTGTGTGAATTTCTAAGGGACCAAACTGCTGAGGTCATCGGTCCCTAGACTTACACACTACTTAAACTAACAACACACACACCAATACCGAGGGAGGACTCGAACCTCCGGCGGGAGGGGCCGCACAATGTTACTTTGTGACAGGTATGGTTCTCAACCATGGAAGTGTCCAGGCGTGTCAGAGTGAACCAAAGCGATGTTGTTCGGACATGGAGGAGTTACAGAGAGGCAGAACCTGTCGATGATATGCCTCGCTCAGGCTGCCCAAGAGCTACTACTGGAGTGGGTGACCGCTACCTGCGGATTATGGCTCGTAGGAACCCTGACAGCAACGCCGCCATGTTGAATAATGCTTTTGGTGCAGCCACAGGACGTCGTGTTACGACTCAAACTGTGCGCAAGAGGCTGCATGATGTGCAACTTCACTCCCGGCGTCCATGGCGAGATCCATCTTTGCAACCTCGACACCGTACAGCGCGGTACAGATGGGCACAACAACATGCCGAATGGACCGCTCAGGATTGCCATCACGTTCTCTTCACCGTTGAGTGTCGCATATGCCTTCAACCAGACAATCGTTGGAGACGTATTTGGAGGCAATCCAGTCAGGCTGAACGCTTTAGACACATTGTCCAACGAGTGCAGCAAGATGGAGGTTCCCTGCTGTTTTGGAGTGGCATTATGTGGGGCCGACGAACGCCGCTGGTGGTCATGGAAGGCGCCGTAAAGACTGTACGATACGTGAATGCCATCTTCGGACCGATAGTGCAACCATATACGCAGCATATTGGCGAGGCATTCGACTTCATGGACCATAATTCGCGGCCCCGTCGTGTACATCTTGTGAATGACTTCCTGCAGGATAACGACATCGGTCGACTGTAAAGGCTAGCATGTTCTCCAGACATGAACCCTATCGGACATGCCTGGGATAGATTGAAAAGGGCTGTTTATGGACGACGTGACCCACCAACCACTCTGAGGGATCTATGCCGAATCGCCGTTGAGGAGTGGGACAATCTGGACCAACAGTGCCCTGATGAACTTGTGGATAATATGGCACGACGAATACAGGCATGCATCAATGCAAGAGGACGTGCTACTGGGTATTAGAGGTACCGGTGTGTACAGCAGTCTGGACCACCACCTCTGAAGGTCTCGCTGTATGGTGGTACAACATGCAATGTGTGGTTTCCTGAGCAATAAAAAGGGCGGAAATGATGTTTATGTTGATCTCTGTTCCAATTTTCTGTACAGGTTCCGGAGCTCTCGGAACCGAGGTGATGCAAAACATTTTGATGTGTGTATTATTGTATGTGAGTGTGTACCATTTTGATTTGTGTGTGGGTTCTTGCTTTTTTATGTTTTCCATCTGTTCTTCGGTGTTCTGCAAAGTGATATATACATGTAGCTTGTTCATTCGTTTTCTGTTTGAATATTTCTTGGTTTAATTTCTGTATCATATGGTTAACAACACAATCCTCTACCGCTATTTGTTTTATTGTGTTTAGCTCCTGTGTGTAATTCAGTTCTGTTGGGGGTGTACCTTTTGAACTTCCTTTTTCGTGTGTCATTGGGTGGTTTGGTTGATTGTGAATGGTGGTGCTCGTGGTTTCGAGTTGCCTGAAAATTGTAAAATCGTGAGTTGTTTGTTCCTTGTTCGCTGAGCTCCAGAAAATTTAGCATCTGGTCTGTTTCTAATGCGTAGTGAATTTTTGGGTGTAAAGAGTTTATTTCATTGTGTAACTGCTTTATGTGTGTATGTGGTTCATCGATCAGGCATAATATGTCATTAACATAACAGTACCAGTATCCAATTCTGCATAACCCAATAATGCTGAAAATTAAGGTGATGACAGCAACAGACAAAAACTGTTTTAGGCTTAAGTTTTGTAGAATGCTATTACATAAAACATGTCCACATTTTACAGATTTGAATACAGAATACCCACTGTCAATGGCATTAAGATACTGAAAGAGGTTTGGATTTATGTGAAGAAACGGTTTTCGCATAACAGGCAGACGTCTTATCTAGTCTTCTACTGCAAAAGCAGCAAATCCAAATGACGAAATAAAACAATAATCAGCTGTGTTGGCTCAAGTATATGTCACCTTTAACTGTTTCAACTACCTGTGGATAAATAAAAAGCATCGATACGCTAATAACCTTACACCTTATAAGTACATAGCAATTTCGATCACGAATTTGTCCAAGTTAGATCACTGATATATGATAATTGTCAGCGAATCAGATATTTTAAGAAGATTCGCGTTACTGTATAAAAAATTTTCATGTTATATCTCTTTGTTCTTTGTTCAGCAGGAATGGTGTGACATTCCCCCCCCCCCCCTCCCCCTCCAGTCTGGACTCGAAAACTGCAGTCGGAAGCACAGAAGTGTGGCATTATTCCACTCGATACTGCAGAAAATACGTAACAAGCCCTATGCTGCACATGTGTCAGAAGAGCCCAGTATGGCCGCAAATATCATGTGACGCGACTTCAGCCAATCACGAATTACAGACGGTGGCAAGGCACAGGGGAAAATGCTGGCCACACTTGGAGCTTTACATTCTATGCGCCAGCATTGCCGCCGCCGCTTCCGCCGCACAAATTACTGGGCAAGATGTAATTCGCCAAAACTTTTTTTAACGATTTTTTTCTTTTCGCATTACGTAATAGAGCCGACTCAACTTAGTCTCGATAAGAAAATGGATGTTTAAACTTTGTAAAAGCTATGTTTTAATGTGTACTCCTTTAACATGTTATATTATCTGTATACCGAGAGACAAAGCTGACGAAACCCAGGTTGCAGTGAGAGATGCTCCATCACCAGAGCGAGTGGGTACCAGCGCGCGTCGGCAACGCTACAACTATTACACCTGGCCACCAGAAACATCACCGAAGGACGCTAAAAATGAACTTAACATGTACAAGGGATGATCACCGTTCTAAGATTGTTCGAAAAATGGTTCTTAGTTCAATCCTTGAGGAAGGAAGAGTGAGCTGTCGCTGTTAGCACGCAGACGGGTAATGGTCGGTCGTAGGGTGTATAAAAGGACACTGATGTGTCATAGTTTGATTCTGAATACTAGTTCTTCATCAGTAATGATATACAGGGTGGTCCAGTGATCGTGAATGGGCCAAATATCTCACGAAATAAGCGTCAAACGAAAAACCTACAAAGAACGAAACTTGTCTAGCTTGAAGGGGGAAACCAGATGGCGCTATGGTTGGACCGCTAGATGGTACTGCCATAGGTCAAACGGATATCAACTGCGTTTCTTTTTAAATAGGAACCCCCATATTTTATTACATATTCGTGTAGTACGTAAAGAAATATGAATGTTTTAGTTGGACCACTTTTTTCGCTTTGTGATAGATGGCGCTGTAATAGTCACAAACATATGGGTCACAATTTTAGACGAACAGTTGGTAACAGGTAGGTTTTTTTAAAATTAAAATACAGAACGTAGGTACTTTTGAACATTTTATTTCGCTTGTTCCAATGTGATACATGTACCTTTGTGAACTTATCATTTCTGAGAATGCATGCTGTTACAACGTGATTACTTGTAAATACGACATTAATGCAATAAATGCTCAAAATGATGTCCGTCAACCTCAAGCATTTGGCAATACGTGTAACGACATTTCTTTCAACAGCGAGTAGTTCGCCTTCCGTAATGTTCACACATGCATTGACAATGCGCTGACGCATGTTATCAGGCGTAGTCGGCGGATCACGATAAAAAATACCCTTCAACTTTCCCTACAGAAAGAAATCCGGGGGCGTCAGATCCGGTGAACGTGCGGGTCATGGTATGGTGCTTCGACGAGCAATCCACCTGTCATGAAATATGCTATTCACTACTACTTCAACCACACGCGAGCTATGTGCCGGACGTCCATCATGATGGATGTATATCGCCATTCTGTCATGTAGTGAAACATCTTGCAGTAACATCGGTAGAACATTACGTAGGAAATCAGCATACATTGAACCATTTAGAATGCCATCGATAAAAGGGGGGCCAATTATCCTTCCTCCCATAATGCCGCACCGTACATTAACCCACCAAGGTCGCTAATGTTCCACTTGTCGCAGCCATCGTGGATTTCCGTTGCCCAATAGTGCTTATTATGACGGTTTACGTTACCGCTGTTGGTCAATGACGCTTCGTCGCTACATAGAACGCGTGCAAAAAATATGTCGTTGTCCCTTAATTTCTCTTGTGCCCATTGGAAGAATTGTATACGACGTTCACAGCCGTCGCCATGCAATTCCTGGTGCATAGAAATATGGTACGGGTCAATCGATGTTGATGTAGCATTCTCAACACCGACGTTTTTGAGATTCCCGATTCTCGCGTAATTTGTCTGCTACTGATGTCCTGATAAGCCGCGACAGCAGCTAAAACACTTACTTGGGCATCATCATTTGTTGCAGGTCGTGGTTGACGTTTCACATGTGGCTGAACACTTCTTGTTTCATTAAATAACATAACTATCCGACGAACGGTCCGGACACTTGGATGATGTCGTCCAGGATTCCGAGCAGCATACATAGCACACGCCCGTGGGGCATTTTGATCACAATACCCACACATCAACACGATGTCGACCTTTTCCGCAATTGGTAAACGGCCCATTTTAACACAGGTAATGTATCACGAAGCAAATACCGTCCGCACTGGCGGAATGTTACGTGATACCACGTACTTATACGTTTGTGACTATTACAGCGCCATCTATCACAAAGCGCAAAAAGTGGTCCAACTAAAACATTCATATTTCTTTACCTACTACACGAATGTGTAATTAAAAATGGGGGTTCCTATTTTTAAAAAAACGCAGTTGATATCCGTTTGACCTATGGCAGCGCCATCTAGTGGGCCAACCATAGCGCCATCTGGTTTCCCCCTTCAAGCTAGACGGGTTTCGCTCTTTGTAGTTTTTTCGTTTGACGCTTATTTCGTGAGATATTTGGCCCGGTCACTATCAATGGACCACCCTGTACTTCGACAAGTTAACTGAAATTAATTTGTTCAAAATACGGCAGCCAGTCTTGAGGTCGGGAGTTTAATCGATTGGATTAGTACTGAGAAGTGTTAGTGCCTGCGTGACTACTCAATGTGATTAGATTCGGAAGATAGCTAGGTGGGCGTCCGTGTAACGCGACGCACTGTGGATAATCGGTACGGAAATACCGTACGCGATTATATGGCAGTTCTGTTGATGAATTTTCAAGAATAATTGGTCGTACCGGCTATTAGTTGTTGTGGAGGTTTCTTTTCTTTGGTTAGGGATTTATGTGAATGATGGAGAACTCATGCGTTAACTATCCAATATTTTGGATAGTTTGCATTACGTGTACAATAGAGGGTGACACAGCTGATATAATAGTGGGTGTAAAGAAATACGGAGTGAGTATCGGCCAATTAGGATTATTATTATTGCGTGTTCTAAGGTATTTGAACAACGCTTGAGAACCCCACGACCAGTTACTGAGGTGAGACTTGTAGTTTTGAGGTTCGGACGGCGCAACTTCATATCATTGTACGTTGATATACTGTACCATATGTCACGATTGTCCTTGGAAACATAGTATCTTCCTATATTTTGATAGAGTCAAGGAAGAAAATGATCCAATCAAGAAACATTTAAAGGAGGACCGAACGGTGATTATCTTTTACCATTCAAGTGCTGTAATTGATTTAGTAACTGCAAGGTATAGTCGGTACGAGAATGTCAGCGCCTGAAGAGGTCTAAATTTTGCTGCTATCTTAAAGTAGAATACAAAGTGGCGGTGACACTTAGGTTTTCTGTTGGTGCTTTTTTTTAGTTTGTCTTCCGATTAGAATGGGAATAGCTTTTAAACAGCACTTGAACCAACCAATATAAACCGTGACAACTAAGATTTTCAAGAGAAAAATAAAGTTGTTTAATTATGTGAAAGTTAAATTTTAAAACTGTGTTCTACGTACGTCATTTGTAGTACAGAGAAAGTGCTAAAGAAAGTTTTCATTCTTTTTCTAGAGAGAAAGAACGAGATAAAGATACTAAAATAAAAAAGAAACAGAGATAAGGTGATTTTTTTCAGAGTTGCTTTACGGAAAGTTAATCTCATTTATTGGACTTGGCAAACACCAAGAATATAATACTACGTAAACGTACAAAACAAAAGATTTAGGTATACGTTTTATGAGAAATATGTAATAATAACTGTACTGAGTCGGATTTGGACAAAAGAAGAAATCTTTGGGAAGCAAAAGATAATACAAATACTTAAAGAGAGGAAACATTACGAAAAAATAGGTTCGTAATAGACTTCCAACGTTGAAATAAAAATGATGAATTCTCAGGTTGCGGAATGAAATGTTCGCAACGGAATGTAAATGAACGTAATAATAATATCGTTGCTTCATCAGACACGTACAAATACATAATATTTCATGAAAGTATACTAAAGCCCTACATCAACGTCTACATCTACATCTACGTGATTACTCTGCTACTCACAATAAAGTGCCTGGCAGAGGGTTCACTGAACCACCTTCAAGCTGTCTGTCTAGCGTTCCACTCTCGATGGCACGCGGGAAAAACGAGCTCTTAAATTTTTCTGTTCATGCCCTGATTTCGCTTATTTTATCGTGATGATCATTTCTCCCTATGTAGGTGGGTGCCAACAGAATGTTTTCGCAATCGGAGGAGAAAACTGGTGATCGAAATTTCATAAGAAGATCCTGTCGCAACGAAAAACACCTTTGTTTTAATGATTGCCACTCCAATTCACATATCATGTCTGTGGCACTATCTCCCCTACTTCGCGATTATACAAAACGAGCTTTACTTCTTTGTATTTTTTCGGTGTTATGCATCAGTCCCATCTGATGCGGATCCCACACCGCACAGGAATACTCCAGAATAGGGCAGTCAAACTGGTGTAAGCAGTATCTTTAGTAGACCTGTTGCACCTTCTAAGTGTTCTGTCAATGAAACGCAGTCCTTGGTTGGCTCTACCCACAACATTATCTATGTGGACGTTCCACTTTAGGGTATTTGCCATTATAATCCCTAAGTATTTAGTTGAATTTACAGCCTTCAGATTTGTGTGACTTATCATGTAATCGAAATTTAGCGGATTTCTTTTAGTACTCATGTGAATGACTTAACACTTTTCGTTATTCAGGGTCAATTGCCACTGTTCGCACCATACAGATCTTATCTAAATCATCTTCTTATCTAAATCATTTTAAAATTTGTTTTTGTCATCCGATGACTTTACAAGACGGCAAATGACAGCATTATCCACAAACAGTCTGAGACGGGTACTGAGATTGTCTCCTATGTCGGTAATATAGATCAGGAACAATAGAGGGCTATAACACTTCCTTGGGGAACGCTGGATATTATTTCTGTTTTACTCGATGACTTTCCGTCTATTACTACGAACTGAGACCTTTCTGACAGGAAATCACGAATCCAGTCGCACAACTGAGGTGATATTCAATAGGCACGCAGTTTGGTTAGAAGACGCTTGTGAGGAACGGTGTCGAAAGCCTTATGGAAATCTAAAAATATGGAATCAATTTGAGATCCCCTGTCGATAACACTCATTACTTCATGAGTATAAAGAACTAGTTGTGTTTCGCAAGAACGATATTTTCTGAATCCATGCTGACTACGTGCCAATAAATCGTTTTCTTCGAGGTACTTCACAATGCTCGAATACAGTATATGTTCCAAAATCCTACTGCAAATCGACGTTAGCGATATGGGCTTGTAATTCAACGGATTACTCCTACTTCCCTTTTTCGGTATTGATGTGACTTGAGCAATTTTCCAGTCTTTAGGTACGGATCTTTCTGTGAGCGAGCCGTTGTATATAATTGCTAAATATGAAGGTATTGTATCAGCATACTCTGAGAGGAACCTGACTGGTATACAATCTGGACCGGAAGCCTTGCTTTTATTAAGTGATTTAAGCTGCTTTGTGACACGGAGGATATCTATTTCTATGTTTCTCATCTTGGTAGTTGTTCTTGATTGGAATTCAGGGATATTTACTTCAACTTCTTCGGTGAAGGAGATTCAGAAAATTGTGTTTAATAACTCTACTTTAGTGGCACTGTCATCAGTGACTTCACCGTTGTTATCACGCAGTGAAGACATTGACTGCGTCTTGCCACTGGTGTGCCTCATGTATGACCAGAATCTCTTTGGGTTTTCTCCCAGATTTCGAGACAGTGTTTCGTTGTGGAAATTATTGACAGCATCTCGCATTGAAGTACGTGCTATATTTCGAACTTCTGCAAAACTTTGCCAGTCTTGGGGATTTTGCGTTCTTTTAAATTTTCCATGCTTTTTTCGCTGCTTCTGCAAGAGCGATCTGATCGCTTTTGTGTACCAGGGGTATACGCTTACATGATCAGATCAGAAGGAGCTCAGATTGTCTCTTAAAAAGGCGTTAAGAGCATTTTTATCGGTTTTTTAAATAGATATACTTTGCGTTTCTTTTTTGATGGTTGTAGGAGTTACGGTGTTCAGCCTAGCAGCTACTGCCCTGGGGTCGCTAATCCCTGTATTCGTCACGATACTCACTATTTGTCCAGGACTATTTGTTGGTAAGAGGTCAAGTATGCATTCGCAAACACTTATGCTTCGAGTAGGCTCATGAACTAATTGTTCAAAATAATTTTCTGGGAAAGCATTCAGTACAATTTCGGATGATGTTTCATGCCTGCCGTCGACTTTAAACGTATAATTTTTCCAGCATAGCGAGGGTAGGTTAAAGTCACCACCGACTGTAATTGAATGAGTGGGGTACCTATTTGAAATGAGACTCAAGTTTTCTTTCAACTGATCAGAAACTATATCTTCTGAGTCGGGGGTCGGTAAAATGACCCGGTTAATAGTTTAGTCCGATTGTCAAGTATAGCCTCTATCCATACTACACTCCTGGAAATGGAAAAAGTAACACATTGACACCGGTGTGTCAGACCCACCATACTTGCTCCGGACACTGCGAGAGGGCTGTACAAGCAATGATCACACGCACGGCACAGCGGACACACCAGGAACCGCGGTGTTGGCCGTCGAATGGCGCTAGCTGCGCAGCATTTGTGCACCGCCGCCGTCAGTGTCAGCCAGTTTGCCGTGGCATACGGAGCTCCATCGCAGTCTTTAACACTGGTAGCATGCCACGACAGCATGGACGTGAACCGTATGTGCAGTTGACGGACTTTGAGCGAGGGCGTATAGTGGGCATGCGGGAGGCCGGGTGGACGTACCGCCGAATTGCTCAACGCGTGGGGCGTGAGGTCTCCACAGTACATCGATGTTGTCGCCAGTGGTCGGCAGAAGGTGCACGTGCCCGTCGACCTGGGACCGGACCGCAGCGACGCACGGATGCACGCCAAGACCGTAGGATCCTACGCATTGCCGTAGGGGACCGCACCGCCACTTCCCAGCAAATTAGGGACACTGTTGGTCCTGGGGTATCGGCGAGGACCATTCGCAACCGTCTCCATGAAGCTGGGCTACGGTCCCGCACACCGTTAGGCCGTCTTCCGCTAACGCCCCAACATCGTGCAGCCCGCCTCCAGTGGTGTCGCGACAGGCGTGAATGGAGGGGCGAATGGAGACGTGTCGTCTTCAGCGATGAGAGTCGCTTCTGCCTTGGTGCCAATGATGGTCGTATGCGTGTTTGGCGCCGTGCAGGTGAGCGCCACAATGAGGACTGCAAACGACCGAGGCACACAGGGCCAACACCCGGCATCATGGTGTGGGGAGCGATCTCCTACACTGGCCGTACACCTCTGGTGATCGTCGAGGGGACACTGAATAGTGCACGGTACATCCAAACCGTCATCGAACCCATCGTTCTACCATTCCTAGACCGGCAAGGGAACTTGCTGTTCCAACAGGACAATGCACGTCCGCATGTATCCCGTGCCACCCAACGTGCTCTAAGTCAACTACCCTGGCCAGCAAGATCTCCGGATCTGTCCCCCATTGAGCATGTTTGGGACTGGATGAAGCGTCGTCTCACGCGGTCTGCACGTCCAGCACGAACGCTGGTCCAACCGAGGCGCCAGGTGGAAATGGCATGGCAAGCCGTTCCACAGGACTACATCCAGCATCTCTACGATCGTCTTCATGGGAGAATAGCAGCCTGCATTGCTGCGAAAGGTGGATATACACTGTAATAGTGCCGACATTGTGCATACTCTGTTGCCTGTGTCTATGTGCCTGTGGTTCTGTCAGTGTGATCATGTGATGTATCTGACCCCAGGAATGTGTCAATAAAGTTTCCCCATCCTGGGACAATGAATTCACGGTGTTCTTATTTCAATTTCCAGGAGTGTGTTTCGCAGGAACTATCTACTTCAAATCCACTACAAGGCAAACTACTTCTGACAGCAATAAATACTCCACCACCAATTGAATTTAATCTATCCTTTCTGAACACTGTTAGATCGTTAGAAAAAAATTCTGTTGAGCATATTTCCGGCTTTAGCCAGCTTTCTGTACCTAGAACTATTTGAGCTTCAGTGTTTTCTATTAGGGCTTGGAGCTCTGGTTCTTTCCCAACAGAGCTGCGACAATTTACAACTACAATACCGATCGTTTCTACAACTAACTTACTGTGTTTTACCTGCCCCCTTTTAGACGGACGCCCTTTTTGTGGTTCCCTGAAGCCCTCTAACCTAAAAAACCGCCCGGTCTCCTCCACACAGCCCCCACTTCCGGTGTCCTCGCTTCCTGTGTCTAGTGGACTCCTGACCTATAAATCGGAACCCGGAAACCAACCACCCGATGGCGCAAGTCAAGGAATCTGCAGTCTACACGGTCACAGAACCGCCTGAGCCTCTGATTGAGACCCTTCACTCGGCTCTGCACCAAAGGACCACAGTCGGTTCAATCGACGATACTGCAGATGGTGAACTCCGCCTTAATCTCGCAAGCAAGACTGGTAATCTTTACCATTTCCGCTAGTGACCCAAAACCAGAGAGAATCTCCTCCGATCCAAAGAGACATACGTCATTGGTACCGACAGTGTCAGATTTTTTTAAAAAGTGAATAGAGCTGTTGGTGAAGTTCATATTAGTCGATCGCTATTAGCATGTGTTCCAGCATAATACTCGTAGAGTGACGTTGATACGTGTTGTCTGCGTGTCGGCGTGAGTTGTTATTTTTTGGGTTACGAAAAAGTTCATGCCAGTGAGGAGAGCATACTCAGGTTTCAACGTTGTTCTATTTATTTAATGCATGCCAAACTAGTCTCATAGGTGTTGGTTATCGTAGGAATTCTTCTTATTAATTAAAGTCAGATGCGTTATCCGAAAACTTTTTCAACTACGATATTTAACATCGTCCATCTAGTCCGAAATTAGTATTTTGTCGAGGTTCAGATTGATATTGTGTTTGTCAGCGGCGCTCTTCTTTTGGAGATCAGCCATTAGTTACATCGTTGGTGAATTCAGCGTTGTAAGCGAAATAACCACAGTTCACGTTTGGACAGGATTTTGCAAAAGTGGCTCGTCTAACAAATCGTAACTGATCTTCCGGCAAGTTAAATCATACGCGGTGCGGTGTACCATCCATTGTTCATTGCCAATTGCACTGGGTACACCAGGATTGAAAAGGTGGATTTTTTCTAATCTGTCCGCTGCAACACGAGGTGTTAATCTAATTTGTACGGCGCATTAAAAAGGTTCGCTGATGTTCCACCTCTCATATCATTGTCAAACTCGTGGCACACGACGCCTGGAGCCTGCGTTCTCTTCGTTCTCTCTAGTCTTATTTATGTCTTGGTTGACGTCCTACTTGAAAGCTTCCTAACTATTTTGTAGCTGAACATAGTATATGAGAACATGTGGCCTCAATAAAACTTCCCGAGCGTGTGCCCTTTTTATACTAAACTTTGACTCAAGAAATACTCTATAACGCAATCTGAAGACGGTTTCACAAACATAAGAATAAGACATGCTTACTTTGTGCATCGAGAAGAAATTTGGGCCTGGGTGAATATTTGAGTACTATGTGTTCCGGCGTAACATCAAGCGCCGGCGCGTCGACCTGGAAGGATACAGCAGAGAAGGCTGTGAGACGACGTCAGCCAATAGAACGCTAATTAGGACGACACCACGACAGGAGCGGCACCTATACGAAGAGAATATAAGCTCCGCCCCAGGTAGCCTCGGGTGCGCTAGACGACGCACTAGAAGACGCAGTAGAAGACGAGCTGTGATATATACTCTATAGCAGTGGCTCATGAACTTGTGTGATTTGCTTGCATGGAAATTGTATATATCGAATGACATTGATTATATGAATGTCGCCATTTGCTTGCGACCCATCTTTGTAAAAAGGCAAAGTTGAATATTGTCAAATTAATTTTCTGTAATAACCTCCATTAATTTGCTTGAATGTTGTCTAGCTGTCCGAGAAGAAAACTTCCTAGGCTCTCTATATTAGAGGAGTGGGCAGGACATAACACTATGAGGGTGTGAGCAACAGTCTGTTATCCTAACCAATGTCCACACAAGAACATGAATATAATAATCACGCCGAACATAACCTGTAAACAGAAAGCAGTCTCACAAGGAACCACGTGAGTGCGAAGTCGCAAGTTTAATCTTTGAAAAAAAAAAAAATGGAAATGAGCGTTCGGCGTCATTGGCCGGGAGGCCCCTTACGGGGCAGGTCCGGCCGCCTAGGTCTTATTACATTCGACGCCACATTGGGTGACCTGCGCGCCAGATGGGGATGAAATGATCAAGACAACAGAACACCCAGTCCCTAAGCGGAGAAAATCTCCGACCCAGCCGGTAATCGACCCGGGTCCGTAAGATGGCAATCCATCACGCTGGCCACTCAGCTAAGAAATGTATGTCTGGAAGGTGGAGAGGTCAACCTTCTATGGGATGTATGTATTAAACTTCATAAAATGGACATCGTTCACATTCAAAAAGTATTCAAAACAAAACATTAACGTGCACCATGAACACCGAATGAAAAATGGCGCGTCACAGTGATGACAAATCTCGAAAGCGAACTATTTGTGAGTTACAAACCGTGTAGAACGTTCTGCTAGGTTTCTGCTCTTAAAGAATGCATATAGAATCATATTCGTGTAACCGGGTGATGTGATCTGATAGAATGTGATGGCATGCAAACGAATGTCAAACAGTCTGTCGCGGATCTTATCGGGAAACTTACCATCCTTTAAGGCTCACTGCTCGTATGTTTTATAGATACGGAAAAAACAAACAACCAGAGAGTTGGAGTCGAAAAAACAACTCCTTATTGAACGATGGAATAAGTTTTTTATCTCGTCTGTAAATTTTCGGCCCGATTCCGCAATTTTCTGGACATCCTCAAGTTGACGCTTTGTTTGAAATTTCTTTATCGTACGTCTTCCAATTCTGTAGTACTGTTTGAAGTTATGCAATCATTCACTGCTGCCCTTGAAATCACTGGAACCTATGTCGCACGCAGTTTGACGTGCATAACGTAGTAGATTGTATCGAGCATCCTTGAAACACGTAACACCAGCTTTGTAACAAGTGCGCCTTGTCTTCCTTTGAATCCGTAGATTATTGCTTACTTAAAATCTCTTCATAACTGTTTATTTACTATCCTGCGGGTGGTCTTCCATGTACGTAATTATGTTTAGTACCCACACCTTTGACAACGATTGTTCTTTACTAAGTTTCACTGGAGACGGGATTTGTGGCTCCCGGTCCGACATTGATGATGAACTGCGTGGTCCGACACCTGTTTCAATATCACTCTCACTTGTTAACTACGTATCGTCATAACTCTACTCCTCGTGCTCATTTTCCGCACACTCGACCATATACGACACAGTGTATTACATCGACTCATCTGGCAGAAAAGGTAATATTTCATCTGCAATGTCTCTCTTACTCTGCGAAATTTCTTGGGTTCCTTTTTGACGAAATGTCAACTTCGGCAACTGTTGCTGTCGATATAACGCAACGATTCCTTTGTTTATCGTTGCCATTGCTCTCTTTTGTATCAACGCCACTAGCACTGTAGCACAGTTGTGAGTTACTCGTCGACTAAGCACTTCAACTACGCTCTGTAGCCTCATGTTGAGCTCACCATGCCGGCAGGAGTGGCCGACCGGTTCTAGGCGCTAAGTCCGGAACCGCACTACTGCTACGGTCGCAGGTTCGAATCCTGCCTCGGGTATGAATGTGTGTGATGTCCTTAGGTTAGTTAGGTTTACGTAGTTCTAAGTTTGATGAACTCAGCTGTTAAGTCCGATAGTGCTCAGAGCTATTTGAACCATTTTGAGCTCAGCATTGGATACATCCAGTCCCGCCCCCTGTTGGCTTTAGCAGATAATGTTGTGGTTGCATGACAGACAATATGTGGGGCGTCGAGCGCTGTAAAGATCATTGGCCTCTTTCAAATTCGCACCCAAGGGGTTCCTTGTCAGACAGAGTCTCAGCAACACTACGTATCTACTGAGCTGTAATAATAATAACTGATATTATTATTTCCTGTGGAGCACTGGCCTGGTTCGAGCCCTTAAATTGGACACCACTTCGGCGACTTGCGTATCTATAACCTAGCTGTAAAGGCATGCAAAGAATTGAAAAAGGTTTTTTCTGACTGCAGTTTCACCTCGCAGTTTCTGGTTACGGTAACTTTCACAGTAATGTATGTGCTCAGATTAAACATAGATTCGAGGGTCAATTCGCAAGCACTCGTGCAATAAAATTTTTAACATGGGTTTCATTAAGTGACTGGAGAAACAAAATAAATCGTCGATATGTTAGTTAAATTTCTTATTCTACATGATTACTCTGCAATTCACATTAAGTGCT
The DNA here is from genome assembly GCF_023897955.1 of Schistocerca gregaria. NCBI lineage: Eukaryota > Metazoa > Arthropoda > Insecta > Orthoptera > Acrididae > Schistocerca > Schistocerca gregaria. The sequence continues at coordinate 648,277,148 of NC_064931.1, read as the reverse complement.
TGGCAGAGGGTTCATCGAACCACAATCATACTATCTCTCTACCATTCCACTCCCGAACAGCGCGCGGGAAAAACGAACACCTAAACCTTTCTGTTCGAGCTCTGATTTCTCTTATTTTATGTAGGTTGGGTTCAACAAAATATTTTCGCATTCGGAAGAGAAAGTTGGTGACTGAAATTTCGTAAATTGATCTCGCCGCGATGAAAAACGTCTTTGCTTTAATGACTTCCATCCCAACTCGCGCATCATATCTGCCACACTCTCTGCCCTATTACGTGATAATACAAAACGAGCTGCCCTTTTTTGCACCCTTTCGATGTCCTCCGTCAATCCCATCTGGTAAGGATCTCACAACCGCGCAGCAATATTCTAACAGAGGACGAACGAGTGTAGTGTAAGCTGTCTCTTTAGTGGACTTGTTGCATCTTCTAAGTGTCCTGCCAATGAAACGCAACCTTTGGCTCGCATTCCCCACAGTAGTATCCTTGTGGTCTTTCCAACTGAAGTTGTTCGTAATTTTAACACCCAGGTACTTAGTTGAATTGACAGCCTTGAGAATTGTACTATTTATCGAGTAATCGAATTCCAACGGATTTATTTTGGAACTCATGTGGATGACCTGACACTTTTCGTTATTTAGCGTCAACTGCCACCTGCCACACCATACAGCAATCTTTTCTAAATCGCTTTGCAACTGATATTGGTCTTCGGATGACCTTGCTAGACGGTAAATTACAGCATCATCTGCGAACAACCTAAGAGAACTGCTCATATTGTCACACAGGTCATTTATATAGATCAGGAACAGCAGAGGTCCCAGGACGCTTCCCTGTGGAACACCTGATATCAGTCCAGTTTTACTCGATGATTTGCTGTCTATTACTACGAACTGCGACCTTCCTGACAGGAAATCACGAATAAAGTCGCACACCTGAGACGATACCCCATAGGCCCGCAGCTTGATTAGAAATCGCTTGTGAGGAACGGTGTCAAAAGCTTTCCGGAAATCTAGAAATATGGAATCAACTTGAGATCCCCTGTCGATAGCGCGGAATTAATGAGACTTATTTCAAAAGCAACAACAAGTGAAAGAATACACGTGTCCTATGATGGTCTAGGTGGTATACTGGGCCATAATATATGAAACATTGAAGAAAGAAAACTTCTAGACACATTAACATATCCTGAACACATTTAATTAACGGAAATATTCTACATCTACATCAGTACTCTGCAAGCCACCTGACAGTTTGTGACGGAGGCTAATTTGGTACCACCATCTGATCACCCCATCCCTGTTCTATTGGCAAATGGCAGGTGGGAACCATGATTGCTGATAAACCTCGACATTAGCTCTAATTTCTCGACTTTTCTCGTTACACTTATTTCGCGAGACGTATGTGGAAGGAACGTACTCTGCTGCAGCCAGTATGCCTACCGTACCGATAAACGACCAAAAAACTGATAGAGTACTATGTGCATGGACCACAATCTACCCCTTTGGACAAAGAAAATTGAAAATTATCTACTTAAATTTTATTTCAGTGAAAGTGAATCTGTAATGTTGTTTTTCTTTCAAATCTGTGAGATGCTAAACTCTGGACTTTCTGTTTTGAATCATGTGCATACCAGACCTTAAAACTGATAGCTTACGTAACCTTAAGTATTGGTGACGAAATTAACTGCGAGAATGCAAAGAAAAATCTAACAGGGGGAATTCTAAGAAAATCATGCCCTGGCAGTTTATTATCACAAAATCTGACTATGAACTTTGAAGAAAAACTGAGTACTTTGAATCTACAGTTGGTTCCTGTGAAATTTAATTAAAGAAGGAATCTGTTTCTTTTACACTATTTGTCTTACCTGGGTCGCACCGGATAACGGCGTGCAAACTGTTCTCGTAGCTGCTGCGTCTCTCAATAACAGAGCTGTAAAATGTAACTACTGAGATACGCAAAGGCGCAATGCGTTCTCTGAAAACATTGCTATCATTCTTGGTCCATAATATTTTATAATGGTTTTAATTAAACTGAAAATAAATTGGCGCCTGTGATGTGGACAATGACTCTGGGTTAAATGAACTCAATACCAATCTCATACCATTTGATTTAACAACATCTAATGAAACTCAAATAATCGTTAAGCTTTTTCTGAAATCACGTAACTGTAGTCCAAAAATTACAAACGTTAAACTTCACATTGACAATCCTTCCTTAAACAAAATTGCAAAATCTAATTCTTAAATCCACCTCTCTCACAATGATCGATAAATCCTAACAAAAAACTGAAAAGCAGAAATGTTCCTGGTCTGGCTAGCTGACGACCCAAGAACGCTGCACTATCAAACCGCTGCTACAAATAAAACAGATTTTGTCATTACCTGTAATCCATTATGCACAAAGAGTATAATCGTACCAATGTAAAAATCAATTTTTTTTCTCTCCACAATAAATCTGCCATTAATCCATAGTATAATTCCCAAAAATCTCCATTGTTTGCTGCTTGCTGCTGGATCCCAACGGCCTAGTATCACTAGCAATCGAGATGACAGGCATCTTATCCGCACGGCTGTAACGGATCGTGCAGCTGCGTCTCCATCCCTGAGTCAACAGATGGGGACGTTTGCAAGACAACAACCATCTGCACGAACAGTTCGATGACGTTTTGCAGCAGCATGGGCTATCAGCTCGGAGATCATGGCCGCGGTTACCCTTGACGATGCATCACAGCCAGTACCGCCTGCGATGGTGTACTCAACGACGAACTTGGGTGCACGAATGGCAAAACGTCATTTTTTTGGATGAATCCAGGTTCTTTTTACAGCATCATGATGGTCGCATCCGTGTTTGGCGACATCGCGGTGAACGCGCATTGGAAGCGCGTATTCGTCATCGCCATACTGGCGTATCACCCCGCGTGATGGTATGGGTTGCCATTGGTTATGCGTCTCGGTCACCTCTTGTTCGCATTGACAGCACTTTGAACAGTGGACGTTACATTTCAGATGTGTTACGACCCGTGGCTCTACCCTTCATTCGATCCCTGCAAAACCCTACATTTCAGCAGGATAATGCACGGCCGCATGTTGCAGGTCCTGTACGGGCCTATCTGGATACAGAAAATGTTCGACTGCTGCCCTGGCCAGCACATTCTCCAGATCTCTCACCAACTGAAAACGTCTGATCAATGGTGGCCGAACAACTGGCTCGTCACAATACGCCAGTCACTACTCTTGATGAACTGTGGTATCTTGTTGAAGCTGCATGGGCGGCTGTACCTGTACAAACCATCCAAGCTCTGTTTAACTCGTTGACCAGGCGTATCAAGGTCGTTATTACGGCCACAGCTGGATGTTCTGCGTACTGATTTCTCAGGATCTATGCACCCAAATTGCGTGAAAATGTAATCACATGTCAGTTCTAGTATAATATATTTGTCCAATGAATACCCGTTTATCATCTGCATTTCTTCTTGGTGTAGCAATTTTAATGGCCAGTAGTGTACATACTCAGTATCCTGTGACCCATGGTGACCCAAACGCCCAAGAAGAGCTTGAAATGTTGTGTGATGCGGTTGGCGTCTATGAGGGTACTTGGTTTGGTACAGCCGTCCTGCTTCTCGACCGTTTCGATCTGCTTGTTCCCGACATGAATACCGGAGTATTCTGCTGATTACATTACGCGCGTCAACCACACAGCCTGAAACACAGTAGGAACACACGGCACATGGTCAGAGGAACTTTCATTCCTCAGCACCAGCTACCATGGCAACGATGCATTTCCAGACACGTGTTCATAGGACGTTTTTTCCTCCATTTTCAGTCAGGAATCCGTCCCTGCAGTTTGTCGGTTTTATTAATGTTCACCCTGTATATAGGGGTCACCTGACTCGACTAGAATATATTAACCAATCGATAACCTGGTACAGAATGTCTTTGCAACAGGCTAGCGACTCATTTGTGAGCTTTAGTGTCCTACAGTGAAAGTGTACAGAGGTTGTATCAACGACATTATTTTAAGAATCCGTTGTGGAAGCGTACCTTCACATGGCATTGATGTCTGAGGTGGACGTCAGCTATGACGGCACGTTAAGTCCTACCGACTTCCTGTCGTGGTACGGATCATGATCCCAAAAATCCAGACACCTTACATACTCGCGTCTACCACAAAAATCTAGCAAAATATAACGTCTGTGTAGCTCCATAGCAGACATTATGGTTCATCCTGGTTTGTGAAAGTGTACCTACGAAAATATTTTTAAATCTGCAGATGAACTAATTCAACCGAAACCGTCCATAGCGGTTAATAAATCGTGATGTAAGCTGTCTTGTTCATTAATAATAAATCAACGCCGCGTGAGGTAGCCGTGTGGTCTAAGGCGCCTTGCCGCGGTTTGTGCGGCTCCCCCCGTCGGAGGTTCGAGTCCTCCCTAGGGCATGGCTGTGGGTGTTGTCCTTATTGTAAATTTGGTTACGTTAGGTTAAGTAGCGTGTAAGCCAAGGGACCGATGACCTCTGTAGTTTGGTCCCATAGAACTTACCACAAATTTCTAACTTTCCAAATAAATCAAAGTCACTGGCTTTTCCTGCGACAAAATATCTACTTTTTGAAAAGACTTGAGTTTGCTAGACACTATTGAAACTGGTTTGCTCTTGAGAGACTAGAACTAGTTTTCTCCGAAGTGTCAAAATTTGTCTTCTTAAAACGAACAGACATGTACATCATCTGCTAAAAATTACCTATACACCTGTTGGTGGACATTAATATGAGTTATGTCCATCCTTCCCATTTATGAAACATTGGACTCTGCTGGGGACACTTTTTATGAGGTGCCTGAATATCTGTAGAGAAATGGCAGCCATTCTTCCTCAGTAGACGAAGACAGTGATGTTGGACGCTGGGGTCTGGAAAAAAGTCGACGTTTTAACTCATCTTGTACATGTCCATTGCTTACAGGTTGTGACTCTGGACAGGTCAGTCCATTTTAGGAATGTTGTCCATCGCCTCACAGATGCTGTTTTATGACGGGGTGCATTGTCATGCTGATACAAACAGTCATCGTTACTCTATTGTATGCTGTAAAATGTGTTGATATCCTCGTGTCTAATCATCCATTGTCCAGTGACGTCGCTCGTTACTCCACCTCAACTGGAGAAATATGGAGCATTCGGGAAGCTGCTCAACCATTCATTTTAACTCCCTACACAGAGTCTTGGTGCTAGCTGGACTGCTAGTATCACATTTAACTGACGGGTGATTCCTACCGCTCATTTCTCTCCGCAATGGTCGACGGTCCCTGTCCGTCAGCGCACGAGGTCTGCTTGGTTTTGGTTTAGCTGTGGTTCTCCCTTCGGTGTTTCACTTCATAGTCACATCACCAACAGTCTACTTAAGCAGCTTTGAAAAGGTTGAAATGTCCCCGATGGATTCGTTACTCAGTTGACATCCAACGGCTAGTCCACGTTTGGAGTCACTGAGCAATCCCGAGTGGCCCTTTGAGCTTCTACTGCTTCTCTACTGATAACACAGTAATCCCTTCCGCCTTTTATACTGTTGGGTTCACCGTTCGTGATATCTAGTGGCCAGTTCCGCATTTCGTAGCGGTGTCCCGATTCTTTACATCCGGCAGTGTAAGTTCCCTGTGACAAACACTGCAGAGCAAATACCCTGCAACTGTTGCTGTAACAACACACGACATTGTGGTCTGAAGAACGCTGTCGTGGTACTCTCTAGGGTCATTAGCCAGTGTGGTAGGTACTCTCGACAAATTTGTTTCCAAATACATCCTCGAAAATCGCAATTACCAACCTGGAATTGTCGTATCCTTAGGGAAGGACAGGAGCTTTCAGAATGATAATGCACCTTACCGCACTGTAGAGATGAATGCAAGCGGTGAACCACAACAGTGACGTAGTTTTCGCTTTGTGGTACGTCTCCAGGTGTCTCTAAATTACTCTGCAAAGCGTGGTTATCGTTACCAGCGGAAACTTAACAGCATCTGGTTGTTGAGTCAATTACAGCTCGTCTAACTGCTATGAGTGCTGCAGATCTTGGTTGTTCTGGTTGAGTAGGTTGTCATAATAATGACTTGGGTTTGTTTGTATGCGAAATGTGTCAATGATTTTTAGAACTGAATCTAACCACGGCAGGGGGCACAGAGCAGAATGAGAAAGTCACCTTTTCTCCTATTATTATTATTATTATTATTATTATTTTCATGTCAGAAACATCAGAAAAATACACATTTACGTAGTTAACAAACAATACGTTATATAAAATCTGACCAAAACTTGTGCCACTTCTAGTACATTCTTCGAGGTCTAATGTAAACCAACTTCCGTGCCGGAGTATGTGTTTAATGGTCTGATCTTCTCCACACTCTCACATGAGATTCTCTTCTTTCTCGTAACCCCATCTTGCCATATTAACCTAAGATCTGTCCACTCCTGATTTCCATCTGTTCAAGGACTTCCACTTGAGCCATTCCATGTCATAATCAGTTGGTAGAGTTTCAGTTACTATTTTCCTATCAGATAAATGTGTCCCTACGTTTTTCTCAATTGTAGCCTGGCTGTTTCATCTGTGTTTGTGAGTACAGGGATGGGACAAGAATAAGAAATGCATGCTTGAACGTAATGCGGATTCTAGCCAAGCCTGCAGGTTGCACTGATGTATTTGACTACAAACGGCACCTGTGCAATGTCCTCCATACATTGCAAGTGTCAGCCCTGGTTAGAACAGTGTTCTGCGTACTTGCGAGTGCTTTATGAAGGAGATAAGAGACTGCGATCGTGGGTAGACCAAGGTAGCCGAAGTGTTCAGTGTTTCAAGTGGCATACCAAAGATTTACACCGCATACAGAAAAAGCAGAAAAACAGCATTCGCTAAGTCACAATACGGACGAAACTGTGTGTTGACTGATCTACATCTACATCCACATCCATACACCACAAGCCACCTGACGGTGTGTGGCGGAGGGTAACTTGAGTACCTCTATCTGTTCTCCCTTCTATTCCAGTCTCGTATTGTTCGTGAAAAGAAAGATTGTCGATATGCCTCTGTGTGGGCTCTAATCTCTCCGATTTTATCCTCATGGTCTCTTCGCGAGATACTCGTAAGAGGGAGTATTATACTGCTTGACTCGTCGGCGAAGGTATTTTCTCGAAACTTCAACAAAAGCCCGTACCGAACTTCCCCTGGAGTTTATCTATCATCTCCGTAACACTTTCGCCATTACTAAATGACCCTGTAACGAAGCGCGCTGCTCTCCGTTGTATCTTCTCTATCTCTTTTATCAACCCTATCTGGTACGGATCCCACACCGGTGAGCAGTATTCAAGCAGTGGGAGAACAAGTGTACTGTAACCTACTTCCTTTGTTTTCGACTCCATTTCCATAGGAGTCTTCCAATGAATCTCAGTCTGGCATCTGCTTTACCAACGATTGATTTTATATGGTCATTCCATTTTAAATCACTCCCAATGCCTACTCCCAGATAATTTATGGAATTAACTGCTTCCAGTTGCTGACCTGCTATATTATAGGTAAATGGTAAAGGATCTTTCTTTCTATGTATTACGCTTGCCTACATTGAGATTCAATTGCCATTCCTTGCAGCATGCGTCAATTCGTTGCAGATCCTCCTGCATTTCAGTACAATTTTCCATTGTTACAACATCTCGATATACTACAGCATCATCAGCAAAAAGCCTCAGTGAACTTCCGATGTTATCCACAAGGTCATTTATATATATTGTGAATAGCAACGGTCCTACGAGACTCCCCTGCGGCGCACCTGAAATCACTCTTACTTCGGAAGACTTCTCTCCATTGAGAATGACATGCTGTGTTCTGTTATCTAGGAACTCTTCAATCCAATCACACAATTGGTCTGATAGTCCACATGCTCTTATTTTGTTCATTAAACGGTTGTGGGGAGCTGTATCGAACGCCTTGCGGAAGTCAAGAAACACGGCTACTACCTGGGAACCCGTGTCTATGGCCCTCTGAGTCTCGTGGACGAATAGCGGGAACTGGGTTTCACACGATCATCTTTTACGAAACCCTTGCTGATTCCTACAGAGTAAATTTCTAGTCTCCAGAAAAGTCATTATACTGGAACATAATACGTGTTCCAAAATTCTACAACTGATCGACGTTAGAGATATAGGTCTATAGTTCTGCACATCTGTTCGACGTCCCTTCTTGAAAACGGGGATGACCTGTGCCCTTTTCCAATCTTTTGGAACGGTACGCTCTTCTAGAGATCTACGGTACACCGCTGCAAGAAGAGGGAGGGGGGGGGGGGGGGGGGACAAGTTCCTTCGCGCACTCTGTGTAAAATCGAACTGGTATCCAATCAGGTCCAGCGACCCTTCCTCTTTTGAGCGATTTTAATGGTTTTTCTATCACTCTGTCATCTACTTCGATATCTACCATTTTGTCACCTGTGCGACAATCTAGAGAAGAAACTACAGTGCAGTCTTCCTCTGTTAAACATTTAGTATTTCGGCGGCCTGTAGTCTGTCATACTCTGTTTCAGTACCATTTTGGTCACAGAGCGTCTGGACATAGTGACAGACGGTCATTGAAGAAGATTTTAACGAAAAATAAGAGAACAACAGCTGCAAAAATCACTGCACAACTGAATGTCGCTCTCGTTAACCCTGTTAGCACGAAAGCAACACGAAGGTTGCTCTAAAATCAGGGAATTGCAGGTGCGAGTTGTAGTTCCAAAACCACTCATCAGTGATTTAAATGACCATAACAGGAAAAAAATATTACCGAAGCTATAAAACCTGAACTATGGAGCAATGGAAGAAAGTCATTTTATCGGATGTGTCTTATTGCACACTGTTTCCAAATTTTGGCCGATTTATGCCCCAAGAGCGAAACATGACAGGGGTTCGGTGATGCATGTAATGGATGTTACCTCTTGCTCCATTTCCTTCCTTTCCTGGTTCACAACTATTTATTTACGAACATAAGTTGGAGATATTCCTGTCAGGTGCTAAATTGACACGGCTGGAATAGATTTTAAATAGCCTGTTATAATTTCGCATGTGTTGTCATTCTGCGAGTATCTTTGAGAGATACATCAACGTGTTATACATGGAGTATAGATATTTATTTGGAAATTTTTAGTAAATTACAACAATAAAGGACTTCGAAGAATGAGTTTCACGTAGTAGCACAATTAAACAGGTATTTTTTAGAACTTACTCTTAACCGTAGTATTTTACAAGTGATCGTAGTTTCAACTTAATTCACTGCTTACCGTACTTTAAATTCTGAAGTACTTTAATCGTTTTCGGAAATTTAAAACAGTATTCGGCACATTTTGTAATCATTTTCCGTAATCAAACCCTTATATTTTATGAAGTTTGTTGAGCAACTAACCTATGAAACTTAACACTCTCGTCTGATAGAAGTGCATGAGGAGGTCTTCTGCCGGTCGCCAGGAACGCCCCATATGGGTTAGCCTGGTGGAAACGCGCCTTCATTTGCTTTCTGTCAACGACTTTTAAAAGGCGTTGATGAAATTCTTTTCCTGTTTATTTTGCATTTCAAAAGCCTCTCTGCCATACTGCGAGTCCGAAGCCTTGTAGGTGGCGCGTTATTAAAGCTGGCCGTTTTCATTTACAGTGGTACGCCAGCGGCCGGCGCTCGCTTCACACACGGTCTGCGCCGCCCTAACTCACTTCGGCTGGGACGTGGCCTCAGCACTTCTTCTCCATCCTTGCTGAACAACATTTCTTTCAGTTCAAAGATCGTATATCGTTATCCGTAAGTGCATAGGATGTAGCACGGAATGTAGACACTCCTAATATTAATAACGGTTCAAGATTTCGAAGCAAAATTTTCGACAAATGTCAATACACATTGGAGGATATCAATTTATATATGGTTAAAAGTAGTAAATCCTAATTATCCACCACGTCCTGAAGCATATATTTAAAAAATGAAACGATGCATACAATTATCACTAAGATAAACAGCAATCTGAATAAAAAGTTTTTATTCACGCTGTAACATATCCTGGTGAAGAAGATTTTAACGAAAAATAAGAGAAAAACAGCTGCAAAAATCACTGCACAACTGAATGTCGCTCTCGTTAACCCTGTAATTTTTTAAATATTTACAAGCTGTGAGACACTATCTACACAAAATTTAAGGGAACGATATGCCTTTTTAATAAACCTCAACAGCCTTTGAAAAACGTTTATTTATGTGACACTATCCATACGATGAAGTGAAACAATAACGTCTACCTTTGTAGTAAATTTTATATTGTGGGCATCTACAGTTGTAAAATTGTACCGTGATGAATAAGACCGCTTGACATGTATGATAAGTATTTATTTATAGTCCAACTAGTTTATTGGCGTTATGGCCACATCTTTAAGTGTACATCTGTATATAAAACAAGAGTAAAAGAATAAAGATCATGTTTGGGTTAAAATGTAATAAAGGGAAAATCACGTACTTACATTTATTTCATAAATTGTTTCAAACGATAACAAGTAGATGACCCAGCATTCTATGTCCAATTGTCAAAAAAAATTTTACCTGTCAAGAGATCGGTAGTCCAACTTAAAGTAGAGCAGAATGCAGGGAACATCATCCCGATAGAGGAAATCTATAAGAAGAACAAAGTGGTAAATCAGATGGATGTCAAAGATGAAACAAATGATATGTACTGTTGCTGAAAGCTACGTTCGCACTCTCAAGGTCAAATGAAGCTCATAAAGACCTAGTATGATTGAATGAGAAGTCAAGTTCAAAAGACCGAGCAAGGTGGCGCAGTGGTAGCACACAGGACTCGCATTCGGGAGGACGACGGTTCAATCCCGCGTCCAACCATCCTGATTTAGGTTTTCCGTGCTTTCCCTAAATCGCTCCAGGCAAACACTGGGATGGTTCCTTTGAAAGGGTACGGCCGACTTCCTTCCCCATCCTTCCCTAATCCGAGACACGGGTTCACAGGTAGATGCCGTGTTTCTTGACTTCCGCAAGGCGTTTGACACAGTTCCCCACAGTCGTTTAATGAACAAAGTAAGAGCATACGGACTATCAGATCAATTGTGTGATTGGATTGAAGAGTTCCTACATAACAGAACACAGCATGTCATTCTCAATGGAGAGAAGTCTTCCGAAGTAAGAGTGATTTCAGGTGTGCCGCAGGGGAGTGTCATAGGACCGTTGCTATTCACAATATACATAAATGACCTGGTGGATGACATCGGAAGTTCACTGAGGCTTTTTGCAGATGATGCTGTGGTGTATCGAGAGGTTGCAACAATGGAAAATTGTACTGAAATGCAGGTGGATCTGCAGCGAATTGACGCATGGTGCACGGAATGGCAATTGAATCTCAATGTAGACAAGTGTAATGTGATTCGAATACATAGAAAGATAGGTCCCTTATCATTTAGCTACAAAATAGCAGGTCAACAACTGGAAGCAGTTAATTCCATAAATTATCTGGGAGCACGCATTAGGAGTGATTTAAAATGGAATGAACATATAAAGTTGATCGTCGGTAAAGCAGATGCCAGACTGAGATTCATTGGAAGAATCCTAAGGAAATGCAATCCGACAACAAAGGAAGTAGGTTACACTACGCTTGTGCGCCCACTGCTTGAATACTGCTCAGCAGTGTGGGATCCGCACCAGATAGGGTTGATAGAAGAGATAGAGAAGATCCAACGGAGAGCAGCGCGCTTCGTTACAGGATCATTTAGTAATCGCGAAAGCGTTACGGAGATGATAGATAAACTCCAGTGGAAGACTCTGCAGGAGAGACGCTCAGTAGCTCGGTACGGGCTTTTGTTAAAGTTTCGAGAACATACCTTCACCGAAGAATCAAGCAGTATATTGCTCCCTCCTACGTATATCTCGCGAAGAGACCATGAGGATAAAATCAGAGAGATTAGAGCCCACACAGGAGCATACCGACAATCCTTCTTTCCACGTACAATACGAGACTGGAATAGAAGGGAGAACCGATAGAGGTACTCAGGGTACCCTCCGCCACACACTGTCAGGTGGCTTGCGGAGTATGGATGTAGATGTAGATGTAGAGACCGATGACCTCGCTGTTTGGTCTCTTCCCCCAAACAACCCAACTCAAAAGTTCAAAAAATATCCAGAAATTTGTAATTTCGCCGATTTTATTAATCCAATTCAATTTTTCGTTGTTGGCAAACATGTCTGAAACGTATCTGTACACTGGTTGCCATATTGTATGCTTAGCCTATCGCCAGCTGTCGAGAAGGCTACATCTGTTTGCTCACGAGTCTCGATTATTGTTTTGTTTAAAAAATGGATATGAGAAATAGCATTAAATTTTACTATAAAAATGGAGTAAAAAGTAACAAAATTTTAGAAGCGTTGAATATTACTTTTGGTCTCTTATGACTAAAACAAGGTTTTATGAGTGGTATAAGCGTTTCCGAGATGACCGTGAAGAAGTTGAAGATGACGAAAATTATGGACGGCCATCATAGCAACCGATGAAAACGTGGAAAAAGTGAAATAAATGATTATGGACAACTGCCGAATAACAATCGGAGAAGTTGGTGATGATGCTGGCAAATGAATTGACTCATATCATGAAATGTTTTCAGATGTTTTGGTTGTGAAAAGTGTGACAGCAAAATTTGTGCCATAGTGTTGAATTCCGAGTTAAAACAGCGGCGCTTGGAAGCTGATCAGGAGTCGAAAAATGAAGTTAGCAACGATCCGTAACTACTATTCAAATGTGTGTGAAATCTTATGGGACTTACCTGCCAAGGTCATCAGTCCCTAAGCTTACACGCTACTTAACCTAAATTATCCTAAGGACAAACACACACACACCCATGCCCGAGGAAGGACTCGAACCTCCGCCGGGACCAGCCGCACAGTCCATGACTGCAGCGCCTGAGACCACTCGGCTAATCCCGCGCGGCTGCGTAACTACTGAAACGTGTCATAACAGATGACTCAACGCGAGTGTACGAGTACGACGTCGAAATAATGCTCAATTGTCCCAGTGGAGGCATTCTGGATCGCCAAGACCGAAAAAAGGTCGTGAAGTGCAATCGAATGTGAAGGTTCTTGCGAAAAAGTCAAACGATCAACAAGCCAACAAGGAGTACTACCTACAAGTTCAACGCCGTTTGTGCAAAGGAAGAAAAAGTAACTTTTGCGCCACTACACTGCACCTGCTCACATTTAATTGCTTGTTCGTGAATTTGGGCGAAAACAACATTGTAATGATGTCCCAGCCTCCATATTCGCCATATATGGCACCGTGTGAGTTTTCTCTGTTTGCAAAGTCAAAAATAACCTTCCAGGGCCGCCGTTTTACTAGCATAGGTGAGATTACAAGTACATCGCTAAAAATATAAGTGCTGTCCATGAGGCTGAGTTCCAGAAGTCTTCCGGGGATTGCAAGAAGCGTTGGAATAACTGTATACAGTAGTATCTAATGGGGTCTGTTTTGAAGACGATAATATTAATGTAGGTGAATAAATAAAATTATTTCCAAAAAATGAAAATTCCCGGCACTTTTTGAATACACCTCGTATGTGCAGGGTGATATTGCTAAAAGGGGGACAGACTGCATACATTGTAAGTGATACGGATAGTGGCAGTTGTGGTGAAGAATGTAAAACACGGTTATCTGGCTTACCGCATGCTGCATCTGTAATGCATATGATCAGCACTGCCATGCAGATTTCTTTTGTGAGCTTGAGTAGCGTTTTGCAATTGACAGAAGCTTCACAGTTTAACTGGGCACATTGACTGAAAACAATGGTTCAAATGGCTCCAAGCACTATGGGACTTAACATCTGAGGTCATCAGTTCCCTAGACATAGAACTACTTAAACCTAACTAACCTAAGGACATCACACACATCCATGCCCGACGCAGGATTCGAACCTGCGACCGTAGCAGCTGCGTGGTTCCAGACTGAAGTGCCTAGGACCGCTCGGCCATCCCGGCCGGCACATTGACTGATTACTGGAACGTGTGTTATTGATGACAAGGAGATAACAATGTCTTCAACAGCAAACAAAAGCCCAAAGCAACCTTTGTTACGTGTGCTTGTTGGAATAGCTTCATCAGTCTAAAGCGCTGTGGAACGCATATCCATCCATATGTCCGTACGAACATTTTTGCTTTTTCTATTCTAAGGCAAGGTTTCTCAAACTGTGTTCTGCGGAACACTGGTGTTCCGCGGGAAGTGAATAAGTGCTTCATGAAAAAATATTAACAACATGTCATTTTTTTCGACGTTATGGCGATACTAATTTAACAGATGACAATTTCATAACCGACCGCTGTTGGCGCCACAAAACTTCATGTGCGCTTGATTACTGATAACGTTAGCAATTTCTTTCAATTTATATTCTTTAAGAAAACAGCTTATACCGTGCTACCTCCATTAATTTGGTCCCTTCGTCTTATTAATAATGATCGGCAAAAGTTGGAAGCCGACATTGTTGGAACAACTGGCAACCTATGCGAACAAACAGTATGGTTACATGCTGACTGCCTGCCTACATGGTAAATAGAGGATCAAAATGTCATCCCTCTTCTACTCACCGAGTAATTGAGTTACGACAACCTCCATATAATTATTTTCATAATCATTACTGCAATAAGCGCCACATTTCAACGAGAACGTCTCTATAATCCACTCTCATGAAACCCAATTGGTCTGTGTGGCGCGATTGCATTGTCAGCACCGGGTGATGAAAGCCGGCTGGTCCCGACGGAAGTTTTTTGACGTTATGGCGATACTAATTTAACAGATGAAAATTTCATAACCGACCGCCGTTGGCGCCACATGGGCATGGGTGTGTGTGTGTGTGTGTTTGTCCTTAGGATAATTTAGTTTAAGTAGTGTGTAAGCTTAGGGACTGATGACCTTAGCAGTTAACTCCTATAAGCTTTCACACATATTTGAACATTTTTTGATGAAAGCAGAAGGTCGTTTCATCGCACCTCCAACCCACTCAACAACTGCGATCGCTATGGTTCTCTTTCCTCAGTTACCAGAAATCGGCGAAGCAAAAGTCTAGTTACCACGGCAGCACAATACTGTTAACATACTGCTGATATATTCTTCATAAATCTGATTGAAATACGTCAGAAAAATACTAAGTATTCAGCATACGGAAGGCTAAACTCTGGAGAACACTAATCTGCGGGAATAATAGGTAATTAACAATTAAGTACGTGTTGTTTTACGATTAATATTAATCAAATCTTTGTATTTGCGTTGCTAAGTTGAGCTACGATATCCTGATTTTTATAGATAAGGAAGGAGTGGGCTGATAAACTCATCCGAACTAAGATAAATTGGAACATCTTCCATTCCTCAGTATTATCTAATCTCGGTTTGCTTGTAATTGTACTGTAGAAATCGGTCGGATAGGTGCCGATATGTTAGAAGCAGATTTGGCGACTTGAATTATACCCACATATACTTGGACTCGGTACAGTATTCAGTGCTTTAAAATGGCTTTGTCACTTTTTTTTAAAATAATGTAATTGAGATTAAAGATTACATCTATACTCCTAAACTCATGAATTTTGGAAACAAAGTTGGATTATGGTTAATTTAACGGCAGAAAAAAGCTCCAAATACTTTACTGAAATTCCATATGCAATGTGCTGGACAGTTTATTGCTTGGAGTGTGATTCAGTACATAACACATTTATATGTAATATATAATCATTGCCCATTGCTGAGATTCTGTTGGTGAACGTAGGCGAATACCCTCCACACCATGAAAGAAGTCAGTGGAGAATGTAAAAGTGGATCAGCTGATCCACGTTTTGATTCTCCACTAACATGGTTCACGTTGTATAGGCTGATGCCCATTTTATTTCCTAAATTCAGTTAAGCCTTCAATGGAGCGCTGGATTTACAGTTAGAATGATGCGTGACAAAATTTTGTATCTGGTAATTGGGTTGTCACTCATGCAAATAATCAATTTTATGTGCTGAGCAGGCTATCGGCGCCGTGCGACGTTCCGAATTCGAACATAGGATGTATTGGTACTCTTTGCATCCTACCTAAGCGATGTAATAGATGTGGCACTACCGTGACGAACTTGTGTTGTGTGTGTCAGTTGAGAAATAAATAACGTAATGAGTGTGTTTGAACTTTAAAGTCTCTGTGATGAGCTTCCACGAATTTTGTAGCTTGAATTTGTAATTTATACTGCAGTTGGTGTGGCAGGTGCATGCCTGAATGGTCACCACTGAAGACAAACATAGCAACGTTCACCTCTCACGTCTGTACGCTACGCGGCGTCCATGTTCTTCCTCCACTTCCTGCGGTCCCTTGAGATCAGACCTCAGCTTATCATTGACGAGTTATAGGTCTACCTACATACTTTTGTAAATATGTTTTTAAAGCACAATTAAGACATCTGAATAAAATTATTACCGTTTTACACAATTTATATATTGCTAAAAAGTATTAATTGTTAATGGGAGGAACTTAAAGGGAGGGAAATTGTGGTAATTCAACTTATACATCTACTATTGAAGAAGGAAAGGGCACACAAATCATTATTTCTTCAAAAAATAATGTTAAAGAACGCGTGTCGCATACAAACACACCTATGGAAGTATGGTGAGAGCTATTCAAGTCTACTGGCGAATGAGATACTCCTGTGGCTGCGTGTGTTTTATGTTAAACACAGCTCGCAAACTGTTCTTTGACTCCAGCGGAACACGTAGAAACAATGCATGCTGGTCACAAAGGAAAAGATATTAACTTTTTAAAAGGAAATCTGACTCAGTAGAAAAGTCTAAATACGAAATAATTACTTTCAAAAAAACTGAAAGTGAAAATTAACCGAAGTATCTTACCGTGTTCGTAAGAAAATGAAACACTTTCAACCGTCGTTTTGATGTTATTGTAATGCATAGCAACCAGTTTCAGTGACTCAATACACCATCTTCAAGCCTGTATGCATAAACAAGTATAATAGGACGAACCATTTACCAACCACATAAATACAAAGAGAGATTAAAGGCAGCATAAGAATCAATGACAATACTATGTTGATAAGGTGGCGAAATGACTTGCATGATGAAGGGGGCCAAGGACGCAAGTCTGTCGTTACAGCCCACCTTGTTGAACGTGTTGCCAGCAAGGTTAGAGAAAATAGTAGTTCACCACAACTGCTTTGCCTATGGAAATAATGGAAGTTTCAAGATCTGTCGTACACTCTATCATTACTGAGTATTTGTTGTTGCGGTCTTCAGTCATGAGACTGGTTTGATGCAGCTCTCCATGCTACTCTATCCTGTGCAAGCTTCTTCATCTCCCAGTACTTACTGTAACCTACATCCTTCTGAATCTGCGTAGTGTACTCATCTCTTGGTCTCCCGCTACGATTTTTATCGTCCACGCTGCCTTCCAATGCTAAATTTGTGATCCCTTGGTGCCTCAGAACGTGTCCTACCAACCGCTCCCTTCTTGTCAAGTTGTGCAACAAACTCCTCTTCTCCCCAATTCTATTCAATACCTCCTCATTATTTATGTGATCTACCCATCTAATCTTCAGCATTCTTCTGTAGCACCACATTTCGAAAGTTTCTATTCTCTCCTTGTCCAAACTATTTATCGTCCATGTTTCACTTCCATACATGGCTACACTCCATACAAATACTTTCAGAAATGACTTCCTGACACTTAAATCTATACTCGATGTTAACAAATTTCTCTTCTTCAGAAACGCTTTCCTTGCCATTGCCAGTCTACATATTATATCCTCTCTACTTCGACCATCATAAGTTATTTTGCTCTCCAAATAGCAAAACTCTTTTACTAATTTAAGTGTCTCATTTCCCAACCTAATTCCCTCAGCATCACCCGACTTAATTCGACTACATTCCATTACCTTCGTTTTGCTTTTGTTGATGTTCATCTTATATCTTCCTTTCAAGACACTGTCCATTCCGTTCAAATGCTCTTACAAGTTCTTTGCTGTCTCTGACAGTATTACAATGTCACCGGCGAAACTCGAAGGTTTTATTTCTTCTCCATGGATTTTAATACCTACTCAGAATTTTTCTTTTGTTTCCTTTACTGTTCGCTCAATATACAGATTGAAAAACATCAGGGAGACGCTAAAACCCTGTCTCACTCCCTTCCCAACCACTGCTTCCCTTTCATGCCCCTCGACTCTTATAACTGCCATCTGGTTTCTGTACAAATCGTAAATAGCCTTTCGCTCCCTGTATTTTACCCCTGCCACCTTTAGAATTTGAAAAAGAGTATTCCAGTCAACATTGTCAAAAGCTTTCTGTAAGTATACAAATGCTAGAAACGTAGGTTTGCCTTTCCTTAATCTCTCTTCCAAGATACAAGGTGTTTCAAAAATGACCGGTATATTTGAAACGGCAATACAAACTAAACGAGCAGCGATAGAAATAAACCGTTTGTTGCAATATGCTTGGGACAACAGTACATTTTCAGGCAGACAAACTTTCGAGATTACAGTAGTTACAATTGTCAACAACAGATGGCGCGGCGGTCTGGGAAACTCTATAGTACCATATTTTCCACATATCCACCATGCGTAGCAATAATATGGCGTAGTCTCTGAATGAAATTACCCGAAACCTTTGACAACTTGTCTGGCGGAATAGCTTCACATGCAGATGAGATGTACTGCTTCAGCTGTTCAATTGTTTCTGGATTCTGGCGGTACACCTGGTCTTTCAAGTGTCCCCACAGAAAGAAGTCACAGGGGTTCATGTCTGTCGAATAGGGAGGCCAATCCACGCCGCCTCCTGTATGTTTCGGATAGCCCAAAGCAATCACACGATCATCGAAATATTCATTCAGGAAATTAAAGACGTCGGCCGTGCGATGTGGCCGGGCACCATCTTGCATAAACCACTAGGTGTTCGCAGTGTCGTCTAAGGCAGTTTGTACCGCCACAAATTCACGAAGAATGTCCAGATAGCGTGATGCAGTAATCGATTCGGATCTGAAAAATGGGCCAATGATTCCTTTGGAAGAAATGGCGGCCCAGATCAGTACTTTTTGAGGATGCAGGGACAGTGGGACTGCAACATGGGGCTTTTCGGTTCCCCATATGCGCCAGTTCTGTTTATTGACGAAGCCGTCCAGGTAAAAATAAGCTTCGTCAGTAAACCAAATGCTGCCCACATGCATATCGCCGTCATCAATCCTGTGCACTATATCGTTAGCGAATGTCTCTCATGCAGCAATGGTAGCGGCGCTGAGGGGTTGCCGCGTTTGAATTTTGTATGGATAGAGGTGTAAACTCTGGCGCATGAGACGATACGTGGACGTTGGCGTCATTTGGACCGCAGCTACAACACGGCGATCGGAAACCCGAGGCCGCTGTTGGATCACCTGCTGCACTAGCTGCGTGTTGCCCTCTGTGGTTGCCATACGCGATCGCCCTACCTTTCCAGCACGTTCATCCGTCCCGTTCCCAGCCTGTTGAAATTTTTCAAACAGATCCTTTATTGTATCGCTTTTCGGTCCTTTGGTTACATTAAACCTCCGTTGACAACTTCGTCTTGTTGCAATAACACTGTGTTCTAGGCGGTGGAATTCCAACACCAGAAAAATCCTCTGTTCTAAAGAGTAAACCATGTTGTCCACAGCACACCTGCACGTTGTGAACAGCACACGCTTACAGCAGAAAGACGACGTACAGAATGGCGCACCCACAGACTGCGTTGTCTTCTATATCTTTCACGTCACCTGCAGCGCCATCTGTTGTTGAAAATTGAAACTACTGTAATTTCGAAAGTTTGTCCGCCTGAAAATGTACTGTTGTCCCAAGCATATTGCAACAAACGGTGTATTTCTATCGCTGATCGTTTAGTTTTTATTGCCGTTTCAAATATATCGGTCATTTTTGAAACACCCTGTAAGTCGTAAGGTAAGTATTGCCTCACGTGTTCCAACATTTCTACTGATTTCAAATTGATCTTCCCCGAGGTCGGCTTCTACCAGTTTTTCCATTCGTCTGTAAAAAAATTCGCGTTAGTATTTTGCAGCTGTGACTTATTAAACTGATAGTTCGGTAATTTTCAGATCTGTCAACACCTGCTTTCTTTGGGATTGGAATTATTATATTATTCTTGAAGTCTGAGGGGATTTCGTCTGTCTCAAACATCTTGCTCACCAGATGGTAGAGTTTTGTCAGGGCTGGCTCTCCCAAGGCTGTCAGTAGTTCCAATGGAATGTTGTCTATTCCCGGGGCCTTGTTTCGACTCAGGTCTTTCAGTGCTCTGTCAAAGTCTTCACGCAATATCGTATCTCCCATTTCATCTACATCTACATCCTGTTTCATTTCCATAACATTGTCCTCAAGTACATCGCCCTTGTATAGACCCTCTATATAATCCTTCCACCTTTCTGCTTTCCCTTCTTTGCTAAGAACTTGGATTCCATCTGAGCTCTTGATATTCATACAAGTGGCTCTCCTTTCTCCAAAGGTCTCTTTAATTTTCCTGTAGGCAGTATCTATCTTCCTCCTTGTGAGATAAGCCTCTACATCCTTACATTTGTCCTCTAGCCATCCCTGCTTAGCCATTTTGCACTTCCTGTGGATCTCATTTTTGAGACGTCTGTATTCCTTTTTGCCTGCTTCATTTACTGCATTTTCTCCTTTCATCAATTAAATTCAATATTCCTTCTGTCACCCAAGGATTTATATTAGCCCTCGTCTTTTTACCTACTTGACCCTCTGCTGCCTTCACTACTTCATCGCTCAGAGCTTCTTCTACTGTATTTCTTTCCCCCATTCCTGTCAATTGTTCCCTTATGCTCTCCCCGAAACTCTGTACAACCTCTGGTTCTTTCAGTTTATCCAGGTCCCATCTTCTTAAATTCCCACCTTTTTGAAGTTTCTTTAGTTTTAATCTACAGTTCATAACAGAGTCCACATCTACCCCTGGAAATGGCTTACAATTTAAAACCTGGTTCCTAAATCTCTGTCTTACCATTGTATAATGTATCTGATACCTTCTAGTATCTCCAGGATTCTTCCATGTATACAACCTTCTTTTATGATTGTTGAACCAAGTGTTGGCTATGATTAAGTTATGCTCTGTACAAAATTCTACCAGACAGCTTCCTCTTTCATTTCTAACCCCCATTCCATATTCACTTACTATGCTTCCTTCTCTCCTCTTTCCTACTCTCGAATTCCAGTCACCCATGACTATTAAATTTTCGTCTCCCTCCACTACCTGAATAATTTCTTTTATCTCACCAACCATTTCTTCAATTTCTTCATCATCTTCATTTCGGCTACAAAAAACTTTGTGCTTGTTGGGCTCCAAAAATGTTGACGAACGCCCACAAAAGTCACTGAATGGCGTCAGATTTGAATTTCTATGACCGTTATCACGATGAAGGTGCTAACTTTTGAAATCAATTGTTACCTAGGATCAAACTTGGATCCAATACGACACACCGGAAACAAAACGAAAATCGGTTTGTTCATAAATAAATCTTCTGCTACCAGTCACAATTTTTCTTTATTTTACTTTTCGTACGACGCGTTTCGGGAAATGATTCCGATTTTCAATTGCGTTTTTTGTGTGTATTAAAGCATGTCTATTGATGTTGTCAGTGTGTGAGAGTCTGCTTCATTCCGTTGACTTTTACTGCAATATATAAGAAGTATGCGATTTTTTAGTTGAGTATCGATTCTTTTGGTGAAGTTAGTGGCGAAATTTAGAAGAATTTCTACTTACAGTTTTCTAATGGTCTATTTCTGCAGAGTCTCACACACACTAAACATCACACACAACTTGCTGTACTCTTTACACATCGAAAATATCTTATATAAACAAAATAATTCCGGGTTACGTCGCTCACGGATGTAGTCTAAAGTTTAAATAAATCACTTTTCATTCGTAAATGGACTTATTTAAGCGCTATTTTCTTATATATACTTGAAATTCTGACGCACTGTAGTTTTACAGTATGGTTTTATTTCTGTAATTTTACTTTAGATTTCCTATCAGTCCAACGCGAAGAGCTCTCTGGTGGTGATCAATACACTTGGTTTTCATTGTTCAGTTATTTCCAAGTCCTGGTAAGAAATATCCTGGAAATGGGGACTAATATTTTAAAATGCATTAATTTAATGTAAAAGTAATGTAACTACATGTAGTTAATTAAATATTCAGTGAAACGTGTGGAACACCTGTTACAGTGGTTAAATTATAAGTACTTAAAGGGTTACATATTTGTTAAAGCAAAGTTCCCCATCTAAGTCCAGGCTATTTAGATCATTGCATTAATCACTGTGTTGTCTTTTTACCCTGTAAATTGCTGTTATTTGCCACACTGAATGTCACTTGGTAGGTACAATTTAAAAACAAAGCAGATGTGTAAACTACAGTGGGCCTGACAATCTTAAATTCAGTTCTTTTCCTTCGTAATTTAACGAATATTTCACTTCTTTGACATGAAAGCTGCCTTGTTTATATCATCCCTGCAACATATATGGGACACCTAATGAATTAAGGTAAGTTTCTTGCAAACGTAAACATTTAAAATTTGCATTTGACTTGAAAATGCAAAGAATACAAATCGGTGCCTAGAAACTATCAATCGTTGCTGTTTAAGTTCGGGCTTTATGAATTATCGACACAAACACAATGAAAATACATAGAAATGGATTACACAAGCACGCTTTTCATAGCACATACTTCTCTTCTCAGTTATTCTAAGTGCATAAACAAAAAGGAATTGCAGTACTGAGGCCAGAACCGTCATATTTCCGTGTCGTATTACTGTATCGAATATGCATTTAAGACCAGAAAAGCGTATGAGTTGCGTTCCTTATGCTGTATTGTTCACTAAAACAGTGTGACATTTACTATATAAAACAAATATCACGTGCACACGACATAAATAACGAACAAGAAACACTCGTCTGCTAATGTTTTGCAGCCCCGCCCACTGGCTTCAAAACAAGGTACAGTCTTTGACATAAAACTCGACCGGTTGCCGGCCGCTGCAGAGGCTAAGTCCGCGCCGATCGTGACATGGGACAAATAAACTGACCAACTAGCTAAACCTCTAGGTACGGCTATCTGCACAATCTGGCAACACTGTAGACTGCAGCACTTCCTGGAGGACGTCTTGTCCCATGTTAGACAAAAGCTAGACTGTATACGCGCGTGGTCTACCGGTAGCGCGCATTGTCTCTCTACAATTTCTATGGATCGCGACAATGGAGCAAAAAAAAATTTATAGCCTCTTCTCTCTGAATGCTGAAGACGTGAATCTAATGGTAGCGCAGATTCAATCTATTTCACTTTCTGACACACCGATAACAAACTTTTATCCAGTAAGCATTTTGCGGCATATTTCTTGCAGACTATCCTCCTCTGTACGCCGTATACGGCAAAGCTCCGGGATCCATTTGCAGGCTACAGGCAGCGGCCGTGGCGGCAGCAGCCGCGGTGCACTCCCCCGTTCTGTATCGAAAGTACCTGCTACCGCCCATCGCTTTTGATAATTTAAAACGCTTTATTATTATTATTATAAGCTGCTCCACACAAAATTTTTACGATTTCCATTCTCACTCAAAAGCAACAGACACAGATCAGTAGATGGATACTGCATTACATTAACCGGCAAAAGCTGAGTATGCCCGAAATTAATTTTATAGACTGGGACGAAATCAAACCACCTCACTATATTCGATGAATTTATAAATGCTTTATACCTCGCTTCTTTTCCTTGCAAAGTCAATTATTTGTGCAAATTTTGGGCAATATTCGGATGCTTTCGTCAAGCCAGAGTGAGCATTTGTGGTGTAAAGTTTTTGTTTCATTCCTTATTGTAAGTCTATGCGATAAACTGTGTGAATGTCTTGCAATGCATGATCTGTAGCATTACATTATCCGGCAAAGCTGAGTATGCCCGAAATTAATTTTATAGACTGGGACGAAATCAAACCACCTCACTATATTCGATAAATTTATAAATGCTTTATACCTCACTTCTTTTCCTTGCAAAGTCAATTATTTGTGCAAATTTTGGGCAATATTCGGATGCTTTCGTCAAGCCAGAGTGAGCATTTGTAGTGTAAAGTTTTTGTTTCATTCCTTATTGTAAGTCTATGCGATAAACTGTGTGAATGTCTTGCAATGCATGCTCTGTAGCAATGCAGGAACACTGAACATTTGGAGTTCCATGTATGGATTCAAAAGGTATTTAACGTCGATCGGAAGTGACAGTTAAGGTCATCAGATTTAAACCAGAAAAATTTATCTTTTTTGAGGTTTCACAGAACGGAAAGGAATTGCTAACGTCGATGTCATAAAATGTCTACAGTTAAATGCTATTGCAAAAATTCAGAAGAGAGGAACTATATTAATCAACATGTTCACTTCATAAACAACCTCCTGGCATGTTAGACCTATATGACGAACAAAGCTCAAATTCGTATCGTTGACAGTCGGTTTGAATCTTTTCAGAAACTATTTTACAGTGAAGCACCTTGGCATTTGCAAAGCAGACATCCATGATGTTAACATAATTCGAAATTGCACGAAGATCTATGTGTAAAGGTGAAACGTCCCCTTAGAAAAATTTTTACACGACTGTGCTTAAACTGACACACAATATTTTTAGTGCAACGCAATCTGACTTCCAAAACTCCCTACGAAAGAATGGCCCTGACTAACATTAACCTTTACGTTTCACAAATCACTTACCTCACAAAAATCTTCGTTACTCAAGCTACTGAAATACAGCGAGCGCCACTACTGCCAGCTAAATAAAAGATTCAAACTACTAAAGGCACTAACTACTGATAGGCATAGTTAGCAAATGAAAGATTTTAATACAGAACAAACAATGTATTTACCTTATTAATCATAATATATATATCAGTTCGTGACACCAATTCTTACAAATTTCAAAACTCCGCCATCACTCTTCCCACATCCACCACTGCTGGCGGCTCACCTCCAACTGCGCAACGCTACGCGCTGTTAGCATCCAGCTGCCGCTGCCCGACACTACAATGCCAGACAACAATGCAAACTAGCCACAGACTGCGCACAGCACAGCCAGTGATTTTTCATACAGAGCGCTACGTGGCGTTACCAATAAGAAAATGTAAACAGCCTACTTACAAAGGCATTCTTCAGATTACGTATAAGGAATTTTTACTAGCAGTTTGCAACTCCACGAATTAAAATTAAAAATAAGAGGTTGTGTTCAGCGGCTTTCATCGATGTTGGAACTGCCATCTCATATAGCACTAGCACCACATCACATAAGAGAACCCCTGAGCTAACGACACGCTGGGTGCAACAGGCGGACTATAGTCATTGTGATATTGCCTGAGCCTCAAAACGCAACATTAAACACACAAACAGGTGTTGCTTATGTGAAGAACGCCGTTCTTAGAGTCCAGAAAATAAACATACTTTTTAAGTGTCTCATCTTACAGTGGATTATATCGTATGAGCCTTCGATGTGAATAAACGAATGCGAAGTGAATTTAGCGAGGCAATGCCGGGCTACACCCGGAAGTAAATGCACTATCACTGTGTTGACAAATGCTTGCTACGACGCTGCCAATTCTCAGCTCTCTTACGAGGCAGCTCTTTAGCGAAATGCTTGTTGTGATTGTCCGATACTGTTCTTCAGAAGGGAGACGCGCGCACACGTTTTAATTCTTTGCGGCGTTCTCCCCTGATAATTTCTGACGTCGCCTTATGAGCTTTGTATACATCTGAGGCATTCAGTTATCATTAATCCAGAATGATACAAGTTTCAGCTTCTCGCGTGGAAGAACGCTGTGACTCCGACATTATATCATTTCAACGTAGGGAAAGCAAAACGGATGATTCAGTGTTTCTCATTCAGCATAAAGCACGTGAGATAATTTTCCGTAACGATCCTAATCATCTCAAAATACAAACGAAGTAAAAATACATCGAAAGCTTATTTGAATTGAATATAATGTAAGATATCAAACGCTTTGCACATCGATGGCGAATATGTCCCCGTGCAATCTTTTGCAGCATACATATAGAATGTCATGATTACCACGAGAATGAAGAAATATGTTGGTAGGGATGGAAGCAAGAAGAGATGCAATCAACAAATATTGGGATTCCTTATGGCATTCATTTCATTTGAGATTTAGGAAGAGGTAAAGAGGGATATTACTTTCGTTAACATGAAAGATGTTCCGCATATATGGATAATAAGGAAGTCTGCGTCTTCATACGTTTCCTCCTTGAAATTTGTATGCTCTATTATATACTAAGTAGCCTGATCAATGTTCCCGTAATGTTACCCTCGTTTGGCCCCTTAAACGATGGACAGATTCCAAATGCATGTCTCTCCATGAAAGTAGTTGTTCGAAACCTTCCTGCACTGTTTTTTTGCTTGGAATTCACGAAGCAGACCGCTGTGCTCGCCCCTCCCCCCCCTCCCCTCCACCTCGAGGGTTAGGACTCAAAACTAAACCATGTTTTATCCACTGTCATAATTTATTCAGTCAGCATCAGTGCAAGACTATCAAACAAAGCCTTCCATTTACAGTTGCAACACTCTAACCAGCAGCTGACCCAAGGGTAATCCACGGTCATGTTCTGAAATCAGCAGCTCTCTGCTACTGTGGCAAAGCCAGTACTATATTTTCGATTCCGGACCAACAGTTTATCTGGTAACGCTGTGTTAAATCAACAGGACTAGTTGCAGAGTTGTACCACCATATCTGTCCTCCCATTGTCAACTTTATGTATCTCACTTCTGTAGCGTTGATCACGAGGTGCCGAGGTAAATGAGTGAACTGCATGACGTAACATTCAGTATTCACTTCTTGTATAGACACTCATCATGTGCATCGATACCTAATAGGGATGTGAAAACTCTTGCAAGTGAGAGGATGACAATTATAATCGTAACGAGAAGAAGCAAATAATGAATGAAGTTTATTGTAATGCATAACGAGAATGGCTGTGAAAATAAAACCTATAAAAATAGGTTGATCGTTGAGTTGGCACAATGCAAATATCTTCTTAGCATTTTGCTATTGAATTTAGTTCTGGAAATTTACAGAGTACAGGAAAATTCGGTACTTCTCGCTAGTGTTAATATAATGTGAACCAGCAACTTCCCTTTCCTTAGATCACGACTCAAGGAGGTCCCCAAGTAGCTACCAAGGCACTGGTGCAATCTGTTCCCTGACATTGTTCTGATGACGGTTAACATCTACAACTACATCTACATAAATACTCTGCAATCCACCATACGTTGCGTGGCGGAGGGTACCTCGTACCACAGTTAGCATCTTCTCTCCCTGTTCCACTCCCAAACAGAACGAGGGAAAAATGACTGCCTATATGCCTCTGTACGAGCCCTAATATCTCTTATCTTTGTGATCTTTCCGCGAAATGGAGGTTGGCGGTAGTAAAATTGTACTGTAGTCAGCCTCAAATGATGGTTCTCTAAATTTCTGCAGTAGCGATTCACGAGAACAACGCCTCCTTTCCTCTAGAGACTCCCACCCCAGTTCCTGAAGCATTTCCGTAACACTCGCGTGATGATCAAATCTACCAGTAACAAATCTAGGAGCCCGCCTCTGAATTGCTTCTATGTCCTCCCTCAATCCTATATGATAGGGATCCCAAACGCTCGAGCAGTACTCAAGAATAGGTCGTATTAGTGTTTTATGAGCGATCTCCTTTAAAGATGAACCACATCTTCCCAGAATTCTACCAGTGAACCGAAGACGACTATCCGCCTTCCCCACAACTGTCATTACATGCTTGTCCCACTTCATATCGCTCGGCAATGTTAAGCCCAAATATTTAATCGACGTGGCTGTGTCAAGCGCTACACTACTAATGGAGTATTGAAACATTACTGGATTCTTTTTGCTATTCATCTGCATTAATTTACATTTATCTATATTTAGAATTAGCTGCCATTCTTTACACCAATCAAAAATCCTGTCCAAGTCATCTTGTATCCTCCTACAGTCACTTAACGACGACACCTTCCCGTACACCTCAGCATTATCAGCAAACAGCCGCACATTGCTATCCACCCCATCCAAAAGATCATTTATGTAGATAGAAAACAACAGTGGACCTACCACACTTTCCTGGGGCACTCCAGATGATACACTCAACTCCGATGAACACTCACCATCGAGGACAACGTACTGGGTTCTATTACTTCGAACCGCTCACATACTTGGGAACCAAACCCATATTCTCGTACCTTAGTTAGCAGTGTGCAGTGGGGCACCGAGTCAAACGCTTTCCGGAAGTCCAGGAATATGGCATCCGTCTGATACTCTTCGTCCATGGTTCACAAGATATCATGAGAAAAAAGGGCGAGTTGCGTTTCACAGGAGCAATGCTTTCTAAAGCCGTGCTGATGCATGGGCAGCAACTTCTGTCTCAAGGAAATTCATTATATTCGAACTGAGAACCCATTCAGCTGCTTCACAACCCTAGGGATGTCTATCACTATGTCCTCCATACGGGAATCTGTACGAGATTCAAACGGCGGTATTTTTGTACGATCCTCCTGCCTGAAAGATTTCCCAAATGCTAAATTTAAAATTTCAGCTTTCGTTTTGCTGTCTTCCGTCCCAGGCCAGATTGATCAGTGAGTGACTGGATGGAAGTCTTTGACCCGCTTACCGATTTTACGTAAGACCAGAATTTCCTTGGGTTTTCAGCAAGATCTTTTGCTAAGGTATGACGGTGGTAGTAGTTGAATACTTCCCGCATCGCTCTTTTTACAGCAGCACGAATCTCTACTAACTTTTGCCTGCCCTCATTCTCCCGATCTTTCTTGTACACCGAGTGCCCCGGCTTTTACTTCCTGAGCATTCTCCGAATTGCTCTGTTAAACCACGGTGGGTCATTTCCGTCCGTAACCCACTTTTTCGGCACATACTTGTCCAATGCGTCATTTACAATGTGTTTAAAATTTGCCCATAATTCTTCCACGTCCATCGTACCGGAAGTAAATGAAGTCGATTCATTTACTAAGTGGGGTGCTAACAACTGCTTATTTGCTCTTTATAGTATGAATAGTGTCCTAGCCTTCTTGACCGACTTTTTAACTATCGTAAGCATAGTCCCGCCCCCCCCCCCCGCCCCCCCCATGAACCATGGACCTTGCCGTTGTAGGGGAGGCTTGCGTGCCTCAGCGATACAGATAGCCGTTCCGTAGGTACAACGACAACGGAGGGGTATCTGTTGAGAGGCCAGAGAAACGGGTCGTTCCTGAAGAGGGGCTGCAGATTTTTCAGTAGTTGCAAGGGCAACAGTCTGGATGACTGACTGATCTGGCCTTGTAACAATAACCAAAACGGCTTTGCTGTGCTGGTACTGTGAACGGCTGAAAGAAAGGGGAAACTACGGCCGTAATTTTCCCGAGGGCATGCAGCTTTACTGTATGATTAAATGATGATGGAGTCCTCTTGGGTAAAATATTCCGGAGGTAAAATAGTCCCCCATTCGGATCTCCGGGCGGGGACTACTCAAGAGGATGTCGTTATCAGGAGAAAGAAAACTGGCGTTCTACGGATCGGAGCGTCGAATGTCAGATCCCTTAATCGGGCAGGTAGGTTAGAAAATTTAAAAAGAGAAATGGATAGGATAAAGTTAGATATAGTGGGAATTAGTGAAGTTCGGTGGCAGGAGGAACAAGACTTCTGGGCAGGTGACTACAGGGTTATAAACACAAAATCAAATAGGGGTAATGCAGGAGTAGGTTTAATAATGAATAGGAAAATAGGAATGCGGGTAAGCTACTACAAACAGCACAGTGAAAGCATTATTGTGGCCAAGATAGATACGAAGCCCACACCTACTACAGTAGTACAAGTTTATATGCCAACTAGCTCTGCAGATGACGAAGAAACTGAAGAAATATATGATGAAAGAAAAAAAAATTATTCAGGTAGTGAAGGGAGACGAAAATTTAATAGTCATGGGTGACTGGAATTCGAGTGTAGGAAAAGGGAGAGAAGGAAACATAGTAGGTGAATATGGATATGAACTAAGAAATGAAAGAGGATGCCGCTTGGTAGAATTTTGCACAGAGCACAACTTAATCATAGCTAACACTTGGTTTAAGAATCATGAAAGAAGGTTGTATACATGGAAGAACCCTGGAGATACTGACAGGTTTCAGATAGATTATATAATGGTAAGACAGAGATTTAGGAACCAGGTTTTAAATTGTAAGACATTTCCAGGGGCAGATGTGGAGTCTGACCACAATCTATTGGTTATGACCTGTAGGTTAAAACTGAAGAAACTGCAAAAAGGTGGGAATTTAAGGACATGGGATCTGGATAAGCTGAAAGAACCAGAGGTTGTACAGAGTTTCAAGGAGAGCATAAGGGAACAATTGGCAGCAATGGGGGAAAGAAACACAGTTGAAGAAGAATGGGTAGCTCTGAGGGATGAAGTAGTGAAGGCAGCAGAGGATAAAGTAGGTAAAAAGACGAGGGTTGCTAGAAATCCTTGGGTAACAGAAGAAATATTTAATTTATTTGATGAAAGGAGAAAATATAAAAATACAGTAAATGAAGCAGGCAAAAAGGAATACAAACATCTCAAAAATGAGATCGACAGGAAGTGCAAAATGGGTAAGCAGGGATGGCTAGATGACAAATGTAAGGATATAGAGGCTTATCTCACTAGGGGTAAGATAGATACTGCCTACAGGAAAATTAAAGAGACCTTTGGAGATAAGAGAACCACTTGTATGAACATCAAGACCTCAGATGGAAACCCAGTTCTAAGCAAAGAAGGGAAAGCAGAAAGGTGGAAGGAGTATATAGAGGTTCTATACAAGGGCCATGCACTTGAGGACAATATTATGGAAATGAAAGAGGATGTAGATGAAGATGAAATGGGAGACATGATATTGCGTGAAGAGTTTGACAGAGCACTGAAAGACCTGAGTCGAAACAAGGCCCCCGGAATAGACAACATTCCATTGGAACTACTGACAGCCTTGGGAGAGCCAGTCCTGACAAAACTCTACCATCTGGTGAGCAAGATGTTTGAAACAGCCGAAATACCCTCAGACTTCAAGAAGAATATAATAATTCGAATCCCAAAGAAAGCAGGTGTTGACAGAAGTGAAAATTACCGAATAATCAGTTTAATAAGTCACAGCTGCAAAATACTAACACGAATTCTTTACAGACGAATGGAAAAACTAGTAGAAGCCGACCTCGGGGAAGATCAGTTTTGATTCCGTAGAAACACTGGAACACGTGAGGCAATACTGACCCTACGACTTACCTTAGAAGAAAGATTAAGGAAAGGAAAACCTACGTTTGTAGCATTTGTAGACTTAGAGAAAGCTTTTGACAATGTTGACTGGAATACTCTCTCTGAAATTCTGAAGGTGGCAGGGGTAAAATACAGGGAGCGAAAGGCTATTTACAATTTGTACAGAAAGCACATGACAGTTATAAGAGTTCAGGGACATGAATGGGAAGCAGTGGTTGGGAAGGGAGTGAGACAAGGTTGTAGCCTCTCCCTGATGTTATTCAATCTGTATATTGAGCAAGCAGTGAAGGAAACAAAAGAAAAATTCGGAGTAGGTATTAAAATCCACGGAGAAGAAATAAAAACTTTGAGGTTCGCCGATGACATTGTAATTCTGTCAGAGACAGCAAAGGACTTGGAAAAGCTGTTGAATGGAATGGACAGTGTCTTGAAAGGAGGATATAAGATGAACATCAACAAAAGCAAAACGAGGATAATGGAATGTAGTCGAATTAAGTCGGGTGATGCTGAGGGAATTAGATTAGGAAATGAGATACTTAAAGTAGTAAAGGAGTTTTGCTATTTGGGGAGCAAAATAACTGATGATGGTCGAAGTAGAGAAGATATAAAATGTAGACTGGCAATGGCAAGGAAAGCGTTTCTGAAGAAGAGAAATTTGTTAACATCGAGTATAGATTTAAGTGTCAGGAAGTCGTTTCTGAAAGTATTTGTATGGAGTGTAGCCATGTATGGAAGTGAAACATTGGCGATAAATAGTTTAGACAAGAAGAGAATAGAAGCTTTCGAAATGTGGTGCTACGGAAGTATGTTGAAGATTAGATGGGTCGATGACGTAACTAATGACGAGGTAATGAATAGAATTGGGAAGAAGAGAAGTTTGTGGCACAACTTGACTAGAAGAAGGGATCGGTTGGTAGGCCGTATTGCAAAGCTTGTCCACAGGTACGGTAAATGTCTCAATCTTTTCGGTGATTATGTTGAAAAGTAACCATAAGTCTATAAAACTTTTGGTTATAAAATAATTGTTTCCTGTGGACTTGCCTTTTATTTATTGCCTATCGCGTGTTGAAAAAAAAGGGCCCTCGTTCATTTCCTGCCATGAGGCAGTCGAGCAGCTATAGCTTCTTCTTGATGTTTCTTCTTCTCTGTTAATAGATGGCATGACATGATATATATCACTGGAAAGCTGAGAAATTGGTATATTTAGTGATGTATAACACACTCGATTTCTTTCGGTACTTTGTGGGTTATTAGTAATAGTTTTCAGGTTTTGTTAGGTTTATCACTCCTCACCAGTCCCATCAAGAAAACACTCTCCAGAATTTGTAGCGGGCAAAGCGGATATATCACATCAACAAAAACTTCTAAAACAGTATTATCTTCACTCTCCATCACTTCAATAAAAAGTAAGGATAGAGTTATAAGGAATTCCTATCAAAAAATTGTATAATTTTGAGAAAAGTGTGTAAGACAAAAATGCTGATTTTCGTAAATATAAGTAGTAAATATAGGGTCGACTACAGGGACAAATATCAGTAAGCCAGTGGGTTAATGAACAGATTACTAAGAAAATTGAAATGGTACAATTATCTAATAATACTGTTTCACGGCGCATCAAAGATCTTTCTGCTCCCATAGAGAAGGAGTTAACTTATCGACCTGGCCTTGCAGAGTGTATGCACTGTAAATGGATGGACCCACAGATGTCACAAGACTAGCTGTACCACTAATATTTGTTCGTTGTACCTTTGGTAAAGGTATTGAAGAAGATGTCCTCAAGAGCGAAAATTTACATAAAAAACAGGAGAAGATATTGATTACGTTATAAAACATGAGTCCATATGGGGGAAGTGTATTGATATTTGTACAGATGGTGATAGCGTAGACAGTAATCAAAGCACGTCAGCGAAACTTGTTAAACATGTTCATGAGTTAATACGGAACCGATTTACTCTGGAAAACACATAGGCTCCAACTGTGGTCACCAGGCGCAAATCTGGCGTTGTACATTGTTTGTATAACAGTATGACATCCACGCCGTCATTTGACAAGCCCTGAGTGAACGGTATGGCTACTGAGAGGAGAGACCGTGCGCTATTAATGGTTCAGAGGGCTCTGAGCACTATGGGACTTAACTTCTGAGGTCATCAGTCCCCTAGAACTTAGAACTACTTTAACCTAACTAACCTAAGGACAACACACAGATCCATGCCCGAGGCAGGATTCGAATCTGCGACAGTAGCGGTCATGCGGTTCCAGACTGTAGCGCCTAGAACCGCTCGGCCACTCCGGCCGGCCGTGCGCTTCGAAACTATTCTATGTGAATTGTAGCAATTACAGTGCTGTATTGAGAGAGTATCGCCGACTGAAAACTCTGAGGAAAGGCTCGATGTAATTAAATGACTTACAGACTATGATAATCAAATTCGAATCCCGAGTGAGCTTGGTGTGGCACGTGGAAGAGGAAGGCGTTCTGTTCCTGTGGAAGTTATTAACGAAGTTGCCGTAACTGGCCATATAGCACGTGCACCGGATAGTGCGTGCTCCTGCGAAGTCACGAGAATTGTCCATACCATAGTCAACAGTACGGAAAGTTTTGCGGGCCATTTTACACTGGTACCCGCACATGATCCAGACGGTGCAGCACCTGGAAATCCATGATTCTGAATTTGCTCTTCGGCTTCTGGCACGTATCGAAGTTAATGACGTGTGGCTGGCAATATTCTATGTATTGACAAGGCACATTTTATACTGCAGGGAGCAGTGAATACAAAGAACTGGTGGATCTGGGGTACCGTTAAGCCGCGAGTTGTGCATGAAGAGCCACTACACTCGCCTTATATGGCTATATTGTGTGGGTTCACAAGCACCTTTGTTCTCGGTAATTTATTTTTTGAAGAGAATACACTCTGTAGTGCTGTCAAGTGTACAGTGGCGCCTGCACGTTATCGAAACCTTCTTGTACAGCATATGATTACTGCATTGGAAGAGCAAACTGGGTGGAAACAACTGTTTCCGCGCAATATGGGGCAACACATGTCGCTCGCCCACGGAAAGGTCTGCTTGATGCAACCTTCCACGAACTTGTCTCCAGCGGCTTTCCAGCTGCCTGACCTGCAAGAAAACCTGATCTGGATCAATGTGACCTTCGGCTCTGGGTTTATCTACAACAACGCTTTTCCAGGGACAGGTTCGGTCTCTACCTCATCTGAAGGCCAGTATACAGGAACACGCTGCTCATATTCCAACGGAACTGCTATGAGCATGTGCTTGTCAGAGCATGTGCTTCGGTAAGTGCCAAAGTGATAAGGAATACCACTCAATCCATGATAAGAAGATCGCAGCACTGCATTGATACCAATGGTCAACACTGCAAACACCTTCTGTAAATGGACGTTCATTTCACATTTTTGACCTTCGCTGACCTTCAAAGACCTTACTGTTACACATCACTGGATTCGTCTCGATAGCAGCTATCAGTAAATAAGTAATTCCCATTAAAAAAATTAATAAAACAAAGTTGACCTTCATATCTCTGAAACGACCCCACCTAGCAACAAAAAACCAGCGTCATATTTGGGCCACGTTGTCCAATCCAACTTTTGTCCCACAAACTTTTCAGCTCTCATCAATTTTTCGGAATTATTCTTGTTGGAAATAGTTAGTTACTCACCCTGTATACTGGGTGTCCCTCCTAAGAGTCTTACGGCGCAGTCTCTCCTTCGTCTCTGCAGA
The DNA here is from genome assembly GCF_023897955.1 of Schistocerca gregaria. NCBI lineage: Eukaryota > Metazoa > Arthropoda > Insecta > Orthoptera > Acrididae > Schistocerca > Schistocerca gregaria. The sequence goes on along the minus strand of NC_064931.1, from coordinate 648,242,087 downwards.
TATTTTAGATTTAGTTTTTGGAATGCGTAGTTGGAGACACTTCAAACAAATATTGCCAATCACGTCACTCATACGACGCCCAATGTCGACGGAATGCATCTGTTTGTTTCGCATTACGAACTAAATGATTTTTAAAGCGGAATTTTACGTACAGAATTAATCTAGCGAGATATTCGTTTTATCTATATGTATAAATAGGGAGAGTAAAACACGAAGAATGAGGAGCACTCCAGCACCGACTGAGCAGCACCCTGGTCGTACAGACTGCTACCGCCATACGGCAACGCTGTTCAGTCGCTGTGAAGTACTGGCTATTTTCAGTGTTTCATTGTCACTGTTAGTGTGCACTTATAAAACGGATAGTGCACCAATTTAATATGCTGCCGCTCTATTGCACTCTATTGCATGGACACGTAAAATTCCGCTATAAAAAACATTTTGTTCGTAATGGGAGACAAACTGACGCTTTCCGTTCACACTCGGCGTAGCACGAAAGATGCGATGAGCAGTGTTTCTTTCGGGTGATTGCAGCTACACATTGCATAAACCTATCTGCAAATATCTGCCGAAACACCAGAGAAAATGCGCCTGAAGTCTCTTGGGAGGGACATCCTGCATATACAGGGTGGTCCATTGATCGTGACCGGGCCAAATATCTCACGAAATAAGCGTCAAACGAAAAAACTACAAAGAACGAAACTTGTGTAGCTTGAAGGGGGAAACCAGATGGCGCTATGGTTGGCCCGCTAGATGGCGCTTCCATAGGTCAAACGCATATCAACTGCGTTTTTTAAAAATAGGAACCCCCATTTTTATTACATATTCGTGTAATACGTAAAGAAATATGAATGTTTTAGTTGGACCACTGTTCCGCTTTGTGATAGATGCCGCTGTACTTGTCACAAACATATGGCTCACAATTTTAGACGAACAGTTGGTCACAGGTAGGTTTTTTAAATTAAAATACAGAACGTAGGTACGTTTGAACATTTTATTTCGGTTGTTCCAGTGTGATACGTGTACCTTTGAGAACTTATCATTCCTGAGAATGCATGCTGTTACAGCGTGATTACCTGTAAATACCTCATTAATGTAATAAATGCTCAAAATGATGTCCGTCAACCTCAATGCATTTGGCAATACGTGTAACGACATTCCTCTCAACAGCGAGTAGTTGGCCTTCCGTAATGTTCGCACATGCATTGACAATGCGCTGACGCACGTTGTCAGGCGTTGTCGGTGGATCACGATAGCAAATATCCTTCAACTTTCCCCACAGAAAGAAATCCGGTGAACGTGCGGGTCATGGTATGGTGCTTCGACGACCAATCCACCTGTCATGAAATATGCTATTCAATACTACTTCAACCACACGCGAGCTATGTGTCGGACATCCATCATGCTGGAAGTATATCGCCATTCTGTCGTGCAGTGAAACATCTTGTAGTAACATAGGTAGAACATTACGTTCGAAATCGGCATACATTGGACCATTCAGATTGCCATCGATAAAATGGGGGCCACTTATCCTTCATCCCATAATGCCGCAACATACATTAACCCACCAAGGTCGCTGACGTTCCACTTGTCGCAGCCATCGTGGATTTTCCGTTGCCCAATAGTGCATATTATGCCAGTTTACGTTACCGCTGTTGGTGAATGACGCTTCGTCGCTAAATAGAATGCGTGCAAGAAATCTGTCATCGTCCCGTAATTTCTCTTGTGCCCAGTGGCAGAACTGTACACGACGTTCAAAGTCGTCGCCATGCAATTCCTGTTGCATAGAAATATGGTACGGGTGCAAACGATGTTGATGTAGCATTCTCAACACCGACTTTTTTGAGATTCCCTATTCTCACGCAATTTGTCTACTACTGATGTGCGAATAAGCCGCGACAGCAACTAAAACACTTACTTGGGCAACATCATTTGTTGCTGGTCGTGGTTGACGTTTCACATGTGGCTGAACACTTTCTGTTTCCTTAAATAACATAACTATCCGGCGACGGTCCGGACACTTGGATGATGTCGTCCACGATACCGAGCAGCATACATAGCACACGCCCGTTGGGAATTTTGATCACAATAGCCATACATCAAAACGATATCGACCTTTTCCGCAATTGCTAAACAGTCCATTTTAACACTGGTAATGTATCACGAAGCAAATGCCGTCCGCACTGGCGGAATGTTACGTGATACCACGTACTTATACGTTTGTGACTATTACAGTGCCATCTATCACTAAGCGAAAAAAGTGGTCCAACTAAAACATTCATATTTCTTTACGTACTACACGAATATGTAATAAAAAATAAGGGTTCCTATTTTTAAAAAAACGTAGTTGATATCCGTTTGACCTATGGCAGCGCCATCTAGCGGGCCAGCCATAGCGCCATTTGGTTTCCCCCTTCAAGCTAGACGAGTTTCGTTCTTTGTAGTTTTTCGTTTGACGCTTATTTCGTGAGATATTTGGCCCGATCATTATCAATGGACCACCCTGTATAGCCTTAAAAAAAGTATACCATGTTTCGAGAGGCGTCAAGTAAACATGCACGTTAAAATGCGTATCTTAAGAAGCTATGAGCACTTGTGCATCTTCGCTACTGTGAAACGCAACTCTCGTACTGAAAACTCTTTTGCTATTAAAAACAACCCACAGAATGCAGTCAACAAAAGAATAAACAAATCAGAACACATTATTCTGTTACTGTGAAACAGCAGAGCTTCTAATTGAATCTCCTGGCTGTTGCATATAACCTGCACTTGTGGAACAGAGCCAATCGAGGTTCTCCAAATGGTGTCCATTGATAGTAAGGCATGTTTCTGGCCGACGTCTTAGGGAATTACGCACTCTCTGAAAAATTCTAGGTTGGTCACGGATGCGTTAAAAAGGCATTGATGACGCGTTCCTGTAGTGTCTGTACATTAAAAAAAAATGGCTCAAATGGCTCTGAGCACTATGGGACTTAACGTCTGTGGTCATCAGTCCCCTAGAACTTAGAAGAGGCAGGATTCGAACCTGCGACCGCAGCAGTCAAGCGGTTCCGGACTGAGCGCCTTAACCGCGAGAACACCGCGGCCGGCTGTCTGTACACCGTTATGGGACTTTCTGACATCAAAGATAACAAGTATCTTGCCAACCAAACGTCCAAGAGACTAAGTTCGAGGGAAGAAGCTTGCTTGCAACGCACTGCGACTTCCCGATCCATCCATAGTCCATTAAATGTCTGTGTGAGGTGCTCTCGGGAATTTAGGAGAAAAACCGGCTGGTGCTTCATCATGCACGAATCACATCTCTAGACTTTGTTGTTGTACTTCCTCTAGCAGGAAAGGCAAGCAATTTGACAGGAAGTAAAGATACTTTTCAACAGTCAACCTGTTTGGTAATATGTAAAGTCTTATTAGTCGGTCGTTAATAATTCCTGCCCACATATTGATTGAAAATTGGCGCTGTTGCCTTCCTATTGCATCTGTGTGAGGATCTGCATAAGCCCACACACTCTGGTTATGAAAATTGACGAGTGTCAATTTTGATTGTTTTTCTCACGTGAAACCAGAATCGTCTGTGAACAGTATCTCTGCTGTGACAAGTGTATCTTAACCACATTTTTGTAACAGCCATTAGTAGAACACTGTTGGTAGAAAAGCATTCTATCAGGCTGATCTTGTAAACGAATTGCTTGGACACTTGGTACTTGAAGTAACTATAGCAATTGTTCATGCACAATCGCGCAAACTAGAAGATGACTAACCCTGACAGATACTGAAATTCCACGTACACAAGTTCCAGGATCTTCTTCCACTCGTTGCAGTACTTGCTCCTCTAGAAAAGCGGTACGGATAGTGCGAGGTCTGCCGTCGTTGGAATTACGTAGCTTGATTCTCCTAGTCACTGGAATAGACGGCTGAATAATTGTGTAGATGGTATCCTGCGTTCTGGATATTTTTTAGCATACGGAACAGGGGCTCGACGATAGCTTCAGTGTTCCAGACCATAACAGTAAATCTGATAGGATACTCAGTGAAGAGTCTCACAGAACACTGAAAGACCTAAGTCGAAACAAGGCCCCGGGAGTAGACAACATTTCATTAGAACTACTGACAGCCCTGGGAGAACTAGCCCTGACAAATCTTTACCATCTGGTGAGCAAAATGTATGAGACAGGCGCAATACCCTCAGACTTCAAGAAAATAATAATAATTTGAATCCCAAAGAAAGCAGGTGTTGACAGATGTGAAAATTACTGAAATATCAGTTTAATAAGTCTAGGCTGCAAAATACCAACTATAATTCCTTAAAGACGAATGGAAAAACTGGTAGAAGCCGACCTCGGGGAAGATCAGTTTGGATTCCGTAGAAATGTTGGAACACGTGAGGCAATACTGACCCTACGACGTATCTTAGAAGATAGATTAAGGAAATACAAACCTACGTTTCTAGCCTTTGTAGACTTAGAGAAAGCTTTCGACAATGTTGACTGGATTACTCTCTTTCAAATTCTAAAGGTGGCAGGGGTCAAATACATGCAGCGAAAGGCTATTTACAATTTGTACAGAAACCAGATGGCCGTTATAAGAGTCGAGGGGCATGAAAAGTTAGCAATGGTTGGGAAGGGAGTGAGACAGGGTTGTAGCCTATCCCCGATGTTGTTCAATCTGTATATCGAGCAAGCAGTAAAGGAAACAAAAGAAATATTTGGAGTAGGAATTAAAACACGGAGAAGAAATAAAAACTTTGAGGTTCACCGATGAGATTGTAATTCTATCAGACACAGCAAAGGATGAACATCAACAAAAGCAAAACGAAGATAATGGAATGTAGTCGAATTAAGTCGGGTGATGCTAAGGGAATTAGATTAGGAAATGAGACACTTAAAGTAATTGAATTGGGGAGTCAAATAACTGACGATGGTCGAAGTACAGAGGATATAAAATGTAGACTGGCAATGGCAAGGAAAGCGTTTCTGAAGAAGAGAAATTTGTTAACATCGAACATAGATTTAAGTGTCAGGAAGTCGTTTCTGAAAGTATTTGTATGTATGGAAGTGAAACATTGGCGATAAAAAGTTTAGACAAGAAGAGAATAGAAGCTTTCGAAATGTGGTGCTACGGAAGTATGTTGAAGATTAGATGGGTCGATGACGTAACTAATGACGAGGTAATGAATAGAATTGGGAAGAAGAGAAGTTTGTGGCACAACTTGACTAGAAGATGGGATCGGTTGGTAGGGCATATTCTGAGGCATGAAGGGATCACCAATTTAGTACTGGGGGGGGGGGGGGGGCAGCGTGGAGGGTAAAAGTCGTAGAGGGAGACCAAGAGATGAATACACTATGCAGATTAAGAAGTATGTAGGCAGCATTACGTACTGGGAGATAAAGCAGCTTGCACAGGATAGAGTAACATGGAGAGCTGCATCAAACCAGTCTCTGAACTGAAGACCACAACAACAACAACAACAACAACAATAGTTAATCATGTCTGGCATTTCTGTGGTGTCACCGCCAGACACCACACTTGCTAGGTGGTAGCCTTTAAATCGGCCGCGGTCTGGTAGTATACGTCGGACCCGCGTGTCGCCACTATCAAGTGATTGCAGACCGAGCGCCGCCACACATCAGGTCTAGAGAGACTGCCTAGCACTCGCCCCAGTTGTACAGTCGACTTTGCTAGCGATGGTTCACTGACTTCTACGCTCTCATTTGCCGAGACGATAGTTAGCATAGCCTTCAGCTACGTTAATTGCTACGACCTAGCAAGGCGCCAGTATCCGTAGTATCGATATTGTGAATCATGTACCATAAAGAGCGACGTTCTCCATTAATGGATTAAAGTTAAGTATTCTACCAGATACGTCCGTTTTTCTCAATTCTAATTCCCTTGTCATGTTCCAGACCTCACGCCAGCCTGCGTGAGCTGAGACGCGTGCATTTTGGCCTCCGTTAATAACACAGGGTTGGCTCTCCAGCCAACCACAACAATTTCCACTGGGGTACAACAGGCTTTTATTATGCAGATAAGTTCAAAGATAAAACTAAAATGTAGAAGCAGTTCACATACTGTTCGATATACGGACCAGTTCCCCTGGAAATAATGTCTGCGCTGCACTTACCCAGAATTGTGAATACAGTTTACTGTAACAACACTGACATATTTACAGCGTCGAATGTTCGTGGACAACAACAGAGGAACGTGTTCACTGCATTCAGTCGGTCGTTCACACTAACAAAGAGCCTGCAGTGGAAGAGATGTGTTGCACAGTAGATGAACAAGCGCTCATAGCTCTTAAGGTATGCAGTTTAGAGCACATATTTACTGGAAGTTTTTGTTTTCTCGTGGTCCACACCACTACCTCTCGAAACATGGAACACTTTTTTTAACAGTCTGTATACATATTAAGTATTTAGGTCTGCTATTGTATTGCTGCAGTCAGACTAATGTAGATTTTGACTAATTATCTCTTATCGTTCGTTTGCCTTTACACTGGGCTCACAAAAGTCATGGGATACCTCCTAATATCGTCTCGGACATCATTTTGCTTAGCAACTCGGCGTAGCATCGACTCAACAAGTCAAAAAGACTGAGCCATGGTTCAAAAAAAGGCTCTGAGCATTGTGGGACTTAACATCTGAGGTCATCAGTCCCCTAGAACTTAGAACTACTTAAACGTAACTAACCTAAGGACATCACACACATCCATGCCCGAGGCAGGATTGGAACCTGCGAACGTAGCGCTCGTGCCGGTCCAGACTGAAGCGCCTAGAACCGCTCGGCCAGACTGAGCCATGCTGCCCCTATAACCGCCCATAGTCGCACGAGTGTAGCGGGTGCAGGAGTTTGTGCACGAACTGACCTCTCGATGATGTCCCATGAATGTTCCATGGGATTCATATCGGGTGATCTGGGTGACCAAATGATTCGCACAAATTGTTCAGAATGTTCTTCAAACCAAGTGCGAACAACTGTGCCCCGGTGACATGCCTCACTGTTATCCATAAAAATTCCATCGTTGTTTCGGAACATTAAGGCCATGAATGGTTTCAAACGGTCTCCAAGTAGCCGAACATAATCATTTCCGGCCAGTGATCCACACAAACTCAGCCCACACCATTCTGGAGCCACCACCTGCTTGCACGATGCCTTGTTGACAATTTAGCTTCATGGCCACATTCTGCGCCACATTAGAACCCTACCATCGCCTCTTACCTTCTAAAATCGGGACTCATTTGACAAGTCCATGGTTCTCCAATCGTCTATGGTCCAATCGATATGGTCAGGAGCCCAGGAGAGGCGCTGTAGGCGATGTCGTGCTATTACCAAAGGCACTCGCGCCGATCCTCTGTAGTCATAGACATTTAACACCAAATTTCTCCACACTGTCCTAATGGAGATGTTCGTCGTACGTCCCACATTGTTTCTGAGGTTTCTTCACGCAGGATTGCTTGTCTGTTATCAGTGACAACTACCCGCAAACGCCGCTGTTCTTATTCGTCAAGTGAAGGCTGTCGGCTACTGCGTTGTGCGTGGTGAGAGGTAATGCCTGAAATGTGGTATTCTCGGTACGCTCTTAACACTGTGGATCTCGGAATATTGAATTCTCTAACGATTTCCGAAATGGAATGTCCGATGCGTCTACCTCCATCTACCATTCCTCATTGTTAATGGCCTTTTACTGAAGGCTGATAAATAGCTTTGAGCACAGTTTTTCGTCCCTTTTTATGAACAGGCGTTTACTTAATAGTGAACTTTGTGCCTAGATCAAGATGCCGAAACGTGGCTTGGAAATGGATGAAACCAGATAACTAGTTAAAAATTGAGCCTAAAGATAAATTTAATGCGATATACCGTACCGCCAAAGACGATTCATATTCAGAAACTATATTAATAAGGAAATTCAAAGAAAATTAACGAATATTGAAGAACATTTCTATCGGAAAAAATACTTTCCATAAGTAACAGTACATGCTTAAAAAGCAAGTCATTAGGTCATCCAAACATTAGAAAAGGGTATCTTATATGCATTCTGTTCGCGTTACCTCAGCATTTACCGAAGAAGGATTATCGGCGACCGGTGGAAATCAGTGGGAAGAGAGAGAGACAGACGTTTAAATAAACAAATTTACAATGTTGCACTTGTTATCAACATTTTAAAAAACAACTAGAAATCCATTTTTTAAGACAGAAGTACGACAAAATCCTATTCGAGTAAATAAACACAGAGGGGTCCAGAAAAATACAGACATTCTTTGACAGTTAATGTCTTTGGAATAAAATGACATGGCGTTGCAGTTTTGCGCAGTGACGTAGTCCATTGTTTTCTCAACAGATCTAGGAGCGCGTTTTCCATCAGATTACAGTGCAGCAGTGAATGAAGTAATATTATCGTTTGACCAACACAAGGCCGTATTGAAGCGGTACTGGAAGTACGAAAACATGATGAACTATAATGGCAATGGAATAATGTGTATGGAACGCGGCTACCGCACGTACAACAGCTTATCGTATTTGGGATAAATTTTAAGCCTACGGAACTGTTCAAGATGTGCATAAGGAAAGGTCTAGCCGACCAAAAACATCGACAAGCTTTCATCGCTGCTGTGTTGCAACATTTTACTAGGTCACTTCAAAAAATCTGTGAAGCTGGGTGCACGTGAAAGCGAGGTAAGATGATCAAACGTACTACGAATTCTGAAGGCTGCAAAGTGCAAAGTATACATTCCAAGATCGCTGTACGCTATGAACGAGGACGACCAGATTCGAAAGCTGGAGTACTGCGAGTGGTTTGAAGGCATGCTTCGCGAGGGTGAACGGTTTGCAGGGATGGTTGTCTGGTCTGACGAGGAGCAATTCAGACCGGACGGTGTTGTAAACCGCCACAACTGCGTGTGCTGTGCCCCTGAAAATCCACACGTTCACGTGGGCAAACATGTTAATCTACAGGGTATTAATGTGTTGTGTGGTCTGTCATCTCGCGGTTTGATTGGCCCATTCTTCTTTGAAGGTTCTGTAACTGGTGATGTTTGACTTCATATACTATAAATATCGATTTTACGTGCTATGCGAGAGGTGTTCGGAAATGAAAACAATTACTTACAACAAGATGGCGCTCCGCTTCACTGCCACAGATATGTCAAAGCCTACTTTGATGAAAATCTACCTGGATGATGAATAGGTCGAAGGGGAGCTGTTGAGTACACACCACGGCATCCCAACTTTACACTTATTGACTTCTACCCATGGGGGACCTTGAAAAATGAAGTTTATTAGCAGAAGCCAACTACATTGAACGAGCTGCGAGAAACTGTTGTATTCACTTTAGCTGCTTTTATGTCGTCTCGTTGTCTCTGTAGAGCTGTACCTTGGGACGCTAAGAGAGGATGTTGGTTGGTGGCTTGTATCCTCATTCTATAGCACAATCTGCACACAATTAATAACTGGGTTTTTTATTCATAAACAAAGAGCTACTTTAGTTTCCATGTGCTGTGGTACAAGCTCTCTTCTGTAAAGTCCACGTAACCTCTACGCTGTTGAAATAGAAGTCCGCTATGATCACTGTAATGTTGCTATGTGCTGCCTGTGCCTGTGCTAAATGCTAAGTCTGTGGCTCCGTCTCTATGAAACGCTGGAACCCTACAGCGTACAGACTCGAACTATTTGGAGAAACTAACTGGTTCTCTGGTCCGCGGCGGCGATTCTAAATATTTGGGGACCGAGAGGGCGTTGGTGGCGCGGTTCCAGCAAGTCTTGTCGTGGCCTCTATCGATACTGTCGTACCCTCCATGCCGCTTGGTGTGGTGGTGCTAGCGTACGCCAGCACAGAAACCATCGAGGCGCCCTGTGCGGTTATCACACTGGCAATGCAAAGAGACATATTTCGGTCAACAGTTCAACGGCATCGACGTTGTTTGGTTGTAATGGGGGTCACTTTGAACACATAAAATAACGCTCCCCCATGCAAGAACTGCAACGGTATGTCATTTTGTTCCATTACTACTGACTATCAAAGAGTGTGTACATTTTCCTGGACGCCTCTCTACATAAATTTTGAAAATACATCCATTTTAGAAATATACTTTTTATTCACCTCTTCTTGAAAGTCGATACATCATTGTCTCTTATCTGACATACTTAAGTAAAATCGCTTAAACCAGAAAATTTAATGAAAAAATTAATATAACTGACGTAACTGTCAAGACTGGTGTCAGTAGGCTCCCTCACACTGAACCACTCAAATCAAGAGAGTAAGTGAAAAATATTCATAGAGTTGACATGAACATAGAGCCTAATTTCATTTGGTTGTTTGATTCGACTGAAAAAGATCGACTGAACGAAAAACAGTCGACTGGCCAATCCGTTATTGAAACCAGTCGGTTGTCCAATCATTACTGGGTTGCTTAATGGTGCTAAGTGTGGCCCTACCGATTATTGCGAGCAGCAATGTTGTGGAACGATGAGCTACAATCTCTGTAGGCCACGATCCTGCCGCTGTCGATTTTCGACTTCTCACGAACAAACAACATTGAAATGCCATTCCTGATGAGAAACCCGCTGCGTGATCTCTCTTTATATAGAGATTTGGAAGGTGTTACTTCTACCAACCTTGTGAGGTTATGTAGTAAAGTTTGTATATCCAAGCATGTAGTTCATGCCAATTTGACGTCAAGTTCGTTGCATGCCGTCCCGATGAATCTGAAGTTTTAATGGTCAGCCGTGTAAGACGATCGATGGAAAATCGGACACACGAGCCTTTATCATCGAGAGCGCTCTCAGCTACCTATGTCAGTATAAATTCGAAAACTAAATAAATCACGGAATAATGTAGATAGAGAGGTACAAATTGACACACATGCTTCGGATGACATGGGGTTTTATTAGAACCAAAATAATACAAAAGTTCAAAAAATGTCCGACAGATGGCGCTTCATCTGATCAGAATAGCAATAATTAGCATAACAAAGTAAGACAAAGCAAAGATGATGTTCTTTACAGGAAATGCTCAGTGTGTCCACCATCATTCCTCAACAATAGCTGTAGTCGAGGAATAATGTTGTGAACAGCACTGTAAAGCATGTCCGGAGTTATGGCGAGGCATTGGCTTCGGATGTTGTCTTTCAGCATCCCTAGAGATGTCAGTCGATCACGATACACTTGCGACTTCAGGTAACCCCAAAGCCAATAATCACACGGTCTGAGGTCTGGAGACCTAGGAGGCCAAGCATGACGGAAGTGGCGGCTGAGCACACGACGCGCGCCAGAGATCTTTCACGCGTCTATCAATACTTTGTGGTTTTTTTTGTTCTAATAAAACCCCATGTCATACGAAGCATGAGTGTCAATTTTTACCTGTCTATCTACATTATTCCGTGGTTTATTAAGTTTTCAAATTTATACTGACTTTTTGCTCACCCGGTACTTTCGGGTAAAGAAACACACGCACTCTAGTAACGATTGCGCAGCATCTTGAGAATATACTTTGCAAGAGCCTTAAGTTCTTAAATAAACATGCTCAGGGTATTTTCGTTTGTATAAAACTAAAGAATATTACAACAACACTCTGTATATTAAAAACCACGAACGGACGGAATAGAAACTACGACGACTCTCTCTCTCTCTCTCTCTCTCTCTCTCTCTCTCTCACACACACACACACACACACACACACACACACACACGCTCACAAGTATTTATGGCCATTAAAGTTGTAACACCATGAAAGTGGCATGCTACAAATATCAAACCGTGTTACGCCTCTCGTAAGTCGGTGAACCGTCTACCAGTACGTGTCGGAATTCGACAGTGGCAGGATCGTGGCCTATCGAATCTTCGGCGACACTGCTGTTCGTGGTGAGCGGGATACAACGACGGTCATGCGAATATGGAACCGAGAGTTTCAGGACGGCCATATTCAAGGCCATATAGCATTTCAACCACCCCATGTGACTAGCGCCCGAGGGATCAGAAATATTTTTTACTTGGGGTCAGAAATATTGTTCACTTGGGACCAGAAATATTGTTCACTTGGCTGGGCATGAACGTACGGCCACGTCACGCACCTTCAGTTAGGAAATGGGCTTGTTTGCAGCAAGGAAGTAACCATACTAATAATGCGACGAGCTCTGGAGCATCAAGGGCTGTTAACGTGGCGACGATTGTTGCAGCTTCCCTTGACGCGTCAACACAGAGAAGTGCGCCGACAGTGAGACGCCCATCGACGTCAGTAGACACAGGAGTGGCACTATATCGTTTTTTTCTGACGAGTGCCGGTTCTGGGTACAGTATTATGATGGACATATTCCTGTGTGAAAGCTCCGAATAGAAGCGACAGTGACAGATTGCATTCGTAATCGTATTACGGGCCTACCATCTGGCGTGATGGTATGCACTGCCATTCGGAACACAAAAATCTCGTTCGCATATCAAGTAAGACTGGACGGTCTTTATATTGGAGGTTTCCTAGAAGTTATCATTTCAACAACGGAACGCAAGAGTGTATGTCGCCCGGGCTGTCGTGATATATCTCGATGAATAGATTGATCATCTATCTCGCCAGCAGTTTTTCTAGATGTCTCGCCCACAGGAAGCATCTGGTCATAGGTTTCTGTGTGCCTGGCACGCCACTACTAGCCACCAGCTAAGACTAATGACCTGTAACGTGGAGTTGAAGCAGCATGGGATGGCGTCCCCATATTTGACGCCCAAGCTCAATCCGATTTGATGCCCAGCCAACTTAGCGCTATTGTTGCTGCCATGGGTGAGCGCGCTGTGTAATACATTTTGCGCTCTGTATAGCCTCAAATCACCTACAAAGTATTCTGCGTACTATAATGTATGCACACAATTATTTTATTGCCAACAGTGTAGGTATTCAGGGTAATTTTACTAAACGAAGACAAACTGGAGAAACGATCCCTTATAGCAAAGTTCCCCGACCTACCCTCTGACAGAGCACTTTGACAATTATGGTACTCCTTTGGAACATCTTGTCCACTTTGAAGCTTAATACAATCTATATTTTTTTTAAAAAAAGTGAGAAAAACTTGTTTTATTCAATGATTACTCCAATTTTAGATTATAGCTAGTAACACAGAAATCGTAATAAGGTTAAAAGAACAATTAAAAATTAATTATTTTTTCAAAAGTATTTAGTAATTATTTTTTTTCTTAGCACGTAACAACGAATGGAATAAAGTTTTCAATGGATTCCGTGATTTTGGCTCCAGGAATTATCCTCGCTATTCTTCTACATCTACATCTACATCCGTACTCCGCAAGCCACCTGACGGTGTGTGGCGGAGGGTACCCTGAGTACCTCTATCGGTTCTCCCTTCTATTCCAGTCTCGTATTGTACGTGGAAAGAAGGATTGTCGGTATGCTTCTGTGTGGGCTCTAATCTCTCTGATTTTATCCTCATGGTCTCTTCGCGAGATATACGTAGGAGGGAGCAATATACTGCTTGACTCTTCGGTGAAGGTATGTTCTCGAAACTTCAACAAAAGCCCGTACCGAGCTACTGAGCGTCTCTCCTGCAGAGTCTTCCACTGGAGTTTATCTATCATCTCCGTAACGCTTTCGCAATTACTAAATGATCCTGTAACGAAGCGCGCTGTTCTCCGTTGGATCTTCTCTATCTCTTCTATCAACCCTACCTGGTGCGGATCCCACACTGCTGAGCAGTATTCAAGCATTGGGCGAAGAAGCGTACTGTAACCTACTTCCTTTGTTGTCGGATTGCATTTCCTTAGGAATCTTCCAATGAATCTCAGTCTGGCATCTGCTTTACCGACGATCAACTTTATATGATCATTCCATTTTAAATCACTCCTAATGCGTACTCCCAGATAATTTATGGAATTAACTGCTTCCAGTTGCTGACCTGCTATTTTGTAGCTAAATGATAAGGGACCTATCTTTCTATGTATTCGCATCACATTACACTTCGCTACATTGAGATTCAATTGCCATTCCGTGCACCATGCGTCAATTCGCTGCAGATCCTCCTGCATTTCAGTACAATTTTCCATTGTTGCAACCTCTCGATACACCACAGCATCATCTGCAAAAAGCCTCAGTGAACTTCCGATGTCATCCACCAGGTCATTTATGTATATTGTGAATAGCAACGGTCCTATGACACTCCCCTGCGGCACACCTGAAATCACTCTTACTTCGGAAGACTTCTCTCCATTGAGAATGACGTGCTGCGTTCTGTTATCTAGGAACTCCTCAATCCAATCACACAATTGATCTGATAGTCCGTAAGCTCTTACTTTGTTCATTAAACGACTATGGGGAACTGTGTCAAACGCCTTGCGGAAGTCAAGAAACACGGCATCTACCTGTGAACCCGTGTCTAAGGCCCTCTGAGTCTCGTGGACGAATAGCGCGAGCTGGGTTTCACACGATCGTCTTTTTCGAAACCCATGCTGATTCCTACAGAGTAGATTTCTAGTCTCCAGAAAAGACATTATACTCGAACATAATACGTGTTCCAAAATTCTACAACTGATCGACGTTAGGGATATAGGTCTATAGTTCTGCACATCTGTTCGACGTCCCTTCTTGAGAACGGGGATGACCTGTGCCCTTTTCCAATCCTTTGGAACGCTTCGCTCTTCTAGAGACCTACGGTACACCGCTGCAAGAAGGGGGGCAAGTTCCTTCACGTACTCTGTGTAAAATCGAACTGGTATCCCATCAGGACCAGCGGCCTTTCCTCTTTTGAGCGATTTTAATTGTTTCTCTATCCCTCTGTCGTCTACTTCGATATCTACCATTTTGTCAACTGTGCGACAATCTAGAGAAGGAAGCACAGTGCAGTCTTCCTCTGTGAAACAGCTTTGGAAGAAGACATTTAGTAATTCGGCCTTTAGTCTGTCATCCTCTGTTTCAGTACCATTTTGGTCACAGAGTGTCTGGACATTTTGTTTTGATCCACCTACCGCTTTGACATAGGACCAAAATTTCTTAGGATTTTCTGCCAAGTCAGTACATAGAACGTTACTTTCGAATTCATTGAAAGCCTCTCGCATAGCCCTCCTCACACTACATTTCGCTTCGCGTAATTTTTGTTTGTCTGCAAGGCTTTGGCTATGTTTATGTTTGCTGTGAAGTTCCCTTTGCTTCCGCAGCAGTTTTCTAACTCGGTTGTTGTACCACGGTGGCTCTTTTCCATCTCTTACGATCTTGCTTGGCACATACTCATCTAACGCATATTGTACCATGGTTTTGAACTTTGTCCACTGATCCTCAACACTATCTGCACTTGAGACAAAACTTTTGTGTTGAGCCGTCAGGTACTCTGTAATCTGCTTTTTGTCACTTTTGCTAAACAGAAAAATCTTCCTACCTTTTTTAATATTTCTATTTACAGCTGAAATCATCGACGCAGTAACCGCTTTATGATCGCTGATTCCCTGTTCTACATTAACTGATTCAAATAGTTCGGGTCTGTTTGTCACCAGAAGGTCTAATATATTATCGCCACGAGTCGGTTTTCTGTTTAACTGCTCAAGGTAGTTTTCAGATAAAGCACTTAAAAATATTTCACTGGATTCTTTGTCCCTGCCACCCGTTATGAACGTTTGAGTCTCCCAGTCTATATCCGGCAAATTAAAATCTCCACCCAGAACTATAACATGGTGGGGAAATCTACTCGAAATATTTTCCAAATTATTCTTCAGGTGCTGAGCCACAACAGCTGCTGAGCCCGGGGGCCTATAGAGACATCCAATTACCATGTCTGAGCCTGCTTTAACCGTGACCTTCACCCAAATCATTTCACAATTCGAATCTCCGTCAATTTCCTTCGATACTATTGCACTTCTTATCGCTATAAACACGCCTCCCCCTTCACTGTCCAGCCTATCTCTGCGGTATACATTCCAATCAGAGTTTAGGATTTCATTACTGTTTACGTCTGGTTTCAGCCAACTTTCTGTTCCTAGTACTATATGGGCGTTGTGACCATTTATTAATGAGAGCAGTTCTGGGACCTTTCTATAGACGCTTCTGCAGTTTACTATTAGCACATTAATGTTGTTATTCCTTGTTGCATTTTGCCTACTCCTGCCTTGCCGCGTCTCAGGAGGCGTCTTGTCGGGCCTAGGGAGGGAATTCTCTAACCTAAAAAAACCCCATGTGCACTCCACACGTACTCCGCTACCCTCGTAGCCGCTTCCGGCGTGTAGTGCACGCCTGACCTATTCAGGGGGACCCTACATTTCTCCACCCGATAGCGGAGGTCGAGAAATTTGCACCCCAGCTCTCCGCAGAATCGTCTGAGCCTCTGGTTTAAGCCTTCCACTCGGCTCCAAACCAGAGGACCGCGATCGGTTCTCGGAACGATACTACAAATAGTTAGCTCTGATTCCACCCCGCGAGCGAGGCTTTCCACCTTCACCAACTCCGCCAACCGCCTGTACGAACTGAGGATGACCTCTGAACCCAGACGGCAAGAGTCATTGGTGCCGACATGAGCAACAATTTGCAGTCGGGTGCACCCAGTGCTCTCTATCGCCGCCGGTAGGGCCTCCTCCACATCTCGGATGAGACCCCCCGGCAAGCAGACAGAGTGAACACTGGCCTTCTTCCCCGACCTTTCCGCTATTTCCCTAAGGGGCTCCATCACCCGCCTAACGTTGGAGCTCCCAATAACTAATAAACCCCTCCCCCCGTGTGCCTGCTCGGACCTTGCTGAAGGAGCAGCCACATGTCCACTCACAGGCAGAGCGGGCGATGCCACACGGCCAGCCTCCACATTGACCCTCCGCCTCGTGCGCCGCGAACGCCGCTGAACCCGCCACTCCCCTTGGGGAGAGGGTGGCCCAACCGCGCCCGGTACCCACGAAGATGTCTCGACAGCAGGGACAGTGGGTGAAGCATCTAACACCTGGGGTGCACCATGCGACGCACCAGACTCCCCACTGCCGCTACACTCCGAGGCAGCAGCCTGAAGACGGCTGACCGCGGCCATCAACACGCTCAGCTGTTCGCGAAGAGTGGCCAGCTCCTCCTGCGTCTTCGGAAAATATTGCAGAACAGTTTTTTCCAAGTCACCTAAATCCTCTACAAGTAGCTTAAAAACTTATTCACCTATTTTGAAACTGTTTTCAGTCAAATATTCATGTAAAGCAGGAAAGCAATTATGATTGTTTTCTTGAACTGAAGTAATTCAAAATTAAAATTATCTTTCAAATATGCAATTTTTTTCTCTTGTATTAAAAACTGTAACACTCTTTCTTTCCAGTGAAAAGTAAATTTCGTAGTACTTTGTAGAAATGTCTACGCATATGCGACTTTTATCAACCATAAAGTATTTCTTAAAAATTTATAAAATTTAGTACTGAATTTTCTTGTACATTAAAGAAGTCCAGTAACTCATTGCGAAGTTCAAAAAGCCTCCATAGTGCTTTTCTTCTGGATAGCCATCTCACTTCTTCTTATAGTAAAACTGCGTTGTGTTCACTAACCATTTACTCGCCCAAAATTTTAAACAGTCTGAACTACAGTGTTGGAGATTTTACATAGTTTCTCATTCTGACCCCTTCATCCACAACATTCAGTTGCAAAAAAAAAAAAAAAAAAAAAAAAAAAAAAAGGGTCGTCAAATTTTGAAGTTTTCTGTTGCAAAGACGAAGGAAATAGCAAACTGATTTGGCAACAGACCTGTTGTTGGAGAAAAGGGCTATCTAGTCATTAATTTTTATATAAAGTGCAGTGTAATTAGTCTTTTATGATTGTAGTTCCAACATTCTGTTAGTATATGGTCAATATCCTCTTCGACTAGACAGGAGTCACAGTTTGTAGAGGGCGTTAATTTCAAAAATTTCTTGCTTTATTTATGCTCTTGGTACCAGCTCTTAGCCTGCTAATAATATCATACACGTTTTTCGTAAGCTTCGAGTTGAGAACTCAAAAGATGGCGTCGAATCTGTAGCTGAATCGTCCAATTCCATGTGCCTTTCACACTACAGTTCAAGTACACTATGTTTGTTGACGAGTGTATTGTGAAAATCACTCTACGGGGTTGTATTCCAGTAGGAAGTAGATGCTATATCTTTTTCGCCAGTTGCTCTTTGCGTTCATTGCCCGTAAAACAAAAAATGGCCTGGTGTCCATTGTTTTCATGCTTCGATTCCTGTCAGTACTTCGGAGCCAATTAGCTATTAGATATGCCTAATCTGTCTGTATGTAGGTGATACTGAATTTCTTCTGGACATTTCGTGGACTGTGAGATTTCTCCATAATATACAGGGTAACAAAATAAAAGGTCCTCATTTTTAGGACTAATGAAAGAAAAACATTATAGACAGAAACTTGCTTTCTAAAATATACACTCATGCTCATAAATTAAGAATAATTGCAGAATGTGGTGCCACACAGCGTGGTACTACACAAAACTAGCGCTAGCAGCATAGGCACGTAGGGAACACACAGGACACAGATCTGTAAGTCCACGGTATTGGTGATAAGTTGAGAAAACCGTCTCGAACACATGTGCTATAAAACGCTACTGTTTCCTTCGCATGTACCCCGACATCAATATGGGATATGATCACCATGCACACGTACACAGGCCGCACAACGGGTTGGCATACTCTGGATCAGGTGGTCGAGCAGCTGCAGGGGTATAGCTCCCATTCTTGCACCAGTGCCTGCCGGAGCTCCTGAAGTGTCCTAGGAGTTTGAAGACGTGCAGCGATACGTCGATCGAGAGCTTCTCAGACGTGCTCGATGCGGTTTAGTTCTGGAGAACAGGCAGGCCATTCCATTCGCCTGATATCTTCTGTTTCAAGGTACTCCTCCACGATGGCAGCTCGGTGGGGCCGTGCGTTATCATCTAACAGGAGGAAGGTGGGACCCACTGCACCCCTGAAAAGGCGGACATACTGGTGCAAAATGACGTCCCGATACACCTGACCTGTTAAAGTTCCTCTGTCAAAGACATGCAGGAGTGTACGTGCACCAACCATAATCCCACTCCACATCATCAAACCACGACCTCCATACAGGTCCCTTTCAAGGACATTAAGGGTTTAGTGTCTGGTTCCTGGTTCACGCCAGATGAAAACTAGGGGAGAATCACTGTTCAGACTATGCCTGGATTCTTGAACATAACCTGGGACCACAGTTCTAATGACCACGTACTGTGTTCTTGACACCAGGTCTTACGGGCTCTCCTGTGACCAGGGGTCAGTGGAATGCAACTTGCAGGTCTCCGGGCGAATAAACATGTCTGTTCAGTCGTCTGTAGACTGTGTGTCTGGAGACAACTGTTCCAGTGGCTGCGGTAAGGTCTCGAGCAAGGCTACCTGCAGCACTCTGTGGCCGTCTGCAGCCACTGATGGAGAGATATCGGTCTTCTTGTGGTGTTGTTCACTGTGGACGTCCCGTACTATAGCGCCTGGACACGTTTCCTGTCTGCTGGAATCGTTGCCATAATGTTAAGATCACATTTTGTGGCACACGGAGAGCCCATGCTAAGACCTGTTGTGTTTGACCAGCCTCCAGTCGCCCTAGTATTCTACCCCTCATAACGCCATCAATGTATCTTCTTTGAGCCATTTTAAATACACAGTCACCATTTGCACGTCTGAAAACATTTGCACACTTATTCGGTGCACCGTAATCTGACATGCAGCAACACACACCTCTGCGTATGTGGACTGCTGCCAGGCCGGCCGGTGTGGCCGACCGGTTCTAGACGCTTCAGTATGGAGTCTGGAACCGCGCGACTACTACGGTCGCAGGTTCGAATCCTGCCTCGGGCATGGATGTGTGTGATGTCCTTAGGTTAGTTAGGTTTAAGTGGTTCTAAGTTGTAGGGGACTGATGACCTCAGCTGTTAAGTCGCATAGTGCTCAGAGCAATTTGAACCATTTTGAACAGCCTGACTAGGGAATTATCACTATGACACAAACGGCTGTGTTCGGAGTGGTGCCGTCACTCGGATGCAGGCACTGCTGATGACAGGAGTCGCATTGTGTTCAGTGATGAATCGCGGTTCTGCACTACCCTGAAGGACCACAGTCGACAAGTACGGTGGCGACTTGGGGAGAGGCTCTATTCTTCTAATGTTTTAGAGTGACATAGCGTATTTTTCTTGAAGTCATGGTGTGAGAAGCGTTAGGGTATGAATGGTAGTGATTAAGAGAATTCTGTCGGCACAACGATAAGTCACAGACATCTTTAGTCCTCATGTGCTAGAGTAGTGGTTTCACATTCGGGAGGACAACGTTTTAAATCCTCTTCCGACCATTGAGTTTTAGGTTTCCTGTGATTTCCCTGAATCGCTTAAGGCAAATGCTGGGACGGTTCCTTTGAAAAAACATGGGCGATAACCTTCCTCATCCTTCCCTAACCTGCGCCTGTGCTCCGTCTCTAATGGTCTCGTTATCGGCGGGACGTTGGGCACTTGTCTCCCATATTTCCCTCTGCCTAATGTGCTACCTCTAGCGCGGCAGGACCTTGGTGCCAATTTTCGACAGGACAATGCTCGCTCACACATGGCACATGTCCCTACAAACTCCTGAGATACTCCCATGATCAGCAAGAGTGCTGTGATTTTCGTAATGCTGGACGGAGCGATTTATCTGACGTCCAAAAGAGCTTGATCATTGGCTTTCGGGTCAGCGGTGGAAGCATTTCCGAAAAGGCTAAGTTTGTAAACTGTTCGCGTGCAGCCGTGGCTAAAAGACACAAAATGGCGCTATCCAAAACTGGTGCCAAGGCAACTGAGGCGCACTGCGGGCCATAGATCACAGGGGTGAACGACGGCTGTGGATGTGTGCACGGGTGAATAGACGAGCAACTGTTGAGCAACTGGCTACCCAGATGAAGCATGGAGCTACCAGCACAGTCTCCTCAACGACAGCTCAGCGAAAACTGCTGCTTGTGGGGTTCCGCTGCATGCACCTGGTTCATGCTACCATGCTGACTGCTGTTCATCCAAGACGAACGCTAGAACTGTCATGCCAGTATTACAACTGGAAGTCCACTTAGTGAGCCTTTTCAGATGAATCACGTTTCATGCTCCAGCGGATAGATGGCCGTTGACGTGTATCGGATAGATGACCGTTGAAGTGTGCGGCGTGAAACGTCTGAAAGCAAGCAAAGAAGAGAGTTGTGATCTGGAATATGTTTTCGTGGCACTTCCTGGATGATCTACCAGCAGGACAAAGCAACGTGTCTCACCGCTCTCAGTGTGTCTGCATGGTTCGAAGAGCAGCAAGATGAGTTTACCGTACTCCCCTGGCTACCAAACTCGCCGGATTTAAACCCAATCGAGAACCTGTGAGACCACCTCCATCAGGCTGTACGTGCTATGGATCCTCACCCGAAAAACCTTGCGCAGCTGGCCACGGCATCCCTCTCTAGAGATGGGTCGTTCGCGAACTAAGGGGTCCAAAGGAACGCCTCATCAACGTGAACGCATGAGCGATGAACGAATTCTAAGGAACGGTCTTTCATAGTTCACTTCGGTCGCGACTTTCTACTTATACAGGGTGATTCAAAAAGAATACCACAACTTTAGGAATTTAAAACTTTGCAACGACAAAAGGCAGAGCTAAGCACTATATGTCGGCGAATTAAGGAAGCTATAAAGTTTCATTTAGTTGTACATTTGTTCGCTTGAGGCGCTGTTGACTAGGCGTCAGCGTCAGTTGATGCTAAGATGGCGACCGCTCAACAGAAAGCTTTTTGTGTTATTGAGTACGGCAGAAGTGAATCGACGACAGTTGTTGAGCGTGCATTTCGAACGAAGTATGGTGTTAAACCTCATGATAGGTGGTGTATTAAACGTTGGTATAAACAGTTTACAGAGAATGGGTGTTTGTGCAAAGGGAAAAGTTCTGGACGGCCGAGAACGAGTGATGAAAATGTAGCACGCATCCAGCAAGCATTTGTTCGCAGCCCAGGAAAATCGACTCGCAGAGCTAGCAGAGAGCTGCAAATTCCACAATCAACTGTATGGAGAGTCCTACGAAAAAGGTTAGTTATGAAACCTTATCGTCTGAAATTGGTTCAAGCACTGTCTGCAGCTGATAAGATTAAAAGAATCGATTTCTGTGATTTTATCCTTGCTCAAATGGAAACAGATGAATCTTTCGTTTCAAAGATTGTGTTTAGTGATGAAGCAACTTTCCACACTAACGGGAAAGTCAACCGTCACAATGTCTGTATATGGGGCACTGAGAATCCGCGGGAAACAACTCAGTATGAACGTGACTCGCCTAAGGTGAACGTTTTCTGTGCCATTTCAGCCAATAAAGATTTTGGTCCCTTTTTCTTCGAAGGTGCTACTGTAACTGGACTACAGTATCTGGAGATGTTAGAGAATTGGCTGTTCCCTCAGCTCGAACAATAAGCACAACAATTCATATTTCAGCTGGATCGAGCGCCACCACATTGGCACTTATCTGTCCGTAACTACCTGAACGTCAACTACCCGAGGCGATGGATCGGCCACCAGGCAGTCCGTGACATAGCACTTCATCACTGGCCTCCAAGAAGCCCTGATCTTACCCCCTGCGATTTTTTCTTATGGGGGTATGTTAAGGATATGGTGTTTCGGCCACCTCTCCCATCCACCATTGATGATTTGAAACGAGAAATAACAGCAGCTATCCAAACTGTTACGCCTGATATGCTACAGAGAGTGTGGAACGAGTTGGAGTATCGGGTTGATATTGCTCGAGTGTCTGGAGGGGGCCATATTGAACATCTCTGAACTTGTTTTTGAGTGAAAAAATACTTTTTAAATACTCTTTGTAATGATGTATAACAGAAGGTTATATTATGTTTCTTTCATTAAATACACATTTTTAAAGTTGTGGTATTCTTTTTGAATCACCCTGTAGTTCCTGGGAACGGAAAACGGTCGGTCTCGTTCCCGCAACGGCACGTCGGCCTGTCTCGTTCCAGCCTCGGTCCCGTTCCCATCTGTCTCGGTCTCGCTCGGTCGACTTGTCCTTCTTCGCGTGGCCACTCGTCGCAGTTCCACTGCCGGCTGCTCATAGTTCAGTATAGATTTGTTCGTTTCGTTCGCTGCGCACGCCCGTTCTAGATCTGGTTCAACCTTGTTCCAACTCTGAACTTCTGGTTCTTTTCGTATTCTATTAAGCGTCCATGACCGGTAATTAAAATATTTTTATAATTATGTAAATATCATAAAATTAAGTGGTGTGTAATACGTACAACTTTTCAGGTAACAAAACGGCAATCAGCTTACTTCACTATTTCGATAAACAGCAGAAGAAGTACTTCTAAAAAGGCAAAGTTTTTTTGTTATTACACATGCAAAGGAAGTAGGGACGGCACACACGAGTGGCCATTTTCCGTCTTCTTTTTTATCCAAGGTAAAAGAGCATGTTCATTGTTATGGAAGGCAGACCGACTTACAACCGAGTGAAGTCCGCGTTCCATAATCAGGTTAAATAAATAAATAAATAAATAATCGAGTGTCTGGTGTCACATTTTGTAAAGAGAACATGATAACTTCTACAATATTATTTCAGTGGTACAGGGTGGCGCACGGGTATTAGACTGCTCACTGTCGCCATGATCATGTTTCCTGATTATGGCACAACTCCAAACGCAGACTACAGAAATGTGTGGCCTATGAGGAACTGTTCGACCATTGTGTCCCATTCATTTTTATCTCAGTACGCACAATCGATAAGCTAGCTGGACTGCTGGTAGCGCTTTGGAAGTCACGATTGATTCCTGCTGCTGATTTCATGCCATTTTTTACAATCATCCTCCACATTCTCGACGGTCCCTCTCCATCAGTGCATAAGGTCTACCTGGTCTTGGTTTATCTGTCGCTTTTCCTTCAGCATTACGCTTCACACTCACATCACCATCGTTTGAAATGCAGTTGATGGACTTGTTACTCAGGTGACATCGAATGAGTAGTCAACGTTCGAATTTCGGAGATAAAAGGAAAGAAGCTTAGGACTTAGTGCTTCGTCAACGACCAAGTAATTAAAAACTAAACACAAACTCAAACTGGACAAAGACTGTGCAGGAAACAGATCGTGTCCTTTTTCAAGGAGTCCTATACGCTTTCTGCAGTTTTTCGTTCTCGTTTATGGAAAAATTCTGGGCTGGTCCCCAATCTCCGCATCAGAAAATACGAAACATAAGCATTTAAAATGCGATAACACACACAACAAAGCTTACAAGATTCGTAGACAGATGACGCACACCTCTCCGTTCCCTTAGGTTAATAGACAAATTTGGCGACAGGAAGGACATCCGGCAGAAACGTTAACAATAAAATAAATTTGCAAAATTATGAAAACATTGGACCCCAGAAGACGGGTTAAACGCTTGGAAAGAGAGAGATGCCGGCATCGCCATATGTGATTTAGAAAGAAAACAGAAATCCTTTGAACTCGTATTCGGGAAGACGACCGTTCAATCCCGCGTCCGGCCATCCTGATTTAGGTTTTCCGTGATTTCCCTAAATCATTTCAGTCAAATGCCGGGATGATTCCTTTGAAAATGCACGGCCGACTTCCTTCCCTAATCCGATGAGAACGATGACCTCACTGTTCGGTCTCTTCCACCAAAGCATCCAACCGACGCTTCCCACCATGGCCCCATTGGCGGTCCTGCCAGCACATTTGACTAATTCCATAAATCTTAAATTCGAATGCCGAGAGACATGTTAAATACTACTGTAAATGTGTACAGTCAGTGGGATCCCACTTCTGGCCACCAGGTGAAAATGTATACAGGGTTTGGGAAAGGGGGAGACGGTTGTTACATATGTCTCGTGACGACAGAGTGCTGGAGGTCAAGCGGTCAGGGATAGAGAGTGGGCATCCAAGGTTGCCTTTAAATGACAAAACAGGAAATTAGGTACAATAAAGAGGATGTATTTCAATGTACGGTGTACTAGGGACGCGCCTATGGTCGGAAGTTACCAGGTTTAGGCCAGTCTAGGAGGTCGAACAATTAATTGAGATGGGCAACGGAAGGGGAAGCGGTTCATGTTAACTTATGTTGGTGGCCGGTCGTGAAAAGCAGAGCCAGAGGCCCTGCCTTCCGAAAAGACGTCTGTTCTGCTCGAGATCTGGATTGCAAGAGAGAGAAGTAACTGTGTTCTGCACCGTAGACCACTCTGGCGTCCACACACGTGATTGGTGTCCCGCGCACGCTGTTAGCTAAAACCAATGGCGTGAATTCGTCAGCAGTTGCAACAGAGGGTTCAAGGTGTCTCTTGTCAGCTGCTTTAACTGGACAGAACTGCCTCGGTTTTTGAAGACAAGCGACTTGTGTCACGTAGGCACGGTGTGAATTACTCTGGGAGAAAACTTCCAAGGATTCCACTGGGCCTTTGAAATACTCTTTTTTAAAATAACTCCCTAAAATATTCCTTGACTGGCTGCCATCCTGTAAACTACTCATCCCGAAAGCTATTTCAGCTTTCTTAAACACTGAGACACGTTGTAGACTGATGACAGAGTAAACAAGCATATTATTCTAATTTTAGGCATTCTCATGTGTTCGACTTAGAAGCGTGCCCGCGAGGCCGTAGGGCGTGGCACAGATTGACTCGAGTAGTCGGCCGCTGGACGAACGGGCGTGGTATGCTTGCGGAAGCGAGTGGTCCACAAACAAGGCGCCTCGCGTGGAAATTTCATGTGCCAAGTGCGCCTCTGCGGTAAACTGGAGGGGCTCGCTGGCACCCCACTTCAAGTTAACAATTCAAGCCCCGCTAATGGGAAAGGATCTCGTCACTGCAAAGTTACGTTAGTCAACAGATTTTTAATTATTTCTTTTGTTAATAGATGAATCCCATAGTTTTTTGGACGCTGAATCCATATCTGAACTCAAGTTTTTTTCTTGAGTACAAGTTTGTCACACTGTGACTTCGTCATGAACTAGAAAAATAGTGGAGCACTTGTAATTGAAACGAAAAGTAATTTTTCATTTAGAATGAAGGCTTTATTGAAGTATGGAAACTGGATGAATAGCAAATAGAGACAAGTTAAGATGGTGAAATAATGCTGCAAATATTCTAAATAGTCCTTAAACTTTAAACGCCCTCAACGCACAGAACGTTCATACAACAGTGTGAAACTGCCAGAGTAGTCCTTCTTTAACTCGCGCAGCACACTGGCTTGAATAACCGTTATGTCGTCAAAGCGTTGACCCTTTATATGAATTTCTGTGGGTTTGAGGTAGGTTCGTATTCATAACACCAAGCCTCGTCATCCGTGATGAATTTCTACACAAAATAATTATCTGCGTTTTTCCTTTTAAACAAGTCGCGGCAGGCGGCCATATGTCATTGTTTCTGTTTGGGAATCAAGGTGCACACACTTTTCCCTTCTTCTAGACATTCTGGAGAATGTCTTGAACACCTAGCTTAGAGGTGTTGCTCCCTTATGATGTGTGACGTCAACAACAACGTTGACACGCCACTGCCGCACGTCCACTAATTAACGCTTCCTGGTCACAACTGGCTTGTCGAATGCACATTTGTCGTTTACAGTTGTTAGTTGAGCCGGCCAGAGTGCCCGAGCGGTTCTAGGCGCTTCAGTCTGGAACCGCGTGACCGCTACGGTCGCAGGTTCGAATCCTGCCTCGGGCCTGGATGTGTGTGATGCTCTTAGGTTAGTTAGGTTTAAGTAGTTCTAAGTTCTAGGGGACTGATGACCTCAAATGTTAAGTCCCATAGTGCTCAGAACCATTTGAACCATTTTGAAGTTGTTAGTTCAAGCTGTCACCGCAGTTACTGGCCGGACGTCACTCATATGCCAAGAATAAAATCAGTCTCGAAACTTTTTGGACGGGCGGGGTATAAATATGAAAACACCTCTTTCATTATACAAGAATTATGTGGGGGCTTACATTTTGTTTCTCTCTTCATCTCATTCCCTGTATCTGATTATTGGTATGATTGAGTAATAATGAATACAATACCGTAATGGAAAGATTCTTTCGACTGAAACGTTTTTAAATTTCAGTCGGATATTTATTCTTAGATATATGATCATGACCTACCTTAGAACTTATTTTCAAATTCGAAAATATCTTAATTTTTCGAAGTTATTGTTGTAATTTCAGGGAGAAGGCTGCTGCTAGTCCAAATGTACATTCCATGCAGTTCCCTTTGCAACTCCGAAAATGATTGAGATGGGCCTACATTCTCTGAAAGGAGTAATTACTGTCGGGTTTGGAGGCGTGGTACTCGGCTCTGCTCCCTTTCGGTTCAGGTCCTTTTACGGCCGCTGTTCCAGCGCCCTGTTACATGGTTGTGTGTGGACACAGTTCATTGTTAACACACTATACAGTCCACTCTGATCAACAAATCGAGTAACTTCATTCACACGGTGGCCATGGGTACCTCCAAACACGACAGCTTCATTTTGCATTTCTGTCACGCCTCCACATTGACCCATATTACTGTGCTGATTACATACAACCGAATGACTCGTGCACACCACTGCACTTCAATGTATAGAGAAAAACATTGACAAATTCCCCACAAAACGCAACCTTATGTCTAACAGTACCGGTAGAAAATAGTAGAAACTGTTTATGGCACATTCCTTCAGGTGATTCTAAAATCAGTTACTAGATTGAAGTGCAGACCAAAAATCAGCATGTGTTCCTAGGTACACTGTTCTCTGGGTATAACACTCCTTCTACCATAAAAATCGTAAAAATTTATTTAAAAAAATACTGAATGTTAATTATAGAAAACAGTGGGCAATACGAATTTTTTATGGTATTAGGATTCAGTACACTAAAAGCCGTAGAAACAAGTCACTTCCATTAAAAAGTTTTTTTCGTTTTGGCATATGTTATCTAGAAAATTACATTTTAACGTTTTCTCGGAAGCAACGTCATTGTAATTAGATCATGATTAAGTGATTGACACTCGAGCACAATTCGATGTGGAAAGGCGAGACGTTGTCTGTTTGTATACGAGCGCGTAGTATGAGGTGTAACAGAAGGAGCTGTGTGATTCCAAAACCAATACGTTCACATGGCTCCCATTATAGTGCAGCACTGAGTTCGCTTTGCACGTTCGTAATAGGCCTATTACCTTTCTGCGAACTTTCGCTGTTAGCTTCAAAAATTATGTTGCGTAAAGCAAAATCAGCAGACTGTACGGAGACATACCTATAGATAGAAAACGAATTACAACTATAACTCGTCTGACAACTTTATCGCTGGGCAGCGAAAGTGCTACTGTTCATTGAGATAGTGATGACTCCGCCGCTCACGGCCAGCTGTTTCAAAGCGTTATTGTGACCGGGGAAATATTTGCAGAATATCACGTGCTTGTGAGTCGTAAACACAAGGGTATTACTTAGCGATACTGCTTCATATTGAGTACTGTACGGAGTCTTATACTCTGAAGGAAATCCTAGGTGTTCAAATTGTTTTATCAGCGGTATGAGTGAATTTTTTTTGCCTTATTGGTAAAACTATCTTCTGATCAGCTGAGTGGGACAACGTCGATGTCCTGGACATTCTTTTCGTGACTACTTTCAAGTTTGTGGAGAGGTAATCGTAAACGTCAATTCATTCTCATAAAAAACCTGCGCACAGGCTTAGGTTTGTCAGTAGAGATTCAGTCAGTTCTCACTTGGTCATGTCTTCTGTCACTGAGATATTCTTTTTCTCAACCACGGGAATGTATTTTCGTTTCAGGAAGTGACGTTGAGGACTCTATTTCCCTGTGCTGTGTGAATTCGAGATGCTTTATCTCACAAGCGTTTTGCCACGGAGTATAATACCTTTTGTTTCTATTTATTTTCTGGCACCTCATCACTAGTTGTTATTTCTTTGGAAGTTGCTTCTTTCTGCGTTTTGAAGGGAAATAGCACATGCTCTGTGCCACAAACTATACCTACCGTTTGTAGGAGGTCACTCGATTCCTTCATTCGTCGACGTATGGTACTCGAGAGGGTAGTTCCAATAATTGCCACCACTAAAGACATTTAGGACTTCAGTACGTACCAACTCAGAGGCGTCGTTCACAACGTACTGTGGTAATCGCCATCTGACGTATCAGAAGAAGTGACATTGAGGAAACAACAGCACGGATGTCTGAGCTCATTCTCTTTTTAAGGCGTTATTGCGTACACCACTAGCAACCAATTTGTTTGCCTTTCTGATCCATGCATGGAGCTCGATCTCTGTCTTAGGAACACCAAGAATGTAAAAGGAGCTGTGGCCCTGTTTAAGATACATCTTAACGCTCACCTGAAATTGTTCATAAAAACCTGTAAAACCTACATCTGGACGGCCAATAACGATTCATTTGCTCTGCAGCTCTAAAGATACGGCTCAGAGCATATCCATACCGCTACTGTCACACAGAACTACCTTTTTTCTATTCTACTACGGTTCACGTACAGATGTATGTCTTTATTCTAAGTCTGATCGGGGGATCACGTCTATGTTTCGTAGTAACATGTATTCCCATTCCATTCCAGAATAAAGTTGGCGAGAAGTGACTAAGTGTATGTTTCTGCAACAACCGTAATCAGTCTACTCTTACGCTAGAGACTTTTACGTCAGCAGTTTGCCTGGGGCTACATATTTTATTCAAGTTCCTGACAGAATCTTGGTTGAACAATCGGCATAATTTTCATAGCATTTCGTGTTTCAAATTGTTCAATACGTCTGCAAGAATCTACTATTTGACCAAACTTGGAACATCTCATACAGTTGCTCTTTACACATGTCACATATTCCTGCTAGTGAATTCTCGTACGGATCCCACACCCTAATCAATATTACAGGACAGATTGTAGAAGCTCATCGCAAGCGATATTTTTCTCAGACCAGCTGCTGTTTCACGATATCTTATCAATGAACCGATGTTTTCTGATTACCTGGCACGTGAATGAGCCTGTGTGATACTTATAGTTGATATCCGCCTCCTTAGATCCTTACTTTTTGCTATGACATAACTGATCCATCAATAAAAAGCTGTAGCAGTTTCACGCCAACGAAAGTGTAGCAGAGTGCAACTTCACGTTTACAGTTAATATTACTTTCCTTCTCCTGCCTACGTCGAACTGCGTAATTGCACATCTCCATTCGGATTTCGTTTTGTCACGTGTAGCTATATAATCTGTATAAAGCCTGAACTGACAAATGAGATACTATCCAAAGTAACTAACGTACACAATGAGCAAGAGCGCTCCAATCTCATTTCCATGTTGTTCACATAGTTCCCACTTTCGCGTTCTTTGACGAGTGTCCTTCCAAAGAAAATCGAAATACAACGTCAAATCCAACAAGGTTTTACAGTCGCTTAAATTTTTCTGTGTGTGTTGATAATACTAAATGCATATGGTTACGTAGATTAAGTGAATTTGGAATATGACGAAAAGAGTGCGAGTCATATTCCACGTGAGCATGCTTTTAGAATCTCTTCTGGCTATGTTGTAAAGCTCATATGCGTTATAGCTTTGAAACTGAAAGGCACCTTACAGTTTTGCTGTTGATACTGTTTATGTCGGTCAGAAAGGGAATCAATAATTCTGTGGGTTAGTTAAGGTGACCTTCAAATGGCTGTTGGTACGTGTGCTCTCGTCATATTACTAGAGACAGCATTTTTGCAGAGTGGTAGCGGTCTTTTCAGTGGTTGCAGAGCGAACAGATGGTTCAAATGGCTCTGAAAACTATGGGACTTAACATCTGAGGTCATCAGCCCCCAGGAACTTAGAACTATTTAAACCTAACTAACCTAAGGACATCACACACATCTATGCCCGAGGCAGGATTCGAACCTGCGACCATAGCAGTTGCGCGGTTCCGAATTGAAGCACCTAGAACCGCTCGGCCACCGCGGCCGGCGCAGAGCGAACAGTCTGCATGATAGGCTGATCTGGCTTTCTACCATTGGCCAACATAGCCTTTCTATGTTGGTACCTCTGTGGTGTTAAGGGTGCTGCGGTTGGCAACCGAAGAGGTTCCTGGTAACGAGAAGAACTGGCTCCCCAGATCATCACTCCTGGTTGTCGGGCCATATAGCTGGCGACCGTCAGGTTAGTATCCCACCGTTGTCCAGGGCATCTCCAGACACATCTCCGGTCGGGAATCTCATTGACTGGAGTAGAATTGACTTCGCTGATGAGCCACGTTTCGGACTGATGGTTCAAGTGGTTCTGAGCACTATGGGACTTAACATATATGGTCATCAGTCCCCTAGAACTTAGAACTACTTAAACCTAACTAACCTAAGGACATCACACAACACCCAGCCATCACGAGGCAGAGAAAATCCCTGA
Organism: Schistocerca gregaria; assembly: GCF_023897955.1. Lineage (NCBI taxonomy): Eukaryota > Metazoa > Arthropoda > Insecta > Orthoptera > Acrididae > Schistocerca > Schistocerca gregaria. The sequence continues at coordinate 648,210,812 of NC_064931.1, read as the reverse complement.
CCCCGCCTGGAATCGAACCCGGGAACCCGGGCGTGGGAAGCGAGAACGCTACCGCACGACCACGAGATGCGCTTCGGACTGAGTCCCCAGGATCAGCGATGACAGGTCTGGAGACACCCCGGACAGCCGTGGGATACAAATTTGACTGTCGCCCACCATACAGCCCGACAGGAGTGATGGTCTGGGGTGTCATTCTTTCTATTGCAGGATCCATCTAGTTGTCATCTGCGGGACACCCGCAGAGGTGCGTCTACGATATTTTAAGCACCGTTTTGTTGCCCGTCATGGCAAGCCATCGTGGGCGTACATTTCAGCAAGATAATGCCCACCCGCACACATAGAGAGTTTCTAGTGCTTGAATTCGTGGTTGCCAAACGCTATCTTGGCCAGCAAGGTTGCCGTATCTGTCCCCAATTGAAAACGTTTGAAGCATTAGGGGTAGAGCACCCCTTACCACCTCGAGGTTTTGACGATCTAACGCGCCAGTTGCACAGAATTTGGCACTATATCCCTCAGGATGACATCCAAAATCTTTGTCAATCAATGAAAAGTTGACTAACTGCTAGCATAAGAAAGAGAGGTTGACAAAAGCGTTACTGACTAGCTCAATTTGTGATGTCCTTTCTCTTGAGTAAATCATCCACTTTTTGTGAAATTGTTCTAATTTGTTTGTCTGTACAAGCATCACACCTACCGCTTTCCGTCCCATACGGATAATTCCATCTTGGTGCTTTACTTTTTTCGTCATAGTGTGTATACTCGAGATAAAATAATTCCCCATCCGGAATTCCGGACCCGGACTACTCAACAGAATGTTGTCATCATGAAAAACAAATGTGGTGTTCTGCGGATCAGAGGGTGGACTGTAAGATCACTTAGTCGAATAAGTAAGTTAGAGAATTAAAAAGAGAAAAATGGACTATTAGAAGTAAAATACAATGGGAAATTATTAAGTAAAGTGGCAGGATGAATAGGACTTCTAGTCAAGTTGAGAGGTGTCCATGTTGGCATGCTTGAAGCTATTCATTATTTTTCCAGAGTATTACAACACTTTTCATCGTCTGGACGCAAAATCATAGGTCTGTATTAAGAAGAGTGCCAAACATTTGCACACATTTCTTTGCTCCACGGTGTTGAAGGTGTTTACACAGCGCAGCAACGTGTAAGTACTCGTGGACAGGCAAGACCACATGGTTTTGCAAGTCACGTATTGTGCAGAGACTTGAATATACTGAGTTTCTGGGATACTTCATTTAGAATTACTCCCCACTCCCATCTCCCGCCACGACACCTCTGGTGGCTAGCAGTTTCACTCATTTTCGTACGTGTTTGTGAAATCAAGGTTACTTAAGTATCTTTCGGGGATCGGCGGCCCCAACACTTAAGATGCGAGTTGAGAATAATATTCAGTCAGATACCGTTTGTGTACACGAAAATGGTACGCAGGTTACATTACAGTTATCTTCAAAATATTGACATCTCTGCACATGAAGAAATGAAAGTACCGGTAGATTAGTTTCATACTGCAATCCCTGTCAAGATTACAAGTACAGAAGTGTTTCAAAATGAGTACAAGGTTATCAACACAAAATCAAATTGGGGTTGTCTGATAACGAATCAGAAAACAGCACTGCAGGTAAGCTACTATGAACACAGTGAACTCACAATCGTAGCTGAGATAGATACAAAGCTTATACGCACGCCAGTAGTAGAAGTGTACATCATATGCCTGCTAGCTTGTAGATAATGAGTAGATTGAAAGAGCGTATGGAGAGATAAAAGAAATTATTTATATTGTTAAAAGAGACAAAAATTTCATGCGTATGGGCGAATGCAACTCGAGAGTAGGGAAAGGAAGAGCAGCAAAAATGGAGGGTAACATAGATTGGGGAAAAGGAGCGAGACAGCAGCTGTAAGGTGCAAGAGCGTGCTGAAAAGTAATGCCTCCCAATTTTTTATGTGAGAACTCTTAAAGCTTTTAAAATAAAACAAAGATTATTAAAATTCTTCATCGATACATATTTGCAGTTCTCTGCTGCAAGAGAGCTCCGAATTGTAGTGTCTAACATTGCTCTGTGTAACGTAACTATGTCGGTGCTGTAATCAAGTTTCGATTTCGAAGAGTTCGTTCACACATGAAGCACCGTTTCCTTCAGTATGACAATGCCAGACCATACACAAGCCCTTTCCACATCTGCAACAATCCGACGCCTTGGGTGCAGTGTCATCGATCATCCTCCATATAAAACTTTCTGGCAGCTTAAAACTGTGTGCCGGACCGAGACTCGAACTCGGGACCTTTGCCTTTCGCGGGCATGTGCTCTACCAACTGAGCTACCCAAGCACGATTCACGCCCTCTCCTCACAGCTTTACTTCTGCCAGTACCTCGTCTCCCATCTTCCAAACTTTACATAAGCTCTTATTCTGGAAACATCCCCCAGGCTGTGGCTAAGCCTTGTCTCCGCAATATCCTTTCTTTCAGGAGTGCTAATTCTGCAAGGTTCGCAGGAGAGCTTCTGTAAAGTTTGTAAGGTAGGAGACGAGGTACTGGCAGAAGTAAAGCTGTGAGGACGGGGCGTGAGTCGTGCTTGGGTAGCTCAGTTGGTAGAGCACTTGCCCGCGAAAGGCAAAGGTCCCGAGTTCGAGTCTCGGTCCGGCACACAGTTTCAATCTGCCAGAAAGCTTCATATCAGCGCACACTCCGCTGCAGAGTGAAAATCTCATTCTGGATCCTCCATATAGTTCCGACTTATCCATCCGATTTTGATCTGTTTCCAAAACTTAATGAACGGCCTCGAGGACTACACTTTGAGAATGATGAAGCAGTGGGTGAGGTTGTGGTCCGTCAACAATGTGAAACACTCTACAGCGACTTCACCAGCAAATTGGTCTCATGTAGATTCTGCCCATAATTTACTGGTTATGAACTGCAGATTAAAACTGAAAAAAACTGCTTAAAGGTACGAAATTACGGAGATGAGATCTGGTAAACTTGAAAGAACAAGAGGTTGTTGAGAGTTTCAAATGGAGCGTTAGGCAACGAGTGACTGAAAGAGGAGAAAGATGTAAAACAGAAGATGAATGGGTAGGTTTGATACATGAAATAGTGATGGCAGCAGAGGATCAAATACACAGAAAGACAAGGCCCAGTAGACAGCATTTGGTAACACACGGGATGCTTAATTTAATTGACGAAAGGAGTAAATATAAAAATATTGAAGCAAAAGAGGAAATACAGGCATCTAAAAATGAGGTTGACGGAAGGTTCAAAATGGAAAAGTAACAATGGCTAGGAATATCAAGAGCTCAGAAGGCAAGCCATTGCTAAGCATAAAAGGGAAATCTGAAAAGTAGAGGCAATATATAAGAAGGAAATGAAAACTTCACAAAAAAGGAAGAGGAAGTAGATGGAGAAGAGACATATGATACTGCGAGAAGAATTCGACAGAGCGCTGGAAGACCTAAGACGAAACAAAGCACCTGGAATAGAGGACTTTCAGTCAGAACTACTGAGACCCAAGGAAGAACCTACCATGACAAAACTATTCCACTTTGCATATAATACACATGAGACATGCGAAATACCCACAGACTTCAAGAAGAAGGTAATATTTCCAATTCCAAAGAAAGCAGGTGCTGACAGGTATGAGTATTGTCGAATCATCTACATCTACATCTACATCTACATGGATACTCCGCAAATCACACTTAAGTGCCTAGCAGAAGGTTCATCGGACCACTTTTACAAAAATTCTATATTATTCCATCCTCGAACACCGTGCGAAAAAAACCAACACATATATCTTCCTGTGCGAGCTCTGATATCCCTCATTTTGTTATGATGACCGTTTCTCCCTATTTAGATCAGCGTCAACAAAATATTTTCGCAGTCGAAGGAGAAAGTTGGTGATTGAAATTTTGTGAGAAACGAAAAACGCCTTTGTTCTAATGATGTCCACCCAAAATCCTGTATAATGTTAGTGACACTCTCTCCCCTATTTCTCGATAATACAAAAACGTGCTGCTCTTCTTTGAACTTTCTCGATGTACATTGGGAAGGATCCCCACAGCGCAGCATACTCCAAAAGAGGATGGACAAGCGTAGTGTAGGCAGCCTAGCAGATCTGTTGCATCGTATAAGTGTTCTGCCAATAAATCACAATCCTTTGTTCGCCTTCCTCATAACATTTTCTATTTGCTTTAGTTGAATTTACGGCTTTTAGATTAGACTGATTTATAGTGTAACCGAAGTTTAACGAGTTCCTTTTAGCACTCATATGGATGACCTCACACCTTTAGTTGTTTAGGGTCAACTGCCAATTTTCGCACCATAGAAATATCTTTTCTAAATCGTTTTGAAATTTGTTTTGATCTTCTGATGACTTTACTAGTCGATAAACGACAGCGTCATCTGCAGACAACCTAAGACGGCGGCTCATATTGTCTCCTAAACCGTTTATATTGATAACGACAGCAGACTGCCTACCTTCGGGAACGCCAGAAGTCACTTCTGTTTTACTCGATGACTTTCCGTCAATTACTACGAACTGCGATCTGTCTGAGAGGAAATCATGAGTCCACTCATATAACTGAGACTATATTGCATAAGCACGCAATTTGATTACAAGCCGCTTGTGAGGTAGTGTCAAAGGCCTTCTAGAAATCTAGAAATACGGAATCGATTTGAAATCCCTTGTCAATAGATCTAGTTGTGTTTCACAAGAACAGTGTTTTCTAAATCCATGTTGACCCTGTGTCAAATCGTTCAAATGGCTGTGAGCACTATGGGAGTTAACATCTATGGTCATCAGTCCCCTAGAACTTAGAGCTACTTAAACATAAATAACCTAAGGACATCACACAACACCCAGTCATCACGAGGCAGAGAAAATCCCTGACCCCGCTGGGAATCGAACCCGGGAACCCGGGCGTGGGAAGCAAGAACGCTACCGCACGACCACGAGCTGCTGACGACCGTGTGTCAAGCGACCGTTCTCTTCGAGGTAATTCATAATGTTCGAATGCAATATATTTTCCAAGATCCTGCTGCATGCCGTCGTTAATGATATGGACCTGTAATTCAGTGAAGTACTGCTACTGCCTTTCTTGAATGTTGGTGTGATCTCTCCGGTCTCTGAATACGGATGTTTTGTCCAGTAGAGCGGTTGTGTATGGTCGTTAAATATGGAACTATTGCATCGGCATGCTCTGAAAGGAAAGTAATTGGTATACAGTCTGGACCGGAAGACTTTCTTTTATTGAATTATTTAAGTTGCTTCACTACTCTGAGGAAATCTACTTCTAATTTACTCATGTTGGCAGCTGTTCTTGATTCGAATTCTGGAATTTTACTTCGTTTTCTTTGGTGAAGGAATTTCTAAAGGCTGTTTTTAGTAACTCTCCTTCAGCAGCATTGTCATTGATAGTATTTCAATCGCTATCGCTCATGGAAGGCATCGACTGTGTCTTGCCGCTAGCATTCTTTACATACGACTAAAATCTCTTTGGATTTTCCTACAGATTTGAGACAATGTTTCATTGTGGAAAGTGTTATAAGCATCTCACTTTGGAATCCGCGCTATATTTCGAGCTTCTGTAAGAGAATGCCAATCTTGTGGATTTTTCATTCGTTTAAACTTGGCATGTGTTTTTCGTTGTCTCTGCAGAAGTGGTGTGACCCGTTATTTGTACCAAGGGGAATCAGCTCCGTCGTTAGTTAATTTATTTTGTATAAACCTCTCAATTGCTGTCGATACCATTTCTTTGAACTCAAGGCACATCTGGTCTACACTTATCGGTACATTGTTAATTCGGAAGGAGTAGACATTGTCTCTCAGGAAGGCGTAAAGTGAATTTTTATCTGTTTTTTTTTTATAGCTGTATTTTTCGTTTGTTTTTGGAGAATTTTGGGGTTACAGTATTCAGTCTCGCTACGAAAAACCTGTGTTCACTAATCCCTGTAGCCGTTTTGTTGCTCTTTATTAGCTCAGGATTATTTCTTGCTAAGAGGTCAAGTGTGTTTTCACAACCGTTTTCTATTCGAGTGAGCTCATGAACTAATTGCTCGAAATAATTTTCAGCGATCGCGTTTAGCACAATTTCGGATGATGTTTTATGCGTACCTCCGGATTTAAACATGTATTTTCGCCAACATATCGAGGGAAATTGAAATCACCACCAACTATAATTGTATGAGTCGATGAGTCGGGTACGTGTTTGGAATTATGCCTAAGTTTTCTTTGAATCTTTCAGCTACTGTATCATCTGAGTTGGGGAGTCGGAAAAAGGATGCAACTATTATTTTGTTCCGCTTGTCAAGAATAACCTCTACCTATACTAACTCACAGGAACCATCTACTTCAGTTTCGCTACAAAATTAACTATTTCTAACAGAAAGAAACACTCCACCGCCAACGGGGTTTAGCCTAATCTTTCTGAACATCGTTAGATCCTTAGGAAAAATTTCGGCTGAATATATCTCCGGCTTTCGCCAGTTTTCAGTGCCTATAACGATTTGAGAATCAGTGCTTTCTATTAGCACTTGGAGCGCTGGTACTTTCCCAACACAGCTACGACAATTTACAGCTGTTATAACGATGGTTCCTAGATCTGCATTCTTCCTGTGTTCGACCTGCACTCTTTGACACTGTTGTCCTTTTTGTGTTTCCTCGAGACCCTCCAACCTAAAAACACCGCCCAGTCCACACCACAGAGCCCCTCTTTCTCGTGTTGCCACCTCCTGCCTGTAGCGGTCTCCTGACTTTCTTAGCAGAACCCGAAACCCAACCACCCTATGACGTCAGTCGAGGAATCTGCAGCCTACACGGTAGCAGAACCCTCCACCCGGCTATGTTGCAGAGGTCCGCAATTTGTCCTGTCGACTACGCTACAAATGGTGAGCGCTAGTTTCATCTTGCAAGCAAGACTGGCAGCTTTTACCACCTCTGATAGCCAACCGAAACCAGAATCTCTTCTGATCCAAAGCGAAACACATCATTGGTACTTTTGTGAGCTACCACCTGCTGTTTGCTGCACCCTATGATTCTCATGGCATGTAGAAGAACCTCTTCCACGTCTGGAATGACTCCACCCGGTGTGCACACGACGTGCACATTGGCTTTCTTTCCCTCTTTGGCAGCCATGTCATAAGGTCCCCATAATACTCCTAACACTGGAACTCTCAACTACCAATTATCCCACCCTCTGTGATTGCCCATATCTTGAAGGCTGAGAGGTTTCCTCTGAAACAGGAAAACGACTGACAGTGTCAGCCATAGGTAGCACCTGGAACCTGTTTGTCAGACTAACTGTGTAGGCCTTACGTTCGGTCCCCTGAGAAGCCTTTCGCCGCCTGCCACTCGCTGAGGCGACCTCCCACTCAATCACAGGTGAGGGGTCAACCTCAGTGCAAGCAGTAACTGGGTTGGCCACCGATGCAAGCCGTTCGGCGGACTCTTGACTTGCTGGTCGTCCGTTGGGTCCCCACGGCCAGCCCACAACAGTGAAGCCCATCCACGGCAGCTTCAAGCTGTCTAACAGAAGCCATCACAGTCTGGAGATGAGAGCGCATTTGCACACAGCAGTCACATACAGTTCCTATTCATACTGTCCGCAGCTCGTGGTCATGCGGTTACGTTCTCGCTTCCAGCGCCCGGGTTCCCGGGTTCGATTACCGGTGGGGTCAGGGATTTTCTCTGCCTCGTGATGTCCTTAGGTTAGTTAGGTTAAAGTAGTTCTAAGTTCTAGGGGACTGATGACCATAGATGTTAAGTCCCATAGTGCTCAGAGCCATTTGAACCATTTTGAACCTATTCATACTAAAGACCGTGGAAAACTACACTACACCGACAAACAAAGGACTATCGACACACACTACAGAACTCTATTGTTGACTCTGAGAAAAACGCAAGAACCACGACTAATAAATTAGATTATCATGAAGAGATTCAAAAACTGAACTGTCAAAGCACTCAGGTGAGATTATATAATTCGCTCCTGATTAGGAACAGTTTGAATAAGTCATGATTGCAATAAAACTCTCACGAATTATTTACAGGAGAATAGAAGCACTGGTAGAAGCTCGCCTCAAGGAAGATCAGTTTGGATTCCGGAGAAATGTAGCAACATGCGGCGCAATACTGACCCTACAACTTACTTAGAATATACGCTGAAGGAAGGCAAACCTACATTTGTCTCATTTGTGTGTTTAGTGAAAGCTTTTGATAGCTCTGAATGGAATACAGTCTTTAAAATTCTGAAGCTAGTAAGGACAAATCACACAAACGAATGGTTATTTACAATTTGTACAGAAACCAGACTGAACTTGTATGAGTCGGAGGACATGAAAGAGAAGAAGTAGTTGAGAAGCATGTGACACAAGATTGTAGTCTGTCAACAATGTTATTTAGTGTGTACATTGAGCATACAGTAAAGGTAACAAAGGAGAAGTTTTGGAAAGGGAATTTAAGTTCAAGGAGGAAAAAAAAAACTTTAAGGCTTCCAGTGAAATTGTAATTTGGTCAGAGTCGACAATCGACTTGGAAAAGTAGTTGAACGGAATAGATAATGTCTTGAAAAGACATTATAAGATAACCATCAACAAATGTAAAAGAACGATAGTGGAAAGTAGTAGTACTACATCCGGCGATGCTGAGGGAGTTAGATTAAGAAATGAGACATTAAAAGTAGTAGATGAAATTTGGTATTTGGGCAGCAATATAACTACGGCCAAAATAGAGAGGATGTAAAATGCATACTGACAGTAACGAGAAAAATATATATGTTAACAATGAATATAAATTTAAGTATTAATTCTGATGGTCTTTGTGTAGAGAATGGCGTTGTACAGAGTTAAACGTGAATGATGAACTGTTATACCTATTATCAATGAACGAATTATAAAAATACTTCTTTGAAAATCAACATAGAACTTAACACCAACATTTTATGTATACATGCTAAATTGTATAAGTGAATTCCTGCGGTATTGTAGTCAAGCTTCGTTATGAGTAAAACGTTTACTTTCACTTTACATTAATGTGGTGAAGAGGTGTAGAAGTCAGACAGTGTGCACGATTCGCGTTACATGATATGGTTAGCAGTTTATGCATCAGGGGGTTCTGCTAAGAAATTGCTCAGTGGCGTAGCAGTTGGCCACCAATAAATCTAGTAGTCTTCTCATAAATTGTAATTTTTAGTAGATAACCTTTTTTTGTTTGCTGATAAGTTATTGAAAACGTGTGTTCTTGAATAATGGCCGCCTTTCTAGAAAGACATAAAAGACTTAAAGTATTTATGACGTTAGCTCGTATTCCCAGCACTGATTCCGTGATCTGAGCTGTTATTTTGAAACAGAGATATGTTATTAACGATACATTTCATTTGTAAACGCATATTGCGTATCAGATTCTGTAGTTAGTATAAAGCTATTTTGTCGCTAGAGGATATATTGACAGTATAGTGGCTCTATTGTAAGATATGTTGTTAAACAACTACTAACTGCCGGAGTAGTATGAGATTTAAATCATTTATTACCCTTTGAAATGAAATGTCCTGTGGCTAGGGCCTCCCGTGGGGTAGACCGTTCGCCTGGTGCAGGTCTTTCGATTTGACGCCACTTCGGCGACCTGCGCGTCGATGGGGATGAAATGATGATGATTTTTTTTTCTTTAGAACCCATTGGATTTCAAGTCCAATTCCTTAACCGCTTTTTTTTTTAACAGGAAGGCAGGGTAAACAAACAATCTTTATTCGTACAATTGTGCTGTCCTAGGGATAAGAAAAGTATCGAGACAGCAAAAACAATTTGGAAACCAAAAATTCAACTTTTTTTTTTTAACAGGAAGGCAGGGTAAACAAACAATCTTTATTCGTGCAATTGTGCTGTCCTAGGGATAAGAAAAGTATCGAGACAGCAAAAACAATTTGGAAAAAAAATCAACACAAAGGCCGCCCTCTTTTCTTTTTTTTTTCTTGTAACAGCAATAAAGTAAATGACAATCCTAGTCACTGGCGGACACCCCAGCTATCGGGAGGATTGTGAAAAACACTTCCTAAAAAATTGGAAAAGTAAGTCCTGTATTTCGTATGACTCCGTATGAGCTCGTGTTGTTCTTGTAAATACATCCAATAATCCATCACGGACTTAATATCGTACGAAAACAAATATTTCGTCGCATGTCCAGCGATCCAATTGACCGCATTTGTCTTTTGTTTGGGAAAAAGGTTTTGTCCGGTAGAAAAAGTACATCCGATGTGATTTCTGTGTAGTTAGTGCGCTGAAGGAAGGCCAGTATTCGACGCGTCAGCATCCAGACGTCCCTCGCTGCGCCACACACTAAACCATGTTCTTCCGTTGCTAACAGTCCACAGTTGGTGCAAAGAGGAGAATCGACCATATGAATTGTATGTAATCGACTCCTGGTCACAAGTTTACGGTTTATAAGAATATACCACATCGATCTCGCCGCTGTTGACAGTAATGGAGTATGCACTGCACACCAAATGTGGTTCCACGTTCTCGACGGATATTTGAATTCCATTATATTGCGGCCATGGTGATCCATCAAGCTTCTATAGATCTCCCGAGTCGTGGGTATTCTCGTCGAAGGTACTTTCAGACGAACATAACTGTAATCAACAAGAAATGAGGCAATGTGTGCAAGAGAAGGCGAAATATTTCCCGTCGCAATAGGGGGTTCGTACGAAGGCGGAACAAGTACTTCTATCAGAGCTGACGTTATGGTATGCCTTCTTTGTTGCCAATTTCGTATCATCGCTCGCATGTAACGCGCCAGAGCTTTGTTTCTCACGTTTGTGAGGTTGAGGCCACCGTTCCGGAACTGTAGCGTTAACGTATCATACTTGATCTTAAATAACATCCCAGTACTAACATAGTAACCAAAGGCAGCCATGAGGCGATCTGCAATACCCTTCGGTATTGGTAGGATCTGCGCTAAATGGGGTAGTCGTGACGCTATGTGAACGTTGGTGTATGCCACACGTTGGATCATGTCAAAGGCTCTCAGTGAGTTGTTGCGTATCGTCAGACGAATATTCTGCAGAAGCTGCCGAGAACTCGCCGCCGCTGACCGCCGTAGTGAACGGGTAAATGTAATCCCCAGACATCTCAGCGATCCCACCGTCTGAAACGGTCCCGGTACGTCTTCCAGACCCCGTCCAATGTGCATAATTTTTGATTTCGTCATGTTAACGACACTGCCTGCCGCCGTCCCGTAATAGTCTAGATGTTCAACAGCCTGACGCACTTCATGTCCTGATCTGACAAGGAGGATCATGTCGTCCGCATATGCGCGGCAAACGAAAGAGTTCTCATTAAGCGCTATCCCAGTAAGTGAGCGCCTCATAACACACATCAGCGGCTCATGCGCTATCGCAAACAGCATCATGGAGAGTGGGCACCCTTGTCGGACTGAGCTGTTAATGGGAATCGAGCCCGCTTCCCGGCCATTTACAATCACCTTTGATGTAGCCCCTCGTATTAGCCTCATAACGATGGAGATGAAAACAGGTGGAATCGCCATTCGGCTCATGACTGACGCCAAGAAGTCATGGTTTATCCTATCGAACGCACGATCGAAGTCCACAGATATCATCGCTGCTCGCATTTTACACGTTTCCGCAAGGGCGATAACGTCACGGTATTCACTTAACGCCGAGGAGATGTTGCTTCGCACCCCTAGGCAAGCCTGATCAGGGGATATTGTTTTGGATATCGCCAGCTTGAGACGAGACGCTAGTAGTCTTGCAAAGATTTTATAATCGGTGTTTAGCATAGTGAGAGGCCGATATTGATTAACATTGCGACTCCCCGCCATCTTCGGGATGGGAAGAAGAAAGCCCGTCACAAAATCCGACGGTAGGCGCATGTCCGGTTGCATCGCCTCATTGTACATCGACACCAACTGTGGCATCATCATGTCCACGAATTCTCTATAAAACTCTAGACTAATCCCATCTGGCCCTGGTGATTTATGGGCCGCTCCTTTTTTGAGTGCCACCTTTATATCGTCTTCTGTGAGTGGCTCCATAAGCGCTGCCTTATCCGTACCTGTCAGTGTCGTTTGCAGATTGCAGTATCTCTTCCCCCACCAGATGGTCCGTCGGTGTACCGGCATAGAGGTGGCGGAAATGCTCTAAAAATTCATTTGCAATGTCCTGTTGTGTTGTCAGTTGACGGCCATCTAAACCGTGGAGCACTGTTACCAATGCCCGGCGGTAACGTTTATGTTCCCGCGACACATGGTGCATCGAGGTACGTTCCCCAGTGATGGTGTCGAGACATCGTGCCCGTATTGGGATGCCACCCAGTCGTCGTCGCGTGATCGATAGGATTTGTGCCTTGACACAATGAACTTCCGCTTGATGTTCTGGAGACGGCACCTGGAAGGACAGCTCACGAAGCATGGTGTAATAATAATCAAGAGTGTCTCTTTGCCATCTCGTCTTATCCCGACCATACTGTATGAGCGCTCTTCTTTTTGCCGGCTTAGTACACTCGAGCCACCATTGAAGCACGGAGGTATATGTTGGTAGACGGCGTTGACATGTGGCCCATACCTCCTCGACTCTCTGACGACATTCGGTGTCTGCCAAAAGTGACGAATTGAGCTTCCATGTCCCGCGGCTTCTCCACACACTTTGCCTAGGGAGTGATATGGTACAAATGTAAGCCAGATGATCAGTAAATGCCGCAGGCCATCGTTCCGCGTCGATCACCTTATCCTGTAGGCCAACGGAAACATATATTCGATCGAGTCTGCTCGCCGAGTGACTGATGTAAAAAGTATATCCCTCACGGTTCCTATGAATCACGTCCCAGGTGTCGCTTAACTCCAGATCCCGGCATAGCACATGCAATTCACGAGAGGTATTGTAATGTGGAGTCTGGTCTTTTTGGGCTAAAACACAATTGAAGTCACCACCTATAATGAAATGATCGAATCTGCCGGTAAATAATGGCACAATCTCTTCCGAATAATATCTCGCACGCGCCCGTCTGTTGTCGGTGTCGGAAGGGGCATAAACATTGAGAATGCGAATTCCATTAACAGTTATCGCCAGTCCTCGTGCCGAAGGTAAATAAGCCAGGTCGCGAACCGGAATCCCGTCCCGGACCAATATCGCCGTTCCACTGTCGTTGTTCGAGTGCGGCGAGGTGTAGGAGATGTAGCCATGGACTTCCTGGAACTCAGGAATGTAGATTTCCTGCACCATCAGTATATCCACATCCGACGCGTATATCATGTCCCTAAACAACTGCTGTTTCACGAGCGATCTAATGGTATTTACATTCACTGTCCCTATTCTGTATGCCTGGGGTCGAGTAGCTGTCATCTCCACATGATGTTAAAGTTTCACCGTATCGACAGTCCCTTTGCACATCCGCAGAGGGCCGCCCAACGGACGTGTCCCTGCGGTATTAGGTTTTTGAGATGCAGACGGATGCGAGTCCCCACCAGTAGAATGGTCCGCATCGGTGATTTCATCGTCCTGCTCATACCAGCTGATATCATTGTGGTGCTCCGAATTTTCCTGTGCAGCATTGATGAGTGACAGCTGTTGTTCTTTCGCAGCTTTAGATTCCACCGCAGAAGGGGTAGCAGGCCCCTGAGCGGATGCGTCGTCTGAGCGACATGACATCTTTTCACTGTCCGAATTCATATGGTCTGCGACATCCGAAGCTTGTGGTTCCAAGTCAGACAGGTCCATAGTATTAGTCTCCTCTGGGCTTCCAAGAAGAGAAGATAGCGTCTCCGCAGAGTTTAGTCGGCGCTTCTTGCGGCGCTTTGGCGAGCGTTGTTTGCGCGCCCTCACCTCGGCCTCCGGTGTCGGTGAATCTTGTATCTCCTGCAGTCTCGCCGTCGCCACAACGCCGTGGAGCCGTTCCACTTCAGCTTCCATGCCTGTTGTGATGCTGTCAACCTCTTTTTGCACCACCTGTAATGTCTGGGATTGGAGGTTGTTCGGAGCCATTCCTTCGTCAGTGGGGTCCGAAGGCGCCTCAAGCAACTGCGGCGTCGGTTTGATAGTGCTTTCCGACCTCGGCGTCACCTCCCCGCGAAGCGCCGCCACGTAAGTCATCGGCAGTGACGTTGGTGTAGTCGGATTCTGGAGGTCTCCGCTGGGGAGTTGCACGAGTCTCCTCTGTGTAGACGCAGATCGAAGATGTCCTTCACCACCACACCCGGAGCATGTCCGGGGCTGTCCATCATAGATGACAATAGCTCGACAGCCGCCGATGTTGATGTACGATGGCACATGTTTCGTAAGGGCAATTCGCACCTGTCGGACACCATTGAGCACTGGATACGTGCTAAAACTTGCCCAACGTTCGGCCGTATGACTGATAACTCTGCCATATGGCTGGAGCGATTCAGTGACCAATGATTCTGGTACCTCAAAAGGCAGCTCGAAAACTCGAATCGTACGCACGCCCAGGCCCGAATGAGCGACTAAAACTTCGCCAATATGACCATCGGAGTGTCGGAACTGGAATCCTCGTTTGGCGGCTTCAATGATCCTAGCGCATGCTGCGTCGTCAATCATCTTTACGTAAAGAGTGCTGCTCACGATTGATAAATGAATTCCAATAATCTCCGTGTAATTAAGTTGCACTTCGTCCCTCAAGAAACGTTTGATTTCGAAAGCCTTCGGTCGTGCATACTCGTTACAGAACGTGAACTGTATCGTGGTTTTTCGAAAATTATGTGCCATGGCGTTCGATTCAAACAGTAACACACGCGAGTGACGACGGTGTAAACACCGCTTCTTCCGCGAACGTTCGCAGCCGGGACGTAAAGAAGTCCGAGCTGCTCCGCGGCTAAAGGCGGACTGCGGTGATTAGGACAACACAACACCCAGTCCCTGAGCGGAGAAAATCTCCGACCCAGCCGGGAATCGAACCTGGGCCCTTAGGATTGATAGTCTGTCACGCTGACCACTCAGCTACCGGGGACGGACATTTATTACCCTCTGAATTACTGCTTTCTACAGAAGGGTTCATTTTCAGATGACTGGATTACGTTAATGAGACGAATTAATTATCTTTTGTTGGATGTTTTGACTGCCATGTATCCTACACTGATGCATAAACAGGATTGGAAATAATAAATATTGAAAATGTAAATAAAGGTAATACTTAAACTCAGTGTAAAAACAACATGATAAATGTGTGGCCACCATGTTTAGGGTTATATCTTCCAGCTCTTTTCACGAAATTTAAACTTCCAGTAATTACTATACCCGTTTCTTTGAATAGATTTCTGCTTGAAGTTCTTTGGTTAAGTTGTAAATAATTCGCATTACCCACTTTTGCATTCGGAAAACTTAAGCTTGGCTATATTAAGTACTCCGAAGTATTGTTCTGTATGAAAGTCAACTTTTTTTTTATTTCTACACGGACTGCGTCTGAGAACATTCACATCACAAGTATAAATTTATTTGGACTTTTCTGCAGTTCTGTTGTGTGTTATTCCCAACCAAACCTGTTATCTTGTCGTGAGAATTTAATACTCGTAACATGTTTATTGTCATGTCGTCATATTTTAGACACACGGTATATTGCAAACTCTTGTTGTTTTTGTATTGCTCACAATGAGTTTTCCGAAGTTTGATGACAATGAATAAGAGAGAAGCAATCTCTTGGCGATTAACTGACACATTTTTGACAAATTTTATTGTTTTTACACTTGATAAATGCCACTTACGGCTGTCAATATATTTGTTCGTTACGATTGTAATTTTGACGTTTTTTTATCTTAGGGCGTATATATCGAATGCTCTGGTATTCATTAGAATCATTACAAGCGAACAAAATCGGCCGGAAACCGTTTAATGACATCAGAATCAATTCTTACCGACAAGGAAAAAAATATGATATCGAAATCTGTACTCGCACTTCATCACCGCGCATTGAACATCATATCCGTCTACAAAGTGCTCTCCTCCAAGATAGGTGGTGGTGGTTAGTGTTTAACGTCCCGTCGACAACGAGGTCATTAGAGACGGAGCGAAGCTCGGGTTAGGGAAGGATTGGGAAGGAAAATCGGCCGTGCCCTTTCAAAGGAACCATCCCGGCATTTGCCTGAAACGATTTAGGGAAATCACGGAAAACCTAAATCAGGATGGCTGGAGACGGGATTGAACCGTCGTCCTCCCGAATGCGAGTCCAGTGTGCTAACCACTGCGCCACCTCGCTCGGTCCCTCCAAGATATTCCTTCAGTTTTGCAAACAAGTGAAGGACCCTTGCTACGACATCTGGACCGTTTATTGTCGAAAAACCCCACCCGTAGTGATTAGACGGACTTGTGCAGCAAATTAAATCCCTACGACAACTTCTCTCGTCGCTTGTTTTGTATTCCCCGATCTAATTTTTCAGTGTAGACATTCAGTTCATATTGTAATTTCCGAAGCAAAAATTAGATGCGAAGCGATCCATTTCCCTCCCATAATCTGCAGTTCATGAATTTTTGCCATGAAGATGAAGTTCTGAAACTTTTTTCGATGAAAAAAGCGTGTGTGTTGCACATTGCATTGCTTGTGTCATATTTTCACGTATCATCACATCACAAGACAATCGAGCATAGCGCTACCTTTCTCTTCAAAACTCGGAGAAACGACTGCACTGCAGCCACCTTATTTCATTTGAGCTCTTCAGTCTCAGCACAAGCAGTGTTCGCACTGACCCAATATATTTGTAATTATGACATGAGAAGCAGTGCCCATCTATTCATTAAGTAAAGTCATGTTTAAATACCTCTTGGCTGGATGTTACCCGACATTTTTCAATTATTTCTTTAAGTGACTGTGAACGGCGATCTATTTATCTTTTACCATGGACATCATTTCTTTTCTTCCTGAAAATCACAGCACAGTTTTGTCGTGTTTTATATATACATCATATTTTCTCACGTTAGCGATAATTATTTTGTCCATTTCGCTTTGCCTTTGCACGTAGAGAAGGTAAATCGTGGCGCCTAGTGGAAAATGAAATCGATAAAGTAATCTTCGAGAAATATTTCGAACAGAACCGTGCCGCAACTGAAGTGTGACAATTTTGACTCATCATGCAGACCACATAACCAAGTGACCTACCTCCAGACCTGAAAGAATAACACTGTTTACATTGTTACTAGAATTGCATCTTCAAGTTCAGTTAGCAGCAGTATTTATTTTATAATTAAGGGGAACATTGCACATCATATAATGTTAATAAATCATATTTCAAAATATTTTTGTTTTCACCGCAACATAAGCAGGAGCGTCAACGCAGAAGCACATCTTTAGTGGCTCGTCATGTTTCCTTCAGGGTGAGAGTGACCAGAACATCATACTGTAATAAGCCAAAACATTATGTGCAGGGTGATTGTAATTAAAGTCAAACTTTCAAAAGGCTGTAGAAAAAAAAAAAAAAAAACATTGGCCAGAGTGACGTCAAATTGCAACGGGATATTATTGGAGAAGGGGGGAAACGTATAGCAGAGGAAAAAAAATAGTGTGAAAATTTATCATTAGATGGCGCTGTATGTGTCAGAATACGACCCACTTAATTTGGAATAAACACGCCGGGTACACGGCTTTTCCTCCTTTCGCGTCTGCGACGTTCGCCATGACTGTCTCAATGCAGGATCGCGCTGTGCTTGTAAAGCTGTATTAAAAGACTGATTACTGTGTGCACGTCGCTCTGCAGAAGTTCCGGACACTGGAGGGTTTGAAAAACGGCGTTGCTCCGATGACTGCCGTGCGTCTGGAGAAAATAATTCGGAAATTCGAGGAGACGGGTTCTTTTGGTGTGCAACCTGGTGGAGGGAGGAAACGAATTGATACGACGTCAGTGGAAGCAGTGGCCACAGCAAGGCAAGAGGAGACGAGTGGTGGTGTGCAAACGTGCAGTGCACGGAGAACTGCCCGAACATTGGACGTACCTGTGAGCGCGGTGCTTAAAATCCTACGAAACACCCTTCTTTGCTATCCATTCAAAATTACCCACGTGCACGAGTTGCTTCGTGTTGACCTGCCAGCAACAGAGACCTTTACTTTAGAATTTCTTGCCCGCATGGAATTGGACAATGATTGTGGATAGACGAAGCCCACTTACATCTGACAGAATATGTCAATACACATAATTGTCGAATATGGGCAACGGAAAATCCTCACGCAAATCAACCAGCACCGCTTCATCCTGAGCAGGTCACTGTGTGGTGTCGGTTTGCGGCATCATTTATCATAGAGCCATACTTTATTGAAGAGACAGGTGTTTCCGGTCCTGTTACCTGTACGGTCACTGGTAAGCGCTATGAGTGTCTTCTGCGGAGCCACATCATTCCAGCTCTCCAAAAGCGTGGATATGTGGATGGGATCATTTTTATGCAAGATGGCGCACCTCCGCACATTGCAAATCCAGTTAAGGAGCTGCTGAAGCGCCATTTCGGAAACGCTAGAATTATCAGCCACCATTTCCCTACAGCCTGGCCGTCCCGATCACCTGATCTTAATCGATGTGGCTTCTGGATGTGGGGCTACCTTAAAGATGTTGTGTTCAGTGTTCCGATTGCTAACTTAGCTGCAAGGCACGCATTGCGCAACACATTCTGAACGTGACCTCATAAACACTTCGATCAGTTGTGAACATGCTGTTTCTCCATTTAAAATTGTTGCAGGAAACAGTGGACAGCATATTGAACATGTCACACGGAAATTAATAATCCGATTTGATTTTGATTGATGCTTTTTATGCGGTTTTTGGCGTCCGGACAATTAAAAACCGATGTGAGTGAAGCTTTTATGCGGTTTTTGGCCTCAGGACAATTAAAAACCGATTTTTCCAACCGATGTGATATGACCTTGGAGAGGCTTATATAACTAACAGTATCACACCTATACACCCATGCACACTGAGTAGTACAGTTTGTTTAATCTCAAACGTCCACCTTAGGCATTGGTGTATGATTCATGCGTAGTCGACTACTATTAAATTATGATGCTTACTGCGTCATCTATTGCTACATTTTGTAACTATTTATTTTTCTTCTGCCATATGTTTTCCCCCTTTTCTGATAATATTAGGTTGCAATTTGACGTCATTCTGATCATGGGTGTTATTTCTACAGCGGTTTGAAAGCGTAACTTTAATTACAATCACCCTGTACATTGCCCACCGCGAGTTTGGACGTTGCCTGGTGGCGCTGCGCACACGTAAAGCGGTAGCAGAAGTATATAAGCGGAGCAGACACGGACGGGTGATCACTCTAGCAAATATACGGACTGCAAATGGAGAAATCCGTTGAGATAATCGACTATGACAAAGGGTAGATTATTATTACACAGAGCCTGTGAACAAGCATCTCGGAAACGGCAAAGGTTGTCTAATGTTCACGTGCTACTGTCGTGAGCAACTGCGGAAATGACTAGAAAGACAGTGGGACTACCACTAGGCGCTAAATGGTTAGACGACCACGAATCTTCAAAGAACGTGGGGTTCAAATGGCTCTGAGCACTATGGGACTTAACATCTATGGTCATCAGTCCCCTAGAACTTAGAACTACTTAAACCTAGCTAACCTAAGGACAACACACAACACCCAGCCATCACGAGGCAGAGAAAATCCCTGACCCCGCCGGGAATCGAACGCGGGAACCCGGGCGCGGGAAGCGAGAACGCTACCGCATGACCACGAGATGCGGGCAGAGAACGTGGGGTTCGGAGGCTTGTCTGCTCTGTAAAGTAGGACAGATGGTGGTATGTGGCACAATGCTGGTGCACGCACAAGTGTTTTGGAGCACACTATTCATCGTACATTGTTGAACATGGAGCTCCGCAGCAGACCACCCCTACGTGTTCACATGTTGACCTAACGATATCGTCAGTTACGACTGCAGTGGGCACGGGACCACGATGATTCGACCCTCGATCTTGGAAACGTGTCGGCTCTTCGGGCGGATCACATCTTTTTTACACTGGAGGTGGACCGCGGCCCGAAACCTGCAACGCACACGGACGCAGGCTGGTGGAAGCAATATTATGTTATGGGTGACATTCTCCTTCGGTCGCATGGGACCTGTGGTGCTAATCGAAGACAATCTGATAGCTGCGAACCACCTGCACCCCTTCATGCTCGGTTTCTTCCCCTACGGCAATGTCATCTTTCAGCAGTATAATTGTCCGTGTGTCAGAGCCCGAAGAGTGCTACAGTGGTTTGAGGTTTATAGTGAACTCGCGTTGATGTATCGGCGACCAAATTCGCCTGCTGTAAATCCTATGGAACCCATCTAGATCGCTATCGGGCGCCATCACTGCGTACGCAAACCAGCGGCCCGTTATTTCCGCGATTTACTTGGCCTCTACGTAGACATCTAATGCCACATACCTCCTCAAACCTACCAACAAACTGTCCGAGTCGTGATAGGCATAATA
The DNA here is from genome assembly GCF_023897955.1 of Schistocerca gregaria. Classification (NCBI taxonomy): domain Eukaryota; kingdom Metazoa; phylum Arthropoda; class Insecta; order Orthoptera; family Acrididae; genus Schistocerca; species Schistocerca gregaria. The sequence continues at coordinate 648,190,376 of NC_064931.1, read as the reverse complement.
AATGATTTATTTCGTTCCAAAGACGGGGAAACAAACTCTTAAGCAGGTGGTCATAAGATTTTGGCTCATCGGTGTGTGTGACGCAGTGATCTTTGCGACCCCATGGAGAGGTGAGACGCAAATTTGCTCGCTTACTTGAATTGTCTACGAAATCTTCAGGTTGATTTGCATACGTGCTAAGCAGAAAACCATTCTAGAGCTTTACAGTATGATGTTTATTATTTCCAGAGACAGAAGAGTAGGTATACTCCTCTGGGCACAAGGTCACATGCCTTTGGAATAATAGAGGAAGAGAGGGTACAGTTTAAAATCTGTCGACCTCGAGCTCATTGAAGACAGAGAATTATCTCAGTGTGTATAATGACGGGGAAAGAAATTGTTGTGGCTTTGTCGAAGGAAGCATTACACCTGGCTGAAAAGGACTTACAAGTTCGTGGCACCCTTCAGCCGTAAATCTGGGATTCAGTATGGCGTTGGCACACTCTTAGCCTTGATGACAGCTTTCAGTCTCCGAGTTCAATCAGGTGCTGGAAGGTTTCTTGGGGAATGGCAGCCCATTCTTCACGGAGTGCTGCACTGAGGAGAGGTATCGATGTCGGTCGGTGAGGCCTGGTACCAAGTCGGCGTTGCAAAACATCCCAAACGTGTTCTATAGGATTCAGGTCAGAACTCTGCGTAGGCCAGTCCACTACAGAGATGTTATTGTCGTGTAACAACTCCGCTACAGACCGTGCATTGTGACCAGGTGCTCGATGGTGCTGAAAGACGTAATCACCATCCCCGAATTGCCCGTCAACAGTGGGAAGGAGGACGGTGCTTAAAATATCAATGTAGGCCTGTGCTGCGATATTGCCATGTAAAACAACAAGGGGTGCAAGCTCCCTCCATGGAAAACACGACGACACCATAACACCTCCTCCTCCGAATTTTACTGGCTGCCAAATGATGTTCACCGGGCAATCGCCAAATTGTGTGCCGTGATTCGTCACTCCACACAACGTTTTTCCAATGTTCAATCGTCCTATATTTACGCTCCTTACCCAAAGCGAGGCGTCGTTTGGCATTTACCGGCATGGTGTGTGGCATATGAGGAGCCACTTCACCATGACATCCAGGTTTTCTCACCTCCCGCCTAACTGTCGTAATACTTGCAGTGGATCCTAATGCAGTTTGGAATTCCTGTGTGATGGTGTGGATAGAGTGTCTGCCCATTACACATTACGGTCCTCTTCAAATGTCGGAGGTCTCTGTAAGTCAACAGACGAGGTAGGCCTGTTCGCTTTTGTGCTGTACGTTTCCACTTCACTATCACAAAAAAAGGTTCAAATGGCTCTGAGTACTACGGGAGGTCATCAGTCCCCTAGAACTTAAAACTCCATAAACCTAATTAACCTAACGACATCACACACATCCATGCCCGAGGCGGTCGCGCGGTTCCAGACTATGCGCCTAGAAACGCCAGGTCAGCTAGGCCGGCTCACTATCACCTCGTGTAAACATGTATGACACAAGTGCAACCCAATCACCTGACCACTTTCGAAGCCGGCCAGAGTGGCCGAGCGGTTCTAGGCACTACAGTCTGGAACCGCGCGGCCGCTACGGTCGCAGGTTCGAATCCTGCCTCGGGCATCAATGTGCGTGCTGTCCTTAGGTTTAGCCTGAGTTCTAGGGGACTGATGACCACAGCAGTTAAGTCCCATAGCGCTCAGAGCCATTTGAACCATTTGAACCCCGTTCGAAGTCCGTGAGTTCCGCGCAGCTCCCCATTCTGCTGTCTCACGATGTCTAATGACTACTTAGGTCGCAGATATATAGTACCTGGCAGTAGGTGGCAGTACAATGCACCTAATATATAAAAAAAACGCATGTTTTACTTTTGATCACATCGTGTATGTTATTCGTCTCAGAGGATTTAGTGAGATCACGAAAAGCCTAAATAAAAGTGGCTGGACAGGTATTTGAGCTCCATTCCTCTCGAATAAGAGTCAAGCGCCCTAACATTGCGCCGGTATGCTTTTTTTTTCTTGTCAATAATGTGGATAACATATATCGGGTTTTGGTTTATGGGATGTGAGTAGAAAACAATACGTTCTTGTGAGCACAATAAAAATTCAGGAAGGCTTTACCCCATTACAGTACTTTTCAGTGCAACGAATACTTCGTATCTTAGATGTGGAATTCCCCAAGAGAATTATTCCACATGATCTTAATGAATGGAAATATTCAAGTAAAACAAATTTTCTGATGCATCCATCGTAAAAATCAGCACTCACACGCTGAAATTTAGCATTTGAGAAGATCTATAATACGTGAATTTCAGTTTAAGTTGTTATCAGCATGCACGTCTATGAATTTTGAGCATTCGGTTTTACGTATTTCCTTTTCCATTTTTCTATGTTGGTATTTAGACTGTCATATCCTACTCAGAACATAATTTAATAACCTGTATATTCTCGAAGTTGAACAATAGATCATATATAGAAACTCAATCAATAACATTTATGAAGGTATAAATTCTACTGTTGGTACATCACTTCTGGGCTAAGAATATGTGTTGATCCAACATCGAACCCTGTGGAACGGCACTAGAGATTTTTCCTCAGTCAGATGACAATTTAGAAGGAGAATGGTCAGTGCTATCTAAAGTGACTGTCCTTCCTGTCACTTAAACATGAAACTCTTTTATATCGAGCACTTCCTGCTGACAAATGAATTCGTACTGCAACAAGATGAACCACCATTACGTGCTGCTTGGGCCACTTAGATGGAATGAGCTGCTTGTTACTCTCCTTCGCATAAAGGACATCCTGTTGGCCCACATCTGCGTACACTGACCAGATGCTAGGCTTGTTTGTGGTGCTTACGGCGTACTGACTATTGCGCACTTCATTTAAGATGAACGTCTTTCATTGACAGGTAGAAAGTTCCATTCCTCATAAATATGTCTCACGCCAATGTAAAGTAGAGGCTGACGGTAGTGCAAGTTTTAAGGTTTTGTTAGTGAAGAAATATTAATATTCTTGCCGAGTGGTTATATCAACTACTTTTGTGTGTTTTGGTTAGTGACCTTGGAGGACATGCGCTTAGTGCTAAATATATGGAGTAAGTGGTCAACTTTTCTCACTGTCTTCACACAGATGCAATTATCTGCTGTCAGCATTGAAGATGGCAGTTTTGTGCTTTTGCTCGAAAGTATGGTTGTGGAGAAAACATTGTTGTATGAATTTTAATACTATTATCGGTTCTTATCACCAGGGAAGAAATTCTGGTAAAATTAAAAGAAAGAAAGAGATTTTTATTAACTTCTGCTTTACTATGAATATATGCTTTCTTTTTAACCTTTTGTTGAAGTGGTTCAAACGGCTCTGAGTATTATGGGACTTAACTTCTGAGGTCATCAGTCCCCTAGAACTTAGAACTACTTAAACCTAACCAACCTAAGGACATCCCACACATCCATGCCCGTGGCAGGATTCGAACCTGCGACCGTAGCGGTCGCGCGGTTCCAGACTGTAGCGCCTAGAATCGCTCCGCCACCCCGGCTTGCTGATCCTTTTGTGCACCAGGTGGTGTTTCGTAGGCGACTTCCTGACATTCTCTGTACATCAAGAGGCATCTATACCATCTTTAAATATTCACTTCGGCACATGTTGTTCTAGAGCTGGGTCAACTATTCGTTTGAGCAAGAGCAATTCTACGTGCTCACTGCCTGAATGAAATGATTCTAGCTCCTTTCTGAGAAATGTTATAGGCTGGCTCCTCCTTATACATTTCACTGTTTACTTTCCTAGCCCTTTTACATTGGTGCTGATTGTTTCTACAACCGCATCGTGACAATCGGATTCTGTCTCTACGTATACACAGACGTGTGCCAACAGGTGATTTTAGTACATTTTCATTACATGTAGGGTTTCTTAACTTTCTTTTCTAGGTCATTTTCGGATAATGCTTTTAGAATAATTTCATAGAAATGTTGCTCTCGCCCGCCACTTAGAAAATTGTAACTTTACCAAACAGGTGTGTGATGATTAAGATTCCCTCCAGCTTTTATAGCATGAATTGGATATATACCTACAAGGAAACGGACGTTTTCCATGTAGTGTCCAACTAAAACTTTTATCCCATTCCTGCCCGAACGATTCCACATGCAGAATCAATTTCTACGTCAGCTGATTTAAGATTCTTGTCTAATTCTTCTGAAGATCTATCACCAACTTCGTTCTACGAAGTAGCCATTAAAATTTTCAATGTTTTCTTCAGCCTGGTAGAACCCGCTTTATACACTGCAACCTCAGTTCACGTCGTTGTTGCGTTGGTGATCGACGTTAACTCGAGAAAAGTCAGACTGCAAAATATGTACAGAGTATATTTGAGCCGTTCGTCTAACTGAGCCGCTTACCGTGTCTAAACACCCTTCAACCAGCGGCATCCCTCGTATTGACAACTTGGCAGTCTTGATATAATATCGCTGTCCAGCGAAATAGTTAGCTTCACATACGGCCTTAATTTTCTCCACGTACACAAATAAATATTTTAAAAATATATGACCAAACATAAATTACATTCTGATCCAGATATTAATATGGATCCGGCTGTTAATATGGAACAAGTCAATCATTCACCGTTATAACAGTTTGAAATCCACTGGGGACACTTTCAGTGGGTTGTATGCGTGTCTGACGAAGAATGGTCGCCCATTATTCCTCAAGAGCCAAAACCAGGGAAGTTAGTGATGTTGAACGCTAAGGTATCGAGCGAAGTCGACGTTCTAAACCCTTCCAAAGGTGTTCCATCGGGTTGAGGCCGGGACTCCGGAAAGGGCTGTCGATTTCAGAAATGTTATTGTACACAAGCTAATGTCTCACAGTTGCTGCTGGATTCACTGTCATGCTGATACAAACAGTCATTGTCTCCGAACTCTTCTTCTACAGTACACTGTACACAATGTACTAAAATATATTCATATCCTTCCGCGCTTAGTGACTTTCTTAATCGAATTAGGTGACCACACTCTAACCACAAAAAACCCTGACACCATAACATCGCCTCCTCAGTACCTCAAGTTTGGCACTACACATGACGGCAGCTGATGTTCTCCAGGCGTTCGCGAAATCCAAACCCTTCCATCGGATTGCCACAGTTTATAGCGTGATTCACCATTCCAAATCACTGGTTTTCAGCCGCTCACTGTCCAGTGACGTCACTATTTACATCAACTGAAGCCCCGCTTAGGACTGACTACAATAATGTCGTGTGACTAGGGCCTCCCGTCGGGTAGACCGCTCGCCGGGTGCAAGTCTCTCGATTTGACGCCACCTCGGCGATTTGGGCGTCGATAGATATCAGGTTTCCACTTCACAGTCGCATCACCAACAGTCGACCAGCACAGATTTAGAAGGGTTGAAATGTCCCTGATGGATTTGTTATTTGGGGGACGTCCAATGACTAGTCCACCTTCGATGTCACTGAGCTCTATTGACTGATCCTCCCTACTGTTGCTGCCTTCTCCACTGACAACGCAATACTCCACATCTCCATTTTATACTGGAGGGACCGTCTCTTGTGATATGTTGTTGTTGTCGTGGTCTTCAGTCCTGAGACTGGATTGATGCAGCGCCCGCTCCATGCTACTCTATCCTGTGCAAGCTTCTTCATCTCCCAGTACCTATGCAACTTACATCCTTCTGAGTCTGCTTGGTGTATTCATCTCTTGGTCTCCCTCTACGATTTTTACCCTCCACGCTGCCCTCCAATACTAAATTGGTGATACCTTGATGCCTCAGAACATGTCCTGCCAACCGATCCCTTCTTCTAGTCAAGTTGTGCCACAAACTTATCTTCTCCCCAATCGTATTCAACACCTCCTCATTAGTTATGTGATCTACCCATCTAATCTTCAGCATTCTTCTGTAGCACCACATTTCGAAAGCTTCTATTCTCTTCTTGTCTAAACTATTTATCGTCCATTTCTGCCATTTAAATCTATACTCGATGTTAACAATTTTCTCTTTTTCAGAAAAGCTTTCCTTGCCATTGCCAGTCTACATTTTATATCCTTTTATCCTCTCTACTTCGACCATTATCAGTTATTTTGTTCCCCAAATAGCAAAACTCCTTTACTACTTTAAGTGTCTCATTTCCTAATCTAATTCCCTCAGCATCGTCCGACTTAATTCGACTACATTCCATTATCCTCGTTTTGCTTTTGTTGATGTTCATCTTATATCCTCCTTTCAAGACACTATCCATTACGCTCAACTGCTCTTCCAAGTGCTTTGCTCTCTCTGACAGAATTACTGTGTCATCGCGAACGTGAAAGTTTTTATTTCTTCTCCATGGATTTTAATTCCTACTCCAAATTTTCCTTTGGTCCCTTCAAAAAATTGTTCAAATGGCTCTGAGCACTATGGGTCTCAACTGCTGTGGTCATTAGTCCCCTAGAACTTAGAACTACTTAAACCTAACTAACCTAAGGACATCACACACATCCATGCTCGAGGCAGGATTCGAACCTGCGACCGTAGCAGTCGCACGGTTCCGGACAGCGCGCCTAGAACCGCGAGACCACCGCGGCTGGCTTGGTTCCTTCACTGCTTGCTCAATATGCAGATTGAATAACATCGGGGAGAGGCTACAACCCTGTCTCACTCCCTTCCCAACCACTGCTTCCCTTTCATGCCCCTCAACTCCTATAACTGCCATTTGGTTTCTATACAAATTGAAAATAGCCTTTCGCTCCCTGTATTTTAGCCCTGCCACCTTCAGAATATGAAAAAGAGTATTCCAGTCAACATTGTCAAAAGCTTTCTCTAAGTCTACAAATGCTAGAAACGTAGGTTTGCCTTTCCTTAATCTAGCTTCTAAGGTAAGTCGTAGGGTCAATATTGCCTCACGTGTTCCAATATTTCTACGGAATCCAAACTGATCTTTCCCTAGGTCGGCTTCTACTAGTTTTTCGATTTGTCTGTAAAGAATTCACTTTAGTATTTTGCAGGCGTGATTTATTAAACTGATAATTCGGTAATTTTCACATCTGTCAACACCTGCTTTCTTTTGGGATTGGAATTTTATATTCTTCTTGAAGACTGAGGGTATTTCGCCTGTCTCATACATCTTGCTCACCAGATGGTAGAATTTCGTCAGGACTGGCTCTCTCAAGGCTGTCTGTAGTTCTAATGGAATGTTGTCTACTCCCGGGGCCTTTTTTCGACTTAGGTCTTTCAGTGCTCTGTCAAATCCTTAATGCAGTATCATATCTGCCATTTCATCTTCATCTACATCCTCTTCCCTTTCCATAATATTGTCCTCAAGTACATTGCCCTTGTATAGACCCTCTATATACTCCTTCTACCTTTCTGCTTTCCCTCCTTTTCTTAGAACTGGGTTTCCATCTGAGCTCTTAATATTCATACAAGTGGTTCTCTTTTCCCCAAAGGTCTCTTTAATTTTCCTGTAGGCAGTATCTATCTTACCCCTAGTGAGATAAGCCTCTACATCCTTACATTTATCCTCTAGCCATCCCTGATTAGCCATTTTGCACTTCCTGTCGATCTCATTTTTGAGACATTTGTATTCCTTTTTGCCTGCTTCATTTACTGCATTTTTATATTTTCTACTTTCATCAATTAAATTCAACATTTCTTTTGTTACCCAAGGATTTCTACTAGCCCTCGTCTTTTTACCTACTTGATCCTCTGTCGCCTTCACTACTTCGTCCCTCAAAGCTACCCATTCTTCTTCTACTGTATTTCTTTCCCCCATTCCTGCCATTTGTTCCCTTACGCTCTCCCTGAAACTCTGTACAACCTCTGGTTCTTTCAGTTTATCCAGGTCCCATCTCTTTAAATTCCCACTTTTTTTGCAGTTTCGTCAGTTTTAATCTACAGTTCATAACCAATAGATTGTGGTCAGAGTCCACATCTGCCCCTGGAAATGTCTTACAATTTAAAACCTGGTGCCTATATCTCTGTCTTACTATTACATAATCTATCTGAAATCTGTCAGTATCTCCAGGTTTCTTCCATGTGACATATGGTGGTCAATTCCGCATAACATAAAGTTGTACGGATACTTTTGATCAGACACTGTATAACATCAAGCGTCCTAAAACAATTTTAAGTAACAGTGGTCGAGACATCACATGCTACAAGTGCAACAGGCCCAACTCCCTTCCTCTCCCCAATCACATAGAGCTTGTCGTTTAATTAAACACTTAGTTTTAATAAAAAGTCTGAAGATCTTCCTTATATCAATCACTCCTTGTGGTATGTTTCCTGATCTTAATATTGCACTATAAGGTACTGGCGTAAATTGTAAAAGTTTTCACAATTTCTTATTGAGCAGATAGTATCTACAATGATTCGTACGTTCGATGGGGACACTGAGTTCTATTACCCACAGGTGGAGTCTGAGAGGAGTAGGTTGTGGTACTGCTTTTCTCTTATTAAACGATCAGTAGTCATATTCCGCTTACAGTACTACACTCCACAAGCGTTCATCATTCACCCGCGGTTATTCAATTGATCATCTTTGATATATTAGAAGTATGCATTGATAAACTGCTCTATATTATCATCTAACTAAGAAATCAACGGGTGATTCTTGCATATGGGACTGTTATAGCACTAGCGCCGTGTGATATAGAGATACAGATAAGACCATCTATTCGTATTCAGAAGGTGCAAGGGTCAAGTCCCTACTTTTGGTTTGCAATCTAATTTGCTCTCTTGGTACAGGTGGATAAGAAAACGAGTCTGGTGACTCTGTGACTATGGACGAGAAAAATAACTTTTTTCAAGAAGTCTACCAACGTGTGTGTACATTATAGATCAGTTGGCGAGATGATCCATACGGATTTCTGTATGCAACAAACTAATAAAGCTTTTCTTTCAGTCATTCATAAATGGACTACATGAAAAATGGGCAGAAGAAAAATAATAATAGTGCTAATATGTTCCTCAATAAATGACACCTCATCACGATCGTTGTAATTCTGACAACATTCTTTTTTATGCATAAAATAGTTTTAAGTACTAGTTTTCCATCTATATGTACTGAGAAAATTTGGGTGATGAATTACTACTTACTATCGAGGTAAAACTCCTGAAAACCTTGGACAGAAAAGATGGAATGGAGATACTTTTAAATTAGTTGTTGGACAATATATATTAAACAAAAACGTCAACACCTACTGCGTCTTTTAGTGCGCGTAAAAGAGTAAGATAAATGACTTACTCAATATGTATAGCAGTGTATTCTGACCATCATTAGTGTAGGTGAGCACGAACGGGCACAGGAGCAAGGTAATAGGCACTCAGCCCTACAAGTTAAAGGCAGGGTAACTACACAGTCCACAGTTTTCATGACCAGTATCTCTCTCCCTGTAGACCACTTGGGCTCTAATTTCTGAGAACATGTGTGTGGTTTGTCTATGTAAGGGCGAAAGCCAAGTGTCACCCTTGCTTCTTGTTGTTGTAGTCTTCAGTCCAGAGACTGGTTTGATGCAACTCTTTACGCTACTGTGTCCTGTGCCATCTTTGCTTACATTAGGAGACAAATGGGCCATTGAGGTAGAACCAGCTCTGCCTCACTAATAATTCTGAATAAACCACAACATCGTCTGGGATAACACACCAGAGTCATTAATTAGATCCTAAGTACCTGCAAAAGTGGTATACAGATAGAGGGGCGCTGTTCATTAAAACTGAAGGCTGTTTGATTGACGCTGCTCCACAACTCCCCTCAGCTTGCAGTGTCTGTAGCCTATCTACCTTGCCCTTTACCTGTACTCTCTCATCTACACTACTCCCATCTGAGGTGACTATTTTCCTTTGATGATCATTTAGCAGACTTATTGCCGCTTTTCAGCCTAATTAATTTAACATATAATTTGATTTGTGAAGGTTGTTCTGTCAAGCCTATTTATAGGCAGTGTGTTACTGAAGATGTGGTCTAGTACAAGGCGTGCTATGGTATTAGCGGTCACGCTGATCACCTATATGGCTACTCTATCAGCTTCATGGTCGCCTTATATTTTATATCTCTCCCGAGTAAAGGGTGGACACGTTAACGTGGTAGTCAGCCACGAGCAGAAACAAACGATAACTTAGTCTGCTCGATGGGAGATGAGTGGAGTGGAGAATAAACATTACTTTCTAGTCGCAGGGCTGGCAGTCTACACCCGTGATCTATGCAAGAGAAGATATCTTCATCCGACTGTTGTTGGAAAATGTCGTCAAAAAGACGTATCTACCATAAAACTGGATGCAAGAACGAAATTCGATAGCAGTCGAAACACGACTGCAGGTGAAGAACTTTGAAGTTACCACTCTGGATTTACGTATTTCGTTGTTTTCGTATTGTAAGTTGCGCATTGTGAGAGTATGGTATTTGATGGCAACGGAACACTGAGGATTTATCACAAACATGCCACTCTTATAATGATCTGTTTTAATTAAACGCCTGTTTATGACATACAGATAGAAAAGCCTTCAGGACGTTGTAAGATGAAAGACAATGTCAGAAACTGCATCAGTTCCTCGTTGCATAAGGAAAAGAAGCATGGAGTTACAGAGCAGAAGGAAGTGCTTGCAATTTCTACATTCTAACATGGTTTTCCGTTCGCATTTGTAACACATTCTGGGACCTTGTTATTAATTTAATATGAGTATTTCTGCAATATTCGAAGGTATTTATATATAAGAGCACTCTCTCTCAGGAGCGAGTTCCTTATTTTTTGTGACTTCACTTTCATTTTTTTAAAAAAATGAAAGATTCAATTGTTGCTAGTGAAACGAGCGACAATGACATTTGTTCTCGTACTTGTCACAAATATTTGGCTGTTTTCTTTGAATATGTCACGATTTACGCGGGTACGGTTAGGCAGTAACCTAAGAATGCAGCTGAACCCCTTGACGCCGGTGCCGCGATGTTGGGCCGCGCGCTGTAGACGAGCGCAGCGCGTCTCGCCCGGCAGTGCCCGCAGTACGGCGCATTTCTCGCACTCCCCGCGGCGCTACTCCGTCCTGCTTTCACACTCTTAGTGTTGTCACAATTATTGGACTTTATACTATACAGGGTGGTCCATTGATAGTGACCGGACCAAATGTCTCACGAAATAAGCATCAAACGAAAAAAACTACAAAGAACGAAAATTGTTTAGCTTGAAGGGGGAAACCAGATGGCGCTATGGTTGGCCCGCTAGATGGCCCTGCCATAGTCACAAACATGTAGCTCACAATCTTAGACGAACAGTTGGTAACAGGTAGGTTTTTTAAATTAAAATACAGAACGTAGGTACGCTTGAACATTATATTTCGGTTGTTCCAATGTGATACATGTACTTTGGTGAACTTATCATTTCTGAGAACGCATGCTGTTACAGCGTGATTACCTGTAAATACCACATTAATGCAGTAAATGCTCAAAATGATGTCCGTCAACCTCAATGCATTTGGCAATACGCGTAACGACATTGCTCTCAACGGCGAGTAGTTCGCCTTCCGTAATGTTTGCACATGCAATGACAATGCGCTGACGCACGTTGTCAGGCGTTGTCGGTGGATCACGATAGCAAATATCCTTCAACTTTCCCCACAGATAGAAATCCGGGGACGTTAGATCCGGTGAACGTCCGGGCCATGGTATGGTGCTTCGAGGACCAATCCACCTGTCATGCAATATGCTATTCAATACCTCTTCAACCGCACACGAGCTATGTGCCGGACATTCATCAGGTTGGAAGTACATCGCCATTCTGTCATGCAGTGAAACATCTTGTAGTAACATCGGTAGAACATTACGTAGGAAATCAGCATACATTGCACCATTTAGATTGCCATCGATAAAATGGGGGCCAATTATCCTTCCATAATGCCGCACCATGCATTAACCCGCCAAGGTCGCTGATGTTCCACTTGACGCAGCCATCGTGGATTTTCCGTTGCCCAATAGTGAATCTTATGCCGGTTTACGTTACCGCTGTTGGTGAATGACGCTTCGTCGCCAAATAGAATGCGTGCAAAAAATCTGTCATCGTCCCGTAATTTCTCTTGTGCCCAGTGGCATAACTGTACACGACGTTCAAAGTCATCGCCATGCAATTCCTGGTGCATAGAAATATGGCACGGGTGCAATCGATGTTGATGTAGCATTCTCAACACCGACGTTTTTGAGATTCACGATTGTCGTGCAATTTGTCTGCTACTGCTGTGCGGATTAGACGCGACAGCAGCTAAAACACCTACTTGGGCATCATCATTTGTTACAGGTCGTGGTTGACGTTTCACATGTGGCTGAACACTTTCTGTTTCCTTAAATAACGTAACTATCCGGCGAAGGGTCCGGACACTTGGATGATGCCGTCCAGGATACCGTGCAGCATACATAGCACACGGCCGTTGGGCATTTTGGTCACAACAGCCATACATCAACACGATATCGACATTTTCCGCAGTTAGTAAACGGTCCATTTTAACACAGGTAATGTATGACGAAGCAAATACAATCCGCACTGGCGGAATGTTACGTGATACCGCGTACTTATACGTTTGTGACTATTACAGCGCCATCTATCACAAAGCGCAAAAAGTGGTCCAACTAAAACATTAATATTTCTTTACGTATTAGATGAATATGTAATTAAAAATGGGGGTTCCTATTTTAAAAAAACGCAGTTGATATCCGTTTGACCTATGGCAGCGCCATCTAGTGGGCCAACCATAGCGCCATCTGGTTTCCCCCTTCAAGCTAGACGAGTTTCGTTCTTTGTAGTTTTTTCGTTTAATTTATATTTCGTGAGATATTTGGCCCGGTCACTATCAATGGACCACCCTGTATTTTTATTCGGGAAAATATTTATGCAAATCACAGATGTGTTTGATATTGTGTGTCATGTCTGTGCACAAATCCAATTCTGGTGACGTCAATGGAACAGTTGGAGTAGCACGTGTACCTGACGTAGAAGTAGCTACAATAAGTGTTTCATGTTCATCGTCAGATTCGGACGATAATTCGCTTTCATCTTCAACGTCACTATCCAGTATGAGAGAAAGAGCTTCCTCCGCAGTATATCGCTTAGCTGCCATATCACTTCTGGTAGAAACTAACTGAGATTAGCAATACGTGACTTCTGATTAGAAACAAGACGGCAAATGTGCAGTTGGGCATGTTGAACAAAGCCGCTAGATGGTGCGTTGGTCAAACTTCTACACTAGTCGAGTGTAGTGAAGCGGAGAAATATGGCGCGAGGCGGAACTGCTGCAGCAGTCCACCGGCTGAGCAGCACATTCGCTCCCGACTTCTACAGAAGTTAACCGTAGCGAAAGGGTTAAATTGCTGTGAGTTCAATGAGCTGCAGTAACATTTATTACTAAAATGTTTATCTGAGACCATAAACAGTCGTCAAAACAGTGAAATTTTTACAGATCTACATAACTGGTTCGACGCAATGCGTCGTCACTTTCAAATGTTATCACAAACCTGGACAACTGCAATGTTCATTGCAACCACCCTTCTTTCAAATATTACGAAAAAAAATATAAATACTTTAATATTTGAAAGAAGTGTGGTTGCAATTAATAAAGCAGTTTTCCGTGTTTGTGATTAAATTTGAAATGACGACTCAGTGCGTCGAAACTAGTTACGAAACCCTTTAAACATTTCATTATTTTAGTGACTGTGGCTTGACGACCGTGTGTGGCGTCAAGTAAACATTTTAAATTTCATTGAGTGACACTTCTTGATGACAGTTATATCGAAATATAAAAACATCTTATTCTCTTGCATGTCACAAATATTTGGCTGCTTATTTTCGAATATGGTGCGATTTCCGAGGATGTGGTTAGGCAGGAACCTAAAGGTACAGCTTAAATTGCTGCGAGCTGTATGGGCACTTTCCAGTAAGAATCGGGTGAAAGTATCTCCTCTCTGATTTGTGCTTCTGCGAAATCAGGACGGCCACATGGTCGTAGCGACCGACTTTCTGGTTTCGTGGGGGCGTTCTCAAATCCCCTTACGGATCAGGATTAGTCTCTTCACTCACATCAGAATCAGGAAACAACGAGCACCACATAACACGAAGAAAATCAAAGTACACTAACCATAATGGCCACCAGATCATTGTTTGCTGAGGTTGGCAGTGTCACAAATGCTGTAGTAAAGGCCTGACGTCTGCCGCAACCACAGGTCAAAACACTCTCCACCTAAAGCTACCACGTTATGGCGTCCCAAAAACACCAAATGAGTTAGCTCGGTTTGATAAAACAGGATGATCATAGCATGTAACTTTCAGTCGACAAGCCATCATCATGAAACTGTTAACCTACATTAGGTCCATCTCATTTTCCTTCTTCATAAGAATTTAGGTAGCTTTGAATAATGTAAAAACTGATATGCACTATTTAATCTGTTGGTGCTATGCTATTTCCATTCTTATTAGTGTTTTTCATTCTTTTTGTGTTTCTCAATAAAGAAAACTTTACTTTTTCTTTTCTCAAAAACTCTGAAAATGTGTAATTTTCGTAATGCAGCTTCACTAGTTTGAGTGAATACATAAATTTCTTGAGTCTTTTTTGTTTCATAGGTGTATTTCTCGTAATTGAAACACTGGAATAATTTGTTCCGTCGTCCTGTGTTTTCTTCTTATTCAGTACATCAGTATCTACATCTACATCTACATCCATATTCCGCAAGCCATCTGACGGTGTGTGGTGGAGGGTACTTTGAGTACCTCTATCGGTTCTCCCTTCTATTCCAGTCTCGTATTGTTCGTGAAGTATAGAATTGTCAATTTCCTATATTTTCGGCTTCAGCATTTTTTCCAAGTTTTTTCAGTGTTCGTCTGCATAGAGTACTTGAGGTTTTATAACTCTCAATTTTCAGTCTCGTTTAGCCCTTTAGTGAGACTGTAGATGTCCTTAGCGAATCAGTATACTGTGTCAGGTGTTCTGCTTCTGGTAACGTTTACATCTCTATGGAATGCAGCTGTTCGGATGGATTAGGCAACAACAGAGTTTTCAAAACTAAATAGTTAGTGATTTTGATGTGTTGAGAACGTAGTCCGCTTAACCTGTTTTGGATATATATATATATATATATATATATATATATATATATATATATATATATACTCCTGGAAATGGAAAAAGAACACATTGACACCGGTGTGTCAGACCCACCATACTTGCTCCGGACACTGCGAGAGGGCTGTACAAGCAATGATCACACACACGGCACAGCGGACACAAATAGGAACCGCGGTGTTGGCCGTCGAATGGCGCTAGCTGCGCAGCATGTGTGCACCGCCGCCGTCAGTGTCAGCCAGTTTGCCGTGGCATACGGAGCTCCATCGCAGTCTTTAACACTGGTAGCATGCCGCGACAGCGTGGACGTGAACCGTATGTGCAGTTGACGGACTTTGAGCAAGGGCGTATAGTGGGCATGCGGGAGGCCGGGTGGACGTACCTCCGAATTGCTCAACACGTGGGGCGTGAGGTCTCCACAGTACCTCGATGTTGTCGCCAGTGGTCGGCGGAAGGTGCACGTGCCCGTCGACCTGGGACCAGACCGCAGCGACGCACGGATGCACGCCAAGACCGTAGGATCCTAAGCAGTGCCGTAGGGGACCGCACCGCCACTTCCCAGCAAATTAGGGACACTGTTGCTCCTGGGGTATCGGCGAGGACCATTCGCAACCGTCGCCATGAAGCTGGGCTACGGTCCCGCACACCGTTAGGCCGTCTTCCGATCACGCCCCAACATCGTGCAGCCCGCCTCCAGTGGTGTCGCGACAGGCGTGAATGGAGGGACGAATGGAGACGTGTCGTCTTCAGCGATGAGAGTCGCTTCTGCCTTGGTGCCAATGATGGTCGTATGCGTGTTTGGCGCCGTGCAGGTGAGCGCCACAATCTCCTACACTGGCCGTACACCTCTGGTGATCGTCGAGGGGACACTGAATAGTGCACGGTACATCCAAACCGTCATCGAACCCATCGTTCTACCATTCCTAGACCGGCAAGGGAACTTGCTGTTCCAACAGGACAATGCACGTCCGCATGTATCCCATGCCACCCAATGTGCTCTAGAAGGTGTAAGTCAACAACCCTGGCCAGCAAGATCTCCGGATCTGTCCCCCATTGAGCATGTTTGGGACTGGATGAAGCGTCGTCTCACGCGGTCTGCACGTCCAGCACGAACGCTGGTCCAACTGAGGCTCCAGGTGGAAATGGCATGGCAAGCCGTTCCACAGGACTACATCCAGCATCTCTACGATCGTCTCCATGGGAGAATAGCAGCCTGCATTGCTGCGAAAGGTGGATATACACTGTACTAGTGCCGACATTGTGCATGCTCTGTTGCCTGTGTCTATGTGCCTGTGGTTCTGTCAGTGTGATCATGTGATGTATCTGACCCCAGCAATGTGTCAATAAAGTTTCCCCTTCACGGTGTTCTTATTTCAATTTCCAGGAGTATATATATATATATATATATATATATATATATATATATATATATATATATATATATATATATATATTCGAAGAACAGTTTTCTACTTAATTTTTTCCTAAAGATTAATTTAAATAATGCCTCAGATTATGTCTTTAACAAATATAGTTAGGTTCAAAGGATACTTAATTTTTGTCCCCTAGATCGATTTTCCTATTTAATTCCACTTCTCATAGTGACTTCTCCCATTGTAGAAGATTTTGTAGCAAGACACGGTTAACGACCATATGATCTACGAGATACGTTTTCATAAGATACTGGGAGGAATGAGTTTCCGTTGTAGTTTGTTCTGCCTCTTTTCTTTACCACATGCAACTGGATGGATTAGTGAATATTTATAATCCTACTGTATTTTTTAATTTTCCCATATTTTGAACATTATGTTGTGTTCAATCTTTTTTAAGGTATGAACCGATACGTTTCCACATTTTTTGTAGTTTGTATTCTTGACGCTTCTTCTGAAATGTGGGGAGAAGAGTAGACATATTATTACTCAGGTTGTCAGGTGCTTGGGGAATTTTTTGTGGGAGTGTTTTTGTCCGGCCGGTGTGGCCGAGCGGTTCTAGGCTCTTCAGTCTGGAACCGCGCGACCGCTACGGTCGCAGTTTCGAATCCTGCCTCGGGCATGGATGTGTGTGATGTCCTTAGCTTATTTCGGTTTAAGTAGTTCTAAGTTCTAGGGGACCGATGACCTCAGATGTTAAGTCCAATAGTGCTCAGAGCCATTTCAACCATTTTTGTGGGAGTGTTTTTGTTGTTCTTTTGAAATGGTTCTAGAACTGATTAATGACTATGAACAATATAATTATGGGACCTAGGATACGTTAATTTAAACAACGTGGTACAGTTCTGCTCAAGTTTTGGTTTTTGTATGGAATGGAAGACTACAGTTGGCACTTGTTAATACTATACTCAAAGAACACCAAATTCTGAAGCTCTTTAATCGTGTTATCTGCGAAGCAATTAGTATATAACATATACAGTAGTGACTTAACAATTTCTATTTGTAAGTAAGCTCTAATTCAGAATAGCGTGTTGCGATCTGAAGGTCAAGAATGTCTCACATCAATCGAGGATGTAACAATGGAATATGTGTTGCAGCTGTCACTGAGGTATCGAATACAAATAAATCGTCCAAAAAACGGGGAAATGAAGATTTTGTCTGATTATACATTGATACATTGTTAGCTTAGATTAAGTGCGAAGGATGGTCCCATCACAAGGTTGTCGTTACATTTCATATTAGAGTATGGTATAGTGTTCTTACTGCTAGTTTTGTAAGTTTCCTCTGCTGCTCTTTTTGTTGTTTATAAACTAATTTCTGTTCCAATTAATGGGAACAGTTTTCCACCGAGAGGATGTTCAATGTTATATGTAAATGCGACTTTAATTAAAATTCCAATTTCGTGTATAGCTAAGAGAGAGTTTATAGACCTTCGATACCTCAATGTGTTGCAGCGATTTTAATTGTATTTCTGCACCGCTGGTACGGTTCATTACATAATTTATCTTCGTAATGATACAGCAATTTAAATGGACATTGTTCGTCAACTAAACTAACTAAATTTTCTGTTGTCATTTCCAGTTTCTTTATCACATACGAAGGTCTGGGCCCTAATTTTTCTTCCGTGGTATTTTATGATACATGAGAAAAAAATGTCTATTCATAATATGATAAATTTTATCCTAAGACTGAGCTGTGTTATTCATAGAAGATTTCGTGCATTGCTCTTTCGATTATCGAGCACGTTTTATTTGCTGTCTACCTGTCCATCACGCACTTTAAGTCAACCATGCAGCATTTAGTATTTCTTCAGAAATTCCTTATTATTGTTTTGGTAAGAGTCACTACCTACCACAAGCGGCTGCCATATCAACTCGAGATGATTATGTCACGGGGAAATTACTGTGCTCTGAACTGAAACAACAGCTCTGCTTGTATGAGAGAGGAACGGGTTTCAGACACAATACACGCTCAAGTTTTTCGGGGTTTCCCTAAATCGTTTCTGCCGAATATTGCAAAGGTTCCTCTAAAATGATCCTGGCTGATTCCCTGACCCATCTTTGTGTAGTTCTTGAATAGGTCTCGTGCTTAATGTCCTCGACGTCTATGGGACGTTAATCGCTATTCCCTTCATTCTCCTGTTTTTATAAGTCTCCTTATGGCCTTCAGTGTTAAATGATTAAATTACATACTTTTTAAATTATAATTTTTTAAAACTATTTCCATATTTATATACGTTTGTGAGCAGAGAAGGTAACGCGTAGTATGAGTTCACTGATTATTTAGTGCTGTATTTGTTAAATCCGTTATGTCTTCTTTCTGAATGGCTTGGGGTCTATGCAGAGTCTTTGAAAATATACAATCTGCTACAAGTTTTTCAAATAAAATTACAGCTTTAAGTAGCCAGCTTAAAAGAAAGAAAGTACCCTTATTAAACAAAGAATCAAACTTGATATTTAAAAAAAATTAGCTACCATAAAAAGAAAAATAAAGAATTAAAATTATTACCTGCAGATACCCGCCACCATCCAGCTGGTTATATCTATGTCCTGGAAAAAAACATCAGGTTTGAATTTGTTGTATGTCTATCAGCATAACAATTAAGACTCTTCAAAACTGAGGCTCCATGTTCTAAAACAGAAAAAAGAACGTTCCAGTTAAGAATCGAGAGCAAGAGAGAGAACAATGCATTCTCTTATTTTTTTTTTTTTTGCCGCTGACAAAGATGCTAGTCAAAGGTGCAACATATGTTGCACACTTGTGTATCCCATCACTTTACGGAGAGAGATTCCATATGTTCCCTCAGATCTGTCGACAGTAACGCATACGAGGAAATCTTGACCCAAGGGAAGGGCGAAAATTTAATTTTCTCGCCGTCGCCGACGTAAGTCAATCAGTCGCGCGCTCTGTCAAAGTCATCCTCTCGATGGGGGATGATTGACCGCCTTGAGGCATAAAAATTTGAATGAATTTGGGCGGTGCAGCGGCAGCGGCCGCCGCAGGGCTCTTCCACAGAAGGCCGCGCTTTATTGACGGCGGGGTTATTCAGCCTGGCCGGAAACGTAAAGCTTAATTGGATTGGTTGCGTGTAATGAAGCACTTAAAGATCAATGACCCGACGTTTGATCGCCAGAAATAGTCTTCTGGAGATTATTCGAATTCGGCTTTAGGTCGAACGTTAGGTTTAAATCAGTCGATGGCGAGTAATGCGGGCTATCCGGCGTCGTAATGTGGTCATTGCGTAGCAGTGGCATTTTTTAACAAGTGCTGTCTGTCGTTCAGTTGTCTGCGCCGCTGCCAAACGATGCTCAGCGACTTCACTTCGCCCGCCGGATGTGAATATTCCATGCCATACATTTATAACAGGCCTGTACCAATTACGACTTTCAATTTTATTATGGTTTAATTTGACTCTTGCATAACTAAGTGACCAGCAGGTTAATAAAAGAGGACGGATGGTTTTAAAGATTTGAGTTTGTGTGTGCATCACCACTGCTCGCTCCGTTATTTAGCATTCATAGTGAGAACAAAGAAAGTAAGTACAATAGCATGTATGAATAAACAGTGTACGCTGTGTCTCACCAAAACTTCAAGTTTTTATTAAATAACAGAACTGGTCGATGGAAGATTTACCTTAAGTTCTACATCTATAACTACATGGATACTCTGCAAATCACATTTAAGTATCTGGCAGAGGGTTCATCGAACGCCGACCGGAGTGGCCGAGCGGTTCTAGGCACTACAGTCTGGAGCCGCGCGACCGCTACGGTCGCAGGTTCGAATCGTGCCTCGGGCATGGATGTTTTTGATGTCCTTAGGTTAGTTAGGTTTAAATAGTTCTAAGTTCTAGGGGACTGATGACCTCAGAAGTTATGTCCCATAGTGCTCAGAGCCATTTGAACCATTTTGTTCGTCGAACCACCTTCACAATTCTCTATTATTCCAATCTCGTATAACGCCCGGAAAGAACGAACAAATATATCTTTCCGTAGGAGCTCTGATTTCCCTTATTTTATCGTGGTGATCGTTTCTCCCTATGTAGGTCGGTGTCAACAAAATATCCGGAGGAGAAAGTTGGTGACTGAATTTCGTGAGAAGATTTCGGCGCAACGAAAAACGCCTTTGTTTTAATGATGTCCATCCCAAATCCTGTATCATTTCTGTGACACTCTCTCCCATATTTCGCGATGATACAAAACGTGCTGCTCTTCTTTGAACTTTTTCGATGTACTCCGTCAGCCCTATCTGGTAAGGATCCCACACCGCGCATCAATATTCTAAAAGAGGACGGACAAGCGAAGTGTAGGCAGTCTCCTTAGTAGATCTGTTACATTTTCCAAGTGTCCTGCCAATAAAACGCAGTCTTTGGGTAGCCTTCCAACAACTTTTTCTGTGTGTTCCTTCCAATTCAAATTGTCGCAATTGTAATACCTAGGTATTTAGTTGAATTTGCGGCTTTTGGATATGGTTAGCGTTTCCGCAATATTTTATATGTGTTCCTTCCAATTTAAGTTGTTCGTAATTGTAATACCAAAGTATTTAGTTGAATTTACGGCTTTTAGATTATACTGATTTATCGTGTAACCGAAGTTTAACGAATTCCTTTTAGCAATCATGTGGATGACCTCATACTTTTCTTTATTTAAGGTCAACTGCCAATTTTCGCGCCATTCAGATATCTTTTCTAAATCGTTTTGCAATTTGTTTTGATCTTCTGATGACTTTATTAGTCTATAAACGACAGTGTCATGTGCAAACAATCTAAGACGGCTGCTCAGACTGTCTCCCAAATCGTTTATACAGATAAGGAACAGCAAAGGGCCTATAACACTACCTTGGGGAACACCAGAAATCACTTCTGTTTTAGTGGATGACTTTCCGTCAATTACTACGAACTGTGACCTCTCTGACAGGAAATCACAAATCCAGTCACATAACTGAGACGATATTCCATAAGCACGCAATTTCACTATAAGCCGCTTGTGTGGTACAGTGTCAAAAGCCTTCCGGAAATCCAGAAATACGGAATCGATCTGAAATCCCTTGTCAATAGCACTCAACACTTCATGTGAATAAAGAGCTAGTTGTGTTTCACAAGAACGATGTTTTCGAAAGCCATGTCGACTGTGTGCCAATAGACAGTTTTCTTCGTGGTAATTCATAATGTTCGAACACAATATATGTTCCAATATCCTGCTGCATATCGACGTTAACGATATGGGCCTGCAATTAAGTGGATTACTCCTACTACCTTTCTTGAATATTGGTGTGACCCGTACAACTTTTCGGTCTTTGGGTACGGATCTTTCATCGACCCAACGGTTGTATATGATTGTTAAGTATGGAGCTAATGCATCAGCATACTCTGAAAGGAACCTAATTGGTATACAGTCTGGACCAGAAGACTTGCTTTCATTAAGTGATTTAAGTTGTTTCTCTACTCTGAGGATATTTACTTCTACGTTACTCATGTTGGCAGCTGTTCTCGATTCGAATTATGGAATATTTACTTCGTCTTCTTTAGTGAAGGCATTTCGAAAGGCTGTGTTTAGTAACTCTGCTTTGGCAGCACTGTCTTCGATAGTATCTCCATCGCTATCGCGCGGAGAAGGCCTTGATTGTTTCTTGCCGCTAACATACTTCCCATACAACCAGAATCTCTTTGGGCTTTCTGCCAGGTTTCCAGACAAAGTTTCGTTGTGGAAACTGTTATAAGCATCTCGCATTGTAGTCCGCGCTAAATTTCGAGCTTCTGTGAAAGAATGCCTATCTTGCGGATTTTGCGTCTGTTTAAATTTGGCATGTTTGTCTCGTTGTTTCTGCAACAGCGTTCTAACTCGTTTTGTGGACTAAGGAGGAACAGAGCCGTCGTTTGTTAATTTATTTCGTATAAATCTCTCAACTGCTGCCGATACTATTTCTCTGAATTCAAGTCACATCTGGTCTACACTTATATTATTAATTTGGAATGAGTGGAAATTTTCTCTCATGAAGGGGTCAAGTGAATTTTTATCTGCTTTTTCGAAATGGTATATTTTTCGCTTATTTTTGGAGGATTTGGGGATTACAATATTCATTCTCGCTGTGACAACCCTGTGTTCACTAACCCCTGTATCGGTTTTGATGCTCGTTATGAACTCAGGGTTATTTGTTGCTAAGAGGTCAAGTGTGTTTTCACAACCGTTTACTATTCGCGTGGGCTCATGAACTAACTGCTCGAAATAATTTTCAGCGAATGCGTTTAGCACAATTTCAGATGATATTTTATGCGTACCTCCGGAATTAAACATGTATTTTCGCCAACATATCGAGGGTAAATTAAAATCACCGCCAACTATAATCGTATGAGTCGGGAACGTGTTTGAAACCAAACACACGTTTTGTTTGAACCTTTCAGGTCTCTGCCCATACTAACTCACACACTTTGTTCTTCACGTTGTCTATTTCTCTGCAAGCAGTTGATGTATATTTGAATGGGGACTCCACACCTTCGGTGTTACGAGAGCTCTTCATTGACATGTGCAGATATTGTAGTTTTACTGCTTGTATTTGTGAGTCCACATGGCTTTAATAATGCCACTGATGATGATCACATAGTGACTGAAATCGATTTGCAACAGAAATAAAGATTTCTACATCAACAACCAATGCTGAACCTCCTTTTGTTACATATTTATTAAAAATTCTTAAATGAGTTACAGATAGTGCGGAAAGTGACTCAAGATCGACTAATGTAAAAACCAAAAAAGACTTAAATTTAAACGCAACACATCTTTGAGGTACACAGAATTGAGCTGAAATCTGTCTAAGGACCATTTCTGTAGCATTAAGCAGGCACATGGTTTACGCTTACTTCGAAGCTCGACGTGTGACATCACGTACTTTCGACAAGTTTAAACCAAGTGAGACCTTTAGTACTTCTAACAATAACGTTAATTCAGATTATATCGGAGAAAAAGATTAGACATAATTTCTGATACACGTTCTAGTAAAATAACTTTATTCTTGTTCTTAGTCAATTTCTTGACTTACATCAAAAATTACTTCAGGAATGCACCATCTAGTGCAGTCTGAATGTTCATTTCAGAGTTTTTTCCGGCTCCACCTGCCTTAACAATACTATTTCTGTGGAATTTGCAGTAATCACACCTTATATAAAAACAACAATTTACGCAATCTTGTTCGTCGTTTTATCTAGCTTCACCCACCTTCATAACCTATTTGCCTTATTTTTTAGCGTTCTTCTGCAATTGCACATTTCAAATTACTGTGCCTGGATTCACACTTCAAACGCTGGCTTCGAAACATTAATTTTCGTAACTTTTTGCCCTAATACCGGTTCAGATTCTAAAATTAATAAGTATCGTTAATGGAAAGAAGCATTTTTTGCTTAGTTTGAGAAAAATAGAGATGACCGTCATGAACTGCAATATGACTTCATTCAACGGCTATTTTTGTTGACCAACGTTGGTGACGCAGTGGTTAGCGTAGTGGACTCGCATTCGGCATGACGACGGTTCAAATTCGCGTCCAAGCAGCCAGATTTAGGTTTTCCGTGATTTTCCTAAATGACTACAGGAAAAATGCTAGGATGGTTCCTCTGAAAGGGCACGGACGATTTCCTTCCCCATCCTTGAAACATTCCCAGCTTGTGCACCGTCTCTACTGACCTTCATGTGGACCGGACGTTAAACTCCAGTCTTTCTTCATTCTATTTTTGATAGCATTATCGTCATTTTATCGCACATAGCTGAGTCATATTCCGTAATTTGAATCAGCCATTGTTATGATGTGCCATGATTCATTCAACATTATAAGCACTTGTATATGTACCTGTGTAGTTGGAATAATCTATAAAATTTGAGTACTTAACAATGGGAAGGTTTATCTTTAAAAATAAGATAAACTTGTAAGATTCAGTGACACTGTTCATACACTGATTCATTCCAGGTATTTTACTACATCTTCACACGCATAAAACAACAGAACCTATAAACTCAATAAAAACATGTATCAGAAGATACAGCTGCAGGAGCAAACTAGTAAACGGATAATCTCTATCGTACTAGAGAACCTAAAATTTTCCTACTTATTGAGACGACAGAGAAGTTGCTTAGTTTCGTATTTTGTATTTTGGACTACCTTTATACCTGTGTGCAGAGCATTTCCAGGAATGAAGAAGAGAGTCCTAGCAATTTTATTTTCATTCTTGTAGCAGCCATCATCATATCATTATCTACAAATTGACCAAAGTATACAACGAATTGATGTTTACCAAAAAATAAAAACACCTCACTAATTCCGGAACTCTATTGAACCGAATCTCACACAAACAAAAGTGCAAAAGAGCCCGTCGCACGTGGTGACCACCAACATATCCTAAACAAATATCATTTTATTTTCAAAACACTGAGCTGACACCGCTGGTTGCTTATTGTACCTAGAGATTGCTGCATGGTGTAGTTTGTAGTAATTTAACTTAAAAAAGATTCGGTGCTAGAAAAATATTGACAGCTACATATAAATTACGCGGAAAATGTTCGTTATTGTTTTCCATTAAAACATGCTGCATAGAAAACTTCGACCTCGAATCATATGAGGGTATATAAGTGACACTACGTTTAATAATGGAAGCAAGACTCAAGACAAGTCAAGAAGCGTTAATAGTATTTGTCGACCTAAAAAAGGCGTTCGATAATGTAAATGCCTCAAGATGTTCGAAATTCCAAAAAAGGAAAGAGATACAATATACGGGGGAAAAGGGTAATTTATACTGTGTAAAAGAACGAAGAAGGAAAAATAAGAGTGGGAAACCGAGACCTAAGTGTTCCGATTAAAAAGGATGTGAAACCAGAATGCGATCTTCCTCCCCTACTATCGTCTTCACATCAAAGAAGCAATGATGGAAATAAAAGGAAGGTTCAAAAGTGAGTTTACTCATAAAACTCGGGATGAAACGATATCTATCAACGATGGAATTTGCTGATGATATTCCCCCACTTAGTGCAAGTGAGGGCGAATTACAGGACCTGTTGAATGGTGTGAACAGTCTAATGAGAGCAGAATATGGACTGAAAGTAAACTAATGCAAGGCGAAACTAATGAACAAAGCCAAAAATGAGATCAATGATAAACTTAACCTCAAAATTGTGGACTACGAAGTATGAGGAGCAGTCATATGTAAACCGAACACCCGCAACGGTGGGACCATGGAATGATTCCATTCAAAAGTAACTACCACATGCATTAAGACATTTATCCTACTGGGAGACGAGATGATCAGTGCCTGTTTGGTAGAACTCGGTCGGTCCTTGACGGAATCACATCCGCATCCGCTCTTGCACTTCCTCGTCCGACTGAAGCCGACGTCCACTCATGTCTATCTTCTGGACCCTAAAGATGTGAAAAGAACACGGTGAAAATATCCGGACTGTAAGGAGGATATTGCAGTGTTCCCCAACCAAATCAGTGAAACGTAGCCTTCGTCAGAGTGGCAGTGTGCGGGCGAGAGTTATCGTGGTGACAGGATGGTTCCGTACAACAGCATTCATGGGCGTTTTGACTTTATGGCGTGTCGTAGTTTCTGCAAAATGTCTTCACTGCACTGCACATTGATGATGGATCCACGCTCGAGGAACTCGACGAGCAGACGAGGAATCGTGTTCCACGATAATACCCGCCCCCACACTGCCAATCGGACAAAGGCTACGATTCAACGATTTGGTTGGAAAACACTGCAATATCCTCCATGTAGCCCGGATCTTCCACCATGTGATTTTCACGTATTTGGCGACATGTAAAAAGACATGCGTGGACGTCGGTTTGCCAGCCGGGGTGGCCGAGCTGTTCTAGTCGCTACAATCTGGAACCGCGCGACCGCTACAGTCGCAGGTTCGAATCCTGCCTCGGGCATGGATGTGTGTGATGTCCTTAGGTTATTTCGGTTTAAGTAGTTCTAAGTTCTAGGGGACTGATGACCTCAGAAGTTAAGTCCCATAGTGCTCAGAGCCATTTGAACCATTTTTTGGACGTCGGTTTCAGTCTGACGAGGAGGGTCAAGAATGGGTGCTGTTGTCGATCAGTAAACGGTCGACTGCATTTCCCACAAGAGGAGCTGATCGTCTCGCTTCCCAGTGGGATTAGTGTCTTAACGCGTGTGGTGATAAGTTTTGAATGGAACCATTCCATGGTCCCGATGTGGCGGATGTTCGGTTGCCATTTGACGGCCCCTTATTGATGAAATGAAGGAAATGTACTACCTTGGAAACAAACCAACACATGATGGGAGTACCAAGAAGGACATGATAAACAGACTAGCACACGCAAAGAGGGCATTCCTTGCCACAGGAAGTTTACTGGTGTCAAACATGGGTCTTAATTTGAGGCAGAAATTTCTGAAAATGTTCGTTTGGAACACACTGTATGGAAATAAACCATGGACTGCACGAAAACAAAAAATGAAGGGAATCGAAGCATTTGAGATATTAAAAATTAGATGGCCTGATAAGATGAGAAATGATGAGGTTCTGCGCAGAACCGACAAAGAGAGGAACATGTGGAAAAAAGTGACAATAAGAAGAGGGAGAATGACAGGATATGCGCCAAGATACTAGGGAATAACTTCTATCATACTTGAGGTAGCTGTAGAGGGTAAAAAGCATACGGAAAGACAGATGCTGGAATATAGCCAACAAATAATTGAAGACGATTAGTGCAAGTACTAATAGGTGACGAAGAGGTTGGCATAGCAGAGGAATTCGTGGCAGACCGCATCAAACCGGTTAGAAGAATAAATTTAAAAAAAAGTCAACTGGTATAGATTTGCACTGCCGCATAATTAACTCCGTTGTAGAATATAAAGACATCACCTTGTTTCACCTGAAGAATTAAAATGGAAATGAGCTTTCTCTGTACCAGTTATATCTAGATAAACTTTTTCTGTAGACAGGTACGATTTTTATTCATAGTGTGAGAAAGGAAACATATATATCTGTGCAGGCAATTTATTTGTATCAGGACAGTCTCTACCGAAAAGTGGATGAGTACTTGTTGGAGACAGTGGACGTCAGCCAATTACGAATTATTTGTATTTTATCTCGAATGTTGGAAGAAAATGCTCCTTCATATTTGAATTCATTCACTTATTAATTCAAACATCGTATTCTGTAATCGCGAACGAGTCTTCACGAATGTGGAGTGAGTAAAGTTATAAGAAAAAAGGGTAGTGTGACAAGGTCCTCCCGTCGGGTAGACCTTGGATGCCACTTCGGCGACTTGCGCGTCGATGGGGATGAAATGATGATGATTAGGACAACACAACACCCAGTCCCTGAGCGGAGAAAATCTCCGACCCAGCCGAGAATCGAACCCGGGCCCTTAGGATTGACATTACGTTGGGCTGACCACTTTTTTTAAAAATCTCATTTTGTTCACTTTTGTTCGTTGCATCTGCTCGGGGCGGCCGTATAAGACATCCGTTTAAGTTCGTTGTTGATTGATTAACTCAGTTTTTTTATTACAGAGGGCAACGAACCCTCTGACCGAACATGCTGAGCTACCGTGCCGGCACCACCCAGCTACCGGGAGCGAACGGTAAATTTATGTCCACTGTATAATGACAGTAATGTGGCCACCTGTCAAATGCTCGAATAATCATCTTTCGGAACGCGGATCGTTGCGAGACGTACAGTAAGAGTCAATGAGATTCTGGAAGATGCTGACCGATATGTGGAGCCATGCTGGCAGTTGTGCTAGATTTCTCTGTTGAGTAACCATGGCGCAAACAGCCAGATCGAGGTGATTTTAAATCCAGGAAGTTTGATGGCGAGGTTAGTATGGTAAACTCATCCTGGCCCTATTCTAACCACGTAAATACACTACGAGCTGTGTGATACGTTGCATTGCCCTGCTGGTGGATGCCCTCGTGCGGACCAAAAACAAACTGCTCTCAGCGGTGGAGCCGGCCGCGGAGACCGGGCAGTTCTAGGCGCTTCAGTCATGAACCGCGCGACTGCTACGGTCGCAGGTTCGAATCCTGCCTATGGCATGGATGTGTTTGATGTCCTTAGGTTAGTTAGGTTTAAGTAGTTCTAAGTTCTAGGGGACTGATGACCTAAGATGTTAAGTCCCATAGTTCTCAGAGCCATTTGAACCATTCAGGGGTGGAAATGGTCCCCAAGGATAGACGAATAATTCTGTTGATCCATTGTGCCGTCCAGAATTACTAGATCACCCAGAGAATGCCACAAAAACATTCCCCAGATCATAACGCTTCCTCATCCGGCCTGGACCCTTCCGATGTTTGCTTTCATACGTCTCACGCTGTACACGCAAACGGCCATCTCTACAACTGAGCATAAAACGTGATTTATCTGAAAAGGCCACCTGTTACGACTCAGTGGACGTCCAGTTGCGGTACTGTCGTGCAAATGGCAGCTTCCGTCACTGATGAACAGCAATTAGCATAGCTGCATGAACCAGGGGCAGCAAAGTTAGCTGAACGATCGTTGCGGAGATCCTGTTGGCAGCCCCTTTGTTCATCTGGCTCAATAGTCGCACGTTTATCCGTCCGTTCAAGTGGTTCAAATGGCTCCGAGCACTATGGGACTTAACATCTGAGGTCATCAGCCCCAGAGATTTAGAACTACTTAAACCTAACTAACCTAAGGACATCACACACCTCCATGCCCGAGGCAGGATTCGAACCTGCGACCGTTGCGGTCGCGCGGTTCCAGACTGAAGCACCTAGAACCGCTCGGCCACAGCGGCCGGCTATACGACTGTTCATATATCTATTATTGTCGTTCGCCCCCTGTCATCTAGGGCTCGTAGTGCACCACAGTTGCCTTCGCGCTGTCTGGACAGCGCCATTTTGCCAAGCATCGTATATTTTAAACACAGTGACATGTCAAATTTTACAAACTTAGCTGTTTCGGAAATGCTTCCGCTCATGGTCCGATACCCATTAATCATTCCCTTACGTCAGATAATCGCTCCGTTTCCGCATTACGACAACGACTGCACTATTGGCCGCGTCACCCCAATACGATTTACACTACTGGCCATTAAAATTGCTACACCACTAAGATGACGTGCTACAGACGCGAAATTTAACCGACAGGAAGAAGATGCTGTCATATGCAAATGATTAGCTTTTCAGAGCATTCACACAAGGCTAGCGCCGGTGGCGACACCTACAACGTGCTGACATGAGGAGAGTTTCCAACCAATTTCTCATACACAAACAGCAGTTGACCGGCGTTGCCTGGTGAAATGTTGTTGTGATGCCTCGTGTATCTACATCTACATCCATACTCCGCAAGCCACCTGACGATGTGTGGCGGAGGAGGAGAAACGCGTACCATCACGTTTCTGACTTTGATAAAGATTGTAGCCTATCGCGATTGCGGTTTATCGTATCGCGACATTGCTGCTCGCGTTGGTCCAGATCCAATGACTTTTAGCAGAATATGGAATCGGTGGGTTCAGGAGGGTAATACGGGACGCAGTACTGGATCCCAACGACCTGGTATCACTAGCAGTTGAGATGACAGGCATCTTATCCGCATGACTGTAACGGATCGTGCAGCCACGTCTCGATCCCTGAGTCAACAGATGGGGAGGGGGGGGGGGGCAGAAGGGGGGGGGGGGACGTATGCAAGACAACAACCATCTGCACGAACAGTTGGACGACGTTTGAAGCACCATGGACTATCAGCTCGGAGACCATGGCTGCGGTTACCCTTGACGCTGCGTTGCAGACAGGAGCGCCTGCGATGGTGTACTCAACGACGAACCTGAGTGGACGAATGGTAAAGCATAATTTTTTCGGATGAATCTGTTTAGGCATCATGATGGTCGCATCCGTGTTTGCCGACATCGCGGTGAACGCACATTGGAAGCGTCTATTCGTCATCACCATACTGGCGTATCTGTTACGACGCGTGGCTCTACCCTTCATTCGATCCCTGCGAAACCCTACATTTCAGCAGGATAATGCACGACCGCACGTTGCAGGTACTGTACGGGCCTTTCTGGATACAGAAAATGTTCGACTGCTGCCCTGGCCAGCACATTCTCCAGATCTCTCACCAATTGAAAATGTCTGGTCGATGGTGGCCGAGCAACTGGCTCGTCACAATACGCCAGTCTCTACTCTTGATGAACAGTGGTATCGTGTTGAAGCTGCATGGGCAGCTGTACCTGTACACACCATCCAAGCTCTGTTTAACTCAATACCCAGGCGTATCAAGGCCGTTATTACCGCCAGAGGTGGTTGTTCTGGGTACTGATTTCTCAGAATCTATGCACTCAAATTGCGTGAATATGTAATGACATTTCAGTTTTAGTACAATATATTAGTCCAATGAATACCCGTTTATCATCTGCATTTTTTCTTGGTGTAGCAATTTTAATGGCCAGTAGTGTATATACCCTCGACTGTTAATGCTGCCAGCTGCCGTCTTTGGGCGGTTACTGCACGTCGACGTCGAACGCAGTCAGTGGTCATAATAATTCGACTGGATCGTGTACAAACAGCAAACTCCCCTCCCACAGTGGCGGAATTTGTACACCTCAACTGTCTGCGTCTTGTGTTAACGTACGTGAAAGAGTGCTAACGTTTTCTAAATGTTTCCGAATCGTTCAGCTGAGGCGGGACGTGGGTGTCAGCTCAGTAGCCAATTAGATGGATGTGGGAAACTACCTGGAAGCCACATCCAGGCTGGCCACCACAGCGATCCTCGTCGTTATTCCGGCAATCGCACTCGATCCAGAGTCGAGACGCCTCCCTGAATCCCATAAGCGACACGCTAACACACACGGCTGTATTACAACAAATGATTACTAGTGCTAATGTATTCACACTAATAACTGTGGGAATTACGTCTGGATTACTTTATAGATGTGTATTACAAGGAAAACATCTCCTTTCAAAAAGTGACTGCTTCTTATTTTATATACTACTCACCTGCTGTCTTTATCTAACGCTTCAAGCGATGTATTTACGTATTATAAATTTTCACGGATCACTATCAGCTTCTGTATGGTGTGTGTGTATTGTGTATTAAACTGGGGACCTAGAAACTACGGAGAGGCTTTGTCCCGCCGTAGTCCTCAGTGGTTCACAGCCCCACAACAGGCCACAGCAGTCCACCCACCCTACCGCCGCCCCACACCGAACCCAGGGTTATTGTGCGATTCGCCCCCTGTGGACCCCCCATCTCCGCCCCCCTCCCCCAGTCCGTGGGAAAGTCTCATACCAGACGAGTGTAACCCCAAATGTTTGCTTGGTAGAGTAATTGTGGTTCACGCGTACGTGGAGACAGTGTTTGCGCAGCAATCGCCGACATAGTGTAACTGAGGCGAATGTGAGCTGCGTTAGACTGAGCGGCTACCCGATCGGACAGCTGTCTGTATACTGGCAAAGCCAAGATCCGTCCAACATAAATATAACAGTTATGTGGGATTTACATCCATGAGTTCAAATATTCAGGTAGATTGTAGAAGAAGTGACTGAGAGGTATTCTTCTACTTTGCTGTAAAATAACTGGGGATTTTCAGATTCCCACCTGATGAGTGCGAGTACCCTGTTATACATCTAAATCTACGTACATACTCCGCAAGTCACCGTATGGTGCACGGCAGAGGGTACCTTGTACCACTACTATTCATTTTATTTCTTGTTCCAATTGGAAACGCAGTTACGAAAAACAATCTATATGACTCCGCACCAGCCATAATTTTTCTTATCTTGTATTCGGAGTCCTTACGTGAAATGTACGTTGGCGGCAGTACAATCGTTCTCTACGTCAGGTGTGTCTGTTACTGTGATCTCCAAACGGGAGTCTGTGCGACAGTTAAACTACAGTAAGCCTAAACGATCCTCCTGCTTGAATGATTTCTTAGACACGAATTTCAAAACTTCAGTTTTCCTTCTGCTGTCTTCTAGGATCGACTAGTGACTAAATAGAAATCTTCGTTCCGTTTAATGATTTTACGTAGGACCAGAATTTTTGCGGGATCTTGCAGGTTGGTTCAAATGGCTCTGAGCACTACGGGACTTAACATCTGAGGTCATCAGTCCCCTAGAACTTAGAACTACTTAAACCTAACTAACCTAAGGACATCCCACACATCCATGCCCGAGGCAGGATTCGAACCTGCGACCGTAGCGGTCACGCGGTTCCAGACCGTAGCGCCTAGAACCGCACGGCCACACCGGCCGGCAAGTAGTTCTAAGTTCTAGGGGACTGATGACCTCAGATGTTAAGTCCCATAGTGCTCAGAGAAATTTGAACCTTTTTTATCATGACGTCATGGTCACTAATCCATGTCTCTGTACTGACACTGGTGATAAGGCCAAATCTCTTTGTAGCTACAAGGACTAAAATATTTCCGTTGTCGAACAAATTGCTCAAGACCGTTTTCCGAGCCGCGCGGGGTAGCCGCGCAGTAGGCCTATAGAGCGCCTTGTCAGGTGCGCTGGGCTCCCCCGTCGGAGGTTCGAGTCCTCCCTCGGGCATAGGTGTGTGTGTCGTCCTTAGCGTACGTTAGTTTAAGTTAGATTAAGTAGTGTGTAAGCTTAGTCGCAGGTTGGTCGGATAAGACCTTACCATAAATTACCAAAAAAAATTCCGTTTTCGGAAAACATGTTCAGAAATACTTCACTACATTGTCTGTCCATACCACCTGCGATGGATCCATAGACGTCCCAGACTAATCTCACCTCCAACTAATATTGCATGATCAGGGTACTTCCACGCTACTGAGCATAGACTTTATTTGAATGATTCTACAACAGTTACGAGGGAATCGAGTGGCTGGTAAAAACATCCACTCCTCAACTTGAGTTCACCCAGGCCATTTTCTCGTGTCCAGATAACTTTGAAGTTGGACTCAGTTCCGACTTCGATAGACACAATATTTCGTCGACTGCAATGAACTCTCCCTCCCATGGCGTCTAATCTGTATTTTCGATGTATGTTCCATGCCTCGTTAAATGCTTTGGGTTTCATCCAGCTCTCGGTTCGCAGAATAATTTGAGTGTGTCAACTTTCATGGAAGACAGCAAATTGAGGAACTCCTTTGCGAAAGCTTCGGCAATTTACTATTAAAAATTTGACAGACGAAGTGTCTTTAATTTGTGTGTGATCTGATTTCCCTCTCTGCCTGGCGACTGGGAACCTCAAACTACCACCTAGCCTAAAAAACCACGTGTAATTCTCTGCTAAACGAATAGATGCCTCCTGTCAACACCACTGACCTATCAAGGGGAGTCCTAAAATTCTCCACCCCATTAGGCAGGTCCATAAATTTGCAGTCAAGACTGTCACAGGAGACGCTCCACTCTGCTCCAGTTCTGGGTACAATGCTGCAATTGCACTCCGCGAGCCTTTACAGCGTCCGCCAGCTGTCCTAACTAACTGAGGATGGCCCCAGAACCAAAGCGACATGCGACACTGGTTCCGACATGAGCCAAAATTTGAGGATGACTGCACCGTGTAGCCTCCTCCACGTCTTGGATGAAGTGCCTCAACAGACATACCGAACGAACGTTGGCTTCCTTTCCACCCCTGCACGTTATTTCCCTAATGGACTCCATAACATGCCTATCACTGGAGCTTCCGATAGCTAACAAACCCCTGCCTGTTCGGACCCTGCGGAAGGAACGGCCACTAAACAGGCGAGGCCAGACGACCTGTACCCACACTGGCTCCCCGGCTCGAGCGATGCGAATGCGTTACAAGCCGCCTCTGGCTCTGCGGTGAGCGCGCATCCCCCACGTCGGATACTCTGTCAGGTGCCTCGGTAACAGAGGCCGTGGGCGAAACAAGAGACACATGAGATATTCCATGCGACGCGTGAGTTTCTCCGCGGCGGCTATACCCACAGGCAGCAGCCTGCAGACGGCTGATCGCGACCAACACGGTTTTCAGCTCTTTGTGAAATGCGGCCAGCTCTCGCTGCGACCGCTCACGGCAAGCACACATCCTATCCTTCTTGCTACTACTAATTTAAGAATAAAACCGTAAAAACGCACAGGAAAGCTAATTATGTAACTTTCTACACTGCTGGTGCGTCACAAACGAAGGCTAGCGCCCGACCGAGCTGTCTCCAGCGGTCGCTGGTTGTTCAAAACAAATGACAGCGGCACTACACCGTTCCTATAACGCGAGACTACGCATATTAAGTACATAAACATGCATCCACCCTCCGTCTCATGCAATCCCTGATGCGCTGATGCAGCCCCGGAGAATGGCGTATTGTATCACAGCCGTCCACAATACGAGCACGAAGAGTCTCTACATTTGGTACCGGTGTTGCGTAGACAAGAGCTTTCAAATGCCCCATAAATGAAAGCCAAGAGGGTTGAGGTCAGGAGAGCGTGGAGGTCATGGAATTGGTCCGCCTCTACCAACCCATCGGTCACCGAATCTGTTGTTGAGAAGCGTAAGAACACTTCGACTGAAATGTGCAGGAGCTCCATCGTGCATGAACCACATGTTGTGTCGTACTTGTAAAGGCACATGTTCTAGCAGCACAGGTAGAGTATCCCGTATGAAATAATGGCGGTGAATCGAGGAAGTACAGTACATACTGACGAAACTAAAATGAGCTCTAACATGGAAATAAAGCGTTTCAGGACACATGTCCACATAACATTTTTTTCTTTATTTGTGTGTGAGGAATGTTTCCTGTAAGTTTGGCCGTACCTTTTTGTAACACCCTGTATTTACTACAAACTTTTGCATAATAAATGTTATAATTAATGTTTCCCCGAGATATTTAAGTTTATTTTTAATATCTACGATAATAATCGAAGCAGACGAAATGAATTAAAATTTGTGCTGCGGCCGGGACTCGAAGGCGGGTCTTCTTGCTTGCTAGGCAGAAATGCTTAGGTAGTCCATGCAGTTATGTTGACCATCGTCCTGCGGTGCTGTAATGGCAAGCCTTTCTGCCTAGCAGGTAAGTAGACCCACGTTCAAGTCCCGACCGCAGTACAAATTTTAATTCACTTCGTCTGCTTCAATCATTTTGCATAATATATACACCGCGCAAAAGAATTAAACGGCCACTTTTCTGAAACCCCGTCATTGCTGTACAGAAGTTTGAAATTTGGCTCAAAGGTGCCTGCAACCTTCCTCTCTAATAGCGGAAAAGCGTGGCTCCCCGCGACGTGACCCTTGGGCTTGGTGACCCTTCAAACAGTTAGGCCAGAGCTCAGAAGTTTTGTGAGTTGTAAGGTGGGTAAAGGATGTTACATCGACACCAAATTTCTCCAAAATTATGCCCAACGCCATTGTCGATGTGTCACGCGACGCGAAGGTCGTTAACTCCCAGACCCATACACACATCTCACCCCTTTTCTTGACGCGTCTGTAGTGGAGGTTAACACCGCGACGCTCATTGTCGAAATCACGTTGTTTGCTTGTGAGTGGCAGGAAAATGTTTCAGACACACCGACGCTCCTGACAGAAACGAAAAGGCTATAGGGAGCAGCATAAGGAGCGTCAGTGAAATCGCCCCTTCGTACAGGCGTTCATTACACAGATTTCGCGGGCGAAAAGGGTAGTTCTCAGTTCGCTGTGCAACAGAATGACGTTCTTGATGGCCTTTGGCACTGTTGATACCCAATGGACAATTCAACCCGTCTCTAGCGCCACTGTGAGGTTGCAACCCCACTGAACGTGATCTGGACCCTTTGGAGTGTAACGTGACACCAATGTTTGCTCGGATATAAAGGGCGGAACCACTAGAGACCATTCAAAACCATTGGACGACATTTAAACATGATCCGAAGCAGAAGAGGATGTTTATGCTATTTCAGCGCTGTTGTTTCGCTTCCTCCTCTGGCGTGATCACAGTGTTGAACGAAAGTGTGCACGGTATGGTACCAATCCAGCCCGCAGGCCAGCATAATAAAAGAGACTTAAGAGCAAAGCAGGCAGAACTAAGCGTTTAATTATCTCCGAGCTGCTGCCACATCAGTTTATTATCCATCCAGATGCCCAGAACCTTCACACATAAACCGTTATCTAATATATGTCCATTGATCTCTACTTCTGGCACCTCTAAGTCAGTTTGACTTGTTTTTGTATGATTAACGCGTTTGAGTACCAAAAGTATAGAGTAAAATTAATTTTAATTTTTTTTTCACAAAATTGACCTTTTTCATCACAGTAAACAGTAAATACAAGAAGAAATGGCAAAAAGTGAACAATCAATTATTTTAAGGAGTTTGTTTCTTTTGGAATACAATTTCAAAATTTTTCACAAAATTTACTTTTATTATCATAGTAAGCAACAAATACAACAACAAATCGGCAAAAAGTAAACAATCAGTTGTTTTAAAGTTGTGGTTTCACTTTGAAACCACTCGGACATAAAATTTTCAATCGTCCATCATTTCATGAAATAAATTTGAAAGCAATTTCGCGGCTTCGTAGACACAATCCCACATTTCGTAACTTCCATGAACACATAAGGCTTAAAAAAATTATAGTCTTAAATAACAAACAAAAATGGGTCTATAATTAAACAAATTTATATCAAAAGTACGTACTGGTAAAATAGTTTTATTTCGAAACCACTCATACCAGCAACAGTACAAACTCAAATTTACGCTACAGTAACTTTAGGTACACTTACTTTCGCTCTCAATGATATCTTTAATATGATCACTTAACAAAAAAAGTCACGATCTGCTACAATCACACACCACAATCTCTGTGCCGCCGGTTTTTTTTTGCAGACTGTTAAGTGATTTGTACAGTACACAACATTCGTACAAGTACCTCAATGTACCACTAGATGTCTCTGTCTCCCAGTAGTAGCAGCAGCACACCACTGGTACTGAAAGCGTTAAGCGTTAAGCTGTTGGCTATGAACCAGCTGCAATCCTGTTCCATTATTTTTTTGTAGCTGTGCTTGGTGTTGACATGTTTGCGTGTCTTTATCAATATACTATGTCAGCACCAAACATTACATGTTAACTGAATATTCCGTCGGTTCTTGACAGAAATGAAAAGCACTAGTTTGCTTTTGTTCTACGGTGTTAATTTATTGCGTTAACCGGTTTACGGCTTGCAAGGCCATCATCAGACATTTATTGACTATTGTCACAAAAGAAGTTACACGTCTAGATTGAAGCACAAATGCACTGTAAATGAAAGCTTTGGTAGTGTAGTGGCAATGTAATATAAAAAATAAAAAGTTGAACAATAAATAAATATAAAGGGAGTAAACAGAGAAAAACTTTAACACAAAACTGGAAAAACATGCCTACACAACGGTTTATATTAATAAACAAAACCAATAAAATAAAATTAGAGTTTTACAAGACTACTTCAAGAGATATATATCATGGAGAGTGATACGCAAACCAATTAAACTGTTTATGTAGGCACGCTTTTACAATTTTGCGTTAAAGTTTTTTTTCTGTTTACTCCCTTTACGTTTATTGTCCAACTTTTTACGTTTTACGTTTCATTATCACCGTCAGAGATGTCATTTACTGTGCGTTTGTGTTTCAATCTAGATGTATAACTTCTTTCGATATTTCGTTTACAAACGTTGTAACTACTGTTGGCCACAATAGTCAGTAAGTGTACGATGATGGCCTTGTAAGCCGAAAGCCAATTAACGTAATAAATTAATACTGTAGAACTAAAGCTGACTAGCAAACATTACAGTTTTGAAGAGCCCGAACGTCCGGGGTAAAGGTGATAAAAGGTCATGGGATATCAATGCGCACATATACAGACGACGGCAGTGTCGCGTACATGACGTACAAAAGGGCAATGCGCTGGTGGAGCTGTAATTTGTGATTCATTTGAAAAGGTTTTCGACGTGTTTATGGAGGCAAGACGGGAATTAACCGACTTTGAACGCGGAACGCAGAATAGTAGTTGGAGCTAGACACATTGGCCATTTCATTTCGGAAATCGTTCGGCAATTCAATATCCCGCAATCCACAGTGTAAAGAGTATACCGAGAATACCACATTTCACGCATTACCTCTCACCTCGGACAACGCAGCGGCCGACGGCCTTCACTTAACGACCGAGAGCAGCGGTGTTTGCTAGATGTGTCAGTGCTAACAGACAAACAACACTATGTGAAATAACCGCAGAAATCAGAGCGGGACGTACGACGAACGTATCTGTTAGGACAGTGTGGCGAAACATGGCGTTAATGGGCTACAGAAGAGGACTGCCAACGAGAGTAGATTTGCTAACAGCACATCACCTTTAGCGCCTCTCTTGGGCTGTTGACCATATCGGTTGGACCTTCAACGAGTGGAAAACCGTGGTCTGGTCAGATGGGTCCCAATTTCAGTTGGTAAGAGCTGATGTTATGGGTCAAGTGTGGCGCAGACCCCACGACGAAATGGATCCAGATTGTGAACAAGGTACTGCGTAAGCTGGTGTTGGCACCTAATGATGTGGGCTGTGTTTATATGGAATTGACTGGATCCTTTGAACGCTGTGCTACTTGGAGACCAATGACAGCCGTTCGTGGACGTCATTTTCCCAATCAATGACGAAATTTTTATGGATGAAAATGAGCCCTGTAACCGGGCCATAATTGTTCGCGCTGGTTTGAAGAATTTTCTGGACAGTTCGAGCGAATGATTTGACCACCCAGATCGCCCGGCATCAATTCCATCGATCATTTATGGGACATAATCGAGAGGTCAGTTCGTGCACAAAATTCTACACTGGCAACACTTTCGCAATTGTGGACGGCTATAGAGGCAGCATGGCTCAATATTTCTGCAGGGGACTTCCATCGACTTGACGAGTCCATGCCATGCCGAACTGTTGCACTACGCCGGGAAAAAGAAGGTCCGACAGAGTATTAGGAGGTATCCTCTTACTTTTGTCAACTCAGTACATTTATATAGACGAAGAGTATGAGTGGGCTTAACACTGAACCTTGTAGCAGACCATATACTAATGTTCCCCCACTCTGGCTTTAATCTTATTCCCATCACGCAAAACTCATGTGTAACACGAGATTTTTGGTACTGTAACAAAAAAATTCATTCTGACATTAATAAATGTTAATGTAAACTTATTCAAGGTTGCTAGATTCGTTTGTACAAAATAAAAACTTGCGTACGAAGTATGAATCCAGTCACTAGATACATAAGTTTGGTATGTTAGGTCACAATTCAAGAACATAAAGTATTGTTTATTTATAGATATTTAATAAATGGAAACACAACAAATATGTACACGATACGCTCGAAAACACATTTAAGTCTACATTCACAACAAACTAAACGATCATCTGTGCGATGCCAAATGGTACTTCCATCATCATCTGCATTTTTTCTCTTCCTAACCCCCTACCCCACCCCTCACTCCCTCCTCCGCTCCTTCCTCCTCGCTCTTCATTCACAAATTGCCCGTCTGAAGAAAAACTGACTGTAAGACTCTGTGTGACCTCAAATATTTATGATTTTCCTGTTATGGTGATTTTCAGAGATGTTGGTGGGAGGAAATGGTAAGCTTATAATAAATCTAAGCATTGGTCACCCCTCAAAGAGCACACTGGTCGCTTTGAATCACTGTAGATGATACCAGTCCATCATGTGACACCTCCCCCTCCCCCCCCTCCCCCCTAGCCAGTTTCCAGCGCTGACGTGCGTCATGGCAATAGTCTGTGATAGTCTTGTCGGGTAGTAAGAGCAGTAGCGGTTTCTTGCTGTCTGTGACAGATCATGCAAGGGTAAATTGGTCGTTATTTTTGAGTATCGTGCAATGCTTGGTATCGATATCTTAGTTTAGGTCGTAATAACTTCCCCACACTTGCACACAGAATTTATATGCAGACAGACTGAGGTACTCTACTTCTGTCCTTGGAGGTGATTAGGAGACTAATGACCTTAGCTGTCTGGCCTCCTTAAACACTTGACAAGCACAGAAGTTCCTTTGCAGGGCGGCCCTATAACAGAAATGTGGCAATACAATAAAAAATAACCAATGACATTTATTAAGCGTATGGTACAAAATGTCACTTAACTTTGCTAGAATTTGATGCATGACAGTTGATGTCCTATATCTAATACAATTAAATCTAAATAACTTTGCATTGTCTTGGCAGTCTATCAAAAAAAAAAAAAAATGGCTCTGAGCACTATGGGACTCAACTGCTGTGGTCATTAGTCCCCTAGAACTTAGAACTACTTAAACCTAACTAACCTAAGGACATCACACACATCCATGCCCGAGGCAGGATTCGAACCTGCGACCGTAGCAGTCGCACGGTTCCGGACTAAAACCGCGAGACCACCGCGGCCGGCCCAACTGTCACTCACTACAACCTTCACACACTGCACGTTAAACGGCTTGTCGTGCTATCGGTACCCTTGACGGAATGCGTCATGTGAAAAAAGACAAACGTAGGACTAGTCGGACCACATTTCATATTTATGTACCGCTGTGAGCAATGGTCTTTTGCGTGGTACCAGACGCCAAATATCCGTTGTACCCAGTACCTTTCTCAATGTTTACTCGGAAGCTAGTTGAGATTTGTGCGTGTTCACTGAGAGTAACAACTGCTGTCGAATTTTAATCTGATTGTCATTACAAGGCGTGGCATTTCTCTCTGGTGTCTGTCGATTAGGATTTTTTACA
Organism: Schistocerca gregaria; assembly: GCF_023897955.1. Lineage (NCBI taxonomy): Eukaryota > Metazoa > Arthropoda > Insecta > Orthoptera > Acrididae > Schistocerca > Schistocerca gregaria. The sequence goes on along the minus strand of NC_064931.1, from coordinate 648,149,219 downwards.
ACCACAGTTCTCACGACATAACGCTTAGCTGCTGGTGGTACAACATTCTTTGCAGACACGTTAGTCACTTGCGTCGATACACCAAGAAATCGTGCAGAATCAGCCACCGTGTGGTTATGGGGCGCCACCAAAACCGAGAGCTCCTTTCTGTCCTTCTGTCTCGTCTCCACGTCGACCCATATTACTATGCTGATTGCAGACGACTACCAGATACCTGCCACTTGCATGATCTGTCACAGACAGCAAGAAACCGCTACTGCTCTTACTACCCGACAAGACTATCACAGAAGTTTTCCCTTCTCCCTTTTCTACCTCTGCCCTTGAAGCCGCTACCCGTCTTTCGCTTTACGTTTACTAACTTTCTCATCGATGCAACCGTGTTAGTGGGTACTCCTACCCAGACGCACGGACCCACATCTTGTAAAGTCCTCGATTAGTAACTAACAAATAAGGAGGTGACAGTGGATCATTTGTGGTGGTTACCACGTCGGTGTGGGCGTGGAGGGGCTCTAACCTTTTGTGAGAAAATGTTCTAAATGTTTGCGTACCGTGTGTCTGAGGCAGAACGCGGGAACCAGCCCACTATCCACCTACTGGGATGTTGGAAATCACCTGAAAACGACATACAGGATGGCTGGCAAACCGACTCCTCATCGTCAATCCACCCGGCAGATTCGAGCTGGGGGCAAAATACCTAACCGTCCCGGAAGCGGTCGCATTAACACGAGCAGCTACCAGGGCACATGTCAAAAAATGGTTCAAATGGCTCTGAGTACTATGGGACTTAACTGCTGTGGTCATCAGTCCCCTAGAACTTAGAACTACTTAAACCTAACTAAGCTAAGGACATCACACACATCCATGCACGAGGCAGGATTCGAACCTGCGACCGTAGCGGTCGCGCGGTTCCGGACTGTAGCGCCTAGAACCGCTCGTCCACTCCGGCCGGCGGTACATGTCAAGCAAGTGCTTAAATTGATAGTTATAGCGTGCAATCTGCTATCTTTACAGAACGATAACAGTAAAACCACTTTTCTTCTACTGTGTTGTATATTTAGGCTGAATTAATTGTATCATTCGTAACATCATTACATTTGTTTCATACTTTGATCTTGTATGAATATCAAGAGTTCAGATGGAAACTCAGTTCTAAGCAAAGAAGGGAAAGCAGAAGGGTGGAAGGAGTATATAGAGGGTCTATACAAGGGCGATGTACTTGAGGGCAATGTTATAGTAATGGAAGAGGATGTAGATGAAGATGAAATGGGAGATACGATACTGCGTGAAGAGTTTGATAGAGCATTGAAAGATCTAAGTCGAAACAAGGCCCCGCGAGTAGACAACATTCCATTAGAACTACTGACAGCCTTGGGAGAGCCAGTCCTGACAAAACTCTACCATCTAGTGAGCTAAATGTATGAGACAGGCGAAATACCCTCAGACTTCAAGAAGGATATAATAATTCCAATCCCAAAAGAAAGCAGGCGTTGACAGATGTGAAAATTACCGAATTATCAGTTTAATAACTCACGGCTGCAAAATACTAACACGAATTCTTTACAGACGAATGGAAAAACTAGTAGAAGCCGACCTCGGGGAAGATCAGTTTGGATTCCGTAGAAATAGTGGAACACGGGAGGCAATACTGACCTTACGACTTATCTTAGAAGAAAGATTAAGGAAAGGGAAACCTACGTTTCTAGCATTTGTAGACTTAGAGAAAGCTTTTGACAATGTTAACTGGAATACTCTCTTTCAAATTCTGAAGGTGGCAGAGGTAAAATACAGGGAGCGAAAGGCTATTTACAATTTGTACAGAAACCAGATAGCAGTTATAAGAGTCGAGGGACATGAAAGGGAAGTAGTGGTTGGGAAGGGTGTGAGACAGGGTTGTAGCCTCTCCCCGATGTTGTTCAACCTGTATACTGAGCAAGCAGTAAAGGAAACAAAAGAAAGATTCGGAGTAGGTATTAAAATCCATGGAGAAGAAATAAAAACATTAAGGTTCGCCGATGACATTGTAATTCTGTCACAGACAGCAAAGGACTTGGAAGAGCTGTTGAACGGAATGGACAGTGTCTTGAAAGGAGAATATAAGATGAACATCAACAAAATCAAAACGAGGATAATGGAATGTAGTCGAATTAAGTCGGGTGATGTTGAGGGAATTATATTAGGAAACAAAAATTTGGGGAACAAAATAACTGATAATGGTCGAAGTAGAGAGGATAAAAGGATATAAAATGTAGACTGGCAATGGCAAGGAAAGCATTTCTGAAGAAGAGAAATTTGTTAACATCGAATATAGATTTATGTATCAGGAAGTCGTTTCTGAAAGTATTTGTTTGGAGTGTAGCCATGTATGGAAGTGAAACATGGACGATAAATAGTTTGGACAAGAAGAGAATAGAAGCTTTCGAAATGTGGTGCTACAGAAGAATACTGAAGATAAGGTGGATAGATCACGTAACTAATGAGGAGGTATTGAATAGGATTGGGGAGAAGAGAAGTTTGTGGCACAACTTGACTAGAAGAAGGGATCGGTTGGTAGGACATGTTCTGAGGCATCAAGGGATCAGTAATTTAGTACTGGGGGGCAGCGTGGAGCGTAAAAATCGTAATGGGGACAAAGAGATGAATATACTAAGCAGATTCGGAAGGGTGTAGGCTGCAGTTGGTACTGGGAGATGAAGAAGCTTGCAAAGGATAGAGTAGCATGGAGAGCTGCATCAAACGAGTCTCAGGGCTGAAGACCACAACAACAACAACATACTTTGAAAATTTTGTATAATGGAATGGGGTGAATTCAGATTACACAAAGCTAAACAATTTGGCACTCTGCGTGGAAATACACTACCGGCCAGAGTTTTGGATCATCTATTACAACTATGGATTCGTGGTTAAAACAAAGATTTAGTTTTGAATATCCTATCAAATCCCCGTTCTGGTAATAAAACAAGCACAAACATATAAAGAATAAGGGCCTCTGTTGTGTATTTGAGTGGCTGTTCGCGCAGAGCAGCGATGATGAGTATCCACAACACTGGCGTGCCTTTACCCAGAAGAGTTACATTCGAATAGGCCTCATTAGTTGAGCTGTTTGTTCTAGGCGCGCAGTCCGGAACCGCGCTACTGCTACGGTCGCAGGTTCGAATCCTGCCTCGGGCATGGATGTGTGTCATGTCCTTAGGTTAGTTAGGTTTAAGTAGTTCTAAGTTCTAGGGGACTGATGACCACAGATGTTAAGTCCCATAGTGCTCAGAGCCATTTGAGCTGTTTGTGCAGCAATCAGTTGGCTTTTTGTTTACCTAATCAGATCCATGCCACAAGTTTTAAATGGCTGTATAGCGGCAAAAAGATCCAGTACTACGCATACAAAAGAAGGTGAAAAGATTGCCTTAGGCACAGCAACAAATAACTCGGAGCGTGCAGCAATGGTCCACGTTGCTGCACTTCACAGACGAATCTAAGTTTGAAGTATGTGGAAGCCATCGTCGAATTGTTCATCGTGGAGAACGTATGAAGAGTCGGTGTGTGACACCAACGGTGAAGCACGGTGGCGCATTGGTCACTGTGTGGGGGTGTTTTGCGGGTGGTAAAGTCGGTTATATACTGAGGATTAATGGAAAATAGAAGAAGGAAGGGTGTCACAGGGCAATGATCAACAACGCATTACATCTGGCAAGAGACTTATTGGTCATAGGTTTATTTTATAGGACAATGATCAACCGTGCTTCTAAATCCTGCAGATGGTATGTCAATAGAAAGGAGAAATACAGGGAACTGAAGAATATGATAACGAGGATAATGGAATGTAGTCGAATAAAGTCGGGTGATACTGAGGGAATTATATTAGGAAATGAGACAATTAAAGTAGTAAAGGAGTTTTGCTATTTTGGGGAGCAAAATAACTGATGATGGTCGAAGTAGAGAGGATATAAAATGTAGACTGGCAATGGGAAGGAAAGCGTTTCTGAAGAAGAGAAATTTGTTAACATCGAGTATAGATTTAAATGTCAGGAAGTCATTTCTGAAAGTATTTGTATGGAGTGTAGCCATGTATGGAAGTGAAACATGGACGATAACTAGTTTGGACAAGAAGAGAATAGAAGCTTTCGAAATGTGGTGCTACAGAAGAATGCTGAAGATTAGATGGGTAGATCACATAACTAATGAGGAGGTATTGAACAGGATTGGAGAGAAGAGAAGTTTGTGGCACAACTTGACCAGAAGAAGGGATCGGTTGGTAGGACATGTTCTGAGGCATCAAGCGATCACCAATTTAGTATTAGACGGCAGCGTTGAGAGTAAAAATCGTAGAGGGAGACCAAGAGATGAATATACTAAGCAGATTCAGAAGGATGTAGGTTGCAGTAGGTACTGGGAGATGAAGAAGCTTGCACAAGATAGAGTAGCATGGAGAGCTGCATCAAACCAGTCTCAGGACTGAAGACCACAACAACAACGAAGAATATGATTTGGCCGAGTCAGACACCTGGCTTAAATCCTATTAAACTCTTATAGGATGAACCTGACAGGCAGGTTAGAAAAGTGAGGTCATCTGATGTTGAAGATCCTTGAATAATTTACACACGTGGTGGACTCTTATATCTAGAAAAAAACACTACAAAATCTTATATCCAGAAGGAGCGGATACTCAGAAGAGGCTAAAATAGAAACCATATTGTATTGTACTTAATGACAGGCTTACTTTGTGAGTCTGTTTAGCTCGTACAATGTGTTTGTACATTAAAATAAAGCATATAGTTTTTTGACCTGTAGTGTAATTCGTATAGTAACAAAAATGTGTATATTACATGTGTAAAAACGCAATCAATAATTCGTGATATGATGAACAACATACGTAGATCGAGCTCTACTAATGTCATTTAACTCACACAACCGCTGTTCTTGCTTTACCGGGGGCACGTCAACAGGTTGCTGTTTACCCGAGTGTGCTGTCACAACAGTTTGTGTTTCTGTTATTCTTGCGCGTGGAGGAGGAAAATCGTTTCCGACTGTGTGAGTGAACCTACCCTCGGGGCCCTTCAGCCACAGTGCCAAACGAATCTTTGTTTGCACGAAGAATTGTGCAGCAACGCTGTAGTTACCATCAAATTTGCCGTATAGAAGCGGCATACTGTTCATTTCGCTGCCTGGCTACTGGCTCATGTAATGTCTACATCTACATCTACATTTATACTCCGCAAGCTACCCAACGGTGTGTGGCGGAGGGCACTTTACGTGTCACTGTCATTACCTCCCTTTTCTGCTCCAGTCGCGTATGGTTCGCGGGAAGAACGACTGCCGGAAAGCATCCGTGTTCGCTGGAATCTCTCTGATTTTACATTCGAGATCTCCTCGGGAGGTATAAGTAGGGGGAAGCAATATATTCGATACCTCATCCAGAAACGTACCCTCTCGAAACCTGGGCAGCATGCTACACCGTGATGCAGAGCGCCTCTCTTGCAGAGTCTGCCACTTGAGTTTGCTAAACGTATCCGTAACGCTATCACGCTTACCAAATAACCCTGTGACGAAACACACCGCTCTTCTTTGGATCTTCTCTATCTCATCCATCAACCCGATCTGGTACGGATCCCACACTGATGATCAATATTCAAGCATAGGTCGAACGAGTGTTTTGTAAGCCACCTCCTCTGTTGATGGATTACATTTTCTAAGGACTCACCCAATGAATCTCTACCTGGCACCCGCCTTACCAACAATTAATTTTATATGATCATTCCACTTCAAATCGTTCCGCACTCATACTCCCAGATATTTTACAGCAGTAACTGCTACCAGTGTTTGTTCCGCTATCATATAATCATACAATAAAGGGTCGTTCTTTCTATGTATTCGCAATACATTACATCTGTATATATTAAGAGTCAGTTGCCACTCCCTGCACCAAGTGCCTATCCACTGCAGAACTTCCTGCATTTCACAACAATTTTCTAATGTTGCAACTTCTCTGTATACTACAGCATGATTCGCGAAAAGCCGCATGGAACTTCTGACACTATCTACTAGGTCATTTATACAGGGTGTTACAAAAGGTACGGCCAAAGTTTCAGGAAACATTCCTCACACACAAATAAAGAAAAGATGTTATGTGGGCATGTGTCCGGAAACGCTTAATTTCCAATTTAGGGCTCATTTTAGTTTCGTCAGCATGTACTGTACTTCCTCGATTCACCGCCAGTTGGCCCAATTGAATGACGGTAATGTTGACTTCGGTGCTTGTGTTGACATGCGGCTCATTGCTCCACAGTACTAGCATCAAGCACATCAGTACGTAGCATCAACAGGTTAATGTTCATCACGAACGTGGTTTTGCAGTCAGTGCAATGTTTACAAATGCGGAGTTGGCAGATGCCCATTTGATCTATGGATTAGCACGGGGCAATAGCCGTGGCGCGGTACGTTTGTATCGAGACAGATTTCCAGAACGAAGGTACCCGACAGGAAGACGTTCGAAGCAATTGATCGGCGTCTTAGGGAGCACAGAACATTCCAGCCTATGACTCGCGACTGGGGAAGACCTAGAACGACGAGAACACCTGCAATGGACGAGGCAATTCTTCGTGCAGTTGACGATAACCCTAATGTCAGTGCCAGAGAAGTTGCTGGTGTACATGGTAGCGATGACCACGTCACTGTATGGAGAGTGCTACGGGAGAACCAGTTGTTTTTTCGTATCATGTACAGCGTGTGCAGGCACTATCAGCAGCTGATTGGCCTCCACGGGTACACTTGTACGAATGGTTCATCCAACAATGTGTCAATCCTCATTTCAGTGCAAATGTTCTCTTTACGGATGAGGCTCCATTCCAACGTGATCAAATTGTAAATTTTCACAATCAACATGTGTGGGCTGACGAGAATCCGCACGCAATTGTGCAATCACGTCATCAACACAGATTTTCTGTGAACGTTTGGGCAGGCATTGTTGGTGATGTCTTGATTGGGTCCCATGTTCTTCCACCTACGCTCAATGGGGCACGTTATCATGATTTCATACGGGATACTCTACCTGTGCTGCTAGAACATGTGTCTTTACAAGTACGACACAACATGTGGTTCATGCACGATGGAGCTCCTGCACATTTCAGTCGAAGTGTTCTTACGCTTCTCAACAACAGATTCGGTGACAGATGGATTGGTAGAGGCGGACCAATTCCATGGCCTCCACGCTCTCCTGACCTCAACCCCCTTGACTTTCATTTATGGGGGCATTTGAAAGCCCTTGTCTACTCAACCCCGGTACAAAATGTAGAGACTCTTCGGGCTCGTATTGTGGACGGCTGTGATACAATACGCCATTCTCCAGGGCTGCATCAGCGCATCAGGGATTCCATGAGACGGAGGGTGGATGCATTTATCCTCGCTAACGTAGGACATTTTGAACATTTCCTGTAACAAAGTGTTTGAAGTCACGCTGGTACGTTCTGTTGCTGTGTGTTTCCATTCCATGATTAATGTGATTTGAGGAGAAGTAATAAAATGAGCTGTAACATGGAATGTAAGCATTTCCGGACACATGTCCACGTAACATATTTTCTTTCTTTGTGTGTGAGGAATGTTTCCTGAAAGTTTGGCCGCACTTTTTTGTAACACCCTGTATGAATATTGTGAAAAGCAATGGTCCCATAACACTTCCCTGGGGCACGCCAGAGGTTACTTTAACGTCTGTAGACGTCTCTCCATTGATAACAACATGCTGTGTTCTGTTTGCTAAAAACTCTTCAATCCAGCCACACAGCTGGTCTGAAATTCCGTAGGCCTTTACTTTGTGTATCAGACGACAGTAGTCAAGGAAAATAGCATCTACCTGGGAGACTGTATCTAATATTTTCTGGGTCTCATGAACAAATAAAGCGAGTTGGGTCTCACACGATCGCTGTTTCCAAAATCCATGGTGATTCCTACAAAGTAGATTCTGGGTTTCCAGAAACGAAATGATACGCGAGCAAAAAACATGTTCTAAAATTCTACAACAGATCGACGTCAGAGATATAGGTCTATAGTTTTACGCATCTGCTCGACGACCCTTCTTGAAGCCTGGGACTACCTGTGCTCTTTTCGAATCATTTGGAACCTTCCGTTCCTCTAGTGACTTGCGGTACACGGCTGTTAGAAGAGGGGGCAAGTTCTTTCGCGGACTCTGTGTTGAATCGAATTGGTATTACGTCAGATCCAGTGGACGTTCCTCTGTTGAGTGATTCCAGTTGCTTTTCTATTCCCTGGACACTTATTCGATGTCAGTCATTTTTTCGTTTGTGCGAGGATTTAGAGAAGGAACTGCAGTGCGGTCTTCCTCTGTGAAACAGCTTTGAAAAAGGTGTTTAGTATTTCAGCTTTACGCGTGTCATCCTCTGTTTCAGTTCCATCATCATGCCGGAGTGTCTGGATATGCTGTTTCGAGCCAACGCGCTGATTTAACGTATGACCAGAACTTCCTAGGATTTTCAGTCAAGTCGGTAGATAGAATTGTACTTTCGAATTCACTGAAGACTTCACGCATATCCCTCCTTACGCTATCTTTGACATCGTTTAGCTTCTGTTTGTCTGAGAGGTTTTGGCTGCGTTTAAACTTGCAGTGAAGTTCTCTTTGCTTTCGCAGTAGTTCCCTAACTTTGTTGTTGAACCACGGTGGGTTTTTACCGTCCCTCACAGTGTTACTCGGTACGTACCTGTCTAAAACGCATTTTACTATTGCCTTGAACTTTTTTCATAAACACTCAACATTGTCGGTGTCGGAACAGAAATTTTCGTTTTGATCTGTTACATAGTCTGAAATCTGCCTTCTATTACTCTTCCTAAACAGATAAACCTACCTCCCTTTTTTTATATTCCTATTTACTTCCATATTCAGGGATGCTGCAACGGCCTTATGATCACTGATTCCCTGTTCTGCGCTTACAGAGTCGAAAAGTTCTGGTCTGTTTGTTATCAGTAGGTCCAAGATGTTATCTCCACGAGTCGGTTCTCTGTTTAATTGCTCGAGGTAATTTTCGGATAGTGCACTCAGTACAATATCACTCGATGCTCTGTCCCTAAACATCTGAGTGTCCCAGTCTATATCTGGTAAATTGAAATCTCCATCTAAGACTATAACATGCTGAGAAAATTTATGTGAAATGTATTCCAGATTTTCTCTCAGTTGTTCTGCCACTAATGCAGCTGAGTCGGGAGGTCGGTAAAAGGAGCCAATTATTAACCTAGCTCGGTTGTTGAGTGTAACCTCCACCCATAATAATTCACAAGAACTATCCACTTCTACTTCACTACAGGATAAACTACTACTAACAGCGACAAACACGCCACCACCGGTCGCATGCAATCTATCCTTTCTAAACACCGTCTGTGGCTTTGTAAAAATTTCGGCAGAATTTATCTCTGGCTTCAGCCAGCTTTCCATACCTATAACGATGTCAGCTTCGGTGCTTGAAGTTCCGGTACTTTACCAATGCAGCCTCGACAGTTTACAATTACAATACCGATTGCTGCTTGGTCCCCGCATGTCCTGACTTTGCCCCGCACAGCAATGCTATCAACAATGTTATTACACTGGTGCACAACACAGCTACCAGATTATGATAAGAATAAAGGACCACTGGAAGATGCAAAGCATGTGATGGAATGCTTTTAGGCGCAATTAGTGACTCCACTTGTCACTGCTGGCTGGTAGGTTGCATAATCAATTAGGATACCGTACACGATACAGTGCCCAGGCCATATATTTCCGGACAGTGGTTTTTGCTCTAAAAATGATCAGAATGGCGGTCCACACAATATACTAAGCACTGACTTTTCTTTGTACCCGTCGTACATAATTAACACAGACACATTACCACGTGGCAAGGGATGTAGGCCCGCGCAGCCACCTGATGATATACGACACACATGCACTATTTCCACTGAACGTATCTATTACACAGAGATTTGCTTGTCTCCAAATCTGAACCCATTTGGATGACTTGTCTTGTAATCACAACGCCTCGTCCTTATATATTTCTCTTTGCATCTCTTATCACTTTCTACTCAAATGATTTTGCGCCATACGAATTGACCTTGTCTCTCCTCTTGTAGATAAATAAAAGCCAATGTACGCTTACAAACTTGATACGAAATGTGTGACACAGTCAAAACACCACCAGTAAACTTTTAATGAAGATATAACGAAGAATAACAAAGAATTACATGTTAGTTGAGTCCCAAAGAATCGAAAGGTATGCGCTCGATTGTTGATAGGATCGCCGCGGAGTTTTTCTAGTCATAGCTCCCTAGGGAATTATGTGCCATTGTCTTCTGAGGATATTCTAGCCATATCCTTCAGCCAGTTACACAATATTTATGATCCAAAATACAACGTTAATTATGATGTAATATTGTACTGTTGGGTCACAAAATGATTTTCAGTAATTTTACAAGCAAAATGGGAACTTTGCATGAATCTGCAGTCAAATGTAAATGTTGAAATACCTACTACAAACCTGCCGCCGTGGCCGAGCGGTTCTAGGCGCTTCACTCCGGAACCGCGTTGCTTCTACGGTCGCAGGTGCGAATTCTGCCTCGGGCATGGATGTGTGTGATGTCCTTAGCTTAGTTACGTTTAAATAGTTCTAAGTCTAGGGGACTGATGACCTCAGATGTTAAGTCTCATAGTGCTTGGAGCCATTTGAACCTACCACCCTTCTGCGGCGAGTATGACAGTTCACCTCGGATGTATGCAACCATCACAAAATTTTCTCTGTACCATCTCGGTGATACGTCCAACACTGTCGTTTCAGCAAGCCAAACTGTACCTGGGACAGTGTTGCGGATGCATGACAGTAACTTTCGGTCATCAGCAGGACATCCAATTAACTTAATCTGTCAAACCGAATACGACAGCGGAATGGTTCTACATCTACATCTACACTTATACTCCGCAAGCCACCCAACGGTGTGTGGCGGAGGGGACTTAACGTGCCACTGTCATTACCTCTCTTTCCTGTTCCTGTCTCGTATGGTTCGCGGGAAGAACGACTGTCTGAAAGCCTCCGTGTGCACTCTAATCTCTCTAATTTTACATTCGTGATCTCCTCGGGAGGTATAAGTAGGAGGAAGCAATATATTCGATACCTCATCCAGAAACGCACCCTTTCGAAACCTGGCGAGCAAGCTACACCGCGATGCAGAGCGCCTCTCCTGCAGAGTTTGCCACTTGAGGTTATTAAACATCTCCGTAACGCGATCACGGTTACCAAATAACCCTGTGACGAAACGCGCCGCTCTTCTTTGGATCTTCTCTGCCTCCTCCGTCAACCCTATCTGGTACAAATCCCACACTGATGAGTAATACTCAAGTATAGGTCGAACGAGTGCCCTGTAAGCCTCCTCCCTTATTGATGGACTGCATTTTCTAAGGACTCTCCCAATGAATCTCAACCTGGTACCCGCCTTACCAACAATTAATTTTATATGATCATTCCACTTCAAATCGTTCCGCACTCGTACTCCCAGATACTTTACAGAAGTAACTGCTACCAGTGTTTGTTCCGCTATCATATAGTCATACAATAAAGGATACTTCTTTCTATGTATTCGCAATACATTACATTTGTGTATGTTAAGGGTCAGTTGCCACTCCCTGCACCAAGTGCCTATCCGCTGCAGATCTTCCTGCATTTCGCTACAATTTTCTAATGCTGAAACTTCTCTGTATACTACAGCATCATCCGCGAAAAGCCGCGTGGAAGTTCCGACACTATCTACTAGGTCATTTATATATATTCTGAAAAGCAATGGTCCCATAACACTCCCCTGTATCACACCGGAGGTTACTTTAACGTCTGTAGACGTCTCTCCATTGATAACAACATGCTGTTGTGCCTTTGTCAAAATTTCGGCAGAATTTATCTTTCTGTACCTATAACGATTTCAGCTTCGGTGCTTTCTATCAGCGCTTGAAGTTCCGGTACTTTACCATCGCAGCTTCGACAGTTTACAATTACAAAACCGATTGCTGCTTGGTCCCCGCATGTCCTGACTTTGCCCCGCACCCGTTGAGGCTGTTGCCCTTTCTGTACTTGTCCGAGGCCATCTAATCTAAAAAAACTGCCCAGTCCACGCCACACAACCCCTGCTACCCGTGTAGCCGCTTGTTGCGTGTAGTGGACTCCTGACCTATCCAGCGGAACCCCCACCACACTATGGCGCAAGTCGAGGAAGTATTAGACTTTGATTAGGGTCGAGTGAAATTCGGTTCTCCTTCTCGCCTTCTTGATTCAGGTTTTCCTAAATTTGCAGAGTCAAGTATTGGAATGGTTCCTTCCGAAAAAAAAAATTACAAATGATAGCACTGTGAATCTGGAAAATACAATGACTTATTTCGGGGAAGAAGACTATCCGACGGAACTTTCCTCATCTTCACGACCCACAACTGTCTTCCTCTTCTCAGTCATGTATTTTCTACAGCTACAGCTATATCTACACTCTGTGAATCTATGTGAGGTATATGACAGAGTGTATTTCTTATTGTCTCATTGCGCCTTCCGGTGTCATGCACGCATAAAGTGCAGGTAGAAAGATTGTTTCTCCTCCTCTGTGCAGGAAGATACATACCTACGTTTACCTGTAGGATCTCCATGAGATATATATGCTTGCGGGTAAAGAGGGTGGGTGGGGGGGGGGGAGGAGGGAATTGTTTAAGGGAGGCGGGCTGGAGAAGATTCGTGCTACATTCAAAGAAGATTTTTGAAATTTATTAAGCAGGTGTTCGTGAGATACGTACTTACTCTTGCTTACACACACAAACACACAGTGTCAAATAAACCTCCCGAAGCCGAAGACAAAAACGAGATTCAAATGTCATGCCAATAATTTAAGCATTCAATTGTTCGCCATTTTGTTTTCGTAGCTTGTAAACAGTTACGTAGAGGGAGTTCAAAAGTGTAGTTTCACAGTGGAGCTAATGAAAAAACGTAAAAAGTAAGTGGAAACATTTGCGTCACACGGATACAATCTCTCACATAGAATAAAATAATGTTAACCACAACAGTCTAATATTACCAGTTCTAAATTTTTGATGTAAGTAAATTTCTACATTAAGTTCTATTGGATTGCAGATGACAAACTACGCAAGAGAAACAGCTATAAGGCAAAATATAGAAAAGCTCAAAAACCACAACATATTTTTTTAGTAACGTATATATAAGAAAATGTTGTCTGTTTTCAAATCTGTGAGTACTTCGGTTAAAAGCTGAAATTCTATGTGTACAGATAGTAAACAGCAAATTTATTGCTGTTTAATTAGAAACAAAAAAAACAGTGATGATGCTGTAAGTTCATCGACGCATGTCTGACTAAAGAGAAGAAAAAGTTTTGTTAGCTCAAGTCAGAATATATAAAAAAACAACTTTGTTTGTAAACAGACACAGACACAAGAGAGCTTCAACCTCCATACGAATAATAATAGTGATATAAAGTAATAATTTTGTTTCTTAAGAAAGATTTGTATGAAAATATGATTTGTTGCAGAAAAAAATGTTGAACATAAGTATAAAATAAGGCACAGAGACCAGAACCCCTCCTTAAAGCTGCAGCCTGGTTTCTGCAAAAGTTGTAGATAACTATTGTTTGTTCCCTAAGTTCCTGCATTTTTAATCTCTACTTCAGTCAAAAAATTATGATCAACATCAACATCGCTCATGCAAACGTTTTACAGTATAAAATCTGGTTCCGCAATTTGAAATCTTCCAATGTCTCCAGATCTCACCCACATGGACAGTCTCCTACGACATTTCGTGCTTTTTCTTTTCCTAGTATTTGCATTTCAGTACCTCATCACAATCAAATTTTCATGTTCATTAACGATCAGAATAATTCATCTTATGTCATCATACATTCTTCCAATCTCTTCATAATTTGCGCAGCTAGTAACTATATAAACTTGTATTTATGTGGTGGATGTTGCTTTTATACCTGTCTTAGCCATGACAGAGCGTTCACTATGGTGTTCACAGCATCTTATCCACGTTCCTATTTTCTTATTCATTATTAGGTCTACGCCTGCATTACCCCTATGTCATTTTTTGTGCTCACCCTTATTCAGTCCTGTTTTCAAAATCTCTGACCTACCTACATACCCAATGAAGGTATCAAACGTTTCACATTTCGACCTGTAGAACGCCAGTTGCAGTTTTCTTGATGGCAACCGTCTCTTGTGTAGTTCCCCCCTGGAGATCCAAATGGGGGACTATTTTACCGTAGAGCACCATCAGTAAACCATAAAATGGTTGCTGCTCCTTTTCAGTATATTAGTTTGCCCTCGATTAATTGCAATACAGCAGGATCAAACATTTATGTTTTCATCTGTACACAATAATTACGAGGGTCAGTCAAAAAGTAATGCCTCCTATTTTTTTTCTACGTTTAATTGTCAGCAAATTTAAATGCAATTACATAGGTTGAAAACCACAACATTGAGGATCATTTTGTCATTTTTCAATGTAATCTCCGCCCATCTCTACAGTTTTGGTCCATCTTTGAACAAGGGCATGTATCCCAGCACGGTAAAAATCACAGCTCTGCTTCCTAAGCCATTGACGCACGGATGTTTTGACGGCCTCCTCATCTTCAAAATGAATCCCACGATGAGCTTCTTTTAGTGGCCCGAACAGATGGAAGTCTGATGGTGCCAGGTCAGGGCTGTATGGGGGATGAGGCAAAACTTCCCATCCAATTTTGACAATCTCGTCAGAGGTGTGACGACTGGTGTGTGGTCTTGCATTGTCATTCAAAAGAACATCTGCCATTGATTTTGTTGGGCGAACTCGCTGAAGACGTGCTTTAAGTTTTTTGAGGGTTGTGACGTATTGAACAGAATTTATTGTGCATCCCTGCTCCAAAAAATCAACCAGAATCACACCCTCTGTATCCCAGAAAACTGTTGCCATAACTTTCCCTGCCGATCGCACAGTTTTGAATTTTTTCTTCCTCGGCGAGCTTGTGTGACGCCACTCCATTGACTGCCTCTTTGATTCGGGTTCAAAAAAATGCACCCATGTTTCGTCCCCGGTCACAATTTTTTTCAGAAACTCATCTCCCTCCAAACGGAAGCGCTGCAAGTGTTGGGAGGCTATTGTTTTCCTTGCCTCTTTATTCTGATCGGTTAACATTCTTGGAACCCACCGTGCACAAACTTTTGAGTACCCCAATTGTTTAATAATCGTGATCACACTGCCTTTACTAAGAGAAATAATGCGACACACTTCATCTGCAGTCACCCGACGGTCACCACGAATGATGTCATCAACTTGCTGAATGTTGTGTGGAGTCACTGCACTCACCGGCCTGCCGCTCCGCTTTTCGTCAGTCAACGGTGTTTGCCCTTCAGCTTCCTTACAACGACGAACCCATCGTCTAACAGTGCTGACATCCACTGTCACAACACCATACACCTTCTTCAGTCTTTCATGAATGCGTATGGGCGTTTCACCTTCTGCATTCAAGAATTCAATCACACAACGCTGTCTCAAACGAACATCGATGTCGGCCATCTTACAAACTTCTGCTGTGCTGCCACCTATTGACGTAGAAAGTTACTACTGCAGTGGATTGCAGAAGAAGGTTTGAGGAATGGCGCCAAATTCAAATTTTTCACTTAACTTAATTTTTTTAAGTAGAAAAAAAATGGGAGGCATTACTTTTTGACCGACCCTCATAATATAATACTGTTTGCAAAATGTGAAACACCAAGACTGAGAGATGTGATCACAATGAAATTTGTGAAACTTCCCTGGCAGATTAAAACTGTGTGGCGGACCGAGACTCGAACTCAGGACCTTTGCCTTTCGCGGGCAAGTGCTCTACCAACTGAGCTATCCAAGCACGAATCACGTCCCGTCCTCACAGCTTTACTTCCGCCTGTATCTCCTCTCCTGCCTTCCAAACTTTCAGGAGTGCTAGATCGGCATGGTTCGCAGGAGAACTTCTGTAAAGTTTGGAAGGTAGGAGACGAGGTACTGGCGGAAGTAAAGCTGTGAGGATGGGGCGTGAGTTGTGCTTGGGTAGCTCAGTTGGTAGACCACTTGCCCGAGTTCGAGTCTCGGTCCGGCACACAGTTTTAATCTGCCAGGAAAGTTTCATATCAGCTCACACTCCACTGCAGAGTGAAAATCTCATTCTGGAGACAACCAAATTTATTCCACCGGTCAGGGACATGACACTACATAATGATTACCATTACAGACCTGTACATGCACTGGGACTGTAGACATTCAGTACGGACTAGCGCCACGACGTGCTTCAATCAGGGCCGCTAGACGTCGCGGCATGGCACCAAAGAGCGCCTGAATATACTGCTGGGGCATACTCTGCCACGCAGTTTGTCGGCAGGTCCACAAAACATCAACAGTGGCTGTAGGAGGACCTGAATGAACAAGTTGCAGACCGGCCATATCCCAGACACGTTCTATGGGCGACATGTCAGGAGAACAGGCAGGGCTGGGAAGCTTCGGCAGCCCTCGTTCTTCGAGAAGGCTTGCATATTCCTCGCCACATGTGGCTGGGCGTTGGCCTACTGAAATAAGGGGTGTGGAACAGCCTGCAGGAGGAGCAGTACCTCGTGCTGTAAAATCTCCCTGATGTAGAGGTTGCTGTTCGATTTGCTCCCAAGACGTAGGAGGCAAGATTGCAATGGCGCACCAAACCGTCACGCTTGGCGTTTGCCCGCTATGCCACTCAGCAATACTGTCTGCCCGATTGCGTTCGCCACGGCGGCGTCGATCGCGTATGCTGCCATCACCGTAGGAAAGTGGTGGTCTCGCGGTTCTAGGCGCGCAGTCCGGAACCGTGCGACTGCTACGGTCGCAGGTTCAAATCCTGCCTTGGGCATGGATGTGTGTGATGTCCTTAGGTTAGTTAGGTTTAAGTAGTTCTAAGTTCTAGGGTACTGATGGCCACAGCAGTTGAGTCCCATAGTGCTCAGAGCCATTTGAATCATTTTTGAACTCGTCCGTAAACACTACACATTGGCACTCGGCACGGGAGCGGCGGCGCTCACGTTCCCATTGCAGTCTGCTGCATTGGTGGATTGTGATCAATGGAAGCCGACGCAACGGCATACGTGCCACCAGTCCACCCAGCAGAAGACAGCGTCAAACTGTCGACGCAAACATGTTCACACCCGTAGCAGTGCTCCAACATCGCGCCAACACTGTGGACAAGATGGCGATCGTCTCGTACTGTGGTCACATTGTGTCGTCCAATACCCTATCGGCATTGTATACGGCCCTCGTCTCTCTACTGTATCCACATACGCCTCACTGTTGAAGCAGCGTTCCCTGTACAAGCCACTCTCTCCGGAGACCAATCGTTCCACCCAGCTCAAACGCACACTCATGGCACACTCATGGCACACTCTGTCATGTCGGCGAGGCGCAGCGGCACTTGGTTACACGTTTCCACTTCGTATGGCGGCTCTGCACCGTCTGACCATCCGGTCACACGAAAAATGGCGCTTTCGGACCTCCGTGCACGCCACTTTTTCTGCCACTTAAATCACTTATTATGGTTTCGTTGTTCCACACGTCCTCTTATCGTGGCATGTTGCAGACCATTGCCTCTGAGAGTTTTACTCTTTACTAACAGTTGTTTATTAACAATATGATGTTGTGTTTTATTATTATTTGAAAAAAGAATACAACCGTACTGTCCGTAACATATGATAGAAATATGGAGATTAACAGTTATTCTCAGTTTAATAATAATCGCAATCCGTATTAAGTATTTAACAGCAAAAATAGCAGGTTGCATAAGTTTAAACAAATAAAAGTATGCATTAAATTGTAGAAATTATATTTAAATAAAGACGATCCAGTGTGTAACAAATTTTAAATCTGAAACTTATAATCGGGTGTAGAAGACTGAGATCCAAAAGCATTTGTAGATTTAAGAAAAAAAATATGATTACATTAACAGGGAAAAATTACTCAACACCTGAAAAGAGTTCAGAGCTTACAACAAATCGGTGGCAGTAGTAAAAGACACAATAACAAATACAAAATGCAAAATTAAATTTTTAGGTGAAACCTCTAAGGCCTTTGAGATCAAGACGTGGGTAAGACTGGAAATAGATTGTCGTCACTGTTCTTGAACTGTGCATTACAAAAGGTAATCAATGGACGGAAGAAAAGAACAGAAGAAGAAAGAATTTAATAAAATCATAATTGAGAGAAAAGGGGATAATCTGAGTTTTGATTGTGTGGCTATTAAAGACGACCTTGCCATCTTAGCTGCATTTGAAGAAGATGCAACTATGCGGGTAAATCTCCTACAAGGGACAGCTTCAAAAGCAGACCTATGTGAGTCTGTTGAAATAAACAGAGTATAAGACAGATGCGGAGGTGGCAGCGAAATGCAGGAAACTGATTATGGAAGAATAAGAAAGAGTAAAAAATTGAAGTATCTAGGTGCAATAAAACAACCACATGCTTTAAACAAAGAAGCTGACTTAGCAAGGACAAGGAAAATTGGCGTGGCTTTTCAACTAATAAAAGACTTGTATAGCAAGATATCTATTTCCATAAAAGCAAAACTCCGGCACTAGAACACTGTCAATAAACCAGAATGCCTTTACGCTTTAGAATACATCCAAACAATCAGGTGAAACAGAAAAGAAGGAATGAACAATAATAAGAAAAGTCTTCGGACCAAAATATAAAAATGGGGAATGGAAATTAAGAAGCAATGGAGAAATGTATGGAAAAATAGAACCAATATCAGACATAATGAGGAAAGGGAGGGTTGTATTCTATGGAAGGCTAAAAGAGCTAAATGAAAAGAGATTAAAAGAAAGAATTTTCATCTTTTTGAAGGAAACCCAAAAACATCAATGGTATGGATCAAAGAAGTCAAAGAAGACCTGAGAGAAATGGAAATAACGGAGGAAGGAATAGGAGAGAGGGAAAAGTTCAGAGCAAAAGTAAACATTTTAAGGGCTTCCAGAAAAAAACAGGAGCAGTATTCACAGAAACAAGACGAGAAAAACATAGGTAAAAAATGAAAAACTACTGGAAAGAAAGACAGGAGAAAAGAAGGAAGAAATTCATTTCATATGGTCCTTAGAGGCCAAACCAATAAAAAGAAGACACCTTGGATGTGTTACAGGAACAGAACAGACACGAAGAATATTTATGTACTTCGATTTGATGGAACTGAATATAAATACAATAAATCACTTTCTGAATATGTACCACTTTATTCTACCTTCAAAACAGATTTATTGGGATACGAAGAATTTTCTATACGATATTAAATAGCGCCGTAGTATTTATTAAAGAAATGAACCTGGCTTAGTGAAAATATAATGTTTCCAATTTTAAGATTATTGAGATTTGTGTATACTTTTGAATTTTCTGTACGAGGAATCGAAAGTTCTATGATTTTACCTCTTGTAGAATCAAAAATTGATATTTGCTTAAATTTTTAATGTGATGGGTACATGTGTTTTGAGATTTTGAGACCGTAAGTGCTATATAAAATTACTTTTAAGAATGTTTTGTCAAAAATGTTTATTTGGAAAAAAGTCTGGTTATTATAATACAGCCGGCCGGTGTGGCCGAGCGGTTCTAGACGCTACATTCTGGAACCGCGCGACCGCTACGGTCGCAGGTTCGAAATCTGCCTCGGGCATGGATGTGTGTGATTGTCCTTAGGTTAGTTAGGTTTAAGTTGGTTGGTTGGTTGTTTGGGGAAGGAGACCAGACAGCGTGGTCATCGGTCTCATGGGATTAGGGAAGGACGGCGAAGGAAGTCGGCCGTGCCCTTTCAGAGGAACCATCCCGGCATTTGCCTGGAGTGATTTAGGGAAATCACGGAAAACCTAAATCAGGATGGCCGGACGCGAGATTGAACCATCGTCCTCCCGAATGCGAGTCCAGTGTCTAACCACTGCGCCACCTCGCTCGGTAGGTTTAAGTAGTTCTAAGTTCTAGGGGACTGATGACCTCAGTAGTTAAGTCCCATAGTGCTTAGAGTCATCTGAACCATTATAATACACTTACTTACACTGTGATCAAGAACAGTTTGACACTACATTTCTACATTTTGTTGCTAAATATTAGAGTTGAAAATTCCTTTGCCATCACGATTCGAAATAGATATCTAAAGATCGAGTGCCATCACACTAGTGTACGTAAGTGGAATCTGGTGTGGAGAACTGTCTGTGGGCTACTCATCGATGATTCAAAAAAATGTTGCGTTCTTTATGCTGGAAGATCCCCGTGTCATTAATTGATACTGATACGTTATTGATTCTCAGGTGGACTGATCATGAAAGAACGATAATCTGTAGGAGGCAGTTTTTAACTCTCTCCGGAAGTCAAAATAAGAGGACATTTTAGTCAAGTATGGGCTATGGACGTAGTCACGTCTCCACTACCATATCATTAACAGTAAGCCTGTTACGCTGAGAATCATGAAACTTATCCCTACACACTTACTGCGTCAGTGGCACCCAGTTTATTGATCATATTGGAAGTCTGAGATCCTCGCAGAACGGCACATTCAGATCTTATATGGTGTCTCATTACGATTATGAGTGCGGTTTGTATGTTCTTCAGCGCAGGTGACCAGCTTCGCACACTGCTTGCTTGTGACCGGCATGACCAGATCTCTCAGTTTCCATAGCAAAGTAAGTGTTACGCCTTGTTCTTTGATTTTTTCATTCTTTCACGAATCGTATTCCGTAAATCAAATCATGAAGAAGAGCTGTCAGGGATATGGATCAAGTAAAGGAATACATAACAGACAGACTATCGCTGAAAGTATACTAAGAACAATTAATAATTTGTACTGACTTATTCTTACTGGTCCTCGTCTTCTACAGTTTAGCTGCTGTTTTATCAGACATTTGAAGCAAACAATGTATGCAACTTTACACAGGTCACTCTCGACGATATACTCGTTTATAGGAGAGAGTGTCGCACGTTGTACACCTTTCAGACTTTCGTCTATAGCCAGTCCTCTAGAAGTTTAATATGTTCTCTTATGCCTATTTTGAACGATAACATTCACTTTGTATGTGTCACAATCTTTTTCTGAAATTACTAAAATTTCTTCGAAAAATTGAGGATTTTTCCAAAAGTGAAAACATGTCCCAAGGTACAGCTTTTTCATGTACCTAGGAAAAGCAATTTTACTGAAACTTAAAATCGTTACAATGGAGAAAATCTTGTCAATACTGAATATAATGGGCTATCTGTTAAATTATTATTCCACTAGATAAAAATAATCAGTAAGTAAAATCAAATTAAGCAGAAGTGTTATCAAAAACCATTTACAACTTAAATACATTCTGAAATAGAAACTACTGAAAACTAACAAAATCTTCTATTTTCAAGACAGGTAATATTGTTAAGACCTTAAACAAATTCAGTTTATTTTCAAATATTGCATGTTCTATGGTAAAAGACCTTCATCTGCTTCAAGATACAAGGTGGTGAACGACCGACAAAATATGGCTTTACTGTCACATTAACTCGACCTCAGCGCGGAGTAACCACTGTAGCGAGCTGATGACAGCAATAGCAGTGGAGGGTATGTAAAGCGTGTCGGGGAGATACGGAAAACAGTGCAGTCATTGTTGTGAAGCGGAACTGAAGCGATTTATCTGACGTCCAAAAGGGCATGATCTTTAGCATTCGGGCGAAGGGTGGAAGCATTTCCTAAGCGACTAAGTTTGTAAACTGTTCGCATGCCATTGTGGTAACGGCATAGCAAAATCGGGCTATCCAAAATCAATGCCGAGGAAGCTGTGGTACATCACAGGCCATAGATAACAGGAGTTAACGACGGCTGCGTATAAGTGTGCAGGAGAATAGACATGAAGCTGTTGAGTTACTGCCCGTCCAGATGAACCAAGGCGGTGCCAATAGTGTTCCGTCAGTGACCGTTCACTGAACGTTTTGGGTCTGAATCTCCGCAACGGGCGCCTGGTTCGTGCACCCATGATGGCTACTGTTTATCGACGACGAAGGCTGAAATTTGCATGCCAGCACCGCAACGTATCACACAGCTTGCAGTGTAGGTGCGTAGTTCGGGATGAGTTTACCGTACTGCTCTGGCCACCAAACTCCCCAGATTTAACCGAGCGAGATGGCCCAGTGGTTAGACACTGGACTCGCATTAGGGAGGACGACGGTTCAATCCCGCGTCCGGCCATCCTGATTTAGGTTTTCCGTGATTTCCCTAAATCGCTCAAGGCAAATGCCGGGATAGTTCCTTTCAAAGGACACGGCCGACTTCCTTTCCCGTCCTTCCCTAATCCGATGAGACCGATGACCTCGCGGTCTGGCCCCCTTCCCCGAAACAATCCTCCCCAATTCTCCCCAGATTAAAACCCAGTCGAGAATATGTGGGTCCACGTCAGTCGGGCTGTTGGCGCCGTGGATCCTCAACCGACAAACCTAGAGCAGCTGGTTACGGCACTGGGCTTGTCATGGCTCCTCATCCTTGTCGGTACCTTCCAGAACCCCATTGATTCTCTTTCTGTACGCCTCGCAGCGGCCCATTTTGCTAAAGGTGGTTATTCAGGCTTTTGACAGACGGTCACATTAATGTGACTGGACAGTGTATAAGTAATTCTAAAAATAAATAGCCTTACACTCACCATAGAATTCTGTACCCGAACAAATAACAGCATATTCAAAACAGCTATAAAGTATTATACAGCACTTAAATGTGTAGAACGGGAGATGTTTAAAAATACAGCACAAAACACATCCTCATGTTTAAGAACAAATACTGTAGATAATGGCGGTAACTGGATATGGCGATATCTAGTGCGCATTCCTTCATGTGATTCTAACATCAGCCACTAGACTGAAGGACCAACCAAAAATCGCCATGTATTCCCAGGTACACTATCCTCTAGCTACAATAATCTCCCCTACTAGCAAAGGCAAGACCTGCATCAGAGTCTTGTGAAATTTACATCCCTTATCCGAAATATTGTAATGAATTATTAAAAGAGTGCTAATGAGATGTCCTTTTATTTTCCTTTTGAATATCTGGGGATTTTTCTAGTCTCAGCTTGATGTATACCAGTAATCTGTTCCGGACTTTTGCACCAAGGTTCCAATTTCAACATAAGGTAGGTTATAATTATGGAAATCATTTTTACGTCTAGTATTGTGGTTGTGAAATGCGCAGTTGATCCTAAATTCACGCTTGTTAGTAACGATAAATACGTTAGGAAACGTATGTATTGGCATGCAACTGTAAGGATCTCTAGGTCACTGAGGAGGTTTCTACAAGACATACACTTATTATCTTTATGTATTGTTATTACTGTACTCTTCTGTTGAATATGAGTAAATAGATTTTTGATCTTACCTGTCTTGGTCTGGAAAATTATCGCATAAGGGTGTGCTGGATGAATGTATGTTAAATATTCTAGCAGGTAACCTCAACGAGAGAGTTATTGACACCATTTTTGATTCGGCAGTCGTATATATACCTAGTGGTTATAATTAAACTTCCCCTATTTAACACATTATAACACGGAAATTAGTTATCGTACGAGTACCAGACTTGTTAACATTAATGTCGAGAACATGGGAAAGAGAAATAATGCGGAATCAATTCAGTTGAAACTCTTTCAATATGCTGCTACGGTACATTATACCATGAGATACCGGTACCATTACTACTACAAAAGCGGCTCAGTACATCGCCCATCAGTGTCCAGAAGAGTCTGAAAGCGCAGGATTGCATTCTCAACAGCAGAACGAAGCATATCAGTAGGTATGGTGGCTACCTCTCCTGATATGCGGCGCTTCAGATCAGTACATGTGTGAATGTTCCGTTGGTAAACCCTGTCTTTCAGGTAGCCTCACAGCCAGCAATCACAGGGAGTGAGACCAGGTGATCGTGCCGGCCAAGCATTTGGAAACGATCGCCTGAAATTCGATCGTTTCCAAACATGTTTCGGAGAAGCAGGTGAACTTGTCGAGCGATGCGCGGTGGAGCCCCATCTTGCATGAAAACTGTTGAGTTCAATGCGTCTCTCTCCTGTAGGGCGACTATGACAAGCTGGCGTAGCACATCCCAGTAGCGCTGGCCAGTCACACTGCACGTCTTTGGTCCTTGAGCGCCAACCTGTTCAAAAAAAAGAATGGGCCAATGATGAACGTAGCTGTGAAGTCACACTATGCGGGGACACGTTCAACATGCAGATGAACTTCACGCACAGTGACTGAAGGTGAAGATCCCCACACTCAGAAATTCTGTGTGTTTATATCACCCGTCAGAGAAAAATGAGCTTCGTCTGTCCATTGGGTCCATTGGATGGTCCAGAGCTAGTCCTCGTTAACTTCAGTCCTTGCGAGTAGGCGGAGAGCGAAGTCGACACGTCATTGTGAGTCCTGTAGTGCAAGCTGATCTATGATATGGATCTTGTACGGATACCATTTGAGAATGGTTCGAAGCACCTTTCGTACAGTGGACCATGGGATATTCAACTGCCGGGACACAGCACGTGGACTGCCTGACGATCGGCAATTGCGCGCAACGTTGTCTGCCATAGCAACAGGGATTTCATCAACCAACTGTGGTGCAACCGGTCGTCGGCCTCTTCCCGGAGCGACGTCCAGTTCTCCATTTTATCGAACTTGTTCTTCATGCTCTGCACAGCAGGTGGAGAAAGAGGACCGTTTCGTAATCCTTTCGGCCAGTGATATTCTCGGCGTGCAGCTGCAGCATTACTGATGTTTTGATATCAAAGTTTCACCAGTAATGCCCTGATCCTATTGTCCAATCTCATGGCAATACATCAACAAGTACACAGCGGCTGGTCAGGTGTGTGGGACTATGAATCACGATGTCTGATTACGTCACTTGTTGGCCATAGTTGGAACTGGACGGTGACGCTGTGACGCATGGGAATCACGTACCCCATATTCTGGACACTAATGCTACCAAGTATGGTACTCGTACAGTAATTAGTTTTTGTGTCATAGCGTATTAAATACATGACGTAAAAGATAAATTCAGTGGCGACAAGTTAAAATTTCTGCCAGACGAGAACTGAAACCATGAATTTCTATTATGTCATACAGTGACAGAGATTGCTAAGACAAGAGCAAGCAAAATTCAACATTTTGGATAACTCATCCACGTGCTGGTATCGCCTCAGTTTGTTATCCATCTGAGTACCTATTGTCTTCACACAGGAAACCTGACCCAGTTTGTGCCCACAGATCTCTACGTTTCAGTCCTACTTATTGAGATAGCGTAATGTCAAGTTTTGTAAAATTAAGGAAACTGTTTATGAACCAATTTAGAGCTTGCTCCATTATTCTCCTGGATATGTCTAGTATGAATGTGTTTGAGCCCTTTAGCAGTATAGTATTGTCAACAGAGAGCGGTCCTATTCTTCGGTCACTCACAAAGACACAGGTGAGTTATTTATGTAGTGTCACAACCGGCGTAAGACAAGGAGCGAACCGTGAGGGACACCATATATAGTGATTATCAACTCCAAACTTAGACTTGTTTCTGTTGTATCACTTGTCAATGAACCCTATACTTCTCTTTCTGCGTAAGAGGATGGTTTGACCCTGGCATTTGCCGTAGTGCTAGGAGAAACCTCCTTAAAATCCCAGCAAGGGCCTGTTAAATCTACGACTTCTATTGTGTCCTTATTTATTTTTTTAGTCGTTAACTCCTTTTTGATTCGTTGCTCATGTTAGGTGTTCTATTTAGTCTCCATCTACGTCTGTGGCATTTAATGTTGCTGTTGTCTGTGATCTTGATACAGAGTTTGATAATTTTTGGCAGATAGGGGTACTTTATTTGTGGATATCTCAAATCGATGTAAGTTTCTTCCAGTAATTTCGTCGTAGTCATTAGTTCACCGAATCTGTTGGCGCCTATTTTCGCTGTTAGTTGTAACCATCTCTGGCTTATTGGTTCCGTGTGGGTGTTTTTGTTCACCATGTCGTTTGTTGTTCTAGGTTTCATTTTGGTGACTTTTCTTCGAATTCACCTTTATGTCGCCATCAGTTTTAGCTAGTTCGTTTTATTTAGTATTCACACATGGGCGGTGTATTCCATGATGGAACGGACGAACGATTTGTATCTGTATGCTATGGTGTCTTTTTTGGCTGCATTTGTTCTTCCTTCTAATTATGTTGAGCAGGTTTAATGTAATTTTGTTATTGATGTAATGTCCCAAACATGTTGATTCCAAGACAGGTGTTTGTCTAATGTTAGTCTTACATATTTTGCTGTGACTTCGGTTTTTATTGTCTATCCCCATAGCATAACTATTGCATCTTTAACTTTCTGTTTCTTGTTTTGTGTTGCTTTGTTGTGGTCGAAGATAATTAGCCGAATAGTTGCGACGTTAGATTCGAGTTTCCACGTGATGAGCCATTGTTCCAGACAGTCCGTGTAGTCGTGTGTATGTTGGTTAATCTCATTTTTGTTGGCCCATGGTACCAGTATGTTGTGACATCTGGGTACAGCTCAAGTCCCTCATTCCATTTGTTAGATGTTTGTATGTCAGACGTGCATAGGGTGTACAACAGAGGAGAGAGAGATGATTGCTCCTTTTCGTAGCCCTACTATGGAGGTAAATATTTCTGACTTGGTTTCGTTTATGAAAACTCTGGTGGGTCACTTGTCGAGTAAAATCTATAAAAATGTTGTCAATTTAGATGGTATGTCACTCTTGAGTAGCTTATAGTGTAAACCCTCGTGCCACCGTTTACCGAACATCCTATGGATGTCCAGAAAAGGGGCGAGGCTATATCTAATATGTTGAGGTTTCCTGTTACTTAACTTCATAGGTGCACTATGGGGTCGATCGTAGAGTGGTTTTTCCGAAAACTTGCTTGACGTTCGTTATGAGGTTGCCTTTTTCTGCGCATTCGGTTAGTCTCTAGCTGATAATCGTTTTAAAGCACTTTTCCACTATCGGAAGCAGTGTGAGAGGCCGGTAAGACAAGGAATCGTTTAGCGGCCTTCGGCACCCTTATGATTTTGCTTACTTCTATTGTACCGGTACATTGCCTAAAGTTAGGGCCGAACTGTAAAATGTCATGAGGCTTCGTGTAATGTGATCTCTGGGTGCTAGTCTGCTTTGGTTTCTTTTTATCCTGTCTGTAAACGGAACGTTGGTTTTTCCTTTTAGAATGGCTTCCTCGGTTTCTTCATTGGTTAATTCTGCTGTGATTGAGGCTTCATTTTCTGGAGGAATCGTAATCATATCGTTTATTGTTTTCAGTTTTTGTTTTATTATTTTCCATTCGTTGGTGTTGACGTTTGGGTTAGTTGGAAGGCAGTGTATGTTTTATAGTACCTCCATGAATATGTTTCCTTCTTTACATCTTTCGGTATTATACTGTCTTGATGATATAGAGAACGGTCGATTTTGCTCTGGTTGCCTGTTAATTTTCTGAAGATGTGCCAGTATCTGTTTGTTTGTTTGTGGTCGAGGTTTTTGCTCATTTCTGCCCGTCTTTAGACTTTGGGTTCTAGGGGTTCACGCTTCACTAAGTTGTTAAGACGGTTCCACTCACTTTTGTACACGCAGTCGAAAAACTGCTTAATAATTTTGTAGAGTTTTCTTTTTCTATTGTATTTAATATTCTTTGTGAGATACTGTTCGTGGGTGGTTTTATTATTTTAATCAGGGAGTTTTCGGATGTTGCTGGTGATATTGCTTAAATGAGGTAGCAGAGGCACAGGTGTTGTCTGCTGACAGCTCCGCTCTCCACCTCCTCACCAGATATGCTCGCCTGTGGCTGCATTCCTAACTCACCGTGCCACCTGGCAACCATGTATCCCTATCATCCATCCCGCATCATCTCCTCTACTCATAGACTCGCTACTGTCGACTACAGTTCAAAACTGCACTGCCTGTCGTACTGCCTGGTGAAATGGACCTACTGTCCAACATTACCAAATGCTTAACTAGTTTCTCATAAAAATTATGGCCGTGCAGAGTGGGAGCGTGGTCGAGTCCTCCCTCGGGCAGGGGTGTGAGTGTTGTCTTTAGCGTTAAGACAGTTTAAGTTGTTTGTAAGTCTAGGGACCGATGACCTCAGCAATTTGGTCCCTTTAGGAATTCACACACATTTGAACATCTGAACATAAAAATTATGTACTAGTCTAGTCCTTCTTATAGCTTATATAGTACACATACCTAGGACAAATCTAAGGATGTAGAGGCATATCTCACTGGGGGTAAGATGGAGACTGCCTACAGGAAAATTAAAGAGACCTTTGGAAATAAGAGAACCACTTGTATGAACATCAAGAGCTCAGATGGGAACCCAGTTCTAAGCAAAGAAGGGAAGGCAGAAAGGTGGAAGGAGTATATAGAGGGTCTATACAAGGGCGATGTACTTGAGGACAATATTATGGAAATGGAAGAGGATGTAGATGAAGATGAAATGGGGATACGATAATGCGTGAAGAGTTTGACAGAGCACTGAAAGACCTGAGTCGAAAACAAGGCCCCCGGAGTAGACAACATTCCATTGGAACTACTGACGGCCTTGGGAGAGCCAGTCATGACAAGACTATACCATCTGGTGAGCAAGATGTGTGAAACAGGCGAAATTCCCTCAGACTTCAAGAAGAATATAAAATTCCAATCCCATGGAAAGCAGGTGATGACAGATTTGAAAATTACCGAACTATCAGTTTAATAAGCCACAGCTGCAAAATACTAACACGAATTCTTTACAGACGAATGGAAAAACTAGTAGAAGCCGACCTCGAGGAAGATCAGTTTGGTTTCCGTAGAAATACTGGAACGCGGGAGGCAATACTGACCTTACGACTTATCTTAGAAGAAAGATTAAGGAAAGGGAAACCTACGTTTCTAGCACTTGTAGACTTAGAGAAAGCTTTTGACAATGTTGACTGGAATACTCTCTTTCAAAATCTAAAGGTGGCAGGGGTAAAATACAGGGAGCGAAAGGCTATTTACAGTTTGTACAGAAACCAGATGGCAGTTATAAGAGTCGAGGGACAGGAAAGGAAAGCAGTGGTTGGGAAGGGAGTAACACAGGGTTGTAGCCTATCCCCGATGTTATTCAATCTGTATATTGAGCAAGCAGTAAAGGAAACAAAAGAAAAATTCGGAGTAGGTATTCAAATCCATGGAGAAGAAATAAAAACTTTGAGGTTCGCTGATGACATTGTAATTCTTTCAGAGACAGCAAAGGATTTGGAAGAGCAGTTGAATGGAATGGTCAGTGTCTTGAAAGGAGGATATAAGACGAACATCAACAAAAGCAAAACGAGGATAATGGAATGTAGTCGAATTAAGTCGGGTGATTCTGAGGGAATTAGATTAGGAAATGAGACACTTAAAGTAGTATAGGAGTTTTGCTATTTGGGGAGCAAAATAACTGATGATGGTCGAAGTAGAGAGGCTATAAAATGTAGACTGGCAATGGCAAGGAAAGCGTCTCTGAAGAAGAGAAATTGGTTAACATCGAATATAGATTTAAGTGTCAGGAAGTCGTTTCTGAAAGTATTTGTATGGAGTGTAGCCATGTATGGAAGTGAAACACTGGCGATAAATAGTTTGGACAAGAAGAGAATAGAAGCTTTCGAAATGTGGTGCTACAGAAGAATGCTGAAGATTAGATGGGTAGATCACATAACTAATGAGGAGGTACTGAATAGAATTGGGGAGAAGATAAGTTTGTGGCACAACTTGACCAGAAGAAGGGATCGGTTGGTAGGGCATGTTCTGAGGCATCAAGGGATCACCAATTTAGTATTGGAGGGCAGCGTGGAGGGTAAAAATCGTAGAGGGAGACCAAGAGATGAATATACTAAGCAGATTCAGAAGGATGTAGTTTGCAGTAGGTACTAGGAGATGAAGAAGCTTGCACAGGATAGAGTAGCATGGAGAGCTGCATCAAACCAGTCTCAGGACTGAAGACCACAACAACAACAACCTACGACAGAAGGTACGCACATTTAATAATACAATCTGATGTACACTGAAGCACCAAAGAAACTGGTATAGGCATGTGTATTCAAATACAGAGATATGTAAATAGGCAGAAGACGGTGGGTCGGCACCGCCTATATAAGACAACAAGTGTCTGGCGCAGTTGTTAGATCTGTTACTGTTGCTACAATGGCAGGTTATCAAGATTTAAGTGTGTCTGAACGTGGTGTTATAGTTGACACACGAGCGATGGGACATAGCATCTACGAGGTAGCGATGAAGTGGGGATCTTCCCGTACGACGATTTAACGAGTGTACCGTGAGTATCAGGAATCCAGTAAAACATCAAATCTCCGACATCGATGTAACCGGAAAAAGATCCTGCAAGAACTGGACCAACGACGACTGAAGATAATCGTTTAACGTGTCAGAAGTGCAACCCTCCCGCTAATTGCTGCAATTTCCAATACTGGGCTATCAACAAGAATCAGTGTGAAAACCATTCGACATCATCGATATGGGCTTTCGGAGCCGAAGGCCCACTCGTGTACCCTTGATGAATGCATGACAAAAAGCTTTACTTGTCGTCTGAGCCCATCAACACCGATATTAGACTGTTGATGACTGGAAACATGTTGCCTGGTCGGATCAGTCTCATTTAAAATTGTATTGCGCGGTTGTACGTGTACAGGTGTGGAGACAATCTCATGAATCCGTGGAACATGCATGTCAGCAGGGGAATGTTCAAGCTGGTGGAGGCTCTGTAATGGTGTGGGGCTTGTGCAGTTGGAGTGATATGGGACTCCTTACACGTCTAAATACGACTCTGACAGGTGACACGTACCTAAGCATGCTGTCTGATCACTTGCATCCATTCATGGTCGTTGTGCATTCCGAAGGACTTGGGCAATTCCAGCAAGACGATGCTACACGCCACACGTCGAGAATTACTGCAGAGTGGCTCCAGAAACACTCTTCTGAGTTTAAAAACTTTCGCTGGCTACGAAACTCCCCAGACATGAATACTATTGAGCATATCTGGGATGCCTTGCAACGTGCTGATTAAAAGAGATCTCTACCTCCTCGTACTCCTACGAATTTGTGGATAGCACTGCAGGATTCATAGTGTCAATTCCCTCCAGCACTACTTCAAACATTACTCGAGTCCATGCCACGTCGTGTTGCGGCACTTCTGTGTGCTTTCGGGGGCTCTACACGATATTAGGGGTGTGTAACAGTTTCCTTGACTCTTCAGTGTATATACGTAGTCCAAATTCTTACAGATCGCAGTCTGACAACAGAATGCAGCTTGATAGACTAAATTCAGACTAACTTGGAGCCCTTTCAGTTCTCTGTAACAAGTTACGTTTCTCCCGAAAGTTCTACATCTACATCTACGTGATTACCCTGCTATTCACAATAAAGCGTCTGGCAGAGGGTTCAATGAACCACCTTCAGCTGTCTCTCTATCGTTCCACTATCGAACGGGGCGCGTGAAAAACGAGCACTTCAATTTTTCTATGAGGGCCCTGAATGCTCTTGTTTTATCGTGATGATTATTTCTCTCTATGTAGGTGGGTGCCAGTAGTATGTTTTCGCAAACGGAGGAGAAAACTGATGATGGAAATTTCATGAGAAGATCCCGTCGCAACGAACAACGCCTTTGTTTTAATGATTGCCACTCCAATTCACGTATCATGTCTGTAGCATGATCTCCCCTGTTTCGCAATAATACAAAACGAGTTGCCCTTCTTTGAACTTTTTCAGTGTCATCCGTCAGTCCCACCTGATGCGGATCCCATACTACACAGCAAAAACTCCAGGATAGAGCGGACAAGCGTCGTGTAAGCAGTCTCTTTAGTAGACCTTTTGCACATTCTAAGTATTCTGCCAATGAATAGCAGTCTTTGGTTTGCTCTACCTACAATATTATCTATATGATCGTTACAATTTAAATTATTTGTAATTGTAATCCCTAAGTATTTAGTTGAGTTTACAGACTTCAGATTTGTGTGACTTTTCCCGTAATCGAAATTTAGCGGATCTCCTTTAGTACTCTTGTGAATAACTTCACACTTTTCATTATTCAGGATCAAATGCCATTTTTCGCACCACACAAACATCTATCTAAATCTTTTGCAATTCGTATTGGTCATCTGATGTCTTTACAGGACGGTAAATGATAGCATAATCTGCAAATAATCTAAGATGGCTACTCAGATTGTCTCCTATGTCGTTAATATAGATCAGGAACAGTAGAGGGCCTATAACACTTCCTTGGGAAACGCCAGATATTACTACGAAATTGGTGATACCTTGATGCCTCAGAACATGTCCTACCAACCGATCCCTTCATCTAGTCAAGTTGTGCCACAAATTCCTCTTCTCCCCAGTTCTATTCAGTACCTCCTCATTAGTGACGTGATCTACTCATCTAATCTTCACCATTCTTCTGTAGCACCACATTTCGAAAGGTTCTATTCTCTTATTGTCCAAACTATTTATCTCCATGATTCACTTCCACACATGGGTACACTCCACATAAATATTTCCAAAAACGACTTGCTGACACTTAAATCTGTACTCGATGTTAACAAATTTTTCTTCTTCAGAAAAGCTTTCCTTGCCATTGCCAGTCTACATTTTATATCCTTTTATCCTCTCTACTTCGACCATTATCAGTTATTTTGTTCCCCAAATAGCAAAACTCCTTTACTACTTTAAGTGTCTCATTTCCTAATCTAATTCCCTCAGAATCACCCGACTTAATTCGACTACATTCCATTATCCCCGTTTTGCTTTTGTTGATGTTCATCTTATACCCTCCTTTCAAGACACTGTCCATTCCTTTCAACTGCTCTTCCAAGTCCCTTGCTGTCTGTGACAGAATTACAATGTAATCAGCGAACCTCAAAGTTTTTATTTCTTCTCCATGGATTTTAATACCTACTCCGAACTTTCCTTTTGTTTCCTTGATTGCTTCCTCAATATACAGATTAAATTACATCGGGGATAGGCTACAACCCTGTCTCACTCTCTTCCCAACGACTGCTTTCCTTTCATGTCCCTCGACTCTTATAACTGCCATCTGCTTTCTGTAAAAATTGTAAATAGTCTTACGCTCCCTGTATTTTACCCCTGCCACCTTCAAAATTTGAAAGAGAGTATTCCAATGAACATTGTCAAAAGCTTTCTCTAAGTCTACAAATGCTGGAAACGTAGGTTTGCCTTTCCGTACTCTTTCTTCTAAGATAAGTCGTAGGGTTAGTATTGCCTCCCGTATTCCAACATTTCTACGGAATCTAAACTGATCTTCCCCGAAGTCGGCTTCTACCAGTTTTTCCATCCGTCTGTGAAGAACTCGTATTAGTATTTTGCAGCCATGACTTATGAAACTGATAGTTCAGTAATTTTTGCACCTGTCAACACCTGCTTTCTTTGGAATTGGAATTATTATATTCTTCTTGAAGTCTGAGGGTATTTCACTTGTCTCATACATCTTGCTCACAAGACGGTAGAGTTTTGCCAGGTCTTGCTCTACCAAGGCTGTCAGTAGTTCTGAATGAATGTTTTCTACGCCCGGGGCCATTTTTCGACTTAGGTCTTTCAGTGCTCTGTCAAACTCTTCACGCAATATCATATCTCCCATTTCATCTTCATCTACATCCTCTTCCATTTCCATAGTGTTGCGCTCAAGTGCATCGTCCTTGCATAGAAGCTTTATATACTCATTCCACATTCCTGCTTTCCCCTCTTTGCTTAAAACTGGTTTTTCGGCTGAGCCCTTGATATTCATACAAGTGGTTCTCTTTTCTCCAAAGGTCTCTAATTTTTCTGTAGGCAGTGTCTCTCGTACCCCTAGTGATATATACTTCTACGTCCTTACACATGTCCTCTAACCATCCCTGCTTAGCTATTTTGCACTTCCTGATGATCTCATTTTTGAGGCATTTGTATTTCTTTTTCCTGCATCATTTACTGCATTTTTATATTTTCTTATTTCATCAATTAAATTCAATATAACTTCTGTTCCCCAAGGATTTCTACTATCCCTCGTCTTTATACCTACTTGATCCTCTGCTGCCTTCACTATTTCATCTCTCAAAGCTACCCATTCTTCTCCTACTGTATTTCTTTCCCCCGTTCTTGTTCAATTGTTCCCTAATGCTCTCTCTGAAACTGTCTACAACCTTCTTTCAGTTTATCAAGGTCCCATCTCTTTAAATTCCCACCTTTTCGCAGTTTCTTCAGTATTACTCTGCAGTTCATAACGACCAGATTGTGGTCAGAGTCCACATCTGCCCCTGGAAACGTCTTACAATTTAAAACCTGATTCCTAAATCACTGCCTTACCATTACATAATCTGTCTGAAACCTTCCAGTGTCGTCAGGGCTCTTCCACGTGTACAACTTTCTTTCATGATTCTTAAACCAGGTGTAGCCATGATTAAGTATTTTAAAAGAGGACGGACAAACGTAGTGTAGGCAGTCTCCTTAGTAGGTCTGTTACATTTTTTAAGTGTCCTGCCAATAAAACACAGTCTTTGGTTCGCCTTCCCCCACAACATTTCCTATGTATTCCTTCCAATTGAAGTTGTTCGTAATTGTAATAGCTAGATACTTAGTTGAATTTACGGCTTTTAGCTCAGAATGATTTATCTAGTAACAGAAGTTTAACGAGTTCCGTTTAGCACTCATGTGGATGACCTCACACTTTTCGTCATTTAGAGTCAACTGCCACTTTTCGCACCGTTCGATATTTCTTCTAAATTGTATTGCAGTTTATTTTGATCTTCTGATGACTTTATTAATCGATAAATGACCTCGTCATCTGCAAACAACAGAAAACAGCTGCTCAGCGTGTCTCCCAAATCTTTTAAATAAATAAGAACAGCAAAGGGCCTATAACACTACCTTATGGAACGCCAGAAATCACTTCTGTTTTACTCGATGTCTTTCCGTCAGTTACTACGAACTGTGACCTTTATGACAGGAAATCACAAATCCAGTCACATAACTGAGACGATACTCCATAAGCACGCAATTTCACTACGAGCCCCTTGTGTGGTACAATGTCAAAAGCCTTCCCGAAAGCCAGAAATACGGAATCGATTTGAAATCCTTTGTCAATAGCACTCAACACTTCATGTGAATAAAGATATAGTTGTGTTTCACAGGAACGATGTTTTCTAAAGCCATGTTGACTAGTTGTGTTTCACAGGAACGATGTTTTCTAAGCCCATGTTGACTGTGTATCAATAGACCGTTTTCTTCGAGGTAATTCATAACTTTCGAACACAATATATGTTCTAAATTCCTGCAGCATATCGACGTTAACGATATGGGCCTGTAATTTAGTGGATTACTCCTACTACCTTTCTTGAATATTGGTGTGATCTGTACAACTTTCCAGTCTTTAAGTACGGATCTTTCGTCGAGCGAACTGCTGTATATGATTGTGAAGTATGGAGCTAATGCATCAGCATACTCGGAAAGGAATCTCATTGGTATACAGTCTGGACCAAAAGACTTGCTTTTATTAAGTTATTTAAGTTGTTTCACTACTCCGAGGATATTTACTTTTACCTTACTCATGTTGGCAGCTGTTCTCTACTCGAATTCTCTAATATTTACTTCGTCTTCTTTTGTGAAGGCATTTCAAAAGGCTGTATTTAGTAACTCTGCTTTGGTAGCAGTGTCTTGGATAGTATCTCCATAGCTATCGCGCAGAGAAGGCAGTGATTGTTTATTGCCGCTAACATACTTCACATATGACCAGAATCTCTTTGGATTCTGCTGGGTTTCGAGACAAAGTTTCGTTGTGGAAACTGTTTTAGGCATCTCGCATTGAAGATCGCCAATCTTGGGGATTTTGCGTCTGTTTAAATTTGACATGTTTGTTTCGTTGTTTCTGCAACAGTGTTGTAACCCGTTTTGTGTACCAAGGAGGATCATCTACGTCGTTTGTTAATTTATTTGGTATAAATCTCTCAATTGCTGCCGATATTATTGCTTTGAATTGAAGCCATATCTGGTCTACACTTACGTTATTAATTTTAAATGAGTGGAGATTGTCTCTCAGGAAGGTGTCAAGTGAATTTTTATCTGTTTTTTTTTTAACAGGTATATTTTTTGCTTATTTTTCTCGAATTTGGGGATAACAGTATTCAATCTCGCTACGACAACCCCGTGTTCACTAATCCTTGGATCGGTTTTGATGCTCGTTATTAACTCAGGATTATTTGTTGCCCAAGAGGTCAAGTGTTTGATTCTGATTTCGTCATTATAACCCTGTATTCACCTGACCAGAAGTCTTTTTCCTCCTGCCACCGAACTTTACTAATTCCCACTACATCTAACTTAAACCTATCCATTTCCCTGTTTAAATTTTCTAACCTACATGCCTGATTAAGGGATCTGATATTCCATGCTCCTATCCATACAACGCCCGTTTTGTTTATCCTGATAACGATGTCCTCCTGAGTAGTCCCCACCCGGAGATCCGAATGGGGGACTATTTTACCTCCGAAACATTTTACCCAAGAGGACGCCATCATAATTTTACTATACAGTAAAGCTGCATGACCTCGGGTAAAATTACGGCTGTAGATTCCCCTTTCTTTCAGTCGTTCAAGTAACAGCACAGCAAGGCCGTTTTGGTTAATGTTACAAGGCCAGTTCAGCCAATCATCCAGACTGTCGCCCCTGCAACTACTGAAAAGGCTGTTGACCCTCTTCAGGAACCACACGTTTGTCTGATGTCTCAACAGATATCCCTCCGCTGTGGTTGCACTTACGGTACGGCTATGTGTGTCGCTGAGGCACGCAAGCCCCCCACCAACGGCAAGGTCCATGGTTCTAAAAATATGGAATAAATTTGACATCCCCTGTCGATAGCACTCATTACTTCACGAGTATAAAGAGCTACGTATGTTTCACAAGAACGATGTTTTGTGAATCCGTGCTGACTATGTTTCAATAAATCGTTTTCTTCGAGGTAATTCATAATGTTCGAACACAATATATGTTCTAAAACCCTATTCTTGAAATTATTTGTTCAAGTTGAACATAAAAGGGCGTCTGGTTTTTGAGTTACTAACAGTTTTGGGTGAAATTACATTGTGCTTACAAAAACCTGAGAAATAAAATAATATCGCAGATTATTTTATATAGTTACTAAAATAAATTCAACAATTTCAAAATATGTGGCGTTAAAAGGTTTACATATTTTTAACTTTTATATAAAATTAGTTATTTCTCAAGAAGTTAAGTATGTTTCTGAAATATAGTGATGGTTCTTAGTTTGACGAATACTCGAGTTTGACAAACAATAAAGTTTTATTTAACACACAAAGGGAGTTAATGACATTTGGCTATTACTGAGTATTGATTTACATTGATGGTGAAACACTGATAATCTGTAGCGGATTCGAACTCGGTTCCCATAGTCAATCTTTTAAAGATCCTACTACCGCCGTATCGAGCGACCGAATCGTCTTATCGATTGTTGGTAGTGGTTTTCCCC
This sequence comes from Schistocerca gregaria, assembly GCF_023897955.1. Lineage (NCBI taxonomy): Eukaryota > Metazoa > Arthropoda > Insecta > Orthoptera > Acrididae > Schistocerca > Schistocerca gregaria. The sequence goes on along the minus strand of NC_064931.1, from coordinate 648,111,720 downwards.
AGTTCAGTCCGTAGAGGGTCAGTATACTGCAGGAATCTTCTTCAGTAACCATGTCTCATACCCGGAACGCCCCAGTCAGCAGGAAGGTCAGGAAAAAACGAACCTAAATAATTAGCGGTTTGGATCCTGCACTTTCGGTGGCGGCTGAAAGCCGTACGTGTCGTCGTCAGCAAGGACCAAAAATAGACACCGGCAGTCACCGCAACAGACTAGGCAGATGCTCCGACCACTAAGCCATACGGGCACTATGGTCAGCCCACCTGACCTCCCGTCAGAGCCAAATTCTCAACTTATCCACCCACTACTGACGTAGCCCCTGATCATCGCGACGTTTCGCCGATTCCCGTAACAGTTCGAGAATGACATGCATCTGCACTGGGAAGGATCAGTGGCCATCCTCGCTTTAACAATATATATTGTGTCTGTTCCTTCGGACACATACAGTAAAATTGTACTTATCATAACATAAATTAAATGTAAAAAATAATCAAGTCCATGGGGCATTAGTTATGAATGATATGGGAAAAATATAAAAGTCGGATTGCGCTTCACATAGTACATACTACACTCCTGGAAATTGAAATAAGAACACCGTGAATCCATTGTCGCAGGAAGGGGAAACTTTATTGACACATTCCTGGGGTCAGATACATCACATGATCACACTGACAGAACCACAGGCACATAGACACAGGCAACAGAGCATGCACAATGTCGGCAGTAGTACAGTGTATATCCACCTTTCGCAGCAATGCAGGCTGCTATTCGCCCATGGAGACGATCATAGAGATGCTGGATGTAGTCCTGTGGAACGGCTTGCCATGCCATTTCCACCTGGCTCCTCAGTTGGACCAGCGTTCGTGTTGGACGTGCAGACCGCGTGAGACGACGCTTCATCCAGTCCCAAACATGCTCAAGAGGGGACAGATCCGGAGATCTTGCTGGCCAGGGTAGTTGACTTACACCTTCTAGAGCACGTTGGGTGGCACGGGATACATGCGGACGTGCATTGTCCTGTTGGAACAGCAAGTTCCCTTGCCGGTCTAGGAATGGTAGAACGATGGGTTCGATGACGGTTTGGATGTACTGTGCACTATTCAGTGTCCCCTCGACGATCACCAGAGGTGTACGGCCAGTGTAGGAGATCGCTCCCCACACCATGATGCCGGGTGTTGGCCCTGTGTGCCTCGGTCGTATGCAGTCCTGATGGTGGCGCTCACCTGCACGGCGCCAAACACGCATACGACCATCATTGGCACCAAGGCAGAAGCGACTCTCATCGCTGAAGACGACACGTCTCCATTCGTCCCTCCATTCACGCCTGTCGCGACACCACTGGAGGCGGGCTGCACGATGTTGGGGCGTGAGCGGAAGACGGCCTAACGGTGTGCGGGACCGTAGCCCAGCTTCATGGAGACGGTTGCGAATGGTCCTCGCCGATACCCCAGGAGCAACAGTGTCCCTAATTTGCTGGGAAGTGGCGGTGCGGTCCCCTACGGCACTGCGTAGGATCCTACGGTCTTGGCGTGCATCCGTGCGTCGCTGCGGTCCGGTCCCAGGTCGACGGGCACGTGCACCTTCCGCCGACCACTGGCGACAACATCGATGTACTGTGGAGACCTCACGCCCCACGTGTTGAGCAATTCGTCGGTACGTCCACCCGGCCTCCCGCATTCCCACTATACGCCCTCGCTCAAAGTCCGTCAACTGCACATACGGTTCACGTCCACGCTGTCGCGGCATGCTACCAGTGTTAAAGACTGCGATGGAGCTCCGTATGCCACGGCAAACTGGCTGACACTGACGGCGGCGGTGCACAAATGCCGCGCAGCTAGCGCCATTCGACGGCCAACACCGCGGTTCCTGGTGTGTCCGCTGTGCCGTGCGTGTGATCATTGCTTGTACAGCCCTCTCGCAGTGTCCGGAGCAAGTATGGTGGGTCTGACACACCGGTGTCAATGTGTTCTTTTTTCCATTTCCAGTAGTGTATATTTTGAATATAGGTTATGGTAAATTGATATCTGTAGGACAATCAAATTTCGTATTTTTTGCAGAAACGCGCAACAATGTTATTACATTATCGCTCCTTAACATAGGATAGCTTGTAAGTACAAAAACCCAATCTTTCTAAATATCTTTCTTTAAGGACGTAGACTGAACTACTTGTGATATTTGTTGGAAACTAATAGATACGAAGTAGTAAAATAGAAATTAATACGTCAGTGCTGATAGTTTTTATTAATAATATTTTTTTCTTTTGAATAATGATCTGTATAAAATACAGATTTATGAGTTACCACTTTGAAACAGAATTTGCCTCACAAGTTTTTATTTCCACTTTATGACGTAACACTAGGATGATGCGGATCTTTTTCAGCAATTTTTGATAACGGTAATAAAAATGGTAAAAATGTGACTTACGAGGTATCACATGATAAGAAGCGTTTTGAACAAATTTGGAAAGGTATAAAATTTCGTAAATTCACCAGTGTATTGCGTAATTACATGAGTAACATGAATATCACGCTTTATAGGCGAAATCGTAACACACGTTACAGAAATTAAGGTGGAATCGCAATCTTCGGTTTACCCAGGAAATTGCCATAAATCTTGGTTTTTATAGAGACCAGCTTCAAAATTTAAGATTAGCTGATCTCTCTCCGTTATCGGGGAGTGCTATAGGCTACCTAGGCGCAATTCCATTCAAGCTAGTTGCTTCATAGCATCTGACATGAAAAAAAATGTAGACAGTCTGTAGGCACAGTCTTCTCCCTCTCACAGCTCTGCACATTTTTCACACTTTTTACTGTGGTGATATTTTTTAGTCTAGACAGCTTATTTAGTGATAGTTCTTTAACGAAAGGTTAAGCGCTGTTGCGCTTGGCTAGAACTTAGATGGATCACCGTCCGGGTACGCCGAGTACTGTTGTCAAGCGGGGTGCACTCAGCCCTTGTGACGTAATTGAGGAGCTATTTTATTGAGAAGTAGCAGCATTGGTCACGAAAACTGACAGCGGACGGGAGGGCGGTGTGCTGACCACATGCCCCTCCGTATCCACATCCAGTGACGCCTAAGGGCTGAGGATGATTGCCACCGAGATTAACTCCGAAAGTATGATAATAGATGAAACGTTTGTGGGACAAAAGTTGCATGGGACAACGGGGGCCATAATATGACGTTGGTGTTTTGTTGCTAGGTGGGGTCACGTCAGAGATATGAAGGTCAACGTTGTTTTTTTTTTTTAAATGGAATGCTATAGCTTGGTACTTCCTTTCTGACAGCGGCTATCGAGACGAATCCAATGATGTCTAACATTAAGGTCTTTGAAGATCCACGAAGGTCAAAAAGGTAGCGTCAACGTCCATTTACAGCAGGTGTTCGAAGTGATGACCATAGGCACTAATGCAGTGCTGCAATATTCTTATCACGGATTGAGTAGTATTCCTTATCACTTCGGCACTTATCGAAGCACATGCTCTGACAATTCTCTCTCGTACATCGTTCAAATAGTAAATATATGCCGAATACGGCGCATCCATCTCACGTGCCATTGACATGTAAACACCACTCGACGGTTTCAATAATGACTCTGAGCACTTCGGGACTTAACATCTGAGGTCATCAGGCCCCTAGAACTTAGAACTACTTAAATCTAACTAACCTAAGGATATCACACACATCCATGCTCGAGGGAGGATTCGAACCTGTGACCGTAGCAGTCACGCGGTTCCGGACTGAAGCGCCTAGAACCGCTGGCCCACCGCGGCCGGCTCGACGGTTCCGCAATACAACACTAATAGAAACGGTAAGACTAGTACCGTCGAATCAAGCGAATGTAAATGATGTATTCCTTTGAAGAACAAGTCGATATGCTTCCCATTTACAGAGAATGCCAACGAAATTCAGTTAGAGCTAGAGACTTATACACTGAAACATATCCTCAACGTACTCACCCTAAACGTCGTACATTTAAATATGTGTATGATAAATTGAGAACAACTGGATCTTTAACGCATTGGAAACATATCCGAAAAAGGAAAGTTACTTAGGAGGAAACGGAAATTGGTACTCTTGCCACTGTCGTTCGAGACCCCTATGTTAGTTTGCGTCAAATCGCAAGGGAATCTGGCATGATCCAGAGTAGTGATGTTCGTGTTATGCATCGGGATAAATATCATCCATATTATAAAGACGTTCCAATTACACCTGAAGATATGCGAGAGAGAATTGTCAGAGCATATGCTTCGATAAGTGCCGATGTGATGAGGAATACCATTCAATCCATGGTAAGAAGATTGCAGCACCATATTGATACATATGACCACCACTTCGAACACATTCTGTAAATGGACGTTCATGCCACCTTTTTGATCTTCGTTGACCTTCAAAGAACTTACTGTTACACGTCATTTGATTCGTCTCGATAGCCGCTATTAGAAAATAAGTACCAGACTATAGCACGCTTTTAAAAAACCAAAGATGACCTTCATATCTCTGACGCGACCCCACCTAGTAACAAAAAACCAACGTCATATTGTGGCCCCCGTTGTGCCATGGAACTTTTGTCGCACAGACTTTTCAGCTGCTATCATACTTTCGGAGTTATTCTTGGCGGCAATAGTTAGTGACTCACAGTGTATAAACATTACTGAGTTAGCTAAATGTTAGGTCACTTAATATTTCTCAACGAAAGATTTTGTTTTCTGCTGCGTGTAGTCGCCGCGTTGTTTAGGGCGCCATGTCACGGATTGCGCGGCCCCTCCCGCCGGAGGTTCTAGTTCTCCTTCAGGCATCGGCGTGTGTTTTGTTCTTAGCATAAGTTAGTTTAAGTAGTGTGTAAGTCTAGGATCCGATGATCTGAGCAGTTTGGTCCCTTAGGAATGCACACACATTTGAACATTTGTTGTTTTCTGTACTTGATTTAGCTGGCACTACAATAGAGATCAACGTTAGGTTACGGTGCGTTCGCTATTGAAGTATAAAGTGTAGCAGCACAATTAGTTATTTTTATCTCCTAACTTGATAAAAAGGCTGCAACAGCCCTTTATAAAAATTTATTTATAAAATATTGAGCATTCTGTACTGCAATACTGCAGTACTTAACTTTACTGTCCTTGGATCAACGACTGGTATCACTATTTACACTTAACCATGCATCTTAATAACGATTAAATGCTGTCCGTGTCAACTACTTCCGTACAACTTCTGCCTTCCGCGGAATCATGGACACAGATCAATACAGCTCTTCAGCGTTTTTTATGGTCATTTGAGTGATCAAGTTCGTAAAACATTATTTTATCCGAGAAAAGGTTAAGTCACGCTGTCTTTCGTCAATGCATCGCATACGCGTTACAATCAGGTAGTAATAAGTAGGCTACTTTTCTGTCTTTTTTACAGTATATTTTGATTCATACATCGCGAGTGATTTATTCAAGGAATATAAATACCGATTTCTACGTATAGCTACGTCTATGTGCTCAATTCATAGTTTAGTAGTGATACTGCTTCCTACGCGTTCAGCTCGATGCGCACTATGTTTTAAGCGACTAATACCCGGGTTTATAAATGTATGAAATGCGTTTACACTTCGACACTACGAAGCACACATCACTTAAAAATCTGAATTGCACCATCGTTATCCCAAACAAAAATATTTAATACGTGAATGCTGGTAAGAGTTTACTCTCCTGGCCAAAGCAACTGAGCTTCTGTGCCATGTAAACAAAAATAAGTCCATTTCATTGCATTATTACCTTCAACGCAAGTAAGTACGAAGAAACAGCGAGTTAATCTTATAGCTGTGTGTGTGTGTGTGTGTGTGTGTGTGTGTGTGTGTGTGTGTGTGTGTAGAAGTCAGTGAGTGGCAGTTGAGAACAGCACAAAATTCTCGCAGTGCTGTCCTAGGCAAAAGCGTTTTACCATTGCCTTCATCTGGACTATTATGAACACCACACGTTGATCTACTTCATGCTCATAGCTGTGATGACTGCCTGTGTAGTACAGGGAATGGCCGAAACTGTGCTCTTACACAGAGGCATCCGAAGTCGTCGCCCCACACAACAGATGGGTCATCAGCAACACTGTCACATGTCTCCTCTCCATTTGGTACTCCAGAGATATTGCGAAATGAATCCAGGTCAGCAGGTCATTGGTGCACAGTCGAGTGACAGGGACTTTACGCCACAAACTTTACTGCTACTGTTTTCTTCTTCTTCTGTGCTTTTCCCATTTCACTGCGGGGTTGGCATTGTAATATAGGTTTTGGCAATGTTATTGGTAAGTGCTGACAAGATGGCCTTCCTGCTGCCACCACTCCCCGCAGGACGGAATCAGTGTACCCAAACCTTCTGCGTCTAGAGTAAGTCTCGCGTTTTATAAATGTTTGAGTACCGTGTATATGAGGTGCAGCGTGGGTACCAGGCCAGTATTTACCTAGGAAACCTCCAAAAACTCACATCCAGGCTGGACAGCTCACCAGCCCCCGTCATTAATCCGCAGCTCGAATTTGAGTTGAAGCAGGTTCAACTCCCCGAATCCCAGAAGCGGTGCGTTTGCGCGCTCAGCTATCCAGGTGGGTACGACTTTTACTACTCTTACCGGCTAAATACTGGTGATGATATTTTTCCCACCACCTGGATTCGAGTCAGCTACCTCTAGATTGAGCATCACTACGGAACTAGAGTGCCGCAGAAATGGATAAAGAAAGCACCCTCAAGCTTTTACTAATTTTTATACAGTAATGCTGACAAATACACCAACAAACAGCTGAATAAGTCAAAGATTCCTTTAACACTGCCTAACTTCAACTTTTGTGTGTTTGAGCAATGCTATTCCTAGTAGCTCGGAATCTACAAGTCACCGACCCATCAGCAATTCTCAGAAAGCGGACTGCGCTATGATTGCGATAAAAGACGCCTCTGCAGCATCCCTGACGGGCTCAATGGTGGGCCCTAGTACATTTAAGAGTACAATGACGACCAGCCAGCAGCCGTGCACTTGTGGTAAAATATGGACACAGTGCAGGAATGACTGTAGAGGTGAGAACCAGTGATATGGGTGCGGTCTAACGCACTTAGGTCTATAGTCTCAATGGCCCTCAGCACGACTAACAAAGAGACAGCTACAACAAAATTTGACATCAGGATTACGAGCTGCGTCAGTATTCTCTTCTCCAACAGGAACACTATTTCTCGAACATGTTACCTAATCATTAACAAAACCTTGTATTTAAACGATTGCTATTCACTTTTAATTATCTAGATTTTATGTACATTATATTGAAGCCCCAAAGAAACTGGTATAGACACGCGTATGTAAACAGACAGAAGACGGCGCTGCGGTCGGAAACGTCTATATAAGACAACAAGTGCCCGGTGCAGTCGAAAGATCTGTTACTGCTACTGCTACAATGGCAGGTTATGAAGATTTAAGTGAGTCTGAACGTGATGTTATAGTCGGCGCACCAGCGATGGGACACAGCATCTCCAAGGAGGTGATGAAGTAGGGATTTTCCCGTACGACCATTTCACGAGTGTACCGTTAATATTAGGAATCTGGTAAAACATCAAATCTCCGACATCGCTGCGCCGGAAAAAACGTCCTGAGAGCGGGACCGATGACGACTGAAGAGAATCGCTCAAAGTGACAGAGGTGAAACGCTTCCGAAAATTGCTGCAGACTTCAGTACTGGACTATTAAAAACTGTGAGCGTGCAAACCATTCAACGAATCATCTTCGATATGCGCTTTCGGAGCCGAAGGCCCACTCGTGTACCCAAGATGACTGCACGACACAAAGCTTTACGCCTCGCCTGGACCCGTCAACACCGACATTGGACTGTTGATGACTGGAAACTTGTTGTCTGGTCGGATGAGTCTCGTTTAAAATTGTATCGAGCGGATGGTCGTGCACGGCTTAGGAGACAACATCATGAATCCATGGACCATGCATGTTAGCAGGGGACTGTTTAAGCAGGTGGAGGCTCTGTAATGGTGTGGGACGTGTGCAGATGGAGTGATATGAGACCCCTTATACGTCTAAATACGACTCTGACAGGTGACACGTACGTAAGCATCCTATCTGATCACCTGCATCCATTCATCTTCATTGTGTATCCCGACGGCCACGGGCAATTCCAGCACGACAATGCACACGCCACACGTCCAGAATTACTACAGAGTGGCTCCAGAAACACTCTTCTGAGTTTAAACACTTCCACTGGCTACGAAACTCCCCACACGTGAAAATTATTGAGCATATCTGGGATGCCTTGCAACTTGCTGTTCAGAAGAGATCGCCACCCACTCCTACTCTTAAGGATTTATGGACAGCGCTGCAGGATCCATGGTGTCCATTCCCTCCAGCACTACTTCAAACATTACTCGAGTCCACGACACCTCCTGTTGCGGCACTTCTGCGTTCAAAAATGGTTCAAATGGCTCTGAGCTCTATGGGACTTAACTGCTGAGGTCATCAGTCCCCTAGACTTAGAACTACTTAAACCTAACTAACCTAAGAACATCACACACATCCACGCCCGAGGCAGGATTCGAACCTGCGACCGTAGTGGTCGCGCGGTTCCAGACTGTAGCGCCTAGAACCGCTCGGCCACAGCGGCCGGCACTTCTGTGTGCTTGCGGGGGCTCTGCACGATATTTGGTGAGTGTACAACTTTCTTTGGCTCTTCAGTGTAAATGATAGGTTGAAACAACTGTGACAACAACTTTAGTTACCAGGATATTCAAACGTACAGTATTTTTTCAATAGTTATTACCTTGGTAATAAAATATGTTATTGTCATCCACATTTGAGTAACCCGTAAAATACTTCGTTAGTTTTTGTACTGTTTTCTTTTTAATTCCGTGACTGCCGTTACCAATTCATGATATGGCTTTTCGACCAGGACTTATCAGAAATGCACCATATGTATTTTGAAGTAATTTTGTAACTGATTAATTTTTTGTGTCGTTTAATACGCTCTTTTTTTCCTTAAACTCTTGTGATCTCCTCTAGAGTATTTCACCCCCACTTATTCAAGATGTATTGCTAGTTTGTGATCTACGTAAAATTTGAATAATCTGTTTCATTCTTCATTACCAAATTAACTGAAACATCTATATTTCATTAACTTCTCGTGGTTGGGATTCAGAGTCATATAATATTTCTTAAAAGACATCATAGTCACCGTTGATTGTTTAAAATGTGTATTGGTACTATTGCAATTTCGGCCTTATGGCCATTTTCAAGTAACACTGCAAAGTCACATTCTGTCAGAATATAATACAGGGTGATTCAAAAAGAATACCACAACTTTAAAAGTGGGTATTTAATGAAAGAAACATAATATAACCTTCTGTTATACATCATTACAAAGAGTATTTAAAAAGGTTTTTTTCACTCAAAAACAAGTTCAGAGATGTTCAATATGGCCCCCTCCAGACACTCGAGCAATATCAACCCGATACTCAAACTCGTTCCACACTCTCTGTAGCATATCAGGCGTAACAGTTTGGATAGCTGCTGTTATTTCTCGTTTCAAATCATCAATGGTGGCTGGGAGAGGTGGCCGAAACACCATATCCTTAATATACCCCCATAAGAAAAAATCGCAGGGAGTAAGATCAGGGCTTCTTGGAGGCCAGTGCTGAAGTGCTCTGTCACGGGCTGCCTGGCGGCCGATCCATCGCCTCGGGTAGTTGACGTTCAGGTAGTTACGGACAGATAAGTGCCAATGTCGACTCTCCATACAGTTGATTGTGGAATTTGCAGCTCTCTGCTAGCTTTACGAGTCGATTTTCCTGGGCTGCGAACAAATGCTTGCTGGATGCGTGCTACATTTTCATCACTCGTTCTCGGCCATCCAGAACTTTTCCCTTTGCACATACACCCATTCTCTGTAAACTGTTTATACCAACGTTTAATACACCACCTATCAGGAGGTGTGACACCATACTTCGTTCGAAATGCACGCTGAACAACTGTCGTCGGTTCACTTCTGCCATTCGGGAGGACGAAGGTTCAATCCCGCGTCCGGCCATCCTGATTTAGGTTTTCCGTGATTTCCCTAAATCTCTCCAGGCAAATGCTGGGATGGTTCCTTCGAAAGGGCACGGCCGACTTCCTTCCCCGTTCTTCCGTAATACGCTGAGACCGATGACCTCGCAGTTTGGTCTCTTCCCCCAAACAACCAACCAACCAATCACTTCTGCCGTACTCAATAACACTAAAAGCTTTCTGTTGAGCGGTCGCCATCTTAGCATCAACTGACGCTGACGCCTAGTCAACAGCGCCTCAAGCGAACAAATGTACAACTAAATGAAACTTTATAGCTCCCTTAATTCGCCGACAGATAGTGCTTAGCTCTGCCTTTTGTCGTTGCAGAGTTTTAAATTCCTAAAGTTGTGGTATTCTTTTTGAATCACCCTGTACTATCTGACAGGAGTACACGTCGTCGTCAAAATGTAGCCTTTTGACTACGACATGTACTCATGTCACATAGTTTTATATTCCAACAGAATGTGACTTTGCAGTGTTACTTGAAAATGGCCATAAGGCCGAAATTGCAATAGTACAAATAAATATTTTAAACAGTCAATGGCAACTATGATGTCTTTTAAGAAATCTATTTTTCAGCCACGTTGTGTATCTAGTGCTATTATGTCCTTAGCTAAATTCTCTTAAACTGCGTTATTCGATGTTTTATCACGCAACAAGATTCATAATTCTCTAGCAAGATGTTCAGCGTTTCCATCGAGTTTGACTCATTTTGTCACAGCGCCGAGACATTTATTTTTCTCTTAAATCTCTCTTAATTTGTATCGTACCGCTTTAATCTTTATAGACAAATCTTGTAATAGCGATCTTCCTAAAAAATACAGGTATGTTCCTTGTTATATTCTCAAGATAACTGTCGTTACTGCGTGACTTGCAGCAGTGTTGCATAACATATAATGCCCACTGCCCACATATCATAAGCAGCTATGTGTACACTATCTGATCAAAAATCTACGAATACCTCTATGTGCCTCTGAATTGACCATTAGACGTCACGAGAGGCGGACCTATCAGTACACCATGTGATCAAAAGTATCCTGACACCGCCCAAAACATACGTTTTTCATATTAGGTGCATTGCGCTGCCACATACTGCCACGTACTCCATATCAGCAACCTCAGAGGTCATTAGACATCGTGAGAGAGCAGAATGGGGCGCTCCGCGGAACTCACGGACTTCGAACGTGGTCACTTTCGTCATACGTCAGTACGCGAGATTTCCACAGTCCTAAACATCCCTAGGTCCACTGTTTCCGATGTCATAGTGAAGTTGAAACGTGAAGGGAGACGTACAGCACAAAAGCGTACAATCCGACCTCGTCTGTTGACTGACAGAGATCGCCGGCAGTTGAAGAGGGTTGTAATGTGTAATGGGCAGACTTCTACGTAGACCATCACACAGGAATTCCAAACTACATCTGGATCCACTGCAAGTACTATGACAGTTAGGCGGGAGGTGAGAAAACCTGGATTTCTTCGTCGAGTGGCTGCTCATAAGCCACACATCAAGCCGTTGGGTGCCAAACGACGCCCTCGCTTGGTGTAAGGAGCATAAGCCTTGGACGATTGAACATTGGAAAAACGTTGTGTGGAATGACGAATCACGGTACACAATGTGGCGATCCGATGGTAGTGTGTGGTTATGGCGAATGCCCGGTGAACATCATCTGCCATCGTGTGTAGCGCCTACAGTAAAATTCGGTGTTGGTGGTGTTATGGTGTGGTCGTGTTTTTCATGGAGGGGGCTTGCACCCCTTGTTGTTTTGCGTGGCACTATCACAGCACAGGCCTACATTGATATTTTAAGCACCTTCTTGCTTCCCACTGTTGAAGAGCAATTTGGTGATGGTCACTGCATCTTTCAACTCGACCGAGCACCTGTTCATAGAGGACGGCCTGTGGTGGAGTGGTCCTACAGAACACCTTTGGGATGTTTTGGAACGCCGACTTCATGACAGGCCTCACCGACCGACATCACTATCTCTCCTCAGTGCAGCACTCCGTGAAGAATGGCCTGTCATTCCCCAATAATCCTACGAGGACTTGCTGGAACGTATGCCTGCGAGAATGGAAGCTGTCATCAAGCCTAAGGGTGGGCCAACACCATATTTAATTCCAGGATTACCGATAGAGGGCGCCACGAACTTGTAAGTCATTTTCAGCCAGGTGTGCGGATACTTTTCATCGCATAGTGTATAAAAGGAGGTGTGGAGTATTTTGTTATCGGCTGAAGAGCAGCTACGTTGCTACTGCCAGCCCGCTTCCTGAATGGGAGCGAAATGACAATAAAGAAAAAAAAAGATGAGTTGTCAATGGGAAAGCAGTAACAGCATAATGGGTCGACCAGGATAGCTCGGTGACTTCGAACATGGCCTAGTCATTATATGTCACCTGAGTAATAAATCTATCAGGGACATTTCAACCCTTTTAAACAGCACAGCCAGCACAATGACTTTGCACAGGGAATTAAAAAGAATGTGGTACAATGGTCGAGTAACTCCTCATAAATTACACATTTCTGTAGTGAATGCTAAGCGACGCTTAAGATGGTCTAAAGAACGACGCCACTGCACAGTAGATGACTGGAAACGAGTCATCTGAAGTAGTGAATCGCGGTACATCCTGCGGCAATCTGATAGAAGTGTCTGGGTTTGGCGAATGACTGGAGAACGTTATTTACCGTTTATTGCCGATAATGAAGTATGAAGGAGGTGGTGTTACGATATGGGGGTGCTTTTCGTGGTTTGGTTGTTGTTCCCTTATTGCACATAATAAAACGCTAAATGCGGAAGGATATGAACTCATTTTACAACACTGTGTGCTGCATACAGTAGACGAACAGTTTGCAGGCGACGATGGTGTTAATATGACAGTTCACGCTGTCATATAGCACCATATGTGAGGCATTGGTTTGTGGACCTTGGCATTGGTGAAATGAATTGGCCTGCACACAGACCTGACCCGAATCCAATGGAACACTTTTAGGGTAAGTTGGGATGTCGACTTCGCTCCAGATCCCAGAGTACATCATTACCACTACGGGTTTCGTTCCTGAGGAAGAATGACCTGTTATTCCTCTACAGACACCTCATTGAACGTGTTCCCAGCAGTGTTCAAGCTGTCATAAAGGCGAGGTTGGGCAGACAGTATATTAATGAGCAATAATTTTGATCAGGTAGTGCATGTGGCGTCGGTTCCGTATGGCTCGACAAAGCCTTTAGACATCCCATGTACCTTATCGAACAGTCTGCACAGAAACTGGATACTTCATTCCAGGCCATTGACGTCGTTAACTGGCTAGCGTTCTCCACACGTTTCATTTGTTCCCACATCTAAAACTCCAGAGGACTCATGTCACAAGAGGGGCGTCGTGTCCCTCCAGAAGTTAAAGTATGTTGATCCATTCGGTAGTCGAGGGAGTACCGACAGGGTGATCTTGTGATTATGGCTTACCGCACTTCACGAAATGACTCCAAATCAGTGTCAATGATTTACATCTACATCTACATGGTTACTCTGCAATTCACACTTAAGTGGCTGGCAGAGGGTTCATCGAACTATTTTCATACTACTTCTGTACCATTCCACTTTAGAATTGTTTGTGGGGAAAAAGGAACACCTAAATATTTCCGTTCGAGCTCTGATTTCTCTTATTTTATTATGATGATCATTTCTCCCTACGTAGGTGGAATGAAACAAAATATTTTTACATTCGAAAGAGAAAGTTGGTGATTGAAATTTCGTAAATTGATCTCGCCGCAAAGAAAACCGCCTTGTTTCAGTGACGGCCACCCCAACTCGCGTATCATATTAGTAACACTCGCACCCCTATTGCGCGATAACACGAAACGAGCTGCCCCTCTTTGCACTTTTTCGATGTCCTCCGTCAATCCCGCCTGGTAATGATCCCATTTCACGCAGCAATATTCCAGCAGAGGACGGAAAAGTGTAATGTAGGCCGTCTCTTCAGTGGATTTGTCGCATGTTCTAAGTGTTCTGCCAACAATGCGCAGTCTTCGTTTCGCCTTCCCCACAATATTATCGATGTGGCTTTTCTAATTTAAGTTGCTTGTAATTGTAATTCCTAGGTATTTAGTCGAATTGGCAGCCTTTAGGTTTGTGCGATTTATCGTATACCCTAAATTTATCGGATTTCTTTTAGTATCCATGTGGATGACCACGCACTTTTCTTTGTTTAGTGACAATTGCCACTTTTCGCACCATACCGATATTCTTTCTAGATCATTTTTTAATTGGAATTGATCGTCTGATGATTTTACTAGATGGTAAATTACAGCGCCATTTGCAAACAATCTAAGAGGGCTGCTCAGATTATCACCTAGGTAATTTATGTAACTCAGGAAGTGTAGAGGGCCTATGACACTACCTTGCGGAACGCCAGACATCACTTCTGATCTAGTCGATGATTTACCGTTTATCACTACGAACTGTGACCTCTCTGAGAGGAAATCACGAATCCAGTCACACAACTGACACGATACTCCATATGCATGCAATTTGATTAATAGTCACTTGTGAGGAACGGCATCAAAAGCCTTCTGGAAATCTAGGAATATGGAATCGATCTGAGATCCCTTGTCGACAGCACTCATTACTTCATGGGAATAAAGAACTAGCTGTGTTGCACAAGAACGATATTTTCTGAATTCGTATTGGCTATGTATCAATAAGTCATTTTCTTCAAGGTGATTCATAATGTTCGAGTACAGTATATGTTCCAAAATCCTACTGCAAATTGTGGTCAGTAATATGGGTCTATAATTCAATGGGCTACTCCTATTTCCTTTCTTGAATATTGGTGTGACCTGTGCTACTTTCCAGTCTTTAGGAACAGACCTTCCGTCAAGTGAGCGGTTGTATACGATTGCTAAGAAAGGCGCTATTGTGTCTGCATACTCTGAAAGGAACATGATTGGTATACCATCTGGACCGGAAGACTTGCCGTTCTTAAGTGATTTGAGTTGTTTCGCAACATCTAAGATATCTACTTTTATGTCACTCATGCTAACAGCTGTTCTGGTTTCGAAACTGTACCATGTGAATTAACTCGTAGATAAGTGTGAGTGAATCCAATGGCTTTGCCACAATGGTAATACCAGTTCTTATCAGATCACCGAAGTTAAGCGCTGTTGGGATTGGGTAGCACTTGGCTGGGAGACCGGCCGGGTCTGCTGAGCACTGTTGGCAAGAGGGATGCATTCAATCCTTGCAAGGCCAGTTGAGGAGCTACTTGATTGAGAAGTAGTGGCTCTGGTCACGAAAACAGACAAGGGCCAGGAGATCGGTGTGCTGACAACATGTTCCCCATATTCGCATCCAATGACGCCCATCGGCTGAGGATGACACGGCGGTCGGTCGGGACCGTTGGGTCCGCCGAGGCCTGTTCGGACGGATAGTAAGTGTGAGTGATGTTCAAGTGTGCCGTCTTGAGCAAACGTGAGTTCGTTTGTGAAGGAAAACAGATGATACCAAATTCAGTACAGCAGTGTTAATATGCGAGAACCATGGTAGAAATCTACTTATGGAAGGAATTCAGCCTCGCATAGCTCCTGTACCTCGCTGCAGACTTTTCGTGTAGAAAAAATACGCCGCACAATAGGAAGATAATAATTTAACGTTCTATCGTCGACTTGGTCAGCAGAGTCGAAGCACGAGCGCACGGTCAAAGCCACTCAGGCATTTGGCTTATATACTTTTTACGGTCCAATTGTCGTGTATTCGGTGTCTACGTCTTGTAACACACGAGCTTGTTGGTAGGCGTCTGTACATTGCTGACTCGACTGTCACCCACACAGATGGGCAGTATTGACGCGCTGCAAATACCCTGGACCGTGGTTTCTGCCTGTCCGGAAGATGCCTCCCACACAGAAGCACTGCTTCTCTTCTATTGCCATTCATAGGATCATACATTAACAGCATGTCACCTTGTTCTTGGTTTTAATAACTCACTGTATTTTACACGCCTCCATCTACTAGAGCCTGTAAAGGTATTAGGCTTCTCACTATTTTATTTGGATATAAAAATGTAGTTATGGTAAATTCTGGCAGGTTGATACAATTTAGCATTTACAATCAAGACGTTTGTCTGCAGCATCTGAATGCTGCGATACTTTTCGTTTATATTTGTCACTTAGTTTACTTTCATTTATTTAGGCACAGATTACTTATCAAGGACTAATGATACGCTAATACAACTTTTTACTTCGAGTATTATAATAGTAATTCTTATGTTTATATTTCTTTTACGTTGCACTGTTTAGAACGTGTTGAATGTATTTTGAATTTAGATAATATTTCCATCAAATTTAGAAACAATTATAACAACAATGTAATAATAATTATTACCTTTTCTGTCTCCATTTGTTTGATACTTCGTACTTGAAAATTCATATTATCCTCTGTCATTATCATATCATCACACTGAGCATATTTTTAAATAAAGTTATAACATATCAATCACAATTTTTTGTCAGTATGCCCGATATTCCCTTTTGCTCCAGCCGGTCTGTTTTCCTTAAGGCAGCTCATCTCTAATGACCTTGTCGTCGAGGGGCTTTAAACTCTAGTCTTCCTCCCTTTGTTATTGCTAAATCATTTCCTACCCGCATCTATTTTGCAGTGTATAGCTTGTTATCTCCAGTAAACTATAATGTCTTTCATTTCGACGCTTCGTGACAGTACTGTCAAATGAAGTCCTATTTCATATTTTTCGAAAAACGTGTTTGTTGCACAGCAAAAGCAATCACTGCAAGTGAGTTAGGAAATATTTTGCCACTGAAAGTGCAATGATCGATTGGTTGCTCTTATATTTACTTAAAAGGAAATAAAGTTTATGGTTAGACTGTTACGTATGGAATGATATTCTCATGGACTCAAACTACCGTCGAAGTATTCAATTCATTCATATTATCATATAACGGTGCCCCAGTTGATTTCGCGGAAGCATAAATGACTCTTTTCTTGGCGATTAAAACATCACCCATCAGATGGAAAGTAAGAAAAGGACTGGCAAATGAAAGTTTCAAATATATTGGGTGGTATTCTACAGTTGAATTACGACTGAAGGTAGAGAGCGCGGTGCACATCAGATTGTATGCACGATAACATGCAATTACAAGACTAACAGAGCAGAAAAGAAAATCAAGCAAGTAAACGGAAAACCCAGACTATTTGCTTGCGCATGTCGATACGAGCTTGGAATAGGACGCACGTGATATCTTCTAAAATGTGAAAATAATAAACTGTCACTTTACATGAAAATGCTATATTTTCGTGTGGACATGTCGGAAAAATACCATACTTTAACTGCTTCTCTTTATTCAAGTCCTTCGAGTATTATTCTTGTCCAATACTACATTTACGCACAATGTATTCATTCAAAAAAAAAGTATAGTAGTGAAAAGATGTGGCATACACCTGTACACCCCTTAAAGAAAATGTTCCGAAAGACTCGGCGTACTGAATACAGGATTCATAGAAATTTTACATATTTATGAATTTTATTATGTACGGCATGTTGCAGTTTAAAACCACTACTATAATGCAAGTAAGCGTGCCGGTAGACAATAAAAACTATTTTAATATCAGAAATCCGTTCTATTTGTCCCATTTTCTTGTTAAATGCGATAATTTTTAGAAGGTCTGCTCCTGGTAGCTGAGTGGTCAGCGCGACAGAATGTTAATCCTAAAGGCCTGGGTTCGATTCCCGGCTGGGTCGGATATTTTCTCCGCTCAGGGACTGGGTGTTGCGTTGTGCTAATCATCATCATTTCATCCCCACCGACGCGCAAGTCGCCGAAGTGGCGTCAAATCGAACGGTCAATCCGACGGGAGGCCCTAGTCACAGCACCTTTTTTACTGATGGTAGTGATGTAGAACCATTGACAACGTAGCTTCCAGTAAAATAGCGGGAGAATGCAAAGTTGTGGTAACAGCTTACTTGTGCTATGCAAAAAGTATCGGAAAATTTGACAAGATATTTTGAAACAAGCCAAAGGTGACAAGTTAAAATGGCGTAAAAGTAAAATAAGCCAATTTTCGAAGTTAAAAGGGCTGAAAAATCGCTCATGGTGACTCTACCTACAATTAGGGAGAACCCATGATATCACAGGTATAAGAGTTGGCAGGATTACGGCAGGGACATAGGTTAAAATGTTTCAGCCTTTAACACGCTCACTTGGGTAAACGAAAGGTCACTAATCAAGTCACTTCTGTTGCTCCAGAGTCCTATGACTCAACTTCTCTTACCTCCACTACTCTTCCACACACTGCAGATTTGAAAACACTTCTCGTTTGCAATCCCATTTGCTCTCTTGGTACAGGTGGATAAGAAAACGAGTCTGGTGACTCTGTGACTGGACGAGAAAAATAACGTTTTTTTCAAAAATCCTGCCAAGGTGTGTGTAGATTATAGATCAGTTGGCGAGATGATCCATACAGATTTCTGTATACAACAAACTACTAAAGCTTTTCTTTCATTCATTCAGTAACTGGCTACATGAAAAATGTGCAGAAAAATAATAATAGTGATAATATGTTCCTCAATAAACGACACCTCATCATGATCGTTGTAATTCTGACAACATCTTTTTTTATGCATATAATAGTTTTAAGTACTAGTTTTCCATCTGAATGTACTGAGAAAATTTGGATGATGAATTACTAATTTCAGCAATTTCCACGCAATCGAGGAAAAACTCCTGAAACTCTTGGACAGAAAAGATGGAATGGAGATACCTTTAAATTATTTGTGGGACAATATACATTAAACAAATACCTCAACACCTACTACTTCTTTTAGTGCAAGTAAAAGAGTGAGATTGATGACTCACGCAAGATGTGCAGCAGTGTATCTTGACCTTCATTAGTGTAGGTGAGCAGGTACGGGCACAGGAGCACGGTAATAGGCACTCAGCACTGCAAGTTAAAGGCAGCTGTACTGCAAGGGCAACTACACAGTCCACTGTTTTCATGACCAGTATCTCTCTCCCTGTAGACCACTTCGGCTCTAATTTCGGAGAACACGTGTGTTTCAGAAACGGTAAAGGCGGTCGGCTCTTCCCCTGTGTAACACCTACAACGCCTCTCGGTGTTAATAAACCAAAATAGCTCCCAAATTAGCTCCCATGCTCTCGAAATATAAATTCAGAAAATGTCCCAAGCCTGTCCACAAGTAGTAATTTACGAAATAGAAGTAAGAGACAAATAGAGGGAAATCTATAGTAGAAAAATAATAAAAAAAGAAAAGAATTTTAATCATAAATTTTGGAAGCATGGGAGGGGGGAAAACGATAGAAATAGTTAAATTATTAGTTATTCTTATACATGAGAAAATCAATATTATAGTCACAGAACGTAGGTCTTGAACACCAAAGATAGCATTTACTAAAGTGTAAATAGACATACAATGCAATTATGATACTTCAGTCTCTATCCTCTAGTCTGTTCGAAGTCAATTAGGACGTTCAGCTTTAGGAAGCAATAATAGGAGCTTTATTAAACCAGGGCGCAAGAATAAATCGCGACGAGATTGTTTTTTGGGAAGCATTAATTTCAGATCAGAATTAGAACTTTTGTCATATTAGGGGAACGGGGAGGTGATCAATAATCTCTCTGACTTTAACGTCACTTCGTGTGAAGATTTAAATATTTTACGGAATTAACGATTTTTGCACAGATTCGGACTTTGTATTGTGATCGTGGAAAAGCTTTACTTCACGGGACTAGTAATCATAGTTCGTGACAGTTTATTGATATTAAACGGGAACAATCTTTTTATCGAAAGTGACAGACCATTGTTTAGTATCTCTGATATTGACGGGATTCCGAATTAGATACTTATTCAAAGAACCCCTTTGAATGCGATCGTGTGAATGAACTGATTTATTAATAATTATTGTTACATAAAATAACGTGTTAATTTGAAACTGACTGTTCGTCTTGTACTTTACTTCGATTTAGGTCCATAAATAATTAGGTTACGTGATTTTCACCAAGAATAAACTCCAGACTAGTAACTGAAACAAGTGAACGAGACTCTATTGAAAACACTAGTATTAAATTACTTATGGTTTTTTCCTTCAGAACTGGGAAGACAATACGTGTAGTGACTCACTGGGGTTAATTTAAGAACTAGCTAGGATAAAACAAAACCCCTCAATACCAGTCAATGTATAGATAAATTAACATTCCTCCTTTCATGCAAGATACGGAAGTCGGTATAGAAAAAACGGTCGCTACACCTGCTACTGTCGTGAGCATCTACGTGGCTGGAGGACGGTGGAACTACGATTAGGCGACAAGATTTTCGAAGTCCACGCATCATCACGAAACAAGGAGGTTTGAGGTTTACCCGTCCTGCAAAGCAGGACAGATGGGGATTTGTGGCAGATCTGACGACAGAGTACAGTGTTGGTGCAGGCACAGGTTATATGAGCCACATTGTTCATCGCCTATTACGAACATCTGACTCCACAGCAGACGACTCCATGTTGACCCAGCGACATCCTCAGTTGCGACAGCAGTGGTTACGGGATGATTGACATTGGATTGTCCATCAGTGGAAACCTCTCTCCTTGTCGAATGAATCGCGTCTCTTGTCACACCAGGTCGCCATCGTCCAAGGTCTAAAAATGTACTGCCTATGGATCCAGTTGGGTGGGGGCAGTATTTTACTATGAGGGCCATTCAACTGGGGTTCCATGGTACCTATCGTAGTAATAGGAGACACTACGACAGCTGTGGACTACGTAAACATTAATGAGAACTACCTTCATTCCTTCATACTTGATAGCTTCCTCAATGTCAGATAGTGCTACAGTGGTTTAAGGATCATGATAGTGAATTCACGTCGATGACCTGGCTACCAAATTCGTCTGATCTGAACCTGATCGGACACATCAGTTACGATATCAGGCGCCATCTCCATGCCCACAAACCACCTGCCCGTGATTTATGGGAATTTAGTGACTTGTGCGTAGACATATTGTGCTCCATACCTCCGGAAACCTTCAAAGGACTTCTAGATTCCACGTCAAATGGATTCGCTACTGTATTGCGTTCCAAATGGGAACGAACACAGTATTAGGCAGGTGCTCGTAGTGTTTTGGCTCATGAGTGAGAATTTTTATTACTTTTGATAGCTGTAGCGTTACACATATGTAGGTGAGTTAA
Source organism: Schistocerca gregaria (assembly GCF_023897955.1). Taxonomy (NCBI): domain Eukaryota; kingdom Metazoa; phylum Arthropoda; class Insecta; order Orthoptera; family Acrididae; genus Schistocerca; species Schistocerca gregaria. The sequence goes on along the minus strand of NC_064931.1, from coordinate 648,090,473 downwards.
TTGGCAGCCTAGAACTGGTGTGAGACGAACTGGTTCTCGCGGGTGAACGCTAGCGGGCATGGGCTAAGAGCGCAGTGTGGCTAGCGTAGCCACAGCTGCTGGACCAGCCTCAGCGAGCGTTGCTGGCGAACGCAGATGCAGGCACAAAGGCTTAACAGGCAAGATATAAGCCCCAAAGGTGGGAATGTGGACAGCAGTTGGTCGCTTAGAAGATGCAGTATGCAGCAGCAATGGCGGAATTTGAGACAAGCTGCAATGGCGGAATTTGAGGCAAACCGCAAGATGGCTTCTTACACATCTTTGAAATTTGAAGATAAGTCACAGTTACACAATAAAACAAATCCAAAAACATCTGCAATCTCAGAAAAAAGAGGTGCATCCAAAAATAAAACAATAATATTTTCAGTATCCTTAAAATTACAGAATTTAATAATTTACTGCGAGAGAAGTTTTTCACAATCAGCCTCTGAATTGACTACTTTTAAACGCTTCATGTGATTTCAACAAACGATATCTCAGATCATACAATGTAAGCTTTCACGGCCGGTATTTTCTTCACTTAAAACTTCCGGGCTGATAGGCCGTGGTCGAAATATAAAACTTTCTCCTGACGTTTCGTCTCCGACTGTGGGAGACATCCTCGGAGGCAAAACGGCGAACTGCGAAGAGAACTCGAGGAAGCGCGGATTATATAAGCAGTACAGAGGGCGTCACAGTCGATCACGTGGCGTCGGCTATGAGACTGTCTCTGGTGATGCCAACATTATCGATTGAAAGTAATCGATCGTCACGCTTGCGGTGCAACGCTGACATCCAAATTTTATCAAGTTTAACATCTTCGTCTTTCCTGTTAAAATTATTAAGATGTTTATCAATCTCGATAGCCTCTCTATACAAGCGTGCATAATAATGCGAGATTTTTGATATGACGCTTGTCTCGCTGAATTTTATTTCATGATCACCTTCCTGGTAAACATGTTCCGCTACGGCCGATTTATCCGTGTGACCCAGGCGGCAATTCCTCTTATGTTCAACAAGACGGGTGTTCACACTTCTCTTTGTGGTACCGATTTAAACCTGTCCACAACTACAAGGAATTTGATATACCCCGGTGTAGCCAAAGGGTGTCGTTCATGTTTTGCCGACCTTAAAAATTCTTTTATTTCCCTAGTGGGTCTGAAAGTAGTTTCCACCCCGTACTTGCCTAAAACTTTCCCAATGCGATCTGTGACTTTACTAATGCACGGAAGAAAAACTTTGCCCTTGGGCGACTGTTGTTCGTCGTTGCTCCTGATTCTCTGCCTAGAGAGAAGTGTTCGATCTATATCCTTGCTGGGACAGCCATTCTTCACGAAAGTTGACCGTAGATGTTCAATCTCATCTTTTAAATAAACAGGTTCACAAAGTTTGTACGCCCTGTCTATCAAAGTTTTCATTACACCTCTTTTTTGTCTAGGGTGGTGGTTTGAATCTTTATGTAGGTAACGGTCAGTATGTGTAGGCTTTCTTTACACCTTATGGCCCAACGTTCCGTCCCATCGTTTAATCACAGACACATCCAGGAAATTCAATTGCCCATTCCTTTCCGTCTCCATAGTGAATTGGAATTTCGGATTAATGCTATTTAAATGTGTCAGGAAGGCATCCAACTCTTCTGCTCCGTGTGTCCATACTACGAACGTGTCATCGACGTAGACTTTATGGCTTACCCAAAGTTCATAAACCTGGGGCTCCGTTGAGGCCAATTGTCAGCGCTATAGGTGGACCAACACACGAGTTAGCTAGACTCCTTGCCCCAATGCTGCAGCCTTATGTTGGTAGGACGGACAGTCATATTAAAAATTCAGCACATTTCATTGACAAGTTAAAGGAAACGAGCGTGGGCCCGGATGATATCCTCGTCAGTTTCGACGTTGTGTCGTTATTTACCATGATTCCGGTGAACGAAGCTATCTTATGCATAGCGGATATTTTTCCTACCGATATTGTGGCATTATTCAGACACTGCCTCACCACAACCTACTCTCAATACAATAATGATTTTTATGAACAGTCCTCTCAGTCCTGCTGTGTCTAATTTATTTATGGAGACTTTTGAACAACGGGCGTTGCAGACTGCCAGTAAGAGACCAGCCGGATGGTATCGCTACGTCGATGACACGTTCGTAGTATGGACAAATGGAGCAGAGGAGTTAAATGCCTTCCTGACACATTTAAATAGCATTAATCCGAAATTCCAATTCACTATGGAGACGGAAAGGATTGCGCAATTGAATTTTCTGGATGTGTCTGTGATTAAACGACGGGTCGGAATGTTGGGCCATAAGGTGTATAGAAAGCCTACACATACTGAATGTTACCTACATAAACATTAAAACCACCACCCTAGACAAAAAAGAGGTGTAATGAAAACTTTGATAGACAGGGCGTACAAACTTTGTGAACCTGTTTATTTAAAAGATGAGATTGAACATCTACGGTCAACTTTCGTGAAGAATGGCTGTCCCAGCAAGGATATAGATCGAACACTTCTCTCTAGGCAGAGAATCAGGAGCAACGACGAACAACAGTCGCCCAAGGGCAAAGTTTTTCTTCCGTGCATTAGTAAAGTCACAGATCGCATTGGGAAAGTTTTAGGCAAGTACGGGGTGGAAACTACTTTCAGACCCACTAGGAAAATAAAAGAATTTTTAAGGTCAGCAAAACATGAACGACACCCTTTGGCTACACCGGGGGTATATAAAATTCCTTGTAGTTGTGGACAGGTTTAAATCGGTACCACAAAGAGAAGTGTGAACACCCGTCTTGTTGAACATAAGAGGAATTGCCGCCTGGGTCACACGGATAAATCGGCCGTAGCGGAACATGTTTACCAGGAAGGTGATCATGAAATAAAATTCAGCGAGACAAGCGTCATATCAAAAACCTCGCATTATTATGCACGCTTGTGTAGAGAGGCTATCGAGATTAATAAACATCGTAATAATTTTAACAGGAAAGACGAAGGTGTTAAACTGGATAAAATGTGGATGTCAGCGTTGCACCGCAAGCGTGACGATCGATTACTTTCAATCGATAATGTTGGCATCACCAGAGACAATCTCATAGCCGACGCCACGTGATCGACTGTGGCGCCCTCTGTACTGCTTATACACTCCTGGAAATTGAAATAAGAACACCGTGAATTCATTGTCCCAGAAAGGGGAAATTTATTGACACATTCCTGGGGTCAGTTACATCACATGATCACACTGACAGAACCACAGGCACATAGACACAGGCAACAGAGCATGCACAATGTCGGCACTAGTACAGTGTATATCCACCTTTCGCAGCAATGCAGGCTGCTATTCTCCCATGGAGACGATCGTAGAGATGCTGGATGTAGTCCTGTGGAACGGCTTGCCATGCCATTTCCACCTGACGCCTCAGTTGGACCAGCGTTCGTGCTGGACGTGCAGACCGCGTGAGACGACGCTTCATCCAGTCCCAAACATGCTCAATGAGGGACAGATCCGGAGATCTTGCTGGCCAGGGTAGTTGACTTACACCTTCTAGAGCACGTTGGGTGGCACGGGATACATGCGTACGTGCATTGTCCTGTTGGAACAGCAAGTTCCCTTGCCGGTCTAGGAATGATAGAACGATGGGTTCGATGACGGTTTGGATGTACCGTGCACTATTCAGTGTCCCCTCGACGATCACCAGAGGTGTACGGCCAGTGTAGGAGATCGCTCCCCACACCATGATGCCGGGTGTTGGCCCTGTGTGCCTCGGTCGTATGCAGTCCTGATTGTGGCGCTCACCTGCACGGCGCCAAACACGCATACGACCATCATTGGCACCAAGGCAGAAGCGACTCTCATCGCTGAAGACGACACGTCTCCATTCGTCCCTCCATTCACGCCTGTCGCGACACCACTGGAGGCGGGCTGCACGATGTTGGGGCGTGAGCGGAAGACAGTCTAACGGTGTGCGGGACCGTAGCCCAGCTTCATGGAGACGGTTGCGAATGGTCCTAGCCGATACCCCAGGAGCAACAGTGTCCCTAATTTGCTGGGAAGTGGCGGTGCGGTCCCCTACGGCACTGCGTAGGATCCTACAGTCTTGGCGTGCATCCGTGCGTCGCTGCGGTCCGGTCCCAGGTCGACGGGCACGTGCACCTTCCGCCGACCACTGGCGACAACATCGATGTACTGTGGAGACCTCACGCCCCACGTGTTGAGCAATTCGTCGGTACGTCCACCCGGTCTCCCGCATGCCCACTATACGCCCTCGCTCAAAGTCCGTCAACTGCACATACGGTTCACGTCCACGCTGTCGCGGCATGCTACCAGTGTTAAAGACTGCGATGGAGCTCCGTATGCCAGGGCAAACTGGCTGACACTGACGGCGGCGGTGCACAAATGCTGCGCAGCTAGCGCCATTCGACGGCCAACACCGCGGTTCCTGGTGTGTCCGCTGTGCCGTGCGTGTGATCATTGCTTGTACAGCCCTCTCGCAGTGTCCGGAGCAAGTATGGTGGGTCTGACACACCGGTGTCAATGTGTTCTTTTTTCCATTTCCAGGAGTGTATAATCCGCGCTTCCTCGAATTCTTTCCGCAGTTCGCCGTTTTACCTCCGAGGATGTCTCCCGCAGTCGGACACGAAACGTCAGGAGACAGTTTTATATTTCGACCACGGCCTATCAGCCCGGAAGTTTTAAGTGAAGATATCTCAGATGATAGAACTGTACTATAGCTATTGTCCCTGAAAGTTTCGTAGCTGTATCTATTTTATTTCTTGATTATTATGTTTTTATACCTTTTAATTACACAAATGTTTGTCACTACATCGAGTACTCAGAAAATATAGCAACTGAATGCACCTTGCGTACCTCATACCTTGCAAAATATGTGTTGATTTATTTACTAGATATGTAACTATTTTTAATTATGTATTTAACTATTGATTACAGTTACCACTAAAAAACATGAAAATTTAAGAATTGGTCAGCCAGTCATTGCAGCCGAGAGGTTCTAGGCGCTTCAGTCTGGAACTGCGCGACCGTTACGGTCGCAGGTTCGGATCCTGCCTCGGGCATGGATGTGTGTGATATCCTTAGGTTAATTAGGTTTAAGTAGTTCTAAATTCTAGGGGACTGATGACCTCAGATGTTAAGCCTCATAGTGCTCAAAGCCATTTGAAGCATTTTTTTTAAGAAGTGGTCAATAACATGTGTTATTTGGCACCACCTTCGAAAACAGGGTCAAAAGACGATTCTGTAAAGCAGGCGTAAATAATTATTTAAAAAATATTTAACTACAATCTGTTGCTGTTTAACGTGATCGCACTTGCACAAGAATATTGGCTTCTTTATTTATGAACAGACCTTTATGGGTAATTATTGTGAATGATCTGAGTGAATCGAATCATGTCTGTAAAATTTCAGGACGATAGATCTTTGGTGGGGATGGTTTTCAGCCAGTGGGAAAGTGGGCAGTGACTCAACACTAATGGAGTCTGTTGGAGACACAAACTTTTCGAGTCGTGCGCTCAAGGGAGCGGTTCTGGGACTTTTCGTTTAGATCTTGAAGAAGGCTTTTTTACGTTGGTTCTTGAAGAAGACATACCAACCAGTGATGTAGGGCGTTCATTCCATCGTCTGTGTGACTGATTCTGTGTGCTGAACGGTCGCTACGATATTCTAACTTTTTTATGATTTCATTACGGAAATGAGAACAGACAGAGTATATACTCGTTATCTGCCGTGTTTTTAATTTGTGAATCGTCATGTTGAAATCTGAACTGTTCTGACTTGATGAATATTTCGTGTATTGTGATCACGAATTGGACTTAGTTTTTGCACGTCTTGTATCACTATTTAGCCTAGGGATTCTGCTATCATTCTCGTAACATTCTCAACGGAACTTTACTGCATTTAATAATGTTATTTTCAGTCCGTATTTTAAATGGATAGCGTAGGACCACTTTCCGTTTAGCTCAGCTTTACTTTCTTGAACAAACATTAATCAACATAATTCTCTGTCGTCTACAATAACTATCTTTATTTAATATGTCTGTTTATTTCATTAATTCGCAATTCTAGCCATTGCATAGATAATTCGACTGCATCTATTATTTGCAGCCAGTTAGCTGCTGGGAATGGAAGCGACAATGGGCGGCTCGAGCCTACGACATTATCGAACTATTCTTTTTAAACAGGACCGTGCTAGTCCAGTTCCCTAGGGCGCCAGCGATGTCAGGTAAAGTCGCAATTGGTTGGCTCGTGTAGGATGTTGGTTAGAATGGTTACTACACAGCAGAAAAATTCTAAAAAATATATCATTTACGTTCATAAAAAAATTGTGCAACTGTATTAGACAGAAGCAGTTTCAAACTTTAATGTTGATGGTTCAGTATCTTCATATTTTCCTCATGGCTTCTATAAAAAGTCCATGAAATTGCTTGAAAAGTGTCAGTCCGCAGGGGCAAAACACATCTAAACGGCTCAGTGTGGAAAGTGTTAAATGGCTGGAGGTGTGTTTTGAATCATTTTCCTGCTGAAATACAAAATTATGTGGCATATTATTTCGGCCATGCGGAACCATATTCTTTTCTAAAATGTTACTATACAGTAAACGATACATTTTGCTTTCTATTTGCACTAGAGGACCAACACCATGTCTAGGAAAAAATATTTCCACACTATGACGCTGCCACCATCATGCTTAATGGTCAGTACCTGTTACCTTTTGTTCTTCCTTTGATTTTTTGATTGACGTATGTACTGTACATCATCAGAAAAAAATTATAAAATTTCGTTTCATCACTTCATAAAATCCTAGACTAATCTATATCATTCCAAGTTAGATGTTTCTTTGCAAACTCTATCCTGGCCTTCTTAATTTTTTTAAAGTGGCTTACGTGATGATCATCTACCATTTAAATCACCTGCGAGTAGGGAATCCGTAATTTGTTGAGTTGATTGACTTGATTCACTAGCCGACTATTTACAACTCGTTCTGTCGTTTGTTGTCGTTTGAGTACTACCTGATCTTGGCTCATTGGCTTCCTGTTTTTGCCATCGACTCCACACAATTATTAGCTGTTGTGATATGCCATAATCTCTAGCAACGCTAAATTACGACTTTCTATTTTTTAAAGCACACAAAACACCTTGTCTCACATCAGCCGATTATTCTTTGTGTTTCGTCATGGTTCAAGTTGTCTCTGTAAATAAACAAACACTGTCTGAATGACCAAGTAACGATAGTTAATGAACACCGTACCATCAAATCAAACTAGAACATTTTTTGAGTTAAATGAATATATAATTTACATTGTTGTATGATTTTGCTTGTTTACTAGATATGTAACCACAGGAACGTGAAGCTCTTGATGAAGTGACTCTGTTATATGTGTTGCTCTGTTGTCGCTGAATGCAAACAGTACTGACAACGTAAGACCGCAACTACAAAATACTTTTGAGTGCTACTGTGGAACTAACACGAGATATTGAATGAATAAAAAGACAGACAGCCTGAATGGACACAGATTTTTTGGAACCATTGGAGAATGCTAAGAGAGCGAAAGAACTGAACTGGCATACGTTTGAATGTAGATACAAACTATCCTCGGAAAGCCTGCTTAAAAAGTTTCTACAACCAACTTTGATGAATCTAGTAATATATTGCAAGTCCTTATATGTCACTACCATAGAGATCGTGAAGGCAAGATTAGACAAATTATTACAGTGCACTCAGAGGTGTTCAAGCAGTTATTCCTCCTGAGTCCCCTACGTGAATGGAAAGGGAGAAAACCCTAATAATTGGTACAATGGGATGTGCCCTGTGCTAAGTGTCTCACAGTGGTTTGCACGGTATTGATTTAGATGTAAATTTAGATATTTGATCATAACAAGATCAGTGCTATTGTGCATACCAGTGCTGTATGGGTGTAAGATGGCATTACTTAGGCACAAGATATGCAGATATGCACATGAGTACATGCACCCCCCCCCCCCCCAAAAAAAAAAAAACATACACTTGCACACGCATATACACACACGCAGTGAATGGATTCCTCTCCACAGGCGGGAAATAAATATCAAATTGCGTTAAAATGGTGATAAAATCGCAAGCTCCTCCTCTGGCTTTCAGCTGTCTCCAAGACCACGGCCCTCCCTGTCCCCCAGCCAAGAAATTGAAAAAAATAGCCAGTGCTGCGATTTACTGTGACAGTGTGAAAGCACTGCAGTCGGTTAAGTTGGCGACAGCAGCCTCCTCCTCCTATGAGCGATTATGCGTGTGGAGGCTACACTATCAATTTATTTATTTATTTATTTATTGCTAGATGTAGGCAGGTAATTCGTTTCTAACGGTATTATGAGCGTTTCTGAATCTGCCTTAGGCCTGTTCTAGCTAGTAGACTGCCGCCTGCATGGCAGTGCGAGGCGCGATCTGTGAACGTGACAATAGATAATCCTGACGATGCCGCTGATTCTTTGTCCACGGACCTCCAAGTTTGGTCTCACGAGGTGGACACCGTTCCAGCCCTCCCTGCCTCACGAAAACTCGAGGGGGCACCGGTAATCGAACCCTCGTCCTTCTGCGCCGAAGGCAGCGACTCCTCCATGCGGCTACCGAGGAAGAGGTGATTCAAAAATTAAATGAGGAACCATCAAGTTAAACAACTTTTAGGCATGGTACTTAAAGGATTCGGCTCAAGTCCTGGTCCGACACACAGTTTGAATCTGTCAGGAAGTTTTAATGTAGCCCACACACAGCCACAGAGTGAAAGATTCATTCTGGAAATTTCTAGGCCAGAAATACGTTTCAACTGACGTCATCATGTTACATTAAAATCGGGAGTTTTCAGAAGTTGCAATAAGCCGTATAGCCACAAATGAAATGCTTATTGTCATTGCGAAATAGTGTTGTTGATACGAGTAATATGGGTGAGTTAATTTACAATATCTCCTAGTTTAAAATTTGAGCGGAAAATATACTATGTACTCGCCTCAGAATTCCAGTTTCCATTGGTCTAATTCTGAATCAAATTGTAAAATAAAAATTAAACAGACGTTTCATGATTTGCAGTGTGTAATATGGTAGCTACAGGTACATACGACATATTTCTGTATTTCACTTTAGTTTATGAGAGATTAAGCTAACTTTTGTGTTTCACAACCGAACAGAATTAATGCATTAATTTCATCGCTGTTTCTAAGCAATTTAGCTGCATTTCATGACGTTTTAATGTACATCTGAATAATTTCCATACGCTGATTCACACTAATACACGCAGATATTCTGCATGTGTTTTACACATCGAGTGCAGTGGAGCCTCAGGTATTAAATGAGTTAAGAAACGTGCACTAGACGCTCATTATCCCACAAAGGTGACATTTTTTTGTGAATTACATCCTGCTGTACACTTTTGCACAATTTATGTCACTGATTCAAGGCTACGACGCTAAAAATTATTAGAAAGATGTAGGAGGAAGAACTGGAGCTAAACATCTTCCATCACAATTTGTGTTTTAGAAATTGTTCATTTGTGCCGAGCGTATTGTAGCGTCTGGAATAACATTTCACACTAGGAAGATAGAGCCTAACCATACGAAATACGCTGTTTCAGCAGAGACAAGTACAGATATGCAACAGAGCAAAGCACACTTTTAAGTTCCACTTGAAACTTCCTGGCGGATTAAAACTGTGTGCCGGACCGAGACGGTTGTATCCAAGCGCATCGGACAAAAACATTATTGGTATCATTTTTCTGGTATGATAAAGTAGCTACGCATGTTATCGTTTCTACCTTGATGTGGTTATCAGAATAAAATCTCTCTTTTCAGTATAATTGCTGATATATGTTACGCTTTAACTCAGTTCTTCATACTGTTAAAGAGCGCATTCCTCTCAATACAGCATGCCATCTCGACTCATACGTTTTGTAGTAATCTGAACAGCAACTGCTACGTTAGGGAAGTTTCAGAGCTCGAGTTATTTGTCCTCCGTCAGGCATCTTCACATTTCCTACATCAGCGAGGCAAATTCCGATCAGATGCAAAGAGATATGTACAAGACGTTTTCCTTGATCTGCGGCTTAATATTGTGTGGGATATGGATGATCAGTAAAATGACCACTACTGGCATCCATCAAACACTTTTGATGCTCTGTGGACTAGGACACAAACCACATCCAGAATAAAATATGCAAGTCGTCTTTGTTTTCATCACGACACTTGGAGAGGTAAAAATGCAACATGTGGTAGATTCACGAGAGGATGAATTCTCATAGTCAAAGGTCATAAACCGTTCTATAACTAAATCATTAGCTAACATGCGGTATAAATTTCATTTTAGGCTCGTGTATAAATATAAGATGATGTCTAACGTAAATCGCAAGTATGATATTCCTGCTACTAAATAAATAAATTGCGAAATAAAGTGCCTAAAGTGCAAACAGTTCAGTGTTTACAGTGAAAATATATGCTTTGTGTGTCACATTACAATAAAATTAACCGAAATAAAAACTAAGCGCAAGAAAAAACACGATAAAGAGATTGCTTGCACAGTAATCACTTTCCACAACAGTTATACGGACATATTTTTCGATACCGAATATTGCTATAGTGAAAAGCGAGCTTATAAATGTATAACGTGTATTAAATGTAAAGTAATATTCCATTTTCAATGCACAAACGCAACTTCAAAATGGAAAATGCGGTTGTGTGTAAAATGTGACCCAAATGAATTGAACATTGAACTTAATAAAGACTGTAAAAACGAAATTATTATGCCACTAATAGAAGAAATACATAGTGTAAAATTGAAGTACGATGACCTTGCGCATATTAGAACAGAAAATCAGAGCACAATGTATAGTAGGTCCTAGCTCACGATCTTCAATTCAGAAAATTTTCTTTCGGTGTAAATGGTGCAAGAAAAATCTGAAAAGTGGTGCCAAATGCATTTTGTGCTGTGTGTTATTCCAATTTCACTGTGGAAAAGTGGACCCATCCCTGATAGAAGACACGAAAATGTTGACGAGCCGGAAATATGAGGAATGAAGGACAAGTGCCAATATTGCAGATCAACAGGAAGTTTACTGTACTGATAATACGACAGTAATAGGTAGGATAACCAACAGAAAGCCATTCGATTCAGCATGACAATCATGTTCTCACAAGAGTAGCATAGGATTGATTATTCCTCGCAAGAAAACAAGCAGCACGAAGGTGCGTAGTTCCTCTGACACTATTTTTTTTTACAATTCCTAAACATGAAAACAGATATTCTGCTGTTACACATGAAATAAGCGATAACGATCACAAAGTGTCAGTACAAAGAGGATATACTCCAAATAAAACTGTGATAAATCGCTTTCATCAATCTAACACAAAGGCACTGCAAAATATAGACTATCGTTATCTAATAATATAAAAATTTTCTAGACTAGTTTCGAAAGAGAGCCAGCTTTGAAATTGAAAACAGATGACGCAGTAGACATGTGCAAAGTTGAGGGAATAGTGACACCCAATGCAAGAGTCAGCAACTTGCTGACAGTGTTGAAGAAGAATGTAAGAACGTATCAGCAAAAGACTATGCAATAATTGTAGGAGGTGGCAATGCTGCATATCATAATGAAACAGTTGCAGCAACGAAAGTTTTGAAAGAGTCACTGGGTAAGCTAACACATACTATAAAGTACCTCTGGTGTGATCTAATAGAACAATCATGTGTGAATAAACGAAATAAAAAGAGCAAACAAGCTCTATGATTCAATATGTAAACATTTCAAAAATGTAACTCTGATTGACATTAACGATATTTTGATCTGTAGCCTCATCACTATTGTGCCCTTCTGTAAATAAAACAAAAAAAAATCTTGTGGCTGTAAAAAGCAGATTAAGCTGTGCAAATAAAGCAATACATAGACTTCAGTTTAAAGAGTCAGTACAAGGAAACTCCCAGCAGCTACCAAGCCTGACACATGTTGGATTTGGTCACAACTATTTGGAGTGAACTGTAAAGAAAATGCAGTAGAAGAAACAATAAGTACTCCCGCAGTACCAAAAATGTTTTAATGTTGTTACATGTTAATGTACAAACCCTACGAGGTAAGCTTACTGAATTACAGTACTGGATAGTTAAAATTAACTGCAACATACTGTTTTAATGAGCACTGGATACAAAAATCAGAAATAGACTTATGTGCACCATATGGCAACATATTAGCCACAAGTTACTGTAGAAGCAATATTGCACATGATGGAGTGACAATTTACATAAAAGAAAATCTAAATTTACAGCATTTAGTAACAGACCTAAACAGGCATTGCACTGAAGGTGCATTTGAAGCAGCAGCTGTAATACTGCACACACACAAAATTATCATTGCTTCTGTGTACGGTATACCTATTTCTAGTGAGAAAGTTCTCATAGATAAACTGAATGCGTTAATCAAACAGCTAACTAAACACAAAAATCACAAATTTTTTAGTTGTTGGAGACTTTAACACAGACATAAGAGAAAGAAGAAAAAATGTAAATAAAGTGATTAACTGTCCAAAAGCACTAAAGTGCTATCGCATAAATGAAAAACCTCCTAGATTAGATGCATCCCGTAACAATGTAACCAATTATGTAACTAACGGCGAACTAGAGTGTGGTGTGATTAAGTTAGAATTATCTGATCATGTTAGGATATAGGTCAGAACAGACATTACGAAACCTGACAATACTAGTACTAGTCACACACAGAATATTGACTGAGAGCATTATTAAGCAATTGAAACATGAACTGGAGGTAGTAGATTTGTCGAATATACTGTTTAATATAAAAAATCATGATTAATGTTTCTCTATGTTTTTACCTATTACTAAAAATGCAATAGTTAGGCACTCTCCGCTTGTCACTAAAGAAATGAGCCCCCTTTCGCCCTCCCCCCCCCCCCCCTTCCGCCAGCAACAGACAGAAACTTCAGCGCTATAACTTGTAGTACACTCCTAAGCTTAAGCAAATAACGATATTGCTACTTATTCACATAAATAAGAATGATAAAAGTGAGGAAGCCAGGCAGCATTATATGATCTTAGAAAGTTGTGCAAATGTGAAATAAAATCAACAAAACATGAAGTAAGTGATGAATATATCACAGGCTCAAAAAAGTTTTCAAGCAGCTTGGAATATTAAAAAAAGTGAGATCAATATGGGCAAAGGGCAATCCACAGTCCCAATAGATAGCAATAACCAAAAAATTCTCTTGGTCAAAATCACCTCAAGTAACGCTATCAAATCCCAATAAACTTAAAAACTCAAAACCAAAGGATTACTATGGAGTTGGCAACAACATTATTAAATACGTAGCCTTTGCATTCATGATGTCACTAACATATCTGGCAAATCGTATTCTCAATGAAGGTATGCTCCCTGAATGTCTGAAACTGACAGTTGCACTCCCAAACTATATGGAAGGTGAAAGAAAAATGCCAAACAATTAATGCCCCATATCAATAGTTCTCATTAGATCAAAATTCATGAGAAACAGTATACATATGCAAAATTTACAATTATTATAAAGTAATAAATTACTGAGTAATAGCGAATTTGGTTTTCGATCTCAGATATCAAGAACAGAAGCAGTAGAGTGTCTCCTCTGTAACACAATTGCAGGATTTGAAAAGAAGAAACTCACTTGTGCAACACTGTTAGATTTAAGTAAAGCCTTTGAGTTTGTCACACATGACATATTGATTAAAAACTATAACATTATGGTGTTGTAGGTAAGCCTTTACAACTATATGATTCATACTTAAGCAAGAGGATATAGTCAGGGAAGGCAACCCACAAATGTCAACAGTCTTGAAGATAAAGAGAAGAATCGCACAAAGCACAGCGCGTGAGTCTTTCCTGTTCACTGTGTGTATCAGTGACTTCCGAAATTATGTGCCATGTGATAATGTACTGTATGCTGATAACATGACACTAACTACAGGTGGTGAAAGCCTGCAGTGTGCCTTAGAATGCAACAAAGTAGTAACTGAAATGAGCAGTGGCTGGAACACGGCAAATCATTTATCTATAAGTAAAATAAAAATTGCAGAAATTTAGTTCAGCCTAAAGACATTCAAACAAGATGCAAAAAGCGTTAAATTACTGGGATTACATTTAGATCAAAAACTCACATGGGATAAGCATGAAAATTATCTATGTGGCAAACTTGCTCGTACTCTCTTCCTACTTCACATGCTGACATACATCATTAGTAAAATTTTATTAATTTATGCATACTTCTCTTTCTTTCAGTCACAACTTCAGTACAAAGTACTACTTTGGAGTAATTCAGTGAGTTCAAGTACCATCTCCAATGGTAGAAGGAAGCAGTTAGATGCATATTAGGTCTAGCACCAAGCCAAAGCTACAAAAATGACTTTAAGAAACTCAAGATAATGACACCGCATAAAATGCACATCTAAAAATGTCTAATATATACTATAGAAAACATAAGGAATTTTAACTTAAGATCCCAAATCTATGTCCATGATACTCGAAATAATAGTAATCTAAATCTTCTGTACTCAAGACTCCATTAATACATGAGCGCCATAAGTACCTATTCTATTGAAATTCTTTAACAAAATCCCAGAGACAGTGAGTGATCTACTAATGAATGGTTTTAACCATACCATAGGAGTGTGTTCAAATTTATATCATACTATTCAACTGATTACTTTCTAAACTGTGACAAAACACAGTAGTAAATGGAATGACACCATTAATAAATATAGACTTCGATCAGGAATCGGTAGCTAAGGTAAAATATTCAAAATTTCTAGATGTATGCATTGGTGAGGGGTTGAACTGGAAAAAACACACTGAGGATCTGCTGAAACGTTTGCGTTCAGCTACTTATGCTACTAGGGTCTTCGCAAATTTTGGTGATATACATCTCAGTAAATTAGCTTACCACGCCTATTTCCATTTTCTACTTTGTATGGCATCATATTCTGGGGTAACTCACCATTGAGCAAAAGAGTGATCATTGCACAAAAGCGTGTAATCAGAATAATTGCTGGAGCTCATCCAAGATCATCCTGTAGACACTTAGTTAAAGAGCTAGAGATCTTCACTGTAGTCTCACAATATATATATTCACTTATAAAATTTGTTATTAACAATCCGAACGAATTCAAAAGTAATAACAGTTTACATGGCTACAACACTAGGAGAAAGGATGATCTTCACTACTCAAGGTTAAATCTAACTTTGGCTCAGAAGGGGGTAAATTATGCTGCACAAAAGTCTTTGATCACTTACCTAATAGCTACAAAAGTCTGACAGATAGCCATATAGTATTCAAAAGGAAATTAAAAGAACTTGTTAATGGTAACTCCTTCTATTCATCAGATGAATTTTTGGATATAGTAAGTCGATAGTTTCCCCAATCCCCACAAAAAAACAAAATAATAATTGAAAATAATAAGTGTCATGTAATATTTTGTGTGATGTAGTATAATGTATAGACACATTTTATTAACCTGACACATTCCACATCATTACGAAGTGTGGTATTCATGATCAATGGAACAAGTACTAATCTAATTTAATCTAATCTATAGTTACTTGCTTTAAAGTTGTAATAAAAACTTTTTATATTTTTAATAGCATCTGAAGATGGTTCTGTGGCCGAAACTGGTTGTGACTGTCTCAGAAAAAAGTAACTGTGTCAAAAGCTTAAAAAAAAGCTTTATAATTTGTCAGTCACCTTCCCCTTAAATGAAATGTCGGTTTATTTCTCAAGAAAAAATTAAGGTTTTGATTTTTAATGCTCGCTATTTTTGTTCTACTGATTTTTGTTTGTTTCTAACTAGTTTTCAGCTTATTGGGACATTTTCAGGAAACAATTGACTAGCGTCTGCAACAGACACTAGTTCTTAGGAATCCATAAATAAAGCTTTGATGTTTGACTATGAAACTGAAATTCTGTCAGAGACGGCAAACGAGTTGAAAGAGTAATTAATCGGGATAGATAGTGTTTTGAAAATAGGGTATGGGATGAACATCAACAAAGGTAAAACAAGGGTAATGAATGTAGTCGAACTAAATCAGGCGACGCTAAGGGAATTAGAAAAGGAAACGAGATACTGGGCGTAGTTCTCCTCCTTGGGTAGCAAAATAACTGATGAAAGCTAATTAGGAAAGATGTAAAATGCATAGACGGCTGGAGTGGCCGTGCGGTTCTAGGCGCTACAGTCTGGAAGCGCGTGACCGCTACGGTTGCAGGTTCGAATCCTGCCTCGGGCATGGATGTGTGTGATGTCCTTAGGTTAGTTAGGTTTAAGTAGTTCTAGGGGACTGATGACCACTGCAGTTAAGTCCCATAGCGCTCAGAGCCATTTGTTTTGTAAAATGCATACTGCCAACAGCAATTTGTGAATCACGAATATAAATGTTAAACGGTTCAAATGCCTCTGACCACTATGGGACTTAACATCTGAGATCATCAGGCCCCTAGAACTTAGAACTGCTTAAACCTAACTAACCTAAGGACATCACACACATCCATGCCGAAGCAGGATTCGAACCTGCGACCGTAGCCGTCTCGCGGTTCCAGACTGAAGCGCCTAGAACCGCTTGGCCACATCGGCCGGCTTTAAATGTTAAGAAACGTTTTCCGTTAGTATATGTCTGGTGAGTAACGTTGTATGTAAGTGAAGCGTTGCGATAAGCAGGCTAGACAAGAAGAGAATAAAAGCGATTGGTATGTGTTGATGAAGAAGAATGCTAAAGATTAGGTAGGTGTGTCGGATAAATAATGAAGAAGTACTGAATACAGCTCGGAAGAATTGAGTAAAATGGCACAAATGGACCCTAAGAGGGCATCGAAATGGATGTAAGTAGCATTAGTTATGCAAATATGAAGAGACTTACAGACAAAAGACTAGCGGTGAGAGTTGAATCAAACAAATCTTCGGACAGAAGGCCACGACGACAACAACAACAACAGTAACAGCTGCAGCGACTCCAAGGTGGTAGTTCTATTCCGGTCTCTTCAGAATTTCAGAATAATGGAAAACAGAACTTGTAGTCCATCTGTTCTTATTCCTAAGTTTTAAGTACTTTTCGAAGACGTTTTCCCTGGAGACAATCAGTCCAGTTAAACAGTTCAAAGATTGAGAGAGGTAAACACTTTGTGCTGCTAGAGCGCGCTATGGCAATTCAGTTACATTAAAATATGAGTATGTAACGTCATAGAAATACAGATGGGAAGCATTTAAGGCAGGGCTGATGACTGTGTGGCCCAGAAAATGACAGACCAGAAAAGTGGCAATTGACTCTAAACAACGAAAAGTGTGAAGTCACTCACATCGGTTCTAAAAGGAATCCGCTACATATACATATACAATAAATCACACCAATCTAAAGGCTGTAAATTCAGTTAAAAATGTTCAAATGTGTGTGAAATCGTATGGGACTTAACTGCTAAGGCCGTCAGTCCCTACGTTTACACACTACTTAACCTAAATTATCCGAAGGACAAACACACCCGCCCATGCCCGATGGAGGACTCGAATCTCCGCCGGGACCAGCTGCACAGTCCTGGACCGCTCTTTCGTTTGTGCTCATTTTGTTCGATGTTGTTCGTTGCATTTGTTTGGTGCGGATGCACCAGGACACCCGTTCAAGTTCAGTGTTGAGCCGTTGACTCATTTTTTTTATAGAGGGCAGCTAACCCTCTGACCGAACTCGTTAAGCTACCGTGCCGGCACCGCTCGGCTAATCCCGAGCGGCAAATTCAGTTAAATAGTTATGGATTACAACTGTCAATTACTTAAATTGGACTGAACGCATAGATAATACTACGGGGAAAGCGAACCAAACACTACGATTTATTGGCAGAACCTTAGAAAAAGCAACAGCTCCGTAGTAGAGTCTCCTTACACTACCCTTGGACGCCCTCTTCTGGACTATTGCTGTGCGATGTGGCATACGCATGAGACTGGGTTGACAGAGGATATCGAAAAATTCAGAGAAGGGCAGCTCGTTGCGTATAATCGTGAAATATCGGAGAGAGTGACATCTAAATCATACTCTAATTGGGATGGCGGTCATTAAAACGACGGCGTTTTTCCTTGCTTCAGGAGCTTCTCCTGAAATTTCAACCATCAACTTTCTCCTCAGAGTGTAAAAATATTTTGTTGGCGCCCACGTACACAGGGAGAAGTGACAGTCATAATAAAATAAGAGAAATCGGAACTCGCACGGAAATGTTTGTTTTTCCCGTGCTCTGTTAGAGAGTAGAACGGTACAGAAATGGCTCGGAAGTGGTTCGATGAACCCTCTGCCAGGCGCTTAATTGTGAATTACCAAGTAGATGCAGATGTAGATATTCTCTCGTATACGAGGATAAGAAGGCTTCAACAAAAAGAAGTGTAGGTGTTCCGGACATCCGGACCGGGGATCCTCGTCGCACGACAGCCCGAAAAGAAGCAGATTTGCCGCGGAGGCGTGAGGAAGGCCAGGAGCAGGGAAGAGGAGGAAGTTGAGCGAAGCGGTTTTGGCGCAGGCCGTGCCGGCGGCGGCTGCTGCGGTGGCCGCGCCAAATCTCAAGAGAGTTAATTGCAGGGGTCGATGCGTGGATGATGGATCGAGAGCCGCGCGCGTGCTGCGCCCGCCAGTAATGGAGTTGGCTCCCACGGGGACGCGCCCTCCTCTGCCCTCAACCGGCTTTCAATTTTAATTTCTTTCTCACAAAGAGCGCAAGTTGCCGCCACCGTGACATCCATATATAATGTCCACCGCCGCTCTAATTACGCCGCTCTTTGAGACGCCATCGATACATATTCAAGGCTGTCCGGCGCTCGTCTCGCAATTAATTTATGCGCACGTGTTTCCGTCCTCGTGGCTGCCCTGCCACCGCCGGCAAGAGTTGCGACGATTAATTTTCTCCGGAGGTGTCGGATGAAGGTGCCTGCTTGTATCCCATTAACGTTCTGGCCTCAGAGGAAGTTGTTTCTTCTGAGATCGACATTGTTTACTCTCAGACTTCATCTCAATGGTTTTCTAGTGTCGGAGTTGTCACCCTCTCAAGTACTTGGTGCATTGTACACGTCCTATTCTACAATATTTCTATTAAGATGTTCTATCACATTTCAAACAAATTATAAAGCCATATAAGAATCGATATAGATCCGTAAAATGTACAGAATTCATGTTTCCGGGTCTCTGGGCGGGTTGATACATTAGAAATGGTCTGTGAAAGCCTGCGACTGTGAAAGCAGTCGGTTTGTTTACAAACAACTTTTCTTCAACCAATCACGATTTTCTTTTACTTATATTTTACGCGATGCGTTTCGAGAAATGCTTCCCATTTTCAAGTGCGTTTTTCTTTGTGTACTATGCCATTTTGCCGCAATGTTTTTGATGTGTCAGGTTCTGGTTTGTTCTGTTGACTTCTCTTAAGGTCCATTTCTGCAGAGTCTCACACATATTAAAGATCACACACAATTTTCTGTGTACAGTAAATATAGAGAATAACAAACTTACGTAAGTAAGTTTGTTATGTAAGTAAGTAAATTTGTTATTCTCGATTATTACTGAGTACAGAAAATTGTGTGTGATGTTTACACGTGTGAGAATCTGTAAAAATGGATCATAAGAAAACTTGAAGTCAACAAAACAGAACAGAACCTCACAAATCAAAAACCTTACGAGAAAATACCGTAGTACACTGAGAAAATGCACTTGAGTGAAAACTGGAATCATTTCTCGAAACGCGTAGTGTAAAATGTAAATAAATGAAAATCGTGGCTGGGAGCAGAGAAGTTATTTATGAACAAACCCACAGACTACCTCATTCACCTGGCCAATATTTCAGCTTCTTGCCTAGACATTGTCAGACGTTGCTAGTGACGATCGCATACGTGATCGCTTCCTACGGACCAAGTTGATACGTCTTCCATTGTCCCTTGCATTACCTGTGGAAGAGTAAGTCGGTCGCCGGAATGTAGGACGCTCATATCATAGGCACTTTGCTCTTAATGCCTGGGTCGAGCAATAGTTAAGTAATTGGACTGGTATTGGGAGAACATGGTTCAAATCTCCTTCCAACCATGCGGGTTTATGTTTTCAATGGTTTATCAAAATAGTTTCAGACGAATCGTGAAGTTAGTCCCCTGATGCAGCCTTGGACAGTTTCTCTCTAATCCTCCTCCACCTGAGTCTGTGCTTCGTATCTTATGGGCTCGACGTTGGTGGAACAATTAACTTTTGTTTCTTCACGCCTGCTTTCAGTAAAATAAAAAGGGAGCAAAACAGATATCAACAATTACAAAGGAATTTCATAACTGTCATTAGAACAAAAATTTTATCGAAATCTCTTCTGGTCATATTACAGTCTCAGTTAGGTAAACAAATTGGAGAGCATCAAACTGGACTTAGGAGTAAAAGACACTGTACACAGAAAATTGTAAACCTTGAGCAAATAGTTAAGTATATGAAAATATCAAGTAAAAAGATAAGGCTAATATATGTTGATTTCAAAAAGTCTTATGTTTCGGTAGTGAAGGGAGAAAATTCCTCCTCAAAACCTTGAAGGAACTTGCCATGGATTGGAAAATTCTGGAAATAATTAAACAAACTGTTACAAACACAGTATCTAACGTGAAATTTCTTAGAACAGCTTCTAGTCCTTTCCAAATTGTTACAAGAGCCAGGCAAGCAAACAGTTTGTCTTCGCTATTATTCAACTGTGAGCTGAAAAAAGCTGGAAAATAGTGGAAGAGAACAAAAAATTATTACTACATAAAGCTGGGTAGATCGAAAAAAGATAAATTGTTTGGCCTATGCAGACGATCTTGTAATAATAGATGGAGCCTTAGACAACACAAGGAAAAGGAAGGCTAGAACTCCTGAAGGATATAGCTGAAAAGGTAGGTCTACCAATATCCATTGAACAGACGGAATATATAATTAATGAAAGTAACTCATTAAGAATTTTATAATCCAAATATGGAAACATCAAGAAAATAAATATAATATGTGAGTGAAAATAAAAACGTTAAAAGTGAAATAGAAGCTATTGAAACCAGAACTGAAAAAAACTGAAACAACAGACACGAAAGCGATAAATGTATACAATAAAAAAAGGTTTTCTAAAGATATTAAATTAAGGCGTTATAATACAAAGAAGTTCTCTATGGGTCGGAAACACTATATTTATCTGGTTGCAAAATGGCGTTGGAAGATTTGGGAAACAAAGAATGGGGAATCTTACGAAAAATATTAGGTCCAATCAAGAACAAAGAAGGAAATTTGGTTTTGAAACCAAATAAGGAAATATATTCATTTTTCTGTAAAATAATAGATTAAATCAGGAAAAAACGTATCAGACTGTGTGGACATTAAAGAGAATGGAGGTAGACAGATCAGCAAAGAAGGTCCTCACGTTCTTCCAAAACAAGAAAACAGACAACAAAAGAGGGTGGGGAGGCAAGACAAAAAAGGACATAAAAGCAATGCAGATTCAACAGGAGACATCACTCAACAGAGACAAAAGCAGAGGTTTTCATGAAGATAAAACAGACAGAAAGACAACTGGAGTCAAATGGTCAGGAGGGAGGAAGAGACCTCATTCTGATAAAATGAGAGTTTTGGAGAAGGATGAAGGAAATGATAAATAAATAGTTATTTTACCGTTGTCCTTAGTTGGCCTGAAACGAAACAGAAAAATATAAATAAACATTATTTCAATGAGATAATATGGACTATTGCCAGTTTGCATCTCATTTGGTGCAATAATGCGTCTTTATTTGGACGAGGCTTTGATTAAAATGTCAAACGTATTTTTATCTGTTGCTGTTGCTTATAATTCAAGATCAGAGCGACAAGAAACTGTTTGCATTCACACAGTAAACACATCAAGATATTTGTACAAAAATCCCAATTTTTCCTTCGTTCAGTACCCATCAGGTAACAAGATGGCACCAGACGACTTCAGAACATAACGGAACGACTTACTTCCTTCTTTGTTTTGCAGATATGACGCAGGACAAACATGCACGGTGTCTGGCAGTTGGTAGGTCAATATCTTTCAGCGGAAGATGCCAATGAGTGGGATTAAATGTGTAAAATAAATCATTTCCTCCTACGACAAGAAATATGTGGTACGATTACAACACTGATACTACCCAGTAGCGGCTTGCCAAATTTAGTCAAGACAATTTGCAGCTAATGCCTATGCGAATCGTGCACCAGCGGTAATGATGGTCTGGCTTATATGCAGTATATCTCACACGGGGTTTCTCAGTCGAAGCATACCTATTGCACTGTAATTCTAATCATTTTTAGGTGATACTTTTCTTTAAATGTCCTCTAATATTCATAAAAATTTGCATTGTTTCTTCGTGTTCCTCGAGTTTTAAAATAATAGTGAGGGAAAGTGGGACAATAATGTGCACTTACGCAAAATATTATTTTGACCCATTCAAAAATCAACTATATCTCAAATTAAATTAGATATCCTTTTCGTTCCAATACATTCATGATGAAGCTATCATCCAGGATGTAGAACATGCCAGAAAAACATGAACAGTAAATAAATATTTACAAAGAAAAATAAATATGCTAATGGCTTCTACAGATCTCAAGTTAAATGGTCCTCGTGGATGTGAGATATGTCAAAGATATCTAGAACATATTTTCATTTAAAAAATGATAAATAACATTCACAAAACTTGCAACTGTTTAATGCAGTCGGGTGGGTATGACAGTTCTTAGATCATTGTAACTGTGCTTCATGAAATTTAAAAATCATATCACAACACACATTTATAATGATCACATTAGTGCACTGAATTTGCACAGAAGTCGGTTTGTTAACACACTCATTACTTGATATTATTAATAATATATCAGTTGGTTCTACTAAGAAATTCTTCAGTGGAGCAGGAGTTGGCCACTAATAAATTCTTTAGGGTCCTCTTAAACTGAAATTTTTTGTAATAGGAGAACGTAGGCTTCCGCTGCCGGTGTCACAGTGATTAAAATTCTTCTGGGTACTATGCCGCGTCATTGCTAAAAACTAACAACAATAATAAACCAAAACCGACGTTTCGGCCGAATTGCAACGGCCTTCCTCAGGGCACGACTGGTTTTGCATGGGGATAGGTGCTTCTATTGATTACAGACTACCGATGTCTGGCGTCTCTGTTGTAAGACTTTTAATTGGCCCTCTAATATGATTGGCTAGTCATGACGTAAGGGAAGATGGAAACAAGGAGGCTATTCGTGGACGTCCATGTCGTCAACGATTGGTAGCTGGCCGCCAATCAGCGTTCGGCTTCTGGTCGGCAAGTTTTCCTCCTGGTGTGTGCGGAAGTGGACTGACAGTTGCTCTACAGCTGTTTGTGCAGATACGTCCCGTGTCCCGTGTAGCTTCTGCCCCTCGATCGCTCGCGGCCCGTTGGACTGGGATGGACGGCAGCCAGGACGCCGGGAGTTTGTAGCCATCATCTCTGTTGATGTCGTCAGGCTATTTAATAATTTCGATCGCCTCCCGTATTTTGCGTTCTCGTATCCACGATTCTATCGCCAGTGCTCGGGCCTCCTGGAACCTGATAAGTTATCCACAGTCATATTAGAGGGCCAATTAACAGTTTTACAACAGTGTCGTCAGACATTGAGAGTCTGTAATAAACAGAAGCACCTATCCCCATGTAAAGCCAGTCGTGGCCTGAGGAAGGCCGTTGCAATTCGGCCGAAACGTTGGTTTTAGTTTATTATTGTTGTTAGTTTTTAGCAATGACGCGGCATAATACCCAGAAGAATTTTAATCACTATGAAATTTTTTAGTAAGTAAACACTTTATGGCTGCTGGCAAATAACTGACAATGTGTGTTCCTGAAAATAATACCTTTGAGGACCACAGTAAATAACTTTATATCTTCGTGGAGATTGTTCTTGTTCCTAGTACTGATTCCATGAACTGAGCTGTTAGTTTGAAAAAGAGATACAGGATGAAAATCGGTAGATGCGATGTACATTATAGACAAGCAAATGATTACAATTTCAGAATAACTGGATGATTTATTTAAGAGAAAGAGCCTTGCAAATCTACATCTACATGATTACTCTGTAATCCACAATTAAGTGCCGGGAAAAGGGTTCAATGAACCACATTCAAGCTACTTCTCTATCGTTCCATTCTTGAAGTGCGCGCGGCAAAAACGAATACGTGAATCTTTCCGTGCGAGCTCTGATTTCTGTTATTTTATTATGATGATCATTTCTGCATATGATGTAGGAGGGCGCCAAGAAAATATTTTCACACTCTGATTAGAAAGTTGGTGATTTAAATTTCATAATAAGGTCCTCCCGTAGCGGAAAACGCCTCTTTTTTAACGACTGCCACCCTAATTCGTGTACCATATCCGTGGCACTCTCTCATCTACTTCGTGATAATACAAAACGAGCTACCCTTCTTTGAACTTTTTCGATGTCCTTCTCCCTGTATGGATAGCACATTGGTCCACCCATGGCCCCCATTCAAACAGTTCGATTGACTGAGTTGTTGGATGTCCTTCTGAGGGATATCATACCAAATTCTGTGCAAGTGGCGCTTTAGACAGTCAAACTACAGAGCTGGTTTGAGGACACTACCCATAATGTTCCAAAATATATCAACTGGGGGGAGATGCAACTACCTCGTTCAGCAAGGTAGTGTTTGGCACGAAGACAAGCAGTAGAAACTCTCGCCTAGTGCAGGCGAGTATTATCTAGCTGAAATGTAAACCTAGGATGGATTTACACGAAGGGCAACAAAATAAGACGTAGAATATGGTTGACGTGCCGCTGACGTACCGCTGTGCTACAAGAGTGTCACGGATGGCAACCAAAGGGGTCCTGCTATGAAGTGAAATGGCACCCCAGACCGTCACTTCTGGTTATCAGGCCGTATGGCGGGTAACGGTTAGGTTGGTATCTCACCGTCTTCGGCCTGGAATCACATTGACTAAAATAGAATTATCTTCGGTGAGGAGTCCTGCTTTAAACAGCCCCAGTGAGCAGGGAAGACGTGTCTGGAGATGCCAAAAGATAGAAACTGCATACTGACTTACACAAGACACCTACTACAAGAAATATATCTCCAAGCACGCAAATCTAAAACAGTCCATTGCCGTAATTAAACCAGAATGACTTTGTGAATTATAATCACTAGTTTTGAACAAAAAAACAGACACTGAAAACATTGACAAAAAGGAAAGCAAAATTGTAAGAAAAATTATATGGCCCAAAACGGGTGGACGAACAATACCTACTCAGAAGTAATCATGAAGTCAAACAGTTCACAAAATATCCTTAGTGATATTAGGAAACATAAGTTAAGATTCTATGGACACAGTAAAAGAATGAACACAGGAACACTTACAAAACGAACAGTCGACTCTTTTTGACAACAGGAGCACAGCCAAACGGACATGGTGAAATGAGTTGGCGAGATGGAAATTGATCTGAAATTGGCAGGATTCCGAAGATGTCCAAACCAGCGAAATCTTCAGGTCCAAAATTCACAAATGGCAACATGACCACGAGGAGAAACCGAAAAAGAAGACTGGGACAACATGGTCTGAAGAGAGAAAAGGAAACCCACAAAGAGAGGATGAAAAACATATTAGCACAAAGGAAGGCAAATGCCATCTCTTAGTACATTTACTTTGCGTAGTCCTAATGGTCTTATTCGCAAGTAATAATAAATGTTGATGAGTGAAAATAATCGCAAGTTAAATTATCTTCCAACTTCTGTTAGGAAATTAGAACATTGAAATATATTTAAACAGCAACATGGAATGTGTAACCACTTTTATGCTCACATTTCAGGAAATTTTAGAAGGCTCATTTCTTGGACGGACTATCATTATAAACATATCCTTTGTGTGTCTTTTTCTGTACATGTAACATGACTCCATGCACAACACCAGACACACCTATACTACAACTCTTTGTATTTACCTACTTCTCCACAGAAGCGCCATAATTCATCAGTTTCTTTACTACGGGCAGGACGTGATTTCAATGTGGCACTAAAAAGAATGGTTCAAATGGCTCTGAGCACTATGGGACTTAACTTCTGAGGTCATCAGTCCCCTAGAACTTAGAACTACTTAAACCTAACTAACCTAAGGACATCACACACATCCATGCCCGAGGCAGGATTCGAACCTGCGGTCGCGCGGTTCCAAACTGTAGCGCCTTGAACCGCTCGGCCACCCCGGCCGGCAATGTGGCAGTAAACTGGTTATCGTAATCACTGACGTCATCATCATCATCATCACAAATTCTGGAAACATCTGATACCTCTGATGATTCTGGTATTTCCTCCTTACTTCTGATTTTCTTTGTTTCAGTTTCAGTCTGCTCTTACGTACAGCTTTCTCATTCTCGTTCTTCAATCCAGACAGTTGTTTCTTTTCACTTTTTACTTTCTTTTCATTTCAGCTTCTTCCAACTTCTTCAATCCTCTTTTTCACGGTGCTCCGCACCTATTCTCTGTCAGCGCACCATAACCCCAATATGTCATTACATACCAAAGCGATAAGATTTTGTATACTAAACTGTTAAATTTAGGAAGCAAACTATAAAAATGAATTGCAGGTTATAATAACATATTCAGATAAATGTAAATCAGCAACAACTGTAAGATTATTTCTTGTTTTCTGACCGAGCGAGGTGGCGCAGTGGTTAGCACACTGGACTCGCGTTCGGGAGGACAACGGTTCAATCCCGCATCTGGCCACCCTGATTTAGGTTTTGCGTGATTTCCCTAAATCGCTCCAGGCAAATGCCGGGATGGTTCCTTTAACAGGGCACGACCGACTTCCTACCCCACCCTTCCGTAATCCAATGAGACCGATGATCTCGCTGTTTGTTTTCTTCTCCCAAATCAATCCAATCTTATTTTCTGTCTATTGAAAATAATAAGAAATCGGCCTCATTATTTACTTCACGCTCACGCATTCCTCAGCTCATAGGATACTTGTTCTTGATTGTTACTTACAGGAATCAGAAGAGAACAGCGGTAGTCGGAAAGTCATGTTTATCGTAAGCTTTAAATATTGGCTGCATATAATCATCTTGAGGCTGAAACTCTTTTGTCTGCGTTTGCTTTAACAATAACATATGTTTTTGGGTTGGGTCCTCAACTAGCAAAACACAGATTTTTGTTCCTGTCCCAGACATGTTTCACTGCAGTTGGAGCATTATCAGTGAGTTTTTTTATTATTATGGCTTCTTACCACATGGAGTGGCTTTCCTGCTGTATTACCTTTTTCAAAAATGGTTCTAATGGCTCTGAGCACTATGGGACTAAACATCTGAGGTCATCAGTCCCCTAGAACTTAGAACAACATAAACCTAAGTAACCTATGGACATCACTCACATCCATGCCCGAGGTAGGATTAGAACCTGCGACCGTAGCAGTCGCGCGGTTCCGGACTGAAGCGCGTAGAACCGCTCGGCCAATACGGCCGGCTACGTTTTTACAGTGTCAGTTTTTTTTCATTGTCATCTGAAAGTTTTCTTTTTTCGTCATCTTCTTCATTATCAATTTCTGTGTGTTGAGTTGTCATTGTCACTGTTTACCAGTTGAAAAACTGACAATGTAAAAACGTAACACAGCAGGAAAACCACAGCATGTGATAGGAATCCATAATAAGAAAAAAACCACTGATGATGCGGCAACTGAAGTGTTACATGCCTGGGACTACAAACAAACACCTACTACAGTAGTACAAGTTTATATGCCAACTAGCTCTGCAGATGACGAAGAAATTGAAGAAATGTACGATGAAATAAAAGAAATTATTCAGATAGTGAAGGGAGACGAAAATTTAATAGTAATGGGTGACTGGAATTCGAGTGTAGGAAAAGGGAGAGAAGGAAACATAGTAGGTGAATATGGATTGGGGCTAAGAAATGAAAGAGGAATCCGCCTAGTAGAATTTTGTACAGAGCACAACTTAATCATAGGTAACACTTGGTTTAAGAATCATGAAAGAAGGTTGTATACGTGGAAGAACCCTGGAGATACTGACAGGTTTCAGATAGATTATATAATGGTAAGACAGAGATTTAGGAACCAGGTTTTAAGTTGTAAGACATTTCCAGGGGCAGATGTGGACTCTGATCACAATATATTGGTTATGACCTGTAGATTAAAACTGAAGAAACTGCAAAAATGTGGGAAATTAAGGAGATGGGACCTGGATAAACTGAAAGAACCAGAGGTTGTACAGAGTTTCAGGGAGAGCATAAGGGAACAATTGACAGGAATAGGGGAAAGAAATACAGTAGAAGAAGAATGGGTAGCTCTGAGGGATGAAGTAGTGAAGGCAGCAGAGGATAAAGTAGGTAAAAAGACGAGGGCTGCTAGAAATCGTTGGGTAACAGAAGAAATATTGAATTTAATTGATGAAAGGAGAAAATATAAAAATGCAGTAAATGAAGCAGGCAAAAAGGAATACAAACGTCTCAAAAATGAGATCGACAGGAAGTGCAAAATGGCTAAACAGGGATGGCTAGAGGACAAATGTAAGGATGTAGAAGTTTATCTCACAAGGGGTAAGATAGATACTGCCTACAGGAAAATTAAAGAGATCTTTGGAGAGAAGAGAACCACGTGTATGAATATCAAGAGCTCAGATGGCAACCCAGTTCTAAGCAAAGAAGGGAAGACAGAAAGGTGGAAGGAGTATATAGAAGGTTTATACAAGGGTGATGTACTTGAGGACAATATTATGGAAATGGAAGAGGATGTAGATGGAGACGAAATGGGAGATACGATACTGCGTGAAGAGTTTGACAGAGCACTGAAAGACCTGAGTCAAAACAAGGCCCCCGGAGTAGACAACATTCCATTAGAACTACTGACGGTCTTGGGAGAGCCAGTCATGACAAAACTCTACCAGCTGGTGAGCAAGATGTACGAGACAGGCGAAATACCCTCAGACTTCAAGAAGAATATAATAATTCCAATCCCAAAGAAAGCAGGTGCTGACAGATGTGAAAATTACCGAACTATCAGTTTAATAAGTCACAGCTGCAAAATACTAACGCGAATTCTTTACAGACGAATGGAAAAACTGGTAGATGCAGACCTCGGGGAGGATCAGTTTGGATTCCGTCGAAATGTTGGAGCACGTGAGGCAATACTGACCTTACGACTTATCTTAGAAGAAAGATTAAGAAAAGGCAAACCTACGTTTCTAGCATTTGTAGACTTAGAGAAAGCTTTTGACAATGTTGACTGGAATACTCTTTTTCAAATTCTAAAGGTGGCAGGGGTAAAATACAGGGAGCGAAAGGCTATTTACAATTTGTACAGAAACCAGATGGCAGTCATAAGAGTCGAGGGGCATGAAAGGGAAGCAGTGGTTGGGAAAGGAGTGAGACAGGGTTGTGGCCTCTCCCCGATGTTATTCAATCTGTATATTGAGCAAGCAGTAAAGGAAACAAAAGAAAAATTTGGAGTAGGTATTAAAATTCATGGAGACGAAGTGAAAACTTTGAGGTTCGCCGATGACATTGTAATTCTGTCAGAGACGGCAAAGGACTTGGAAGAGCAGTTGAACGGAATGGACAGTGTCTTGAAAGGAGGATATAAGGTGAAAATCAACAAAAGCAAAACGAGGGTAATGGAATGTAGTCAAATTAAATCGGGTGATGCTGAGGGAATTAGATTAGGAAATGAGACACTTAAAGTAGTAAAGGAGTTTTGCTATTTAGGAAGTAAAATAACTGATGATGGTCGAAGTAGAGAGGATATAAAATGTAGACTGGCAATGGCAAGGAAAGCATTTCTGAAGAAGAGAAATTTGTTAACATCGAATATAGATTTAAGTGTCAGGAAGTCATTTCTGAAAATATTTGTTTGGAGTGTAGCCATGTATGGAAGTGAAACATGGACGATAACTAGTTTGGACAAGAAGAGAATAGAAGCTTTCGAAATGTGGTGCTACAGAAGAATACTGAAGATAAGGTGGATAGATCACGTAACTAATGAGGAGGTATTGAATAGGATTGGGGAGAAGAGAAGTTTGTGGCACAACTTGACTAGAAGAAGGGATCGGTTGGTAGGACATGTTTTGAGGCATCAAGGGATCACAAATTTAGCATTGGAGGGCAGTGTGGAGGGTAAAAATCGTAGAGGGAGACCGAGAGATGAGTACACTAAGCAGATTCAGAAGGATGTAGGTTGTAGTAGGTACTGGGAGATGAAGCAGCTTGCACCGGATAGAGTAGCATGGAGAGCTGCATCAAACCAGTCTCAGGACTGAAGACAACAACATATATATATATATATATATATATATATATATATATATATATATATATATATATATATATATATATATATCAGTTGGTTATACTGAGAAATTCATCAATGGAGTAGAAGGAGTTGGCCACCAATAAATCCTTTAGGCTTCTCTGAAACTGAATTTCATTGGTAGTTAAGCTTTTTATGGCTGCTTGCAAGTTATTGAAAATGTGTGTTTCTGAATAATGCACACTTCTTTGTACAAGACTAAGTGACTTTAAATCCTTGTGAAGATTATTCTGACTTCTAGTATTGATTCCATGAATTGAGCTCTTGGTTTGAAAAAGTGATATATTTTTAATGACAAATTTCACTAAAGAATAAATATATTGGGAAGCAGTAGTTAGTATGCCTAGTTCCCTAAACAGGCTTCTGCACGACGTTCTTGAGTTCACAACAGATATAACTCTTACTGCACGTATTTGTTCCCGGAAAACTTTAGCTTGGAATGATGAATTACCCCAAAAATAATCCCATATAACATTGTGGAATGAAAGTAAGAATAGTATGCCAACTTTTTCATTTTTATATCCCCTATGTCTGTCACAATTCGCATTGCAGATAGAGATTTGTTAAGACGCTTCAGCAGTTGTGTGGTGTGCTTTCCCCAGTTGAATTTATTATCTTCTGTTAGGCATATACTTGTGGGACACCCCTTACAAATTCTGAACTGCATGTAGTGTGTTTTTTCAAAGTTTAGTGACAAGGAATTAACTAGGAACCACTGATTAATGTCCACAAATATTTTATTAGCTGATCTTTCTAAGACTACACTTGATTTGCTATTTATTGCAATGTCTGTATCATCGGGAAACAAAATGATCTTGGCATCTGGTAATGTTACTGATGAAAGGTCATTGATATACACAAGAAAAAGTAAGAGCCCTAAAATGGAACCTTGTGGGACCCCACATGTGATTAGTTCCCAGTTGGATGATGCCTGATAGCTTGTGTCTCTTTCCTAATAACCCCCTTTGTTTCCGGCCAGAGATATAAGATTTGAACCATTTCGCAGCATTTCCTGTTACACTATAATATTCTAATTTACTTAAAAGGATATTGCGATTTACACAGTCAAATGCCTTTGACAAACCACAAAATATACCAGTTGCCTGCAATTTTTTATCTGATGAATTAAGCACATTTTCACTGTAAGTGTAGATAGCCTTCTCAATGTCAGAATTGAGCTAAACACAATATTAATCGGATGGAAGTCTTCACCGACGCTACACAGTGACAAACGACACAGAGAACATGTGTTGAAACCATAGCTGGGTACACGGAACTACGATCAAATCGGAGATAAGTAGGAGAAGCAGATCAAGGTGACAAAAGGGGAGGTTTCGGCGAATCTTACTGGTGCGCATCAATCCACTGCTGAACTTGCAAGTTTCACGTGTTATCCATAACTAATTTAAAATCATTGCTATCTGAGTTATATTCACATTAATATCATAGTTAACACTTGTAAGTAGTAATGTCAGTGATTGATAGGATTAAGCGTCCCACTTTTATGTTAATTCCTTCTCTTTCCTAGTGGCTGTTTTGTATGTAATATTCTCTATAGTTGAGTACGTGGTGAACCAGGCTGGCTGGGCGCAGTGGTCCAGGCCAGTGACGCAGTTCGGACCTACCCCCTGGGAGTTGCGGCTTGCCTGTCAGAAGACGTGAAGTTCCGACCTGTGCGTTAGTGGAGGCACAACCTTGGTACCGTTACCTACAGTTCTGGAAACTGCAGATCCGGTCCTCCAGCAGGTACACACACGGGTGGATATCTGCAACGGTCTTCTTTCGGCCAAGTCCGTGAGTTATCGGCGAGCCGGTGGCTGACGCGCTACTCCAGCAGAACGGCGCGCTCACATCGGTTACCCTGCAGTTTCTCTCACTCGATTTTAAAGAAATTATTTGATAAAAAAAGTTGGTTTTTACGTCAGCTATAGCTTTATATGTAAACTTCATGGTGGAGTGCCTATCATTTCGCTAATAGTAATAGTTATTGTGATATTTTGCGTATAACGACACACTGGCTGAAATAGGAAAAGCTGTGGGACGCTATTAATTTGCATTTGGGGCATATCAGATCATATATTGCTGCGTATACACTTAGCCAACATACTGACTTTTTCTTTAGAGTTGGGAGGAGCTCTCTATCAGCCGCCAGTCTCTAGAAAAATGATCTACATCTACATTTATACTCCGCAAGCCACCCAACGGTGTGTGGCGGAGAGCACTTTACGTGCCACTGTCTTTACCTCCCTTACCTGTTCCAGTCGCGTATGGTTCGCGGGAAGAACGACTGTCTGAAAGTCTCCGTGCGCGCTCTAATCTCTCTAATTTTACATTCGTGATCTCCTCGGGAGGTATAAGTAGGGGGGAGCAATATATTCGATACCTCATCCAGAAATGCACCCTCTCGAAACCTGGCGAGCAAGCTACACCGCGACGCAGAGCGCCTCTCTTGCAGAGTCTGCCACTTGAGTTTGTTAAACATCTCCGTAACGCTATCACGGTTACCAAATAACCCTGTGACGAAACGCGCCGCTCTTCTTTGGATCTTCTCTATCTCCTCCGCCAACCCAATCTGGTACGGATCCCACACTGATGAGCAATACTCAAGTACAGGTCGAAAGAGTGTTTTGTAAGCCACCTCCTTTGTTGATGGACCACATTTTCTAAGGACTTTCCCAATGAATCTCAACCTGGTACCCGCCTTACCAACAATTAATTTTATATGATCATTCCACTTCAAATAGTTCCGCACGCATACCCCCAGATATTTTACAGAAGTAACTGCTACCAGTGTTTGTTCCGCTATCATATAATGATACAATAAAGGATCCTTCTTTCTATGTATTCGCAATCCGCTGCAGATCTTCCTGAATTTCACTACAATTTTCTAATGCTGCAACTTCTCTGTATACTACAGCATCATCCGCGAAAAGCCGCATGGAACTTCCGACACTATCCACTAGGTCATTTATATATATTGTGAAAAGCAAAGGTCCCATAATACTCCCCTGTGGCACGCCGGAGGTTACTTTAACGTCTGTAGACGTCTCTCCATTGATAACAACATGCTGTGTTCTGTTTGCTAAAAACTCTTCAATCCAGCCACACAGCTGGTCTGATATTCCGTAGGCTCTTACTTTGTTAATCAGGTGACAGTGCGGAACTGTATCGAACACCTTCCGGAAGTCAAGAAAAATAGCATCTACCTGGGAGCCTGTATCTAATATTTTCTGGGTCTCATGAACAAATAAAGCGAGTTGGGTCTCACACGATCGCTGTTTCCGGAATCCATGTTGAATCCTACAGAGTAGATTCTGGGTTTCCAAAAACGACATGATACTCGAGCAAAAAACATGTTCTAAAATTCTACAACAGATCGACGTCAGAGATATAGCTCTATAGTTTTGCGCATCTGCTCGACGACCCTTTTTGAAGACTGGGACTACCTGTGCTCTTTTCCAATCATTTGGAACCTTCCGTTCCTCTAGAGACTTGCTGTACACGGCTGTTAGAAGGGGGGCAAGTTCTTTCGCGTGGTCTGTGTAGAATCGAATTGATATCCCGTCAGGTCCAGTGGACTTTCCTCTGTTGAGTGATTCCAGTTGCTTTTCTATTCCTGGGACACTTATTCGATGTCAGCCATTTTTTCGTTTGTGCGAGGATTTAGAGAAGGAACTGCAGTGCGGTCTTCCTCTGTGAAACAGGTTTGGAAAAATGTGTTTAGTATTTCAGCTTTTCGCGTGTCATCCTCTGTTTGAATGCCATCATCATCCCGGAGTGTCTGGATATGCTGTTTCGAGCCACTTACTGATTTAACGTAAGATCAGAACTTCCTAGGACTTTCTATCAAGTCGGTACATAGAATATTACTTTCGAATTCACTGAACTCTTCACGCATAGCCCTCCTTACGGTAACTTTGACGTCGTTTAGCTTCTGTTTGTCTGAGAGGTTTTGGCTGCGTTTAAACTTACAGTGAAGCTCTCTTTGCTTTCGCAGTAGTTTCCTAACTTTGTTGTTGTACCACGGTGGGTTTTTCCTGTCCCTCACAGTTTTACTCGGCACGTACCGGTCTAAAACGAATTTTACGATTGCCTTGAACTTTTTCCATAAACACTCAACATTTTCAGTGTTGGAACAGAAATTTTCGTTTTGATCTGTTAAGTAGTCTGAAATCTGCCTTCTATTACTCTTGCTAAACAGATAAACCTTCCTCCCTTTTTTTTATATTCCTATTAACTTCCATATTCAGGGATGCTGCAACGGCCGTATGATCACCGATTCCCTGTTCTGCACATACAGAGTCGAAAAGTTCTGGTCTGTTTGTCATCAGTAGGTCCAAGATGTTATCTCCACGAGTCGGTTCTCTGTTTAATTGCTCGAAGTAATTTTCGGATGGTGCACTCAGTATAATGTCACTCGATGCTCTGTCCCTACCACCTGTCCTAAACATCTGTGTGTCCCAGTCTATATCTGGTAAACTGAAATCTCCACTTAAGACTATAACATTCTGAGAAAATTTATGTGAAATGTATTCCAAATTTTCTCTCAGTTGTGTGCCACTAATGCTGCTGAGTCGGGAGGTCGGTAAAACGAGCCACTTATTAACATAGCTCGGTTGTTGAGTGTAACCTCCACCCATAATAATTCACAGGAACTATCCACTTCTACTTCACTACAGGATCTTACGTAGCGCGCTCATTTGCCATGCGCGCGTCAGCGATATAGCTAGAATGAAATGTTTATGACACCCCTCTATTTCATAAACAGGTTGACCTATCGAAATAAGGTTTTGCAAGTGATAGCACACAAGGGGGAGAGCTTGCGATATGGTAAACTAGCAGAACCTTCTTATCTGCCACGATATATGAGTTACTTCAGACATTTGCAGTTGGATGATGTAATTTCTTAAGAGTCATTGATAGCTGGTGAAATGTGAATTAGTGTGGCTTTGCAACAAGATAAGTGAAGAATTTTATATTTATACCAAGAATGTGCTTTTTCATAATCTTTTGACCTGATTTCTACTCAGTTCCTCATTTAATAAACCACTGTATCGGTATTCCGTCGAAATTGGTAACGCATTAGGATGTTACCGATATGGCATAGTGTGACCTTCGCTTTGTTTTGTCAAAATAAGCAAATATTAACATGAAAACCAGAGAAATGTTGGTCATACTGGAAAATCGCCACTGATAAATGATTGGTTTTCATGTGACATTAAGTACAGTAAAGTGGGTGGACCAATGACCACATCGAAAAACTTACACAACTGTCTTGTTTGTGAAAATTGACACATGAAGACTACACAGACAAGAGTGTAAGATAATAGGGCGTAAAAAGAGACGCTCGAAACATTTCTAGTCAGTATTATGTCAGTGTTATGAAAACTAATAACAGTGCCAAACGAGGGAGTACTTCAAAGACTTGCAAACAGACAGTGTGTCCTGATGTGAGCGAAACATGTTATAAGTAATATCAACATTTTCTATAACGAACTATTTTTAGGTGCAGAATGCAAGTCATATTGTAAATATGTTTCATTACAGACAACTGATGATGCTTTACTTTAATAAAACGAAACGCATTTGGTGACAAAAATACGCATTTGTTGTAGTTTAAAATATGTTCAATAATTTCAGTGATAATCTTAGAAAGGTGTAGGTCTCTTGAAAGAGACGTTAAAGAGGGGGTGAGGATGAATTGTATAAAACAATGTATTGTGGGCGCCAATAAAATGTTGTAGGCTATTACCCGTAACTGTATTAGTCCATTATTTTACAGGTATAACGAGTTAATGTACTTTACAAAGGCCCAAACAGCTGGTGACTGTCACAATTTTCCTCCTAACATCGTCTATACTTTCTCTGAAAGATATAAGCTACTTTCAAACTGCGAAAATTTAGTGCACATAATAAAATGCCTATAAACTTCCGCACTGTACGACGCACTTGCGGTGAGACGCAGTCGCAACTCCTGAAATTCGCCATCCGTAGTCTCTGACATGTCGAGCATACACAGCAGTACTGGGTTTGCGGGTGAATCACGAAAACCCCTCCGAATTCCCCCCACACATGAGCGGATCCAGCCTGCTGGCAAATCGGAGAGACTAAATCTGATGGGCAGGGACTACATGCCCATGGGAAACGATGGGCCTCAGATCAGCAAGTCACATCCGTCAGAGAAATCCACTGAACTGGCCTGTAGTTCTGGACCATCACGGAAATCTGCTCTTGTGTGGCCGTGTGCGATACGGGGTCCAGGGCTACATTTACAGAAATTGTGTAACGCAGCGTGGTGAACACCTGCTGTCATGCAGTCTCAGTTTATACAAGCAATGCCATCCGACCATAACACATTTCAAAGAAATCTTGTTTTATGTCGATGAGTTGCCTTCGAAGGACACTGGGACAGAGGAAGTCAATGACGGATAAAGATGTCGGCATTCCGTGAGAAGTGGCAGACGTGCAAAATGGACAGTAATTCTTTGCCCTTGGAAAAGCGTTGAGCTGACTTCGCGCTGTCTTCTCTCGCAAGGTGAATAACATCTGCCCTAAAATGTTGTGTGAGGGTTCCTCATTGATTAATCTAAAAAACAGCAGAGCTGGAGAAGTCAAGACGAGACGCCAGTTTCCGGGAAATGCAAACATGAGACGAGCATATTAGCTGAAACAGAAAATGTAGCTCAGGTGTAGGACAATAACTCCAAATTGTTTAAGAACTGCAGACATGGGTGACGATTGGTTAATGCTGTAAAACATTGGCTAGGAGATGAAACAGTTGTCTTGTTAACGAAAATCTCGTTGGGTAGCATTTTACAGAACCTTTTTCTTGGTGCTTGGGAATTGCGTAGACTAATGGAGCGGAGAAAGAACTTGGTGTTAGGGGGGAAGAAACTTTAGTTTAGGAAACGGTGGAGAGCACTTTTTCTGGGGACTGTGAGTTGAACACTTAGACCCGGGATATGAGAGATAAAACATTTTGTCTGGAGATGTGATAGGGAGCAGAGTGCAGTGCAGAGTACAGAATACCGCGACGCTCGCTACAATGCTGAATATGTTGAGAAGGCGAGCAGCGTATGAGAATTACTATGCTCTTGTAGGCGCGTTAGTAGGATTGGGGACATTTCGTGAACCAAATACTTCCTTAGAGTGACTGAAGGCTCATTCATACCTTGACCAGCACTGTTACTTTCGTAT
Source organism: Schistocerca gregaria (assembly GCF_023897955.1). Taxonomy (NCBI): domain Eukaryota; kingdom Metazoa; phylum Arthropoda; class Insecta; order Orthoptera; family Acrididae; genus Schistocerca; species Schistocerca gregaria. The sequence goes on along the minus strand of NC_064931.1, from coordinate 648,052,904 downwards.
GTAGTTTTTAAGTCTTCTGGTGAATTCAGGCAATCATTTATCTTCTCATAACCCACTTGCAGATTACTGTTTTATCCCATTCTGCTAAGCTATCCAGTCTTTTCCGGGACAACGAAGTGTTAGACTAGTACTGTCCCATATCAGTAATTGTTAATTTTCTTATCCTCTGCGTTTCTTGTGATAGAGCAGATCCTATAATAATTTATCATGTATGTATGTTAGCAGGGAACTTTGTAACAAACAGGGATTAATGTGGAGGATTATTACATATCCCATGAACCATGGACCTTGCCGTTGGTGGGGAAGCTTGCTTGCCTCAGCGATACAGATAGCCGTACCGTAGGTGCAACCACAACGGAGGGGTATCTGTTGAGAGGCCAGACAAACGCGTGGTTCCTGAAGAGGGGCAGCAGCCTTTCCAGTAGCTGCAGGGGCAACAGTCTGGATGATTGACTGATCTGGCCTTGTAACACAAACCAAAACAGCCTTGCTGTGCTGGTTCTGCGAACGGTTGACAGCAAGGGGAAACTACAGCCGTAATTTTTCCCGAGGGCATGCAGCTATACTGTATGGTTAATGATGATGGCGTCCTCTTGGGTAAAATATTCCGGAGGTAAAATAGTCCCCCAATCGGATCTCCGGGCGGGGACTACTCAAGAGGACGTCGTTATCAGGAGAAAGAAAACTGGCGTTCTACGGATCGGAGCGTGGAATGTCGGATCCCTTAATCGGGCAGGTAGGTTAGAAAATTTAAAAAGGGAAATGGATAGGCTAAAGTTAGATATAGTGGGAATGAGTGAAGTTCGGTGGTAGGAGGAACAAGACTTTTGGTCCGGCGAATACAGGGTTGTAAATACAAAATCAAATAGGGGTAATGTAGGAGTAGGTTTAATAATTAATAAAAAAAATAGGAATGCGGGTAAGCTACTACAATCAGCATAGTGAACGCATTATTGTGGCCAAGATAGACACAAAGCCCACGCCTACTACAGTAGTACAAGTTTATATGCCAACTAGCTCTGCAGATGACGAAGAAATTGAAGAAACGTATGACGAAATAAAAGAAATTATTCAGATAGTGAAGGGAGACGAAAATTTAATAGTCATGGGTGACTGGAATTCGGTAGTAGGAAAAGGGAGAGAAGGAAACGTAGTAGGTGAATATGGATTGGGGGTAAGAAATGAAAGTGGAAGCCGCCTAGTTGAATTTTGTGCAGAGCATAACTTAATAATAGCTAACACTTGTATCAAGAATCATGAGAGAAGGTTGTATACATGGAAGAACCCTGGAGATACTAAAAGGTATCAGATAGATTGTATAATGGTAAGACATAGTTTTAGGAACCAGGTTTTAAATTGTAAGACATTTCCAGGGGCAGATGTGGACTCTGACCACAATCTATTGGTTATGAACTGTAGATTAAAACTGAAGAAACTGCAAAAAGGTGGGAATTTAAGGAGATGGGACCTGGATAAACTGAAAGAACCAGAGGTTGTACAGAGTTTCAGGGAGAGCATAAGGGAACAAATGGCAGGAATGGGGGAAAGAAATACAGTAGAAAAGAATGGGTAGCTTTGAGGGATAAAGTAGTGAAGGCAGCAGAGTATCATGTAGGTAAAAAGACGAGGGCTTTTACAAATCCTTGGGTAACAGAAGAAATATTGAATTTAATTTCATGAAAGGAGAAAATACTAAAATTCAGTAAATGAAGCAGGCAAAAAGGAATACAAACGTCTCAAAAATGAGATCGACAGGAAGTGCAAAATGGCTAAGCAGGGATGGCTAGAGGATAAATGTAAGGATGTAGAGGCTTATCTCACTAGGGGTGAGACAGATACTGCCTACAGGAAAATTAAAGAGACCTTTGGAGAAAGGAGAACCACTTGTATGAATATGAAGAGCTCAGATGGAAACCCAGTTCTAAGTAAAGAAGGGAAAGCATAAAGGTGGAAGGACTATATAGAGGGTCTATACAGGGGCGATGTACTTGAGGACAATATTATGGAAATGGAAGATAATGTAGATGAAGATGAAATGGGAGATATGATACTGCGTGAAGAGTTCGACAGAGCACTGAAAGACCTGACTCGAAACAAGGCCCCGGAGGTAGACCACATTCCATTAGAACTACTGACGGCGTAGAGAATTTATGGGCAAAGGTTAAGGAGGTTATAAATAGCGGTCTGGAGAGTTTTGTGCCTAGTAAGTGGATAAACGATGGAAAAGACCAACCATGGTTCAGTAACGAAATTCTACGGGTGCTGAGGAAGCAGAGGCTGTTGCATTCTCGGTTCAAAAGGGGACGCATAAATGACGACAAGTGAAGGTTAGTAAGATTTGTGCGTCTATAAAAAGATATATGCGTGAAGCATACAACAACTACCACTGTTACGCCTTAGCAAAAGATCTGGCAGAGAACCCGAGAAAATTCTGGTGTATATAAAATCGCTAAACGGGTCTAAGGCTTCCATTCAGTCTCTTGTTGACCAGTATGGTGCGACAGTTGAAGATAGCGAAACGAAAGCTCAAGTTTTAAATTTCACGTTCAAGGAATCGTTCCAAAAGGAGAAGCATACAAACATACCGTCGTTCGACCACCGAACAGGCTCCAGTATGGATGACGTAGTAATAATTATCCCTGGGGTAGAGAAAAAAACTGAAGGATTTAAAAGCAAATTTCGATTTTACAAAGAGTACTCTACCTCATTGGTCCCTTACCTAGCTTGCATTTATCATGAAACTCTCGCCCAGCGCAAAGTTCCAAGTGACGAAAAAATCGTAGGTGACTCCAGTATATAAGAAGGGTAAAAGAACGGACCCGCAAAATTACAGACCAATATCCCTAACTTCTGTTTGCTGCAGAATCACTGAACATATTCTCAGTTCGAATATATTAAACTTTCTTGAGGCTAAGCAGCTTATGTCCACGAATCAGCATGGTTTTAGAAATCATCGCTCGTCCAAAACTCAGTTTGTCCTCTTCTCATATTGTATACTGAGATGGTGCTTGAGAACTATAGATGAAAAGCAACAGATAGATTCCAGATATCTACACTACTGGCCATACTGGCCATTAAAACTGCTACACCAAGAAGAAATGCAGATGATAAACGGGTATTCATTGGACAAATATATTATACTAGAACTGACATGTGATTACATTTTCACGCAATTTGGGTGCATAGATCCTGAGAAATCAGTACCCATAACAACCACCTCTGGCCGTAATAACGGCCTTGATACGCCAGGGCATTGAGTCAAACATAGCTTGGATGGCGTGTACAGGTACAGCTGCCCATGCAGCTTCAACACGATACCACAGTTCATCAAGAGTAGTGACTGGCGTATTGTGACGAGACAGTTGTTCGGCCACCATTGACCAGACTTTTCAGTAGGTGAGAGATCTGGAGAATGTGCTGGCCGGGACACTGTTCAAAGTGCCGTCAATGCAAACAAGAAGTGACCGAGACGTGTAACCAATGGCACCCCATACCATCACGCCGGGTGATACGCCAGTATGGCGATGACGAATACTCGCTTCCAATGTGCGTCCACCGCGATATCGCCAAACAAGGATGCGACCATCATGATGCTGTAAACAGAACCTGGATTTATCCGAAAAAATGACGTTTTGCCATTCGTGCACCCAGGTTCGTCTTTGAGTACACCATCGCAGGCGTTCCTGTCTGTGATGCAGCGTCAAGGGTAACCGCAGCCATGGTCTCCAAGCTGATAGTCCATGCTGCTGCAAACGTCGTCGAACTGTTCGTGCAGATGGTTGTTGTCTTGCGAACGTCCCCATCTGTTGACTCAGGGATCGAGACATGGCTGCACGATCCGTTACAGCCATGCGGATCAGATGCCTATCATCTCGACTGCTAGTGATACGAGGCCGTTGGGATTCAGCACGGCGTTCCATATTACCCTCATGAACCCACCGATTCCATATTCTGCTAACAGTCATTGGATCTCGACCAACGCGAGGAGAAATGTCGCGATACGATAAACCGCATCGCGATAGGATACAATCCGACCTTCATCGAAGTCGGAAACGAGATGGTACGCGTTTCTCCTCCTTACACGAGGCATCACAACAACGTTTCACCAGGCAACACTGGTCAACTGCTGTTTGTGTATGAGAAATCGGTTGGAGACTTTCCTCATGTCAGCACGTTGTAGATGTCGCCACCGGCGCCAACCTTGTGTAAATGCTGTGAAAAGGTAATCATTTGCATATCACAGCATCTTCTTCCTCTCGGTTAAATTTCGCGTCTGTAGCACGTCATCTTCGTGGTGTAACAATTTGAATGGCCAGTAGTGTAGATATCCGGAAAGCATTCGACAACGTGCCCCATTACAGGCTGTTAACGAAGATACGAGCATATGGAATAAGTTCACAGATATGTGAGTGGTTCGAAGACTTCTTAAATAATACTACCCAGTATGTTGTCCTCGACTGCGAGTCTTCATCAGAGAAAAGGGTTCCGTCAGGTGTGCCCCAGGGACGTCTGACAGAACCGCTGTTGTTTGCTATAATGGTTAGTTTGCTAATGACGTCGTGGTGTACGGTAAGTGTCTGTATGAAGGTACAAGACGTCAAAATTTCCAATTAGCGTGATGAATGGCGGATACCCCTAAATGTGATAAATGTAAGTAAATGCTGATGATTAGGAAGATCAAACTTGTTCTGTTCAGATACAGTATCACTGGTGTACGCCTTGACACAGTCAAGTAGTTTAAATGTCTCGGCGTAATGTTGCAAAACGATATGAAGTGGAACGAGCATGCGAGGGCTGTGGTAGGGAAGGCGAACGGTCGACTTCGGTTTGTTGGGAGAATTTTAGAAAAGTGTAGTTCACCTATAAAGGAGACCGCATATAGGACGCTGGTGCGACCTATTCTTGAGCACTGCTAGAGTGTTTGGGTTCCGTACCGTGTCGGATTGAGGCAGGACATCGGGGCAATTCAGAGGCGGGCTGCTAGATGTGTTACTAGTAGGTTCGAACAACACGTAAGTGTTACGGAGTTGCTTCGGGAACTCAAATGCGAAACCCTGAAGGCAAGGTGACGTTCTTTTCGAGAAACACTATTGAAAAAATTTAGAGAACCGGCATTTGAAGCTGACTGCCGAACGATTCTACTGCGTCAAATTAACTGGGAGAAAGGATCACGAAGATAAGATACGAGAAATTAGGGCTCATACGGAGGCATACAGACAGTCGTTTTTCCCCCGCTCTGTTTGCGAGCGGAACAGGAAAGGAAATGACAGGTAGTGGTTCAGGGTACCCTCTGCTACGCACCGTACTGTGGCTTGCGGAGTATCTGTGTAAATGTAGATGTAGGTGCATATATAGGACAGAACAGAATGAAAAGCAGTGGCTACAAGTTTTGGAAAGGTGTCAATGGCTGTGGGACCGTTGTATGGCCCTGTGATACTCTATCCAATGACATCTTTGGCTGAGGGAAACACGGCGTTAGTCGGCCTCGTTTAAGCATCATGTCGTGATCACAGTGTTTACCTTTGACAGGAGTGATCCATCATCTCAGCCTATGCTCTCTCGTCCTCCTCTTCCTTCCAATCATTTCTGGTTATGATCAGCAACTTCTTATCCTATAGCTACGTCAAAAAAAGTAAGGAGTCATCATTTCCATGAGGTTACTAATGGAGAGCTATAGCCACATGGAAATGTTGACTCCTGACATGCTTTGACGCTGCCATCGGGTAAGAAGATATTATGGGCTACTGATAATGACTAGTCTGTAGGTACCGTTATATCCATTAAATAATTGATGTGAGCATTTGACAGAATTAACCTTGGTAGTAAAAAATTATATGTTCGCTGACGTTCGTTGCCATTAACGTGGAAAATATGAACATCTTACAATACGACAGAGAATCCTACACTCTGCCCTAAAACCTAGGTAAATTAGAGAGTTACATCTCTGCTACATGCCTATGGACTGCGTATACATTGGATGAAGATTGTTGTGCCATTTTGTTCTTGGTTTTCCTCTGGAACTGTGTTTCAATTAAGCTATATCACTGTTTCTGAATAGCTAACAGACCCAATTTTAGAAGACAGGCTTCCTGAAAGAATAGCTCTAGATTTACAAACAGAGAACTTACACTACTTCACGACGCATATCTCTTTAACAGATTATGTAAGTGCATTTCCGCATATTACGTATTTTGTATTAGTCAGTTATTCTTATGGATCGCAGGTTCGAATTCTGCCTCGGGCATCGATGTGTGTGATGTCCTTAGGTTAGTTAGGTTTAAGTAGTTCTAAGTTCTAGGGGACTGATGACCTCAGATGTTAAGTCCCATAGTGCTCAGAGCCATTTGAACCATTTTTTGGATTAGATAGTTATTTTACATTCCCATACATTCACTTTACATATAAATTTACAGACCTCCAGCATGCTGCAAGTGAAATTCGTCAGCAACTTTTCCTTCACTGAAATAAATAGTTCGAATTCCGCATTAAGAAGTATCCTTTATTTATTGGTGGTGTCTAGTCTAGGACATTATGTCCATTTTCAAACCATCCGTTTTCGTAAGTAATTAAAACACAGTCAAATGCCCATTCTTATAAAAAGCCGCAACAGACATTCTAGAATGTTAATCAAGATAGTTCAACACACAATAAACAAACCATGCTCAACAATTCAGAGAGCCCTCTGTACTATCAGAAACTAGTCGCTACCAATAAATAGAAGACACTTCTCAATGCGACTTTCGACGAAATTCCAGCCATTTATTTCAGTTATATATAAATAGTAAAATATACGTAAAATACGTAATATAAAAAACTAACAAGCAAAAATTTTGTAGTTGAATATCTAGGACGTTTGACTGAGGTTTGACAAGAGGTTTTCGTAGCAAATACGCTTCAGTCAGGTGTTGTGAAGTTTCCACAGCAACCCCACAGATACAAATCAGTGCATCTTTGAACTGCATTCATGGAAAGAGGCACCTTCCATGTCCTGTACGCAGTCGATTCAGAGATGTCAATAGTTTCCTGGGAAGTCCAAATCCATCCACTCGTACTCGTCTGGTAGGATCAGTAATAAGGTGATAATTTGCTGAAGGAAACTTCTGCCAAACCATTTTCCATATCAGGCGCACATCATATGCAAGAGGCGTATCTGGCGTTGGCCAGGATAGTTTTCTGCATTTAAGTCTGCTGGGAAGTATGTTCTGTAGCGTACTGTAAAGAAGTGAGTTCTGATGAGTAGTACGTTTCTGTAACTCTTTTACAGTTACTACTTCTCATCTAACTGATAGGGGTGCAATATTGCATGATAAAGGCAGCTGTGGAAGTGGTGTGGATTTATAGTGCTATTAATTATTCTTGATTTAGTTTAACATAAACAGTGTGAGCATGCACACTGAGAACAGTACTCTGCCGCAGAGTAAACCAGTGTAGCAGTTCGAAGAATACCTGTGTCTGTTATTTTCTAAATGGTCCTTAAAAACTATGGCTCAGGCCAAAAAGATCTCTTGTATTTTGGGTACGGGTTATGTTTCAGAGTAACATTTTCGCGATTCACCTCACGGTTATTAAGATGGTAAGCATTACCTCTGTTTTAAATGGATTTGGCTTAGTTCTCTAGTTCTTGAAGTAATCACCCGTTATGTGTAAATCTGTGGTCAAAGCTCCTTCATACTCTTCCAGGTTTCCTGCTTGTTACGTCTCAGCAAATTGGATATTTTTAGCATTTGTGTTGGGCATATCACTGGAATAAAAATGAAAAAGGGTTGGTGATAGCACAGAGCCCTGCGTTAGCCCGCCATTTAGTCTTCACCACCTACTATCTGTTTCTCCAAAGAATACTAGAGTCGCCTGTTCCCTAACCTGCTATCCCATACATTTTGCATAGTATGATTTCTGCAAACGCAAGTAGCAGGCCATAGTGCTGTAGAGTATCAAATGTGGGCGCAAGTTCAATAAATACAACTACAGTCTTTAGTTTACGTTTGTAGCCTGCTTCGATATAAGATATTAATGCCAATATATGACTGCAGCGACTATGATTCTTTCGAAAACCGGCTTATTGGAGTGGAGCTACTTTGTTAGGTAATGGCTGGATTTGATTTAGCAGCATTCTTTCTAGTAGTTTATAAACTCCACTAAGTAGTGATATAGGTTGTAATATTATGCCTTATTGCCATCTTTGCCAGGTTTGTTGGCAGCTATTATTGTTGCAGTCGTAATTTTGGTGGCAATTTGACAGTAATCAAAATCAACTTATACTATATTATCAACACTAAATAGCCTTCGGCTCCGCGTTTTTCAGTAACTCTGGATACATTTCATCTAAACCAGCCGCTTCGTTTATACGCACTCTAGCAAAATCTTCCTCCAGCTCATCAGTTGTGAACTCACGCGAGAGCTGCGGAGGGGGAACAAGCTAAGTCCGTTTGATTTGTACATTTCTTTATTCTGTGGTCATTCAGAGCGTGAAGAAGCTCATCTGCCATTTTAATTGAACGTATAAGTTGATATTCCTCGTAGAGCCCATCACATCCATCAGACCATCCTGGGATAAACTGCTTCCTGCGTTCTCTGGGTAGCCTCCGTTTTTCTACTTCTTTGACAACTTTAGTAGGTCTATCACAGTTTTTAATTTGCACGGGGATGATTTCAACAGTCTCGTCGAGTTTATAAGTGTATTGTCGACAGTTTGCTTTTTAAAATTCGAACGAGCTTTAGGAGTTGATCTCACTAGCGGTATCTGGATGTCCCTTTGTTGGGTGTACGAGAAAAGTCTGTTATTTTCCTATTTGCCTGTTTATTTCCATCAACATGATTGGTAGTGATAAAATGTAAGACGGATGATGTGCCTTTCTGCCACCTTGCTGATTCGAATGCTCCTTTATCCTTTGCGCTAAAAACCAGATTCAAGGAAAACCAGTCATGTAAGATGTTCATATTTATATCATTATCTTTATATACCCAGGCTTGCTGGTGGCTGTTAAACTCTAGAGAATAGATGGCTGGATCAGTGAAACGTCTGATGCGATGTGTTGACCAGACTACCACTAAAATTTTGTAGATGTTGATAATAGTAGTTTCATATTTCATTGTTGCCAAGATAAAAATATAGCTTGTAGAGTCATTGGAAACAACTCTTGAATACGACATGTCCATCCTAACCAACATTGGTATTCCATACACATGATGTTCACTGTGAAGCTCTCTGTCTGTTATGTGTATTTCTTGCAGAGTAATTAGGTCCACATTGTTCTTACAACACAGACGTGAAAGATATTCGCATTTGCTTTAGAGATTCCTTCGATATTCAGCCACAAATCGTCAGGTATGTATCTATTGTCAAATCATTGTGGTCTTAAGACTACCTTTCGAATTTAACTTTGTAGTGGTCTTGTTTGTTGTGTTGAAGCACCAATTGAAGGATTAGCCAGTGATTCACTGTTACAAGGGAGACACCAGAGTCTGAATATGGTATTTAATACGCTCTTCTGGGAGACTGTCTCCTTGTCCCCTTGGCAATGAGAATTTTGTGTAAATGTGAGTTACAAAGTAGACGTTACACTTATGTACGAATTCCAACTACGACAATACTGAGAAGATTCGGCAAACTGTATATCAGGATTCAGCTTTCATAGAAAAACTTCTATATTCATTTTGAAAAGATATACGGTAATTTAACTGACCCATTATACAGTTCGCCTTCTGGCCACTCATTCTTAGAAATTCCTTAATACTCTGTTGTCGCAAGTAAACTACTTAGCTTTGAATAAATTAAACGTAACGAAAGAGGCTCCGTTTTTAGAGAAATGAATATAACGGAAAGAGAAGTGAACATTACAAACTAAACAGTCAGTGTAGGGATAATGTCTTAACGAATAACTCTTTGGATAGCGGCTTCGTAGCAAACAAACGAAAAGGTTAGAGGTTGCAACTATTATAACGATTGTAAACACTAATCTCTTTACATTTAAAATACAGACACATCATTACGCTCTGTTTCTTAAACTACGAAACAAGCAAATACGAAAAACTAGTCGCATTTGAGGTGCATAAACACCATCTCTGCTTTTTGTGGATTGTACGTCTTCAGTGAAGCAGGCAAATTTACAGTCAAGCAACGAGTGGGTATTCTTATTTATTACTTCCACATATTGGGATTTAGAATAGTACCGTACAGTGCTCAGACTTCACATTACAAGACTCATACATAGTCACTTTTCAGTGTATAACTTGAGAGAGAATCAGCTCAAGGGAGTCAACAACGAATAGGTGTTGCCTCAACTTGTTCCACTCTTAACGGTGCAGCTAGGAACGACGTCTACCTGACACACACACACACACACACACACACACACATATATATATATCCGGGCGCGGTGGTCTCGCGGTTCTAGGCGTGCAGTCCAGTCCGTAACCGTGCGACTGCTACGGTCGCAGGTTCGAATCCTGCCTCGGGCATGGATGTGTGTGATGTACTTAGGTTAGTTAGGTTTAAGTAGTTCTAAGTTCTAGGGGACTGATGACCACAGCAGTTGAGTCCCATAGTGCTCAGAGTATATAAAGACGAACATAAGGTTCCGACAGTTTGCATGACTCTTTAGGCATTATGTACCTGACTGTTGGCGCTAATTGAGCAGGTAGCGCTAAATCTAAACACATTCACATCCGCCGTTTTTCGGAAATTCATGAAACTATAGCGGCTGAAGCGCGAATATTCCACGATGTCCCACAAAAAATTCCACATTTTTGCAACCGAAATCGGCAGGAAAAAAAGTGTTGTATTACTTATTGAATGCTCCTCGTACATGTCTCCACCATGTTCGTTCTGTACAATCATATCCTCTGTTGAGGGATACACCAATGTTATTCACATCACGACACATCATTTTCAAAACATTCACTCACTCACACACACACACACACACACACACACACACACACACACACACACACACAGATTTCTAACAGTTAATACTTTCTCTCTCTTCGCCCTATATAGTTAATGAACGTATGGTAAATGCAACAACACTATGTGTGTTCCGACAAGAGAGTCAGGAACGAGCTAATATTTCGTCATATTGTTGTTGAGTAAAAACAGACCTCCTTGTGGACTGATTCTAGCAGGTACACACAAGACTGGAAGACGTAATGAGGCCTTAAAGATAAAGTACTGCACTTGGCAGTACAGGAAGTTAACCCGACACATAATGAAAGAAACTTGACGAGTCCTGATGTTCCACCATAAGACGCGAGAGTACAACGGTGAGCACATAAGGAGAGAAGTACTCCCAGATTTTCCACCAAGGGAAGACCCAGATAAAATCTCTATGTTAGTGCTATACATATCCTCCAACAAATAAAGTCATACGTGAGAGGAATTATTCTTTCATGATGTACCCGAAAAATTGTCCTAACAGATCGGATCTCACAAACATTGTCCCCACGACGGACGTCCATAAGTAATTCCTGTTGTTTTTATACCACATATTTCCCTGTAGTCCCAAAGCCTTATAATGATAGTCTAGAACGTGAAATACGCCACTTGGCCCTTAAGAAATGTTCAGTACTTTGTGAAAATGCGTTCAAAGTAACAAGCAGTTCTTTGCTGTCGAAATTTAATTAAATGTAAAAGATGAACAGGAGTATGTGGAATACACCTGTATGTGGAGATGGTTTTAAAATATAAACATGCACATATAGAGATGACTGTATATATCACAGACCGAAGGCCAAAAACAAAAATTAAAATTTAAAAAATGTAATAATGTATTTCGTTCGAATGCTTACACATTATTGCAGGCTGTGTATCCTATATGGTTCATCAGGATGCTAACGAGACAAAATGGTTCAAATGGCTCTAAGACTTAACATCTGAGGTCATCAGTCCCTTACACTTAGAACTACTTAAACCTAACAGACCTAAGGACATCACACACATCCATGCCCGAGGCAGGATTCGAAACTGCGACCGTAGCAGCAGCGCAGTTCCGGACTGAAGCGCCTAGAACCACTCGGCAACAGCGGCCAGCGCTAACGATACAAAATAGCACATATGTAAAATAAATATTTTATTTTATTTCAGTGTACTAACATAACCCAAACATCTTTTTACATTGCAAAGTGCACAGTACTGTTGAATGTTTTCTTATTACTGTTATTTATTGACATGAAAGCTGCTAAAAACGATATAAAACGAAAAATTACAAAAAGATTTAAAAATGCAAAATAATAATATTTTATGAAGTGTGAAACTTTAAGAAAGTAAGACAAAAGAGTGGTCCATGGCGTGAACATCTTATATTTGTCAGCCCAGTACCCTGCAACATGATCTGCTTTCTTTTATTTCTGGCGAAGTGCCTTTAAACCATTTCGCCAGTGGGGTGTTGGCTAAATTGACATTCTCTTCCCTTTTTTCTCCTCTTCTCATTCAGCACCTCCCTCTTACTGAGCTTCTGAAATTCCTTTATTGCCGTATCCTCTTTCAGGACCAAACGCAATATTGTTGAGATTACAAGTGAATAAAGTAAAATAATATCGACTGCCAGTTTCTCAGATACTGATGAGGTGCAGCCACAGATATTCAACGTATCAAATAAGATATAATATACATCTAAAGAAACACAATTTTGAAGGAAAATCTCAGTTTTCACTTTATTTTCTTTGATATATCTCAAATCAGTGAACTATTAACAACATTTTAACACTGTCGTATGAGGAAATTAAGCGAAATCGACAATACTAACATTTCTCTCATGAAGCCATGTTCAACTGCTGCGAAATCTATTTGCCGGTAGTTCTGATAACTACCAGTTGTTCTGAGAATGTGCTCATTTCCCAGATTTATATAAAATAATATTTAGTCTACTATCATATGGAATGCATCGCACTTCGCGAACGAACGCAGTTTGAACGGATGTATCGTATATAATACAGGGGACCTGTCCATTTTGTGGTCACTTCGCGTAGCGCTCGTCGTTTCGTATTACCATTTTATAACCACTATTTTACATATGCGTCATAACAACAGCAGCTTGTCCTGTTCGCAGAGAAAAGCACGGTGTGTCGTACTCATTGCCCGGAAACCGTTCTATCTGACACTTGCTTTCAGATTTGCATCTCGTTTTACAGCTCTCTATTTCTGCAGAAGATATACTAGAACAAAGCATTGAGACTAGTATCTTATTGGGATCATGTAAACTACAGATTAAACGATGGTACGGGTAGTTAACACTCTAGAAGAAAAGGTTTTCTGATTTGATCAAGTAATCATCCAGGCATTCATCTGAAGTGGTACAGGGAAATCATTCAATATAAAATGACGAAAACTGTGTCGTTTGCAAACGTCGGATTGCCATTGCTCTGCTTATAACTTTCCATTCGCACACCACTTCTTTTCATTACACAGGCAGGTGTCATAAACTGGGACAAATTAGTTGAAACCTGTAAAACGTAAAAAGCCATAAAATGCAAACTCTGCCCTAATCGCACTCATTCACGACCATTTTCACTCATATTCACCCACACAAATCCACTCAAATTGTGAAACGGAAAACATTGTCTCTGTTCCAAAAAAATTGGCTACGGTAACAAACAGATGCTAAAGTAAGAACTCTGGAGTTTATGACTGGCAGATCACAAAAGAGAGCCACTTTGATAATACATTAAAATCTACTTCCTAACAATTTAAGAACCAGATCAGTCAGTCCACAAAATGTTAAAAATATTAACTCCTCATCTGATGGAATGGAATTTATCTGGTAAACTAGTGTCTGCGCACTGGTGTCCCGAGTTTTGCCGGTTGGACTCGTGGCACAGGTGTTGATGATCGACTTTCATTGTCCAAAAATAACAAATGCCTCAGAATATAACGTCTGTCCAAAAAGTTCCGAGACTGATTTTATTCCTGGCGTAGGCCTATAAGCGACTTGAGCGAATTAACGACGGTCACAAGCTGCACTAACAACTGTAAACAACAGACGTGCATTCTGTCAGACAGTTGTGAGCAAGTTGTGCAAGTAGTCCCTCATACATTGACTCCAGAACAAAAACAACGACACATGGACACCTGCCGCGGATTGAAATGCAAAAACACATACAATTCTTTTCTGGTAAAAATCATCACGGTTGACGACTAGAATTGGGTTCATCAATACGAGCCTACCACAGAACGATAGAGTCCACAAATTTACATAAAAGGTCAACCCTTTGACGACATAACCGATATTCAGACCAACGTGGCGCACGACTTGAACATCGCCCCAAAGAGGGACTTTTGTGATGGTGTCACATGGTTAGACGAACATTCTGTGACCCGTGCATTGTACTCCAGCGCTGGGGATACAAATTAATTAACTGATGAATTTATTACCCACGCCCTCTCATAATGTCATAGGTTTCCCCTAGCTGGCACGTGGATCCCTTGCCCCCCTCACTTGGAAAAAGCGGAAAATTGAAATTTTGGCGGGAAATTCGAAAAAATGGCGGGAAACCCAAATTTATTGGAGGGAATATCAAATTTTGTGTATTCATCTTGAGGTTTCGAGACCAACTGATCTGGTTCATAACACCAGCACTAGAGGGCCGCTGTTCGCCCTCCCCCACCCCCTGTCCCTCAACCATCTAGAGACTGATGTGTGCATAGCATAATTTCTGAACCATAATCGGATATGTGCCCTGAGCTTTATATCCCTCTGGAACGCAATATTTTGCATTTATCAAAAAGAATCTATGTTTTTTGCTCTGCTTTAGGAGGCAGCAATTTTATCATCCTGAAGTTTGCCACCACAGTGAGTGGGATAGAAAACTTGCCAGGTGGATGTATTTCAGATGTTGGACATATACATCTTGCGTTAGTGTATCAGGAGAGTTGCACTGTGCATTTCTAATATTTCAGAAACCATGGCTTTAACATTATAGCGTATGTAAGTGAAGAACCATGTAGCCTTAGGAGTGTGTGCGTTTATCTTCTATGAGCATTTCTCTCTTTCCAGTACCTTCTCAGTACTGATCCCAGACACTAGAACAATACTTCACAATTGATAGCACAGTTGATTTACATGCATAAACCACATCTCTCTTCTTAACCATTTGTTATATAGCCACAACACTTTCTTATCTACTATATCCGGTAAGGTGCGATTACCTCCTCGACATGCACATGTCTGGAGAGATCTTCTGCACTTGGATAGGTGCTGTGAGAAAATCTGTTGCAGAATAGTCTTCGCTTGACAACAGTTACAGACTCAGCTTGCTCTGTTCCTTCACGAGATGTGCGATGTAGATGACATAGTACCGTCCTGCTTCTGGGCAGTTGCAAATTACACCGGTGACAGTGTTGCAGGGATGGTTTGTCGAAGACAATATGGAGAAATCTTTCAATTTTCAACTTTATCCTATGAATGCGAGAATACCCTGTGACTTTCATCCACATAGGGAAAGATGGGCGGTCGTTATCGTTAGTTCTGCACTATGATCGACCTGCTAGAAATATGTAGATAACCTAACTGCATCGATATAAGATTCTGCCTGGAATACTTTGGTGTATATGTCCAAGAATTAACCATGGATGGACGTACTTCATATTATCTATCTACTTTTGGAATATAATATACGGTTCAAAGTAGTGGATGCGTGGTTTAGCGATGGTGCAGACATTGGGAAGTATGCTCCTGTGTCACTGGTTGATGTTGAAATTACGGAAAAATTGGCAAAATTGCTAAAGTGATCGCACTACATCTACATCTACATCTACATCTACATACATACTCCGCAATCCACCATACGGTGCGTGGCGGAGGGTACCTCGTACCACAACTAGCATCTTCTCTCCCTGTTCCACTCCCAAAAAGAACGAGGGAAAAGTGACTGCCTATATGCCTCTGTACGAGCCCTAGTCTCTCTTATCTTATCTCTGTGGTCTTTCCGCGAAATGTAAGTTGGCGGCAGTAAAAGTGTACTGCAGTCAGCCTCAAATGCTGGTTCTCTAAATTTCGTCAGTAGCGATTCACGAAAAGAACGCCTCCTTTCCTCTAGAGACTCCCACCCGAGTTCCTGAAGCATTTCCGTAACACTCCCGTGATGATCAAACCTACAAGTAACAAATATAGCAACCCGCCTCTGAATTGCTTCTATGTCCTCCCTCAATCCGACTTTATACGGATCCCAAACGCTCCAGCAGTACTCAAGAATAGGTCGCACCAGCGTTTTATAAGCGGTCTCCTTTAGAGATGAACCACATCTTCCCAAAATTCCCCCAATGAACCGAAGACGACCATCCGCCTTCCCCACAACTGCCATTACATGCTTGTCCCACTTCATATCGCTCGGCAATGTTAAGCCCAAATATTTAATCGACGTGACTGTCTCAAGCGCCAAACTACTAATGGAGTATTCAAACATTACGTGATTCTTTTACCTTTTCAACTGCATTAATTTACATTTATCTATATTTAGAGTTAGCTGCCATTCTTCACACCAATCACAAATCCCGTCCAAGTCATCTTGTATCCTCCTACAGTCATTCAACGACGACACCTTCCCGTACACCACAGCATCATCAGTAAACAGCCGCACATTGCTATCCACCCTATCCAAAAGATCATTTATGTAGATAGAAAACAACAGCGGATCTACCACACTTCCCTGGGGCACTCCAGATAATACCCTCATCTTCGATGAACACTCACCATCGAGGACAACGTACTGGGTTCTATTACTTAAGAAGTCTTCAAGCCACTCACATACTTGGGAACCAATCCCATATGCTCGTACCTTAGTTAGGAGTCTGCAGTGGGGCACCGAGTCAAAAGCTTTCCGGAAGTCAACGAATATGGCATCCGTCTGATACCCTTCATCCATGGTTCGCAAGATATCATGTGAAAAAAGGGCGAGTTGCGTTTCGTGCTTTCTAAAGCCGTGCTGATGCATGGACAGCAACTTCTCTGTCTCAAGGAAATTCATTATATTCGAACTGAGAATATGTTAGAGAATCCTGCAACAAACCGATGTTAAGGATATTGGTCTGTAATTTTGATGATCCGTCCTTCTACCCTTCTTATATACGGGCGTCACCTGCGCTTTTTTCCAGTCGCTCGGAACTTTGCGTTCGGCAAGAGATTCGCGATAAATGCAAGCTAAGTAAGGAGCCAATGCAGTAGAGTACTCTCTGTATAACCGAATTGGAATGCCATGAGGACCTGGCGATTTATTTATTTTCAACCCATTCAGCTGCTTCACAACCCCAGGGATGTCTATCACTATGTCCTCCATACAGGAATCTGTACGAGACTCAAACGGCGGTATGTTTGTACGATCCTCCTGTGTGAAAGATTTGTGAAATGCTAAATTTAAAATTTCAGCTTTCGTTTTGCTGTCTTCCGTTGCCAGGCCAGACTGATCAGTGAGTGACTGGATGGAAGCTGTCGACCCGCTTACCGATTTTACGTACGACCAGAATTTCCTTAGGTTTTCAGCAAGATCTTTTGCTAAGGTATAACGGTGGTAGTGGTGGAATGCTTCGAGCATCGCTCTTTTTACAGCAGCACGAATCTCTACAAACTTTTGCCTGTCCTCATTCTCCCGATCTTTCTTGTACTGCGAGTGCAACTGCCTTTGCTTCATGAGCATTCTCCGAATTGCGCTGTTAAACCACGGAGGGTCTTTTCCGACCGTAACCCACTTTTTCGGCACATACTTGTCCAATGCGTGATTTACAATGTGTTTAAAATTTGCCCATAATTCTTCCACGTCCATCGTACCGGAAGTAAATGAAGTCGATTCATTTACTAAGTGGGATGCTAATAACTGCTTATCTGCTCTTTCCAGTAAGAATACTCTCCTAGCCTTCTTGACCGACTTTTTAACTTCAGTAACCATAACCGTAACTATCAACTAC
Organism: Schistocerca gregaria; assembly: GCF_023897955.1. Lineage (NCBI taxonomy): Eukaryota > Metazoa > Arthropoda > Insecta > Orthoptera > Acrididae > Schistocerca > Schistocerca gregaria. The sequence goes on along the minus strand of NC_064931.1, from coordinate 648,035,011 downwards.
GAAGCTTATTATTACACTACATCGACGTCTTTTCCACCCCATCCGTCCTCTGTTGTGCCGTTGATTACGACATAATGACTGACTGACACGACTTGTTTCAGATGGCGAAAGTCTTGGTGGGAGGAACACCTTCTGAGGATGCCCAGTACTGAAGCAGTGATTGCATGCCTGGCTGCAATACAAGGAATCAATGCTCTTGGGCTCTTCGAAAAAAAATACCGAGACATCTACTACCCTGTAATTGTGGAAGATGAGATTAAATGTAGAGGTCATCACCTTTGGACAGCTGTTTGGAAACGTTCCACAATGGTACAAATTTTTTCCAGCTTCCACACGTTGCGATGTGTTCCACGCTTTTGTCAATAAGAAACACTGCCTCTGTCCTTTATTTCAACCATCCTGTGTTTTGTGGAAGCAGCATAGTTCACACCATGCGATATCCAGCTTTCTGTGAGAGCCAATGGATCAAACAGTGTTAATGCCAGTTCAGCACCTCACACAGAACTCGAAGTCATGGTAGAAAAACAAAATGTATGGCTGTGTACACAGCTGTGGTCATACACTGCTTCGATGTCACAAGAACCCTCTCCATGTGAGTGATAACTAATATGGTCTTCCTCCAGTACAGGCAACAAAACTTTATGCAGGTCCGTGGAAGTAACTTCGATTACTGGTAACCTGCTCCAGTGGACCAATACATGTATATTTAATGCGATCACCACATATGGTCATTGTCAACGTGCAGGTGGTATTTCTTTCCCGATGTATCGGAAGAGAGCGACACGGTAAATTTGTTATTGAGTTCTCTACTAGGTGACATTAACAAAGTTTTTATGGTTCATAGTTTTATTCCGTTGGATGTTACAAAAATAACGAGAAGAGGAGAGAGAGAGAGAGAGAGAGAGAGAGAGAGAGAGAGAGAGAGAGAGAGGAGGGTACTGTGCTGTCACCAACGGCTCAGTCACCATTACAGTGTTGTATTTCTAGAGTGGTAATCATAGGAACACGATAAAGGCGGTTAGGACATGTACAGAGTGATATTAATAGATTGTCATTCGATATCGATGAGCAGTATGTGTTATGCTTCTGAATTTCTTTGTGCCGTCCATGTATACTCTTCATGGGTGTGAATTTCCTCCTGTACATTAGTGTGCTATATTTCTTGTGATAGCTCTCTACCCTTCAGTCTTCTGACTGATCGAGCAGTGCTGTCGGAACGTGATGGGATTTCAAGAGAATTATCAGGGGTCTGTAACTTGGTGGGGGACATCTCTTACTAGTCGAAATCAGGTGGATTCAAATGCTGTTTATCGACAACTGAATGATTCATGAGAAAACAACAGGTAAACAATACTCTGACCATAGGGGAGTTGAGAGATGAGCTCCATACCGTTTCCTCTGTGTATTGTGGGCAAACATACTACAATCGCTCCCATACATCTCGCGAGGTGACTGAAATGTGAAAATAAAGGGGCTAATACGAAGGTTTTCTACAGAGACACAATCAGCAGCGAAAGTTCCGTCTCTTGTTTTCTCGATAAATAAGAGACAACATTCTTCCATGAGTTTTGTGTGTCTATAAATAGATGGACTGGCAACTTAATAGGTAGACTATATTTACGCTTATATCTGTATGCTTATTTCACAATCCATTGTACAGTGTGTGATGGAGGTCATCCTTCCCTATTCCATTCACAAACAGAGAGAGAGAAAAAGACTGCCTATATGCCTTCCTATGAGCGCTAATTTCTCGTATCGTCTCTTCATGGTCCTTATGCGAAATGTACGTTGGCGGCGTAGAATCCTGCTGTGGTCGGCTTCAAATGTTGGTACTGAATACTGTTCCTCGGAAAGAACATCATTTTCCCTCCAGGGATTCGCATTTGAGTTTTAGAATCGTCAGTCCACTAATTTCACAGGAGACAGTAGGAAAATCTCTATAGGGCTGTATTATGAGGGAAACCTAGGTATACAGCCTTGTACATGTTTGGAATGCGACGGTCAGTAGACAGGTATTTTTTTGTTGCTCACTGTGTCAGCCTTCCCGGGTTATTTCGAAAATACATCTCAGAACGGTTCAGTTTGCAAAAGAGATGAGGGTAAGCATATTGTTTAACATCCTGGCATTTACTCCAACAACTTTTAAGTGTCCAGTCCTTCTGAGAAGGGTAGCACAACTTTGCGAGTCTGTAATGATTAACAGCTGTCCGGCATGGTGAGCGGTGGGTTGTTGGCTATTAGGGGTACGCATCTGATGTATGGGTGGATGTTTGCGACCTGGTGGCGGTGGTGGCAGCTGTTCAAATGCATTGCGGTGGCCGAGGCATCACGGGGTTTGAGAGGAGAGTGAAGCTTCTTATTGCCCCACCCACACATACACCTACAGGTCTCAGTAGTATTAGTTCAGAAAAAATTGGAAATTTGTGGTAAGGTCTTATGGGACCAAACTGCTGAGGTCATCGATCCCTAAGCTTGTTGTTGTTGTGGTCTTCAGCCCTGAGACTGGTTCGATGCAGCTCTTCATGCTACTCTATCCTGTGCAAGCTTCTTCATCTCACAATACTTACTGCAACCTACATCCTTCTGAATCTGCTTAGCGTATTCATCTCTTGGTCTCCCTCTACGATTTTTACCCTCCACGCTGACCTCCAATGCTAAATTTGTGATCCCCTGATGCCTTAAAACATGTCCTACCAACCAGTCCCTTCTTTTTGTCAAGTTGTGCCACAAACTCCTCTTCTCCCTAATTCTATTCAATACTTCCTCATTAGTTATGTGATCTACCCATCTAATCTTCAGCATTCTTCTGTAGCACCACATTTCGAAAGCTTCTATTCTCTTCTTGTCCAAACTATTTATCGTCCATGTTTCACTTCCATACATGGCTACACTCCAAGCAAATACTTTCAGAAACGATTTCCTGACACTTAAATCTATGCTCGATGTTAACAAATTTCTCTTCTTCAGAAACGCTTTCCTTGCCATTGCCAGTCTACATTTTATATCCTCTCTACTTCGACCATCATCAGTTATTTTACTCCACTAATAGCAAAACTCCTTTACTACTTTAAGTGTCTCATTTCCTAATCTAATTCCCTCAGCATCACCCGATGTAATTTGACTGCATTCCATTATCCTCGTTTTGCTTTTGTTGATGTTCATCTTATATCCTCCTTTCAAGACACTATCCATTCCGTTCAACTGCTTTTGTAAGTCCTTTGCTGTCTCTGACAGAATTACAATGTCATCGGCGAACCTCAAAGTTTTTATTTCTTCTCCATGAATTGTAATACCTACTCCGAATTTTTCTTTTGTTTCCTTCACTGCTTGCTCAATATTCAGATTGGATAACATCGGGGAGAGGCTACAACCCTGTCTCACTCCCTTCCCAACGACTGCTTCCCTTTCATGCCCCTCGACTCTTATAACTGCCATCTGGTTTCTGTACAAATTGTAAATAGCCTTACGCTCCCTGTATTTTAGCCCTGCCACCTTCAGAATTTGAAAGAGAGTATTCCAGTCAACATTGTCAAAAGCTTTCTCTAAGTCTACAAATGCTAGAAGCGTAGGTTTGCCTTTTCTTAATCTTTCTTCTAAGATAAGTCGTAAGGTTAGTATTGCCTCACGTGTTCCAACATTTCTGCGGAATCCAAACTGATCTTCCCCAAGCTTACACACTACTTAATCTAACTTAAACTAACTTACGCTAAGGGCAACACACTCACCCATGACCGAGGGAGGACTCGAACCTCCGACGGGTGAAGCCGCCAGGGCCGTGACAAGACGCACAAGACATTAGTACAGAAGCAGTATACCAGAATTATAGGTGACTTACTTCCACCAGCATGACAAGACAATGGAGTGACAGAATGCAGTTAGCGTTGGATGCCTCCAGCTATTTGGCGATGGTCACCACCCATTTTGGCTTTGTAGGAAGTGACTACCTAGACTATGGGAAGCCTCCAGAGACATCATGAGAGCGTCTGTAACAGTTACCTGACGAGTGTAACGCGACTGCAGAAAAAAAAAATTACTCACCATGCGAAGTACCTCTAATGTTCAATTTAATTAATTAGCCTATCAATTTGATATCAATGACATGCCGCCGGGCGGTTCGAAGCGAGGGCGAGAATATCATGGATATGATTCAAGAGTTGGAGTGGTAACCAGGCAGATCTTTTAATGGAATTTCAATCTCTCGCATACACAGGGAGAGATGATCACCATAATAAAATCAGCTGTATTATCAAATTTATAAAGTGATATGTAGTTTCAACCTAATATCCACAACGTCTCTGTGCTGATACCTTGCGAGACTTCATATGAAGGGCTTATTTCAATAGTGGTGCAAGTCCATGACCTCCTTTCTTCTGTCTATAAAGCTTCTGAAATTAATGAGCCAAACAAACAGAAAGAAAGGTTCATCTCTAGCAAGAAGCCATATGCTTGAATATTTCTGGTATCCCAATTGCAGATTTTTCAGCGCTCGTTTAACTTCAGGACTCTGTACCTAAATATGAACAAAAATGGATTTGTACCACTATTGAAATAAGCCCTTCATACGTGATGAGACATTTGTTTACTGTAAGAGAGTTCGAAACTGAGGAGGTAGCCTGTGACAAAGGTAGAGCACGCTCTTAGCACTCCATCATGAGCCAAAAGTGAGTTAAATATTCTAGTCCTGTGATGCAAGATGTAACGGATGAGAAAAGATATTTTCCTACCTGATGAGAAAATACTTAGAGGAAACGTAGCATATGCCATACTGTTACAGGATTTTCACAACAAGTGACGATACTTCACCGCTGTGAAAATTTGTGTATGTCCCAATTTCTTCTGTCTTCGAAAATAATTCGTATAAAAGGGAGAAATCTACATTTTGCTTGAAAAATTAGAGGTGTATAGTCATCAATGCCCCTGTCTGAGATTGGGTAAAGTGGATGTTTTAAGCTAAGGAGACTACGTAACGGGTGGAACTACTGCATACGTCCAAGTTGCTGGTGCTTTACTAGCAGTGTGTCATAGCTGGTGGCAGGAGTGGTCACGAGGAGTCAGTGGCTGGAGGTCGCGGATTCGGTACACTGTACACGGTACACTCGATAGATGGCGCTGGACTACACTGGAGGTGACTGGTTAGTTTTCTTTTAGTCTTGAGACACGGTGTTCAGGTTAGGTACTGAGCACTACATTCGTAAAAAATATCCCATGTTTCTTTTGGCTAGGATGTTACTTGTGACTTATAAATAGGTATAACTGTGTTTCATTCCCATATGATGTTGCTGCAGGACTCCCATATATAGGGGCAGCATCTTACAAACACGCCCTTCCTAAACTTGTCCATGATTATTCCAGTGCCAACTGGGCTGCCTACTGGGACTCAATTCACACCCAGGTCTAAGGACACGACCTCAGCCCTCCAATCTCCTGATGATATCAACTGCACTGCTGCCTTCCTGCACCAGACCTTGTCTGACGCCGTCACCACCCACATCACCACCAAAGCCATCCAACCTCACCGCCCAGCGCTGCCCCCACGCCGGCCGCTGTGGCCGAGCGGTTCTAGGCACTCAGTCTGGAACCGTGCGACCGCTACAGTCGCAGGTTGGAATACTGTCTCGGGCATGGATGTGTGTGATGTCCTTAGGTTTAAGTAGTTCTAAGTTCTAAGGGACTGATGACCTCAGATGTGAAGCCCCATAAAGCTCAGAGCCATTGGAACCATTTGAACCTGCCCCCACAGACTATCCTTTTCCGTCGTGAATCCCGCCGCTTCTACAGCTCTATTATCCGCACTCGTGACTGGGACACACTCGCCAACAACAATTACAACATATCTGTAACCTGCTTACTGCGAAAAAAACGCCGCGCATGGCGACAGACATGTACACAACTCAACACCACGTTCCCAATAAACTCTTCCAAGCATTGGTCTGCTTTCCACCGCCTTACTGGGAACCGCCCCCCCCCCCCCAGGACCCTCGCCTCCTTGATGACCATCCCTTTCCTGACAACCTCAGTAAGGCTAACCACTTTGCCTCCCACCTATCCCATGTCTTTTTCATTCCTGATGATCCCCAATTTGATTATTCCCTCTTCCCTGACGTCATCGACCATCCAAATACCTCTCCTCCTCCCCTTGCTCCTAGCTTCCAGCACTTGGGCCACACACCACCATCTCAACTTAACACTCCCATCACTACACAGGGCATCAGCCTCACACTCAGAACTAAATGCAACACTGTTCCCAGCCACGATAGTGTTACCTACGGCCACCTCAAACACTGCCCTCCTTCCTTCCTTGCAGTCTTTGCCACCCTGTACAACGTCATCCTTGCCACTGACTTCTACCCCGACCTGTGGAAAACCTCACGTATCCTGATGTTCCCCAAACTCAACAAGCCTCCATCTGATGCCTCTTCCTACCGCCCTACCTGTCTCACCTCGGTGTTAAGCAAGCTCTTAGAATCCATCCTTACCCAGCGAATCCATCACCACATCCACCAAAGCCACCTCCTCCCCAACACCTAATGTGGCTTTCGGCCTTCCTTCTCTGCCAGTGGCCAACTCCTACGCCTTGCTCATCTCCTCTTCCTCCAGCTTAACTCCGGTCGCTCCACCATTTTTGTCTCCGTCGAACTCGAAAAAGCCTACGACCGTGTCTGGCATGCCAGTCTCCTGTTTAAACTCCAGATACACGCCCTTCCTGTCAATTACATCCGTCTGATTGCCTCTTTCCTCTCCCGCTGCCCCTCCTATGTTACCATCCATAACGCCGATTCCCGAACCTTCTACCTCTCTGGAGGTGTGCCCCAGGCGTGTCCTCTCCCCTCTCCTCTACTTCCTGTACATGGCATGTATGCCCCAATGCCTCCCATCCCTCCAGTACGCCTCCTGCAGTATGCTGATGACACCACATTCCTTGCCCTCGATCCTACCCTTCAACGGTCCCAACGCCTTCTCCAGAATCACCTTGACCTTTGGGCCACATGGTGTAACCATTGGCTCCTGAAAATCAATCCTTCCAAAACCCAGCTCCTTGATTTCTCCCTTACCATCTGCGCCCATCCTGTCTGCCTCTCCTCCACTCTCACCTACCTTGGCCTCACCATTGACTGTCGCCTCACCTGGATCCCTCATCTCCCTCTATCCAATCCAAAGCCCACAGCCGCCTCCGACTCCTCAAACTCCTCTCTGGCCGGACATTGGAGTTGAACCCCTTTACCATCCTCCACACCTACAAATCCTTAAACCGCCCCATCTTCTGTTATGCCAGTTCTGCCTGGATATCTGTCCCCCCCCCCCCCACCTCCCAAATTCTGTAAGTCCCTCCAGATCCTCGAGCACCGTGCACTCTGCCTCGTTCCCACATCCCGGTTCCCGGGTTCGATTCCCGGTGGGGTCAGGGATTTTCTCTGCCTCGTGATGACTGGGTGTTGTGTGATGTCCTTAGGTTAGTTAGGTTTAAGTAGTTCTAAGTTCTAGGGGACTTATGACCATAGATGTTAAGTCCCATAGTGCTCAGAGCCATTTGAACCATTTTGAACTCTGCCTCGCCTTCCATATATGCCTCCTGTTCCCTATGCAGATCCTCTACGACCTGATTCCTTTTCCCCATCTGCTCCTATTCCTCGAACATATCCGCATACTCTACACCTCCCGCAGCCTTGATCCCCCTCATCCCCTGGTTGCTCCTCTCCTCTCCAACCCCCACCCTCTGCCGCCCCTTCACTGTTGTTTCCCCCCTACCTTCCATCTCTACACCCTTCATCTCCTTTCCCAAGGTGGCTTCCGTCAACTCCCCCTACCAGATGACGCCCTCTCTCCCTCCATTTATCCCTCCTATCAACTCTGATCCTCACCTCCCCCACCTTTCCCCTGTCCTTTCCCTGGGCTCCCTCTTCCCCCTCCCTTCTATTGTGTTTTTCCCCAACTACCCTCTCTCTGCCTCCCTTCTCCCCCCTCCAAGTCCTTTTGCAATCACCACCTCTGCCTTTCCCCTACTCTCTCTCATGTCGGCCAAGCCCTCCCCCCCCCCCCCTTATGAGTCCTTGCCCTCTGTAGGCTCCTTCCCCTCTTCCTCCCACTTCGTTTTTCCTCTCCTTCCCCGTTTTCTTTCCCTTCATCTGCCCTCAGCTGTGGTGTCATATTTGTGCCAAGTTTTTAGTGCAGTGTTCAAGTGAGTGCTCAGTGTTGTGCATCTTTGCGAAGTGTTGGGAACAGAAATAGTGTCGCTGGGTGTGATTTTTATATGTCTTGCGAACAGAAACCAGACTGTCTCTGTGTTTTTTGTCTGTCTATTTTTTACCTGTCTGCTTCCCGTGTATTTTATTAGCATCACCAACCCTTTGTTTTATGTTTTAAGTTCCACAATTTTCCGCCATTTTTCTATTTAAGTCACCGATTTTATCGCCTGTTTTTATTATTTATTATCTTCATTTTTTTAAAAACAAATTCTGTAGGCTGACGAGCGGCGTACTAAGCTGCTGCCAGCCTGCCCCTTTGGGGGGAATCGAATCTCAATAAAGGAAAAAAAGAAGCAGACATGCTCCCCTTTTTTTCTTCCCCCATTTTCCCCCATTGGTCTGGGTGCTGCCCCAGCCCCCATCTACTGCTGAGTCGCCTCTATTCTGCTGTTCAAAGTGAATGTTCAGTGTTATGGGTCCCCTGTCAGTGTTGTGAACAGCCACCATACTGTCGCTAGTTGTGTTTTTTATCTCTTGTGAACAGAAACCCGACTGTCATTGTGTTTTTTTAAATTGTGCCTGTCTACTAACTTTGTGTCTTCATCAGCATCATCCATGCCGTGTTTTTATATTTTAAATTCCGTAACTTTCCGCCATTTAACAGTTTCTTACAATGTCACCGTTTTATTACCTGTTTTTATTGCTTGTTTATATTCACATTATGTTTTTTAACTTTGCTGTAGGCTGTAGAGCGGCCTATTACGCTGCTGCAACGGGGAGGGAGGGGGGAGGGGGGGAATCGAAATGCAGTAAAGGAAAGAAAAACAGGCACACCACATTCTCCCCGTCCCCAGAGCCCCCCCTTTCCTCTACCCCCTTCTCTCAGAGTGGATTAGCCGGCCAGAGTGGCCGTGCAGTTCTAGGTGCGTCAGTCTGGAGCCGAGCGTCCGCTACAGTCGCAGGTTCGAATCCTGCTTCGGGCATGGATGTCCTTAGGTTAGTTAGTTTTAATTAGTTCTATGTTCTAGTCGACTGATGACCTCAGAAGTTAATTCGCATAGTGCTCAGAGCCATTTGAACCAACCAGAGTGGATTTTCCTCCTTCCCCCTGAGTCCCTGCACCCCCACCTCGACTGTTTCCCTCCCACATCCTTCCTTCCCCAGCCCTCTTCTGCGCGCCCCCCACCCATCTCCCCCCTCTCCCCCCTCTCCCCCTCCCTTCCTCCTTCCCTCCTCTCTCGTCTCTATGCCCCTGGCAGATCCTCTCAGTATGCTCATCATAACCAGTGTGCTACGTCAGTGTTGTGTTTGGTGCTGTTCTCCTGTGTGTCAAGAGCTGCGGTTTTAATTGTGTGCTGGACTTGTACATAGTGTTACTGTCACTGATAGTTATGTTCTAAGCCATCTGTTGATACTCTTATGCTCCAGTCATACTTCACCTTGTGTTCCTAATTGTCCCAATTTGTGGTTTTTTTCTGTGCACTACATCACGTATTTTATTTCCATTTTACAGTCGTCCCCCAATTTGTCTGTTCTCTTCCGTACTGTTATTTTTATATCTATGTACGCCATATTTACTCCTTTCTGCTATTTTAAGCCACGCAGGAATAGCCGAGCGGCCTAAGGCGCTGCAGCCATGGACTGTGAGGCTGGTCCTGGCAGAGGTTCGAGTTCTCCCTCGAGCATGGGTATGTGTGTTGGTCTGTAGGATAATTTAGTGTGTAAGCTTAGGGACTGATGACCTCAGCAGTTAAGTCCCATAAGATTTCACACACTTTTTCTGTTATTTTAAATGTCTTCTTTGTGTAATTACTGTCTTTCGGCTGAAGAACAGTGCATATACTGTTGCCAGCCTGCCCCAGATCGGCATTGAAACACAATAAAGGAAAAAATAACAGCCACGCCTCAGGCCTCCTTCTACTCCCCCTTCCTTCCTCTTCCTTCCACCACCACCACAAACATATACAACTGTCCTTCCTTTGCCCCTGCCATTACCTCCTGGAGTGCCTCCTCCGGGCTTTCCTGTCTACTCCACCTCCCTTCCTCAGAGTCTCTTCTCCTTCCCACCCCTGTATCGCCACATGTATTCTGCTCCTGGTCCTGGTCCTGTTCCTGCTCCTGCTCTTCCCACTACCACCTTTCATGATGACTTCCCCCAATCCCCACTCAAGCTGCTACAACCACCCCTGCATCCCCTGTCCATGTCACTGCCTGCCATGCCACAGTTGCCACCATGGAGCATTCACTCTCCTTTGAAAGTGCCTCTTCCTCACACATTGTCCCTGGCTCCTGCCACCTCCCAATACAACCAGCCAAAAAAACCTCACCACCACCCCCTCTTCCAAGAAACCACCAACTGTCTCTCTTACTTCTCATCCCCACATGAACACCACCGCACCTCCTGCATCCCCAGGCCCTGCCCTGCATCCATTCATCCTTTCCAACTCTGATCCTAAATTCCTCAATGCCCACACCCTCAATCTTGAAATCTGCAAGTATATCCTCAATGACCCCATTGCACAAATTATCTCCCACAGGGACTCTGTCCTTATCAAATACCCATCTCCCTCTTTCCACACTATCCTCCTCTGGAAACTTCCCCACATCACCGTTGACCCATATGCATCTCTCACACCTTTCCTTATCTCTCCTCTCCCTGTCAGCCTCAAACTCCATCGTCCGCCAACCCTCACCATTGTGATCACAAAACTCAGCCCTGTGGTCATGGAGGCAGAGGTGTTGGTGAAACTGAATGTACACACTGCCTGGAAATCTGCTTGGCCCAATGTATCTTTAACAACTCTGGCTCTACCTTCCTGATGTGTGTGTTCTCAGACTCAACCTCCTCCATAGATCACCTCCTCACTCAGGGAGCCCTGATTTTCAATTGTTGCCACCCCATTGACCCCTCCCATTCCGCTCCTCAATCCTACCACTGCAAACGCTGTCTCCTCTACAATGAACACCTCATTCAAAACTTAAAAATTCGCTCCATCTGCCCCCTCTGTAAAGCCTCCTACTTCCTCAAACAGTGTCCTAACCTCACCTGTCCTTCTTCCTGCAACACCTGCAACGAATCCCACCCCACACACTCTTCCAAATTCAAAGCTAATCCCCCTCCCACCAACCCTGAGCTCACTGTTCACATTCGCCCCATCGATCAGTCCATCCACCCCAACAATTCCCTCTGCCCTACCCCAATGGCTGAAGACATCATTCAGTTTCTGACCATCATCCTCCACAATATCCTCCCCTTACAATGCCCCCACACCCTCCAGCAGGTCTCCTTTGCTACCTGATCCATCTTCCACTTGAATACCGACACCACATACTAACACAGCCAGCCAAACTTTACCTTCACCCACCTAGACATCCTTGTTTAAGTCTCTCTCCTCCTCCACTCCCTTCCCTCTCCACCAACCATAGTGTGCCAATCGTATCCCTCCCTGCCAACAAATGCCTCTTCATGCATACCCTGTCCCAGCACCAGGTCAACCCCTTCATCCTTAACAAAACCTTCCTCCAACCTCATCATGTTATCCACACCTCTCCCTACATCCTTCACTACACTGACAATCCCCTTCCCCTCAAAAGAGGGGACAACCTCAGTGAGGCTAACCATTTTGCTTCCTACCTCTCCAAGGTCTTCTATATTCCTGACATTCCTACGGTCCTTGAATGCTCCAATACATGTGTCTTGAAACTCGCCTCCAGTTAGCAGTACTTGGCTCAGTTACCCCCTCAGACATAAACACTCCCATTATCACACATGACATCAAACTCTTACTCCACTCCAAATGCAACACTGACCTTGGTCACAATGGTGTCACCTATTGCCACCTCAAGGAATCCTCCTTCTCCTTCCTGGCTGTCCTTGCTACCCTGTATAACGTCTTCTCCATTCCAGATGGCCATCTCAAGCATATCCTTGTCCAACCACAACACCTGATCAATGACCCAACCAAACACCTTATCTTCAGTGTCTTTCTTCCCTCCTTCACCGTCACCTGTGCCACAATCTATGTCTGTCCCACAGCTCCTCTCCCCTATGACTTCTTCTCCCATGTTGACTGCACCTTCTTCACCCATGTGATTGCCACAGACCTCAACATCCACAGCCATGACCCTGACACCCTTTATCGGTGGCATCAGTTCCTCACCACCCTCCACAGTAACCCTGTTCCCCTCCCACAGCACACCTTTCCTGAAAGTAACTCCTCCCCAGATGTCGTCCTCACATCCCCCAACATCCTTGGTTGTAGGACGTCTTCAACGTCATTGGTAGCAACCACCTCTCAGCCCTTCTCATTATCTCCTCAGCCCATCACCCCCCTGCTGCCACCCTGCCTGTGGCCCCTGCAAAGTCCATCCACAACTAAATCATGCCAACTGGGATACCTACTAGGATCCATACTGACATCACCCATGCCTCATCCTTCCTCCAGAAGGCCATCCCTGAAGCTGTGGAGGCCCACATTCTTACCAAATGTATCCACCCTCACCACCCTACTCTTCCTCCACAGGCCGTCTTTCTTTTCTGTAAATCCCACAAGCTCTACCACTTCTTCCTCTGCACCTGTGAGTGGTCTACACTCTTCCGCCATCGGCAATTACAGCAACACATCTGAAAGCTCTTAACATTGATGAAACGCTGGGACTAGCGCCAGATATGTACACGCCCCAACTCCACCCTCCCTGTCAACTCCTGCAAGTACTGATCTGCCTTCCACTGCCTTACTAGTAGCCATCCCGCCCTGCATTATCCCCTTCTCCATGATAACTGCCCCTTCCTTGACAACCTCAGTGAGGCTAACCATTTTGCTTCCCACCTCTCCAAGGTCTTCTCCATTCCTGACAATCCTATGGTCCTTGAATGCTCCAATACATGTGTCTTGAAACTCGCCCCCAGTTTGCAGTATTTGGTTCAGTTATCCCCCGCCCCCCTCAGACATAAACACTCCCATTATCACACATGGCATCAAACTCTTACTCCACTCCAAATGCAACACTGACCTTGGTCACAATGGTGTCACCTATTGGTAGAAAATCCGAAGAAATTCTGGTCGTATGTAAAGTACACAAGCGGCAAGACGCAATCAATACCTTCGCTGCGCAGTGCCGATGGTACTGTTATCGTCGACTGTGCCGCTAAAGCGGAGTTATTGAACGCAGTTCTCCGAAATTTCTTCACCAGGGAAGACGAATGGAATATTCCAGAATTTGAAACACGAACATCTGCTATCATGAGTTTCTTAGAAGTAGATACCTTAGGGGTTGCGAAGCAACTCAAATCGCTTGATACGGGTAAGTCTTCAGGTCCAGATTGTATACCGATTAGGTTCCTTTCAGATTACGCTGATACTATAGCTCCCTACTTAGCACTCATATACAACCGCTCGCTCACCGATAGATCTGTACCTACAGATTGGAAAATTGCGCAGGTCGCACCAGTGTTCAAGAAGGGTAGTAGGAGTAATCCATTTAACTACAGACCTATATCATTGACGTCAGTAGGGTTTTGGAGCATATACTGTATTCAAACATTATGAATCACCTCGAAGGGAACGATCTATTGACACGTAATCAGCATGGCTTCAGAAAACATCGCTCTTGTGCAACGCAGCTAGCTCTTTATTCGCACGAAGTAATGGCCGCTATCGACAGGGAATCTCAAGTTGATTCCGTATTTCTAGATTTCCGGAAAGCTTTTGACACCGTTCCTCATAAGCGACTTCTAATCAAGCTGCGGAGCTATGGGGTATCGTCTCAGTTGTGCGACTGGATTCGTGATTTCCTATCAGGAAGGTCGCAGTTCGTAGTAATAGACGGCAAATCATCGAGTAAAACTGAAGCGATATCAGGTGTTCCCCAGGGAAGCGTCCTGGGACCTCTACTGTTCCTGATCTATATAAATGACCTGGGTGACAATATGAGCACTTCTCTTAGACTGTTCGCAGATGATGCTGTGATTTACCGTCTAGTAAGGTCATCCGAAGACCAGTATCAGTTGCAAAGCGATTTAGAAAAGATTGCTGTATGGTGTGTCAGGTGGCAGTTGACGCTAAATAACGAAAAGTGTGAGATGATCCACATGAGTTCCAAAAGAATTCGATTACTCGATAAATAGTACAATTCTCAAGGCTGTCAATTCAACTAAGTACCTGGGTGTTAAAATTACGAACAACTTCAGTTGGAAGGACCACATAGATAATATTGTCGGGAAGGCGAGCCAAAGGTTGCGTTTCATTGGCAGGACACTTAGAAGATGCAAGAAGTCCACTAAAGAGACAGCTTACACTACACTCGTTCGTCCTCTGATAGAATATTGCTGCGCGGTGTGGGATCCTTACCAGGTGGGATTGACGGAGGACATCGAAAGGGTGCAAAAAAGGGCAGCTCGTTTTGTATTATCACGTTATAGGGGAGAGAGTGTGGCAGATATGATACACGAGTTGGGATGGAAGTCATTAAACCATAGACGTTTTTCGTCGCGGCGAGACCTTTTTACGAAATTTCAGTCACCAACTTTCTCTTCCGAATGCGAAAATATTTTGTTGAGCCCAACCTACATAGGTAGGAATGATCATCAAAATAAAATAAGAGAAATCAGAGCTCGAACAGAAAGGTTTAGGTGTTCGTTTTTCCCACTCGCTGTTCGGGAGTGGAATAGTAGAGAGATAGTATGATTGTGGTTCGATGAACCCTCTGCCAAGCACTTAAATGTGAATTGCAGAGTAGTCATGTAGATGTAGATTGCCACCTCAAGGAATCCTCCTCCTACTTCCTGGCTGTCCTTGCTACCCTGTATAACGTCCTCCTCTCCACTGGCTTTTACCCTCGCCTGTGGAAGACTATCTGCAACCTGCTGTTCCCTAAACCCTACAAACCCCCCCTCCGACACCTCTTCCTATCATCCCACCTGCCTCACCTTCATGTTCAGTAATGTCTCCAAGTCCATCTTCTCCCACCATATTCATCACCACCTTAAGCAGCACAAATCTTCTTTCCCTCCAACTTAACTCCTGTTGCTCCACTATCTTTGTTTCCCTCGACCTCCAGAACACCTATGACCCTGTCTGGCATCCTAGGCTCCCTTTTTAACTCCAGGCCTATACTCCTGCTATCAATTTCGTCTGTCTCTTTGCTTCCTTACTCTCCTATCGTCCCTCCTATGTCACTATCCACAATACTAACTTCTGTACTTTCTATCCCACTGCCAGCATGCCCCACGGCTCTGTCCTTTCCCCTCTTCTCTATCTCCTTATACTGCAGATATGTACAAACCTCCCCCACCTGTTTACCTCCTCCAATTTGCTGATGATGTCGCCTTCCTGGCTCTGTATCCTACCCTCCAATGATCCCAAAGTATCCTTCAAACCCACCTCAACCAGTTCACCCCCTGATGCAACAAGTGGCTCCTCCGCATCAACCTTTCCAAGACCCAGGCAATCATCATGGGTTGTGCCACCTGCTTCCACCAGCTCCACGATTTTTACCTCTATTTATGGTCGATCTACCCACGTCACCCCTACCCTAAAATACCTCAGCCTCACCGTCTTCCGTCCCCTCACTTGGACTCCCCATCTCCTTATGATCCAATACAAAGCCAACAATAGACTCCACCTCCTCAAACTCATGTCCAGCCAGATGTGGGGACTGCATCCTTCCACAATCCTTCACACCTACAAATCGTTGATCCATCCCACCCTTTGTTATGCCAGTATCACCTGGATTTCTGCACCGCCCAGATTCTATAAAGCCCTCCAAATCTTTGAAATTCGTGCACTATGCCTCACCTTCCATATCCAAGATCCATCCCCCACACAGATCCTCTATGACCTCATCCCCTTAACACGTCTTCTCCTTTTCCTCAATCACATCTGCACCCTGTACATCATCTTCAGATTAGGTACACTCTCCTCCTGTTGCTTTATATCCTCTCTATTCTCAGGCCATTACCGTGCCTTTATGTGGTGTCCGGCATGCTCTCCATCTCCACATCCTCACCTCCTTTCCCAACACAACTTCCAGTGCCTCCCCTCCCGAATGACGAGCTTAGCCTTGATATCTACTCCTCCTACCAACACTGACCCCACCTTCCTCCTCCCCCTCGTCAGGGTTCCCTCTCCCCTCCTCTTCCCTTCCCCTGAGTAGTTTTTTCCTCCCTCATCCGCCCTTCCCTTTCCAGTGCACCCCTTCTGCATCTCTGTATTCCTTCCTGACTTGCCTTCCCTCTCCACTTCCCACCCTTCCTGTCTCCTGCCCCTTGGTGCACTCCCAACCCCCTTGCTTTTCCTCCCACTCTCTCCAGCCCCCTCCCCCTCTGCCTGCTCCTGTCCCTTCTTTTCCCTATCAGGTTTCCCCTCCCTCAGCAGGTCCATCCCAGCAGTTTTTACTCTTCATTGTGGATGCTCCATCTTATGCAGTGGTTTTAAAATGTTGTCATTCTGGTGTGTTTTAATACTGTAGCCAACCTTTATCTTATGTATGTGACTTCAGTGTCTTTTTTTTATTACATAAATCGCCAACTGTGTTTTTTTAACTTTATGTGGA
Organism: Schistocerca gregaria; assembly: GCF_023897955.1. Taxonomy (NCBI): domain Eukaryota; kingdom Metazoa; phylum Arthropoda; class Insecta; order Orthoptera; family Acrididae; genus Schistocerca; species Schistocerca gregaria. The sequence goes on along the minus strand of NC_064931.1, from coordinate 648,018,275 downwards.
ATTTTTAAACTGTCCCACAATGAACATCTCCATGTATGTGTATATTTTAACCTCCCAAATGTCTCTCTTTATTATGTTCTTATGTCCCCCTTCATTGCCTTTTATATGTACCATTTTCATCTTTTTATTAAATGTATCACTCGGCTGAAGAGCGATGGATTGCGTCACTGCCAGCCTCCCCTACCCATATGGGGCAGGGGAAAGAAATCACAATAAAGAAATAAAACAGACATGCTGGGACAGTGGGTTGCTGTTCTAATATAATTATTACTTGTTCTTATGTTCCTCCCAGTAGCAGATATTCACTCGTTGATCAGCAGGAGGCTACTAACCTGAACTTCAGTGATAACTTGCTGTCCCATTATTACTACTATCTAGTGCTAGACCAATAGCGAAAATGTCCTCTTCACATCCAGCAGTTATTGACAAAACTGGATGGGGCTACTGTCTAGTGCTGAACCAGTTTCAACTCAAATTGTCTAAATAAGCAATATGCTACACTGTGTACAAAATAAAAACTTACATCTCTCCTTTCTGACAGCCCAACACAAACTGAGTTCTCTTCCCACCAATTTCCAGATAGGGGAGGGTGATGAGGGAGGGGAGGGGAGAGTGATGGGGCAGGGCCAACAGCGCCCTGTGGTGTTGGTGTTATAAAGAAAGTCAGTTGGTCTTCAAACCTCAAGATGAACACACAAAATTAGATATTCCCTCCAATAACTTTGAAATTCCCGCCAATTTTTTAAAAATTCCTGCCAAAATTTCAATTTCTCGCCATTACCAGTGAGAAGGTGGGGGGGGGGGGGGGAGAGGAGGAGGGTAGGGGCCCACGTCCTGGATGGGGAAAACCCATCAAGTCATCTGGAGGTGGGGATAATTAATTGATCAATTAATTATTTTGCATAATTAGTTTGGTATCAATTTCACATCAAAAGTGTCATAGTACTGGCTTTGCCCCACTACTACTACTGCTGCTACTACTACTACTACTGTTACCAGTACTAAGACAACCATCTTAACGTTTCTCCATTTCTTATCCAGCCTCATAAGTTTTTGGATTGAAATGGTGTGTAACGTGAAGTACGTAGCTTGGATAACTGCCAAAATGTAATGTTTTCGGAGGATTCCAACTGCATCTCGTCCTACTTTGCCGACTGAACGTGTGTCAGACAATATCATGGCCACTGGAATCTGGCTACTTTCACTGATGAGCACAACAGCGGAAAACCGCAAAGGGTGATGTTTCTGACGACTTTGGGTACAAGTCCTTTGTATTGAGGGTAATCTGGTCATCAACCGATACCTACTACACGTACCATATTTCAGGTGGAGAGTACCTGACCACATCTGACAGTGAATTATGGGCATCATTGAACGCTGGCTATCAGGGTAGGTATTTGACGAAACCATAATTCTCTGCCTAATGTTTCGTCCTATAGAGCTACAGACATCATCAGTGGTTCTATGAGTAAACTGTTGCTGTGGCTATGGGGAACCCATTCAGCTCAGTTGTACCTATTATTTCTATGGACGGATTTGAGGATGCAGCCTTTCGGATGGCGAAGAAAAAACTCTCATGTTGGTTTCGGTGCTTGGTAGTTTCATTACATGGTTTCATGGAGAAAAAGAACTCTCAGAATTTCTAAATTTTGTGAATATTATAAATTCCGATATAGTGTTCGCTATTGACAAAGGGAAAGAAGGTTTTCTGATGTACAGGTACTTAGAGAACCTGACGGGACTTCAGGTCATGAAGTCCACAGAAAGCTCACGGTCATGGATAAGCTACCTTCACAGTAGTTATAGTCACCATCCCAAGCAGAAAAGGAGAGTTATCAAAACATTGGTGACCGGCTTAAAAGAATATGTGAACCACAGTACTTGGAGAACGAACTCGATCATTTAAGAACTGCCGTAAGGAGAAATGGATATTCTGACAAAGAGATAAATAGGGCAGTACAGCACTAAGAGGTCTATAGCTTCTAATGGCAAAAAAGCCAAGTAAAGGGAGGATTTCCTCCCATTTGTAAAAAGTATCACAGATCGCATTAGATGAGTGCTCAGAAAACACGGCATCAATACAGTGTTCAAACTAACAAGCAAAGCGATCAAATATATGAAAACTACAAAGGACCTATGCTACTCGCTTGCCACAGCAGGAATATATAAATTCCCTTGCACTTACAGTCAAGCGAGATCTAATCATTACTACGCTAGGATGTACAAAGAGGCCATAGAAATTCAAAAGCACGAAAAAAACTTCAACAGAAAAGATGAAAGACTGAAACTAGACGACTTGTGGATCTTAGTGCTAAATAAAAAAAATAAAAAAACTCCAGCTCTTCCCACTAGAAGTTCCATAACATAGGTTGGTAAGACTCCACGATCCTAGACAGCAGTCTGATGACGTCAAGAAGCGATCGTTGCGTTGATACCTGTAAACGGATGGTCTTTCTTGAGCTGATTTGAAACTATAACTGCTTTCTGAGTCCTAAAGGCCTCTGATGATGTCTCCAGCACTGGTAGACGAAATGTTAGACAGAGAATTATGCCTTGGCTATAAAACAAATATCAGCCATAAGGGTACCATTGTTCTCCATGCCTGCACGTTGGCTTGACATTTCGCTCTTCGAACATGTCTATTATGTTGCTGGTTATAAACTTGTTCACCACTGTCCTGCAACAATCAGTAATACTCTTTTGGAGACTCACAGGGAAACTACGTGGAAAGAGATTCCGTAGCATCGTATTTAAACCCTCTTACACTCCATGCGACGATATTTACACTTTAGAATAGGGGTTCCAAGACTTTTTTTCACTATGTAGCAACTGATATTTTTTAAAGATTTGGGTGTAAAACTACAGCTTGTTCACTTTGTAACGAACGCTGAGGTGGGGGAGGGGGATTCGGAAGGTTGAACGACGACTACCACAGGAATGTGGAATGGCACGGGAGAACTAATTTTCGGCATCTTGCTATACGCTAACACATGGGGCTTTTACGAAGTGTCGATAAACTACTATGTATGGTAGAAACGCAACACACACAAGTAATAATGTTTCAAATGTTCAAATGTATGTGAAATCTTATGGGACTTAACTGCTAAGGTCATCAATCCTGGTCCGCCCCCGGTAGCTGAGTGGTCAGCGCGACAGACTGTCAATCCAAAGGGCCCGGGTTCGATTCCCGGGTCAGAGATTTTCTCCGCTCAGGGACTGGGTGTTGTGTTGTCCTAATCATCATCATTTCATCCCCATCGACGTGCAAGTCGCCGAAGTGGCGTCAAATTGAAAGAATTGCACCAGGCGAACGGTCTACCCGATTGGAGGCCCTCGTCACACGGTATTTCATTTTATCAGTACTGAAGCTTACATACTACTTAACCTAAATTATCCTAAGGACAAACACATACACCCATGCCCGAGGGAGGACTCGAACCTCCGCTGGGATCAGCCGCACAGAATAATGTTTCGTGGAAGCAGTTTTTTTTTACAAAGTCGACCATGTTCACATGTGGTACTTACTTGCTGCAAATAACATAAACTTAAATTAAGCCAGTTCTAATACAAATATTCAGTAAGTAAGAGAGGAACGACATTTAAATATTTAAAACAGTTATTAAACTCGTACAGTAGCTTTCATCATTTTTGCGGTTAGGTGTCGGTTTAGATATTTTAACTGCATCTTCAGAAGTAGGAGTATCTTGCCTTTAAAATGGCTTCACGGTTAACTTAAAACACAATCACGAATAAGTCAAACTATCAAGTTTAACTTCTCATCACAAGTATAGAATTCAAGAATCCGCTCGCTGTACACAATAATCACATTACAATTCCAGACGCAAGTTTTCTTCGTATCACGATGTCGTTCAACATAACGCCAAACAAAGCAACAACAAGAATAAACTGTTCACTGCGTAAGACTACTGAAGTGGCACACATTCACACACCGCATAAGTTGGTGGAAACTGCAAAGTGGAACGAAAACGTTTAACTGACCACCGACAAGGCCCTACCAAAGTACCCATAATGTCGCTTGCCCGGTTAGCCGTGCGGTCTAACGCACTGCTTTCTGGACGAAAAGGCATGCCGGTCCCCGGCACGAATCCGCCCGGCGGATTAGCATCGAAGTCCGGTGTGCCGGCCAGTCTGTGGATGGTTTTTAAGGCGGTTTTCCATCTGCCTCAGAGAATGCGGGTTGGTTTCCCTTATTCCGCCTCAGTTACACTATGTCGGCGATTGATCAAAAAATGATTCAAATGGCTCTGAGCACTACGGGACTTAACATCTGAGGTCATCAGTCCCCTACAACTTAGAACTACTTATACCTAACTAACCTTAAGACATCACATACATCCATGCCGGAGGCAGGATTCGAACCTGCAACCGTAGCGAGGCGATTACTCCACAAACACTTTCTCCACGTACGGGTACACAGTATTTACTCTACCACGCAAACATTGGGGTTACACTAGTCTGGTGTGAGACGCTCCCTGGGGGTCCACTGGCGGCCGAACCGCACAATAACCCTGGGTTCGGTGTGGGGCGGCGGTAGGGTGAGTGGACTGCTGTAGCCAGTTGTGGGATTGTGAACCACTGAGGGCTACGGCGGGGACGAAGCCTCTCCGTCGTTTCTAGGTCCCCAGCTCTATACAATACAATACAATACCCCTAATGTCAAAACACGATGAGTCATTCCCGGCACAGGCAGCGATGACTAATGAAAGGAGGAGTGGAGAGGGTTCAGTCCAACCTTTCTATGTCCTGCGTACAGTGCGAGACAAATATTCTGTGGTAAATCTCTTTTCCTTAACAATATACAGTTGTTCCTTTTTATCAATCAACATCACTTTACTTTAAACATAAAGTAACATACGAGAATAATTTTATTTACATCAGTATGTGTTTTGTTTACTTGTACACGTACCATGTGAGTTGTCCTCGCTGGCCACCAATAGTACACGTACCACCATCTGAGAAGCCCTGCTTTAGAGTGTCTGACTGCACACAGGGTTCTCCACAGTGTTTTGAATTCTCGAGGTCGCGAATGATGTGCAGTTCTGTAATCTTAATCGTTTGTGTATTAATATGAACCTGATCTGTGGTACATACTTCATTTCAGTCGCTTCTCCCCTTCTAGGTGTTGCACTTTCCCCCAACCCTGTGAGTATTTAAATGATACAGAAGTACTTCACATAAACACACTGACTTCTGCGTAACACAGAAAAATTATTTAGGGTATTTTTTTTTGCTATAAAAGACTTTTATGGCAATTAATTTCGTCATTAGCTTCATTTATGGTTATGAAGTGCAAAAAGATACAATAACTTTCTGTTTTATTAATTTCAAATCGTTGACGACACGTATGTGTGCGAGAACGGTTTTTATGAAATTCAGAAAAGCGACGTAACTTCGTTCCTAACAAATTTTTGTTGGTGTCGATCCACATCTGTTGAGAAGAACCGATGAAGCGAAAGGACGGCTCGCAAACGAAACAGGTCCGGATAATGGCGGGTTAGAGCGCGTTTGTCCGCCACCTGCACGCTTACCTCTCGCCTCTTTCCCACTGTCCTTTTCTTACTCTGTCTTTACAGCCGCCCTAATGCGGCCACCTAATTAAGCTCCTTCGCCTCTATACTCTGGCGGCTGCTATCTTTCACAAAGGTCTTCCTTGCGCCACTCCCGCTTGTGACAGTGACGCACTATTCGTATTCCTTATAACGGAAGAAGCTCCTTCTTTGTTTCTCGTTTCGGAATTCCGTCAATTACTTTTACTTTTTCAGTATTTCAAACAGGAATTTTCTTGAAAATGACTGGGTGGACACCTGTCGAAATATCGGCGGTTGTCGACCACGTCAGCCGGCTACATACCCGTAAGTTATATGAACATTCTGTACGTCGAGAGAAACTCAGGTTTCACAGGAATTATTTTCCTGCATCGTGTCATATATCGGTTAGGAATACACGGATACAATTGAAAACTACTGCTGGTCTTTTTGAAATTGAAAATTATTAAATCAGCATGCTTTGTGTTACCATACTTCAAAGACGCAATGACTCGTCCTCCAAGCGTAAACAAAATGTAACACTTCAGAAGCAAGAGTTATGTTTTAGTTAATTAGTTCTTTCGCCCTTATCGAGGGTCATTCAAAGTGTTAAGCACAAACTGAAGGCGCGGTGCATTGTTTGTATTTAGTATTCCCAACATTGCAGAACTTTCACTGCTTCATAATTACTTCTAAAACCATCCATTCCAATTCCAAAGTAGCCCTATTTCGACTCCTCCATCGCCTCCTTCAATTTGTGCAAAACTTTTCGAATTATCCTATGTAGGAAACAACCGCAGTTTGGCTTTTGATATTGTAACGTTGGCACTGAAACTTTTCAGTCAGAATCGCTTCATAATGCACGCATTCGCGCCACATCTTGATTCTTGTGCTGATTTGCATAATACAAGTTACTCTATTCGAGTTACCAGCTGCCTCTGTAGAAGGAATGGACCAATCCATTCATTTATTTTATCAGTAAACCTCATTTCCTGTCTCTACCTATCCTACATTTGATCAAGAGTGAGTAAATATGTGTGTCTGCAACTCGAATGTTTCGGTGGGCAACCACAGCAAGGACGGTGTTTAATCATTACCATCTTAACCTCGTGGGATAGTTTAGTAAAGAACGAAAGCTGAGCGCAGAACCAAAGATCAACGCTAGGTTCAGATTTTGTCCTGCTGCAGTTGCTCAGGGGCAAAATACGGGTACATACAAAACACGTATCGTACACGAGTATTGTAATTTCAAACGCATTTCCTTCCCCATAAAATATCCAGGCGCTACCAAAATTCGAGAGGCACATTCCGAAATATTCAGTTACAGGCTGGGTGTAAACGACTGCGAGCCAGAAGAAGATGGCCATGAGGACGCTGTACAGAGCAAAGAAGTCGAGCATAAACGTACTTGGACACTTACACTTTTCAAAATGAGCCAATCAGCACCTCAAACACGTAGATTTGTTGCTATTCTCTGAGGTTGAGAAGAAACGCTTTGTCTAGATCAAAAGCATGACCCACATTCTTTCCACCCAATTGAGTAAAAGAGAACATAAACGAGATTTTTGCCTTAGATGCCTCAACCCACTTACCGAGTGAGAGTATCTTGAAAGGTATTGCTCAAACTAGGAACCGGTACCTGTGGTAATGCCTACCGAGAAGAAAACATATTTAAAATTTAAGAATGCCCACCGCCTGGAGCCATATCCCTCCGTCGTGTACTCAGACTTCGAATGCCTCCTATCTCCTGTGGTGCGTTGCCTCTGATACCATCTTCACAGAACAGCACGTACTTTACGCGGCAGTGTATCAATTTGTATCTTCATACGACGGAGTCGCAACAAATTCGAATCATACATCGGGGATAACCCTGCGAAATTTTTGCTCTCCGTGCTCGAAAAACTCGCGTGCTAAGTTGATGGGATTTATCACATCTTTCGCATGACAGACTCACAGGAAAATGGTGCCTTATACGAGCAGACAGTTGATTGTCATATTTTTGGGCTGAAAAGCGGTAACTACACATACAGATCAGGATCATCGTCATCTAATGGGGAAGTTATGCGGCGCAGCTCACAATGCTTGCAGGTTGAAGTATCAACTGCCTAGCTCATAGCCGTCTTCTTCCATAAATTCAGAAGGTATGATGTTCACTTTCTTGTTGAGCACTTAGGTGATTTAAGTCTGTATGACAAGCTCAGTGCCATTACTGACACAACTGAAAAGTACATTTCATTCTCCAAGAGAATCACACTAAGAATAAAACTCCACTTCCTGGACTCGCTACGCTGGATACACACGTCTCTTCAGAAACTTGCTGAGACGATGCGCCAGGATAATATGCATATCACCCTACCCCTATATCCCAATGACGCAAAGTTTCAGCTTGTGATAAATAACGGTGTTTTCCTGATGAATAACTGGATTTAGATGAGAAAGCCCATGAAACCACGTTGTCCGGCATAACCGCATTCTTCATTAAACTGACAGACAGCCATAATGGATGCGGAGTATGAGCACGCAGTGAATGTTTGGTAGGAGTTCGATATCCTTGATTTAGGGCAATCTGCAAGATTATACATGAACACCAATATACATCTTCTCACGAACATCCTTCAGAAGTTCCAGTCTATGTGGCTGGGCACATACTTCCTGGATCCTGTCTTCTATTTCACCATGCCAGGTTTTTGTCAAATGCAGTGTTAAGGAGAATTCGGGTTGACGCCGGAATGTTGGCCGATTTTGACATGTTGCTCCTGTTCGAAATTGAAATTCGTGGGGAGTTTGCCAGTGCTCGCACGGGTTATGTCAAGGCGAATAATCTGCGAATGAGCGAGGAGGATTACAAACTATCTGACAATTTAAGTTACATCCTTTGCTTGAATGCAAACAACCTCTTCGGGAAAGCCATGCAGAAATCTCAGGTGTATGTCCAAAGGGGAAATCGCCAGATTGTAGAAAAAGATCCCAAATATGGCTGAGGATTCTGGTGAGGGATATGTCCCAGTTTCAGACCTGGAATATCTCACACATTTGCACACACACAGCGACTTGCTGCTGTGCCCATTTGGAATGGGCGTTTGGGCCAAGGGGCTACAACGCCAGGCCAAACTCCAAGCGGGCTACCATCTTCAATCAAGGAATAGTCACTGCAGAAATTGCTAAAGTTTCAGTACAGCTCACAAGTCTGTATCGGTATGTGTATTTTTGACCTCTACAAACGCCAATGTACCGCTTTCATTATGAGTTTGCGAAAATAAACTTAGCTGATCTAAAGTTGCTTTCTGTGGATACAGACAGTATCATCAACATGAGTGAAAGGCTGTGATCCGTATGGCGTAATTAGTTACAATCCCAAAAACATTCGACAGTTCTTAATATACGGCTGACAATCCTTAGAGAATAACACCACAAAACAGGACAGTCATCAGTCTGCTGAAAGACAAGGCGAATGGGTCGCAGATTGTGGGGTTTGTGGGGCTCAGATCAAAGATGTATGCATACCGCATAGATACAAGTGCCATCCAAAGATGGGTTAAGCTGCCTCAAAGACCATCTCGATAGAGGCTTACAAAAGTTGTGTTCGATGGTGTTATCACTGCTCCATACATGGTGCGCCAAGTAACCTTTCTATAGACAGGTCTTGAGATAAATACTGCACTGCAGCTGAAAGTAGGGCTACTATGTCATGATGACAAAAGGGTTCATCTGTGAGGAAGAGATCAAGACCCTCCCATACTGAAACCATTCTTCAAATGATCGAGTGTGTGATAGGTTAATTTATGGTGGACGTATATGCTGAATAGTTGCATGAACCACTTGTCATAGGTGTGTGTGTGTGTGTGTGTGTGTGTGTGTGTGTGTGTGAGAGAGAGAGAGAGAGAGAGAGAGAGAGTGCGTGTGTGTGTGTGTGTGTGTGCGCGCGCCCACATACGTGAGAGAGAGAAGTTTCTAGAGTTCATAGTTATACTTCGTTGGATGTTACAACGATAACGAGAGGGGGGGGGGAGACAGAGAGAGAGAGAGAGAAAGAGAGAGAGAGAGAGAGAGAGAGAGAGAGAGAGAGAGTATGCTCGAATGGCTGCACATTGCACATTAAGTGTGAATTTAAATACTGTATTTTTCTTCCCCTGATGTTGCTACTCCCCATTTACTGTATATTGCACGCTGAGGTGCTAAAAGTAATGGGATATTGTGTCAGACCACCTTTTTCTCAGCGTAATGCAGGAATTCGATGTAGCACAGACTCAACAAGGCGTTGGAAGTCGCTTGCAGAGAAATTGAGCCATGCTGCATCTACAGCCGTCCATGATTGCGGAAGTGTTGCTGGTTCAGGCTTTTGTGCATCGACTGACCTCTCGTCCCACAAATGTTTGATAGGATTCATGTAGGGCGATCTGAGTGCCAAATCATTCTCTCAAACAGTCCACAATGCTCTTCAAACCAAACGCGAAAAATTGTGACCGGGTGACATGGTTCATTGCCATCCATAAAGATTCCATCGTTGGTTTGGAACATGAAGTCCATGAATGGCTGTAAATGGTCTCCAAGTAGCCGCACATAACCATTTCCAGTCAATGATCGGTTCAGTTGGACGAGATGATCCAGTCCATTCCGTCTGAAGACAGCCCACATCATTATGAAGCCACCAATAGCTTCCACAGTGCCTTGTTGACAACTAGGGTACATTTCTTCATGGGCTCAGCACCACACTCGAACCCTACAGTCAGCTCTTACCAACTGAAAACGGGATTCATCTGACCAAGCCATGGTTTTCCCATCGTCTAGGGTCCAACCCTTGTATGGTCACGAGCTCAGGAGAGATGCTGCAGGCAATATCGTACTGTTAGCAAAGGCACTGGCGTCTGACATCTGCTGCCACAGCCCATTAATGCCAAATTTTGCCATACTGTCTTAATGGATGTCCCATGCATGTTGCTCCAGCTACCATTCTGAGGACAATGTCTGTTAATCCTTGTATTGTGGCTATAATCACTTCAGAAAGATTTTCACATGAATCCCCTGAATAGGAATGGCAGCTCTGCCAATGCACTGCCCTTTCATAGCTTGTGCACATGATATTACCGTCATCTGTATATGTGCTGTTGATGGGCAGGGAGGGGGAAGAAGGTTGCTGGATTCAGCTTGCGGCGACAATGTACAGGAAGCCGAGCAGTCGGGACTTGTGGGTGGGCCTCCAGGGCTACCATTAAATGACAGAATAGAAAATTAGGTAAAATAAAGAGAATATATTTCAATGTATGGCATACAAGGTGCACCCCTAGGGTCAGAACTTACCAGGTTAGGGCAGTCTAGGTGGTCGAACAGCTAAATAAGTGGTCAGCAGAATGGGAGGCAGGTCATGTTAACTGATGTCGATGGCCAGTCATGGAACGCAGAGCGATAAGCTCTGCCTCTCAAAAAGACGTCTGTTCTGTTCGAAGTCTGGATCACACGGGAGAGAATCAACCGTGTTCTGCACTGCACAATGCTCCAGCGTCCACAAACGTGACGTGTATCCTATGCACGCTATTGGCTAAAACCGATGGCGTGAATTCGCTAACAGTTTCAGCAGAGGGCTCAATGTGTCTCTTGTCAGCAGCTTTAAATGAACAGAACTGCCTCATTTCTGATAGACAGGCAACTCGTGTCACGTAGGCACAGTGGAATTTGTTCTGGGAGAAAACTTTTAAAGATTTGACTGGGCCTTTGAAATTAATTTTTGCCGGGCGGTATGGCCATGCGGTTCTAGGCGCTTCATTCTGTTACAACCTGACACACCTTGAGCGAGACTATAAAGTTAACAGCATGAGCAGACGTTGATGAAGCCTGGTAGGTCACTAAAAGCATGAGGTATTTTATGGTTGTTAGCTTGTAGAGACGGCATGTTGGGAGTTTGATGCAACTGATGGCGAGCCCATCCCTCAGTAAATCTTGACGGACAGGCCCACAGCCATTCAGGGGAGACAGAGAAGCCCCTTGTCGAGATAGGACTCCAGCACAACATTGCCGTTATACCTGCATTGGCGCCAGCCGAAGGCTGGGCTGGGGGCGACAGACTGAAGGGACGTGTCTACACAGTGAGGTCGTAAACCAGGCATTGTGTGCAGACCCACGTGAAATGAAAATTCACAAGTTTTTGTGTTCGCCGATACTAATATAGTAGCCTGTGACCCACGGCATCTGAGAAACGTTTAGAGGTATAATCTTTATTGTTCAAACAAATTTCGGGTTTGCAGCCAGTCGTTGTTCAATACCGCGGTACGATTCTTCAACTGGGCACCTGCCAGTCATCTTCAGGTGAGCTGTCGCAAACTGGCGAAAACGTACTCCGTTCCATAATATATAGCGCGCTGTAATTGTTCTGCCCATGCGTGGAAAACTTCATAGATGGACCACACTGGCCGCCGGCAGCGCCCTCCCTGGTAAACGGAAATGATCGTATGGCGTTGTTGGCCGGGAGGCTCCAGTCGGGGGAGTTCGGCCGCCGTATTGCAAGTCCTTTTTAGTTGACGCCCCTCCGGCGACTTGTGAGTCAGTGACGATGAAGGGCACACAACACCCAGTCTCCTGTCGGGAATCGAACCCGGGGCCCCTGTGTGATTAGCGGTAACGCTACCGCTAAGCTACGGAGGCGGACGCCTTGACTGGTGGAATAGCGGAACTTAGTCGCCCTCTGCGTTGCTGTTTGCCGCGGCCGTCGGCGAACTCTGTCGTCTTCGATTTGAGCAAATCGTGGAGATGATGGGATTCCATGCACTGTCCAGCTGGTAACCGCTGTCACGATTCAACAAATTTTCTACCAAATGTATTTCTACGGATTCTTTAATAATGGAGTTCCAGAAAGATGTTGCTGTGGACAAAATCATTGTTTTCTCATACTCCACTGAATGTCTTGTGGAAATACAATGTTCAGCAATAGCGGACTTGCTTCTTTGTGCCCCGGAGATCATCGCCAGTGCTCGTGTGTGTCTTCGAGTCAGTGCTTCAGTGTTTCTCCGTTTGTGCTCCTCGGTTCACGTGTGTGAACTCGTTCTTCACCGTTGTGTTCAGTGATGAACGTTTTTCATTCAAACAGTGAGCCCGTGAAAGGTTTCATTTATTTTACTGTGTCTGTCTCCCGTTTTTGTCCACCATGTTTGTTTTTCTGTCTTTGTGTTTCCTGTATGTGTTCACTGTGGCCGAAGAGCGGCATACGTAGGCCGCTGCAGGCCTACCTTTATTGTAAATGTATTAAAAGAACAATAAAGAAAAAATTAGCAGACTTGCTTGACTGAAAAGGGCGGGTGTAACGCTGATGTTAAAAAAAAAGGTTCAAATGGCTCTGAGCATTATGGGACTTAACTTCTGAGGTCATCAGTCGCCTAGAACTTAGAACTAATGAAACCTAACTAACCTAAGGACATCACACACATCCATGCCCGAGGCAGGACTTGAACCTGTGACCGTAGCGGTCGCTCGGCTCCAGACTGTAGCGCCTAGAACCGCAAGGCCAGTTGATGTTCAGTGCAGCGTTCTTTCACAGTTCGTGTGGTTTTACCAATATATCTTTATTACATCTTATAGCTAGGACTAACAAGCTCCAACACACAGGCGATTTAAATAAAGATATTTAAGATTGTATCTGTTCATTTCTTGCTGCGAGAAGCGACACGACTTCAGAGAAAAACATCTTCCCCTCCGTGGAAACTTAGAAAAACCAGTAATTGGCAGTTTCTTCTTTTTCCACAGACGAAGGTTTCTTAACTCTTGTCCTGGTTCGACAGCAGTTTGTGCTGTCGTATGGGAGGGGAGATTTAACGCCTCTAGAGCCCGTTGATTGGCTCGAGATGACGTGAAGGTGGTGTCGTTCGTGCACTTTGCGGGTAAACGGATTTTTTTTTTTTCTGAGGAGATGCGAAGCACTCGGGTGCTGGACTTCGGTCTGGTAAGAAGACTTCTGCTCGAAGCTGTGGCATGTGTGTTTGGTGCTTAGGACCTATCCTGAGACTGACTTGACTTGCGAGTAGTTTAGACTGGGTAGCCTGTGTTGAAGTTCTTACTGTACCAACAGTGTGACTTCAAATGTCTCGGACTACTCGTTTGCAGAGGGCAAACTTATTCGTTTTTGGTTTACCAGTCTTGAATTTTGGTATCCTTGTGCGTTCTGTCGTATAAGTGAGCCAAATTGGTCCTTGGTACGACCAGTGAACGGGTGTGTCACACACTGAAATCAACCATGATTTCAGGGCTCTGGTAGAGAGTAAATTGCGATGCCTGATCGCTAGACTGTGAGATTTTTGCATTTCTTTCGTGGCCGTGATCGAATCACAGGTGCCGCCTCAGGTTTCGCCTCCGCCGCACACATCTCGCCAGCTGCAACTTACATCGCCGCACGAAGCAAACAGGGTAACGTACTGCTGCTCCGGCCTTGTCAGGGCGCACAGATCTCAATCGCCACTTGCTCTCAGCTGCACCTATATAGAGAAAATTCTTTAGATTTATCAGTCAATGTCTGCTCAGCGTCAGATAAATTCAGATTGCGTTATCCACATTTTTAGAGCCAGAGTTCTTGACTCACTTCTGACACCCAGGACCCTTGTCCACTGCATAACTTGTTTAGTATAATTTATGTCTATCTTTGTTTTGGGAAAATAAATGTTGTCAATAAACTAGATTTTGCATACATTTTCAATCATTTTTATATAGTCAGCCTCACGGGTTAACTTTCAAGTTTATATGGAAAATGTTGAAATGTGTGTGAATTCCTAAGGGACCAAACTGCTGAGGTCATCGATCCCTAGACTTACACACTACTTCTTATGCTAAAAATAACACACACGCCCATGCTCGACGGAGGATTCGAACCTCCGGCAGGAGGGGCAGAGCAATCCGTGACATGGTGCCTCAAACCACGCGGCCACTCCACGCGGCAGTTTAAATAGAAAAATTATTTGAAAGAAATGATTAAAATGTGAATATGGTAAAAATCTATTTGTAAAAGAATTTTAAATAATTAAAGTCCACTAATTTTATTGTGAAAAATTTTAAAAGCTACAAGTGAATTTGCTACTTGGGGGACCGTATAACAGGGTTTCTGGAAGTCTGTATTACTGGGGGTGACATTCAGTCTGCAATAGTATGCCCAAGGTCAAGAGTAACTTGACACTGGCAGTGCCTTAAGTGTGTGGGCAGGCCTGGGAAGAGGGGGTAAGTGTGTGGACAGAAAGCGTAGCCTGATACTCGTGGTCAAGGCATCTATTGTGCCCAATTGCCTCATATGTAACCTAATATCCCCTTTCAAGGCCAATGTAACCTGACACCAGAAGTGATGTCATCAGACATAATATAACTGTTTCTAGGTGAGAACTGGTAGTACCCCAGGAATGTGGGTGGTGTGCGGGAAGAGTGAAAGGCAGGGGGCTGGGTAGGGTGCGTGGGCAGGATGTGTAGCATGATACTACCTCTCAAGGTGAAAATCATCTTGTATGACCAGTTGCCTCAGTCCTTACATGAACAACCCTCTCAATGTCAAGGTCATATCGTATCTCAAGGTAAGTACAATCTGACGCTGGAAGTGACATAATCAGGGTTCAAGGTCAAGGTCATCTCAGGCCACTAATGATTAACTACTGTCCCTTTAATTTACATTATCTTATCACCAGAAGCGCAGGTTGCTGATCCCTCTTGCCCCTGGTCCCAAACCAGCCCTGTTATCCCACTCAAGTGCTCATTGTTCTTAAGGTATGCACTTTAGTGCCCATGTTTACTGGTCATTTTTGTCTTGTTCTAGTCCATACTACCATGTCTTCCATGTGTCCGGAAACGCTTACTTTCCATGTTAGAGGTCGTTTTATTACTTCTCTTCAAATCACATTAATCATGGAATGGAAACACACAGCAACAGAACGTACCAGCGTGACTTCAAACACTTTTTTACAGGAAATGTTCAAAATGTCCTCCGTTAGCGAGGATACATGCATTCACCCTCCGTCGCATGGAATCCCTGATGCGCTGATGCAGCCCAGGAGAATGGAGTATTGTATCACAGCCGTCCACAATACGAGCACGAAGTCTCTCTATATTTGGTACCGGGGTTACGTAGACAAGAGCTTTCAAATGCCACCGTAAATGAAAGTCAAGAGGGTTGAGGTCAGGAGAGCGTGGAGGCCATGGAATTGGTCCGCCTCTACAAATCCATCGGACACCGAATCTGTTATTGAGAAGCGTACGAACACTTCGACTGAGATGTGCTGAAGCTCCATCGTGCATGAACCACATGTTGTGTCGTACTTGTAAAGGCACATTTTCTAGCAGCACAGGTAGAGTACCCCGTATGGAATCATGATAAAGTGCTGCATTGAGGTGGACGAAACTAAAATGAGCTCTAACATGGAAATTAATCGTTTCCGGACACATGTACACATAACGTCTTTTCTTTATTTGCATTTGAGGAATGTTTCCTGAAAGTTTGGCCGTACCTTTTTGTAACACCCTGTATAAGCAGAATATGGCGCCAGCTCCGGGAATTAGTGAATTTAGCTCCTGATGACGATGGCAGGGACAGCTATCGAAAGGTCGAGTATTTTATTCGAAGAGACGCGGTTTGTAAACTGAAACGATTTTATTCAATCATGCCGCGTCAAAAGACTTAAAGTAGACCCTGTATATTGTTACATTGTTTACAGCTATAAATACAACTCCACAAGCGGAGTACAGACTTTCTTTCCGGAATACATCCCAAACGGAACTGAATACACTACTGGCCATTAAAATTGCCACACCAAGAATAAATGCAGATGATAAAGGGGTTTTCATTGTACAAATATATTATACTAGAACTGACATGTGATTAAATTTTCACGCAATTTGGGTGCATAGTCCTCATCAATCAGTCTTTGAGTACACCATCGCAGGCGTTCCTGTCTGTGATGCAGCGTCAAGGGTAACCGCAGCCATGGTCTCCAAGCTGATAGTCCATGCTGCTGCAAACGTCGTCGAACTGTTCGTGCAGATGGTTGTTGTCTTGCGAACGTCCCCATCTGTTGACTCAGGGATCGAGACATGGCTGCACGATCCGTTACAGCCATGCGGATCAGATGCCTATCATCTCGACTGCTAGTGATACGAGGCCGTTGGGATTCAGCACGACGTTCCATATTACCCTCCTGGACCCACCGATTCCATATTCTGCTAACAGTCATTGGATCTCGACCAACGCGAGGAGAAATGTCGCGATACGATAAACCGCAATCGCGATAGGATACAATCCGACCTTCATCAAAGTCGGAAACGTGATGGTACGCGTTTCTCCTCCTTACACGAGGCATCACAACAACGTTTCACCAGGCAACACTGGTCAACTGCTGTTTGTGTATGAGAAATCGGTTGGAAACTTTCCTCATGTCAGCACGTTGTAGGTGTCGCCACAGGCGCCAACCTTGTGAGAAAGCTCTGAAAAGCTAATCATTTGCATATCGCAGCATCTTCTTCCTGTCGGTTAAATTTCGCGTCTATGGCACGTCGTCTTCGTGGTGTAGCAATTTTAATGGACAGTAGTGTATTTCGTCTCTATTCACTTCTAATTCCAGTCTGCTTTTTTTCCTGGTGCTATGTGACCGCTATTACTGTTTATGAGCCAAACTAGTTGTCGGCGCTTTCCATGCTCACTACTGTAGTTAATTAACAGTATGTTAACTTTTTCTTTCTCCGATATGCAATGACGAATTTGACCCTTAAATGTCTTCATATTTTGAGACGTTGTGCACTCTGGGCGTGTGGAGCACACCAAGCCTGCCTGCTCCATTTTTGCGGCGCCAACTTGTTTATGGATGTATGTTGTATAGATTCGCGACGCCATCATAGCTTACGGTACTGGGCACAGTACACCGTAAGGGAAGTTACTTTGTCTCAGAGGCATTTGCAACGAACTCCATACCCAGCCTCTGCGCCAGACATGACTTCATTCCAGGGGGCTATCACTCATACTGCAGCCGGCCGCGGTGTCCGAGCGGTTCTAGGCGCTACAGTCTGGAACCGCGCGACCGCTACGGCGCAGGTTCGAATCCTGCCTCGGGCATGGATGTGTGTGATGTCCTTAGGTTAGTTAGTTTTAAGTAGTTCTAAGTTCTAGGGGACTGATGACCTCAGAAGTTAAGTCCCATAGTGCTCAGAGCCATTTGAACCATTTTATACTCTTACTGCGACAACATACAAAACGTGCACATTGAACCCAAACTCCTACTACAACATTTATGACGTTTTTAACGATGTTTTCCGAGTAACTGTTACAGGATAAATGTATTTTCCCATTCATCTTCGTATTCGTATTGCCTTGAAAGTAGCTAACAATGTTCGACGATATGCGCTGTGTATCTTGATGAGAAACAAACTTGTTCGTGATCCATTCAAATCACAGAACTCGCATTTGCCAACAGTAATGCCTACTTTATTCTTCGCCCTCAAGCTTTCGTTCCCTCTCTGCTTTGTTCCTCCAGTAGTGTTAGTAGTACGTTAACAGTGATACACGTATGGATGAAGACTTGGTCGATATCAACAACACAGAAGGACTAAACCGAAGTATAGAAACACCAGGAGAAATACATGCTGAACTTAAATGCAGATACTAGACAAGCCTGCAGGTTGCGCTGGTGTATTTGACCACAAATGGCACATGTGCCGTGTCCTCGATGCGTTGCAAATGTCAGGCATGGTCAGAACAGTGTTCTGTGTAGTTGTGGGTGCGTTGTGTCGGAGCTAAGAGAATTCGAACGTAGGCAAACTATTGGTGCACATTGGTGGATGCTTCTGTAACTAAGGCGGCCGAAGCGTTTAATGTTCCAAGAGACACCATATCGAAGATTTATAACGCATACAGGAAAAGCGGAAAACAACCATCCTCTAAGTCACAACGGGGACAACGGTGTGCATTAAGTGATCGTGATATACGGTCATTGAAGACGGTTGTGACGAAATATAACAGCGTGACAGCTGAAAAAGTCACTGAAGAATTAAATGTCGGATTTGCGAACCCTGTCGGCATCAAAACAGCAGAAACGGAGCCATACAAGCAGGGAACTACAGGGCGAGATGGAATACCAGAACCACACATCAGTTATGCAAATGCCTGTAATAGGAAAATGTGGTGACGAAGACAAAATCTGAACTATGGAGCAACGGAAGAAAATTATTTGGTCGGATGAGTCTTGTTGCACACTTTTCCAACTTCTGGTCTAGTCTGCGTCCCAGTCGTGAAACATGAGGGGGGGGGGGGATACAGTGATGGTTTGGGCAGCCATGTCGTGGTATTCCATGGGCCCCGTGGTCACTGTGCAATGTGTCATTACTACCGAGGATTATGTGACCATTAAGGCTGATCAGGTCCATCTCCTAGTAGAATGTTTGTTCCCCATTGGTGATGTTGAGTTCGAAGTTGACAGGGACCCTGTTTCCACAGCTCAAATCGCCTAGGACTTTCCTTGTGAACACAAGGATAAATTTTTGCATCTGCCCTGACCACTATAGTCACCAGATACAAATATTAATGAGCCATTGTGGTCTATTTTGGGCCAACGGCCTTGTCGCAGTGGTCACACCGGTTCCTCTCAGATTACCGAAGTTAAGCGCTGTCGGGCTAGGCTAGCACTTGGATGGATGACCATCCAGTCTGCTAAGCGCTGTTGGCAAGCGGGGTCCTCTCAGCCCTTGTGAGGCAAACTGAGGAGCTACTTGATTGAGAAGTAGCGGCTCCGGTCTCGGAAACTGACATACGGCCAGGAGAGCGGTATGCTGACCACATGCCCATCCCTATCCGCATCCAGTGACGCCTATGGGCTGAGGATGACACGGCGGCCGGCCGGTGTGGCCTGCGGTTCTAGACGCTTCAGTCTGGAACCGCGCGACCGCTACGGTCGCAGGTTCGAATCCTGCCTCGGGCATGGATGTGTGTGATGTCCTTAGGTTAGTTAGGTTTAAGTAGTTCTGAGTTCTAGGGGACTGATGACCTCGGATGTTAAGTCCCTTAGTGCTCAGAGCCATGAGACGGCGGGCGGTCGGTACCGTTGTGCCTTCATGGCCCGTTCTGAAGGAGTCCTTTTTTTTTCTTTGGAGAGAAGGGAGCGTGATCGGTATCCATTTTAATTTTTGTTACCTGAATTTGCTACAATTTTGCAGCAAGAATGGTATAAGATTCCTTTGAAAACCATACAGGACCTGTATTTATCCATTCCGAGATGACTTAAAGCTGTTTTCAATGCCAACGCTGTTCCTATACCATATGAAATGGAAATGAGTATTTGGCGTCATTGGCACGGAGGCCCCTCGGGGGGAGCGGGTGGAAGGTGGAGGGGGGAGGACAGGACCGGGCGCCTTAGTGCAGGTCTTATTACATTCGACGCCACACTGGGCGACCTGTGTGCCGGATGGGGATGAAATGACGATGAAGACAGCACAATACCCAGTCCCTGAGCAGAGAAAATCCCCGAACCCGGGCCTGTAGGACGGCAATCCGTCACGCTGACCACTCAGTTATCAGGGCGGACTCCTATACTACATTAGGTATATGTGTTGTGTTTGTAGTGTTGAATATCAACGGTTTTCCTATACCGTGTTAGGTATGGTAATGTGTTGTGTTTTTGATGTTTCCATATTTTTGTCTACCTCCTGTGTATGGATTCACTGTATTCACGGCTGCACTGTTCTTGCATTTACAGCACCCACTCGTGTATCGTTTGAAGGTTGTTGATTTGCTCTGTGTTTTACATTATACGTTTTGGATTGCATACTGCAGGCTTTTTCACTATAATAAAGATACATCCACAGACAGAAAGGAAACTGAGATAACAATTCGAATAAAATGTTAACATCATTACATTACTAGCCAGTGACGAGTAACCAGAGAGCATGGATTTCTTATATCAAAATGCTTGGAAGATATCTCTGCAAAATCTCCGAAATTTTGTCGATGGCTTTTGGGTTCACCTTGTAATCGGTTCCCCAGACTCCTACATACCGTATCATTGCTCACCTACAACTAGAGTTATTCTACAGTAATCATCCTCGAGCAACGGGGCCATTTGGTATCGGTGCAAAGAGCAACATTTTAGAAACTGACGTGCTGAATATTACTCTTTTATGCTAAGGGTAATGCAAATTACTGCCTTGGCCTTTTAAGATGGTTCAAATGGCTCTGAGCACTATGGGACTTAACATCTATGCTCATCAGTCCCCTAGAACTTAGAACTACTTAAACCTAACTAACCTAAGGACATCACACAACACCCAGCCATCACGAGGCAGAGGCCTTTTAAGAGGTCCAGAATTGTTTCACATATATCTAATTTTAGAAAAGAAAGCACTGCAGTTGTGGTTTTTAGATATTTGTTTAGTAATATTTTAGATAAACATCACAGTTTTAAAGCAGTGTTCGCAGACGGGTGCAAACAGACTCCCTTGACAGTTCAGTAGTTATCGCTGATTGGGTCTTCAGGATTAGCCTACCAGATTTGTTTATTCTGAGCCACTCTGAGTTGTGTGTGATTCTCAAGGCACTGCGGCAGATGAGGTGAAACTAAGGGAACATGAATTTTATATGCACCAATTCATTCTGTGCCCTATTGGTCTTTCAACAAATGTAGCCAGCAGGAAAAGTATACAGCTCTTACTGCAACAAAATGGGAACGTAGTGGTTTTCTGCCGGGTACTGGGGCACTTAGGAATAAAAGGAACGAGCAAACTGACATAGCAGCCAAGGATACCTTGTTTATACTCTGGAAGCTACCTTACGATGTGACAGAGTGTACCCTGTGTACCGCTGTCACTTCCCCATTTTATCTCGAGGTACACTCAGGAGGAAGCAACATATGGTTGACTCCGCTAGGAACTTTAACAGTAAGCCACCACGTGGTGCACTATGTCTCTCTTGCAGCGTCTGCCACTAGAGTTGACTGATCATCTCCCTGACCCTTATGAGCTTACTAAATGAACCAGTAACGAAACACGCTGCTCTTCTCTGGATCTTCTCTATTTCCCATGTCAAACATACCCTCCCTCACTGAAAAGCAATATTCAAGTATTGGTAGAACTGGTTCTTTGGGGATGGTCTACACTTCCTGATAATTGTACCGATCAATCTCAGCATTGCCTGTGATTAGTTTTATGTGGTCGTTCCACTTTAAATCACTCCGTTCGTGTACTCGCAGATATTTTATTAATTTAACTGCTGGCAGTGATTGGTTTGCAAACGTGTAATCATACAATAATGGGCCTTCTACCTATTTACGCAAATACTTTACATTTGTTTACGTTTAAGGTAAATTGCCACTCCCTATAGCAAGCGCTGATGCTCTGCAGGCCTTCCTGCATTTTGCTACAATTTTCTAGCGTTGAACAGAATCATCTGCGGAAATTCTTGGTAGAACTTCCGACGTTATAAAAAAAAGGTTCAAATGTGTGTGAAATCTTATTGGACTTAACTGCTAAGGTCATCAGTCCCTAAGCTCACACTACTTAACCTAAATTATCCTAAGGACAAGCACACACAATCATGCCCGAGGGAGGACTCGAACCTCCGCCGGGACCAGCTTCACAGTCCATGACTGCTGCGTCTGAGACCGCTCGGCCAATCCCGCGCTGCCCGACGTTATCCCCTAGGTCATTTATATGTACTGAGAGAAGTAATGATCCTATGAAACTACCCTGAAGTAATCTCAAACATCTAAAGATTTCTCTCCGTTGAAAATGAAGTGCTGTGTTCTGTTTGCTAGAACCAATTCAATACAATCACATAGCTGATCCGTACGCTCGTTTTTCATTCATTATTCGAAAGTGTGGATCTTTATCAAACGTCATCGGGAAGTCTAGAAACAGGGAATCAATCTGGGCGCCTGTATCTACTGCTTTCTGGGTCTCGCGGACGAACAGAGCAAAATTCTACAACAGACCGACGTCAGTGATAGAAGACTAATTCTGTGTGCTTGTTCGACGACCTTCTTGAAAACAGGAATGACGTGAGCTTTCTTCCATTCAGCAGGAACGCTTCGCTCCTTCAGCAACCTATGTACATTGCTACTAGAAGAGGAGCAGGTTCTACTGCATACTCTATGTACAACCATATTGGTATCTGATGAGATCCAGTGGCCTGGTTGAACGATTTCAGTTACTTTTCTATCCCATGCTCCCTTATTTCTATAGCTGTCATGTTGAGGTCCGTCGACGATATAAAGGGGTAACTACAGTGGGATCTTCCTCAGTGAAACTTCCGGCCGCAGTGGCCAAGGGGTTCTAGCCGCTTCAGTCCGGAACCGCGCGACTGCTACGGTCGCAGGTTCGAATCTTGCCTGGTGCATGAATGTGTGTGATGTCCTTAGGTTAGTTAGGTTTAAGTAGTTCTAAGTTCTAGGCGACTGATGACCTAAGATGTTAAGCCCCATACTGCTCCGAGCTATTTGAACCATTTTCCTCAGTGACACTGTTTTGAAAAAACAAATTTAGTATTTCAGCCTTCTCTGTGTCATTCTCCATTTTAATGCCATTGTGTTTGCAGAGTATGTGGACAGATGGCTGCAATCCGTTTACTGTATGGCCGACCTTGGGGGTGGAGGGGTGGTTGCGATGCAGAATACCAGGTGGCGGAGGGTTGAAACCGAATAACAGGCTGGTGAAGTTCCAGAGAGACTCGGCTGCCGAAATGAACAATTTATTTTGCTCGTACATTTGCGCTATATCAGTGTGGGGTAGCGACCAAGTGGAGAGAGAGCCTGGCAGTGGGCCAGATGACAATTAGCATCCAGCCTGCTGGCTGCACATTAGCACCCAGCTATGTTGACGCCTGTGCTCAGTGTATGACACGAGATTCCGCTGCGTGACACGCTCCACAAACACCTTTGCGTCAGCGGTGCAAGAAGATGGTCGGGAATCTTGCAACGGCAGCCAGATCTGCAATGAATGACTGCGTCCCAGCGGTCGTTGGGGTGCAGCGCGGCAACAGACACACCGCGATGACGGAAGACTACTGCCGTGCAAGGGATACGACTTGCTGCCCCCCCCCTCGGGCTGGAATCTGGCTTGCTAATGGAGTGGGCTGGGATGGCCCACTGCGCCTAGGCACTAAGTCCGCAATAGGGCTTAGTGCAGGTAACTGGTACCGCGACGGAGACCCAAACTCGTGACTAATGCTGGCGGCTCCGTGTGGTCTCCTCGTCTGGTGTAGCTCCCAAGTCCCGGCAGAACTGCTGGACTATGAATGAAACTGCAACCAAGATGACAGCTATTTATAAAATGTAGTCACGTTCTCGGAGCGGCTAGTACAATACTAGACCACATATTCACACAGATTTGCCCACAAAATGGTACTGGCACCACAGCTGATTTAACGTAAGTCCAAAACTTCGTAGCACTTTACAAGTCAGCAGATAGACTTTAACTTTCGAATTCATTGAACGCTTCACGCATGGCTCTCCTTATGCCAGTTATGACTTCGTTCAGTTGTTGTTTGACCATGAGGCTCTGGCTGCTTTTAGAACTGCAGTGAAATTCTCTTTGCTTTCTTAGCAGCTTTCTAACATGGCTCTTGAACCATGGCGGGCTTTCCCCAACCCTCACAATTTTGCTCGTACATTCACGTGTAAAGCGTATGTACAATACTCCTCAATTTTGTCCACTGATATTCGTCACCGTTACTGCTGGAGATCAAATTTTCAGGTTTACCGCTCAGGTCATCTGAAATCTGTTTCTCGTTGCTCTTGCTAAGAAGAAATATCTTCCCGCTTTTCTTCGTATTCCTTTTTATAACCACATTCAGTGATACTACAACGGTATTATAATCACCGATTCCCGTTTCCATGCTGAGTCGAAAAGTTAAGAGTTTTTGGTGACCAGGACATCTAATATTTTATTTCCACGAGGCGGTTCTCTGATTACCTGAGCAAGGTAATTTTTGGATAGGGCATTCAGAGCAACTTCACCTGAAACCCTGTCCCTACTACTCGCGCTAATCACTAGAATATCCCTATCTGTAGCTGGTAAGTTAAACTCTCCACATAATACACGACCAAGAAATTTACGGAAAATCTGTTCAAAGTTTCACCTCAAATGTTGCGCCACTACTACTGCGGAGACAGGCGGTCTGCAAAAGCATCCGACGGCAATGTTTGATTCCATTTCAACACTTGGCTTCACCGAAATTATTTCGTATTCATAATCTGCACCAACATCAATAAATATTGTATTTTTTGCGTTTATGATCAGGCCTGCACCACCGGCGTACAAACTATTTTTGTGATATTGGATGGTGTGGAAAACCTGAGAACGAAAGAAAGTTTCATGTGATATGTCTCTACCAAGTAACGTAGATCTATGGAACTTGAACCGTAGATAGAAAGAACTGCTACATAAAAGCACAGAAGGTAACCTAAAGAAATACGAAATGAGACTAACAGAAATGAAACTTTTATTGAAAGATAATAATTACATTGAAGTCGCCGAGATTTATGATGGCTCCCTGGACATAACAAAAGCAGGGACATACACTATGCGATCAAAAGTATCCGGACATACCCAAAAACATACGTTTTTCATATTAGGTACATTGTGCTGCCACCTACTGCCAGGCACTCCATATCAGCAACCTCAGTAGTCATTAGACATCGTGAGAGAGCAGAATGGGATGCTCCGCGGAACTCACCGACTTCGAACGTGGTCAAGTGATTGGGTGCCACTTGTGTCATACGTCTGTACTCGAGATTTCCACACTCCTAAACATCTCTAGATCCACTTTTTCCGATGTGACAGTGAAGTGTAAACGAGAAGAGACACGTGCAACACAAAAGCGTACAGGCCCACCTCGTCTGTTGACTGAGACCGCCGACAGTTGAAGAGGGTCGTAACGTGTAATAGGCAGACATCCATTCATATCATCACACAGGAATTTGAAAGTGCATCAGAATCCACTGCAAGTACTATGACAGCTAGGCGGGAGGTGAGAAAACTTGGATTGCATGGTCGAGTGGCTGCTCATAAGCCACACATCACACCGGTAGATGCCAAACGGTGCGTCACTTGGTGTAAGGAGCGCAAACGTTGGACGATTGAACAGTGGAAAAACTTTATGGGGGTATGCACCCCTTGCTGTTTTGCGTGGCACTATTAAAGAGCAGGCCTATATTGATATTTTAAGCACCTTCTTGCTTCCCACTTTGAAGGGTAATTCGGGGATGGCGATTGAATCTTTCAACACGATCGAGCACCTTTTCATAATGCACGGCCTGTGGCGGAGTGGTTACAGGACAATAACATCCCTGCAATGGACTGGCTTGCACAGAGTCCTGACCTGAATCCCATAGAACACCTTTGGGATGTTTTGGAAAGCCGACTTCGTGTCAGGCCTCACCGATCGACATCTATACCTCTCCTCAGTGAAGCACTCCGTGGGCTGCCATTCCCCAAAAAACCTTGCGGCATCTGATTGAACGTATGCCTTGCGAGAGTGGAAGCTCTCATCAAGGCTAAGGGCGGACCAACACCATATTGAATTCCAGCATTACCGATGGAGGGCGCCACGAACTCTACGTAGTTTTCAGCCAGGTGTCCGGATACTTCTGATCGCATAGTGTATTTCTTACGGTAGGGCGTTTCAATTCTCCACCAAAGCAGTTGGCAACTACTGGTCGGCAGTTGGTACATGTGAACGTACTGCAATATATCTCTCTAACGCATCCCACACGTGCTCGACGGGATTTAGGTGGGAGAAGGAGGAGGAGGAGGAGGAGATTAGTGTTTAACGTCCCGTCGACAACGAGGTCATTAGAGACGGAGCGCAAGCTCGGGTGAGGGAAGGATGGGGAAGGAAATCGGCCGTGCCCTTTCAAAGGAACCATCGCGGCATTTGCCTGAGTCGATTTAGGGAAATCACGGAAAACCTAAATCAGGATGGCCGGAGACGGGATTGAACCGTCGTCCTCCCGAATGCGAGTCCAGTGTGCTAACCACTGCGCCACCTCGCTCGGTATTTAGGTGGGGGGAACGGGCAGGCAACTCCATTTCCCGAATATTCTCTCATCCCAAGAGAGCAACATGAATCGCGGTGACTTCGCTTTCAATAAAAGTGTTAATTCTGTTCTTCTCATAGCATATTTCTTTTAGTTACCTTCTGTTCTATACTGTAGCAGTTCTTGCTATGTATGATTGAAGTTTCATCGAGCTATATTACCTGCCAGTGACACATCATGCAAAAGTTACTTTAGACCTAACATTGCGCTCACCTCTGCGCATACCAATCGAAATTTAGACTTTCATTGCATTTAATGTCTGGTATCAGCCAGGTCTCTGTTCCTAATGCACTCCTGCGGCTAACTGATATAACAGGATGATTAAAAAAAAAGAACAGATTTCAGTTGTTTGTTATAGACAAACTATGAAAGATAGACATACATTGCGCTGTCACGGGATAAAGGGAAGGTTCAAAGTTTTGTGTTCGCATAGACACTATAGCATACAAGCACCACACGTAGCTCGAGATGCGTCGAAACGGTGTCCATTTCATTCCTCACGCGAATCAGTAGGTCCCTGTTTATTGAATTGATACCTTCTACAATTCGATTTCTCAGATCTTGAGGAACAGCTACCACAGTTGGGGAAAAGACTTTGTCTTTTATGCATCAAAATAGAAAAAAACAACAAGGTGTGAGGTCTGGTGACATGAGAGGCCAAAAGCAATGAACATGATATTGTTGTCCACCCCTTCCGATCCAATGTTGTGGGAAGGGTTGTTACGATAACGCCGCACCTCAAGGTGAAAGAGAGGTGGGGCGCCCTCATGCATAAAAATGAAATCACTAAAATCTTCGTGATGTTGAGGAAACAACCAATTTTGGAGCATGTCCAGGTACGACGGTCGTGTCACACTTTCCTCCACAAAAAGAGAAGGACCATAAAGATTGTGAACAAAAAACGTTGAGTTTCTGTGAATCTCTTTCATGCTCGACAACGACATCAAGATTTTGTGACCCTCAGATTCTTACATTATGGCGGTTTACTTTGCCTGGAAGAGCAGTTGAACGGATTGGTCAGTGTCTCGAGAGGAGGATATAAGATGAACATCAACAAAAGGAAAACGAGGATGATGGAATGCAGTCGGATTAAATAAGGTGATGCTGAGGGAATTGGATCAGAAAATGAGTCACTTAAAGTAGCAGACGAGATTTGCTATATGGGAGCAAAATAACTGATGATGGTCGAAATAGAGAGGATATAAAATGTAAACTGGCAATGGCAAGGAAAGCGTTTCTGAAGAAGAGAAATTTGTTAATATCGAGTATAGATTTAAGTGTCAGGAAGTCTTTTCTGAAAGTATTTGCGTGGAGTGTAGCCATGTATGGATGTGCAACATGCACGATAAACAGTTTAAACAAGAAGAGAATAGAAGCTTTCGAAATTTGGTGCTACAGAAGAATGCTAAAGATTAAATGGGTAGATCACGTAACCAATGAGGAGGTATTGAACAGAACTGGGGAGATGAGGAATTCGTGGCACAACTTGATTAGAAGAAGGGATCGGTTGGTAGGACATGTTCTGAGGCATCAAGGGATCACCTATTTAGTATTGGAAGGGAGCGCGGAGGGTAAAAATCGTAGAGGGAGACCGAGGCATGAATACAATAAACAGAGACAGAAGGATGTAGATTGCAGTAGTTACTCGGAGATGAAGACGCTTGCACAGTATAGGGTAGCAGGGAGAGCTACATCCAACCAGTCTCTGGACTGAAGACCACAACAACAACTTTATCCGACAGATGAAACGTCCATTCGTCCGAAAAGATGAGTCGTTGCAACAAGTGTCCTCAGCCACATCCTAGAGAATTAAATGCAAAATTCGTACCTTCTGTTATAGGCGCCGGGACGCAGTTGCTACAGTAACTTGCAACTTGTAAGACTTCATATGCAGACTTCGTTTCAGAACACGCCACACCGTTGTTTGAGGAAGCTGAAGTACCTGGCGTGCCCTTCTAGTGGACCTCCAATTGGTAAATGTGAACGCATCTGGGATACGCCCGACATCTTCATCAGATGTACGTGGCCAACGAGTGTTCTTCCCTTTGCATATGCAACCAACGTCCAAGGATTTTGTGCGCCAGTCATAAATCTGCTTGTGCAGAGGCGTCTTCTTGCTGAATCGACGGCGGAATCCACGTTGCTCTTGTACAAAGGATCGTTGACTTCGCGCAAATTCCAACACACGTAATTGTTTCTCTTGTGGTGTAATCGCCATGTTGCTTCAAACAGCAGCACAGCTGAGTCAAAACTTTGATCGTTAATCTGTCCAGTGATATGCGCCGAGCGCCATGTGTTTCGTATCTTTTATAAACACATGAAAAAAAGTTTTGCATCAGCTCGGTTCCGAGAGATCCGAAACCTGTACAGTAAATTAGAATAGAGATCAACATAAACATCATTTCCGCCCTTTTTATTGCTCAAGAAAATCAGACATTGCATGTTTTACCACCATAAAGCGAGACCTTCAGAGGTGCTGGTGCAGGTTGCTGTACACACCGGTACCTCTAATACCCAGCTGCACGTCCTCTTGCATTGATGCATGCCTGTATTCGTCGTGGTATAAGTTCACCAAGGGGACTGTTGGTCCATATTGTCCCACTCCTCAACAGCGATTCGGTGTAGATCCCTCAGAGTGGTTGGTGGGTCACGTCGCCCACAAACAGGGCTTTTCAGTCTATCCCAGGCATATTCGATAGGGTTCATGCCTGGAGAACATGCTGGCCACTCTAGTCGAGCGATGTTCTTATCCTGAAGGACGTCATTCACAAGATGTGCATGATGGGGACGCGAATTGTCGTCCATGCAGACGATTGCCTCGCAAATATGCTACCGATATGGATACACTATCGGTTGGTGGATGGCATTCGGGTATCGTACAGCCGGTAAGGCGCCTTCCATGACAACCAGCAGCGTACGTTGGCCCCACATAATGCCACCGCAAAACATCAGGGACACTCCACCTTGCAGCACTCGCTGGACAGTGTGTCTAAGGCGTTCAGCCTGACCAGGTTGCCTCCAAACACGTCTCCGACAATTGTCTGGTTGAAGGCATACGCGACACTCATCGGTGAAGAGAACGTGATGCCAATCCTGAGCAGTCGATTCAGTATGTTGTTGGGCCCATCTGTACCGCGCTGCATGGCGTCCTGGTTGCCAAGATAGGCCTCGCCATGGACGTCTAGGCATGGTTGAACTACAGACAACACGAGCCGTGTACCTCCTTCCTGGTGGAATGACTGGAACTGATCGGCTGTCGGACCCCTCCGTCTAACAGGCGCTGCTCATGCATGGTTGTTTACATCTTTGGTTGGGTTTAGTGACATCTCTGAACAGTCAAAGGGGCTGTACTGTCATACAATAACCACAGTGAACGTCTATCTTCAGGAGTTCTGGGAACTGGGGTGATGCAAAACTTTTTTTTATGTGTGTAGGCCGGCCGCTTTGGCCGAGTGGTTCTAGGCGCTTCAGTCCTGAACCGTTCTGCTGCTACGGCCGCAGGTTCGAACCCTGCCTCGGGCATGAATGCGTGTGATGTCCTTAGGTTAGTTAGGTTTAAGTAGTTCTAAGTCTAGGGGACTGATAACCTTAGATGTTAAGTCCCAAAGTGCTTAGAGTCATTTGAACCATTTGATGTGTGTAGGTTGTAATAAACAACTGAAATCTGTTCCTTCTTTTTGAATCATCCGGTATACTAATGTGCAGGATTATTCCCGGATGATGTTACAAAATTACAGGAATGGTGGAGGAGGATAAATGTATCAATTTGTGGTAAGGTCCTGTGGCCCTGCAATGACCGAGCGAAAAGCTACTTCCGAAAATCGTTGTGGTATCTCTAACAGTGGAATACATGGACCAGTACTGCTGTCGCTAAGATTGTATGGCTGGAAACGTCGAGAGGTGTTCGTATGAACCAAAACAAGAAAAAAATTGTTTAGTAAATACGGGCTCTTAAATGCCTACCTGGAGAACTATGGGCACTTGTTCAGTAGAAGAGCTGTGTTTCACAATAGCGAAGGTGAAAAAGTGGTCATAGCTCTTCAGGTATGCATTTTAAAGCCCACTTTTACTAGATATTTTTTCTTGTCTTGATCCTTACTACCACCTCTGTTACCTACACTACAGTCTTAGCAACAACAGTACCGGTATACGTATTCCATTGTCAGAGATATCAGAACGATATGCGCTGATAAGTTTCGATTCGGTCGTTTCCGCAACAGAGTCCCTTACATCAAATTGATGCATATACCCTTCTCCACGGTCCGTCCTAATGTTATAAGCACTCAGAGCGCTTATAACATCATGACCGAATTACCCTGTACTCTTACTCTAGCCGGCCATTGTGACCGAGCGGTTCTAGATGCTTCACTCCGGAACCACGCTGCTGCTGCGGTTGCAGGTTCGAATCCTGCTTCGGGCATGGATGTGTCTGATGTCCTTAAATTAGTTAGGTTTAAGTAGTTCTAAGTCTAGGGGACTTATAACCTTAGATGTTAAGTCCCATAGTGCTTAGAGCCACTCTTTCTCTGATCTACCACGACGAATGCTGCTCTCTTTAATTGATGGGGATAGTATTCTTCCCTGTATGAAAAAAAATACGCACGAAAAACGTTCTCCTTTAACCTAGGATCCCTTTCCTGCGTGTAGTGTGCCACTACTCAGTTAATGAGGACCCTCTCTTCTCCACTCGATATCGGTAGTAGAGAAATCCAAAATTCAAATCCAATATTGTCTCAGAACCGCCTGAGCTTCTGGTTTCAGCTTTCCAGTAGTCTCCAAACCATAGGACTGCAATCGGTTTTGGTAACAATGATGCAAATCACTAGCTCGTCTACCAACCCACGAGCGACGCTAGCTATCTTAAGCAAAGAAGCCAGCCACTTATAGGAACCAAGGATGGCCTCTGGACCCAGCTGGCATACACCATTCTTGTCGCCATAAGCCATGATATGCAGCCGGGTGCGCTCACTGCTCTCACTGCTCTCACTCGCTGTCGGCAGAGCCTTCTCCATATCTTGGACGTGATCCAAGGCAAGCAAACAGAATGGACACTAGCTTTCTTTCAAGATCCGCCCGTTGTTTCCATAAGGGGACCACTGAAGTGGAGAGACTACTAGTAAGATACAAAGCTGCGATTAGTGGCGTCGCAGCCACCATGTTAAACCGAGAGAAGCTGTCAAATTGCTGTTCTACACAGAAGAAATACAATTTCCATTCATAGATACTATGCGACGCTGTCTGTGTTTAGTTTATTGCAACAGCTGTCTGTTAATATTGCTTTGTAACTGCTAACCAAGGTCAATTGTTCAATTATTCTGCTCTGTTTACATTCGTAATTTTCGTTTCTCTACAAAAGATAACGACACATTATACTTCTAAAAAATGAAGAGGTTGAAAAAAATCAGCTAACCAATTGTAAACCAAAGGTTTATTTGGCCACTGACCTATGTTTAGATATTTCTAAAAATATTTGCCACGCAGGGTAGCCGTGCTGTCTAGGGGGTCTTGTCACGGTTCATGCGGCTCCCCCCGTCGGAGATTTGAGTCCTCCTTCGGACATGAGTGTGTTGTCCTTAGGATAAGTTAGTTTAAGTTAGATTAAGTAGTGCGTAAGCCTAGGAACCGATGACCTACGCAGTTTGGTACCACAGTCTTTACTACAAGTATATATTCTAAAAATATTTTATTCAGAAGGAGTGGTTCCTAAAATGTATATAAAGGACTACAAACTATTTTTACATACAATATTTCTGAGGTAAGCGTACTCATTTGTAAGATTACGTGGTGCTAAATTACGTTAGCTGATGCCGAGCAGCCCTTGTCTCATACAAATCTGATATAAAAAGTAGAAACGTCACATGCCATGACTTAAGATAGCAGCCAGATTACATTCAGCGTACGACAAAATAAATGGACAAATCGCAAGGCCAAACGATTGAACATACAATTTACTGTAACATGTCCTACAGGATTGGCCGTCTTCTGACTAGAAAATTCGGTTGTGAAGTTACGTTCTCTACTAACAATATTTTGAAGAAAAGTTTAGTACATACATTAAAAACTGAACAAGATCCTTTCACAAATTCGGATTCGTCTGCAAAAATTGCCCTAGCTATTATATAAAGCAGATTGGTAGAACTATAAATCCAGGTATAAGGAGTACCTGTAGTGTAAGAAAGGGGGAAACGTTCATAATTCTTCTTGTGCTGAACATCTGCTTATTTCAGGCCATTCTCCAAGGGATTTAGAAGAAACCGTAAGGAAATAAAATTTGCAAATTGGATTTATTAGAAGAACTCGAAATTTGTAAACATCTTGCGGAGAGAGATGGTTACATTTTGAACTGTCAGTTGCAACTCGCGAATAAGTACTTCCTTGATGGCTTTAGATCGCTGCTCACAGTCACATAATACGTGTTCACCTATCTCCTATGACATCAGTGAATGTGCTGTTTTACTCAAAATATTTCCTCAAAATGGTTCAAATGGCTATAAGCACTATTGAACTTAACATCGGAGGTCATCAGTCCCCTAGAATTAGAATTACGTAAACCTAACTAACCTAAGGACATCACACACAACGATGCCCGAGGCAGGATTCGAACCTGCGACTGTAGCAGCCACGTGGTTCCGGACTGAAGTGCCTAGAGCCGTTCGGCCTCATCAATATTTCCTCTGTATTGTTCAGCTACTGACGTTTCATGTTACTGGGTGTCATTTTTCGTGGCCTTTGGAGCACATGTTTCTATAGTTGTTATTAAAAACATTGTATTTGTACAGTTAAGCAGAAGGTTCTCATTTTTTATGTTGTGATGTAACTTTATCCATTTTATTCTTTCCTCCAGCTTTTTATAAGAGAAGTAATTTTTTGTAATAGAATTGTTATCTTCCGCACACTAAATTTACGTGCAACATCACTCTGCTACATAGATGTTTTACAGATAATTTTACCGAGCGAGGTGGCGTAGTGGTTAGCACACACGGCTCGCATTCGGAGGACGAAGGTTCAACTCGCGTCCGGCCATCCTAGTTTAGGTTTCCCGTGATATCCCTAAATCGCTTCAGGTATATGCCGGGATGGTCCCTTTGAAAGGGCACGGCCGATTCCCTTCCCCATCCTCCCCTTATTCGATGTGATCGATGACCTCTATGTTTGGTCCCTTCCTCTAAATCAACCAGCCAACCAACAGATAATTTTATATTTAATGTATATCTCTAAAATTATTGAATTTATTACTGGCATTCTATAAGATATTGCCATTTTGCTTCAGTGTAAAATTACGTTACTTAACACCAACAAGGCGCAGTGCTTACGCGCATGTATATAGCGCTCACTGCATTCCCATTTCACCTTATCACTTAAGCTGCTGTAGTGTTGAGCGCAAGTTTCGTTTTTTAGTGACGTTGTTTTAGCTCATATTTGCTATACTTTTTCCATGCATTTTAACAACGGTCCCTCGTAAATAGAACTCTATCTTCTGCACGCTCAATTTACGTACAGTATTACTCTGTCAGCAAATGTAGTAGAGATTTTATACGTATCATATACCTGTAAATTTATTGCATTATTAGTAGCCTTGTAGAGGAAATTTTCATTCTTACTTTAATGTAAAATGCTGTTACTTAACACAAGCAAGACGTAGTTCTTATGCACATGTATTTAGCGCCCGCTGCATCCCAATTTTCCTTATCGTTTGAGCCTGTACCTTTGAACAGTTATGCAAATATTTTATTCTTTGAACTCCAGTTATAATTTTATGTGGACTAGAGCCTTTACCAGTGGGCGAATACATTTGTGCATTTACGCTGAGGAGCAAAGAAACTGATATATCTGCCTAATATCGTGTACGACCCCCACGAGCATGCAGAAGTACCGCAACACGACGTAGCATGGACTCGACTAACGTCTCAAGTAGTACTGGAGGGAAATAACACCATGAATCTTGAAGGGCTGTCCATAAACCGTAAGAGTACGAGGGGGTGGAGATCGCTTCTAAACAGCACGTTGCAAAGCATCTCAGATATGCTCAATAATGTTCATGTCTGGGGAGCTTGGTGAAAAGCGGAAGCGTTTAAACTCAGAAGAGTGTTCCTGGAGTTACTCTGTAGCAATCCTGGACGCGTGGGGTGACGCATTGTCCTGCTGGAATTGCTCAAGTCCATCGCAATGCACAATTGACGTGAATGGATGCAAGTGATCAGACAGGATGCTTAGGTACGTGTCACCTGTCAGAGTCGTATCTAAACGTATCAGGAGTCCCATATCACTCCAACTGCACACCTCACACACCATTGCAGTGCATCCAAAAGCTTGAACCGTCCCCTGCTAACATGCAGCCTCCACGGATTCATGAGGTTGTCTCCATACTCGTGCACATACATCCGCTCGATAGAATTTGAAACGAGACTCGTCCGACCAGACAACATGTTTCCAGTCATTAACAGTACAATGTCGGTGTTGACGGGCCCAGGCAATGCGTAAAGCTCTGTGTCGTTCACTCATCACGGGTACACGAGTGGGCCTTCGGCTCCGAAAGCCCATATTGATGATGTTTCGTAGAATGGTTCGCACGCTCACACTTTTTGATGGCCCAGCATTGAAATCTACTGCAATTTGCGGGAGGATTGCACTTCTGTCCCGTTGAATGATTCTCTTCAGTCGTCGTTTGTCACGTTCTTGCAGCATATTTTTCCGGCCGCGGAGATGTCAGAGATTTAATGTTTCCCACTTCAATGCTACCTCGGAGATACTGTGTCCCATCGCTCGTGCGCAGACTATAACACCACATTCAAACTCACTTAAATCTAGACATCCTGCCATTGTAGCAGCAATAACGGATCTAACAACTGCGCCAGACACTTGTTGTCTTATGTAGGCATTGCCGACCGCAGTGCCGTATTCTGCCTGTTTACATATCTCTGTATTTGAATACGCTTGCCTGTACCAGTTTCTTTGGCGCTTCAGTGTATTTTGACGTACGCTGAATGTAATCTAGGTGCTGTCGTAAGGAATGGCATGTGAAGTTCCTGGTTTATATATCAATTTTATATATGACAAGGGCGGCTCGGCTTCAACTTACGCAATTTACCACCACGTGATGCAACAAATGAGTACGCTTACCTCACAAATATTTTTCTATTATTAATATTTTTTAATGTATGTAAAAATAATTTTTAACTATTTATATACATTTTTAGAGCCCAGTGCTTCAGAAGAAGATATTTTTAGAAATATCTAAACATAAGTCAAGGTCTAAATAAACCTTTGGTTTGCTATTGATTGGCTGATTTTTTTCAACCTCTTCAAATTTATACACTTGCTGAATCGCAGCCATGTTTAAGATCTCCCCAAAAATCTTACTTAAGTGCGATAAATTTTTTATTCTTACTTTTCTAGTTTTATTTCCTGAACGAGAGACTGTATGGCGTCACAAAATGAGCAAAACATTGACATGAGTAATTTCTTATTGTAGTTATCTCTCCAGATGGGTAAACAACTTTCAGGCAATAACTCGTGTGATGGAAAGGGTTTCTCGCTCTATATCTAACGGGAGAGAAAGTTGTGTACACATCATTAGGCAACAAACTGCTTTACCATTGAGATACAAGCAGAGGAAAAAACTTTAAAATTAATATGAATCACTTAGAAGGCCGCTATGTTAGGAATTTTCGGACAGAAAGGAAGGATTTGGTCGAATTAGTAACATGTGTAAGCATTAAATTTTATTTTGTATCTACTATTTTGTTTCACACAGTATAGGCTATATTTACATGTCACACATTGACATATATAATAAGCTTTCCCAACCTTTACCTTATGCCAGAGGAGGTACCATGTGTAGCAGCTGTTCCTTTCTTTGTGACTACTTTTAACCTAATTTGGCCATCAACTATTAACCATGATTCACGCATGACTTCACAATCAATTGCAGAGACTAGCGTATGTGCTCTGTTTTGTGCATTGGCTTGTTCATCACAGGAACAACATACAGAATTAATAAGCTTGTCATAAAAATGCTTTGAGTTCAATGTAAATGTCACCAGAGCAGAACTAAAGTGTTTTTCTGTGTTCTGTACTTTTTTAAGTATTGCTTCAGATGTATGTAGCAAACCACCTCTGTCATCCTTGGCAATAAAAGCAGCTGTATTTGCCACAGGCGTCTTGCAATATGTGTGATCGTCTGCGCACATGTAGGGTACAGTAATAAATTCGTTACACTCTCCAAATCTTAAGATCAGAAGAAGCTTTTAGAGAACTTGCCCCCTTCTTGCAGCGGTGTACCGTAGGTCTCTAGAAGAGCGTAGCATTCCAAATGATTGGAAAAGGGTACAGGTCATCCCCGTTTTCAAGAAGAGACGTCCAACAGATGTGCAGAGCTATAGACCTATATCTCTTACGTCGATCAGTTGTAGAATTTTGGAATACGTATTATGTTCGAATATAATGACTTTTTGGAGATTACAAATCTACTCTGTAGGAATCAGCATGGGTTTCGAAAAAGACGATCGTGTGAAACCCAGCTAGCGCTATTCGTCTACGAGACTCAGATGGCCATAGACAGGGGTTCCCAGGTAGATGCCATGTTTCTTGACTTCCGCAAAGTGTTTGATACAGTTCCCCAGAGTCGTTTAATGAACAAAGTAAGAGCATATGGACTATCAGACCAATTGTGTGATTGGATTGAAGAGTTCCTAGATAACAGAATGCAGCATGTCATTCTCAATGGAGAGAAGTCTACCGAAGTAAGAGTGACTTCAGATGTGCCACAGCGGAGTGTCGTAGGACCGTTGCGATTCACAATATTTGTGGATAACATCGGAAGTTCACTGAGGCTTTTTGCGGATTATGCTGTAGTATAGCGAGAGGTAACAATGGAAAATTGTACTGAAATGCAGGAGAATCTGCAAAAAATTGGTGCATGATGCTGGGAATGGCAATTGAATCTCAAAGTAGACAAGTGTAATGTGCTGCGGAAATATAGGAATAAAGATCCTTTATCATTTAGCTACAATATAGCGGGTCAGCAACTGGCAATAGTTAATTCCATAAATTATCTGGGAGTAGGCATTACGAGTGATTTAAAGTGGAATGATCATATAAAATTAATCGTCGGTAAAGCAGATGCCAGACTGAGATTCGTTGGAAGAATCCTAAGGAAATGCAGTCCGAAAACAAAGGAAGTAGGTTACAGTGCACTTGTTCGTCCACTGCTTAAATACTGCTCACCAGTGTGGAATCCATACCAGATAGGGTTGATAGAAGAGATAGAGAAGATCCAGTGGAGAACAGCTTGCTTCTTTACAGGATCATTTAGTAATCACGAAAGCGTTACGGAGATGACAGATAAACTTCAGTGGAAGACTCTGCAAGAGAGACGCTCACTTTTGTTGAAGTTTCGAAAGCATTTCTTCACCGAGGAGTCAAGCAGTATATTGCTCCCTCCTGCGTATATCTCGCGAAGAGACCATGAGGATAAAATCAAAGAGATTAGAGCCCACACAGAGGCATACCGACAATCTTTCTTTCCACGAATCATACGAGACTGAAATTGAAGGGAGAACTGATAGAGGTACTCAAGGTACCCTGCACCACACACCGTCACGTGGCTTGCGGAGTATGGATGTAGATGTAGGTGTAGAACATATCCTGATATATAGTAAATAACATGCTCCTGATATTCACTGCGTGTTGATGATACAGGAGCCTCAAAGTAACTAAGATCTACACTGTCATAACTGTGTTCATCACTTTACTTCTAATGCCTCATGAATTCACTAATACAGGAAGAGCTCACTTTTTCAGTGTCATCTACATTACTGTTATCACTTGCAGTAACACTGTTTTGAGTGACATTGTTGTTAGAACAGACTGAAACATTGATGTGTTTGGATTATTGCTCCAACCATACTTAGAACTTACGCATTAAAAAAGGATTTCTAGATGATCTTGAGAGAAATTGCGTGTTGAGAAATACTTTAGACGTTCACTGTCCCGATGCAGAGGCTCCCGAGAGTGCCTTCTAACACCATGTACGCATATTAAAAATCCCAACACAAATGTTTTTCGATGATGTACTAACGCACGCACATCATCAATCATTATTGTTCGATGGAAGTTTTTTGCATTACAAAGAAATTCTCTCCAATAATTTATATTTTCAGCTCACAATGTTCTAGAAATTCAGTGGCATCTGCAACACCAGAGCTCATTGGTGGAACTGCTAAGGAAACATTCATTTTCTTATTATAGAACCTAGTTAATTAGTTTATTCACTAGGAAATATGAAAATAGTCATTTAAATTTTTCAGAATATGAAAGCGAAGTCAGATTAGCCTAAATACACCTTTTTGTTTTTGTTCCACACTAGGAGCTTCCTAGCTGGCATAATATCAGAAATTATGGCACACTCTTTTAGACACCGTTTGTCGCAGCTTTATTTATATCAATATCTACAATCCACCGAATGGCGCGTGATGAAGCGTGCCCCGTACCACCACTAGTCATTTCCTTTCCTGTTCCACCGCAAACACAGTGAGGGAAAAAGGCTATCTATATGCCTCCGTATGAGCCCTTATTTCTCGTACGTCATCTTCGTAGTCCTTACGCGCTATGGATGTTGGAGTCAGTATAATCGTTCTGCAGTCAGCTTCAAACGCCGGTTCTCAAAATTTTCTCAATAGTGTTCCTCGAAAAGAATGTTGTCTTCCCTCAGGGATTCCAATTTTTATTCCCGAAGCATGTTCTTGACACTTGCTTGTTGTTCGAAACTACTAGTAACAAATCTAGCAGCCCACTCCGGAAATGCTTCGCTGTCTTCCTTTAATTCGAGCTGGTAGCGATCCCAAACACTCGAGCAGTACTCAAGAATAGGTCGCACTTGCGTCCTATATGCGGCCATCTTTACAGATGAACCATACTTTCCTGGAATCCTCCCAACAAACCGAAGTCGACCATTCACCTTCCCTACCACATTCTTCACAGGCTCGTTCCATTTCATATCGATTAGCAACATTATGCCCAGCCCAGCATGACTGTGCCGAGCCGGACGTTACTAATACTGTATCGTAACATTAAGGTTTGTTTTGTTTTTGCTACTTATTCCTATTAACTTCCATTTTTCTACATTTAGAGTTACTCAGTTTCGACACCTTACCGTACACCACAGCACAATCAGCAAACAACCGCACAACCGCAGAGTCGTGCCCACCCTGTCCACCAAATCATTTATGTACATAGATAATAATGGCGGTCCTATCACACTTCGCTGCGGCACTCTTGACAGTATCCTTGTCTCTGACGAACGCTCGCCTTCGAGGACAACGTACTGGGTTCTATAACTTCACATATGTGAGCGTATTCCATATGGTCGTACCTTCTTTAACAGCCTGCAATGGGGCACTGTGTCAAGTGATTTTCTGAAATCTAGAAATACGAAATCTGTATGTTGCTCTTCATCCAAGGTTCGCAGTATAACATGTGAGGAAAGCACTTTCTGAAACCGTATTGATTCGTGGGCATAAAATTCTCGGTGTCAAGAAAATTTATAATATTCGAACTGAGAATGTGTTCGAGGATTCTGGTGCAAATCGATGCTGGGTATATTGGTCTGTAATTATGCGGGTCAGTTTTTGTGCCCTTTTTGTATACAGGAGTCACCTGCCCTTTTTTCCAGTCGCTTGACACTTTGTGCGAGAGATTCGAGATAAATGTAAGGAGCCGATGCTGTAGAGTACTCTTAGAAAAACTAAATTAGGATTCCATCCGGCCCGCATCTCGTGGTCGCGCGGTAGCGTTCTCGCTTCCCGCGCCCGGGTTCCCGCGTTCGATCCCCGGCGGGGTCAGGGATTTTCTCTGCCTCGTGATGGCTGGGTGTTGTGTGTTGTCCTTAGGTTAGTTAGGTTTAAGTAGTTCTAAGTTGTAGGGGACTGATGACCATAGATGTTAAGTCCCATAGTGCTCAGAGCCATTTGAACCATTTTTTTGATTAAACTTGGTGCAACGTCATCTTTAAGCTGCCCATTGTCGAAACGTGCAGCTGTCTTTTGCAAAATGATCTCTTTAAATGACACTTTAATTCGATAGAGTCCAGTAATCCCTTCGCACTGCATGCGCCCATTTTTTTTAGAAGTTCTGGATGCAAGTAAGGAAAAATGAAAATATTTTAAATATCTTTGTACTCTATTAACTTTTCACAAATAACACTTCCTTAGGATATACGAAGGCGTGCTAAAAAGTAAAGCCTCCGAATTTTTTGTTCTGTTCTCACTCTCGGTAGAGGTGTTATATGTCATGTAATTCTTCGTTGACGCAAGTTATAACCCTCTACCGCTGGATGGCTCCGTATTATAGCGCGTAGCATAGCAGTGTGTAACGTAAGTATGTCGGTGCGAGAGAAACAGAGTGCAGTAATCGAGAGAAAACGCGCCTCCACTTCAAATCCATAGAAGAATTAAAGCTGCGTATGGAGATGATCGTATCGACATCAGTAATGTGCGACGTTTGGTTGTTCTTGGTCATAATGAAGGAAACGGTGTTGCTAACCTCAACGTG
Organism: Schistocerca gregaria; assembly: GCF_023897955.1. Taxonomy (NCBI): domain Eukaryota; kingdom Metazoa; phylum Arthropoda; class Insecta; order Orthoptera; family Acrididae; genus Schistocerca; species Schistocerca gregaria. Next base: position 647,977,156 of record NC_064931.1, on the reverse strand, counting down.
TGTGGAGTGGATGACCGCGTGTGGCAGCCGACGAGGAGGGTAATCGAAATCAGGTTGCTGAACTCATCAGAGAAAATCGTCGGATAACACAGACATAGCCCTTAGGTAAGTGTGGCATATTACGAGAATGTGTACAGGCCGTCATTGCAGAACTTCGGTACAGAAAACTATGTGCACTGTTGGTGCCTCGAATGCTCACTCTTTCTTTCTTTCAGTAGTGCCATGTCCCACACTGCACAGGGTCGGCATTGTTAGGAACGGATTTGGCAAGGTTAGTGGAAAGGGGTGGCCGTATGCCCTTCCTGCCGCCACCCCGTACTCCGCAAGAGGGAATTAGTGTACCCCTACTGTCTGCGACTAGTGTAATCCATGGAATATTGCGAAAGTGTTCAGATGTCTGTGAGCCGTGTAACTGAGGCGGGACGTGGGGACCAGCCCGGTATTCAGCTAGGGGGATGTGGAAAACCGCCGAAAAACCACATCCAGGCTGGCCGGCACACTGGCCCTCGTCGTTAATCCGCGGGGCGGATTCGATCCGGGGCCGGCGCGTCTACCCGAGCCCAGGAAGCAGCGCTCGGCTAACCTGGCGGGTTCCGCGAATGCTCACTCCTAGGAGACATATTGAGTCTCAAATTTATCTACCATGAGGATAGAAGCTGAGGTAATGAATTAAAATTTGTGCCAAGGACGGGACTTGATCTCCAGTCTCCTGCTTACTAGGTAGAAGTGTTATCCACTATTTTTTATCTATTTTTGAAGGGTCTCCCTCCTCCCCTCCTCGAATTGCGCTCTTCAAATGCCCCTTCCTCGGCGTCGGCTTTAGTGCCTTTGAAATGAAAATAACTTATTTGGCTTTCCGTTACAATACAGTCTTTCCTTCGCCTTTCTTGAGGTGGCGTATTTTCTACTGTTCTTCTTGTAATCCTCACATGAGGAAGTCAATAACGAGCGTAGGAGACGCATACATTATAACTGAAACTCTTCACATATTTCAAAAATGGCTCTGAGCACTATGGGACTCAACTGCTGAGGTCATAAGTCCCCTAGAACTTAGAACTACTTAAACCTAACTAACCTAAGGACAACACACACATCCATGCCCGAGGCAGGATTCGAACCTGCGACCGTAGCGGTCGCGCGGTTCCAGACTGCAGCGCCAGAACCGCTCGGCCACCAGCGGCCGGCAAACTCTTCACATATTTCAAATAAATGTCATCCTCTTGAATAAAGATTTTTTTTTTTTAGAAGGAAGTACACGTTATAAAATGAATAGGACTGAACTTTTTCTTATGCTACCTAGGTATTTTAGGTGTACTGCATGGTGTAATACTAAACTCAGTAACTTTCATTCTGTTACTATTAACTTGTCTATGATCTTTCTGAAGACTATAACGATCAAGATTAAGGTGGAAAATTAAATAATAAATAAACGATAAACACACTGTTCCGTAATGCAACACAAATAGTGATTTAGCCTTACACAAATGCATATTACAAAAAAATTGGATATTTCTCCTTATATTCTTTTGTCTTGGGTAGTTTGTGATGCTGCGTCCGCCTGCTTAGCTGAATGGTAACGTGCTTGCCTCCCACGCAGCGGGCCCGGGTTCGGTTGCCATCTGGGTAGGAGGTTTTCTCCACTCGTGGACTGTGTGTTGTGTTGTCCTCCTCATCATTTCATCCTCATCACCAGCACACGAGTCGCCCAATGTGGCGTCGACTGTAACAAGACTCGCACTCGGTGGCCGCAATTCCCCGGATGGGGCCTCCTGGTCAGCAATGCCATACGATCATTTCACTTTTTTGTGATGCTGCGTGGTAAGATATAGCCAAATCTTCCTTGCATTTGGTATCTGCTGTCAGGAGGTAATAGATAGAATGTCTCTTGAGCCAACTGACAGCATTTATCCTCGTGACTGGGTATGCAACTCCATCTGGGTATAAAGATTCTACTTGTATGATATTTTTGGTGCTGTCGTGGATATGTAAGCTAACTTCTGCCTAATCGTTTTCCAGACGTCCTATACCTTTGCACACACTAATCCGTGTTTCTCAGTACCCGTTAAGCCATAAAAGCACACAGCAGGGACTCTGTTAGGTGAATGGCGTAAAGTTTGGAGATGGTAGGTATTTTTCTGTTGACTGTTTCGCACCACGTCGCTTTCCCATCCGAAAGTAAAGACTGGTGGCTAATGTTTCTCCAAATCTCCTTCCAGTCGTAATGTGGATATTTCTGTTCTATCGTATTTCCATCCTTGTTTTCTGCTTTTTATGCCATGCTTTTAGCGGTGAGTTTCAGTTAGCTGTAGCTGAATTCTGTTAATAATTGATTAAAATGATAAAGCCCGTTTGGAATGCGCTGCACATCTGTGGGTGGGTTCAGTTTAACAGGTGTGATCTCATTCAGTGTATGGCCGGTAAACTAACGGGAAATTTTGTCCACAGCTTGAAGGTGTTACGCAGATATAAAGCTTGCGATTTAAAACTGACGTCAGTGTCGTTTAGTCCTCCATTTTCTGCCGAAAGAAAGAGAATGTCAAATTTCACTTTGAAAATATTGCCGCGGCGTATGTAGTGTCCTATTTCCGACATTATTCTTGTGGCTGCGTCTTCAGGTATTGGTAACACGTGGGCCACATAGTTAAATTTGGACATTATGGGCGTATTTGCAACTCCTGCTGTCTGAACTTCATCCAGCTTCCTAATACTGTGAGCTTGGACTGGAGCACATTTGCGTATGTAGCTGGCAGCGATGGTGTGTTTTATGTTACACCTACACTCAGTGCCTAACGTATGCATGAGGGAGACCACTTTTATTTCCCCGGTGTTTTGCGTGAGAGGTCCTCGTCCTACGTTCATTATACGTGAATTTTGTCTGGTTCGGTTTTGCACCTGACGCCAATTCGCATACTGTGTATAATTCGTAATGCGATCTGTTCGTCATTTTAGGTTTTTAGCAAGAGACCTAAATCGTATACGTACGCTTTGCAGGCAGTTGGCCATGTATGTGTAACCCTCGAAGCTTTTGTTGTAGAGTGGTGAGCAGAGGTTCAACAACGATGAAAAACAAGACCATCGACATTGGGCAGCGCTGCGTCGCTCAACTACTGAAGTCAAAACTCCTCGATAACTAATCGTTGATCATAGTTCTTGATGATGTATTCTTTAGTATTCTATATTTCGTGTTGAGAAACCGTAGTGGACACCCTCTTGCGCTTATTGCCTCGGTAGGTACTTATGGTTGACCTTGTCAAACACCTTTTCAAAACTCTAGCGACATTATTGCACATATAAGTTTAAGAAAGTCCGCTGTTGCTACAATGTCTAAATAATCACACACGGCGTGGAGGGTAGATCTGTCCTTGCCTAAAGTAGTTTTACAGGCTCCGGTGACCTCATGTATTATCCTCTTGAGCCTTTGTGCAAGGATGCGGACGATTATTTTGTAGTCACTGTTAAGCAGTGTGATGGATCATGGGCTTCCGAGAGACAAACTGTGTGGGTTTTCTCGGAAAGAGCACAACCGACCCGTTTTTGGGATTTGGACTAAGGATTCCTAAGTTCGTTATAGATTGGTAATAATTGAGGTGTTTAGGTGTCAGTAGCGCCTAGAAGACCTGCAAAAGGTATGCCATCTGAGCCTGGCGATTTTTTTTTTCTTCGGACTAAGTGTTATTACAAAATGCATACCATCTTCATCAGTCTGCTCTACAATGCTGTGAGTTGCTGTAACACTAAATTTCCCTTGAAGATTGCGGAACAATTCTGCCCGCGCGTTGTTATCAACAGCATTTGGGAATAGAATTTATGCAAAATGTCAGTATATTCTTTCTTTAATTTCATGCTGGGTGGTTAAAACGGTTCCATCATTCATTTTGACTTCTATAAAAATTTTCGCTTGCCCCATTCTTTGCGCGTGCAACATGAGAAACAGAGTACAAGTGTGTCTGAACAGATAGCGCACCCAACACTCCTGACGATGGGCCTTCACAGCCGACTACCCACGTACACTATGTGATCAAAAGTATCCGGACACCCCTGAAAACATAGTTTTGCAGCCACCTACTGCCAGGTACTCCATATCAGCGACCTCAGTAGTGATTAGACATCGTGAGAGAGCAGAAAGGAGTGCTCAGTGGAACTCACGGAGTTCGACAGTGGTCAGGTGATTGGGTGTGACTAGCGTCATACGTCTGTATGCGAGATTTCCACACTCCTAAACATCTGTTTCCGATGTCATAGTGAAGTGGGACCGCGAAGAGACACGTACAGCACAAAAGCGTAGAGGCCAACTTCGTCTGTTGACTGACAGAGACCTCCGACAGTTGAAGAGGGTCGTAATGTGTAATAGGCAGACATCTATCCAGACCATCACACAGGAATTCCAAACTGCATCAGCATCGACTGCAAGTACTATCACAGTTAGGCGGAAGGGGAGAAAACTTGGATCTCTTGGTCGAGTGGCTGCTCATAAGCCACACATCACACAGGTAGATGCCAAACGACGCCTCGCATAGTGTAAGGGGCGTAAAAATTGGACGATTGAACAGTGTAAAAAAGTCGTGTGGAGTGACGAATCACGGTACACAATGTGGTGATCTGATGGCAGGGTGTGGGTATGGTGAATTCCCGGTGAACGTAATCTGCCAGCGTTGGTAGTGCCAACATTAAAATTCGGAGGCGATGGTGTTATGGTGTGTTCTTGTTATTCATGGAGGAGGTTTGCACCCATTGTTGTTTTGCATGGCACTGTCACAGCACAGGGGTTTTAAGCACCTGTTTCTCACTTTTGAAGAGCAATTTGGGAATGGCGATTGCATCTTTCAGCACGATCGAGCACCTGTTCATAATGCACGGCCTGTGGCGGAGTGGTTACACAAAAATAACATACCTGCAATGGACTGGCCTGCACAGAACACTAATCTGAATCCTATAGAAAACCTTTAGGATGTTTTGCAATGCCGATCGACATTGATATCTCTTCTCAGTGCAGTACCCCGCGAAGAATGGGTGCCATTCCCCAAGAAACCTACCAGCACGTGACTGAACATATGCCTGCGAGAGTGGAAGCTGTCATCAAGGCTAAGGGTGGGCCAACACCATACTGAATTCCAGTATTACCGATGGAGGGGCCACGAACTGGTAAGTCATTTTAAGCCAGGTGTCCGGATACTTTTGATCACATAGATGTGCCAATCTTAACACCACGACACCGACAACAACTATCAAAATAGACAGGTGACGATTGGAACTGGACATTGTGAAACGTCCCCTTAGAAAAATTATTACACGACTGTGCTTAAACTGAAACACAATATTTTTTAGCGCAACGCAATCTGACTTTCAAAAATCCCTACGAAAGAATGGCCCTGAGTAACATTAACCTATACGTTTCACAAATCACTTACCTCACAAAAATCTTCGTTACTCAAGCTACTGCAATACAGCGAGCACCACTACTGCCAGCTAAATAAAAGATTCAAACTACTGAAGGCACTAACTACTGACAGGCATAGTTAGCAAATGAAAGATTTTAATACAGAACAGACAATGTATTTACCTTAATATTCATAATATATAAATCAGTTCGTGACACCAATTCTTGCAAATTTCAAAACTCCGCCATCTCTCTACCCACGTCCACCACTGCTGGCGGCTCACCTCCAACTGCGCAACGCTACGCGCTGTTAGCATCCAGCTGCCGCTGCCCAACACTACAATGGCGAGTATTACAACAATGCCAACCAGCCACAGACTGCACACGGCACAGCCAGTGATTTTCATACAGAGCGCTACGTAGCGGAGGCGTTACCAATAAAAAAAACTAAACAGCCTACTTACATAGCCCCCATGCTCCCCACAAAAAAATTTACAAATTGTTTTGAGCCGTGGCCAATACAGATTTGAAAATTTTTTTCATAATTACAATAACAAAGAAATGAAATGCACACACTTCTCGATACAATGTTGGTCAAAAGCTAAAATTTTCTCAAAGTCCATAAAGACAGTCCTGATCATTCATCAAAGTAAAATTGCAGTGTTTTTCTCAAAGTATGAGTAGTAAAAGAAAATGCACACGGAAGTAGTGGATTTCCATGCAGTCTTGAAGAAGTAGTGTTGTCCTTCCAACAGAAAGACTGTGCTGACTCTTGACATGTAGACAGGTAATGGGCCACAACAGAGCAAACCCACAGCAGAGTCAGTCGAAGTTTTGAAGAACATTGGTAGGTAGGTCATCACAGAGTAGACCCCTTGTAGTCCTGATAGAGATTACAGTATTGGTGGGCCACCAGAGATGCAGACCCACTGTAGACCTTGTAGAAATAATGGTATTGGTGGGTCATCAAACGTGTAGACCCACTGTAGTCCTTGTAGAGATGGCCAGCAGCCATCTGTTTGACTGTGCAGGTGCACAATCACCATTGAAGAGTCTTGTGGATAATATAGCAAGTCCATAACCACCACTTGTGCACTCACAAAAATTGTTTTTGAAATGTCCTTAGAACCAGCAATGCTGTTATCCAGTCCCTTACTGAATTATTAACACACGTGCAAACACTATCAGTCCCTACTTCTCACATATTGTCCATATACTATGACCAACAGAAACGTGTGCAGTGAAATGTAATTTACAAGTTACTTAATTTGATGAACTGGTGTCAGTTACAATTTTATAACATGAGAAAACAATAACAAAGGTACAAAATATATCATTAAAGAACATAAAAATACAGATAACATTTGCAGTAGTATAGGCTTTACAAAAGAATCGAAATAGCAAATACATCAGTGTTACAAAAATTACGACATAAGTACATACATAAAAGATCCGAATAACTTTTGAAACATTAACTTCACACATGAGCATTAAAACAAAACACAATAAATAATGTCTGAACATATTTACAAAGAAAATAACATAGTATTTGAAAAATTCTACAACATAAATCTTATTAGCTAACCACATAAAGACAGGAAAAAGACAAATACACAAGGGTACACAAACACATAGCGGGATAACACAAGGAAAGGGCAGGGTTTGTTTTACTGCAGTATTTTGCAAACAAAACTTTCTTTACTTCTCGAAGATCTCCCTTCGTTCTTCATTATTTCCAAAAAGCAGGGTCGCCATATGAAACGTCCCCTTAGAAAAATTATTACACGACTGTGCTTAAACTGAAACACAATATTTTTTAGCGCAACGCAATCTGACTTTCAAAAATCCCTATGAAAGAATGGCCCTGAGTAACATTAACCTATACGTTTCACAAATCACTTACCTCACAAAAATCTTCGTTACTCAAGCTACTGCAATACAGCGAGCACCACTACTGCCAGCTAAATAAAAGATTCAAACTACTGAAGGCACTAACTACTGACAGGCATAGTTAGCAAATGAAAGATTTTAATACAGAACAGACAATGTATTTACCTTAATATTCATAATATATAAATCAGTTCGTGACACCAATTCTTACAAATTTCAAAACTCCGCCATCTCTCTCCCCACGTCCACCACTGCTGGCGGCTCACCTCCAACTGCGCAACGCTACGCGCTGTTAGCATCCAGCTGCCGCTGCCCAACACTACAATGGCGAGTATTACAACAATGCCAACGCCACAGACTGCACACGGCACAGCCAGTGATTTTCATACAGAGCGCTACGTAGCGGCGGCGTTACCAATAAAAAAAAACTAAACAGCCTACTTACAATTGGTGCAGTGGCAGAGCGTCGCATTGTCTGATGAATCCCGGTACGTTCTTCATCATACCGATGGGTGAATGCAAATCCGTCGTCATCCAGGTGAACAGCTCTTTTTCACATGTACTACAGAACAGGGATACGTTTGCCGCAGCTAGGCTCCATTATGCTATGGGGAACATTCACGTAGGCATCCATGGGTCCAGTGCAGTACGTACAAGGCACCATGACGGCGAAGGAGAATCGTATACTGGTTGCAAATCACGTACACCCCTTCATGACGATCATGTTTCCAGACGGCTGTGGCATTTTTCAACAAAACAATGTGCTATTTCAAAAGGCCAGGAGTGTGATGGAGTGGTTCGAGTAACACAGTGGCGAGTTCCAGTTGCTCTGATGACGCTCCAACTAGCCAGATCTGAACCCGATCGAACACATCGGGGACGTGATTGCACGTGGCGTCAGGCCTCATCGCCTCCCTCCACGGAATTTACGGGAATTAGGTGACTTCTTTGTGCAGATGTGGTGTCAACCCCCTCCAGCGACCTACCAAGGTCTTATTGCTTTCATGTTATCTTTGCCAAAGGTGAACATATCAGCTACTAAGTTGTTATTGTGGTCTTCAGTCCAGAGTCTGGTTTGATGCAGCTTTCCATGCCATGCTACTCTCTCCCGTGCAAACTTCTTCATCTCCCAGTACCTATTGAAATCTACATCCGTCTGAATCTGTTTAGTGTATTCATCTCTTGATCTCCCTCTTCGATTTTTACCCTCCACGCTGCACTCCAGTACTAAATTGGTGATCCTATGATGCCTCAGAATATACCCTACCAACCGATCGCTTCTTCTAGTAAAGTTGTGCCACAAATTTCTCTTCTCCCCAATTCTATTCAATACCTTCTCATTAGTTATGCGATCTACCCATCTAATCTTCAGCATTCTTCTGTAGCACCACATTTCGAAAGTTTCTATTCTCTTGTCTAAATTATTTATCGTCCACGTTTCACTTCCGTTACACTCCATACAAATACTTTCAGAAACGACTTCATGACGCTTAAATCTATACTAGATGTTAACAAATTTCTCTTCTTCAGAAACGCTTTCCTTGCCATTGCCAGTCTACATTTTATATCCTCTCTACTTCGACCATCATCATTTATTTTGCTCCCCAAATAGCAAAACTCATTTACTACATTAAGCGTCTCATGTCCTAATCTAATTCCCGCAGCATCACCCGATGTAATTCGACTACATCCCATTATCCTCGTTTTGCTTTTGTTGATGTTCATCTTATACCTTCCTTTCAAGACACTGTCCATTCCGTTCAACTGCTCTTCCAAGTCCTCTGCTGTCTCGGACAAAATTACAATGTTATCAGCGAACATCAAAGTTTTTATTTCTTCTCAATGGATTACAATTCCTACTCCGAATTTTTCTTGTGTTTCCTTTACTGCTTGCTCAGTATACAGATTGAATAACATCGGGGATAGGCTACAACCCTGTCTCACTCCCTTCCCAACCACTGCTTCCCTTTCATGCCCCTCGACTCTTATAACTGCCATCTGGTTTCTGTACAAATTGTAAATAGCCTTTCCCTCCCTGTATTTTACCCCTGTCACCTTCAGCATCTGAAAGAGAGTATTCCAGTCAACATTGTCAAAAGCTTTCTCTAAGTCTACAAGTGGTAGATACGAAGGTTTGTGCTTCCTTAATGTATTTTCTAAGATAAGTCGTAGGGTCAGTATTGCCTCACGTATTCCAACATTTCTACGGAATACAAACTGGTCTTCCCCGAGGTCGGCTTCTATCAGTTTTTCCATTCGTCTGTAAAGAATTCGCATTAGTATTTTGCAGCCGTGGCTTATTAAAATGATAGTTCGGTAATTATCACATCTCTCAACGCCTGCTTTCTTTGGGATTGGAATTATTATATTCTTCTTGAAGTCTGAGGGTATTTCTCCTGTCTTATACATCTTGCTCACTAGATGGTAAGAGTTTTGTTAGGCCTGGCTCTCCCAAGGCTGTCAGTAGTTGTAATGGAATGTTGTCTACTCCCGAGGGCCTCGTTTCGACTTACTATTATTAGGTGATCATAAAGTTCTTGCTGATCAGTTTACACAGCATGGTCGGAAAAGCTTGTAGGCCACACTTCGGTCTGCCATAGTCTGTTCTTCATGTTGCAAGATATGTAGATCCAGTGTAAACGGTCGCTGAAGTGTTCGCAATAAAAGGAAAGCCAGGCGCGTCGCCGTTTCTAAGCTCCCACGCGTGTCAGCCTAAACTCTTTCACTATGTTTGCTAACTCTATGGACATATTGAAACTGCGGCCTTGCGCTTTGGCATCTAAAACGCAGTTAAAGTGTTTCGCAATATGATATTGTCGTGGCACATAACAAATAGGGAGTAATTTAGTGTTTGAAAAACTCTGCTCTATTGTGTCGATTGCTGCTTTCTGACGGTCCGTATACAGGGTGTTACAAAAAGGCACGGCCACACTTTCAGGAAACATTCCTCACACATAAATAAATAAACGATGTTATATGGACATGTGTCGGTAATCGCTTAATTTCCATGTTAGAACTCATTTTAGTTTCGTTAGTATGTACTGTACTTCCTCGATTCACCGCCAGTTGGCCCAATTGAAGGAAGGTAATGTTGAATTCGGTGCTTGTGTTGACATGCGACTCATTGCTCTACAGTACTAGCATCAAGCACATCAGTACGTAGCATCAACAAGTTAGTGTTCATCACGAACGTGGTTTTCCAGTCAGTGCAATGTTTACAAATGCGGAGTTGGCAGATGGCCATTTGATGTATGGATTAGCACGGGGCAATAGCCGTGGCGCGGTACGTTTGTATCGAGACAGATTTCCAGAACGAAGGTGTCCCGACAGGAAGACGTTCGAAACAATTGATCGGCGTTAGGAAGCACGGAACATTCCAGCCTATGACTCGCGACTGGGGAAGACCTAGAACGACGAGGACACCTGCAATGGACGAGGCAATTCTTCCTGCAGTTGACGATAACCCTAATGTTAGCGTCAGAGAAGTTGCTGCTGTACAAGGTAACGTTGACCACGTCACTGTATGGAGAGTGCTACGGGAGAACCATTTGTTTCCGTACCATGTACAGCGTGTGCAGGCACTATCAGCAGATGATTGGCCTCAACGGGTACACTTCTGCGAATGGTTCATCCAACAATGTGTCAATCCTAATTTCAGTGCAAATGTTCTCTTTACGGATGGGGCTTCATTCCAAAGTGATCAAATTGTAAATTTTCACAATCAACATGTGAGGGCTGACGAGAATCCGCACACAATTGTGCAGTCGCATCATCAACAGAGATTTTCTGTGAACGTTTGGGCACGCATTGTTGGTGATGGCTTGATTGGGCCCCATGTTCTTCAAGCTGCGCTCAGTGGAGCACGTCATCATGATTTCATACAGGATACTCTACCTGTGCTGCTAGAACATGTGCCTTTACAAGTACGACACAACATGTGGTTCATGCACGATGGAGCTCCTGCACATTTCAGTCGAAGTGTTCGTACGCTTCCCAACAACAGATTCGGTGACCGATGGATTGGTAGAGGCGGACCAATTCCATGGCCAACACGCTCTCCCGACCTCAACCCTCTTGACTTTCATTTATGGGGGCATTTGAAAGCTCTTGTCTACGCAACCCCGGTACCAAATGTAGAGACTCTTCGTGCTCGTATTGTGGACGGCTGTGATACAATACGCCATTTTCCAGGGCTGCATGAGCGCATCAGGGATTCCATGCGACGACGGGTGGATGAATGTATCCTCGCTAACGGAGAACATTTTGAACATTTCCTGTAACAAAGTGTTTGAAGTCACGCTGGTACGTTCTGTTGCTGTGTGTTTCCATTCCATGTTTAATGTGATTTGAAGAGAAGTAATAAAATGAGGTCTATCAGGGAAAGTAAGCGTTTCCGGACACATGTCCACATAAAATATTTTCTTTCTTTGTGTGTGAGGAATGTTTCCTGAAAGTTTGGCCGTACCTTTTTGTAACACCCTGTATATTGATGATCCTCGTCTTATAGAATGTTCAAGTAATGCGTCTAGTATTAGAAAGAGATTCAGTGTCGTTAATGACAGTGCTCTCTTTTATTACCATCGCTGTCCCTATTTCATTTCCACGTCCAGATTTTAAAAACAGTGTTATACCAATATATGTCATTTAATTCAATGTCTTTTACTTCTGTCCGCGGTTCGTGGTCTTGCGGTAGCGTTCTCGATTCCCCCACACGGGATCCCGGGTTCGATTCCCAGTGGGGTCAGGGATTTTCTCTGCCTCGAGATGACTGGGTGTTGTGTGTCTTTCATCATCATTTCATCCTCATTCACTCGCAAGCCGCCGTAGTGGCGTTAAAGAACCCCGCGAGCGGTCTCCCGGCCACCGACGCCATACGCTGATTATTATTACTTCTTGAAGTAAGGCAAAGTCGATACCGGGGGCATATAAAAAACATGCAGGCTATACTACTTCAATGAACTTCGCATGATGTTTACATTCAAGGTTGCAATTTGGTAGGCTTGAAGGCGGGGCACAGTATTTCAAGCACTGTTGATTCGAGCTCTTCTCAGTGCCAGGCATACCGTCGCAGTTTTAATATGTATCTGACACACAGCCGCATCTCACTGTCTGATCTGTTAGAGTCACACTTTCAGTTAGGCAGTGAAAGTGTGCACCTGCGATGTTGCTCAATTTAGTACGGGTGGAGGCACTTTAGATGAATGGTACTGAAGGATTTTGGACAGAGGTCCCTACAGACCCTTCACTGATTTTTTAGCTGCTTGTTTATCCTTTGCACTCATTATCTGAACAATTTGCTCAGTCCCTTCATGCACAAGCCTTCGCTTTTTGTGTTTTTTAGGGGACGGCTTTTTGGTGGAGTACCTGAAGGGTCCGATGCAGTTTTCTGGTCCTTATAGAAATGTTATCGTCAGCAGATTCTGCTTCAGAAACTTTAGAGTGATTTGGGATGTTGGCCACTGGGGCTTTCGTCACAGGTTCTGTGTGTTGTGGTCTAATCAAGGACGCCCCGGTGATTTCAGTGGTCTCCATTGGAATGTCACTTGCACTAACATTGCCATTCGTGAGTGTTGCTGAAATCGGGGTGGGTAGTTCCTGTCCAATAACAGCAGCTACCTTAGTATTTTCTGGGACATTGGCTTTTGGAGCATTCGTCACACGTTCTGTAGATTTCGGTGAGGTGAGGGGCACCCCCGAAGTATCTGTGGTCTCCTTCGGTATGACTTGGGTGCCCACGTGACCCGTTCTACCGCATTGTTTTCCATAGCTCGAGACTGCTTGATTAATATATTCGGCAGGCACTTCAAACGGCAACTCAAAAATTCTGACAGTTCTGATATCGAATCGAAAATGTGAAACACTAACATCACCAATATTGCCAACATAAAGTTTAAAATTTAGACTAGTTCCACACGATTCTACTACTTTCTCACAAAGTTCTGCGTCTTCAATTTGACAAAACAAACGCTGCTGACATCCTCATTGCAAAAATATCGTCAAAACTCAAGTTTAACTCTTCTGCTAAGAACTTTTCAACCTAAAAAAAAGATGGTTTAAATGGCTCTGAGCACTATGGGACTTAAAACATCAATGGTCATCAGTCCCCTACAACTTAGAACTACTTAAACCTAACTAAGGACATCACACAACACCCAGTCATCACGAGGCAGAGTTAATCCCTGACCCCGCCGGGAATCGACCCCGGAACCCGGGCGCGGGAAGCGAGAACGCTACCGCACGACCACGAACTGCGGACTTTCAACCTGAAAGAAAGTAGGTCTAATATAATTGCCATCTAAAGTGAGATTCAAAGTGTCTTTCCTACTTGGCTGAGACGTCACGGCATTTTATACTACTCAAACGGTTCCAAATATGACAGCTGTAAGCTGCAAAGCGCACAGACTCACCAAGCCACGAGCGAGGTCGGTCGCAGCACAACAGAGACAACTGTTCACCGCTGCGAACTGCTACATCATAATTATTAAAATATTTTGGGCTATTATGCCATGGACTAAGGGATATCACTTGAAAAGCCGACGTTTCATCCCCATCTGCTGAGAACATTTTCAAGGGGGATCGGAGCTTAGTTAAACGTCCGATTCACACCCTACAGTCGCTTTTTTATATGGAACAATGTCTGTTAACATTAAAAAAACAAAAAGTAGGAAAGTTAGAATGTCAGTGGTGTTTGTTGTAGGATTCCAGTGGGAACAGTTTACGAGATATCGTCTTCTGAAAAGTTCCTACACCGACACTTGTACAATACCTGTGATAGAGAGCTAGCTATGTGGATTCTCACCAGTAACGAGACAACTGACGATCACAGATTGTGTTCAAAATGACCATGCGCAGTGGCAGTATTCGTTTTGTGGCGGGATTGTTTCATTGTGAAAGATACAGAAGAAAGCGACTGCCGGGAGTCAACCCAGTACACTACTACTGGCGCCACGTCAGCATAACGCGCCAGTGTGTAGCATACAAAGTATTGTGCCATAATGCGAGAATGAAATTAAAAATTAAAATAACCTTTCCAAACTCTGTCAGTGTACGCTTCAGTATATTAATACTAACATTGTGAAGCCTCAGAATGATGTAATGAATATGTTTTGCTAAACATATTATTTTAAGAAAAAAATAAGTGGCAATAAATAATAAAGCTAGAAACAAAAAATTGTTCTGAACGTGCAAATATGGCACAATCAAACGTTACAAGTCTCAACTTGATCGGGGCAATATTTTGGTCAAATCGGTGTTTTTACGAAGAAGTGAAAGCGTTGAATAATAGAACAGAAAGATAAAAATCCGTGTGAAGCTTCAATTTCATATAAAAACATTAACTATGTGACTCCATTAAGCTACCTCTATTAGTTTTCAAGTTATTTACTAATAACTAAATTTAGAACAAAAATGTCTTTGAAATGATAATTAAATCAAGACACTAAGCTGCCGACAGGCATTGATATACATCAACGGGGGCAGTTGAAAATGCACGCCTCGACCGGGACTCGAACCCGGGCTCCCCTGCTTTTTTTTTTTTTTGAACGAAAAAAATGATTCTGGGGAGATCTGAACTGACGCACAAATTTCCGCATTTTTCTTGTTAGTTAAACAAAAAATGTTAGAAAACCATTAAATACAACAAAATATAACATATTCTGTCTTATTCCTTTTTTTCTGTTGATGCATGAGAACATCTACATCTACATTTATACTCCGCAAGCCACCCAACGGTGTGTGGCGGAGGGCACTTTACGTGCCACTGTCATTACCTCCCTTTTCTGTTCCAGTCGCATATGGTTCGCGGGAAGAACGACTGTCTGAAAGCCTCCGTGTGCGCTCGAATCTCTCTAATTTTACATTCGTGATCTCCTTGGGAGGTATAAGTAGGGGGAAGCAATATATTCGATACCTCATCCAGAAATGCACCCTCTCGAAACCTGGCGAGCAAGCTACACCGCGATGCACAGCGCCTCTCTTGCAGAGTCTGCCACTTGAGTTTGCTAAACATCTCCGTAACGCTATCACGATTACCAAATAACCCCTGTGACGAAACGCGCCGCTCTTCTTTGGATCTTCTCTATCTCCTCCGTCAACCCGATCTGGTATGGATCCCACACTGATGAGCAATACTCAAGTATAGGTCGAACGAGTGTTTTGTGAGCCACCTCCTTTGTTGATGGACTTCATTTCCCAAGGACTCTCCCAATGAATCTCAACCAGGTACCCGCCTTACCAACAATTAATTTTATATGATCATTCCACTTCAAATCGTTCCGCACTCATACTCCCAGATATTTTACAGAAGTAACTGCTACCAGTGTTTGTTCCGCTATCATATAATCATACAATAAAGGGTCGTTTTTTCTATTTATTCGCAATACATTACATTTATATATGTTAAGGGTCAGTTGTCACTCCCTGCACCAAGTGCCTATCCGCTGCAGATCTTCCTGAATTTCGCTACAATTCTCTAATGCTGCAACTTCTCTGTATACTACAGCATCATCCGCGAAAAGCCGCGTGGAACTTCCGACACTATCTACTAGGTCATTTATACATATTGTGAAAAACAATGGTCCCATAACACTCGCCTGTGGCACGCCAGAGGTTACTTTAACGTCTGTAGACGTCTCTCCACTGAGAACAACATGCTGTGTTATGTTTGCTAAAAACTCTTCAATCCAGCCGCACAGCTGGTCTGATATTCCGTAGCCTCTTACTTTGTTAATCAGGCGGCAGTGCAGAACTGTATCAAATGACTTTCGGAAGTCAAGAGAAACGGCATCTACCTGCGAGCCTGTATCTAATATTTTCTGGGTCTCATGAACAAATAAAGCTAGTTGGGTCTCACACGATCGCTGTTTCCGGAATCCATGTAGATTCCTATATAGTAGATTCTGGGTTTTCAAAAACGACATGATACGCGAGCAAAAAATATGTTCTAAAATTCTACAACAGATCAACGTCAGAGATATAGGTCTATAGTTTTGCGCAACTGCTCGACGACCCTTCTTGAAGACTGGGACTACCTGTGCTCTTTTCCAATCATTTGGAACCTTCCGTTCCTCTAGAGACTTGCGGTACACGGCTGGTAGAAGGGGGGAGGGGGCAAGTTCTTTCGCGTATTCTGTGTAGAATCGAACTGGTATCCCGTCAGGTCCAGTGGACTTGCCTCTGTTGAGTGATTTGAGTTCGTTTTCTATTCATTGGACACTTATTTAGGTGTCAGCCATTTTTTCGTTTGTGCGAGGATATAGAGAAGGAACTGCAGTGCGGTCTTCCTGTGTGAAACAGCTTTGGAAAAAGGTGTTTAATATTTCAGTTTTACGCGTGTCATCCTCTGTTTCAATGCCATCATCATCCCGGAGTGTCTGGATATGCTGTTTCGAGCCACTTACTGATTTAACGTAAGACCAGAACTTCCTAGGATTCTCTGTCAAGTCGGTACAGAGAATTTTACTTTCGAATTCACTGAACGCTTCACGCATAGCCCTCCTTACGGTAACTTTGACATCGTTTAGCTTCTGTTTGTCTGAGAGGTTTTGGCTGCGTTTTAACTTGGAGAGAAGGTCTCTTTGCTTCCGCAGTAGTTTCCTAACTTTGTTGTTGAACCACGATGGGTTTTTCCCGTCCCTCACAGTTTTACCCGGCACGAACCTGTCTATAGGATACGTGGATAAAGGTGTTGCATCATGTGACGGGTAGGCATGACACACCCCAACTTTGAGGGGGGTCAAGGAAGACGCTGCGGAGATAACCGGCAAAAGTTTGTCGATAAGATGGTTTTCGGGTAAGGGTGCTATGCGCGGTCACAACTTTGTATCAGAAGTTAAAGGCTGCATGCGAATCACTCTGAAAGAGGTATTCTAAAGCCTGTCCTCGAAACCACATGAGTGTATGGTGCTTAGCAAGAGGGAAGTGAAATGTCTGGCGCAACAACAAGAAATCTGGGGTTACCGTCGTCGTTGGCGGGACACGGAGGTAAAAGCCCACGATTCGTTCGATGAGGAGCCATACGTTTCGATTGAGGGGGCACGTAACACGGTGCTCGTCGGTGTCTTCGAGCTGACAGTCAGGGCAGAGTGGGAAGGTGGCCAGTTCTGTGCGATAAAGTCGACTATTAGTCGGGAATTTGCCATAGACTAAAACATACCACAGTGCAGACACAGACGACGATAAAAAGGGTGCATGCACACACCCCCAAACCGTTCTCCAGTTAATGTCAGGGTGCTGTAGCACCATGGATTCGCAAGGGTTGGACAGCTTAAATAAACAATAATGATTTTTTGTACGGGGAGGACGGGTGACTGGAAGATCGGCCCGAACGTAGCTGAGTTCTATAAAACAATTGGCGACGTGGTGCAATAATGGAGAAATAGGTGCCACATTGATCGGTAGATCGAGAGAAGCTGGTCGGAGGATATCTAAGAGACTGCGTGTTAAGGACGGGACCGGTCCCGTATGGGGACATGGTATGGACAAAGAGTGCAGAAGATCGTGCCCGCGCGTTGACGAGTCCGAGGCCACGTTTTGCAGGAGTGTTGTAGCGGACTTTGAAAAGTGCCCCTGCTGACTCGAAATATCCAAAGTCTGATAGGATGCGGCGGCCAAGGAGTAACGGCATTGGGATGATCTGGATGACGTGTAGCGTTTTAGGGGCGACGTACATGTTGACATAGGACACACGTTGGAGTTGGTTTAAGTTACGGTGCACTTGACCGCGAAAATGCTGCCGAATCGACTGCCAAATCCGCCGGTAAGCGAGGGCCACTGTACGGTGTGTGAAGCTCGTAAATTCGATACCCAAGTAACGAAATGTGGCACTCACTGGGAGTGGGGTCGGCACCATAGCCGGTAGGCCGCGCCCAGTGTGCATCATAGTCGATTTACGGATATTAAGAATGCTACCAGAAAGACGTCCATATTGGTGGATCCATTGGATGGCGGCATTGAGTTCCGTGGAGGAGCAGGTGAGAAAGAGGAGATCGTCCGCATAATCCCTGCAGTGAAAGGTGCAGTCACTTAAAGTGAGACCCTGCAGTCTAGAGGTAATACCAGTGATGAGGGGCTCAAGTGCAATGGCATATAGTAAAGTAGACATAGGGCATCCTTGACGCACAGAGCGACGTATAGGAAAGGCACTCGTGAAATCGATGGATACCAGTGCTGCACAAAGGCGAAAAACTGCGGCCAGTGCGATGACATCACGGCATTCTCCTAGTGCTATTTGTAAGATGGCCTCACAACCACGTGCAGTCTGCTCCGGTGAAAGGACCGTAGGTAAGACGGTGCGTATGCGCGCTGCTAAGAGGCGTGCATAGATTTTATAGTCTGCATTCATTAATGTAAGGGGCGATATGCAGAGACATGAGACCCTCCCATCGGCTTAGGCACAGGTAGAAGAATCCCAGTGACGAATTCAGGTGGAATTGGGAAGGACAGAGTAAAAAGTTCCTGAATCATTTCCGTCCAGCGAGGAAGCATTAAAGTGGTGAACGCCCGGTAAAACTCCACGGGAGACCATCTGGTCCTGGTGATTTGTTCTTGGCCCCCTTATTGATCGCATCTACCACCTCGTCTGCGGTGACTGCATACATCATGGACGTTGACTCCGCTATGGTGAGGGTCCGATCAGGGGAAGGACGGAGATCATCAGGAATTGGCGTTGCCATCGGTTCGTCGTCATAAAATTGGCGATAATGTTCAGCAAAGGCAGACACCACTGCCGTCTGTGTTGTGTGGTGAACACCGTCGGAGGTCGTGATGTTGGAGACGAAAAATCGACGTCGACGATGATGGTCGGATGCGACATGGATTGTGGATGGTATTTCGTCGTGGAGGAGGTCCTATCGTCGGGAACGCACCACGACACCACACAGTCGTGCACGTTGGAGAGAGAGGAGACGATCATTAGTACGCTGTCGTTCCCTATGGGTTTCAGGTGATGGAGGGAGCGCATCGAACTCGCGGAGGACGGCGTGGTGAAAATTTGTGGTGTCTCGATGCCATGCTCCTGCTTCCTTGCCACATTGCATGAAGACCTTTCTGATCGCGGGTTTGGCACATTTGAGCCACGAATGGAAAGTGGATGTGTACAGCGGGAGGCGTCTTTCGCAAAACGCCCATGTAGTGGTAATACATTGTTGGCAGTGTGGATCATTAAGGAGGGTCGTATTAAGCTTCCAGTAACCTCTGCTGCGCCATACTGAGTGAGGTGGCAAAGCCAAGGAGAAAATGACGGCGCAATGATCCGATAATGCAAGGGGCTATCGTTCAGCTTGGGCGACTTCGTTTCCAAGGTGGGCAGGGACATAAAACCGGTCCAGTCTGCTCGCAGATGTGCTGTATAATGGGTAAAACCGGGGGTATTGCCATGAATTTTCTCCCAAACGTCCACTAGATGAAAATCTTCGATTAAGGTGAGCAGCGCCGGGCATGGCGAATAACCAGGCATTTGGTCCTGCGGATGAAGGACACAGTTGAAATCGCCTCCCATGATAAGGCGATCATAGCGCCCAGAAAACAGGGGCACCACGTCATGTCCGAGAAAAGTGGACCGCTGCCGACGGTTCGTGGAGCCAGACGGAGCGTAGATATTGGTGACGCGCGTGTCGAAGATGGTAACATCCATGCCCTTTCCAGTGGGAAGGATTGTCGTGTCCTTGAGTGGGATTCCTTCGAGTATGTATAAAACCACTCCAAGCCCTGATTGATCACATGTGGACGTGTATGAGTCGTAGCCGTAGACTGGTGGTCGTGTGGCAACGCGAACTTCCTGAAGAAGGGCGACGTCTACGTCAGAGGCCCGAAGCATGTCTTATAGGAGCTACAACTTGTGTGCAGTGCCGATCATGTTGATGTTCAATGTGGCGATCCGGTACGTCTGTTTCAGTGGTGGTGGACGTGCATCTGCCATCACCAAGGGAAGTATGAGGTCGAAGTCCTGCCCCATCTGCTGCTGTGCCCCGCTTTTGATGTTAACAGGCAGCCTCGTCCGGCGGGGGCAACTCATCCGGAGGAGGGGCCGTACCTTCCTCAACGTCGTCGGCCCACGCTCCGGTGCCGTGGGTCTGTCCAATGTCCATGGGAATTGCATCGTGGTAAGAGAGATCTGGAGCTGTCGGCGATGAGACAGGCGTCTCAACCTGCGCACCGATCGTTTCGTTGTGCATAGCGACCTCCATGGTGGTCCCGTCCTGCGAAACGCCTTGTTCATGGTGAAAGCTGTCCGCCGACCTCTGCGTGGAAATGTCGGCTGGTTGGACTGGACGAAACTGTAGAAGTGGCAAGAGCCGCTTCATGTGTGACCGGTAGGGTGGTCATCATGGGTGTGACGGACGCTTCCGACAACGGGAGCTGCGCGACACGTCGTCGAATGCATTCAGACCGTAGATAACCTTCTTTCCCGCAACCGGAACAGGTCCGAGGTTGGCCGTCGTACATTATAATGGCACGGCAGCCTCCGATACGATAGGAAGCACGTGTTTCTGCAACTCTATGCAGACTTGTCTGACGCCGTTTAAAACGGGATAGGTTTTAAATTGTACCCATCGTTCGGCAACATGTTCCAAAACGGTGCCACAGGGTCGGAGCGCCGCGATGACGACGTCTGCAGGTAGTTCGAACGGCAGTTCGAAGATCCTTATCGTTCGTGTGCCGAGACCTGCGTAATCGACGATAACGGGTCGGACGTTGCCGTCGGAATGACAGAAGCGCGGTCCACGTTTTGCCTCTTGAAGCACCTTGTCGTACGCCGCACCGTTGATCATTTTGACGTAGACGGTACTGCTAACTATGGACAAGTGGACACCAATTAGATCCGTAGGTGGTATTTTAACTTCATCGCGAATAAATTGTTCTACCTCCAGGGCCTTGGGTCGGGCGAAGTCGGAACAAAAGTTGAAACGTAATGGCTTCTTCCGATAATTGTGCTCCATGGTGGTCTAGAAGGAAAACAGCACTTATAGCGGCCGAAGTAAACACAAACACACGGTGGGCGCCTCGCCCGCAGCGCTCTGGCGCGTGACCGCGTCACAGCACTGCCGTCGGCAGACTGGTCTGGTAGGTATGCTTCTTATATTACTAATAACATTGTGAAGCCTCAGAATGATGTAATGAATATGTTTCGCTAAATATATTACTTTAAAAAAAATAAGCGGCACTAAATAATAAAGCTAGAAAGCAAAAAATTGTTCGGGACGTGCAAATATGGCACAATCAAACGTTACACGTGTCAGCTTGATCGGGGCAATATTTTGGTCAAAATCGGTGTTTTTACGAAAAATTGAAGGCGTTAAATAATAGAATGAGAAAGATAAAAAATTCGGGTGCTGCTTCAGTTTCATATAAAAACAATAACTATGTGACTCCATTAAGCTACCTCTATTAGTTTTCAAGTTATTTACTAAAAACTGAATTTGGAGAAAAATACCCCTGAAATGATAATTAAATCAAGACACTAAGCTGCCAACAGGTGCTGATATACATCATCGGAGGCAGCAGTTGAAAATGCGTGCCTCGACCGGGACTCGAACCCGGGCTCTCCTGCTTACATTGCAGGCGCTCTATCCATCTTTTTTTGTGTTCGGGGCGGACGTCACAAGACATCCGTTCAAATTGATCGTTGGTTCCTTGAATCAGTTTTTTTTATTACAGAGAGCACGCAGCCCTCTGACCGAACATTCTGAGCTACCGTGTCGGCTTCCATCTGAGCCACCGACGGCACAGAAGGATAGTGCGACTGTAGAGGTTTACCCCTTGCACGCTCTTAATGTCCACACACTACATTCGTTGTGCCCCTGCCCATTACACCCATTACTTGCGGCAGACAGTCTTAGCGAGTCCTGCAAGAGTTTGGGAAATGCTTGTGAGTCCGCTCAGAAGAAGGTCAATGGCCGATTAGCCTTAACTATATGAAGATGGTATCTGTTCTTTCGGACATGTCCGAAAGAACAGATACCATCTTCATATACTCATATAAAAATGTCCCTATTTATAATAGATTAAGTATCATTTGTATTTGTGATAGAAAGTTCTAATTACAGTGCACGATTACATCGATGAAATAATACAACGGTACCGAGTTTCAAGACTTTACTGTAAATAACAATCATTGCAACGAATCTAAAAGAGGCAGTTCAGAGGTCATGTTCTGTTGTTGGTTCCGTTCTAAAAATTCTAGCCGGTAAAGTTCAAATGCAGTTGCGCTAAAACTTTTTCAGGAACTACAGACAATTTTACTCCATTCATACAAAAATTAAAAAGATTGTAAATTATTAAACGTCACAGATACTAATCATTACGTGTGCAAGAAAAGTGCATCTAGATGCTGCTACCTGTACTTAGAGCAGTTGATAGCAGATGTTCCGTTTGGCCGTCCATTGCGCCCATATATAAATACAGCCAGAGAGGTAGTCGGAGGAGACATTCCCCACCGAGATATCAATCAGTACGCGTTATTCAAACGCCTGTATGCGCTGTGCCTCGGACGACGTCACAGCCAAGTAGCTACCAAACATGTTTTCCGTACAAGTAGGAAGTGAACTCGCGAGGACTGCACACCGTCCTGGATCGTTTAGTATTCACAGAAGTAGCTGTTTGGTGCCGCCCGTTATGTTGACAAAATCTCGTGGCAAGTGGAGAGGTAATTTTCCACTTTGTGCACCTGCTTAGCTGCGTGGTTGCTTGTTTGCCTATCATGCAGCAGGCCCAGGGTCAATTCCCGGCCGGGTTGGAGATTTTCTCCCCTTGTGGACTCGCTGTTGTCTTTACCTCACCATTTCATATTCAACAGGCAAGGCGCCCACTGTGGTGTCACCTGAAATAAGGCTTGCAAATCGGCGGCCGAACTTCCCCGGATCGGGCCTCCCGGCCATCAATGCTACACGACAGTTTCATTTTATTTTCCACTTTTAAGGTGAGCAATTAATTTTAATTATTAGAAGTGAGGGTGATGACCATTTTACTTGGAACTTACCGTAGAGGTCGCCTCTGAACTGCTAATACTGCTGTCTCCGATAGCGACATTATTATCATTGGTTCAAAAATGGCTCTGAGCACTATGGGACTTAACTTCTGAGGTCATCAGTCCCCTACAACTTAGAACTACTTAAACTTAACTAACCTAAGGACATCACACACATCCATGCCTGAGGCAGGATTCGAACCTGTGACCATGGCGGTCGCGCTGTTCCAGAGTGTAGCGCCGAGAACCAGTCGGCCACTCGGGCCGGCATTATTATCATTATCAGCAAAAATTTTATGTTTGTGCATGTGAACGTTTACTGAATATATTAACCAGTTACAACTCAAAGCTTTTATTTACAGTCATAGTTCCTGGACCCACTGAGTAAATAGTAAGTAGGAACATTTTCTTTCAATGAGTACAAGAGTAATGTGGACTTGCAGACTGGAAATTATGGCCAGTATGTTCTCCATCGCTTTCTGGCTGAAAATATTTTTCAGGTTCGTGCAAACAGCGAAGCTTATATACCTGATTTATCCCCCATCCCGTATTTTTAGTCTGGTATGGAACGACTGCTCCATACGTGCTAGCATTTTAGCGCAGATGTCAGAGCAGGTTTCAGTAATACCTCATTGCATGGCAGGAAAAGCATCTGGCCATCCCTTAAACATTAACATGCCAAATCCGATTAACGATGGCTGACCCTGCGGGACAAGGCTCAAGCGATAGCGATAGAATAGGTACTTCTGTCTATGGAAAGTGCGTAGGACACTTGCCTGACTCCTGCATTTCCTCGTGCGATTGCGCGGCAACTAACGTTCGGATCAATTGGAACAACAACAAGAACATTAATTTCTCACTCTTCTGTCGTCATTTGTGACCTTCTGTTACCTTGTCTAGGTACTAAAGTACCATTTCGCGTAACGGTTTGAAGAGGTTAATAAATAATTGCCGAGATGGTTGACGTCTGTTGGAACATTTTGCCGCATACAAGGTACAACAACGAAATACATTCTTCCTACACTCTCTATACGCCATGAACATGTCGGCTTTTACTGCTTTCGTGAGTCCCAGTTTTAATCTGCCAGGAAGTTTCATATAAGCGCACACTCCGCTGCAGAGAGAAAATCTCATTCTGATCAGTATGACCTTATTGTAAATTTGTTCGAGTCTCGGTCCGGCACACAGTTTTAATCTGCCAGGAAGTTTCATATCAGCGCACACTCCGCTGCAGAGTGAAAATCTCATTCTGGAAACAACCCCCCGACTGTGGCTAAGCCATGTCTCCGCAATATCCTTTCTTTCAGGAGTGCTAGTTCTGCAAGGTTCGCAGGAGAGCTTCTGTAAAGTTTGGAAGGTAGGAGACGAGGTACTGGCAGAAGTAAAGCTGTGAGGACGGGGCGTGAGTCGTGCTTGGTAGCTCAGTTGGAATGCCGGCACGGTAGCTCTGCGTGTTCGATCAGAGGGCTGCGTGCTCTCTGTAATAAAAAAACTTAGTCAAGGAATCAACGATCAACTTGAACGGATGTCTTGTGACGTCCACCTATAGCAAACGCAATGAACTATGCCACTATGCCGAACAAAAAAAAAAAAAAATAAAAAATAAAAAAAATTGTAGAGCACTTGCCCGAGAAAGGCAAAGGTCCCGAGTTCGAGTCTCGGTCCGGCACACAGTTTTAATGTGCCAGGAAGTTTTAGGTCATACTGATGTTACAGAGTCTTTTTATAATGCTGTGGTCTTCTTTGTTCTTCTGGCATGGCAGACTCGTTGTGATGCGATGAGACTAACATAGCAATAACTTGAAAACACGATCACAAACAGTTCTGTGGTGCAGTGACTGCACAACAGAACTGCTTGTGATCGTGTTTCCCAGTTACTGCTACGTTAGTGACAATTTGTGAACAGTGACCAAGAGAGACACGGAAATGGAAATACCTCAACGCATCACAACGAGACTGCCGCGCCAGAAGAACATAGATGACCACAGCATTTACGAAAAGACTATGTAACATCAGTATGACCTTATTGTAAAGTAGTTTTTGTAATGCCATTTAGCCTGAGGATGAGGTATAACCCTCGAAACATGTCGCTAAATAAATAAGTAATACAATAGTTGACAAAGTTTGTGACTGGTAGCGATAATTAAAAAAAAAACCTTAACATATTTCTTGAGACAGTCACGGTCGAAAAATAGTCAAAATGGCTTCAAATTCATTTGCACACAAGCACACTATGAACAAGCATAACACCATCGTACCTAGAAATTGCGCAGGTTGAATGAAACAAACAAGTGTCGGTGTGGAAAGTTTTCAAAATACGATATCTCGTAAATGATTCACACTAGAATTCTGCAACAAACACCACTGGCATACTAATATATGCTTCTTTTAGTTCGTTAATGTCAGTAGGCATTGTTCCATTTAAAAAGTGCATGTTTGCACTGTATGTTCCTTTACAGGAGATCATCCTACTTCGCAAGGTACGTTTGTATAAACTGATAGCTTGAAAGTTATTACTATAGCTTCGAAACTAATTCAACCATGGTGATGCGGCACGTTTATGCAGTTCTGTTGGGGCATGTATAAGCAATTTTTTGCATTCCCATCCTAGCTTGTACCTCAGTCCAAGAAACTTTAAGACAACATCAGTTGGAAACACAGTCTGAAAAAATGAAGGCATGGGAGAGTAAAAGGTAGAAACTGCAACAAAAATTTGATTGAATCTGATAAATCTCAAGCTGAAAGAATTAATTCTGTGAAACCAAAGACTGATTAGGGGAAGCAATTTCTAATAGCAAGAACAAAACAAAATGTGGGTAAGCCTACTTATGATGTCATCATCAATGTTCTGCCCATCGGCTGGTTTTCATATGGTAACTCCCCATAATTCCCCGTCTTCTGCCATCCTCTTCAGATCCATGTAATTCCCGCTTCCCTTTATGTTGTCTATAATCTCGTATGTCCTCCTTGAGCTCCATTTCCTCTCACATATTAGTCCTTCCAAAGCTTCTGCTAGAAAGCCCTTCCCTCTCAACAAAAATCCCATCCATTTCTTCCTACTTTCTCTTAGAACCTGCGGCATATTGATGGAGAGGCGAAAATTTCTTTTGTATTTACTTCTTGAAAGGATCCAACCAAACGAAAATAAGTCACGAATGGGTCCAGTGCCTGAATGCAAAAGGTGGGCTCACAACGGTTTCGCCGGCCGTGGTGACCGAGCGGTTCTAGGCGCTTCAGTCCGGAACCGCGTGACTGCTACGGTCGCAGGTTCGAATCCTGACTCGGGCATGGATGTGTGTGATGTCCTTAGGTTAGTTAGATTTAAGTAGTTCTAAGTTGTAGGAGACTGATGACCTCAGAAGTTAAGTCCCATAGTGCTCAGAGCCATTTGAACCACAACGGTTTCACCACAGGAAACACATTTTTTGTGTGCATAAATTGTAACTCTCACAATGATGAATGGGGTTTTAATTAACATTCAAACCTGCATGTAGGCTGTATTATGCTAACAGGTTGAAGTGGGTCGAAAAATTCGTTTACTGGCAGTAAAATTTTTGCGTTTTAACCATGCCAATTGGTGGAAGTAAAAATGTAATTCTGTCTGCTTCAAATAAAGCACGTTTAAAAATTTTAGTAGTGTACTTTGTTTACTTGTTATTGTGTCCTATGATATGCGTAAACGTGCCCCCATAGGTGCGTAAACGTACCCCATACCCGAGGCACGTATGTACACTCGGCTTGAGCCTATATTTAATTATTTTGCACTCTTAAACGTAAGATTGAGTTAGAAGCATATATATCAAGCTATAATTTAAAATCGTGTTCTAAGACTAAACAATTTTAAACATCATTAATCTAACCAAAATTTTTTATAAAAAATCCGAAAATGTGCCTAGTTATCCCTTACCTAATTACCAGATTGTGTGCCCGTGTTTTGGATTAAATCCCGGACATCTTTATAATGTTACATGATGTGACAGTGTTGACGCAGACTCACTAGTAGAATGAAAATGTTTTGACCCGAAGCTCACTGTTAGATATAATCATAATACTACTAATCTCCACTAATCAAGGTGCATTTCATTATACACAGAAAAAAATCAGATGGATCTTTTGTCATTAAATGCTCAGTGTTCTGGAGCACTAGATCAGTTCGTCCAAAACTACAGCTCCAATAACTGCCACATTAAGAATACGAAAATGTAATGAAAAGCTTTCTCTCTTGTTTAAACTTTTAACATCAAAAAGACGCCATATATTGTTACTCATATGGCTGGTGCCTTGGATGTCTGTTTGAACAAAGTAATATGTTTCTTATTTATTTTTTATTTACGTTATCCTCTGGTTTAAAGTTACCAACTAGATAACAAGAGCCAGTAGTATCTATACCTTTGTACTACATTTAAAGCTGTGTAATATGACACTATCACGAACACGAGCTTGAATGCAAATTGAAGAGTAAAACCGAATTTATACAGGAAGTCGCAGAATTTTTAAAATGGAAAATATACCCAATTACCTTTTGAATCAGATTGGAATTTAGGATCAAGTTCCAGCAGCCGACTAAATCTACAGTGATAAAATACCTGTGTCATCTGCCACTACTAGAGGAATGTGTGTTATGCCCTGCTACAACTGATAGCGCAGCGCTTGTCAATATGTCCGTAGTGCAGGGAGCAGTGATAATTTTTCTTGTTGAATTCTCAAAAAACTAAGCAATTATTTCCCGGTTCTGGATCACTACGAGAAATACTTCATGTCGCAGGAAGTAACACTGAGATCGTTAAATACAGATAATATCACAGAATCTTCCATGACAGCCGAGGGAATTCTCTTTCAGGTGTTGGATATTAATCAGCCTTTTGACGGAGCTAAGGTAAAGCAAGGCAAAAGTGGTATATATGCTGCTCGTCTTTTACACCAGCAACAAGTGGGCGGAGGAAACCGCTGGGGGTTTCACTATGGCCCTCCTGGGCACATCCGCATCCTTTTATGGTGGAGCTTTTGAATCATTCGAAGTCACACTGGCATAAAAGTGGTCCTTCTAGTTGTGTTTAAGGACATACAAAAGTGACAGGTACCACAATCTGTTGCTGAAATTTTGATGCTATTATAGAGCTTGTCGTAAAAATGATGACCTGTTAATTACAGAAAACTCATTTGCCTGACGCTGTAATTAATGCGTCGCAGAGGGGTGTCTTCGTTATTTAAATTAAAAACGTTTTTCCTCAACGGGAAAACTACAGCGCTAATTGTTAGTGCCTGACGATCTGTTCTCTTATTGTTCTGCTGTATTCTTTGTAATATTCTGTAACTGTAGCAAGCCGTGCAGTTTCTTCTCTTGAATTAGTCAATGTCTTGTTGGTACATCTCTTACGTCACAAAAAAAGAAAACGTGTGTGGAAATGAGATGGGGGATGGGATTGGAAAGAGCGCATTATGTGCCACATAAGAGTTTTGTTCATTGGGCACAGTATCTTCAGTGGTTGTTCTTCCCGTCTCAATTTACACGTACTTCGTTTCTATTCGTCTGGTAACTAGTTTTTTATCGACACATTTCTGTTTCACTATGAAAGGATGGAAATTTAAAGTCCCTTCGACGAAGATGTCATTAGAAATAAAAGCCGGCCGCGGTGGTCTTGCGGTTCTAGGCGCGCAGTCCGGAACCGTGCGACTGCTACGGTCGCCGGTTCGAATCCTGCCTTGGGCATGGATGTGTGTGATGTCCTTAGGTTAGTTAGGTTTAAGTAGTTCTAAGTTCTAGGGGACTAATGACCACAGCAGTTGAGTCCCATAGTGCTCAGAGCCATTTGAACCATTTGAAGAAATAAAAAAACAAGCTTGAAGAAAGCAAGAATATGGCAGGAAATTGGCCTCGTCCTTGTCAAAGAAGTCCTTTCAGTTTTCACCGGCCCTCATCAAAACAAAAATAGTGTAAAGCGCATAAATAGACGAAAAGACAATGTATCATTTGATTGTGCATTTATCGAACATTTGTCGACATCGATCAGAACAATTAAGTATCTAGGCGTACGGTTCATCGAAATTTCAAGAGAAACCATTCAGGAAGGGGTATGTCCAATTAAGATTCGCGGGGAGAACCCTTAAAAGTAATAAAAAAGGAGGCAATATAAAAAATATTTATCGGACCGCTTTTCAGGACTGGACATCAGTCTGGAATTAGTCGGTCCAGTTACATTAAAGTTGCCAGCGCCTATGTTCGACGTCAGCGTGCAATAACCACTTACAGACGGCAGGTGGCAGCACTAGCAGTGAAGGGCGTGCAAAAAGCATGTCCGGGGGAGCGCGGAAGAAACTGCACTCGTTGTCGAAATGCGGAAACGAATCGATTTATTTGGCCTCGCAGCTTAAGGTAAATACCGCATGCAGAGGCGTAAACTTGTTGGTTCACCAGCTTGCGTCCACTGTTAACTCGAGCGACCTTGTGTAATATTTTCCTCAATTTGTCACATCACTAACCATCCACCATAGATTTGATTGTCATCCTAAAAATAGTACCAAACTTTGAACCGGAATCGGACGATTTTCGTGGTACTGACCAACATCATAACGTAAACGTAGGAACAATTTTGTAAAGAAACTTCTAGTTAAACTTTAATATTATTGTGTTTAGAATTATTTAACTTTCCGAGGGGTAAGATTTAATATTGTTCTGTTTAGGATTAATTCACTGTTTGATGATGACGAGATGCGTTATCGTCACAACTGTCTTTTGTTTTCACATTGAAAACTGTGTAAAAGCGTGTATTTTTGTGCTAATATTATGGCATTAAACATGTCATTGCAACTAACACAGTTGTCTTCAATCCTAGAATAACTAAACCACAAACATTGCACCTTGCTGGCTATAGAGGCAGCATGACTCAAAATTTCTGGAGGGAATTTCCAACGTCTTCTTGAGTCCATGCCACGTAGGGTTGCTACACTAGCCAGGCAAAAGGATGCCCGACAAGATATTAGGAGGTATCCAATGATTTCTGTCACCTCAATGTACATACCTAGGTATTTTGTCTGAGTCGTATTATTAGAAGAATGAGTCGCCGTATCCATGGACGTCGTTGTATCATTGCTAGATAAGTTGTTGAATTCAAGATGTCTAATTCCACTCATTGTATTTTTCAAACATTACAGAGATTTATAAAACAAATGTTGCAACAAACATTATCTCCATCCTCAGTAAACTATTACCATTCCATGACTTTCGTCTCCTCATACCCATATTGATTTGAATCACAACTTTATATCAATAAAGCGTGAGACATTCGAGTTGCGAGTACAACGAGCCGCGAGCGTTTTGTCTAGTGTCAGTATTCACTTCAGATAAGCGCATGTTCTCGCAGTCATCTAGCGCGCACAGACGCGCGCTGCCGCGCCGTTTCTTGCAAGCTTCTCGAGAATTGCTTGAGAATCAGAAGCTCGGGAACTCTCAGTGCGCTCGAGTCACCGCGCCTTGCTGTCCCATCCCTGTATCGAAGGGGTCTGCTCAGGTAAACTCTCAGCAGCTCTGCACGGTGTGGAGATTGACAAGAGCATAGCCTTTCCATCGAGGAAGGCCGAGGACGGTGCGACAAACTCCATCAGTTCGGCTCAGCAAGCCGGAGGTGGAAGTCTCAAAGTATTCACATCAGTGGTTGCGAGGTCGGCAGCTCACAGCGACAGGTAGCAGTTTGGAAGGCGGAAGTCATCTTAGCTAACAAGGAGACGGCACGACCGTGGTGTTGGGGATGTGTCCGAAATTTTGTGTGGTGAAAGAGGACCCCAAACACCTCACCTGGTTAAAATATTAGGACGCACTACCCTGAATATCCCGGGAAAAATCGATCCAAAGTTTCTTAGGTGCCTTACGAGTATACAATGTTAGTATACTGTCAAGCCGCCGTCCGGCGTAGATGGTTAGGGTTCGATTCCTCCTTTGGCACTTTTTTTTCTGTTTCAATTTCTTTTGTTATTCTATCAATCATTCAGAAAGTTACCCAAACCTACATTATCTTTATCAAATTTGTTACGTTTCTGAATAAAAATTATTTTCTTTTTGTCCAACAACACAATTCATGGCGGTGCGTTTTCCATTTTTCATTGTAAAGTGTATGAGGAGGAACGTTGGGTTTTTAATGATAATAACAAAGTCGACTGGGAAACATTCAATTTTTATACATATAATAATTATAAACAAGAACATAGCATCGCGAGGGATTTCTTCCGAAGATGTCGATGCAATTAAATTATTTTCCATCAACAGCTTTTCATAATACACCACTGCGTCCTTCAATTGTAATTTTGATAGGTCACTATGAATGGATTCTTCAGGGATTTCTTCTCCTATTCCAGATGAGCCAGCAACTTCTTCAGTCGACATGTTTAACCTCGGATCGGAATAACACATTGAAATTTGAAACAGGCACGTCTGTTCACGACGAAATCGAAAAACATACTGCCATTTACTTCTCACGGCTCGCGCACAGTCCTATGCGCAGATGACCGTTATAATCCCAAGGGGACCCTTACAAAGCCCCTTTAAACCTTGAAACCCCATAAAACGAAATAGAACAACGAGCACGTATATTTTTCAGCGAATGATAAACTTTAGATTCTTGAGCTAAAATAATGTTTTAAAAATAATGTAGGTTTGAGAAACTTTTTGAATAATTGTTGGAATAACAAAAGAAAATGAAACAGAAGAAAAAAAGTACCGGTGGCAGAATCGAACCCGAGACATCTGGCGTAAGAGTCCGAGCCCTAACCATCTACGCCGGACGGTGGCTCAGCAATGGACTAACATTGTATACTCATAAGGCACCTAAGAAACTTTGAATCAATTTTCTCGGGATTTTGCGGGTAGTGCGCCCTAATATTTTAACCACGTGAGGTGTTAGGGGTCCTCTTTCACCACACAAAATTTCCGACAAATCTCCGACCCCACGGTCGTGGTGTCTCCTTGTAAGTGTTGCCAGTGCAAGATTTTGCGCACGAACTGGCCTCACAACTGCGTCCCATAAACGTCCGACGAGATTCATGTCAGGCGATCTGGTAACCAAACCATTCGCTCCTCCCCAAACCAATCGCTAACAACTGTGACCCAGTGACGTGGCATATTGTCATCTAAAAAAATCCATCGGTATGTGGGAACATGAAGTTTTGAATGGTCTTCAAGTAGCCGAACACAACCATGTCCAGTCAAAGATCAGTTCATTTGAACCAGAGGACCCAGTCCATTCCATGTCAACACAGACCACACCATTATGGAACCACCAACAGCTTGCACAGCGCCTTGTTGACAACTTGGGTCCGTGGCTTCGTGGGGCCTTGCACCACACTCGAACCTTACCATCAGCTCTTACCAACTGAAATCGTGTCTCACTTGACCAGGCCACGATTTTCCAGTCGTCTAGGGTCCAACAGATATGATCACGAGTCCAGGAGAGGGGCTGCAAGCGATATCCCGCTATTAGTAAAGGCACTCGCGTCAGTCGTCAGCCATAGCACATTAACGATAAATTCCGCACCGTCCTAACGGATACGTTCGTCGTACGGCGCACATTGATTTCTGCGGTTATTCCACGCAGAACTGGTTGCCTGCTGGCACAGACAACTCCAAGAAAGCGCCACTGTTCTCGGTAGTTAAGTGAAGGCCGCCAGCTACTGCGTTTCCGTAGTGAGAGGTAATGCCTCAAATTAGCTATTCTTGACAAAGTGGATGTCGGAATATTGAATTCAATAACGATTTCCGAAATGGAATGCCCCATGCGTCGGGCTCCAGTTACCATTCCGCGCTCAAAGTCTGTGCGACCGTAATGAAATGGGAAACCTTTTTACGTGAATAACCTGAGAATAAATGACAGCTCCGCCAATGCACTGCCGTTTTATATCTTTTGTACGTGATACTGTCGCCATCTGTATATGTGCATATTGCTATCCCATGATTTTTATCACCTCATTGTATGTTATCCATTCAAGTAACACAAAAAGGGGATTCCTTGCAAATGGTCGGGTAGTGTCCGAAGCAGTCCACCAAAGTCGGATTTTGAACTCAAACTCCGATAACATAGAGCATACCCCAAAATCAAAACTATCCAAGCTATTTCAGGGTACGATATACAATTTCAGTGGACCAGCTTCCGAGGAAAACGTACCTCCTTGCAGGAACACTGTTCTAAATCTTACGTTTTGCTTCATAGAGGTAGGAAACGGCAACAAGTAGTAGGTACAGCACTAATAGCCAGCCGGCCGTTGTGGCCGAGCGGTTCTAGGAGCTTCAGACCGGAACCTCGCGGGCATGGATGTGCGTGATGTCCTTAGGTTAGTTAGGTTTAAGTAGTTCTATGTTCTAGGGTACTAATGACCTCAGATGTTAAGTCCCATAGTGTTCAGAGCCATTTGAACCATTTCAACTAGTAGCCATGATAACAGACAATTTTTAACCTCTCGTTTTCGTAGAGGACACTGGTTTTCGACATTTTGATGCACTGTTTGACACTAAATATTCGATACCAAATCGAAAAAAACATTGCACCACATGACTGAAGAAAATAACCGCAAAGAGAAAGAGACTGTAAACTTGGAAGTGAACGACTCTACCTGTGTTTCTTTAACGACCGATATTTGGGTCTCACTGAATTGTGAGGCATGTATGGCTGTAACTGGTCATTTCACTAACAGTAACTGGCGCCTGAAAGCTTTAGCTACTGAGAAATTCAATTTCCCATAAAAGAATTCAGCGCTAAATATTAGTGAGGCGTTAGATATAGTGGTTTCAAAATGGAATATCGGAAACAAATATATAAGCGTCACAAGCGACAATGCCAGTAACACGACGGCAGCCGTACGGCTTATTCACAGTGGCGGCATAGATATGCAGCAGGTTTCTTACTTAGCATTCACTATTAATTTAGTTGTGAAACGTTCTTTTAGCAGCAACGGTGAGCCTGCATTATGTGGGAAAAGGACAGAAAATTTTTCAGTTATTTTTAAAACTAGTTGCAATGCTAATGAAAACCTCCGCGAGATCCAGGATCTAATGAAAACATCTGAATATAAATGAATCCAGGAAACCGAAACCCGATGGAAAAATACATTTTATACGACACAGTACCTTCTAGAGCAAAAGGAATGCATTGCAATCTGATTATTATCTTTGTATTCAGGTGTTCAGAACGAATATTTAAGTGTACTGGAGTCTTTTCAATTGGTAACATGTGAAATCTCAACTGAGACGTTTACCTATCTTTCTAAAGCTTTTTCAATAATCAGACAGTTAATCCTAACCTTATGCAAAGGTAAGTGGGCTACCACGATAGCGCAAGAGCTACACCAACACCCACACGACTAACTGACAGCTAGGCCAGGGTTGGTAGAAACAGAACATACAGGGTACTCGAAAATTCTCATTATAAACTTCTAGGACTTACAGAGGGGAGTGAGTACATAACATTTTGAATAGGAAATCATGTCCGGAAACGCCATCAAACGACACCACAGAGCGACAGGCCCCGACGCCTATGAGTGTATGTACATATATCAAAAAAAGTTTTGCATCACCTCTGTTCCGAGAGTTCCGGAACCTGTGCTGAAAATTGGAATAGAGAGCAACATAAACATAATTTCGCCCTTTATTCGCTCATGAAAACCACACATGGCATGTGTTACCACCATACAGTGAGACCTTCAGAGATGGTGATCCAGATTGCTGTACACATTGGCACCTCTAAGACCTAATAGCACTTCCTCTCGAATTGATGCATGCCTGTATCCGTCGTGGCATACCACCGACAAGTTCATCAAGGCACTGTTGGTCCACATTGTGTCACTCCTCAACAGCGTAGATCCCTCAGAGTGGTTGGTGGGTCACGTCGTCCATAAACAGCCCTTTTCAATCTATCCCAGGAATGTTCGATAGGTTTCATGTCTGGAATACATGCTGGCGACTCTAGTCGAGCGATGTCGTTATCCTGAAGAAAGTCATTCACAAGATGTGCACGATGGGAGCGCGAATTGTCCTCTATGAAGACAAATGCCTCGCTAATGTGCTGCAGATATTGTTGCACTATCGCTCGGATGATGGCATTCACGTATCGCACAGCCGTTACGGCGCCTTCCGTGACCACCAGCGGCGTACGTCGGCCCCACATAATGCCACCCCAAAACAGCAGGGAACCTCCACCTTGCTGCACTCGCTGGACAGTATGTCTATGGCGTTCAGCCTGACCGGGTTGCCTCCAAACACGGTCCGATGATTGTCTGGTTGAAGACATATGTGACACTCATCGGTGAAGAGAACGTGGTGCCAATCCTCACCGGCCCCTTCGGCATGTTGTTGGGCCCTCTGTACTGCGCTGCATGGTGTCGTGGTTGCAAAGTTGGACCTTGCCATGGGCATCGGGAGTGAAGTTGTGCATCATGCAGCGTATTGGGCACAGTTTGAGTGCGGATGCACGAAAAGCATTATTCAACATGGTGGCTTTGCTGTCAGGGTTCCTCCAAGCCATAATCCGAAGGTATCGGTCATCCACTGCAGTAGTAGCCCTTGGGCGTCCTGAGCGAGGCATGTCATCGACAGTTCCTGTCTCTCAGTATCTCCTCCACGTCCGAACAACATCGCTTTGGTGCACTCCGAGACACTTTCCTTGTTGAGAGTCCTTTCCGGCACAAATCAGCAATGCAGACGCGATCTAACCGCGATGCTGAACGTCTAGGCATTGTTGAACTACAGTCAACACGAGACATATGCCTCCTTCCTGGTGGAATGACTGGAACTGATCTAATAGGCGCTGCTCATACATGGTTGTTTACATGTTTGGGTGGGTTTATAGACATCTCTGAGCAGTCAAAGCGACTGTGTCTGTTATACAACATCCACAGTAAACATCTATCTTCAGGAGTTCTCGGAACCAGAGTGCTGCAAAACTTTTTTTTGATGTGTGTGTATACAGGGACATTCGTGACTTTCAAAAAAATGGTTCAAATGGCTCTGAGCAATATGAGACTTAAAATCTATGGTCATCAGTCCCCTAGAACTTAGAACTACTTAAACCTAACTAACCTAAGGACAACACACAACACCCAGCCATCACAAGGCAGAGAAAATCCCTGACCCCTTTTCATCTTTCAAAGATGATAAAGAAGGATAAATGTATCAATTTGAGGTAAACGTTACTGTACCAGAAACGAAAGAGTCGAAAGTTATAAGCGCAAATCGTTCTGATACCTCTGACAGTGGAATACATGTACTGATACTGTTGATAAAAATGTAGAGTAGGCCGTATTCAGAGGTTATAGTATGGACCAAAGCAAGAAAAAAATGTCCAGTAAACATAGACTCTAGGATGTATACCTGAGGAGCTATGGGCACTTGTTGATCTACGCTAGTGTGAAACACATCTCCTATATTGTAGTAGTGCTCGCAGCTCTTAAGGTATGCATTTTAGAGCCCATGTACATTTCTTCTTGTTTTAAACTGTACTATCACCTCTGAAACTCATCATTACCAAATCAACCTGCGTATGCATACATTTACAGGTGTCAGTGTCTATAACTTTGACACTATGTAGCGTCGTTGCATGAGGTTTCCGGACATGGATTCCTATAACAAATATCATGTACTCATTCACCTCTACAAGCCCTAGAAATTTGCAACGGGAATTTCCAAACACCCTGTATGTAGTTGCTACCGTGCTCGACCCAAGATTCGAAACGTTGCCATTTACAAATCCCATTCATTTAAACAATGCCGATGCAAGTTTAATTGCAGAGTGCGCGCACATGATTGTGGTCTCAAGATCTACTCATTTGCCAGCTAACGACATTAGCCAAGAGTTCAATTTTGAACAAACTGCCTGTAGTTCCGTATATACTTCTTTCGATGAAGAGTCTATAGAGTCTCTCTAAAGTAGTATAGAAATGTGACAGTTCATAAATAAATAAGTTTGATTCGTTATTGTTTTTTGTTCTGGCTGTCTGTATCTCTGTCATAAAACTGATAGACATCTGGCTTTCAGCGACAGAAGAAACGTGAGTCAATACTGCCTTTGCTCCCCAAACAATTATTTTACATCAGAGTGAGTCGTAGCCGGCTCGTGTTGATGCCTTGTTCTTTGGCATTTGTCCCAATCTAGAGGCGTTATTTCTCCCTGAGTTACTGCCATAACGAGTTGCTGACTTGCCTCAAAAAATGGCTCTGAGCACTATGGGACTTAACATCTGTGGTCATCAGTCCCCTAGAACTTAGAACTACTTAAAGCTAACTAACCTAAGGACATCACACAAATCCATGCCCGAGGCAGGATTCGAATCTGCGACCATAGCAGTCCCGCGATTCCGGACTGAGCGCCTAGAACCGCTAGACCACCGCGGCCGGCTGACTTGCCTCCATCAGTGGCAGCAACAGCACTTATCGATACTAGTATTGCTGTACCATCTTTGGTGTGACCGCTATATTTCCATGTGTGGTGTGTGTGGCAGTCGGTCGGCTGGGACAGAGCAGCGAGGAAGTATCTAAGGCGTGGGATCAGGCCGGGGCTGCTGGCGGCGTGCACGTGAGGTCAGATTTGTGAGGCGCTAGCTGCGAGAGCTACAAAGTTCGTCGCCCACCGAACCCGGACACAGAAGTTGAGTGATCAGCTAACCTGTTATGAATCCTCAACTGCTGTGACATATCTTCGTTCATTGCCGGTTGTTGCTTTCTGGGCCGTTCCCGCAAGAAGCAACGTATGGTGTGTTGGAGCTGGCGAAATTTTGCAGCTGTCTTCCCGTATGGTGTTTAACTATTGAACTGGTTGATACTTATTAGAAAAGTGCACCAGCGGCATCTTCTGCCTTGTGGCCGTTAACGTTCCAGTTACTTGCCCTGGTCGTTAGCATAATTTTACGGCAGTGTGTTTTTTCTCACCGTGTTGATGCTGTCCGGCACGGCGTGTAGTTCGACAGCCTTTGTGTTGTTCATATATTTGAGTTCTTATTGTGTCTTGACTGTATTTAGACGCCAATTTTCAAGATGTAGTGCTGCTGGTATCTTCGTCCTCGCTGATTTTTCCATTGTCGTGCTGTTGGTCGGGCGGAAGGGAATTGATTAGGTTGTTGGTCAAATCTTCAGCCGTCCTTGAATCGGGTTGCCATCCGATATTTAGTATTACGCTTGGCTGCGTGTCTCACCTAAACTTATGTTAGAGTTATCTCCTCAGGCCGACCCTAGGAGCACGTCTGAGCACCACCGTTCTGTTGTTGTAGATTGCGATTTTCTTTTAGTCTCAAGTACTGTGCGAGTCCTTCAGCTTTCTATTAATTTAGTTTGTTTTAATGTTAAGATAAGGCCTTCAGCCATCTTACATTAAAATTTGAAAAATTACTTGTTTAAAATCTTTTCAAATTTTCTTCTCTATCTGAAATTCTTGCTACCTAGACCTTAAGCCAAATTTTTATGTAAAATTTTGTAACTAATGCCTTCAGCCGTGTGTATTTCTTATTGCAATTTTAATGACTTGTGTTCGGGCCTTCAGCCGTATTGTTTTTGAATAATTTTAAGGGGATGTGTGATTAATTGTTTTAGGAAAATAAAGTTTGTATGTGTTGTCCAACTGACAGTAACTGATTTTGGCCCCTTTCCACAACTATAACCTGACTCGCTTTGTCCTCGCGAATCTAGATTTCGCAGAGCTAGGGAAGAGCTACAGCAAGTGGCTTTCCCTTATTGCTCTATTGGTGGCCACGACAGCTAAATTACAAAGTAAAAGCTGACACTGGTTGCAGATTGCTGTGGAATGACTTTCCTGTACCTCTTTTTTCATAATCTTATTTCACATCTTATTTGCAGCTCACTCAGGATATCCAAGGCAAATGATACTAATAGATTAAGTGAATTTAGCATAATAAGTCTGTGTGATCCAGGAAATGACTCACCGTTTACAGAGCTATCAAACATATCCTGCATTGTCGCCAAGATTCAGATTATACTACTAATAGGAACAAAGCCAGCTGACGTGTTTCTCAAGTCTGCTTCAAAGTGACTACATATTCTGTCTCAAAGACGTAGCTGCCGACAGTCGAAATGCCAAAAGCATATGTCACCAAGTCTTATTTACATTTCTGTAACTAGGTTTAGAAATTAGAACTAGTTACTAACAGTACTCAAATGCCTAACTGCAAACTAAACTTTTTTTTTCGCTGTCCCCATAAGTGTGAAATGAACAAACAATACCACAGTAATGATTGTAAAATGTGCACATCCACAGGGAGACTTTGTAACCTATGAATAACAAAGTTCCTATCAAGAAAAGCTACTGTGCAGGAAACCATACGCAATGATAAAAATGTGGGCACAAAAGGCATTAAATTTTTGAACCAGGCGCAGCTAGTGAGGAATCAAGAATGTGAAAGCTCTCTCATTTACTGTAATAGAGGCAAAGGTATAAGGAAGCAGGTTTCCCACAACATAAATAAGAAGACACATTTAATATACTCATAAAATAATCTTCTTGCAGTCGAAAACGCAATTATCCAACTCACTGTCACTTATTAGACATTGATTGTTTAGAATAATTAATAAAAGTTACAAGTAACTATCTAGCATATGTAGTAGGAGAATTGAGCTCCAGTCCTGGATGTATGTTGACCATCACTCAGTCACCAAATATGTTCTGAATGGTGTTTTATATATAACAGTTTTCTGAGACATCGCTAGTGATTCGTGAAGATTTGTCTTGGTATCTGCGTAATAATACTTTAACGGCATCCTTTCCTTAGTCGTTGTTTTGTGATGCCCTTAATTCATTTCAAATACATATGAATCAGAGTGTGGCTTCTGTATGGTCAAATAATTAATGGTCAGTATATTTCAGAACAGTGGAAGGAGGATTGGAGAGAGCTTATTATTTAACTAAATGTCACATATAAAATGTGTGGTGATTGTCATTGCAGTTGCATAGCAGATGGTAAAAATTGTTAAGGAATTATCTGCAGAATTACTATAATTATCACAAATGTGAACTCTGTGCATGACTGGGGTAATGAGAAGTGCTTCATATATTAGATTTATCAGATTGGCGGGTGTTTTCCTTCAAAGATTGGGAGTTTTTGGTTGCATTCTCTGCCTGTGCTTGAAGGAAACGTGAGGCGGTTTAGCTGGACAGCTGTTCCTAGTCACCACACCAGTGTGTAGTGTATGCTTGCTCGCAGAGAGGTTGTAGTATGTAGAACTTAATGAGAGTTGTTGCTCATAAGGACGGCCGTCGTACTCGTGCTACTTTTCCTTAGGTGGTCAGCGCTTGAGCAAGAGCGTCCCCACCAACGTTATTTAAACCAGGTGGGCATGTCGTAAATAACGGACACCACATATATAGTTAAGTGGATGATAGTCAACGACCATTTCAGTGCAGATGCAAGCAACTCGAGCTCTTACAAGAATCAGCGGGATGCGGCGAGTAATGAGGCTAATAAACAGGGGCTCTACATCAGCCGTGTGTGATATAATTTGAGAATTTGGGTCTGCTGGGAGTCATGCTAGGATAATCTGTGCGGTCGTGGTGACCACCGTGTCCAGATGGCGTAGTGGTCAGTTCATCTGCATATGAAGCGAGAGGCCCAGATGATGATGATGATGATGATTTTTGGTTTGTGGGGCACTTGAATGTGCGGTTATCAGCGCCTGTACAAATTCCCAACCTTTTC
This sequence comes from Schistocerca gregaria, assembly GCF_023897955.1. Taxonomy (NCBI): domain Eukaryota; kingdom Metazoa; phylum Arthropoda; class Insecta; order Orthoptera; family Acrididae; genus Schistocerca; species Schistocerca gregaria. The sequence goes on along the minus strand of NC_064931.1, from coordinate 647,936,249 downwards.
TCAGTCCAATCTCGCCACTTTCATGAATGGTGATGAAATGATGAGGACAACGCAAATACCCAGTCATCTCGAGCCAGGTGAAAATCCCTGACCCCGTCGGGAATCGAACCCGGTAACCTGTGCTCGGGGAGCGAGAACGCGACCGCGAGACCACGAGCTATGGACATGAAGACCTACGTTAGAATCCCATTCTGACACAGATTTTCAACTTGCCCCTTTGATATAAATCCATTCCTACTGCCAGCTGTCTTTAATTCCTTCGTGTCTTGTTTCATATGGGTAATAGTGGGTACAGGATCAAAATGGTGTCTCATATGAATATATCCACTACAGATGACGAACTGCGACTGTGATTTAAATCGGTGATTTACCTACGTATAAATATGCATATTTATACCCACATAAATCTCCAGAATGGTGTCTGTTCTTTTCGACATGTCCGAGAGAATAGAAACGACATATATACCTAAAATTTTGAGTTTCTTTATTTTTACTAAAACAAATGCTACGAGATGAGAGGAGGAAATGAATTATATGCTTCTGAGAAAAATTATTTACTTGTGCACTACTAACGAGTGTAATAAAACTGCTTAGTTCTTTTTTGTGTGATGTGCAAATTTTGGTATCACGCCATCTTACTTTCCCTTGGGATGAAAACTGGGTGGATAGTCTATCACTGGTTAAAATTCAATGACTAGTAAGTACTGTTTCCACTTGCTCCATCGAATCTGTGAATAGAGTTTCAAGTTGGCTACCCGTCGAACGTGCAGACAGCGTTATCTGGACACTGCATTCAGAGTCAATATGATGTGTTTCTGTTTATATCGTAGCATCTGCAGCAGTGTCCATCGGTCAGCCAACACTGACACACTGGGCACTGCTTATTGTTGTACTTGCGCGAGTCACGACCTCGCGAACGCATCGTCTACGCTAAATGTATTTTAGATGTAATATATCTTCCAAGAACATGCGGGACACAGGTTGAGTAAAAATTAATTCTGTAGCTAGCCGTTGCATTAAAATACTTCACAGTGATATTTAATTATCTTAATGGTATCTGCTCATACAGTGCACAAACTTGAACAAACATGAACAGTCATGTGTCCATTGTGAGAAGCTGATGATGATGATGATGATGATTGGTTTGTGAAGCGCTCAACTGCGCTGTCATCAGTGCCCATACGGAGTCTCAATTTTTTCACAGTCCAATTTTTTGCACAGTCCAATCGAGCCACTATCACGAATGATGATTATGAGGATGAAATGATGAGGACAACAGAAACATCCAGTCCCCGGGTAGAGAAAATATCCAACCCGGCCGAGAATCGAACCCGGGACCCAGTGATACAGTGCGAGAAGTGACCAAAGACTGTTCGACAACGCATGCAGCAATCTAGTCTTTAGTTGCCGTCCAATGAGTGAGATTTCTCAGGTCCCAGGCAGTGCAAGAACTACGAAAAGGAGACTGAAAAATAAGAGACGTTTATTCCGATGAGCTGCTTAACGCAACGTTTGACTGATTCTCAGACGAGCGACTACATACCTTTAGGGGAAGAGTAAATTTCTAATAACCAACGCATTCACCATCCTTACGTAGGATTTATCGAAGGTGCCGTAGCACTGTTTCCGCTAAGTGCGAGATGGCTGACCTTTCAGCGTGAGTTTTTTTATATTCGTTCTAGTATCATTTGCGTTTGTAGATCCACACGGCAATGACATCAACAATTCCGCTCACATAACTTCTATAGGGCTGAGGTCAGGCGATCGTGAAACGAACGCCATTACCATTATTCTATCTCTAAACTGAAACCAATTCTGAACAGGTCTGCTTTGATGTAGATTGCTGTGGTCCTGTAAATTTTTGTTATCTGTTTTTCATCTATTTTTATTTAAGTACGTGTTTCTAACTGGCACATTGTATTGATTTTTTTTCTGTGGGATATAAGAGTTCAGATGCTCTCATAATTGAAAGATGTAGATTAAACAGTGCGAATAGGAACGTGGTTTACTGAGTAAGTCATATGATAAGAGTCGTAGCGCTTCTCACAGCCACATTAAGGGCAATCGACTGAATCAATACGATTGATGTACTGTTGAACTGAGAAATATAGAACATTAGAAAATTTTAAGTTCTGAGTTGCAACAGCGTTGCGCAAAATTTTCCTCTCGATGGAGTAACAAGCAGCAACTGTGCAAGAAATTTTGAATAATATGAGCTAGAAGTAGTTGCGAATTCAGAAAAGAAACACTGCAACGCAGGTGCTATCCATGCATTACGAAAATGGAAATTCGAAGTAACTTCTGAAAAATTTGAACATGTAATTAATGTCATTGAGGAAACAGACTAAAGAGATGAACATAGATGTAAAAACATCGTGTCCAGCGGATCTATGCGCTTCAGTCCGGAACCGCACTTCTGCTACGGTCGCAGGTTCGAATCCTGCCTCGGGCATGGATGTGTGTGATGTCCTTAGGTTAGTTATGTTTAAATAGTTCTAAGTCTAGGGGACTGATGACCTCAGATGTTAAGTCCCATAGTGCTTAGAGCCATTTGAGCCAAAACATCGGGTACTAAAGCTAATCAAGTCGAGCTGTTCAACTGTCTCAGAAGTAGTCCTATAGTTATAATACATGCTTAACACGTATGAACAGAAGAATAGTGATAACAAAACAAACACTTATGTTAAGACATTCAAACTGTTTAAAACATCAGAGTAAATACACATATCCAATGCAAAAGCAACAACATGCGATTTACATCTCTATAATTCCTTTGTAATCAAACAGAGAACCAGATGGAAGTAACTCTAATTTACATGCAGAGAACGAAGAACAGAGCACTCTAGATGAAAATAATAAAAAATCTCAAAGGTCTACCAGGGACAAAGAAGGCAAATGGACAAAATAAAAAAAGATGCAATTCATTCGATGATAACGGCCTTGCCGCAGTGGATACACCGGTTCCCGTGAGATCACCGAGGTTAAGCGCTGTTGAGCGTGGCCGGCACTAAGATGGGTGTCCACCAAGCCGCCATGCGCTGTTGCCATTTTTCGGGGTGCACTCAGCCTCGTGATGCCAATTGAGGAGCTACTCGACCGAATAGTAGGGGCTTCGGTCAAGAATACCATAACAACGACTGGTAGAGCGGTGTGCTGACCCCACGCCCCTCCTATCTACATCCTCCCCTGAGGATGATACGGCGGTCGGATGGTCCCGGTAGGCCACTCGTGGCCTGAAGACGGAGTGCAATTCATTCAATATACGTTGAGACACATCACTTTGTTCATCAATGTATTTGGGGAAATACAATGAGGTTACAAAAGTCATAGGATAGCGGTATGCACACATAGAGATGGCGGTAGTATCGCGTACACAAGATATAACAAGGAAGTGAATTGGCGGAGCTCTCATTTGTACTCAGGTAATTCACGTGAAAAGGTTTCCGAAGTGATTATGGCCGCATGAAGGGAGTTAATAGTCTTTGAACACGGAATGGTAGTTGCAACTAGATGCATGGGACATTCCATTTCGGAAATCGTTAGGGAAATCAGTATTCCGAGGTTCACAGTGTCATGAGTGTAAAGAGAATACCAAATTTCAGCCACTACCTCTCACCATGGACAACGCAATGGTCGACGGCCATCACTTAACCGACAAGAGCAGCGGATATTGCGTAGAGCTTTCAGTACCATCAGACAAGCAACACTGCGTGAAATAACAGTAGAAATCAATGTTGTGAAATAACAGTAGAAATCAATGTTGGACGTAAGACGAACGTATCCGTTACGACAGTGCTGCGAAATCTGGCGTTAACGTGCTATGGCAGCAGACGACGATGCGAGTGTGTTTACCCTGCAGCGCCTCTCCTGGACTCGTGTCCATATCGGTTAGACCCTAGACGGCTGAAAAATCGTGTCCTGGTCAGATGAGTCCCTACTTCAGTTGGTAAGAGCTGATGGTAGGGAAAGCGTGTGGCGCAGTCCTCATTAAGCCAAGGACCACGCTTGTTAAAAAGCCGCTATGCAAACTGTAGGTGGTTCCATAATGATGAGGACTGTGTTTACATGAAACCGAACCGATCATTCACTGAAAATGGTTATGTTCGGTTACTTGGAGACCATTTGCAATCACTCATGTTCCTAAACAACGACGCAATTTTTATGAATGACAATGCGTCATGTCAGCTATGAACGGCTATAGAGGCAGCATGGCTCAATATTTCTGCAGAGGACTTCCAACGATTTGTTGAGCCCAAGCCGAGTCTAGCTGTTGCACTGCGCCGGGTAAATGCATGTCCGACATGTTAGTAGGAGGTATCCCATGACTTTTATCACTTGAGGGAATATTGTCTCAGATACAGCAACCCAACGCTTGGCTTCAATACGTATTCTACAAGCTGTACAACTTTGCTTCCGCCGTTTTTTCTCCAACATTTGAGACTTTAATGAGACAAACTGGTTACACATATTTTATTCAAAGTATTTTCCATCGCTGGCCACTACTTTCTCCCATATTTCGGGCCCTGAACGAATCCCGTGTCGAAAAAATTGTTCATCTTTTGAAGCGATCCACGAATCGATCCAATTTATGACTTCTTCATGAGATCGGAGGTGTTGGTCAGGCAGGTCACGCGCCATTGATCTAAAAAGGTGATAGTCAGAGGGAGCAATGTCTGGAAAATACGGCCGGTGGGGTAGGACTTCCCATTTTAACGTTTCCAAGTACGTTTTGACCTCTTTTGCAACGCGGGGTCGAGCGTTGTCGTGCTGCAAAATCACTTCATCGTGCTTCTCGCTGTATTGCGGCCGTTTGCCTTTTAATGCTCTGCTCAGACTCATTAATTGCGTTCGATAACGAGCGCCTGTGATTGTTTCACTTGGTTTTAACACCTCATAGTACACGACGCCGAGCTGGTCACACCAAATACAGAGCATGATCTTAGCGCCGTGAATATTCGGTTTGGCCGTTGACGTGGAAGGATGGCCGGGATATCCCCATGTTGTTTTGCATTTATAGTTATGAATCCATTTTTCGTCCCTGGACACAATGCGATGCAGAAATCCCTTCCGTTTTTGCCTCTGAAGCAACTGTTCACAAACACACAAACGCCGTTCAACGTCTCTTGGCTTTAGCTCACACGGGAAAGTTCCTTCTTTCTGAATCATGCCCATAGCCTTGAGACGTTTTGAAATGGCTTTCTGTGTCACTCCCACTAATCCTGTCAATTCTTCTTAAGTTTGACACGAGTCGTCACTCAATAATGTCTCCAATTCTGCATCTTTGAAAACATTCTCTCTTCCACCACTATGCCGGTCTACGACGTTAAAATCACCGTTCTTGAAGCGTTGAAACTACTCACAACACGTTCTTTCACTAATAGCTCCTTACCATACATACTTGAGAGCATTCGATGAGAGTCGGCCGCTGTTTTCTTCATATTGAAACAAAACAGTAACACCTTCCGCAAATGACGAGAATTAGGCTCGTAAACTGATACTTTCAATCAAGAACAACTTTATGATGCAGACACAAGTCGACTAACGTTTGAATGAGGGTATATTAACGGTGGTCCAAGCTAACTGCCTGATGTCTGCGATCTGTTTCTTTCGACCGCTACTTACCGTTGTCGCCACCTATCGTCAAACGACGGAAGCAAAGTTGTACACCTTTTAGAATATTAACATAAGCCTCTCCGTTGAGTATACCCTTAGCTTTCCATAGGCGTCCTGCTCAATGAGCCGAGATGTGACCCCAAATACCAACAGGAAAACGTCCACATCTCTCCCTTTCCACGAGATACAGGAGACTGAAACGTTCTTCTTATGGCCCATGAACCTAGTAGTGTCAAAACTGATTGTTAAGTTAACTGCTCACAGATTCATTTATTTTACAAAGGCAAGATGCAACAGGTGTAACCATAAAACAAAGGAAACAGATTTTATAACGATTGCTCTTCACTACAATAATGTAAAGCCGGTTTCATCTAAAGAATATGCGTTTCCCATACTATAGACAATCAATTTATTGATATCACACCTGAATTCGGCACTGATAACGCAGAAAATCTTTACTAGTCAGATACTATTACTCTTCACCACTCAAAGTCAATATGCCCTACCGCAAAAGCCTGTAGTCGATCTTCTGATAAACAGCCAAGTACTGTTTTATAGCAGTTCTTTGACATAAAACGCCATTAGCGTTCCGCTGGTCCGGGTTCGATCCTCGGCTGGGGCGGAGATTTTATCCGCTCGTGGACTGAGTTTTGTGTTGTTATCATGTCATCAACATCGATGCGCAAGTCGCCCAATGTGGCATTCACTGAAACGACTTGCAGCTCGGCGGCCGAACCTCGCAAGGTGAGGACTCACGGTTATCAATATCATACTATCATTTCATTTATCTCACTGGACACACGGGATTGCCCATTGCCACTTTTCTGGTAGATACGGCCTTTTGCGACATAGCCACTCCGGCAACGTCTAGTCGCCCTTTCCGGTACACCGCACCTCGCATCATCTTAGGGTCTGCAGTATCAGTTTGAGCGTGCTCACTGTTATGTCAGCACACTGCAACTTTTCAGGCTGTTTAATGTATTACTACCGCTCGCAGATTATATTTAAGGACTTGTGGACATCGAATTTTTCAGTAGACTGAGACTTTTGTTACTTTTCTAATTACGGCAGGGGGAACACACTTCCCTTAGAACAGTGAAGATCTTTGCGCATGACTACATTCAGCACTGACTGTCACATGCCACAACTCTTTCTAGAATTCAGGCGACAGGCATCGCAACTGTTAGCAGAGTTCGGAAATCATTGCGTAACTCATCAGGAGATGGACTGAAAGTCAAATTAACGTCGCATTCGCAGTCATATTCAACGCTATATGGGGTATTGCTTGAGTTAGTCGAGTGTTAAAGCAATTAAACTTCGATAACATCTATACCGCGTGGAGGGTAAAAATCGTATAGGGCTGCCAAGAGATGAATACACTAAGCAGATTCAAAAGGATGTAGGTTGCAGTAGGTACTGGGAGATGAAGAAGCTTGCACAGGACAGAGTAGCATGGAGAGCTGCATCAAACCAGTCTCAGGACTGAAGACCACAACAACTACAACATCTATACAAAGATTCTGATAGACGATAGGATCCCATTAGTGAGCAACTATCAAGAATTAAGACCAAACTGTAAGAACTTGAGAAAATACTTAGAGACCAAGCCCCTTGCTCAGTTTTGTTATCCTTTTGCTGTTATTATGAGTCTCAGTCTTAGGCGTACTGAAAACAGAAATTCTCATTCGTAAGGCGCTCTTCGCCATTCTTATGGTGATTGCTTTAACTCTACAAATAATTCCTTAACAATTACTACCATCTGCTATACAACTGAAATGACAGGCACTACAGATGTTTTATATGTTACCGTTACTTAAGCAATAAGTTCGCTGCAGTCCTGTTTCCATTGTTCTGAAACATACTGACCATTAGTTATTTCACAATACGGGCCCCCACACTATGATTCACATATATTTGACATGAAGTAAGGGCATCACAAAACAACGACTAAGGAAAGGATGCCGTTAAAGTGATATAATACAGATAGCAAGACAAATGTTCACAAATCACTAGCGATATCTCAAAAAACTATTATATATAAAACACCATTCAGAACATGTTGGTGACAGTGATAGTCGGTGGACATCTAACACTGGAGCTCAATTCTCCTACTACATACGCTAGAGATTTACTTGTAACTTTGATGAATTATTCTGAACAATCCATGTCTAATAAGCGACAATGAGTTGGATAATTGCGTTTCCTGCACAGTAGCCTTTCTTGGCAGGAACTTTGTTATTCATAGCTTACAAAGTCTGCCTGTGGATGTTCACGTTTTGCAATCAGTGCTGTGGTGTTGTCTGTTCATTCCTCTTCTTCTGGGGATAGCGCCAGTGTCAGCGATATCAATAAAAAAAATTCTAAGTCTATAGTTATAAAAAAGATTCGTTGCCTACTCATAACGCTGACTGTGTAAACAAAGTAGATGCTCCAAAAATATGCAGCAAATCTGTTGTTGAGCTTTCTAGTTTTCAGTACGCTTAAGACAAAAAATATAAACAATTGTGACAGTAACTATGCTCTAGTCCCTAAAGCTAGTTACAGAAATGCAAATAAGACTCAGTGGCATATATTTTTGGTACTGCGAACATCAGCAGCCACTTCTTTGAGACAGAATGTGTAGTCACTTCGAAGTCGACTCGAGGAACACTTCGGCTGGTATTATTCCTGCTAGTAGTATAATCTGAATCTTGGCAACAATGCAGGTTATGTTTGGCAACTCTGTAAACGACGAGTTGCTTCCTGGATGGCACAGAATGATTGAACTAAATTCACTTGTTCTATTAGTATCATTTCCATTGGCCAACCGTAATGATTTGCAAATAAGATATGAAATAAGGTTATCAGTTTATGGTTTTGAGTACAGGAAAGTCCTTCCACCATGAATCTGCAACCAGTGTCACCTTTTACTTTGCAGTTTAGCTATTGTAGCTACCAATGGGGTAATAAGGGAAAGCAACCTGCTGTAGCTCTTCGCTAGCTCTGAGGTAACATAATTGCTTGGAAAGCAAAGGCAGTCTCGCTGAAAGTCAGCTTTTTATCGTTTTTATGACAGAGATACAGGCAGCCAGATCGAATATCAATAACGAAATCTTACTTATTTTATTTATGAACTGTCGCATTTGTGCATTACGTTAGAGTGGCATGGGACAGTAAGTAAGCAAAGACTGTTTTGAAGTCCACTGTGAATAATATCTTGCTAATTGGTGCTGATAGAGGCTCTTTCATGTTACAGATACCTTAGTTTTCACAGACTTACGGTGTATGGTTTTTTATGATAAGCAGTATTTATTTGTATTGGTACAGTGCATAATGTAATAACCTTGTCCATTATTTTACGTCAAGGGCAATTAATCATCAACAGACTATTCACTCATTATGTAAAATAGTCTGACAGTGAACAGATATTTACTGATTCCACACCTGTAGAATTCTACTGAGTCTGAGTTAAAGATGTCGTCAAACCAGGTTTGAAGTGTATTTTTGTCCAGAAAGATATTCTGTTGACGGTTATTCGGAAAGGAGCGAGAACGGAATAAATCTGAGAGTATAAGAGCACTAGAGTAACTGCATGAGAGAGGAATTTTTGAACAAAGTCCTGGATAGTTTTCTCCGTGAAATCATCAGAATGGTTCAAATGGCTCTGAGCACTATGCGACTTAACTTCTAAACTTAACTTAGAACTAATTAAACCTAACTAACCTAAGGAAACCACACACATCCATGCCCAAGGAAGGATTCGAACCTGCGACCGTAGTGGTCGCTCGGCTCTAGACTGTAGCGCCTAGACCCGCACGGCCACTCCGGCCGGAGAAATCATCAGAGGGAATTATCTTATAGTAGCAACACGTGACACGGTTTTGTATGTTTTTTTTTTTCGTTACACTGTTACAAAAAGATATCTCTTTGACTTTTGTTACATTGAATTAGGGCATGCAATACTACTCCCAACTTCTGAACCCTGCCTTGTAAATGAAAATGTCGCACGATGTTTAAATGGTCGCAGTTCATCACTTATGCCTGTCATTGAGTCTTCCTGAATGTGGGAAATCGTTCATGTCAGAACGATCTTTCTTGAAACAAGAAAATCTCTTTCTGACGCGTATTCCCAAAAGCACTCACTTCATACACAATTCAAAGATTCCGAGCTGACTTCGTTGTCTCTGCCAATCCTTTAAACCCACAGTGAATAATATTTCGCAAAATATAGACTTTTTTCACTTGCAACTTTCCTTTACAACTCTTGAACAACGTTCACAAATTTCAAGCATGCAAAATCCATTATGTAACTGCAAGATAAATACTAGAACTATAAAAAAGAAAATGACAGTTGATAATGTACTCATATCCCCGTGCCGCCTTCGCCTGGTTGGACAGCGTCTGGCGTAGGCGGCGGATGGCGTATGGCTGGGGGCCAGTGTCCAGTGGCCGTTGTAGCGAGAGGAAAGTCTCGAGCGTGATCTGTTCAGAGCTTGACGCAGCCACTAGCTGTTTGGTGCGTTAGACAGTGAAGCGAATTATCTTTGAGGTTCCATCAGATGTAACTTAAGCAGACACATAAAAAAAGATTTTATATCTGCATTGCGCGGCATTTACCACAAGACCACGAGAACATATAGATCTGTAGCAGCTCGCGAAGAATGACACCACTTTCTTCATGCACTTCTGCATCCTACGGCGTTGCCAAATCGTGCATATGGCCAGACAGAATTCTGAGGGGTGGCTCGTTATATTGGCCACCTTAACTGAACGACTCCGACTTAGTCTACATCTACATCTACATCCATACTCCGCAAGCCACCTGACGTGTTTGGCGGAGGGTACCTTGAGTACCTCTATCGGTTCTCCCTTCTATTCCAGTCTCGTATTGTTCGTGGAAAGAAGGATTGTCGGTATGCCTCTGTGTGGGCTCTAATCCCTCTGATTTTATCCTCATGGTCTTTTCGCGAGATATACGTAGGAGGGAGCAATATACTGCTTGACTCCTCGGTGACGGTATGTTCTCGAAACTTCAACAAAAAGCTCATACCGAGCTACTGAGCGTCTCTCCTGCAGAGTCTTCCACTGGAGTTTATCACCTCCGTAGCGCTTTCGCGATTACTAAATGATCCTGTAACGAAGCGCGCTGCTCTCCGTTGGAACTTCTCTCTCTCTTCTATCAACCCTATCTGGTACCGATCCCACACTGCTGAGCAGTATTCAAGCAGTATATTATGTTACTCTCGCATGTTCTACAACCTGCGGATTACCTCACCATGGGTCTACAGAAGAGACACAACATCTGATCCAGTCTAAAACTGGCTGTTCGTTGTTTGGTAGATCTCAGGCAGCGCCGTGCCTAGTACAGTCGTAATGACCAAATTAGCTCTGTTAACACAAAATTATAGCACATAATGGATCAAGAACATTCCTGTCAATTGATTGTTTGCATGAAGTAATATTTTGTGAGCCAGGAGGGGGCTGAGAGTGTTTTAGGTCTTTCGGGAGCACAGCTACCAGTAAACTAATAGTGTTGTTGCAATGCTAAAATAAGTTAAATTTTCTAAGATATATAACAAAGTACGATATCACACGAATGCTTAATCAGAACATGAGTGTATCAAGATACGAGACAAGTCAGTCTCTCTGCAAACATATTAAAATCTTCAACCATAAATTTAAGGAATAGTTCAAACAATACAATTTTTCTTTCTAATGCATAATATTCGTCTCATAACCGTTAAATTTACCACTGAGCTGTGTTAAGAAAAACAAATGCATTTTAAAAAGTATTTAGGAGTAGTATGTCCTTCAGAGAGGACAGTGAGAGCGACTTCATCCCGTTTCGGTAACTGGAGAATGGTTGTCCATGGCTGGTTATTGGTTTGACTATCTGCGACTCCTTACATTTCTCTTTCAGTCTCTCTTTCTCGTAACTGCACAGGATTCCCTGACTCTGCAGAGATAACAGCAGGTAAAGGATTGACACAATGTTTCGCAGTGTTATTGCTGCAGGCGTCCTTCGGCGGTATCTCTACTTCATCAATTCCCCTACATCCAAAGGATCTACAGTAATGCTCAGAAAAATAGCTTACATTATGTGGCCGAGGATATGTTCTGTATCAGTATCACTGTCCCCTTTTTATTTGTAGAATTTGGACATAACTGTTTAAAATATATCGGTTGACAGTGAGAAAGAGGATTTAACTATTAGCTTTATGACTGGACTGTTAAAATGGGGAAGGAAGAACATGGTGATTGATAAAAAGACATAAGATACACTGTGCGCATTCCAAAGACACAGATACCACGTAGTAGGAAGGAAACAAATCTGGGCGTTTGTCATAAAGCACTCTTATTCTTAAAACCCGCCCAAATAGCCACGTACATTAGCACGCCACTTTTGCAGATTTGGGTGGTATGCTGGCCTTACATCGAATCCACCTGGTGAATTAACCAGGATGACTGGTGTGTCACCAGTTTGGACGTGGTATTCAGGTGATTTCCCACATACGAATGATCGAATACTGGTCTGGTACGCACGTCCTACCCCAGTTACACGATTCACAAATATTTAGAAACAGTTCACGAACTTTCACATGACACGAGAGGAGTGGGGAAGTGACGGGGGCCACAGCATAGGTCCCTCGCCACTATCTGCCACTAACATTGCTAAATGCAATAATTAAAGCAAGCCAACCTCATGAAGGAACAGGATAAAGGCTATGAAAAAGGCGACTGTTGTTCCCAAAATATTGCAGTCTAACACATGGGAGCATAATTAAATGGGTTTTGCCAGTACAAGAGTACTAGATACTCATAACAGGCATGGTAAAGGCATAATAATAGACGCATTTTCATTTGCGTGTATTGCATTATGTTAATATTGGCATAAATCGGCTAAGTAATTTATGATAAGAGTAATGCAGAATGAAATTAACTGAAGACATGAGAAGCGAACAATCAGGACTCCTATATTAAAAAGGATCAAAACAAATTAGCAACTGAGGAGGAAACTAAGTCGAGAAAGTTTAGTATTTAGAGAAACAACAAATATTGTACCATAAGCTAAATGCAGATTCGGTGGATTGGAAACTATTTTTGTAGAATGCGTAGTGGAAAAATTTATGTGACTGTAATTTAATGAACATTTTTCATCCAAGAACTGTACTGAGAAATTGTGATATTATTTTTAATAATTGGTAAAGAAAAAGAAAAATTTTAGTCATCAACAGCTGGAAATAACCTATATTAACAAAATAGTAATGCTAACGTAACATTTAATAGGATTTTGGAGTTTGTATTGATGATATATCTAGGACATTGTTGAAGCCAAAACATTGAACCAACAGTCTTAGACATAAACGCGGTCGCCGGCAATCCGTCTGAGAAGGGTTAAACCAGAGGCTCAGACGTTTCTGCGGAGATCTGGGGTGCAAATTTCTCGACCTCCGCAATCGGGTGGAGAAATGTAGAGTTTCGCTGAATAGGTCAGGCCTGCACTACACGCAGGAAGCAGCTACAAGGGTAGCGGAGTATGGGTGCACATGTGGGTTTTTTAGGTAAGAGAGTTCCCTCCCTAGGCCCGATAAGACGCCTCCTGAGACGCGGCAAGGTAGGAGTAGGCAAAATGCAATAGTGAATAACAATATTAATGTGCTAATAGTAAACTGCAGGAACGTCTATAGAAAGGTCCCAGAACTGCACTCATTAATAAACGGTCACAATGCCCACGTAGTACTAGGGACAGAAAGTTGGCTGAAACCAGATGTAAACAGTAATGAAATTCTAAACTCAGATTGGAATGTATACCTCAGAGACAGGTTGGACAGTGAAGGGGGAGGCGTGTTCATAGCGATAAGTAGTGCAATAGTATCGAAGGAAATTGACGGAGATCCGAAATGTGAAGTAATTTGGGTGAAGGTCACGGTAAAACCAGGCTCAGACATGGTAATTGGATGTCTGTATAGGCCCCCTGGCTCAGCAGCTGTTGTGGCTGTGCACCTGAAGAATAATTTGGAAAATACTTCGAGTAGATTTCCCACCATGTTATAGTTCTGGGTGGAGATTTTAATTTGCCGGATATAGACTGGGAGACTCAAACGTTTATAACGGGTGGCAGGGAGAAAGAATCCAGTGAAATTTTGTTTTAAGTGCATTATCTGAAAACTACCTTGAGCAGTTAAACAGAGAACCGACTTGTGGCGATAACATTTTAGACCTTCTGGTGACAAACAGACCCGAACTATTTGAAACAGTTAACCCAGAACAGGGAATCAGCGATCATAAAGCGGTTACTGCATCGATGATTTCAGCCGTAAATACAAATATTAAAAAAGGTAGGTAGATTTTTCTGTTTAGAAAAAGTGACAAAAAGCAGATTTCAGAGTACCTGATGGCTCAACACAAAAGTTTTTTCTCGATTTCAGATAGTGTTGAGGATCAGTGGACAAAATTCAAAATCGTACACTATGCGTTAGATGAGTATGTACCAAGCAAGATCGTAAAAGATGGAAAAGAGCCACCGTGGTACAACAACCGAGTTATAAAACTGTTACGGAAGCAAAGGGAACTTCACAGCAAACATAAACATAGCCAAAGCCTTGCAGACAAACAAAAATTACACGAAGCGAAATGTAGTGTGAGGAGGGCTATGCGAGAGGCGTTCAATGAATTCGGAAGTAAAGTTCTATGTACTAACTTGGCAGAAAATCCTAAGAAATTTTGGTCTTATGTCAAAGCAGTAGGTGGATCAAAACAAAATGTCCAGACACCCTGTCACCAAAATGGTACTGAAACAGAGGATGACAGACTAAAGGCCGAAATACTAAATGTCATTTTCCAAAGCTGTTTCACAGAGGAAGACTGCACTGTAGTTTCTTCTCTAGATTGTCGCACATATGACAAAATGGTAGACAACGCAATAGACGACAGAGGGATAGAGAAACAATTAAAATCGCTCAAAAGAGGAAAGGCCGCTGGACCTGATAGGATACCAGTCCGATTTTACACAGAGTACGCGAAGGAACCTGCCCCCTTCTTGCAGCGGTGTACCGTAGCGCTCTAGAAGAGCGTAGCGTTCCAAAGGATTGGAAAAGGGCACAGGTCATCCCCGTTTTCAAGAAGGAACGTCAAACAGATGTGCAGAACTATAGACCTATATCTCTAACGTCGATCAGTTGTAGAATTTTGGAACACGTATTATGTTCGAGTATAATGACTTTTCTGGAGATTAGAAATCTACTCTGTAGGAATCAGCATGGGTCTCGAAAAAGACGATTGTGTGAAACCCAGCTCGCGCTATTCGTCCACGAGACTCAGAGGGCCATAGGCACGGGTTCCCAGGTAGATGCCGTGTTTCTTGACTTCCGCAATGCGTTCGATACAGTTCCCCACAGTCGTGTAATGAAAAAAGTAAGAGCATAATGACTATCAGACCAATTGTGTGATTGGATTGAAGATTTCCTAGATAACAGAACGCAGCATGTCATTCTCAATGGAGAGAAGTCTACGGCAGGTCTGCGGCAGGAGAGTGTCGTAGGACCGTTGCTATTCACAATATACGTAAATGACCTTGTGGATGACATCGTAAGTTCACTGAGGATTTTTGCGGATGATGCTGTGGTATATCGAGAGTTTGTAACAATGGAAAATTGTACTGAAATGCAGGAGGATCTGCAGCGAATTGGCGCATGGTGCAGGGAATGGCAATTGAATATCAATGGAGACAAGTGTAATGTGCTGCGAATACATAGAAAGAAAGATCCCTTATCATTTAGCTAGAATATAGCAGGTCAGCAACTGGATGCAGTTAATTCCATAAATTATCTGGGAGTACGCATTAGGAGTGATTTAAAATGGAATGATCATATAAAGTTGATCGTCGGTAAAGCAGTTGCCAGACTGAGATTCATTGGAAGAGTCCTAAGGAAATGCAAGCCGAAAACAAAGGGAGTAGGTTACAGTACGCAGTTTTACACAAGGATTGTGCTCAGAATCTACAATGTTTTTGTGTCCCTTATTATTCGTCGGCGCGTTTTTATGATACAAAAAAACCTTATCAACTGTGTTTCATTGATATTATGGAGAACGTGCAACTGATACAATTGATCTGCGTAGCTACGTAGGTCCCTACATTAGTAATAGTCTTCAGTTTGAAGCCCTTGATGCAGTTCTCCATGCTAGCCTATCCCGCAAAAGTCTCATGTTTGAAGAAGTATTGCAACTGACATGCTTTTGATCCTACTTACTGTAGTGAAATTTTGGCCTTTTCCCCTCTCCCCCCTCCTGTCCCCTCCATTAGCATATATATTATCTATTCCTTGATGCCTCATATTGTGCACTACCAACTTCTCTTTTGATGAACCTACGCCATAAAGATGTTTTCTTCCTGTTTCAATTCAGCACTCTTTCATTGGTTATCCGATCTAGCCACATAATAAATATCGTTCTTCTCCAACACTGCCTTACAAAATCTATTCACTTCTATATGATGTTACAATAGGTACAAATACTTTCTAAAGGATTTTTCCACTCTGGAGTTAATATCATTACTTCTGTCATAGTTGCCTTCCTATCGAAATAGCAAATCTCATCAAAGTCATCTACTTTTAGTGTTTCATTTCTTGATCTAATTCTCTCGGAATCATCTGATTTACTTTTGACATTTACCTTTATAATCTCTTTCCAAGACACTATCCATTCCTTTCAACTCATCTTCCAAGCCATTAATCCTCTGACAGAATTACATTGTCATCGGCAAACCAATTTCTCTCTTTCATCCCTGAACTTTATATCCCTTTCTGCATGCTCTATTTACTGACTGAATGACATCAGGAATAAGCCACAACTTTGTCTCACTTCTGTTTCAATTACTACCTTTTACGTCCTTCAGCTCTCAGAACTAAAGCCGTGTTTCAGTAAAAATTGTAGTTAATATTCACTCCCTGTAATTTATTTCGGTAAGTTCAGATTTGTAAGGAGTTAATTCCAGTTAATTGTTTTTCAGTCTGCTGCAACCCTCAACCAACCCAGAATTGTAGCACTGTAATTACCTGACGAAGTGGTGGCGTGTGTTGAGTTGGCGGATGATTAATTCATTAATAACAGTAATAGTATTCATTTTTCAATGATTATGGAATATGAGACATCTCACTAAATGTTTGAATGTCACTGTTTTCTTTTCTATTCATTGCGCTGTATTGCAACAGCCTTAATTTAATTTCAAACTATTTGCTACAAATATCTACCGCATTTGAAGGACCCGAGTATATGAGCACTCTCAAATCTATGCTATTTCTGTTTGAAGTTTATACCATAGCAGCTGACCGGTATGAGCCACGCACGCCCGCGAATAGTCAGAAGACAATTAATGAAATATTCCTCCTCTCTCTCATCCTCTAACCGCTCAGTACCCACGCAACTTAGCCCTTCGCCCCTGCGGTAAGCGGCCCATCTTACGTAGCTCACGGCAGAATTCACAAACGCCAAAAAATGAGCACATCTTAAAATATTGTTGTCTGAGAGTTTTTGTTACTGAAAAGCAAAACTACACTCTTAAGAATCTCTTAACATCAACTGAGGACATTTTGTGTTCGTCTGTTAGTAACTACACTCCTGGAAATTGAAATAAGAACACAGTGAATTCATTGTCCCAGGAAGGGGAAACTTTATTGACACATTCCTGGGGTCAGATACATCACATGATCACACTGACAGAACCACAGGCACATAGACACAGGCAACAGAGCATGCACAATGTCGGCACTACTACAGTGTATATCCACCTTTCGCAGCAATGCAGGCTGCTATTCTCCCATGGAGACGATCCTAGAGATGCTGGATGTAGTCCTGTGGAACGGCTTGCCATGCCATTTCCACCTGGCGCCTCAGTTGGACCAGCGTTCGTGCTGGACGTGCAGACTGCGTGAGACGACGCTTCATCCAGTCCCAAACATGCTCAATGGGGGACAGATCCGGAGATCTTGCTGGCCAGGGTAGTTGACTTACACCTTCTAGAGCACGTTGGGTGGCACGGGATACATGCGGACGTGCATTGTCCTGTTGGAACAGCAAGTTCCCTTGCCGGTCTAGGAATGGTAGAACGATGGGTTCGATGACGGTTTGGATGTACCGTGCACTATTCAGTGTCCCCTCGACGATCACCAGAGGTGTACGGCCAGTGTAGGAGATCGCTCCCCACACCATGATGCCGGGTGTTGGCCCTGTGTGCCTCGGTCGTATGCAGTCCTGATTGTGATGCTCACCTGCACGGCGCCAAACACGCATACGACCATCATTGGCACCAAGGCAGAAGCGACTCTCATCGCTGAAGACTACACGTCTCCATTCGTCCCTCCATTCACGCCTGTCGCGACACCACTGGAGGCGGGCTGCACGATGTTGGGGCGTGAGTGGAAGACGGCCTAACGGTGTGTGGGACCGTAGCCCAGCTTCATGGAGACGGTTGCGAATGGTCCTCGCCGATACCCCAGGAGCAACAGTGTCCCTAATTTGCTGGGAAGTGGCGGTGCCGTCCCCTACGGCACTGCGTAGGATCCTACGGTCTTGGCGTGCATCCGTGCGTCGCTGCGGTCCGGTCCCAGGTCGACGGGCACGTGCACCTTCCGCCGACCACTGGCGACAACATCGATGTACTGTGGAGACCTCACGCCCCACGTGTTGAGCAATTCGGCGGTACGTCCACCCGGCCCACTATACGCCCTCGCTCAAAGTCCGTCAACTGCACATACGGTTCACGTCCACGCTGTCGCGGCATGCTACCAGTGTTAAAGACTGCGATGGAGCTCCGTATGCCACGGCAAACTGGCTGACACTGACGGCGGCGGTGCACAAATGCTGCGCAGCTAGCGCCATTCGACGGCCAACACCGCGGTTCCTGGTGTGTCCGCTGTGCCGTGTGTGTGATCATTGCTTGTACAGCCCTCTCGCAGTGTCCGGAGCAAGTATGGTGGGTCTGACACACCGGTGTCAATGTCTTCTTTTTTCCATTTCCAGGAGTGTATATGCACATTTCTATACAATACGCCTGAGAGCCGCGGGCTGCATTAACACGGGCCGCGGTTTGATGACCAGTTTTAGGGTAAATCGTAGTGTCAGTATCGCCTCGAGTGTTCATTTCTTCTGGAACCCAAATTAATCCTTTCCCAGGTCGGCTTATAAAAGATATCCCATTCTTCTATAGATAATCTGTAGTAATATTATGCAATCAAGACCTATTCAACTGATGCCGGCCGCGGTGGCCGTGCGGTTCTAGGCGCTGTAGTCCGGAACCCCTCGGCTGCTACGGTCGCAGGTGAGAATGCTGCCTCGGGCATGGATGTGTGTGATGCCCTTAGGTTATTTAGGTTTAAGTAGGTCTAAGTTCTAGGGGACTGATGACCTCATCCTTTTCACCGTCCCTACGTAGTGGCACATGAGCTGTATTGACAGTCGATTTCATTGTCAAGAAGCAGAGTGGTTATCAAAGAATCCTCCGTGTCAGCCGATAGGCTAAAATTAATTTACCCCGGTGCATCTCTGAAATGGACATGCTCTAAAGGATTAAATGCAAGAGTTTCAACCAGCTGAGCAGACGCGCAATATTGTCCATAACGAGAAATTCTGAACCCTCTGCACCTCTGAAAAGTAACATGTGGTTGTAGTATCTTATCTCATTACCTACCGTCGTTTACGGTATTCTTCACATCAGCAACAAATTTGTCAATCACCGTACACCCATCTAACATTAAGCCTATCCACACCAGAAGCTCACTATTGCCAAAGTGAAGTCCTTCCTCGAAGTTCTTGTTATTATCACATCTACAATTTTTCCTCCTGGATAAAATTCTAAGAGACTCAATTGTCAGTAGTACCCACCACGAACAAATATTTCACTTTGATAGATACTTGCAAAATGAGTACCGACAGATGTGAAAAAAAAAGTTCAAATGTGAATTCCTATGGGACCAAACTGCTGAGGTCATCGCTCCCTAGACTTACACACGACTTAAACTAACTTATGCTAAGAACAACACACACACCCGTGCCCGAGGGAGGACTCGAACCTCCGGCGAGAAGGGCCGCGCAATTAGTGATATGGCGCCTCTAACCGCGACAGATGTGAGAATTCCTCAAAAATAATGAACCATCTGAATGTGGTAGAACAACGTGTATAATTACTACATACTGGAGATAATTCATCGTATCACTGATCCATCGAAAACAGTTTTATATTAACTACTCGCTACTATACGTTGTTCTATTAACCCCTCACGCGTTCCCCCAAAGACCTATGGACCTTGCGAGGTAGGGTGGCTTGCAGGCCTAAACGATACAGATAGCCCTACCATAGGTGCATCCACAGAGGCGAGGTATTTGTGGAGAGGTCACACAAGCATGTAGTTACTGAAGAGATGCCGCACTAGCCAACATAGCCCTTACTCTACGTGTACTTCAATCAGCTGAAACCAAACGTAACCACAGTCATTTTATGTATGGCCCAATTGCATCGTCTTGTGTAAAAAATTCCTGAAGCAGAATAGTTGTGCCTGTTGTGTGTTCTCCAAAACGGATAATGAAATTACTACCAGTTTGCCAGATGTATTGTCTGTTGCAGTCATCACAAAAAACTTCGTAAACACCAGAATTTGAGTATTTGTTCTTATAGCTACAGGAGGAGGAGATTACTGTTTAACGTCCCGTCGACAACGAGGTCATTAGAGACGGAGCGCAAGCTCGGATTAGGGAAGAATGGGGAAGAAAATCTGTCGTGCCCTTTCTAAGAAAGCATCTGGGCGTTTGCCTGAAGCGATTTAGGGAAATCACGGAAAACCTAAATCAGGATGGCCGGACGCGGGACTGAACCGTCGTCCTCCCGAATGCGAGTCCAGTGTGCTAACCACTGCGCTTATAGCTACAGGTACTGCTTATATTACATCATTATTTGGCCAACACCTTATGGAAAATAATCGTTCTAAAGGGCCTGTCCAAAATAATTTAAATATTTTGTGTACTGTTCGAAGGTACACTACGTCATTCGTAACACCAGAGGCATTACAATATTGTATTTATCCGCCTATACCGGGCAGTGCCGTTCAATTAAACTGTCCTTCCCTAAAGGGAAATTACGTACTGTGTGTACGAATACAAGTATGATGCAGGAACAGCGACATATGGGAGTTTGGGTCTGGCAAGAATAACCAAAGCGGTTAAGGCGACTGCCCACGTAAAGTGGGAAATGCGGGTTCGAGTCCACGTCCGACACAAATTTTCACTGTCTTAATTCTCTTATATAGCTAATGGTTGTTCGTATTCGCAACCGAGAATACATGTCACCCTTGAGAAAATTTAGAGTTTCGCACAAGACAAGAACCAGTCGTCCTTACAACATGAGCAACTGGACTTTGGAGAGAAACTTATGATCTTTTCGATGACTTGTTACAGAACATTCCTGAGCTTGTTCACTGTCCTATTTTATCTTTATGGTATATCTTGCATATTTTTTACTTATTGGGTTCTACCTCATTTTATTGTTTGGCTACGTGATCTATAGATTGTATATCGTGCTTGAAATTATACCTATTTTCCAATTACTGGTCATTTTGGTTATTTCTGGCCATTTGTATATCTTTTCTGCGATGAAATTCCATGCCTACTATTTTTAAGTAGTATATTTCGGCGGCTGGTATACTTTTTCTTCTTTGAGGTTCCATGTCAAATACGTTTAAAGCTGCATACTTTGCTTTTTTTTCACCGATCTTCATATGTCCATCGGGCCGAGTCGCCACTACAACATAGGCGGGACGTCTGCATTACCACACACAAATCTCCATAGCGACCGATAACGTCCGCCTGTCGCCATTACACCTTTGGTATACTGCCTGCTTACCGCGGATGTACAACTTCGATAACTTCACGCCTCCTCCATGACAATCATATTACCTGCGAACGTGTTCCTATTGTTTGTTTTGTATTTCCACATACTTCCCACTTTGGGCACCTATTGTTCCCATAACCGATTGTTATTGGTTTCTATATTTTTATCATTTTTGCTGATTAACTTCTACTCATAGCAGTTAATGCTGATGTTCAAATGGCTCTGAGCACTATGGGACTCAACATCTGAGGTCATCAGTCCCCTAGAACTTAGAACTACTTAAACCTAACCAACCTAAGGACGCCACACACATCCATGCCCGAGGCAGGATTCCAACCTGTGACCGTAGCGGTCGCACGATTCCAGACTGTAGCACATAGAACCGCTCGGCCACCCCGGCCGGCTAATGCTGATGCTGATGTATTATTTTTATTGTTTGTTGTCAGATTTATAATTCAAATGTTTGACACGTTTCTAACTTACGTTTCGCCTCATTGGCTCTCTCCGATGTCAGAGCATAGCGTATTCACTCTGTTCAGCAGTCAACGTTTGTGTGTTTGAACATATAGTTCGTGCGCCCCTCGCCGCCTTGGAATATACCTCTCCTAAGAGGAGTCAGGCTCTGTCTCTGCCGACCGTAAGTGGACGAGCGGTTCTAGGCGCTACAGTCTGGAACCGCGCGACTGCTACGGTCGCAGGTTCGAATCCTGCCTCGGGCATGAATGTGTGTGATGTCCTTAGGTTAGTTAGGTTTAAATAGTTCTAAGTTCTAGGGGACTGATGACCTAAGACGTTAAGTCCCATAGTGCTCAGAGACATTTTTTTCTTTATCTCTGGTGTTTCGGCAGAGGTTTGCAATATCGTGTTTGCAATATATAGTTGGAGTCATCTCAAACAAATACTGCTCATCAAGTCTCTCATGATACTCCCAGTGTCGACGGAAATCGACAGTTTCCCTACTGCAAAAAAAATATTTTTAAAGCGCAATTTTACATGCCCATTAGATAGTGCGGTCCCAGTCTTCTCCAGTGCGATATTTGTTTTATTAATGTGTAGAGAGAGAGAGAGAGAGAGAGAGAGAGATAGAGAGAGAGAGAGAGAGAGAGAGAGAGAGAGAGAGAGAGAGAGAGAGAGAGAGAGAGAGAGAGAGAGACCAAGAATACACCAGTACTCCAGCAGCGCTGCTGCTGCATGGTGGCAGCTGTTAAGTGTGGGCCAAGAAGGTCTGCAGTACTAGTTTGTTATTCATGTTTTAATGCCCCTGTTAATACATACTGATAAAAATACCGCACTAGAGCAATCTGGGACCACTCTACCGAATAAGCACGAAAAATTCTGTTTTAAAAATTATTTTGTTTGTAACTGGAAATAAACCAGCTACTTCCGTCGAGGCTGGTTGGTTGGGTGTGGGATTGAAGGGACCAGACTGCTAAGGTCATCGGTCCCTTGTTCCACGATAAAATCACACGAAATAAAAACTGTCAGTCGTTAAAAACGGAGAACTGAGAGAAGGGACGACACAATACAAGAAAGGCAGACAAAGACCAGACAAACGGAACTAAAATCGCACCGAGTGTGAAGGTGGTTGGCCGACCATGAAAATAAGGAAAAGCCAACCACCAAATGACATTAAAACCCACAGTTTAAAACCACAGGCCAAAGGCCCAAGTCAATACAGGAAATAAAAGGACAAACACTCAAATCATACGATAAAAACCCCCTGCCCGAATAAAACTCAACACGAGGTCCGCCATAGCATCGTCATCACATAAAAGGGCAGGGAGGGTATCAGGCAGCGCAAACGTCTGCCTGAGTCCTGTTAAAAGCGGGCAGTCCACCAAAATGTGGACCACCGTCAGAGCTGCCCCGCAGCGACATAGCGGTGGGTCCTCCCGGCGCAACAAATGGCCGTGCGTCAGCCACGTGTGGCCAACGCGCAGCCGGCAGAGGACGACAGAGTCCTTCCGAGAGGCCAGCATGGAGGAGCGCAACACACGGGTCGTCTCCTTCACCGCCCGAAGTTTGTTGGGCGTGGGCAGGGTGCGCCACTCGTCACCCCATGCACCAAGCACTTTCTGGCGCAAAAGCGACAGGAGATCACACTCCATAAGGCCGAGTTCCAGAGCCGGTGAACTCACTGCCTGTTTAGCCAGCGTGTCAACCCGCTCATTGCCCGGGATGCCGACATGACCTGGGGTCCAAACAAAGACCACGGAGCGGCCGCAACGGGCAAGAGCATGGAGCGACTCGTGGATGGCCATCACCAGACGGGAACGAGGAAAGCACTGGTCAAGAGCTCGTAAACCACTCAGGGAGTCACTACAGATGACAAAGGACTCACCTGAGCGGGAGCGGATATACTCTAGGGCGCGATAGATGGCAACCAACTCGGCAGTGTATACACTGTTCCCGGGTGCCAGCGACCGTTGCTCACAATGATCCTCTAGAGTAAGAGCGTAACCAGTGCGACCAGAGACCATCGAACCGTCGGTATAGGTCACGGCAGATCCGGGAAACTCGGCAAGGAGAGCAACAAAGCGGCGGCGGAGGGCCGGAGGAGGGACCGAGTCTTTCGGACCCTGTGCCAAATCCAGCCGAATGCATGGTCGGCGCACACACCAAGGGGGCAGACGGAGATTGGCCCGGAAAACAGGCGGGA
This sequence comes from Schistocerca gregaria, assembly GCF_023897955.1. Classification (NCBI taxonomy): domain Eukaryota; kingdom Metazoa; phylum Arthropoda; class Insecta; order Orthoptera; family Acrididae; genus Schistocerca; species Schistocerca gregaria. Next base: position 647,912,121 of record NC_064931.1, on the reverse strand, counting down.
GAGGAAAAAACTCAATCCCACACAGTAGAGCCCGGATGCGAACCGCAATCGTACACCCCGACCGGGGCCGCCTGTCTGGAAGATGGACGATCGAGTGCGGGAACAGGAGACGGTAGTTGGGATGCCCTGGCAAGCTACAAACGTGGGCAGCATAAGCGGCCAGAAGTCGGTCGCGCCGGATCCGCAATGGAGGAACACCAGCCTCCACAAGTAAGCTGTCAACAGGGCTTGTCCGAAATGCTCCTGTGGCGAGTCGGATCCCGCAGTGATGGATGGGATCCAGCAATTGCAACGCTGATGGCGACGCCGAACCATAAGCCACACACCCATAATCAAGGCGGGACTGGATCAGCGCTTGATACAGCCGGAGAAGGGTGGACCGATCGGCACCCCATCCGGTGTGGCTAAGGCAACGGAGAGCGTTTAAATGCCGCCAGCATGTTTGTTTAAGCTGCCTAATATGAGGCAGCCAAGTCAACCGGGCATCAAATACCAGTCCCAAGAACCGATGCGTCTCTACCACAGCAAGAGGTTCACCGTCAAGGTAAAGGCGTGGCTCAGGGTGAACCGTGCGACGCCGGCAGAAATGCACAACGCAGGTCTTAGCGGCCGAAAACTGGAAGCCGTGCGCTACAGCCCACGACTGCGCCTTGCGGATAGCGCCCTGCAGCTGGCGCTCAGCAACTGCAATGCTAGCGGAGCTGTAGTAGAGGCAGAAATCGTCTGCATACAACGAAGCTGCGACGGACGATCCCACCGCCTCAGCGAGCCCATTGATCGCAATTAAAAACAGGGAGACACTGAGGACAGACCCCTGTGGGACCCCGTTCTCCTGGACCCGGGAGGAACTATGGGACGCAGCAACTTGCACGCGGAAGGAACGAGACGACAGAAAATTCTGAATAAAAATCGGGAGCGGGCCCCTAAGACCCCACCCATGAAGTGTGGCCAGGATGTGATATCGCCAAGTCGTATCGTACGCCTTCCGCATGTCGAAGAAGACGGCAACCAGATGTTGGCGGCGTGCAAAGGCTGTACGGACGGCAGACTCTAGGGAGACCAGATTATCGACGGCAGAGCGGCCTTTGCGGAACCCACCCTGAGACGGAGCCAGAAGGCCTCGAGACTCGAGGAGCCAACTCAACCTCCGGCTCACCATACGTTCTAGCAACTTGCAAAGAACGTTGGTGAGGCTTATGGGGCGGTAGCTGTCCACCTCCAGCGGGTTCTTGCCAGGTTTCAACACGGGGAGGACGATGCTTTCTCGCCATTGAGACGGGAACACACCCTCAACCCAGATGCGGTTGAAAACATCTAGGAGGCGTCGCTTGCAATTCACAGAGGTGTTTCAGCATCTGGCTGTGGATGCGGTCTGGCCCAGGAGCCGTATCAGGGCAAGCAGATAGGGCACTCTGGAATTCCCAGTCGCTGAAAGGAGCATTGTACCACTCCGCGTGGCGCGTGTGAAAGGAAAGCCTCCAACTTTCCAACCGCTCTTTCCGGGAGCGGAAGGCCAGTGGGTAATTCGTAGATGCGGAACACTGAGCAAAATGCGCTGCTAACCGGTCCGCAATCGTGTCGGAGTCAGTACACACCACTCCATTCAGCGAAAGCCCAGGGACAGAGACAGGCGGCCGATAGCCATGGAGTCGCCTAATCTTAGCCCAAACCTGCGATGCAGAGGTACGGACGCCAATGGTAGAAACGTACGGTTCCCAGCACTCCTGCTTCCGTTGGCGAATAAGGCGTCGGGCACGGGTACGGAGCTGTTTAAAAACGATGAGGTTCTCCAAGGACGGGTGCCGCTTATGGCGTTGAAGAGCCCGCCGGCGATCTCTAATCGCCTCTGCGATCTCGGGCGCCCACCAAGGCACAGTCCTCCTCCGAGGGGACCCGGATGAACAGGGAATCGCAGATGCCGCCGCAGAAACGATGCCGGTGGTGACCGACTGAACCACCGCATCAATGGTGTCAGGGGAAGGAGGTGCGATAGAGGCGAGAGAGGAGAACAAGCCCCAATCAGCCTTATTCAGAGCCTATCTGGAGGGGCGTTCAGAAGAGTGACGCTGTGGTAGTGACAGAAAGATGGGGAAATGGTCACTACCACATAAGTCGTCATGGACACTCCAGTGGATGGATGGTGAAAGTCCGGGGCTGCAGATAGAAAGGTCGATGGCCGAAAATGTGCCATGGACGACGCTGAAATGTGTCGGCTCTCCCGTGTTTAAGAGGCAGAGGTCAAGCTGCGAGAGAAGAGTCTCGACATCTCTACCCCGGCCAGTAATCGCGGCGCTACCCCACAGGGGGTTATGGGCGTTAAAGTCCGTCGAGGCTGGGAGTCACATGAGGGACGTCATGAGCAGTATTTGTTTGCGATGACTCCAGCTACACATCGCAGAAATGAAAATGCAGTTATCAACCGAAATACCAGAGGAAAAGCGCCTGACGACTCTTAGACCCATCTTTTCACTAATTTTGTTTTGTTTCATTCTATTGGTCTCTAACTTTCATTATTTCTGTGTCCCTATCAGTTGAAACATATGTATTTCAGATATTTTGTTCCCAAAATCTAAATTACTAAAAATTTATTTATTCTCACCATGGGCCGCACTATAAATGTTTCGTCAAACTATCTCCAGTATACTGTGCATTTCAAACTATCTGACTCCAGCTCCTTTTCCTAGAGTACGCCATAAGTAAACATTTCATTAGTCAATAACAACAAGGCGTTTAAACACGTTTGCACAGAACAAATATCTACCTTATGGATAAGCCCCTGAAAAATTTCATAATAACGATGTTGCATAGGAACATTTTACGGATTTTTGGGAGTCCATAAATCAGGTGTTCAAATATGTTCTGACGAGTTTTATTAAATGACGAATTCCTTTATCATACAGATGGTGTCTCCATGGGTAGGCGCTTGTAGCCAGTTTGTTTATGGAGAACTTCGAAGAAAACTAGCTGTAATCTGCTAATTTAAAACCCACATTGTATTGAAAAGACGGTGACATATTTGTAGTGTCTCACCATCGTGAAGACGAAGTACAGGAATTTTTAAACCACCTAAATACCGTCCATGGAAATATTCAGTTTACAACGGAGCCCAAAAACGAGTGATGTCATTTTTGGATGTTTTGGTGTGCCGGAAAGATGATGGCGTCTTGGGACATCATGTCTGTTCGAAGCCGAACCACACAGACTTGCATTTACATGAAAATAGTTGCCACTACCCTTCCCAGACGATGGGTGTCCTCAGAACTTCACAGCGCATGTAGTTTCGCTGATGAGAGCAGTCCGCAGGGTGAGATTCTACACTTAAATGAAGTTTTTTGAAGGAGCCAGGCGCTCTCCGAAACATACGTAAAGGCACAGTGGGTAAAACCTAGGGTTTACTTACAGAATGAGGGAGATGACCAAGAGAGAGACTTAACTCCATGGTTTTCCTGCCATATGTGGGAAGCCTGTCGTCATAAATAGGTAGGACCATCACCAAGTACAAATGTGTTTTCTTCGCCTTCCACCAAATGCAGCAGCTTTTTCCATCGAAGGTAACTTTATGCTCCACTAGAGGTACACCTGATTCTTACAGCCCAATATGTCGGCACTATATAGACACCAGTCACACTGTGCTATACGACAATGTCGAAATTCTAACGCGGACCTGGTGTTTTTCAGACAGTTATGAAGGAAGCAATAAAGTCTCAATGACGTCGCAACAGTACAGTTCCTAATGGTACACAGGAATTCCATCATAGATCAACAGTATAACTACAGATTAAATTTAAGCACAGTTTCCTGACACCGAACGACTTCTTTGGTACTTTTGTATCCGTGGTCGGATGCGCAGTGACATGGTCCGCGGGATTAAAAATCACGGAGTGAGTGACGCAGATTTCAGTCTGTAGGCTCACTTGGAAAATGCAGGAATATATATCATGTGAAGGAACAGGGTTCCTGCCGCTGCACACACGAAATCTAACGTACGATTATAAGGGACTGGATAGCACCTTGATTAGAGATCAGAAAGTGAAAATAGTACAACAAAATTGATGTAATGTAGTCGAATTAAATGAGGAAATGCTGAGCTGAATATATTAGGAATTGACACACAAAGTCGGAGACGAGATTTGCTATTTGGGCAGTGAAATTGCTGACAATGGCCAGAGTGTGTAGGATATAAAATGCAGACTGGCTATTGTAAGAAATGCACTTATGAAAAATGGAAATTTGTTAACATCTAATATCAATTTAAGTGTTAGGAAGCATTTTCTGCAGGTATTTGTCTTGGGTATAGCTTTGAACGGAAGTGAAACGTTGACAATAAGAGAATCAAACAAGAAGGGAATATAAACTTTTGAAATGCGGTGCTATAGAAGATTACTGAAGATTAGGTATGTAGATCGAATAATGAGGTACAGAAATTGAGGAAAAACATTAATAGCTCAACTTGACTAAAAGAAGGCTTCCGATGATAAGCCACATCTTGAAGCATGAATAGTTCAAAATTACACTTTATTAAAGGCATTTTCAAATAAATTCTCAGCAGGTGTCCTTAGCCTCGTTAAATACTTGATATCTTCGAAGCAATGACTGTCGAACACTGACGCAAGTGGTACAATTCTATTTCACGTCCTGAAATGAATAATAGATTTTGACAATCAGCTTACGTCTTATTGCAATGGGAGTAATGCACACTGCACTTTTAACAAGAAAAAAAAATTGAGGACGCGGATGAAGTACAAAGCATCCAAGTCGTGCACAACCTTCCGCATTCTCCGTAAAGGACGGTCAGTAGTACCCAGGTATAAACAGTTCCACGTGGGCACCTTCTGGCTCGCTACAACAAGGACTGGGAAATTTGGAAGATCCTTACACGAATGGGAACTTGTGTCGGCAGGGCTAAGTCATCGCTTAAGTTATGGGGCTTCACAGGACAGTAAATGCAAGTGTGGCCCAGAGCAACCTGCGATATATGCCAATGCTGCCAGTTCTCATGCATAGAACAAGATGTATTGCTTGTCAGTAACATTGCCCGAGGTGTGGCTCGGGTTCTGTAGAAATGTTATCTGGATGTAGATTTGGTCAACTCCTTTGTCTTTTTTTTGTAATTTATATACGCAGAACTATGGTGGTTGTGTAATGTATATATTTGTGTATATTTAGCATGCTTCCGACAAGAGTAAGCGAAACACTGAAATTATGGTGCTCCATCATACAGGAACCCATGGAACAACCATTGATGGTGTGCACAGGACTCAATCACACGCAAACAGCTGTACAGTTAAATATAAGAAATGAATGGCAATGTATTCATGATACGTTCCTGGGAAAATACACTGTGCAGACCCTTAGAAACTTTCTTGCAATACATTCTGGGATTTGGTGTGCAGCACACGAAACCAACTAAAACACATTGTCAGTAAAAGATGATAAGGATGTAACATTTAACAGGATAATAAGGAGTCATAGGAAAGTATAATGAACAAATTTTCAGCACAATATTCTTTAATACTTTCCAATCATATATATTTTCGCTACGACAGTAAATACATCCACAAGAACAACAGTTAACAATAAAAAGAGGTATTTACCACTAACAGTAATTAGGTGCACTCTACTTATTACTAGCCGTCAACTATACAGTTGAAAACAATAACTTAACACATATGTACAAATTGATTTTCTAAAACATAAAATCTTTTCTTGAATGTGAGGAAAAGGAATTGTTTGTGACAATCCTTTACTGCATTCCGTAATGCGATTTAAAAGCCGCCACCATTGCAGCCAGTTTTCCTATCTACAAATGTGGTTGCGTGCACTTTCGGAAGCTATACCGTGCAATGGATGACAGTGCTACTTTTAAGAAAAAAACAGTCTAACCATAACAGACGAGGAACGATAGCTACTTAACGTGTACATCAAGCGAACTGATAACACTGTGACACACACACACACACACACACACACACACACACACACACACACACACACACACACACACACCATTCCCTGTAGCTTACAGCAAACGCCTATCGAGTATTTTGTTGTCTTCACAGTTTAGTTCAGTCAACGATCAGTCGAACCACCAGTATTTATCACAGTTAAGGACGATGCAGGTGAAATGTAATACTTTTCTGATATACCTAACCTACGAGTCTTTAAACACTAAGAGTACTTTGGTACGAAAGAGTGTAAGTTATTTTAGGACGATCGATTATGCAGAAATAGCCACACATAGTATTCGATAAATCTCTTAGTCTTGAGCAATCCAAAACGATAGGAAACATTTTTGCAAAAAGAAAATAAAAATCATCGAAGACGGACAGTATGAAACCGAAGTGGGACCATTTAAAAGTTCGCCGCATACATGAATTCAGTCTCTACGGAGGAGGACTGAGAAAAGGGCGTGTGAAGCCCGTACAGCCGCTAGGACAGCTAAGGTTGTTGGGTAGGCTACAGGTCCAGGTGGGCGCCACCAGCTCACGTCCGGTACAGCAGAGCCAATGCCGGGTGCAGCACTGCCACCAGCGCCAGGGACAGCTCCACCAGCAGCGCCGTTGGACCCACAGACGCACTCCCACCGTCTGCTCCGCATACCTTGGCGAATTTCTCGCAGTGGCCCTATAACATGCACACGTTCATCAAATTCATTCATATTTTCTCTCTCTCTCTCTCTCTCTCTCTCTCTCTCTCTCTCTCTCTCTCATATAAAGCCAACCGAACATCAGTTTGGTACTTTTCACTTCAACACACATTAAATTACGAATTTTTTTTCTTCAGGGGCACGAAAAGGAAGAAGTGGTTGGGAAGGGAGTGAGACAGGGTTGTAGCCTCTCCCCAATGTTATTCAATCTGTATATTGAGCAAGCAGCAAAGGAAACGAAAGAAAAATTTGGAGTAGGTATTAAAATCCATGGAGACGAAATAAAAAACTGAGGTTCGCCGATGACATTGTAATTCTGTCAAAGACAGCAGAGGACTTGGAAGAGCAGTTAAACGGAATGGACAGTGTCATGAAAGGAAGTTATAAGATGAACATCAACAAAAGCAAAACGAGGATAATTGAATGTAGTCGAATTAAGTCGGGTGATGCTGAGGGAATTAGATTAGGAAATGAGACGAAGTAGTAAAGGAGTTTTGTTATTTGGGGAGCAAGATAACTGATGATGATCGAAGTAGAGAGGATATAAAATGTAGACTGGCAACTGCACGGAAAGCGTTTCTGAAGAATTTGTTAACATCGAGTACAGATTTAAGTGTCAGGAAGTCGTTTCTGAAAGTATTTGTATGGAGTGTAGCCATGTATGGAAGTGAAACATGGACGATAAATAGTTTGGACAAGAAGAGAATAGAAGGTTTCGAAACGTGGTGCTACAGAAGAATGCTGAAGATTAGATGGGTAGATCACATAACTCATTAGGAGGTTCTGAATAGAATTGGGGAGGAGTTTGTGGCACAACTTAATGAGAAGAAGGGATCGGTTGGTAGGACATGTTCTGAGGCATCAGGGGATCGCCAATTTAGGACTCTCGTACATACTTATATGAAGATAAATCTGTAGTATGATGCGTTCCCAAGCATTATTCAGAAATTAAGATGGAAGTTTCACAAGCGTGTTTGAAACTACACGGTGCAGTTACATTAATGTGACTACCTCCTACGTTCGACATCAAAGCGCAATAACCACTCAGAAGGCAGATGGCAGCACTAGCAGTGAAGGGTGCATAAAGCGCATTGGGGGGGGGGGGGGGGGGGGGAAGGGTGGGGGGGTGGAGCGGAAAATAGTGCAGTCTACGTCCTAATGCCGAAACGCCGAAACATAGCAATTTACCTGACATGCAAGGGTATGATCATTGGTTTAGGGACCAAGAGTGGAAGTATTTTCGGAACGTCTTAAATTTTTAAACTGTTCGCCTGCCGACGTGGTTGAAGTACACCGTGCTTGGTTAAATGGTGCTACCCAAAACGGGCGATGACGCAATTACGGTGCACCACGGGCCATAGATAAGTGTGAACGATGACTGTGGTGATGCGTAAGGCGAATAGACGTGCAATTGTTGAGCAATTGACCGTCCAGATGAACCAAGGGGCTACCAACAGTCTTCCTAACAACCATGTAACGAATTTTGCTGTGCATGGGCCTCCACATCAGGCACCTGGTTCACGTACCCATGCTGACTGTTGTTCATTGGCAATGAAGGCTGGAATTTGCATCCCAACACCGCAACTCTACGTTCAGTGTTTGGCGTGAAGTGGCCTTTCCAGATGAATGATGTTTCATGCTCCATCGGACAGATGGCCTTTCGCATTTACTGCGTGGTACGTCTCAAAGCAAACACCCTGCGGAGATCTTGTGAGGGATTCAGGCTGCAGGAGGAAGTATTATGGTCTGGTAAATATTTTAGTAGCTTTCTCTGGGTGATCTCGTCCTTCTGGTACGCATAATGGATAAACGTAAGTACGCATCTAACCTTGGGGATTACATTCACCTCTATATGCAGTTTGTTTTTCCTCGGCACGACGGCATCTACGAGCAAGACAATGCATCGCAGCTCGCAGTGAAGCTGTATGTTTCAAAGAGCTCTGGAATGAGTTTGCCAGACATCCAGGACTAAAATGCAATCGAGAGTATGTGGGAGCACCCCGATCGGGCAGTTCGCGTCTTGGATTCTCAACCGAAAAACCTAGCTCAGCTGGCGGTGTCGGCATGGCTCCACATTCCTGTTGGTACCTTCCATAACCTGACACTCTTCCTGAACGTTTCGCAGAGGTTCCGCTGAAGAAAGCTGTTATTGAGGATTTTGACAGGTGATCGCAGTGTGACTGGACGGTTTATATGAGAGCAACTATCAAGCAGCAGCGTTAAATTAACAGTATAAGAAGACAGACTAAAATTTTGCACGTACTGCGAGTCCCGTAACAATGTGTGCCCGCCCCTGCTTGTATCCACCGTGCATGCCTGTTATGTTGTACCGGGTTTGACCATACGTTGCTCCAGAAGTGTCCCATGTCTTATGTTTTATGTTTTTGGATTGTCTATTTTAATGTGTGTGTTATCTATTGTCTGGTAAAATTTCTTTTGGTTTGTGTTTAAAGTTAGGTTTTGATTCCTTCTATTTTCACTTTTTTTGTATCTTCTACATCGTTTGGCCAATACTTGTAATTTCTGCTTCTTTTCATCTAATTGCTCTCTCTTCTTGTTGTGAGATTTTACCTAACCTTTTTCGTTTTTTGTCTGATATTTCATTTCTTACAAATTGTGTTAGCTGTCCGATGTGTCTCCTCAGTTTTTCTATTCTGATCTGTAGCTTGTGTTGCCATACTGGTTTTGTGGATTTCTTCTGTGTGTTTGTTGGTTCTGATCTCTGCTTAGTATGTGTATTTAGTATATTGAGTGCTCCTATATAAACCAGTAGTTTTAACTCTTCCATAGTTGTATTTTCATTTATTTTGTTGTGTATGACTGTTGATAGTTGTTGTTGTTTCAACTTGTGGGTTATTTAGTGGTCTATGGAACAATGGTCTAATATCTGTATTCGTGTCATTGTATTTTATATATGTTAGCTGAAATTTTTCTTCCATATCTAACGTGTGTCATTACATGTTCTATTTGTGGTTGTTCTGGTGGCCGTCTTAAGATTTCGTTTTCCTCTGTTTAATTGATGCGTGGTGTTCTTTGTTTGTTTGCTCTGGGATATTTGAGTCCATTACTGTATTTTCTTCTTCTGATTGCACATTATTTTGTTCTAGTATTTGTTGCACTTTTTGTTTGATGTTTTCTAATTCTGACTGGAGTGTCCTGTTATTTTTTATTATTACACGGGTCTGATCAGCTATTCGCTGTTCTGTTAAAAATTTTAATCCTGGGTATCTGGTAAAAAGTGTTGTGTATACTTGTGATCTGTATCCAGTTGTGTTCGTTCCTATGTTTGTTGCTTGGTAATAACAGAACATGAGCTGTCGGTTAACTTCATCTGCCCATATCATCCTCTGTATTTGTTTTCCTTCTAGAGTGGTTGCAGGAAGCATAGCCTGCAAAACACCTTTATCATTTTCTGTGTGGCTAGCAGTGTCGTTACCAATGTGGACGGGCATAGGGTTCAAGCGTCGTCCCCAACCGTGATAGCGCTTGTCCGAGGCTTCATTAGTTTTGTCCTGAACCAACTAATCACACTAAAAGGGGGTTAGCCCCATTAGTGGTTTGTTCTTTTCGTCGCCTTTTACGACTGGAAGTACAATTCCTTTTAACTGCACGGTATATGTTATATTGCACTTAGGAACTTTCGGGTAATTGAACATGTATCAATAATTACGTAATTCTGTAGTTGTATATATATAAGTTTGGATGTAGCTGTATTGCATTGATGTACTGGTGGATATTGTGTGGTATGACTCCTGTAGTTGATAGTATAATTGGTATGTCCACTTTATCCTGATGCCACATATCCTTGACTTCCTCAGGCAGTTGGATGTATTTTTCAATTTTTCTCCTGTTTTCATTTGTATATTTGTTGTATTGGGTATGGATATTTCGATTAGTTGGGTTAATTTCTTCTTTTTATTGGTGAGTGTGATGTCAGGTTTGTTATGTGGTGGTGCTTTATCTGTTATAATGGATCTGTTCCAGTTTAATTTGTATTCATCATTCTCCAGTACATTTTGTGGTGCATACTTGTATGTGGGAACGTGTTGTTTTATTAGTTTATGTTGTAAGGCAAGCTGTTTATGCATTATTTTTGCTACATTGTCATGTCTTCTGGGGTATTCTGTATTTGCTAGTATTGTACATCCGCTTGTGATGTGATCTACTGTTTGTATTTGTTGTTTGTAAAGTCTGCATTTATCTGTTGTGGTATTGGGATCTTCAATAATATGCTTGCTGTAATATCTGGCGATTATTGTTTTATCATGTATTGCAATCATGAATCCTTCCGTCTCACTGTATATATTGCCTTTTCTTAGCCATGTGGTGGATGCGTCTTGATCGATGTGTGGCTGTGTTAGATGATACGGGTGCTTGCCATGTAGTGTTTTCTTTTTCCAATTTACTTTCTTCGCATCTGTTGAAGTTATGTGATCTAAAGGGTTGTAGAAGTGGTTATGAAATTGCAGTGGTGTAGCCAATGTATTTATATGAGTGATTGCTTTGTGTATATTGCTAGTTTCTGCTCGTTCTAGAAAGAATTTTCTTAAATTGTCTACCTGTCCATAATGTAGGTTTTTTATGCCGATAAATCCCCTTCCTCCTTCCTTTCTGCTTAATGTGAATCTTTCTGTTGCTGAATGTATGTGATGTATTCTATATTTGTGGCATTGTGATCGTGTAAGTGTATTGAGTGCTTCTAGGTCTGTGTTACTCCATTTCACTACTCCAAATGCGTAGGTCAATATTGGTATAGCATAAGTATTTATAGCTTTTGTTTTGTTCCTTGCTGTCAATTCTGTTTTCAGTATTTTTGTTAGTCTTTGTCTATATTTTTCTTTTAGTTGTTCTTTAATATTTGTATTATCTATTCCTATTTTTTGTCGGTATCCTAGATATTTATAGGCATCTTTTTTCCATCGCTTCTATGCAGTCGTTGTGGTTATCCAATATGTAATCGTCTTGTTTAGTGTGTTTTCCCTTGACTATGCTATTTTTCTTACATTTGTCTGCTCCAAAAGCCATATTTATATCATTGCTGAATACTTCTGTTACCTTTAGTAATTGGTTGAGTTGTTGATTTGTTGCTGCCAGTAGTTTTAGATCATCCATGTATAGCAAATGTGTGATTTTGTGTGGGTATGGTCCAGTAATATTGTATCCATAATTTGTATTATTTAGCATGTTGGGTAGTGGGTTCAGAGCAAGGCAGAACCAGAAAAGACTTAATGAGTCTCCTTGGTATATTCCACGCATAATCTGAATTGACTGTGATGTGATATTATTTGAATTTGTTTGGATATTAAGTGTGGTTTTCCATTTTTTCATTACTATGCTTAGGAACTGTATTAATTTAGAATCTACTTTGTATATTTCCAGTATTAGTAGTAACCATGAGTGGGGTACACTGTCAAAAGTGTTTCAGTAATCAATGTATGCGTAGTGTAGCGACCTTTGTTTAGTTTTAGCTTGATATGTTACCTCTGCATCTATTATCAGTTGCTCTTTACATCCTCGTGCTCCTTTGCAACAGCCTTTTTGTTCTTCATTTATAATTTTGTTCTGTGTTTTATGTGTCATTAATATCTGTGTAATGACTGAAGTTAATATTTTGTATATTGTTGGTAGGCATGTTATGGGGCGGTATTCAGCTGGGTTTGCTGTGTCTGCTTGATCTTTAGGTTTCATATAAGTTATTCCGTGTGTAACTGCATCAGGGAATGTGTATGGATCTGCAATGTAACTGTTAAATAATTTAGTTAGATGTGAATGTGTTGAGGTGAACTTCTTTAGCCAGAAATTTGCTATTTTATCTTTTCCAGAGGCTTTCCAATTGTGAGTAGAATTAATTGCTTTAGTGACTTCCATGTTGCAAAATTATCACTTCAGGCATTTGTGGTATCATCTTGTATGTATCTGTTTCTGCCTTCTATCCACCGTGCATGCCTGTTATGTTGTACCGGGTTTGACCATATGTTGCTCCAGAAGTGTTCCATGTCTTATGCTTGGTGGATTGTCTATTTTAATGTGCGTCTTAACTATTGTCTGGTAAAATTTCTTTTGGTTTGTGTTGAATGTTTGGTTTTGTTTCCTTCTATTTTCACTTTTTTGTATCTTCTAAGTCGTTTGGCCAATGCTTGTAATGTCTGCTTCTTTTCATCAATTGCTCTATCGCTTCTTGTTGTGAGATTTTACATAACCTTTTTCGTTTTTTTTCTGACATTTGTGTTAGCTGTCCAATGTCTTTTCTCAGTTTTTCTATTCTGATCTGTAGCCTGTGTTGCCATGCTGGTTATTATTATTATTATTATTATTATTATTATTATTATTATTATTATTATTATTATTATTATTACTATTATTACTATTATTATTACTATTATTACTATTATTACTATTGCATTTAGGGCACTTATCTGCTAATTTACGATTTTTGTTGGATTCTCAGTACATCACTGTTACCCTCCGTTCTCTCTTTCTTTCTATGTCCCTCTACTTTTGTGTTTTCATCAGGAAACAATTTTTGTAATTGTTCCCTAAATGCATGTTTTCTATCTTTTTGTTGCTACTCCTAACTTCTATAAACCACAAAAATTTTTTTAACTTTGGTCAAATCAACTGAATATTTTTTGTCATTATGTTGTCATCTATTCTATTTAAGTGGCCATAAAATGTAATACACCGTGTTCTTATTGTATCTATAATATTTTCAGATTTTCCCCTACACCACCTTAGTTACTTCTCAATTTCCAAATCCTATTTTCGTACTTCCGATCAAAAACTTCTGGAATTATTCTTCGTTCTTTCGGCTCCGAATCATGTAACTGTTTGGCTGTGTTTGTGACTAGACAATCAGAGGCATAAAGATGTCAGTTTTTAATCACCACATTGTAATGCCTCAGTTTTCTGTTAACAAGAAATTACATTTTCTCTGGCTCAGGTACTTTATCTGAAGCTTTTAGCTGGTTTATTTCTCCCTAAGTTTTAAATTCTGAAACTGATTTTATTTTTTCATATTTTGATTCCATATATTTTGGTGCACCTGTAACGTTGGTAATCTTCAGTGTTTTCTGTAGACGAAATATGTAACTCATTTTCCGTTACCTCTTGCAGGATGTTTATCTGTTCTGTTTCACCTTGCAGGTTTTCCGCTAAGACTGCTAAATCACGAGGAGAAGCTAAGCAGTAACTCCCCCCAAGTTTCCCTTTATTCCATCCTCTTCTGTTCTTTTCATGAATTCTCGTACTTTCTTCAAAACAGTTGAATAAGAACAACACAGACCATCCCCATGCCTCTCGCCTGTTTCATTTTAAAAAGATTTTGATATTGCATCTTAAATTTTAACTTTGAAAATGGTATTAGTCCAAGTGTGCTTAATGACTGCCAATGTTTTATTGATATCTCCAAATTATTCTAGGACAAAAAAAAGTTCAAATGTGTGTGAAATCTTATGGGACTTAAATGCTAAGGTCATCAGTCTCTAAGCTTACACACTGCTTAACCTAAATTATCCTAAGGACAAACACACACACGCCCATGCCCCAGGGAGGACTCGAACCTCCGCCGAGACCAGCCGCACAGTCCATGACTGCAGCGCCAAAGACCACTCTGCTAATCCCGAGCATTCTAGGACAGTGAGTAGTGTATCTTATGACGGATTTTTTTTTTTAAATCAAGAAAGGGTATGTGGTGTCACCGCCAGACACCACACTTGCTAAGTGGTAGCCTTTAAATCGGCCGCGGTCTGGTAGTATACGTCGGACCCGCATGTCGCCACTATCAATGATTGCAGACAGAGCACCGCCACACGACAGGTCTAGAGAGACTTCCTAGCACTCAGCCCCAGTTGTACAGCCGACTGTTAGCGATGGTTCACTGACTACGATCTCATTTGCCGAGACAATAGTTAGCATAGCCTTCAGCTACGTTATTTGCTACGACCTAGCAAGGCGCCAGTATCCGTACTATTGATATTGTAAATCATGTACCATAAGGTACCTCACTCCAGCCTGCGTGAGCTGAGACGCGTGCATTTCGGCCTCCTTTAGAAAAACACGGTTGGCTCTTCTGCCAACCATAACAGGGTACAAGAAGATCTTAATATATTCCAATACACTGAAGCGCCAAAGAAACTCGTATAGGCATGCGTATTCAAATACAGGGATTTGTAAACAGACTGAATACAGCGCTGCGGTAGGCAACGCCTATGTAAGGCAAGTATTTGGAGCAGTTGTTGGATAGGCTACTGCTGCTACAATGGCTGGTTATCAAGACTTAAGAGAATTTGAATGTACTGCTATAGTCTGTGCACGAGCGATGGGATACAGCACCTCCGAGGTAGAGATTAAGTGGGGATTTTCCAGTACGACCATTTCACGAGTGTACCGTTAATCTCCGACACTGCTGCTGCCGGAAAAATGTCCTGCAAGAACGGGACCACAGATGACTGAAGAGAATCTCAACGTGACAGATGTGCAACCCTCCCGAAAATTGCTGTAGATTTCAATGCAGAACCACCAAGAAGTGCCGACGTGCGAACCATTCTATGACATCACCGATATGGGCTTTCGGAGCGGAAGGCCCACTCGTGTACCCTTAATGACCGCACAACAGAGCTTAAGCCTCACCTAGGCCCGTCAACACCGACATTGGACTGGAAGTATGTTGCCTGATCGGTCGAGTCCCGTTTCAAATTGTATTGAGCGGATGGACGTGTATGGGTATGGAGACAACTTCATGATTCCATAGACCCTGCATGTCAGCAGAGGACTGTTCATGCTGGTGGAGGCTATGTAATGTTTTAGGGTGTGTGCAGTTTGAGTGATATGGGAATACTGATACGTCTAAATACGACTATGACAGTTGAGTCGTACGTAAGAATCCTGTCTGATCACCTACATCCATTCATATCTATAGTGGCCACAGAAACACTTTTCTGAGTTTAAACATTTCCGCTGGCCACCGAACTACTCAGACACGAACGTTTGAGCATATCTAGTATGCCTTGCAACATGCTGTTCGGAAGAGATCTCTACTCCCTCGCACTCTTAACGGATTTATGGCCAGCCCTGCAGATTCATGGTGTCACGTCCCTGCAGCACTACCTCAGACATTATTTGAGTCCATGCCACGTCGTGTTGCGGCATTTCTGTGTGTTCGTGGGGGCGCTGCACTATATTAGACAGGTGCACCAGTTTTTTGGCTGTTTAGTGTGTAATCATACTTTGATTAGATCGTTGGTTAGTACACTGGCTCTGCTTATTTTTGGGAGGTAATACCCACAATACCCACAATACCCACAATACCCACAATACCCACAATACCCACAATACCCACAATACCCACAATACCCACAATACCCACAATACCCACAATACCCACAATACCCACAATACCCACAATACCCACAATACCCACAATACCCACAATACCCACAATACCCACAATACCCACAATACCCACAATACCCACAATACCCACAATACCCACAATACCCACAATACCCACAATACCCACAATACCCACAATACCCACAATACCCACAATACCCACAATACCCACAATACCCACAATACCCACAATACCCACAATACCCACAATACCCACAATACCCAGTTCTGACTTTTCTTCCCTTCGACACACTAATTTAGTATGTGTGTATAGAACACAATGCCTGATAGACAGTAGTACCGACGCAGCTGGACTTGGTAAGGCACTAAGAACTTAAAGTAGCAAAGTGAGGGGTTAAGTACCTCGACAAGCGGCCTGGCCATGCGGTCGAGGAAGTGCTTGGTGAAGTTGGCAGTGGCTACGCCGCAACCGCTGAGCGCCGCCGTCGTGGAGCAAGTTAGGTACTGCTGGAACGAGCTGCAACACCGACATCGCATTTCAGTTTGTCATACTGAGGACTATGCATGTGACTAGTTGGTCCATTGTGATGGATAGGTACTGACCAGCAGACTTGCTGCAGCTTGGCGTCCGACTCCTGCTGGGACCGCGGCTCGGCGCTGGGCACGTTCTGGCGGATCGCCTCCTGGTAGTCCGAGGCGCAGTCCTCGTTCCGCAGGTTCACCTCGCGCATGCACGGTGCGTGCACCAGGTACTCTGCAACACAACGTTCCCTTTTTTATTCATCCATACATCAACTAGATGCTACAACTGCTGCTTTTTAAACTAATAGGCCACGACTGGAACTGTCAGCTGTGTGTAATCTTACACCACTACCGACAGTTCGCCGGTTGCGAGAGTTGTTCCTTTGCACACACTTAAGCCGTCGGCACACGGACCGTGTATCCGAACGTTGAGCGTGCCGAGTTTCTGACGTCATAGCGTGGAATAGCATGCTCGGGAGTCTTTCTGAACGTGCAGAGCAACATCTGGCATGTCAGATATTCTGAGCGTGCGTCTGAGCGTTGACCAATGAGATTGCATAGCGCCACCTACGTCACACGCACGCCGTCTCCCTTCAGTACAGAGTTGTGAGGCGCCATATTGGCGTTTATTTCAAGTCTATACGTATATATGCCGTTCCTGAGCACCAGCAAATTGAGAATCACTGGAAAACCCCGTTGTTAGTTGTGTGATTCGTTCCAATAAAATTATGAGAAACATCATATTCATGGCAAAAGAATTATTGTAACCTGCGTATTGTGAGAGTAAGCTATTTGAAGGCAGTGACACACTGAAGATCCACCAAAAACTCATTGTTCTTGGTACAATTTGTTATAATTAAATTTCAATTAGTAACTTATCTACGATTAACGGTTTTAGCAAGTGCTAACACGATATGATTAAGTAGATAAATTGAGTTTTGGGTTTAGCGTATTGGGTAGCGTCTTTGTCCAAGAAGAACCTTTTGTTGGGGTGGTGGTTCGCGTCTTAACACGTCCAATTTTTTTTTACCTAACATTAGCGGTTATTAGGTTCTGATACTTTATTATTAGTTTAATATAAGTATATGCTATAATATTTGATGTTATGTAAATATAAGTTCACCGTTTTTTGAGGGGTGACTGTTCGATTGGCTTAATCTACAGGACAGCTTGCGTTACTTGTATAAAGTTATTTTGTTCCTTTTTCTTTTACGCTTCGTGATTCACACGTTACAAAGATTCTGCTACTGGGTAGGAACAGTGATGAAGTAAGCCTGACATTGGGGTTTTACTAAAATGTGGGAATGATGAAACGTTTATCGTATGCAGAGAAGTATTCTAAATTTGTAACTCAGCGTTAATGTTCGACAGAACGGTCCGTGTGCCGACGGTTTTAAGCCATCCTCACATAGGTCGACAGACTGTTGGTAGACGATGGTCTGGTCGACAAGATAAGAATTTATGAGAAGCCATATTGGATTTCGTAGTTTTCAGTTGGACCCCAACCTTGGGGGTTTTTTGTGTTGTAACATACATACTCTGAAGAACTGCTGCTTCAGAGCACCGGTACGTTAATCTTTCCTCGAACACTCGTTATTGATAACTGCTGCATTAAAATGACAGTGGTTAAAGAATTTTCGCATTTGGTGTATTCGTTTCGTAACTTGTATATTGTGGAAGTACGTTATTTTAAGGTCACAGAACATGTTTATTTTTCAGAAACGCGTTATTCTTACAACATTGTGTTACGTTTAAATGTCTTAATAACATACCGACGATTAAAGCCTACAAGACACGGTAACATAAAAGATATGGTTATATGTTACACAAATTCAGCATAGTGTAGCAGATAGAGGTGTGTAGTTACGAAGTCTAATTTATTCACGTCCGGCTTTAACCAAATTTTTTTTATTCGCCTTCGCGTCTTTAAACTTTTATAACTTTATATAATTACTGACTTGACGTAGAACTTTACTGTTTGTCTTATGACATCTCCTTGTGTGTTGACATTTTTATACTACAGAGAGAACAACGTCTAACATATGGACAAGGGAGTAAATTTACGTTTTTACAGAGCTAGTGTAGAATTTTTACATCCCTCGATTTTCGTTAACTCTGATTTGAGAGCCAGATGCAGCCAACAACTGCCACCGGAGGGCGCTGCAGTCACAAATCATGATGCACGAGCACGTGCCGTGTGATGCACGAGCTCATTTCTAAGCGCGCACCAACCAAATCGTGAACTTCGTCTGGCGTGGTTCACTACAAGAAACACATCTTGTGTGAGGACGGCTTTAGAGAGGTTTGCAGCGCGAAAGTAGTTAGTGTCCCAGGCGAGTCTGCTCGCTCGTGCGAGCATTGAGTAGAGCGTGGGGATAGAAGTTTTATTATGGCGGTAACAAGCAGCTAACAAGCAGCTATCAGTCGGCGCATGGACTGTTACGCCACAGAGGGGAACAGGAGACGCTCTTACATCATTGTTTTGAACAATTCGTGTGGGCAGTTTTCTTATTTTTACATTTAATCTTTGATATCACCTAGCTCTTTCGCATCACGAGAAAGCATTTCGCACAATTCACCAGACAAGCTATGAGCAATAATGAAAAAAGGGGAATCCCTAAACATATATACGAACACCAGAATTAGAACTGGCACGGGGAAAGGAGTAACACCTGAATTACAAACAAATTCAGGAGCGAAACGAGGGTGTAGCTCGTCACTAACGTCACTATTATATAGATGCCATGATCAAGAATGCAAAGAGATCGAACACCATAAGGTATAAATATTGGGAGGAATAAATAAATTAACACGATTTTATTTGCGGATAATCAAATGGCTCTACGTTAACTTAAGCTACAATCTGGTTACTTATAAATAAAAACCGTGGCCTTTTTAGGTAGTCTCCCAGTACGAACAAAAATAGTCCTCAGTGATGAACTAATAGAACAGGTAGCCCATTTCAAGTACGTGAAAAGTGACATTTGATGAGGATGTGGAAATATAGGAAAGAACTAATACTTACCCTATGTTTGGAGCACAATAAGGAGAACACTGAAGGATAAGGCAAGGAGAGAGACAACCGAACTTTTATAAAGTCATGGTAGTTCCCACTGTATTATATGTGGCGGGAAGTTGGACGCTAAGGAAGATTTAAGTAACTAGAAGAGATAAAGACTGTACTAGGGAATAAAAAATTAGAAACGAAGTAATAAGGGAAGAATTAGGGATGCAATTAATAACACAAGAGATAACCCAGTATCAAGAAAAACGACGAACACTTGCACTTCGTTCAAGGTGGTTCAAATGGCCCTCAGCACTATGGGACTGAAGTTCTTTGGTCATCAGTCCCCTAGAACTTAGAACTACCTAAACTTAACTAACCTAAGGACATCACACACATCCATGCCCGAGGCAGGATTCGAACCTGCGACCGTAGCGGTCGCGCGGTTCCAGACTGTAGCGCCGAGAACCGCATGGCCACTGCGGCCAGACTTGCACTTCGTACGTCACCACAAAGACTTCATATAAACTAGCAATCTATTACAAACCATGGGGGGGGGGGCGCAAGAAATGTGGAATGTGGGAAGACCGAGGAAAAGATTGAGAGACTGGAACAGGTCCTCGGCCTGACCCTGGAGTGGTAGAAGAAGGAAGAGTAGGAGAAGAATCAACGTTGTATTTAGTGATGTGGACTACTTACGAAATCTGTACACTCAAATAGCTACGTTTAACAATTTCTAAGAATATGAAACGGAATGATCACATACGCTTAAAAGTAAGTAAACCAGATGGTAGACTTCTGTCCACTGATGGAACACTGTGAAAATGCAGTGTCACAAAGAATTGTACAAGAGACTCATATTGTTGAAGTATTGCTACTTACAAATCTAAAAAAATAAAGTAACAGGAAGTAAGGACGAATACGCAACAGTAACATGGCAGTACTCTGCACACACCAGACAAGCTCGCACACTTCTCAGTGAGACAAGCAGAGTGACGGAGCCTAACACCAAGTCCAGTTGACAAAAATCTACCATCACACTATAAGGGGGGCACATATATTGACCACTAAATTTCCACAAAGACGTAAGGCTAACAGCAGAAGAAGAAGAAGAAGAAAAAAACAAAAACTGGTGAGGTTTAGTTCAAAACAGTACAGACTACCTTTACCAGTCATATAGAAATACCACTGTGCGCTCTATGAATCTACACAGCTTCGCAGCTAGCGCGTGGGCACACAGATTCAACATGGTCACCAAGAAAGCATCAGTTAGGCGAGGGCAAAGAAGTGTCCTGCTTAGGACATCAGGAGCCTTCGGCACCATCTCAGTGGATACACTGATCGTGGTGCTCGGAATGTGCCCGATACATATCACAATAAAATACAGAACTGCAAAGTACAGGTTAAAGCGGAAACTAAGTAAGGTACACTCAACAGCTACTGTAGCTATCTAGGTGACACGTCACTTTAGAAGTTTGCGTTTTGAAAGGTGAGTGGAATGTAAGTGATAAGGGAAGTGACTTCCTCCCTGAAATAAGGCAGTGATTGAAAATGAAACACAGACCTCATCTAACGCACTTAAAGCCTCTTAGTCTGAGACACCTAAACGCATATGCGTGGAAGATGGTTCCCAGAACACACTGTCTTCTGCGGACAATACGCGAACAACTGACATACACTACACTTGACTACACAGAATCAGAAGTACATATATACAAAGCAGTACGAAAGCAAGATGGTTCAAATGGCTCTGAGCACTATGGGACTTAACATCTGAGGTCATCACTCCCCTACAACTTAGAACTACTTATACCTAACTAACCTAAGGACATCACGAACATTCCATGCCAGAGGCAGGATTCGAACCTGCGACAGTAGCAGCAGCGCGGTTCCGGACTGAAGCGCCTAGAACTGCTCTGCCACAATGGCCGGTTCGAGAGCTAGAACAATGGGTACAATCATATGCATTAACAAACAGTATTTCAAAACTAAGGCATGAAGCGTACCCGCAAACACGACATAAGAGACATGCCTATATGAAACGCAACAACGATTTCCAGAGGGTGGACAGCGACACCCACAGTGACACTGAAGAGGCTGAGGGAGATGGGTTTCAACAGTAAATTAGACACCCAGAATTATGGATACGACATGACATACCCAAATGCACTGACCAACTGTACGTATGAGTCAAATAATAGTTAAGGATTACGAATACCTGAGTAAATGTAGTGTAAGGTGCTGGCAATCTAGCCAAGGACGCACTCAGTGCTCTACATAGACGAATGGCTAATGTTAATGCACCGGATTAGCAATACTATTTTTCTTTCCAGTAACTATATAATATTTTGTTGTGACTGGCAGTCAACAGCACGAAGGAACATTCCGAGGTATTCACCGCCAGTCACAGTTGGTGATGGCATTAACAAGTCTCTCCTCTACCCTGTCACCTTTTTACATTCTTCTTAAAAAAAATTTAATTATATTTCAACTTATCTGTTATTTTAAAGTATTTATACTGTGTCAAATACTACGCATGAAAACTAAACAAGAAACTGCGAAAAACATGACAAAACCTGTAATACGTACTACCTGTTTTAAAGTATCAGTTAACTGGTCTAAACTTTCTATAACAAATAAATAAGTGAACTCAGACCCTCGAATGTCAGACGAAGATAAGCGGCAGAAGTTAAGAAGGAAAAAAAAAAAACAGGAAACTTACCCCAGACATCCCATGCCTGGGATCGAAGCACAATTTCCCATACTGAAGAAGTGTTCTAACATCCGTCGCCTAATAGAAGTACGGCGAAACAAGACACCCAGAGGACAGACCGAAAATATAAAGAACGAGCCTTCTGCTGGTTACCAACTACATAACCAGACTTTCGAGATTGTAGATAAACCACGAAATGGCGTTAAGTGGTGCAAACGTAACTTGCAGCTGTATGTGGAGAACGTCAAGATGCACATCACACCACCACCTTCAAATGAGCGAAGCTATCAATGACCTGCAAACAGAGTGACGTAGTTCCAATAATGCCCAAGTAATCAAGACTGAGGAATTATTGAGATCTTAATCCATATGACGAGCATCGTTCTATATATCCAAATGAGTTGTAGATACGTAGTCAGTCTGGACCTCCTGGAAAGCTACGCGCTTTAGCACTCCGCTTTCGCGATCCGGGGAGAAGCTCCGTCCCGAATCGAATCCGCCTGGCAGATAACGACGAGGCCGATGTGCCGACCATTCTAGATGTAGTTGTTAGATGGTTTCCCACATACGACTAGGTGAACAACCGGCTCGCATTCACGTCCCACCTTAATTACACGATTTTGAAACATTTTATAAATGCGCGCACACTTTCGCGCGCAGTTTGGGTGACAAATTCCGTCCCAGGAAGGGAAATATTTGCGGCAGGAGGGTATCCAGTCACCCCCCTACCACTAACTTTGCCAAAGCAGAAAATTAACATACCAGCCTTTGTGGCAAAACGAGCGCTGTAGCACTGTGAGAGATACAGAGGTGAGTGAGTATGCCGGGACTTACGGCAGTTCACTCCTACTAGCACCACGTCATCATCACACACCTATGAGTAACATACAAAGTATTGTGCTGCAATCAAAGAAGAAAATTAAAATAACTTTCCACGGGCTTCAATATATCAGTGTTAACACTGCGAAGTCTCAGAATGACCTAATGGAAATAATGTGCTAAATATGTTATTTTTAGAGAAAATAAGTGGAACTAAAAAACGCAGCCAGTAACTAAAAATTGTCAATGTGCAAATATGTGTGTCTCAATCAAATGTTACGAGTCTCAACTTGATTCGTGCAATATTTTGGTCAAAATTGGCCTTTTTTACGAAAATTTGAAGGTGCTAAATATTAGACTCAGAAAGGTAAAAATTAGCTTGTAGCCTCAGCTTTATATAAACATTAACTATGGGACTCCATTAAGCTACTTCTATTAATTTTCAAGTTATTCAGAAGAACAATTTTGGAACAAAAATGTACTTACCATATATTAAGTATCATTTGTATTTGTAATACAAATTTCTAATTACTCGGTTACATTCATTAAATAATACAGCTGTACCAAGTTTCAAGACTTTAGTGTAAGTAATATATACAAAGACTCTTATAAAGGCAGTCCAGAGGTCATGTTATAATGTCAATTCCGTTCTAAAAATTCTAGACGGCAAAGTTCAAATGCAGTAGAGCTAAAACTGTTTTAGTAACTAAAGCCAACTTAATTACATACATATAAAAATTATGAAGATTAATTAATACGTGTCCGAGAAAGCAGACATTTAGATGCAGTTACCTGTACCTAGGGCTGTTGACAGCAGACGTTCCGTTCAGCGAGCCGCTGCGCCCATATATAAATAAGGCCAGAGAGGCAGTAAGAGACTTCGCGCCGAGCTCTCAATATGTCCGCGTCAGTCAACGCCGGCATACGCTGTGCCTCGGATGACGTCAGAGCTAGGCACCTACCAAATGTGTTTTCGGTAAAATTAGGAAATGAACTCGCGAGGACTGTACACCGACCTGGATCGCTTGGATTTCACAGAAGCAACTGTTTGTGTGCTGCCCGTAATGCTGACGAAACCCCGTGCCAAGTGGCGAGATTAATTTCCACTTTTGTAGCGATCAATTAACTTTGATGACCAGATGTCAGGGCAACAGATCATTTTACGTGGAACATCCCGTATAGGTCTCCTCCGAACTGCTACTAGCGCTGTTTATAATAGCGACATCATCATAATCATGATTATTATTATGATGTTTGTGTGGACTTTTACTGAATATATTGATCAGTTAGAACTCTAAACTTTTATTTATAGTCATCGTTCCCCATACCGCTCAATAAAGAGCAAGAAGGAACATTTTCTTTCAGTAAGCACAAAGAGTAATGTGGTCACTATGTTCTCCATCGCTTTCTGGCTGACCGCAAAAATAGTTTTCTGGTTCTCGGAAACCTTAATTAACCCGCAGCCCAACACCTCGTTAAGATCTGCAGCTACACGACTACTCTGAAATTCACATTTAAGTGTCTGGCAGAGGGTTCGTCGAACCACCTAAGCTCCACTCTCGAACAGCGCGCGGGAAAAAACGAACACTTAAATCTTTCCACGCGAGCTCTTGACTTCACTTATTACTATGAGAGTTTCTCCTTAAGTAGATGGGCGCCACCAAAATATTTTTGCATTCGCAAGATAGTGATCGAAATTTCATGAGGAGATCCTGTCAGCCTTTATTTTATTGGTTGCCACACCAATTAGGTTATTCGTGACACTCCCCTCCCCTCCCCCCCCCCCCCCAATAATGCCTAAGTAATCAAGACTGATGAATTATTGAGATCTTAATCCATATGACGAGTATCGTTCTATATATCCAAATGAGTTGTAGATACGTAGTCAGTCTGGACCTCCTGGAAAGCTACGCGCTTTAGCACTCCGCTTTCGCGATCCGGGGAGAAGCTCCGTCCCGAATCGAATCCGCCTGGCAGATAACGACGAGGCCGATGTGCCGACCATTCTAGATGTAGTAGGTAGATGGTTTCCCACATACGACTAGGTGAACAACCGGCTCGCATTCACGTCCCACCTTAATTACACGATTTTGAAACATTTTATAAATGCGCGCACACTTTCGCGCGCAGTTTGGGTGACAAATTCCGTCCCAGGAAGGGAAATATTTGCGGCAGGAGGGTATCCAGTCAACCCCCCTACCACTAACTTTGCCAAAGCAGAAAATTAACATACCAGCCTATGTGGCAAAACGAGCGCTGTAGCACTGTGAGAGATACAGAGGTGAGTGAGTATGCCGGGACTTACGGCAGTTCACTCCTACTAGCACCACGTCATCATCACACACCTATGAGTAACATACAAAGTATTGTGCTGCAATTAAAGAAGGAAATTAAAAATTAAAAAACTTTCCACGGGCTTCAATATATCCCCCCCCCCCCCAAAGGTCATTGTTCAGTGTGTTGGGAACGGCTGTGATGTGGGGTCTGAGTGGGGAATGGTCGAGTGGGGGGTGCCCCAGTGATCAGTGTTGCGGCTGCTCCTGTTCCTTATTAATGTAAATGGTATGCCCTCTAGTATTACAGGTAACTAAAATATTAATGTTTGCTGATGACACCAGCTTGATAGTAAAGGATTTTGTGCGCAACATTGGCTCTGTTTCAAATAGTGCAGTTCAAGGCCTAAGTTCATGCCTAGTAGAAAATAAACTAATGCAAAATCACAATAAGACTCAGTTTCTAACACACAATTCAACAAAACCTGACTTTATTTTCACAGAATGGGCATATGATTAGCGAAACTTAACAGTTTAAAATTTCTAGGTGTTCTGTTAGCAAAACTATCGTGGAAAGCCCCAATTCAGGATCCTGTTCAAAGACTTAATGCTTCCACATTTACTGTTTGAACGGTATCTGGAGTAAGTCATCGTTCTCACGAAAATTACTCTACTTTGTTTATTTTAATTCACTTATGACGTATGGTATTATATTTTGGGGTAACTCGTCCCATTCTAGAAGGGTATTTTCGTCTCAAAAACAGGCCGTTCAAGCTGTAAATGGTGTTCGCGAACCTCTTATCGACCCCTGTTAACTACTCTGGGTATTTTGACACTATATATATTCTTTACTGTCGTGTCTTGTTAATATCAGCTTATTCTGAAGAATTAGCAGCTTTCACTCAGTTAACACTAGGCAGAAATCCAATCAGCATGAGGATTCCACTTCATTAACTCTTATGCAGAAAGGTGTGCAGTATACTTCTAAATCCGTTTTCAATAAGCTACCACAAGAATTCAAAAATCTTAGCAGTAATCCAGGCGCTTTCAAGTCGGAACTGAAGAATTTCCTCATGGGTAACTCCTACTACTCTGTTGAGTTTCTTGAAAAATAAAGCTGATTCCTATGTTATATTGTTGACTACGTTTTCTTATGACTTCACTTTTTATGGGTTCATAAACATTTTATTTTATCTGCCAGTTTCCTGTACTGACAAGCTGCTCAATTTGAACCTACGGAACTAGATGTGTAAATGAAATAAGTAATGCTCTCCATTCTCACCATACTCTATAGCAATAAAGAATGAGAACGTGTTTTCAGCCTTGTGAAGAAAAAACAGTTCAGATCATCCATGTCCAATGAATTGCTGGAGTCTATTTCTGTTTTGAAGACCAGGTTTCTGATTCCTGTCATGACAAAACATTTTCTCTAGACACTTTGCAGGAAGCTGACAAGACCATAGCTATGACTTCAAAGCCGAAATAGTATGTGATTTCAGTATATAGTAGATTATTTCTTGCCCATGTTACGTTAAACAAGTTTTCTTGCGTAAAGCCCTTTTCAATCATCATATCTGCCTAATTTATCAAGCAAGTCCTGTGGTGTATGCTCCAAACCAATATTCGTCACGCCCGTGGCTGTTTAACACTGATTTCTTCGTGATTGTTACATTCATCTACAAATAATTGGTGTATGATGTAAGTAGATGTCATGTCATTGAAGTATTCTTTTTAAAGCATGATTTAGTCTATTTCGTAGCCTCGAAGTAGTAGAATTTTCATCAATCCGGGGTATGTCGAAAATCGTTAGATTTTTTCTCTCGTGAGTTTTATTGATAGTCTTTTTCAATAGTCGGCAGGTATGCGTACTATATGTACAGTCAGAATCTCTATGGGATTTCTGCCAGATTTCGAGAAAGACTTTCGTTGTGGAAATTATTAAAATTACCTTCCACTGAACATCGCGCGAAGTTCACAGATTCTGTAGAACTTCGCCACATTGGGGACTTTTGAGTTCTTTTAGATATGGCACGCTTTTTTGTCGCTTCTGCAACTGTGTTCTTACTTCTTGTTTACTATGGGGGATCAGAACCTTCTCTCAAATTTATTTGGTATATACATCTGTCAATTGCCGTCGATACTATTTCTTTGAATTTAAACCACACTTTGTCGACACTTTCTAAGTAGGACTGGAAGGAGCGGAGACTGTCTCTTAGGAAGGCCTCCAGCGAAAATTATTTGCTTATTTTAACAGATACATTCTGCGTAAATTTTTGGTGGATTTGGTTGTTACGGTAGTCTCACTACTACAACCTTGTCACTAATCCCTGTATGCCATTATGCTCCTGATCTCAGGATTGTCTGCCGCTGAAAGGTGAAGTATGTTTTCGTAACCATTTGCACTTAGAGTGGGCTCCTCAAATGTTCCAAGTAATTTTCGGCGGAAGCATTCATTTCGGACGACGTTTTATGCCTACCGATGTTTTTAAACATGTATTTTCGTCAAGATATCGAGAATAGATTGAAGTCGCCACCAAGTATCATTGTATTAGCGTAGTATCTACTTGAGATCAGATTCAAGGTTTCTTTGAACTGTTTAACAACTGTATCATCTGAGTAGAGTGGTCTGTGAATGGAATCAATTAGTAACTTATACCCATTTTAAAGTATAACATCTACCCATTATATCTCACACATCCTATAAACTTCAATTTCACTACAAGAAAACTACTACTGACGTCAATAGACACTACACCGTCAATTTTACTTAATTTATTCTTTCTGAATACGGTTAGGCCCTTTTATTAAGAATTTCAGCTGAATTTATCTCCAAATAGCCAGATTTCAGTACATGAAACGATTTGACCTCAGCACTTTTTATTATAGCTTGGAGTTCTGCTTCCCGAACACACCTACGGTACCTATTGTTGGTAAGTCTACCCTTGTTCTGCGATTGCTCTTGCACTCAGACTAACACCCTTCCTGTAGTTTGCCTGAGACCCTCTAACCTAAAAAACCCCTCCAGACAGGCTCCAGCAGCCATGTAGCGTGGGCGTGCCCATGACCTGTAACTTATGTCCTATGAAGCAGAACCCTAAACCCTAAAACGCACCACCCATACGGCGCAGTTCGGGGAATCTCCAGCCTAAACGGTTGCAAGCCGTCTGAGTCTCTTGATTCAGACCCTCCACTCGACCCGAAGCAAAGGTGTGCAACTGGTCCTGTTGATACTACAGATGATGAGCTATGCCTTCCTCTCGCAAGTGAGACTGGCAGTCTTTCCCAATTAAGCTAGCCTCCTGAAATAAGGCAGCATCTCTTCGGATCCAAAGTGACACACATCGTTGGTGCTGACAGGAGCCACCACCTGCAGTTGGCTGCATCCTGTGCTCTTTATGGCATCCAGAAGCACCAGTTCCACAACTGGAAGGAGTCCTTCCAGCACACATGGAGTGTACGCTGGATTCCTTCCCCTCCTCGGCAGCCACGTCCCTAAGGGGCTACATAATGTGCATAACATTGGAGCTCCCAACAATCAGTGGTAACCCCACCCTCTGTGACTGCCTGGATCTTGCACGCCAAGAGGCTTCCCCTAAAAGAGAGCAAGCGACTGCATCTGGCTCAGGATGATTATCAGACACAGACTGCTCCTGATACCTGTTTGTGAAACTGGACGGGCGTCCCGAAAGTCTTTTGCTGCCTGCCCACACATCCCACTCTACCACAGGTGATGGGTCAACTTCATGGGGGGCGGGACATATGGGGGGCGGGACATATGGGGGGCGGGACATATGGGGGGCGGGACATATGGGGGGCGGGACATATGGGGGGCGGGACATATGGGGGGCGGGACATCCTGTGGATCCCCATGTCCAGCCCTCCACAGTGATGGCCATTGGCATTATCTTCAAGCTGTGTGGCCAAGCCCAGCACTGCCTGGAGCTGTGAGCGTAGGGTCACGAATACGTCTTGCACTTAAACATAGTAATTACAAAACGCATACATAATAAAAACGGTATAAAGGCTGTACACTTACTAAAACGTGGAATTGTGCCTGATAAATATGCAAACACACACGGAGTTTATGAGTTTAACGTGCAGTTATCTTGACATGCTTTCCCTGCTCTTGGAACAGCAGTTTGAGCCAGATCGAATACTGAATTCCGTTGCGCACCAGCAGGATGGGCCTTATCCCCATTTTTTTCATCCCTGTTGTGATTACCTCAGCTGCAGGCTCCCTGGAGGGTGAACCGTTTGAGGTTCGCCGCTTATGTTGGCTCTGAGGTTGCCTGACCTTACCCCTTAGGCTACTTCGCGTGGGGGTCACATCAAGTTCCATGTGTACAAGGTTCAAATCTGTATCCTGCGTAAGCTGCCTGATAGCATTATGAAGGCAGTTAACAGTAGCACATCTCATGAACTACGGAACGTTTTAAGGACTGTGGAGGAAAGGTGGAGGTTGCTATATTAAACATGTGCTTGAAGAAAATGAATCGTTACTTTTAGTACACCCCGTAGATGTAGAATATCGCCCTCTCGATTATTCTAAATTTAATAGAACTGTTTTCACTGCGTCTCCCGACGTTAATAGCCTCCCATAATGGAAGTATTCAACTCTGTCACAGAGAGATGGGCCTTTACTAACAGACAACTGCGTTCTTTCTAACTTTACCACAGAAAACTACAATGGGAGTGTTCAACAAATAAGGTATTTTTCCTCGATCTTACTGGTGCTAGCGGTCATGGAATGTTTGGGAAGAAGGGGGGGGGGGGGATAGGAGGAGGGGATGTAGAGACCCGGCTTCCCAATATTGTGTAGGTGAGGGCACTCCAAGCTCGCTGCGTCAGGCTATTTCCGCGAACCTAATCTCATGACAGTGTAGGTGCACGACGAGCAATGGAAACACCGTAACAATGGCAAGAGATCCTATTCTATGCTGAAATCAACTGAAGTCCTACCGACAGCTATCAAACGAGTCAGTATGACTGTGGGGACTCTGCATTGCCGTATCCTCAAGTTTCTGGGTGGCTGAAGTTGTGTCGTTGGGAGGGGGAGGCGTAGGAAAGTTCTGAAGATCCAGCCGTGAAAAGCCAATAACCAGCAAAATTGACGTAATTTATCTTGTGATCGTTGATCTCTGAACGCTAACGATCGAATCAGCACGTGGACAATAGCGAGAAAAAACAGTGCACTATGACAAAATATTAGTAACATACTTTGTACATTATTTTGGCGGCCTTCAGAGATACGGTAGTGCGAGGAGGAAAGAGGGTGGGGAGAGAGGGGGAGAGGGGAGGGGGGGGAGAGAGGGGAGAGAAAGAAAGAGAGAGAGAGAGAGAGAGAGAGAGAGAGAGAGAGAGAGAGAGAGAGATCTTTATGGAGACATGAGCATAAAAACAGAAATGGAGCAGACTTGTGGTTGTGCCCTGTAGCTATGGAACTAATGGAGTCTGGTATATTGAGGAAACTGCTCTGTCAGAAAGAGAAAGCCAGAAAGTGATCTCATAAGCAACCGGCGGGGAACTGAAGAGTCCTTCAGATTACTCCTCCTGTGTCTATAGTGTCATATGGGTCGTACTAGCCACGGCAGATTCAGCAGTACAGCGGAAAGCCATTATTGCTGGTCTGGCCGCTAATTGGGAGGCGGCGTTGTGTAAACACTAGAGGAATCCAGGCAGGATAAGCTTTATGGTGAATTTATATTATCCGCCGCCGCCCCCCCCCCCCTACACACCACACACACACACACACACACACACACACACACACACACACACACACACACACAATTACTATTACAGTACTTCAGACTGGAAGTAATGGTAAACGATGGTGTGATAACTTCTCGTCTGCAAACTTTTAACCTACATTTCGCTTCTGTCGGCGCCCAAGATACGAAGAACGAAATATCGAAATTTTTATAGTTTTAACTTTTTACGATAATTTTGGAACGGGCCATAAAAGGACAGTACAGATTCTCGCCGAGGACTGTAACTGTACGCACGTGATTGCGACCATCTGTGTCAACCTGTGACGTGCGAGAGGCTTCTCGCGTCACAAAGATACAAACCACTAAACATGTGGATTAGCTCCCTTCATACTCTCAAAGCTTCAGCGCACAGTGCTTAGTTGTTGATTCCGTTCCTCATGGCGTATCACTAAATAGTTTTGAATGAAAAAAAAATCAACTTCGAAAATGTATACTGGGGTAGGGCACACGCATTTGCGGTGGCATGGCGTTATGTTTCGGTGGGGCAGTCTCCCTTAATTCTACCCTCTGAAACGCCAAATTCCATTAACACGTGAGCATAACAGACAATTTAAATAAATCATCGTTGATTGGTAAAGTCACAATTTATGAAATAATGCGGTTTTCCTGTCAAACTGTCAGTATAAACGTCGCCTTCATTTTTCAGTTGTTGCTTTCACTTTTAGTCATCGTTTTTCTGTTTCTTTTTTTACTAACTGACACGACACTAACTACCGCTATCTGTGTGGAGCGAAGGAAGTTGAAAGTAACGCCTAGTCGACGTCGACTTCATTACAGAACAAATGCTAGTCGAGTTTAATGCTGTGAGACGCTGTTAATACAATTTTGCCATTTTTAATTCTGACTGACTACGTACGACGTGCCTCATTGTAATCGAAATCCATCCGATACCCATTTGAGAATTTACACACACATAAGTGACTGTTTCAGCCTAGCAATGTGTACGAAGCCAATGCAGGCATGTCAGTTGAAGATGAGAACTTTTTTTTTGGGGGGGGGGGGGGGGGGAAGGGGGGTGGTGTTGGATTACATAACAATGCAAGAGCGATTACCAAACAAACCCCGACCAATAAAACTACGGAAGAGTTCAGGAGTGTTGTCTGAAGCCTTTGAAATGAAGACAGGTATGAGACAAGGAGGACTATCGCCTCTGCTCTTTAACTGTGTTTCAGGAAAGTGGGGAAAGCCAGACGACGAGTATATGAATCTTACAGTCAACTGTCTAGCCTATGCAGGTGGAGCAAGTGATGTTTTCAGACTCACTGGATACGGCAGCACAACAACCAACTGAAGAAAGAAAGAAGCGAGGGCTACGCTTCAAATCTGCTTTGAAACGACGCACTTTATGACAAACAGAATCGTCGCCAAGACTAAGAACAAAAAAAATTAACCAAACAGAAAACTAATTACTTAGGTGAATGGGTAGAGTCTAACCTGCCAGATGAAGTAGTCTTCGTACCACCCACTAACATGGCCTCCCAAATTAAGGGATCTGGAATATGAGATCTACATCCTTAGAGGCAAAATTAGACACTACTGCACTACTAATCGACCGGAGGTTCTATATGCGGCAGAGACTCACACAATTGACGAGAAAAGTGTAACGGAGAAACTTGAGGCCAAAGAAAGAAAATCTGAGAAAAATTCTGGTTCCCATAAAAGAAAACAGTTAATACAGAAGGTGACAACCATCAACTATTACAAGACACGCAGAGAAGGTAAATGACAAGTTTTGGAAAAAAAAGAAAAAATTGCCTTTTATGGTCATGTGACAATGGGTCCAGGAAGTATATTTAAAATGTTATGAACCCACTTTCAAGATAAGAAAATGAGAGGAACATGGCTGACCGAAATTGAAAATATCTACGAGAACTGGAAATATCTCCTGAAGATTTGCAGGAGCGTGATCCGCTGGAAAGACTACACATAGAAATGTTTCCAGGAAAACCCAAGTTCAAGAAAAGGAAGGCGTGGATGCAAGAGAGGAAATAACAACGCCGGAAACTAATGCAGAAACATTGGGCAGCGATTAAAGCTCAGGAGAAGTTTAACTGACGTGGTCCCTAGTTGATCGAAACAGAGAAAGAAGCATTTCAAAAACGTTTCTGAAAATTTGAGGAGGACTGAGTTGGTGCATAAGTTCTTGGCGTTATTCCATCAGATTAAGAAACAACAGATACACATAACAAAGACTCAAAAATATACACTATGTGATCAAAAGCATCCGGACACCTGGCTGAAAATGATTTACAAGTTCGTGGCGCCCTCCATCGGTAATACTGGGATTCCATATGGTGTTGGCCCACCCTTAGCCTTGATGACACCTACCACTCTCCGAGGATTAAGTTCAATCAGGTGCTGGAAGGTTTCTTGGGGAATGGCAGCCCATTCTTCACGGAGTGCTGCACTGAGGAGAGGTATCTATGTCGGTCGGTAATGCCTGGCACGAAGTCGGCGTTGCGAAACATACAAAAGGTGTTCTATAGGATTCAGGTCAGGTCTCTGTGCAGGCCAGTCCACTACAGGGATGTTATTGTCGTGTAACCACTATGAACAGGTGTTCGATCGTGTTGAAAGATGCAACCGACATCCTCGAATTGCTCATCAACAGTGGGAAGCATGAAGGTGCTTAAAACATCACTGTAGGCCTGTGCTGTGATGGTGCCACCCAAAACAAGGAGTGCAAGCCCACTCCATGAAAAATCCGTAACACCACCGCCTCCGAATTTTACTGTTGGCAATACACATGCTGGCAGGTGACGTTCACCGGGAATTCGCCATACCCATACCCTTCCATCGGACTGTCACTTTGTGTACTGTGATTCTTCACTCCACACAACGTTTTTCCGATGTTCAATCGTCCAATGTTTGCGCTCCTTACACGAAGCGAGGCGTCGTTTGGCATTTACCAGCGTGATGTGTGGCTTATGACCAGCTGCTCGACCATGCAATCCAAGTTTTCTCACCTCCCGCCTAACTGTCATAGTACTTGTAGCGGATCTTGATGCAGTTTGAAATACCTATGTGATGATCTGGATAGATGTGTGCCTATTACACATTACGACCCTCTTCAACTGTCAGCGGTCTCTGTCAGTCAACAGACGAGGTCGGCCTGTACGCTTTTGTGCTGTACGTGTCCCTTCAAGTTTCCACTTCACTATCACATCGCAAACAGTGGACCTAGGAATGTTTAGGAGTGTGGAAATCTCGCTTTCAGACATATGACAAGTGACACCCAATCACCTGACCACGTTCCAAGTCCGTGGGTTCCGCGGAGTGCGCCATTCTGCTCTCACGATGTTTAATTACTGAGGTCGCTGGTGGCAGCACATTGCACCAAATATGAAAAACCTATGTTTTTTGCGGTTTCCGGCTATTTTTGATCACAGTGTATTCTCCTTCACTACTTACAACAGTCTGCCGACGTTGGAATAACTTCGCGATTCCATGACTAGAATCACGTGGTTCTGAGGCGTAGAACTCATCGAGCGATGTTCAGATTGAATTTTCACCCACCAAGGAGGTTCCTTGAAGGCTGCTCTACAGAGAACGGAAAATGTGAAAATTTGAGGGCGCGAGATCATATGATTACAGTGGGCGTGGAATGATTTCCCAACCAAACTCCTGCATAGTGTTCTTGCTTCTTTAGCGGAATGTGGGCTGGCGTTATCAAGTAGCGCCATCACTTCACGAAGTCTTGCAGGTCGTCGTTCTTGGATTGAGTCTTAAAGACGTCTAAGTCGTTGACAAATTTCGGCAGCGATCGTTACACCCCAGGGAAACAATTCGTAGCACTCCACACCGTCGCTGTTCCACCAGATGCACCATCTTTTGTGGATGCACGCAGGTCTGAACGTGGAGCTGCTGCTTTCTTTGGGTTAAACCATTCCTGTATTTTTTTCCTTTTGTTAGCATAAAGACACCATTTATCGTCACCAGTAACGATGTAGGAAATGAATGGTCGGTGTTGTTCACGAGCCAGCTGATGAGCTAATAGAGATGCAGATATGGTCACCCGCTGGTTTGTCATTTTGGCTTAGAACATGCGGTAGTCATACACCTCATTTTTGAACGTTCCCGATCCAACCGCTCACCAGTTTGCTGAAAATATCGTTAAAATCTAAATCTGGATTGTTTCTACTTTCCCGATTTATATTGCATTGTAAAAGAAGGTACTGTGTACTCTTGCCCCCAAGCCTGTGTACTCTTACCCAACGGTATGGGGTAAGAGTACGCAAAATTATTTTTTAGAAAAACTTTTATTAGTTCCATAAAAACATATCGATGACAAACTTTCACACAACGTTGCCAAGATGTCTACGGGTTGCATGCATAACTTTTATAATACTGCTGCAAATTATTAAAAATATTTAGGAAACCAAAAATGCTTACTTCAACCCCCACTTACCTTTCTATTTTGACTCACTGGCAAATATAGGAATCCAACTACAAGCTTATAAAAATATGTGCAGACATTCAAAAACCAACTTTAAAATGCAACGTCGCTTAGGAAAAGAACATTTTCATTTCTACGAAAACGAACAGACCGCACTGCATATACTAATAAGCTACGAACAGCACAGGTTTTAGATAATTTTAGTGTTATTCTGTATTGTAACAGTTACTCACCTTCTTTATAATTTCCATCCTGACATATTTCCTTAGTGACTGTTACTGTTCCAGAGTACAGGTGCATGAAGTGATCACGCTGCAGCTTAGTCATGCACTGTTGAGTGTACACGTCGACACAATTCAAAGAATTCATCAGATCCCTGCAAAATTTGAATGATGTCTCAGGTTAATATGGAGACTAGAGCAAACGAATCACAACAAACACTACAGGGCACTAATGTATCATAGTTTTGTGAATAATCTCTTTCGCTGAAACTGAACATAACATACTGCACTTTAACATAACACTTTGCTGTTTAAATGCACGATGTTAGTGCTGTCCATTTATATTTCAATTTAAAGTTTTTATAGCATTAAACCGCGTCAAGTACTTAGGCAGAAATTACAGAATATTGTTTATTTTTGGTTACAGCCACACCAGGTTTGCATTCTATCAGACGTTTATTATTCTACAATAAAAAATTTGCGCGCGCGCGCACCACACACACACACACACACACACACACACACACACACACACACACACACACACACACACACAACCTCTTTCCATAACGTGAAGCCGCCGATATAGCTGCATTCTTGGCTTATTTTCAGCGCCATTTGAACGCTAAATTGCCGTGCTGACCTGGGTTAGGTATTATTATACACTAGCAATTCTGCAGCCATAAATTGCACAGTTGACCGGATGCATCATCATAAACTGTCAATGGCACATACAAGCCTATTCACACGCTTGTTACGGTAGCAGTTTGCACACAATGGGTCTCTGGAGAGAACACGAGCCCGTGAACATACGTAGACGGGTTCTTGAAATCGCCAGAAAGCTCGCGCTCGCTGTCTCTCTCTCTCTCTCTCTCTCTCTCTCTCTCTCACACACACACACACACACACACACACACACACACACACACACACACACACACACACACGAGAGAGAGAGAGAGAGAGAGAGAGAGAGAGAGAGAGAGAGAGAGAGAGAGAGAGAGAGAGAGGACAGCTCCACAGTGCCATTTAATGAAACAGCAACACCACATTTATCTAATTCGTAATTAAAGCCAAACAAAAATATTTTTATAATGATTTCAAAAGTAAAGGAAAATGTGGCGCAGAGATTTTTGTATTCGTCCTCTAGGGAACCTCATTTTTGATCACATTTTCTCCGAGACAGAACAGAAAATGGAGTGTCAAACTTCATTAGCCGTACTTCGTTAGGTGGCGATAAAATGCTATTAAAGTTTCCGATGTCGCTCTCTGAGCGCGCTGCAGTCCCACTATCCGCGTACATGCAGCTCATGTTTCTGCACGTTTTCAACTCTGTGTTTATCAGCTATTAACCTTAGCAGTACCAACGCATTTTCTATAACGTGTAATACCGAGGGGATAGCACTCACCACAAAAATTAAAAAACAAATGTCATTACTTGTTCACTTTTATTAACAACATGATGTGCCCTGCAAAAAGTTTAAGATGTACAAATTGCTTTAACTGTCCTTGACTTTTAGTCAGAACATACTTTTTAAAGATGTATATACATGTGTAAGAAGGGTCCTAAAACTGAAAATGTATGACATTTGTTGCAGAAAATCACATTCGTTACTAAGACTTACTCTTGAGTTACGTTTCACTCAAAAATTAAAAAAAAGTAAGGAATCTGGCAAAAGAAATCATTAATAGCAATACAATTTTTTCAATATTTTTAAAGTATAAAGTACTTGACTAGATCAC
Source organism: Schistocerca gregaria (assembly GCF_023897955.1). NCBI lineage: Eukaryota > Metazoa > Arthropoda > Insecta > Orthoptera > Acrididae > Schistocerca > Schistocerca gregaria. Next base: position 647,874,662 of record NC_064931.1, on the reverse strand, counting down.
AATATTTTCAAAAGGTAGTGATAAAGTAACTGCAAAATGACTGCATATATGGAGTGATATACATGGTGTAACCTTGTTTGTGAATCCCAGCTCTTTGTGAAATATTTTCCTCCTGAGGGTATAATTTTTCTAACAGACGATGACCTTGCTACTTTTCTGCTGATATTTTAAAACTACTTCATCACAGGTTTTTCTGCTCATGATTCATTGGTATGAATATTTACTGTCCCATAACTCATGGTGAACTTGGGAATAAATAATAAAGTGAACTGTTTTATTCATTACTGTTCTTAAAGAGTACATACTGACACTTTCTCATTGTTGCACCACCACCACCACCACCTCTTCCATTGCTCTCTTTTTCTGGACATGCACTCATGGAGGCTCCAGGTTGTCCTTGACTCCGTCCATCCACCTCTGTTTTGGTACAAAGGTGTCTTGGCCATTGCTGCTTCCCTTCCAGCACTGCCTTCACCATCCTGTTCTCTCTTCTCGTTAGATGTCCCTACCATTCGATTCTTTCTTACAGCAGTAACGTCAAGTTCACTAAACAGTGTGTGAATTTCTGTTTTCCTTCTGAACATTCCGTTTTCTGACAAATGTCCAAAGTTTTTTTAACGTTGTGTTTTGGTAGATCATATTCTTCCCCTCCTCCTCGCCTAGTGACCATATTTCAGCCCCTTACGTCAATACCAGTCGCACAATTGCCTTGTTCGTAGTTTGCTACTGAATAGTTTGCCCATTTACAACAAAAACTTCTGCAGATTTTATCTGGTTCACGATTTCCGTCCCAGTGTTGTTTATCGCACTGACAGTACTGCCTAGACATCTGAAGGACGTAGTGGTGGTAGTAGTATAATATTTTTTTATAATGTGGGGCCACAGTCACATATTTCTTTAAAGTCAGTATCGCCATTAGACTTTTTATTTACAGTGTTACATTTACACGAACATGATTCCGGCTTTAAAGTGCCATTATCAAGTGTTTCAATGTTATACAGCCTAAGACGGCAATGTTTAACATTAAAACACTTGATAATGGCACTTTAAAGCCGGAATCATGATCGTGTAAATGTAACACTGCAAATAAAAAACAGTCTAATGGTGGTACTGACTTTAAAGAAGTGGTGGTAGTATGTTCATATGGGACCAAACTTTTGAGGTCATCGGTCTCTTAGCTTACACATTACTTAATCTAACTGAAACTGACTTACGCTAAGACAGCACACACTCCCATGCCCGAGGGAGGACTCGAACCTCCGACGGAACCGAGATAACCGTGGCAAGGCGCTTGAGACAGCGCGGCAAAGGACGTAGCCTTATTAATTTCCGTATCTTATACTGAAACTGTTTCCTCCGTTTCCTCTGCATTGTTTCTTGTTACAATCATACACAGTTTTATCTTCATTGATCCAGAGACCCTGTGACACTTTTTATGCCTACTTTGTTAGCGCTTTAGTAGGTATTAGTTCATCTTCCTCCTCCGCTATAACGGCCATATCATCGGCGAAGCAAACATTCACTTGGCCACAAAATTTACACCTCTTAAGGTGGATGACGCTCGTTTTAGCGCCTCTTCCAATATCAAGCTCAAGAGGCTGAGAGTTTCCCTATCTGACACCTGTGCACAAAGAAAAACATTCAGACTCCCCTTCTCCCTTAGCTTTACACTGTTTTCTCACTGCACATTCTGGTTACTCTAAGCAGTTTCGAAAATATTCTTGGTTTTTCCATTATCCTCCATATGCTTTCTGTAGACACTATCATAGGCTTTCTTTAAAGGTATAAATACGGATTATGCCTTCTTATAAAATTCCCACAAATTTTTAATTACTTGTCTGAGAAAAAGACTTTGGTCCGTCGATGTGCCGTTCCGAAATCCGACCTGATGTTTCAGGTATTCGTCTGTATAAGTAGACGTAGTCAGCTGCAGTCAGGCAACCGCTTGACGTTCCTCCAATGCCAGTTGCATGCCTGCAAATGGCTAGGACTACTACGCAGGTTCTCTCTGTAAAGGCACATTTTTAAAATTCTCAGTAAATGTGGGAGGGTGCCAACGAGGGTGTTGCCGAACTGGGTGTCTCCTTTCGCAATTTTATTCACGCGTGTCTCAATTTCGTATCCACCCAGTATCACGCCACAGGAGGTCGTGACATACGAAAACTGAAAAAGTATAAGCACTCATATTCAAATTTCGTCGAGCAGTGTTGAACGGTCTCTAGTGGTTCCAACCTGTTCATGAGAGCAAAAATTGCTGTCTCACTGCACTCCAAACGAACAGGTTGAAACGCCCTAGGGCGTTAGCAGTGCGAACTGTCGTGCGAACTGTCGTGCGAACTGTCGTGCGAACTGTCGTGCGAACTGTCGTGCGAACTGTCGTGCGAACTGTCGTGCGAACTGTCGTGCGAACTGTCGTGCGAACTGTCGTGCGAACTGTCGTGCGAACTGTCGTGCGAACTGTCGTGCGAACTGTCGTGCGAACTGTCGTGCGAACTGTCGTGCGAACTGTCGTGCGAACTGTCGTGCGAACTGTCGTGCGAACTGTCGTGCGAACTGTCGTGCGAATCGACCGCGAAATAAGTGGGAATCAACGCCACAAGGAAAGGGGTGGTTCCATTGACGTCTTATGCCAAAAACCGAAGCCTATTCCTGTCGATTCTGAGCGGCGTTGTGTCTGGAATGTTTTCCTCGGCCACCCATAAGAAAATCGCGTGATGTCAACAACAGGCGTCACGGTTCTGACCTCCATCGTAGAGTCGTCAAAAGAACGTGTGACAACATTCCCATTGTGCGATAGGTCCACGGCTGCGCTGGACAGAATAACTGAAATTTGATGCTAATAGGAGTATAACATCACTAACTCACGTTACACGTCACATGAACTTTGGAGTCCTGGCCTTTTTCCGCATGTGTAAACACCTTGCTCTTTCAAGTGTCTTGAGTCCGAGGGTGACTTGGGAGGGTGCCACGCTTTTTCACCGTTACAGAGGAAGGTTGTAGGCACCTTTGCCCGAAATTTAAAAATTTACGCTACGTAATGGGAGGCATTTGCAGAAAACCGCCTTTTATAGTGCTGTCACTGGTTGGGATCGCTCCCCAACATTCATTCACTTTCATCGTTGGAAAACACTGATATAATTGTGATGCTATGAATGATGAGCAATTACAACTGTCACTACAAGAGGGCGAAATGACGAAACTGTCTTTAGGAGGGACGATTAAATGAGTCGACTCATTAAACGTTTATATTACAACAAACCCACTTGTAGAATTATTTCAGTTACAACAAGCAAACGTAGCTGGTAGCTAACAAAACCGGGCTAATAAGTTACTTAAAATTTTGGTGCTTTGTATGTTTGATAGCGTCTTCAAAGTTAATAAATTCATAATGCAGTGTGGTAATACGAAGAAGAAATGGAATGTAAAATAGCAGTGTAGATTAAAGTCACTGGGTGATCATTTTATTTAAGAAGTGAGACAGTCACTAACACATCGAAACCGCTCAACAGCTTAAGGAGAACGTCCCGCTTAATACAGAGTATCATAACTTTTGCACCGTATGTCTTGTCAGCTAAAACCGATGGCTGACACTGACTAATTTCTGAAACTGCTCACTTTTCAACAAATAAAACTCATTTAGTCAACGCATTGTGTATAGCTAGGGCTACACTATCTGATCGAAAGCATCCCCGGGTGACGCGGAAGTGTCTAGGTGGCACAAGAGACGAACCTGCTAGTCTTAAAGGCAGGCGAGGAATACTGTGTCATCTTACAGAAGCAGTAACAGCACAATGGATCGGTGTATAAAGTTCAATAGTTTGGAACGTGGACAACCAATGGCTGCCATCTGAGGAACAAATCCACCAGACATTTCAACCCTTCTGAAGCTGACTAAGTCGATTGTTTATGTGCCTGTCCGACATGTCTTGTGACTGACGGACGTAAGATATCCAGCCCTTTGAGTGCTTTCAAATCGGTCAGATGTGGCAATCAGATAAGTTTGATTCCGAAAATGAGGGCAAGAAATCTCTCGAAACATGTCGCCATCGTCGCAGTCCTCAGTTCGAAGACTGGTCTGCTGCTGCTCTTCACACTAGTCAATCCTGTGCACGTCTCTGTCTACTTTCTTTGTTCCTTGATCTACCCACCTGATCTTTAGCATTTCTCTGTAGCACTACATTTCGAAAGCTCCTATTCTATCTTGCCTCAGTTGCTTATCGCCCTAGTTTCACTTCCGTATACGGCTACACTCTAAGACATACCTTCATGAAAAACTCCGTAAGACAAATTTATATTCAATAACAACAAATCTCTTTCAGAAACGCTTACTTGCTACTGCGAGTCTACATTTTACATCCTTTCAACTTCGGCCAGCATCAGTCTTTTGCTGCACCAATAAAACTTGGGGACAACTTTGTGTGTCTCATTTCATAATCTACTACTCTCGGAATCTTGCGATTTAATTCGTCTACGTTCCATAACACTCGTTTTGTTATTATTGCGGTTAATATAATAACCTCTTTTCAAGATACTATCCATTCACTACTACTACTACTACTACTACTACTAAAAGGTTATTCCCATCTGATAGAATTACAACTCTCAGCGAACAAAGTTTATTTCTTTTTAATCGACGGCAATTTCTTTTACTGCTTACACGATGTACAGATTGAACAACGTGACTGATAGGCTAACATTGTCTCTCTTTCTTGTCCGACACACTAAATTTCAGCCTGCTTTCTGTACAAATCGGGAATAAGCTTTAGCGCTCTTTATTTTATGTCTGCTACCTTAAGAATTTCGAGGAGAGTACTCCAGTGAATACAGTAAAAATGTTTCTCAAAATCTACGACTGCTGCAAACTCAGGCTTGCCTTTCTTTAAGCTGTCTTCTAAAATGAGTCGTTGGGTCAGCACTGTAGTGTGTATTCCTCCATTACCTCGCACCCCAAACTAATCTTCCCCGAAGTCGCTTTCTACCAGACTTCCCGTTCTTCCGTAAATAGTACGTGTCAGTATTTTTAAGCCATGACTTATGAAATTGAAGGCTAGGTAATATTCATACCTGTCAGACCCTACCTTCTTTAGAATTAGGATTATTACATTATTCTTTAAGTCTCAGTGTATTTCACTGTCTCTCACACATTCTGCATGCCAGGTGTAATAGTTTTTACGTGGTTTTCTCAACAATGTCATTCTTAGGGAATGTCGTCTATTCCAGATACGTAGTCTCGACTTAGGTCTTTCAGTCCTCTGTCCAGTTATTCTCGCAGTAGCACATCTCATCTCATGATTTACTTCCTCCCCCCCCCCCCCCCCCCCATTTCTATAGCATTGCGTTCAATTTTGAACTGCTTCTGTAGGTCTTCTATATATTGCTTCAACCTTTGAACTTCCCTTCTTTTCTTAGTACTGACTTGCCATCTCAGTTCTTAATGTTCATCTGCTTCTCTACACTCCAGAGGAATCTCTTTCTGATAGGCCGTATCTACCTTTCCCCTAGTTCTACATGCCTTAGAGACTAATTTGCCCTCTACATACACCTGCTTAGGCATTACGCACTTTGTCAGTCTCATTTCGTATTTATTTCAAAATTGGTGTCGCTGATTTTTACTTCTGGATGGTTAATACACCATAAAGAGTGCAGTCGTAAACCTTCCTGAAACTTGGATTCTAGTTGTTCAAGGGAAGTGCTTTATCATGGTCTGGAGAGTGCAAAACATTACAAGCATTAATATGACGTTATACCCTTTGGTACTCGTCACCTGAATAGCTGTTAGGTTCTCAGCAAGTGGTCGGTTCAGGAGTGACTTTACACTCCGGACAAAACACAGATTTCATCGTCGTTCTGAAAAGTTGACCGGATGCATCAGCGGCTTGGCGAATCTTCGTGATGTGATCCATCCAATTCCTGGACGCCTAGTAAGTACTCAAACACACCGAGTTGACCGTACATCGTCCAGTTTACCTCGCTGAGCATACAATTTGGCGTTTTTCCTTCGGACACTGCTCACCAGGTTTATCCTGATCTAGAAATAGTTACATTTTAAATCGGCGACCACCTCCCTTTACCATGTCTGTGGCGGCAGGAGAAAAGTAGAAAATTATATCGTGCTGAAATGTAGGCTCTGACCTCTGTTCATAAGGCATACTAGTTCTTGAGTTGGCCTCAACAGTTTGATGCCGAGGGCATCTGGGATGTGGAGCCCCATAAAGGCACCGGGCATAGTGAAGCGTCAAAAATAAGATTGACTACTGGTCGTGGTGAGAGATTCATTGTCTACGATTTCCTGCGATGGAAGTTAAGAGAACGGACTACTAGGTAGATGCATTGTGATAGCAAGATTGCTTCGGGAATGCTGTCAACCTTTAATACACCAGCATCTGTACATTTCCATTTGTCTCTTGAGACGGAGACAGAGGCCTCATATGTGACAAAAGGCTGAATTCCACCACATAATCGTGAACCGATTTCACTGCATCATGGAGCACTAGATGGGTGACATTTTATCGTGACCCCTTATCCTTTCGCCTTCCACCGAGGCGGCAAGTTTTTGGGGAAGAAGGGGAGTTATGAATGGTCAAAGGAAGTTTTCATTCTTGTGATACACTTCACCGTGATTATCATCGTTAGAAATGTCTTCCACCGATTTATCAGACATTACTGGATACATGCACTTTCACGATTTTGATTACATTCTTTTTATCCTTTTTATTCCCCCCCCCCCCCCCCTCCCAATGAACCATGGAACCATGGAACCCTGGACCTTGCCGTTGGTGGGGAGGCTTGCGTGCCTCAGCGATACAGGTGCAACCACAACAGAGGGGTATCTGTTGAGAGGCCAGACAAACGTGTGGTTCCTGAAGAGGGGCAGCAGCCTTTTCAGTAGTTGCAGGGGCAACAGTCTGTATGATTGACTGATTTGGCCTTTTAACACTAACCAAAACGTCCTTGCTGTGATGGTACTGCGAACGGCTGAAAGCAAGGGGAAACTACAGCCGTAATTGTTCCCGAGGGCATACAGCTTTACTGTATGATTAAATGATGGCATCCTCTTGGGTAAAATACTCCCGAGGTAAAATAGTCCCCCATTCGGATCTCCGGGCGGGGACTACCCAAGAGGACGCCGTTATCAGGAGAAAGAAAACTGGGGTTCTACGGATCAGAGCGTGGAATGTCAGATCACTTAATCGGGCAGGTAGGTTAGAAAATTTAAAAAGGGAAAGGGATAGGTTAAAGTTGGATATAGTGGGAATTAGTGAAGTTCGGTGGCAGCAGGAACAAGACTTCTGGTCAGGTGACTACAGGGTTATAAACACAAGATCAAATAGGGGTAATGCAGGAGTAGATTTAATAATGAATAGAAAAATAGGAATGCAGGTAAGCTACTACAAACAGCATAGTGAACGCATTATTGTGGCCAAGATACGAAGCCCACACCTACTACAGTAGTACAAGTTTATATGCCAACTAGCTCTGCAGATGACGAAGAAATTGAAGAAATATATGATGATATAAAAGAAATTATTCAGATAGTGAAGGGTGATGATAATTTAATAGTCATGGGTGACTGGAATTCGGTAGTAGGAAAAGGCAGAGAAGGAAACATAGTAGGTGAATATGGATTGGGGAAAGAAAGGAAAGAGGAAGCCGCCTGGTAGAATTTTGCACAGAGCACAACTTAATCATAGTTAACACTTGGTTTAAGAATCATAAAAGAAGGCTGTATACATGGAAGAAGCCTGGAGATACTGACAGGTTTCAGATAGATTATATAATGGTAAGACAGAGATTCAGGAACCAGGTTTTAAAATGTAAGACCTTTCCAGGGGCACATGTGGACTGACCAGAATAGATTGGCCATGAACTGCAGATTAAAACTGAATAAACTGCAAAAAAGTGGGAATTTAATGAGATGGGACCTGGATAAAGTAAAAGAACCAGAGGTTGTACAGAGTTTCAGGGAGAGCATAAGGGAACAATTGACAGGAATGGGGGAGAGAAATACAGTAGAAGAAGAATGGGTAGCTTTGAGGGATGAAGTAGTGAAGGCAGCAGAGGATCAAGTAGGTAAAAAGACGAGGGCTGGTAGAAATCCTTGGCTAACAGAAGAAATATTGAATTTAATTGATGAAAGGAGAAAAGATAAAAATGCAGTAAATGAAGCAGGCAAAAAGGAATACAAACGTCTCAAAAATGAGATCGACAGGAAGTGCAATATGGCTAAGCAGGGATGGCTAGAGGACAAATGTAAGGATGTAGAGGAATATATCAATAGGGATAAGATAGATATTGCGTACAGGAAAATTAAAGAGACCTTTGGAGAAAAGAGAACCACTTGTATGAATATTAAGAGCTCAGATGGAAACCCAGTTCTAACCAAAGAAGGGAAAGCAGAAAGGTGGAAGGAGTATATAGAAGGTTTATACAAGGGTGATGTACTGGAAATGGAAGAGGATGCAGATGAAGATGAAATGGGAGATACAATATTGAGGGAAGAGTTTGACAGAGCACCTAAAGACCTGAGTCGAAACAAGGCCCCGGGAGTAGACAACATTCCATTAGAACTACTGACGGCCTTGGGAGAGCCAGTCATGACAAAACTCTACCATCTGGTGAGCAAGATGTATGAGACAGGCGAAATTCTCTCAGAATTCAAGAAGAATATAATAATTCCAATCCCAAAGAAAACAGGTGTTGACAGATGTGAAAATTACCGAACTATCAGTTTAGTAAGTCACAGCTGCAAAATACTAACGCGAATTCTTTACAGACGAATGGAAAAACTAGTAGAAGCCGACCTCGGGGAAGATCAGTTTGGATTCCGTAGAAATGTTGGAACACGTGAGGCAATACTGACCCTACGACTTTTCTTAGAAGCTAGATTAAGGAAGGGCAAACCTACGTTTCTAGCATTTGTAGACTTACAGAAAGCTTTTGACAACGTTGACTGGAATACTCTCTTTCAAGTTCTGAAGGTGGCAGGGGTAAAATACAGGGAGCGAAAGGCTATTTACAATTTGTACAGAAACCAGATGGCAGTTATAAGAGTCGAGGGCCATGAAAGGGAAGCAGTGGTTGGGAAAGGAGTGAGACAGGGTTGTAGCCTCTCCCTGATGTTATTCAATCTGTATATTGAGCAAGCAGTGAAGGAAACAAAAGAAAAATTAGGAGTAGGTATTAAAATCCATGGAGAAGAAATGAAAACTTTGAGGTTTGCCGCTGACATCGTAATTTTCTCAGAGACAGCAAAGGACTTCGAAGAGCAGTTGAACGGAATGGAGGGTATAAGATGAACATAAATAAAAGCAAAACGAGGATAATGGAATGTAGCCGAATTAAGTCGAGTGATGCTGAGGGAATTAGATTAGGAAATGAGACGAAGTAGTAAATGAGTTTTGCTATTTGGGGAGCAAAATAACTGATGATGGTCGAAGTAGAGAGGATATAAAATGTAGACTGGCAATGGCAAGGAAATCGTTTCTGAAGAAGAGAAATTTGTTAACATCGAGCATAAATTTAATTATCAGGGAGTCGTTTCCGAAAGTATTTGTATGGAGTGTAGCCATGTATGGAAGTGAAACGTGGGCGATAAATAGTTTGGACAAGAAGAGAATAGAAGCTTTCGAAATGTGGTGCTACAGAAGAATGCTGAAGATTAGATGGGTGGATCACATAACTAATGAAGTATTGAATAGGATTGGGGAGAAGAGAAGTTTGTGGCACAACTTTACCAGAAGAAGGGATCGGTTGGTAGGACATGTTCTGAGGCATCAAGGGATCATCAATTTTGCAATGGAGGGCAGCGTGGAGGGTAAAAATCGTAGAGGGAGACCAAGAGATGAATACACTTAGCAGATTCAGAAGGATGTAGGTTGCAGTAGGTACTGGGAGATGATGAAGCTTGCACAGGATAGAGTAGCATGGAGAGCTGCATCAAACCAGTCTCAGGACTGAAGACCCTGAAAACAACTTTTTATTTACTAACATTCATCATTGTATGCTTCACTTACGAAAGACAGTATTTTGGGAGTGACTTATTGCTTTGTTCTTCCTTAGTTTGCCTGTTAAGCATACGCCTTTGAGTGACAGTCTCTAGGTAATATATGTTCTAAGTTGCATATGGCTGTAAGTTTCTGTGAAGATTGCGTTCTGCATCCGCATTTGCAACTGCAGTTGCTCATGCCAACTTTGCCTATCACTGTAGTCCTACCACTGGAGTCTCATAACCGTTCTTCAAGATGTGTTGCTTCGCTGCTTAGAAGTGTCACTAAAAAGGTAGGAGCCTTTATGGCATTAAACCACTATTATTACACTGACTATGGTTTGCATTGTGTAATTCTGATCTCCTGAAACGTTTCTTTTATGGACAACGGGCATTCTCTGCTTGACAAGGCAACTGACACAAGCAGCTGACACAAGCAGCTGGAATGAATCATTCTATATCTAATTGGAGATCAGGTAAATCATATCAACGGGTTGCGTCAATTACACACACTGATGACGAAAGTAATGGGATATCGATATGCACATATACAGATGGTGGTAATGCCGCGTACACAAGGTGTAATAGGACAGTGAATTGGTAGAGATGTCATTTGTACTTAGGTGATTCACATGGAAAGATTTCCGACGTGATTATGACCGAACGACGAGAATTATCCCACTTTGAACTCGGAATGGTAGTTGGAGTTAGACACATAGGACATACCGTTTCGGAAATCGTTAAGGCATTCAGTATTCCAAGATCCACAGTGTCAACAGAATGCTGAAAATACCAAATTGCATCCATTGCATCTCACCACGGACAACGCAGTGGCCGACGGCCTTCACTTAACGGCCGCGAGTAGCGTCGTTTCCTAGCGTTGTCAGTGCTAATAATCAAGCAACACTGCATAACGTAACCACACAAATCATTGTAGGACGTACGACGAACGTACCCGACGGGATAGAACGGCGCAATTTCGCATTAATGGTCTATGGCAGGAGACGACCGACGTGAATGTCTTTGCTAACAGCACGACATCGCCTGCAGTGCCGCTTCTGGGCTTGTGGCCATATCGGTTGGATACTAGATGACTGGAAAACCGTAGCCTGGCCAGATGAGTCCCGTTTTCAGTTGCTAAGAGCTGAAGGTAGGGTTCGAGTGTGGTGCACACACTACGAAGCCATGGACCCGTATTAAGAAGGCACTGTACAAGCTGGTGAAGGCTCCGCAATAGTGTGGGCTATGTTTGTATAGAATGGACTCTGTTCTCTGGTCCAAGGGAACCGATCATAGACTGAAAATGGTTACTTTGAGACAATTTGCAGCCATTCATGGACGTCATGTTACCAAACAACAGCGTCATGTCGCCGGACCACAACTGTTTGTGACTGATTTGAAGAATATTCTGAATAGTTAGAGCTAATGGTTTGGCCACCTAGATCACCGGTCATGAATCCAATCTAACATTTATGGGTTATAATCTAAAGGTCAGTTCGCAACCGAAATCCTACTCCGGCAACACTTTCGCAATTATGGACGGCTATAGAGGCAGCATGATTGAATATTCCTGTAGGGTACTTCCAACGACTTGTTGAGTCCATGCCACGTCGAATTGCTGGACTGCACCAGACAAAAGGACGTCTGACACTATATTAGGATACATCCCACGACTTCTCAGTGTATAAATGCTCATTGTATGCCAGGATTGTTGACACTCGTATACTGAGGCGGGTACAGGAATTTATAATGGGTGAAGAGTCGTAGTGTGTAGGATCAGTATTCCAATTACGCAAAATCGCTATGGGCATCCAGGCCATCATCTCACCGTTGCACCAGGCTAGAGATACCCATTTGGTGAGACGCGGCGTCCTGCTGAGTGAAGTCCGTAACTGCCTGCTGAACATCCTCGTGCGACAGGAATCCGATCCTTCAATTCCTTTAAGGGACCGAAGGTGTGATAATCGCACGGAGAGAGATCAGGACAGGGCGGGTGCCGAATGTCTCCCACTTGTTTTGGCGTGACTACTTCGTTTACACATTTACGATATGAGGATGTGCGTCCAGCACGGAACTTAGCTCACCATTCCACAAAGGCGATTTTCGACAGCCATGCTGCCCCATATATACATTCATTCTTCTCCGATGGATGTCTACCGGTATTTGTCCTTAGTAAGAGTAACAGCACATTGGTCCAGTTTGGATGCATTTGTTGATAATGTCGCCATAGTTCACGTTTTCGCATTTACCACACGCGCTTCGGAAAGACAACTACCAAACTAATCGCTTGCCTACATGTCGGTGCTTATGTATCCGCGTCGGAGTGGCGCTATATTGCATATACGCTGCAGCTATGTCCTCGAAACGTTTTATTCGCCCTTTATACAATTTACATGGCAATTTTGGTAAATTGAAATACTGCCAGTGTGTGTGTGTGTGTGTGTGTGTGTGTGTGTGTGTGTGTGTGTGTGTGTGTAAAATAGTGACATATGGTTCCATCGTCTTCCAACAGAAGTACCCTACTGGCCATTAACACTGCTGCACCAAGAAGAAATGCAGATGATAAACGGGTATTCATTGAACAAATATATTATACTAGAAGTGACATGTGATTACATTTTCAAGCAATTTGTGTGCATATGTCCTGAGAAATCAGTACCCAGAACAATCACCTCTCGCCGCGATAACGACCTTGAAGCCTGGGCATTGAGTCAGAGCTTCGATGACGTGTACGGATACAGCTGTCCATGCAGCTTTAACACGATACCACAGTTCATCAAGAGTAGTAACTTGAGTATTGTGATGAGCCAGTTGCTCGGTCGCCATTGACCAGACGTTTTCAATTGGAGAGAGATCTGGAGAATGTGGTAGCCAGGGCAGCAGTCGAACATTTTCTGCAACCAGAAAGGCCCGTACAGGACCTGCAACATGCGATTGTGCATTATCCTGCTGAAATGTAGGGTTTCGCAGGGATTGAATGAAGGATAGAGCCACGGGTCATAACACATCTTTAATGTAACGTCCGCTGTTCGAAGTGCCGCCAAAGCGAACAAGAGGTGACCGAGACGTGTAACCAATGGCACCCCATACCATCACGCCAGGTGATACGCCAGTATAGCGATGACGAATACACTCTTCCAGTGTACGTTCACCGCGATGGCGCCAAACACGGATGCGACAATCATGATGCTGCAAGCAGAACCTGAATTCATCCGAAAAAAGTGACCTTTTGCCATTCGTGCACCCAGGTTCGTCATTGAGTACACCATCGCCGGCTCTCCTGTATCACAGCGTCAAGGGTAACCGCAACCATGTTCTCCGAGCTGGTAGTCCATGCTGCTGCAAATGTCGTCGAACTGTTCGTGCAGATGGCGGTTGTTTTGCAAATGTCCCTATCTGTTGACTCAGGGATCGAGACGTGGCTGCACGATCCGTTACAGCCATGATGATAAGATGCCTGTCATGTCGACTGCCAGTGATACGAGGCCGTTGGGATCCAGCACGGCGTTCCGTATTATCCTCCTGAACCCACCGATTCCATATTCTGCTAACAGTCATTGGATCTCGGGAACGCGAGCAGAAATGTCGCGATACGATAAACCGCAATCGCGATAGGCTACAATCCTATATTTATCAAAGTCGGAAACGTGATGGTGCGCATTTCCCCTCCTTACACGAGGCATCACAACAACGTTTCACCAGGCAACGCCGGTCAACTGCTTTTTGTGCATGAGAAATTGGTTGGAAACTTTCCTCACGTCAGCACGTTGTAGGTGTCAGCACCGGCGCCAACCTTGTGTGAATGCTCTGAAAAGCTAATCATTTGCATATCACAGCATCTTCTTCCTGTCGGTTAAATTTCGAGTCTGTAGCATGTCATCTACGTGGTGTAGCAATTTTAATGGCCAGTAGTATAATTACAGTTTTTATCCCAGACTGTGGTCTGTTACCCGTATTTAGCTCTACATCTCTTTAAATGGACTAGCCATACCAATTCTCATGGGAAATAAGCCGAAGTGTCGAGCAGTCCAACGATTTAGTTTTTCATTATGCGAAGCATTACTGAATTCAATCGGATCAGGCAGTCTTGGCTCGGTTTTTGAGAGATTTGTATAATTTACTGCAGCGAATGACAGCGTAACTCCCTCGAAATTAAGGTGCGTTTCTCTCTGACTAAGCTGATGCTTCTGTTTCTATAGTTCATAATTTTTGTTGCGGTATATCAGTCACTAGCTCTCCATATGGACAATTTGCGTCGTAGTAGTCTTGTTAACAGTAACTGCGATATTACACAGCGGAACTCTTTAGCAAGACTGAGTCAGTTTTGCATCTTGAAGGAGGTGAAGACGTACGTGAAGTGAACTGACTGGTCTCTCAATTTGAGAACTGTAAGAATGTGTGGAGACTAGTTTTGTGAAGAGATGACTTCATTTGACTACGGAATGCCCTACAAGTGCAGCAGTTTATTACAGCAATTTCCACCCGAGTTCACACAACTGCGCCAAGTTAGTGCGCTACACTAACAAGTTAGTGCGCTACACTAACAAGTTAGTGCGCTACACTAACAAGTTAGTGCGCTACACTAACAAGTTAGTGCGCTACACTAACAAGTTAGTGCGCTACACTAACAAGTTAGTGCTACACTAACAAGTTCCAGTGTTGACACTAATGTACAGTTCTACCCCTCGGACCCATTTTTCCATTAAAATGGAAAGACAGCTAATGCCACTGACCTTCAGTTTATGAACACTCAGTCCTGTTCATTGAAGAATGTATTTTTAAAGGTAAGACGAACATTAATTAGGAAATTGTGTCCATCCGTGGAAGCAACAACATTGTTCAGTATAAAGGAACATAAAATTTACTCACCGACACACTTCATCCAGTTCCCTTCTGTCCGTGACGTACTTGAGAAGGTTTATTGGCTTGAGACAGCCCAGCAGTTCATCCTGGCCGCAATCTGGGGCGGCAGCAGCAGTTACCATCAGCACTGAAACAAGGCGAGGAATCAAACTGTAGCACAACACAAAGTACTCTACACAGAATGAACGAAGATGATTTATAATCCTCGACAGTGTGGTCAAAAGTTCAAATTCTGCAGAATTCAAATCGCCAACAATTTTTAAATAATACATTTCAAAACATAATGTTTTAACAGTAGTAAATGAAATGAGACGATGATGAGGATGAATCTTGATAACAACCCTGGATGGCTACTATTACTGCACACTTTCGAAGGCAGTCCTCTATGCGGCTACTGTTCTAGAATTTTGCTCTTAAATCTCCAGATAAAATTTGATTGCATCAGTACGCTGCAAAATCCTTTCCTCGGGCGACCTAGCTCTACTACTATCATAAAAAGCTCTGTAATCCGCACATATGAAGTCACATCGATTGCGCCGGCCGAAGTGGCCGAGCGGTTCTAGGCGCTAAAATCTGGAACCGCGCAACCGCTACGGCCGCAGGTTCGAATCCTGCCTCGGGCATGGATGCGTGTGATGTCGTTAGCTTATTTAGGTTTAAGTATTTCTGAGTCTAGGGGACTGATGACCTCATGTTAAGTCCCATAGTGTTCAGAGCCATTTGAACATCGATTGCGTCACTTACCACTTACATGTGAAAGTGAGAGCATCACTATTTTCAGAATTTAAAAAAAAAAAAACAGTTTTCTTGAGTATAGCAGTATAAATGAATGAGAAATTTTTTCTACAATTGACTCGCTCTATAACTGGTAATTGACGATAATTATTTTCATTATTAATAATCCACATCTACATACCGCAAGCCACATTACGGTGTGTGGTGGACGGAAATTTGTGTACCCTGTTGCTTACCCCTTTACTCGTTCCAATGGTGAACGGATCGCGGGAAGAACAATTGCTGGTAAGCCTCCATATGAGCTCGAATCTCTCCCTTTACCTTTATGGTCTTTTCGTGAGTTATACGTAGGAGGAAGCAATATGTTTGTTGATTATTCTAGAAATGTACGCTCTCGGAAGCAAGCCAAACCGTGATGCAGAACGCCCGTCTTACAGTGTCTGCCACTATAGTTGGCTGAGCATATCCGTGACGTTTTCGCACTTACTACATTAACCAGTAAGAAAACGTGCTACTCTTCTTTGAATCTACTCAATTTCCTGTATCAATCCCATCTGGTATGGATCCCATAATTACGAGTAATACTCAAGTAGAGGTCTAATGAAGGTTTTGTAATCCTCCTTTGCTGATGGACTAAAATTCCTGAGGATTCTTCCAATAAATTTTAGTCGGAAACTGACTATACCGCGATTAGTTATAAGAGGTCGTTTCACTTTAGATCGTTCCGATGGCATACTCTTAGATTCTTACTGACGTAGGTTCCTTCCAATGATTGTTCTGCAAAGTTTAAACCATTAAATAATGCCTGCCTGTTTATGCGCAAAACGCTACATTTGTTTATGTCTAGGATCGATTGTCGATCCCAGCATAATGCGTCGATCCTTCGCAGGTCTCGCTACTATTTTCAAGGGCTGCGACTTCTCTGTATATAACAGCATCATCTGCAGAAATCTTCATGGAATTTACGTTATGTACGTGGTCATTTGTATAGTGTTAAATAATGGTCCAATAATACTTCCTTGGGGTACGGCCGAGGTTACTTAGGTACATTTACTTAACAGCATACTGAAATCAATTTTTCAGTTAAATTTGGACTCCACGAGGGACTTAGTGACGTTGGGCATAAAAGGTTAAAATGAAAAACAGTAAACGGTAACGATCTGGAAGCCATGAATGCTTTTTAAAGTTGTGTTTATCAGTCTCAGGCACGCATACTGCCATCAATTTACATAGTTATTACAATTTTCTCCCTCTCGTATTGATGAGTAAATAGTGATAATTTTTTATCCCTCTCACTCTTAGATGCGCTCCAACAGACTCCGTCATGTCCACAGGAATGTTATTTAGACCGTGGATGTCCGACGTGTGACGGTCTGTCTCTGGTGTTGTGCAGACACTGGGTGTGCCGTGGTTCTGGGAAAACAACCGCCGAGACACCCCCTCCGCTGTGGATTGTGAAAGTGGCTAGACGGACCACAGTGTTGGATGTAATTCGCAATTTCAGAACTGGAACCGGCAATGAAGCATAGCGTTCCCAACCACCACAATGCTATTTGTTACCTACAGGTATACTTTCGCATACAGCACGTCACAGACCAAAGAGTTTAGTTGTACCGAAGAAAACGTCATTGGACAATGAAAGCTAGGAAGAATTTTGGAGTCGTCGACGCGCTACAAGTCTCTGAAGGCGGGCACGAGTACCTCAGGAACCAAACGAGGCGATAGGCGATTCATTCCGGAAATATAGCATTTTTTACCCAGGTATTGTAGCTATTTTCTCGTGCGGGGGATCTTTAAGCGAGGTTTTCAGCTATAGACGCAGGAACCTGTTACCCAATGATGTTCATTCACTTGTTCGCCTTCAGCTGACCTACACTTTCAGGAAGACAATGCACGGCCCTACGAACTTGAGGTTATCGGTGTGGCCCCTCCGTATCAGCAGACTTAAATCCTATCGAGTAAACTTGCGACGCCATACAGCGAGATACGTGCACTTTGGTTTCAGTTTTGTACGATCGACGCGAATTGTGAACGGTTGAGTACGACGATTCCCCCAACCCCTTCCTTATATCTGATCCAGGATGCGTTGTCCCCGCCATCAAGGCAAAAGGGGAGACCCGCCACTTGCTACCAGAGGCATGTGTCATTCAAATTTCTTTCTGACATTTCCTCTGCAGACGATAGTTACTGCTACAGAAGCGTTTACCGTTAAAACCATCAGAAATCAACAAACAATATCAACAAAACTCTCACCTACGGTACACAATTTGTACATCTAATTCACAGCTATTAACCATATAGAAACTTCATTCGTGACACCAAATATCAGCGCGTACTGCAGCCTAGCAAAGACATCAAACCATCTTAAGTCTACAAAGTCGGCTCAGTAAGACTTGTGCGCGCATTATACTGTGTAGGTACAGTGACTTACAAAAATCAGTTGAGACTGTTACAAGGACAAAGTCACAACATATACAAACATATGGTTACAAGACTAAGAAAAATAAGGAAACATGCAAGAGTAAAATTTCCAGCTTCGTAATAACAATGAAAACGATGATACTACTAATACACCAACACCACACGCACGTAGTGTGTCGATTAAATAAATATACTGCTCTTCGTCGTCTTAAGAATGGTATTCATATTTCGGCGTAACATTTTAAAACGCTTCAAGCTATTAATGCCTGAATGCTAGTGAAATATCACTTAATAAAGGTAAACAATATTGTTAGCATAAATTTGTTAATAGATTAGCACAGAATTTAGAATGTGGTTCAAAAATGTGCTCTGTACAAATGCTTAAAAATACCCATCAGTTTTGAGTTCACAGAATCTACAGCTTTGCAGTAACAGAGAACCTGACATACAAACGTAAGCTATATTTATGTGATCGGATTTATTAAATGCCATTTTGCTTTGTCAATATATATTGACTATATATAAACGCTTCTCTAACAGCCTATCGTGACAATTGGTCAGCTATTGAAGACACACACCACACACACAATACCCAACTGTCGGTACAGGTATCTTAAAAACGTATTTGCAGGTAATGTGCAATTAGACGCCAAGCAAAATCACAAATATCAGTATCTTACTGCTCTATTTTGCGCTTTAATTGAGCCCTGGAAAGCTAGTTGGAAGCAGTTTTCGCTGTGTACTGTATATTTAGAAAAATCAGCAAGTAACACAATCTGTCGTTATATGGGCTACATTTAATATAGCTTGTAGTAATGTAAAATCCCGCAGTTTTTATACTTTCAAATATTATCGACTTCTACTGAATAAAAGCGGAATTTAAATTTTTGAGGGCCTCCGCAGCGAAATTAAGAAGCTTCCCGCATCAAGCAAGAACCTCTATAGGATCAGTATCATTACAGCTGTTCTTCCATAACTTCATTTAAAAATATTTACAACTGACTGCTGAAGTCTGTAGGACATTGGTTGCGTTCTGCACGTAGGGTAATGCCCTAACAAGCACTACTCGTGCACCAGATTTTGAGTCTTCCTACTTCTTTCGTCGCAGCACGGCCGAAATAAAGAATTCAGAGTCAAGTTGAGGTGGCCGGCGCGGCCTCATATTGACAACGGAATACGGAAGAGCGCCCTCTTAGGTCCGCCGTTAAGCGGCGCCGCCCTATGTAGGGCAATGCGCACGCTCTGCTTGAGAGACGTGACCCGACTGCAGGCCCGCCAAATGAAGCGAGCCCTTTCCGCCCTTCCGTTTATCTGCTGTTTCTCGCTTATAAATTACCTTGTTTGACCTGACACTAAGATTGTACGAAATCCTCTAGTTGGTTCCTACTGGTGC
Organism: Schistocerca gregaria; assembly: GCF_023897955.1. Lineage (NCBI taxonomy): Eukaryota > Metazoa > Arthropoda > Insecta > Orthoptera > Acrididae > Schistocerca > Schistocerca gregaria. Next base: position 647,855,265 of record NC_064931.1, on the reverse strand, counting down.
ACTGAACACGAGTTCCGCCATACTACCGCGTTACACTAAAAGTGCCTTCAGGAAACACCAGAAAATTTCAGAACGTACGAATATTTTTATTCGAATTTTTACGCTGAAAAATAGTTGCGTGTGTGCTCGCGTAAATAAGGCAGCGCAGCTATCAGAAAGCTTCCATTCGAAGCCCGTACAGTCCAGAATCGATGTCTGTCAGGCAAAGTCGCCTTGAGCACCAGGTTGAGGATACCCGTTTGGTAAAACACCGTGTCCAGCTTCGTGAAGTGATCCGTAACTGTCTGATGCATAGCCTCGTCCGACGAGAATCGTCGACCGTTTAAAGCGTTTTTTTAAAGGACCAAAGGAGCGATAATTGCGTGGGAAGAGATCAGGACTATACGGCGGGTACTCGAACGCCTCCCACTTATCCTCAGTGGATGAGGTTGGTCTTCCAGATCGACCTGAGTCCTGTGGAGAATCACGACCAGCACGGAATTTGGCGCACCATTCCACAACGGTGGCTTTCGACAGACATGTTGCGCCACACTCGTTCATTCTCTGGACCGAAACAAATTCCAGTAAACATGGGCTCGAAATGCATAGCTTTAACATTACGAGTACTTGTTCGCCTTCTCGACTGTGACCCATAGCTCGTAAGGTGTGCATTTTAGAGCCAATGTTTACTGCGCATCTTTTTCTTGTTTTGATCCACACTATTGAGTCTCAAAATATGGAAAACACAGAACTCTCAGTGAAAAGGATGTGTTTTACAGTAGCGAAGATGAGCAAGTGATAATAGCTCAGATGGTTTGCATTTTATAGCCCACAATTACTAGACATTTGTGTGTATATTTGGTTCTTGACGTCAGCTAAAAATATGGAATACTTTTAACATCAGCTGTTGCACATGCTTGAGATTTTTGAATTTCTGAAATGAAAGTTAAGAAGATGGTTCCTACAATTAAATGTGAAATTCAAATCATTGCGTAAGAGGGCCTCACCATAACGTAATAGAGCAAAGTCTTCCACAAAAATAACAACAAGAATATAGCTATTCGCACTAATAAGTGTGTATAACCATTTCTGGGCGACGTTAGACGGCAAGCAGACAAAAAAAACAGTATCAATTTCACACACTTATGAATGATAGAAGTTGTAGAAAACACACTCTGAAATCTATCGATACATTCAGGACAAGTCGCCCACATAGTGAGACGTAAAAAAAAAATTAATGAAATTGGTGAAAGACACACTGCACTATGAAAATAGCTATAAGCTCTGATTTCCAGACTTCAGCATTTAAAATGAAAAGCTCCATTCCGTAGGTACGATTTTTCAATAATGGACTCAAAGCTAAACTCTTAACTTCATTTTAATCTCTATTACCTGTGTCCTTGTGTTTTGGGTCCAAACTAGAGTCTTGTCAACAGAGTTTCTAAAACATTTCAAACGTGACGTTTGTTAATAGCAGGTATCAGATAGTACAAATGGACGTGAGCGTAATGCAGAAACCAAATGAAGTAAGAATGGACCTCCGAATTTCCGTTCGATGATTCGGGGCTTCATTTGAGGTCCAGTGATGCGCATCTGTCTGGCGCTACCTAACAAAAGCTCCAGTGACATGATAGCCTGCCCGCATGGCACGTAAACAAACGGCAAGTAATTACATATTCGCTACTCATTGCATAATGCCCGAATAATTGTTAAGATGCTGGAGCCATTCTGGAGAAACACTGTTCAAATCTTTCTCCAGGCAGCAAATTTGGGGAAGGGGACCATGTTAGTTTCGCGGTGAATTACGAATTAGGTCGGAAATGTTACGACTCCGGATGCACTTACTAAGAGTCAATGTCCACTGCATGTTCTGCTTCCTTCAAACTGATACTTCCATCCTGGCAGTTTAGTGAAGTTCAAAAATTACATTTTATCACTGAACCTTTCGAATGAAAAAGGTATCACTGTCAGTGAGTACAAGCTTTCCAACAGAACTTGGGTCGACATATTTTTTATGTTCTTCGCGTGATTTCTGAATAATACTTTTCTATTTGAACTAACTTATCAATAAAGTGATATTTTATAACTGAAAAATTGCGCATTTCACGTAAACAAAACTTCCTTCCGGTCACATTGTGGAATTGTTTTAGGCACTGCAGTCCGGAACGGCGCTGCTGCTGCTACGGTCGCAGGTTCGAATCCTGCCTCGGGCATGGATGTGTGAGATGTCCTTAGGTTAGTTAGGTTTAAGTACTAAGTTATAGGGGACTGATGACCTCCGATGTTAAGTCCCATAGTGTTTAGAGCCATTTGAGCCATTTTCACATTGGGTACCTGAAGTGACTTCTGCAACTAACCCACAGAGAAAGTATTATGAAAATACATTACGTACAAATATTCGCTCGTGAATAACATCATTGTCACGCTCACCACCAGTGAACAAAGCAATGGTATTGATTTGATAACAGTTTTGCACGTGTGATGTTTGCTCCGACTCATCACACTAACCAGCGGCGGCTTCTGTCCATGGTATGTATTGTAGAAGAGCATTGTTTTATTCCCTTAAATACGCTCCCATCACTGAACTGCATTTGGGAAAAATAACTGGTTTCTAGTAAATACACCAATGCATTAAGTCGTTTTCAAATTCTGTTCGCTAGTAGTAATCAGAATTTCGCTACCGACACTCAATAGAGGGGCTCCTAATATTGTTTTCCATAACGTAAAACGTGTGGAAAATGTTTGCTTCGTTGCATCCGTCGCGAAAATATCACGCTTTGTGAAATAGGTGACTGGAATACTTTTAAAAGTTCATTCACTGGCTGGTGGCTGCAGGGGCCGTGCTTCTGCGGATGTAATGGGAAAACTCATTTAGCGGAAGGGCTGATTCAGCTGGCACAGAGCGTGGCCAACATTACTGCCGGACGCCAGCCCGCAGCGCGCGAGCATTCGCTACTAGTCGTGGGGAAAAAAAAATTACGTGTCATAACCTCTTATTTTTCCCACGTTAAACGTCTAACTTCGGAATGCAATGCTGAAGATTACTAAGTCATACTTATGATACTGGCATTTTGCCACTATTGCAACTGTGTCTGAACAACAGAAAGGCATCACGAGGTTCGCTGCAGTCAAAACAAAATACCTGTTTTCACCTAGTCACAATTCTGGTTTTTCTTAGCCATACTACTTATATGGCTCCATAACTTGCTTGAAGTGTTTGTGACCTTGAAGTAACTGTAAAAGCAGGTAAAAATAGTTTAATACAGTACCACTCGCCTGCCTATTACATTCTGTCATAGTAAAACCAGATGATGGAAATGATCATGTAAGTGTGGTTCTCTGAAAACTTTACGAGTGCTAACACCTGGTAATTGTTCAAAATACCTTATACATTATACTTAAGTTATTTTATCTTGTGTGAGAGGAGCTGCTACCACAGGACACGACGCTACTTGTCAAATGATTGCCTCTTCATTTATAATTTACACGACGAAATCAAAAACATTTCTGATTATATGCTATAGTTTCGTTTGAAATATTCAGTGGCCATTTGATAGAGAGCTAGTGGGAGGAGGGGGGTAACGTTTTTAGGTTTACCTATCAGGGAATTAAAAATCTACGTAAGTTATTAAAGGTATAATAGCTATTTTCAAGGCCAAGGTTAGTTTGAACACTACACTGACTTACTAGGCGTTGTCCCTATGACTTATCCAGTTTGGGACACATTCTGAGCGACGTCGCAACTAGATAAATTTTACAAATTACTGTCAGAAAGAAACGATAAGTAACAAAAATCGTAGTGCTGACCGAGGACTGAACCAGGAAACTTTGCTTATAGTCTGACCAAGTCACAGAAGAAAAATGTATAAAGGTGTCAAGTTTGCCGATGGTTCAAAGAGACACTCGTGAAGATGCTATTAAAAGAAAAAAATCCTAACTTACATCTCTGAACATTGTTTTTGGTTAGACAAAGAAATATCTAGTGTTGTATCTAGCATTTGAACTATACGTTAGCAGTTTTTTAGTAGAATCATTGCAGCACTATCAGGATAGGAAAACTTTTACATGGTGCTACGAAACACGTCCTCGAAGGGCTACTTTATACATCACATCATCGTCTTTGATGTACAACCTGCTCTTGAACCTGCACAATTATTGGGAGCTTATCGAAAGCAAATCTCTGCTTTCACGGTATGAATATTTTTATAAAAAGATAGTAAAACCACAGAATAATTATGTACTGTCGCATGTCTTCCCCCGTTATTACAATGCAAGAGGAGGTCAATTTCAATTACGGAGGTAAGTGAATTCCGATGTCATTCGCAAGAACTCATTCAGCTGACAGTAATGGAGACACTGTTCATTGCGGTAATCTAAACACGACTGGCTTTCTTCATTACAAATGTCTCAAGCTTAGCTCCAACTGCAAAATCATTGTGTGTCCTGTCTTCTCATCTTGAATAAATCAGTTTTCTCATTTTATATGAAAACGCTATCATAGAATACGGTGCAATACGCGGACAATTTAATTATACTATCCATTGCTTTAACGTAGTATTAAAAATTATGTAGGGCATCAGGAAGGCTTCAATTGCAGTTCTGATGACCCCCAACCCTTTTTCAGGTATTTTACCAACTATTTTTCTCCAATCTCGGGAGCAGAGAGATAGTAAATTGACGTACAAAGGTATTCCTGGACGTTCATTAAAATCTGATCCTTTCTCGAACAAGAACAGCAGCAAAAGCAGCAGCAACAACAACGACAACAACGTAGCTGATGCAGCATCTCATTTATACAGTGCCCGCACTGCCGTTTATAATCCGCATTGACCTTTATTTTCAGTGCCACAAGGAGGTTTCCACTGCAAGTAGCGGCCTTCGGAGCATTTCACAAATTAACAAATCTAAGTGAAACAACGTTGATTGTACTGTTGGCAGCAGAAACGACTAAATTTTTATTTCAGTAGAATATCCACCTGTCTGTAACATCGGTTCATTAGAACCAAAACATACTTCGCAGCAAAATGCGTATCGTCAGGATTCTATAACCTTAATTGAGAGGCTCATTCGTGGTCTCGTGAAGCAATTTTGCAGGTTGTACTTTTTGGAAAATCTACTGCACTGTTTGCACTCACTTTATTTCTTCTTAAAATGTTTCATGACGTATAATCAAACACTGATGATAGAGGGCTATAATTTTTATCACCTGCACGCTTCTTTGGAATTCTAAGCTTCCGGAAATTGCTCCAGACGGATTCACACGTAGCCACAGCAGTCTTCTCGAAGCGTGCATGTCTTAAAAGATTTATCTCCCTCTGGCCACTACAAACGAATACGAAGAGGGAAGAGAGAAGAGAGAAGAGAGAAAAACTTCGAAATCTGACAACTAAATCTATCCAAATGTTTCAGACAAGTTGCTTCTCTAAAGGGTTGTATGTTATTTGAAGTAAACTAGTCTTCATTTCCAAAGCACACTTAATAGTGTCGAAGAAGGGTTGCATATATCATCTTTTCAACAGATTACGCCCTTGTTTTAATTACAAGGGTCTGGGGAAAGCTACTTTTGGGGACATTTCCTTTTCGTTGTATTTTACTAAGGTCACCGCGCGTGTGCCGGGATCTCTAATTAGCGAGTTCGCTGAAGGAGCGGATTAACCAGCTGTGCAGGCAACCACCACACGGACCTTTTTCAGGTTTCATGCCAGCGCTCTCTTGTGTGGACTGAAAAATCCCAAATCGGCCGTCATATTGAATAGCAAAACGTGGTCTCTCAGAGAAGGTATCACATTTTTATAAAACGAACGCCAGTTTAAAAGGATGTTACTCAGGCCGCTGGCGTAATCCCTTGCGTGGGCGTGACTTTGATCGGAAAGTAACGGCGTCACCCGTCACGGAAGAACTCAATCCTTTATTATCCTTTATCAAAATAGACTAATATAGTAACGGTGGAAGTTCATGCATGGGCCAGTTAATTTTTCAGTGTACGATTCATAATTTCAAAAAATAGAAAATAAGGGACTTCTCGCTAAAATTCTTTGGATGGCTATATATTTCAGAAATTTAGAAAATTTGTAAACTTAATCATAATTTAACTACATTTAGCTCTATAAAAAGTGTGTTCGGCTGAAACAAAGACAATAACCGAGCAGTGAAGTGTGCGCGCCTAAATTATAAAATTTGTTTTTAAAAGATCTTATCCGCCACCAAAGAAATAAAAAGAAATGCGAAAGAGATTTTGGCACTGTCTCTACACTGTCCGTCCATTACCGCTCGGCTTTTAAGAGACGTCGAAATGTCATGCGGTAACGGCGTATATCCTTAGACGGAAATCGAAAATAGCTACGAGTGGCCGTCAGTAACTCAACAATTTGCTCATTTAAAGAGCAAAGATTTTTATCGAATCACAATGGAAATTAGAGGATGACAATGTGCATAGTCAAATTACTATAGTGCAGCAGACTTAACGCCATCGTTTCAACACTTTAAGGTATTAATCTTTGCTAACTGACACTTTGGGAACATAAAACAATTTTCTCGCACTGGTTATCAACTGCTTTGCCTTAGTCAGTAGTGATGCATTTTCTAACGGTTCAGTTGTTGCTCGATTTCCATGCCTCATCCAAAACACACTGTTTAATGGTAAAAACTTAACAAAAACTAGTTAGAACATTTTCCCGCCTTATTCGCAATAGCAAAATTTCCATGCTCGTGAAGCAACTTTTACAAAAACATGTACCCCCACCACAACGACGCTGCCAATAACGACGGCTACCTGATTCAAAAAAGGCAACAGGAAAGGAATTCAGTTACTTTACGCTTCCACACCTACCTACCATGTATAATCTCATGGATTTAAATTCAGTAAGATATATAAAGTGACGATTAAGTCGTCTTTAACCTTCATCTGAAACAAGCAGCGAAAGATGTACGTTAACATAATACAGAGCATACTTCAGTTTAGCCTTAGGAATACGTTGTCTACAATTCGGTTTTGTCTGCACTAAACGTTCCCGAAGTTTCACTTGCGTGCAACAGTTACAGCACTATCGCTTGAAGTGTTCATGAACTCCCAAGCTCGGTCATGCAAGGTGACTGATTGCGACTGCATTATGGAAGTTCGTTCCAGCACAGGCTAAAAGCGTGGCTCAGGGCCGACAGATAGCCGATTTTGACGGTCAATGAACAATTATTCGCTGGCTTTTAAATATCGATTACGTCGTTACGCATATATCATCCTTTTTTAATGGAAATTGCTGACTTTCTGCAGTGAGTGCATAAAACACGGCCGCAAAGCGATGTTACTCAGGCAATCGATTTATGTTCCCTTTTTTTAATTTATGTTGAAGCATATGTTAAACTGTCCGGAATGCTGATAGCAAGCGCATATATTTAACGGAAAGAGCAGATAATAGCGTTTGTATAATATATTATAAATTGTGAAGCAGGGGCATAACCGCCCGCTTTTCCAAGACGTGGCCGTACATTCATGGCAGGAACAGATTGTCTCCCTCATACGAAGTGTTGAAATTGACTTCACAATTTATTCTAAATGGTATGAAGATTCCGTGTTACTACTGTTCGATAATAATCACCCGTAGTAGTAGTATAATCGTTTTGAATTCCTGGTCTTGTGTTTTTCATGTTTGCAGTTCTATCCAATAACAGTAGCATACCCCACAGCGATAACCCCTTCCTACATAAACATAATAATCTGAATTCCTAAATAAAACTTTCGTCTGGAAATTATTCAATTATTTGAGTCAGAAGTGGTTTAGAGTCAATCACATATTTCATTCCTAATTTTATAAATTTGTATTCTTAAAATCAAACGCTTATGCACGATTTTTGCCCGCTAGATTAAATCATTAATGAGTATATCACAACTGCTATTTATTCTACACATTTACTCCGTACAAATATCTTTATTTTACAAATATTTGTATCACTGAATTGTATGAAACAGAAATGTGTTATATTCATTCTGCAGAAAAATCTGATGAATACTAGCATAAATATTTTAAAAATTTATTATCTTATTTGCACCCATGCCGTTGTCTGCACTTATCTAACTTACGTCACTCATTCTTTCTTTTAACAAGTAGCTTTTGGGCAGCAATTCTACCAGAGAACAGTCTTATCGCGTATGCAAGGACAGTTCATATGCACATCTTAACATTGACTCTTAATATGTTTGTGTGTTCTGTGGTCCCCACCAGTTAACGTAAGAAGACTAAGAAGTGTAGCTGCGTTGAGTACTCTACTGAAATTTCTACTTTACAATAATGTTAAGAACAGTGTGCGAGTGTAAACGTGTTTCGTCTAATATACCTCTCATGTAATTCCCTAATTTTTTAGGCACAAGCAATCAATTGTCCTTTAAATTACATTCAAGAAAAAAAATCGCCAACATTGCATTGAATGGACGTCAGGAGACATTCTGCTACATGGTGCGTCATATTGGCACGTATGAAGAATGTATACCGAACTTCGTGCTCTCCAGAAGAAATATTTTTTAATATTCAAAATATTTTGTTTTCTAGATTTATGTTACAGCGAAAATTATGGAAAACGCCTCTGTGAAAATCCTTAGCATATCCACAACACTAAGAAAGGAAGATTCGGGTAAAGCTCCCGTAAACGAGGAAATCATCGGAGACGGAGAACACACACAGAACAGGAACATGGAATGAAATCAGCAGTGTCCTTTTGAAAATAACCACCCCGGCATTTAACTTAATTACCATGGAAAACCGAAAACTTGACAGGACGTTCACCCTCCCTCCTTCCAGAGCAAAGGCTAGAACCTCACATACTGCGCAATCTCGATCGTTAACTACATTTAGTTTCTCGAATTTATTAACAATGGTTGTCCATTTCTAAGAAATTCAAAAACACGCTCTCAAGCTGACGGAAAGGACTGTGAGCACACTACGAGGGGCGTTTGAAAAGTCAGTGCAAAATCCGAGAGATGGCACCACCGGCGCGTATCGAGGTCATGTGTAGTTAGTAGCATCTTTGGAAAGAAACACACACACACACACACACACACACACACACACACACACACACACACACACACACACACACGAAGTGTCAGCCATATTGGTCCATTCCTTGGTGTTTGGCATTCGAGTGAATCAAGGAAGTCGAGTGATTGTCAAAAAAGGAAGAAGAATTATTTCGTGTGGTGATTAAACATTACTTTATGAAAGGCAAAATGCCTCAGGAGACTAAAGAGAAGCTTGATAAACATGCACCTTCGATTAGAACAGTTTATAAGCGGTTTAAAAATTTTTCGGAGTAACCATATGGGCACAAGTGATGCTGAATGTTCTGGACGCCGTGTGGAGGTTACGACTCCAGAAATCATTCTTAAAATACATGATATGGTAACGGATGATAGAAGAGTTAAGATGCGTGAGATTGCTAGTGCTGTGGGCATCTCGAATGAACGGGTGCATAATATTTTGCATAAACATTTGGACATGAGAAAGCTGTCCGCAAGATGGGTTCCGCGATTGCTCACACTTGACCAAAAAAGGAATTGTGTGAAGTGTTGCCGGATACATTACTACACTCCTGAGACCAAAGAACTATCTGAACAATAGATTACCAAGAGTGAATCTGCACCAAACAAGGTGAAGACCATTCCTTCGGCCAGAAATGTTATGACGACTGTCTTTTGCGATTCGCAAGCATATTATTCGTCGCTATTGGACCGCTTGAAAACCGAGCTGCAACTAAAACGCCGGCGATTGGACCGCAAAAAAGTCTTTTTCCATCACAATCCATCAGTACACACCTCAGGAGTTGTGACCGCAAAATTAATGGAAATAGGTTTCCAACTCGTTTCACATCCCCCCTGTTCTCCAGACTTGGCTCCCTCGTACTACTATTTGTTCCCCAATTTGAAGAAACAGCTGGCGGGACAAAGATTTTATTCAAACAAGGTGGTGATTGCAACATCTAATAGCTATTTAGCAGACTTAGACAGTTCCTATTATTCGGCAGGGATCAAAAAATTAGAAGAGCGTTGGACGAAGTGTATAAGCCTAAAATGGTTCAAATGGCTCTGAGCACTAGGGGACTTAACATCTATGGTCATCAGTCCCCTAGAACTTAGAACTATTTAAACCTAACTAACCTAAGGACATCACACAACACCCAGCCATCACAAGACAGAGAAAGTCCCTGACCACGCCGGGAATCGAACCCGGGCGTGGGAAGCGAGAACGCTACCGCACGACCACGAGATGCGGGCTGTACAAGTCTAAAAGGAGACTATGTCGAAAAATAAAAAAAATGGTTTACCCCCAAAACGTTAGTTTTTATTTTTGCACGGTCTTTTCAAACGTCCCTCATAATATAGGTGCCTTTCTGAAGTTTGGCTGAATTACTCGTCGGGCATGTCAGAAAGGAGTAATAGACCGATGTTTTTATTTTAATTTATTCATTATTTACTGCAAAAAAGTTTCCAACATCCGCCGCTTTATTATTTTTTCTAAGTTCAAGAAACTGTACTGTTACTCTGTACGCAGTATCTTATACAGATAGAAAATTCTTTAGTTTGGTTTTAGGTAAGATTGGAGAGAGCAAGATTTCCGTTATTGACACACATTTTTACAGAAACTAACTTCTCGGATGGGGAGCCTAATGACGACAGTTTTTTTAGGAAAAAATCTGAAAGTGTTTTTCAAGAATCGATAAATAATGTGCAAGAAGATTTACGTTGATTGCTTGCTTAGTTTTTCCAAAAAATCGCTTATATTATAGACTGGCTGAGGGGAATGGACCCTTAAGGCATACAGCGTGAAGGTTCCTTGGAGAAATACCTTCCCTAATCAGACTTTGTGCTTCACGCAATGACGTCTGAAGACTAATAAGCCTTAATACATTCATCCATCACCACCAACCTATGTCCATATAAATAACAAGGTAAGAATTATCCTAGTCAATGCAACTGCGGGTTCTCCTATAGCTATTTAGATAACGGTCGTTTTGAATGTTTTAGTTACAAATAAGTTATTTTGGTTCAGCCACAATATCTGATGAGTAATACCCTTTTTATTTCTGGTAACAGTAGTAGTAAAAATATGGCTCAACATACACAAAAAATTTAATTGAGTCAATAATATACTTTTTAAATTTTAAGAACTGCCTGATAATCTGTGAAAGTGTCCGTTGCCACAGCAGATACTCTTCTGTGCAGCCAACTCCCTACTGTGTCGAATATTTATCTGAACTGGGGTAATAACAGCTAAATTCGTCAGGAGACAGCAGTAAGGCAGGAAGACGTGAGAGAATAAACCAATTTCGCGTGACAGAAAATGCGAGCAAAGTAAGTTTTCGTTATTTACTAATAATCAGGCTGCTTAAGACAACTGTTTCTTCAAAGCAGTTGGGGTAAATTATTCTTCCAAATGAAAATTGTATTTTCTTAATCAGAGGTTATCTTCGTTCAGCAAGCAATAGCGCGAGCGAAAGTTGTACACAGTCGCAAAGGTTTACGAAGTCATTCGCCTCCGTGAACACAATCAAGGGGGCGGTCCGGCTTTTTAAGTCATTTTCGCAGGCTGGTGCACATAGCAGACGTCCTGCAATTACGGCGTATCCGTCACCCACCCCCTGCACATTCTTCCAGTCATCAGCGCTACGAGAAGCTCAATAAGAAGAGGGGCGTGGCAAGCCGTCTGACGTGCAGTTTGCCGGCTTCATGTCTTTCAGATGTTCCACCGCCAACTTTCAGATCTGATTACGATCGTGGCGTTCAGACTTGGTTCGACGGCTGCCGGCTTCTGTAGCACAAGCAACGCTGCGCCAAGTTTTCACCGCTTGTCTGGTTAGTTGCTACATTTTCTTGCGCTTGGAAAAAGTTCGAAAAACTCTGCTTTTCTCTAACTCAAAATAGAACTCATACGCTACTGGGAAGAAAGAAAAACTTTTTGATAAAATGGTTTTCCTTTATGTTCCGCATTTTTAACGTCGAACACTTATTTCATAAGAGAAATCCAACCTAAACAAAATTCCTTAAGGTAGTGACAATGTGAAGGGGGAACTTTGTGATATTTTACTTTCTATGAACGTTTTGCAGACGCTACAAATTCTATGTATTGATTCAGCTTTCATAATGAAGTGTGTACTACTTGTTACTTCACATCCATTTCGAAGCAAGCTTCGTTTTGACCAAAATATCGTGTCTATATTGTCCTGTTGTGACTGATGGAACAAGATTCAAGTGTAACGTCGAATTTATTGTCTTCGAAACGGAGGTAGTACTAGTCTATTTGGACAAACTGGGCTTCTGATGTGTTCCACAGGAATATTTAACGGAACCATGGAAGGCAATATGGATGACTCCATGTGGAGTTAACTCTTTTTTTAAATCAGAGTACAGTAGCTTAACCACTAGACCATGTCATTCGATGTGTTGTGTTTCCGGTGATTCGCTGGAAACTTTAGCAGCGTAAGGACACTAACGCTATTGTCCGGTTTCTTGCTGTTCCGACTACTGCGTCACGTTGTTCGACTAAAGCTCATTGAAAACATTGAGATCTTATTTTCTACGCTTTATTATGTTTTTACGCCAAGACATGGAGTCTTTATTCCTTACACGAATATTAGACAGTTACGATAATTATATAGTTAGGAGAATTAGACTGATCCGCGCCCATACAGAGGCTTGCCAGCAATGGTTCTTCCCGCGAGGCATTCGCTACTGGAATAGGAAAGCAGGGAGTGACAGTGACATACAAAATACCCTCCGCCACACAAAGAAAGATGGCTTGCAGAGTATAAATGTAGAAATGTTGGTAAGCACAGTATTAGTTTACTAAATCCCTTACCTGGTTTGATACGGAATGTTACGCGATTCTAATGGTAGTGAAGGCTGACAACACGACTTACAAGTTTTGAGGTGCGACTCTTACTGAAAACGGCGGCCTTATTGCTGTTTTAAGCTTGATTTAGGTTAGTCTTAAGTTCTGTTTCCGAAACGACTGCCTCCGAAACTACTACCTATTTCGTATGATGGAAAGTATGAAACCATCAAATATTTTAACTACCGACAAAGGAAATCCAATGGTGTTTACGTATTTCTGAACGCTGCTATTCAAAACATTTCTCTTAATTCAACACTGCTTATAATGGAAAAGTTTGACATAACATATCGGCAGCCTAAGGATTGTTTTCCAATGATTTTGAACCATAGAGAGTGTATCAAGGTGGTTTTCTCAGTTAAAGATGGGGTATCCAATCCGCGGCGCAGAAGCCGCATGCTGCCCAAATCAAGTATTAATGATGTCAAAGAAGTGAGCATCTATCACACGATCGGTAAAAAAATGCTTCTTTAAATTTTTTTCGACCATGTACCTAATTTCTCCATTTCGTAAAATTTTATTTTGTCTCTCTGAACTTGAAAAATCCAGCGAATCTTTCAGTTTACCTTTCATTTTTAGCTCTACAATACCATATAGCTCTACGATAAAATATTTTTCTTCTGCATTGTTAGGTCAGCTTGAACTATTTGTCATCTACAATTTCCACCAATATTAAACCTGATGAAATGTTTTACGTTATTACCGAATTCAACATTCCATTACATTATTTCACGAAGATCATACTTTTTGCTCATTTGAACTGTCACATTACTGCCTTTGCATTGCAACACAGCTCAGGCAAGCTGACCGCAAGAGTTTAGGAGCAGTAAGAGAATAAAAGTTTCGTATTAGTTGAGGAGTTAGGCAGATTCCTGCATTTTTAGGGCTTTGATGGGGATGTACATCACTGGGAAGCCACCATGCTATTGATCTATATACAAACAAATCTGCTGCATTGTCAAGAACTCATAAAAAAATTGGCAAGTTCCCGACATGCCTAAAAATGTGCCAGAACCCCCCAAATAACGCCGTCATCTACTAATGCTAGCGTTTCAGGACGCTGGAAACAGCGTTTTCAAATGAAGCAGAGTCTCTGCAACGGCGCAGCGTTCTGTTAGGTGAAGAGCAGTAGTGCGCCCAGGAAGTACACGAAGTACTTGGCTTGGAGCACGTGGACGACGCCGGTGAGGGAACGTTACGAAGTTGCGGGCTCGGTTCAACAGCTGTAAAGTTTGTGTTTACGGGCAGGCCGGCAGCACAGCTATCAAGAGTCCCTACCGCCCTTTATGACTTTTGTTTGAAACATTTCGAACATTGCTGAAATGAGTTCTTAAGTTGTGAAACACGAAGACGTTTCCTAAATGAACTGGCTCGGTCGTAGGACAATCATTACTGTCTACATTGGCACGTCTTTTTATTGAATATGATAAAATCCGCATAAATTTTATGAACTCTTCCTGCAATTTTTTGTGGGGGGCATTTAACACCGGAATTGATTCGTCAGCATATGCAACGAATAATTTCAGTCCCCATAATGAAGCTACTGCTGGAAGAACTTTGTAAGCGCACGAAATGCTTTTGCATTAAGCAACTCACGAACATCTTGTTGGCTGGGAAAGGAATAAAATTTGGATGAACTATGGAAAAGCAATTACTTTTATCGCTAGAGTCTCGTGGTTTAGAAAACAACATTGTCGGTGACTACGTAATTGTCCCTAGGAACTGTACTGTGACCTTGCGTGACAAATCTTCTCGGCATTTGTCTAGGTTTTTGTGGTGGATATCAAGATAGGAGGTAATCCTAACTACGAGGATTACTAAGAAATGTTTCCCCACATTCAAGTACATTCATAGGTACACCGTTTCTAAACGCTACTACCGACACTATATGATACGCAGATTAATGTTCACAGCTGAAACGTAATAAGATAAATATCTTCACACAATACAGTTAAACAACAAGAATTGTTCTGCCATAGAAGTGTCATTGTAAAAGAAACCACGACCTGCACTAACTCGGGCACACACGAGCTACTTAAGGTAGACTGCGCTCATCTCACGTATATTACCCGTAGTCTGACACCGACTTTTATGGCAACGGCAACTTCTGACATAAGCCTTGTCATGTGCCACACTATTTCATTCGTCATGGGTTCGTGAGCGCTCTGTGTCTAACAAATTCGAGAACTGCGAAAGCTAATAATGAGGAACAATTTGCTAGCACCAAGAATGTTATCAGCCCTTCAACATTTTCCTGATTTATTTATGAACAGACGTTATATGCTGTTTAGCAATAAGCGAGACGAGAGTATTAAGTTAATTTCCTCCCTAGCCATTTGTGTCAGCCTAGTCATAGATGTTTAGCTTTGAACTGTCATTCGACCTTGACATAGTAGACCATGTCTGAACAGCATATCCGAATGTACTACTCATAACACTAGAATGAATTTATAGTACGTAGTTTAAAATGTATACAGGGTGGTCAGAAACAGACTGAAAAACTTGTAAGGGTGTACAGGGGAGGTTGTGCCGAGAATGAATTGTTAAGAAAAAAAATCTTTACGTTACATTAACGGAGCGAGGTGGCACAGTGGTTAAGCACACTGGACTCGCATTCGGGAGGACGACGGTTCAATCCCGCGTCCGGCAAGCCTGATTTAGATTTTCCTTCCCCATCCTTCCCTAACCGAAATCCTGGACCGATGACCTCACTGTTTGGTCCCTTCTCCCAGATTAACCAACCAACCATTAGCCAAGATGGTCGTTGCGCGCGCAAATTAAAGCTCTTTAACGCGATAGAATGCGGCAAAGTGCAGGCATCTGCGCCTCCCTTCGTTACCATTTGTTAAAATACTCACTTCCAGATGAAAATGTGCCTTAAGCTAGGTGAGGAAAAGTTACTTTTGTTCGGTTTGAGCAAACCGAACGAAGAACGCGCTAGGCGACACCGCCTCTGGCAGACAGGTTTGAATTTGCGCGTGTGACGATCTCATTGGCTAACTTCAATGCTAAACAACGGGGAAAGGGCACAACGTATCAAATTCTTTCTTAATGATTTCTCATCCTGCCCTGCAACACCCTTTCAAGCTTTTCATACTGTTTCTTACCACCCTGTACATCTTACAAAGTATTAACGACGTAATAGACTTACAAATTACAGCGAATAAAAGAATAACCACTACCTATATTAGCCCAGTTACTGGCATTTGTGCTTTACGTCTTCTGCTGCATCTTTTTTGTAGGCTTGTAAGCTTTTTGGGAGATTGATTAGTAAATATCCTCACCGGGAAATTTAACGTTTATTTCGATCATCCACGTTATCCACACATTTTCTACGAAGACCGTGGTTATTCGCGAAGTAACCTGGTGGAAATTTTATTTATTATGTTATCAATTACCGCTTAGCGTAGGAGATATCACAGTAAGGGGACAGATCGTACATTAAACTCAAGTTCGTTGCCCCCTCCCCTTGTTTATGTTGTAGGTGCTGTAACAAATGGTCTGAAGTTGCCTCTTCACACGAGCGTATTCCTACGTAACAGAACTCCCCGTACCATAAATAAGCAGGATACGAACCTTTACTCTGAATTTGACATGTTCAATTCTTAACCACTTCCCGATGTTGGGGAATATTTTTGCTGTTAGTATAATCTTCGGCCTCCACTCCATTCGGGCAGTGGGCACTCGCCAATTCTTTAGCTGAAGCTGATGTGTGTGTAATTAAGATAATTCCCAAGAGTGGGATCGATTTTTTGAAACCAAATATGCGACGATGTAGGTTAAGATCCCAGGTATCACACTCCGCAGCCACTCACCCTAGTGGGCCCTAGTTTGCGAGAAATTCATGAAAAATTCCTGAATTGTGAGACAATACGGTTAAAAAAGCTACATCAAATACTCTGGTTGCGTGATGTAATGGAGTAAGAGGTTGTGGGTTCGAATCGCGTCAGGTGCAGTGTTTTGTTATAGTTACCAAAAGGACTTTGATGATTATGTTTATTCAATTAATTGCCTTAAATTAATTGTTTTATTTCTATTCCTTTGTCACATTTTAATCACCTAATGAATTTTTTCCATTTGTTTAATTTTTCTTCAAACCAGTCTTTTCCAATAGGAATTTTTGTGCCTATGAAGTCAATTATATTTATCTATTATGATATTCCATTATCTGAAAATTCCGATATATCAGTTAAAAAACTAAGGACCAAGTAATGTATATTGAAGGTGCATTGTCGTGAGAAATGTATTTTTCGTTACCAGATGTGCAATTTTTTTGCTTAGTGATCGTTATACACATACCTAGTGTACTATGGGACCAAACAGATGATTTAATTGAAAGAAGGGTTTTATGTGTAACGAAATTCAAACAAAATAAGTAGATATTATGAACGCAATAATGTGGACGAAAAAGCAGAGTGATAAAAGTAATTAAGTGGAAATTAAAACAAAATTAATTTTAAAAAAGTGAAAAGATTTTAAGTGGAAGAAGAGTGATAGGAAGAAAAATGTGAGCAAATGAAGTTGGTATGATTAAAATGTGACAGGGGTATTGAAATAAAAAATACATTTAAATCAATTAATTGAATAAGAATGATCAAATTCATTTCGATAAAGGTTTAAAAATAAATTTACTGCACTTGGCGAGACTCAAATGCACACACTCGTGCATGTGAAACAACTATCCTGTCCATTACACAATGCAATCAGCGTATCTGATGTATTTTTTGAACGCTACTGAGTGTAACAATTTTTTTCGTCAATTACTCACAAATAAGGACCCACCAGTGTGAATGGCTTCACTGTGTGATACCTGGGTTCTTAACCTACTTAACCGTATAGATAGTTTCATGAAGTCGACGCCACCACTGGCGACACCTACAAGTAAGTGATGCACTGGGCCTTGTCTAATTTACCGTCGAAAACCAATATGTTTCAGCACCGTATCCGACAGTCACAACTATAGAATATATTCTAGATATTACTAACAGTGATGCCACTAAGTACAGAGCTCCTCCAGATGATCCCACCACACCACCTTGTCTCCTAATTCTCATCAACAGAGCGGCATTTGGACGCTTTGGCTGCCAAATATGCTGCTGGCACTAATGTAACACTTTTTTTCGCACTACACAAAGCAGCAGTTCGAATTCGTTGAACCTTGCTCGTGCCAAGTTTTACGTTCTTACTTTGAGATCACCTAGTTGCAGATATCTATCTTCTGTGTAATTTCGCATCTGTTCTGAATGTAAAACTACGTACCTACTCGCTATCTGCCCAACAACAACAACCACCACCACCACCACCACCACCTCCTACAAGGCTCTCCAATTTCCGTCGGTTTACGGAAGTATTGTCACCTTCAATGACTTCACAAGTCCCTGCAATTTTATGAGCCACCACAGCTGCAGACAAAGCGAGTGACGATTTATACCAAAATAAGAAAATTTCTACTCCGAATCGAATTTATAAACATAATTAGTATATATTAATAACATGGTTTTCAGCTGACGCAACGTGCGTGCAAGAGGCGCTAGATAAACAACAGTTTACAGAGGGCCAGTATTGTCATAACTCTCCAGTGGATTTTTCGTGGAAGACGTTAGTAGGTCTGTAGCTGGAATGGAAGGGACGCGATGAATGGAGAACGCCGCCACGAAGCGACCTCATTGACCTGCGAGGACGTGAACGTGGGACGCTACGGCTCTCGACCTGCCCAGCCTGCCTAACTTCCGTGCAGTGGGAGCCGCCACCTACTGCTTGTCAAGCCTGCTTTTTGTGACACGTCAGTGCAATACAGGCACAATGACCGGCGCTTAGGGGCAGCTCACGGTACCAGCTTGGCACAGTACTTCGTAGCAACAGCGCCTCGTTTCAGCGTAACAAAGCAATATAGAATTATTTCCCTGTTGTTAATTCTTTTTCGGCACACAAGCTACCCGTTTAGCTTACACAAATTACATGCCAACTGTATCTAAAGCATAATTAGTGACGATTAAAGGGGGAGGGGCGATGTGTTGTAATTAATCAATGATTTGAGTTACCATTTAAGATGTCCACGATGGCACTGAAGAGCCTCTTATTTTCCTCATGTTTTACAACGGACAGCAACGCCCTGGAGAGTAGTTTGCGCAGCCTGAGGAAGAAAGTCCAAAGCAACTTATTTAACAGAATCTAACCATGTACCTATATGTTTACGGCTGCAATCAATCACGTAACATCAAATGTTTTTGTTGCTGTTGTGTGCCTATACTGACTATCCTATTTATCTTGAACACACCAAATAACCCTGTCCAGAAACTAATGTATTAAAAAATGGGGAGGCGTCGTTGACCAGCATGACTGCGTTTCCAGTAACTTCGTTCGCTGAGAAGCAACTCTAACAGCAACCTACATTTTTTAAATCGATATTCCACTTCCTCTCCTCAGCACCTATTCAGAAACCTATCGCAGTGTACCATTTACGTAAACATGACATTAAAACACAATACAGATTGACTCCTGTATTAGAACACAGTGTTGTCAGTATACAGGAACAACTTAAACCGTCAGCTTCCTCTACAACATTCTCACACAAACTGACTGAAGACGGCTGGCTGAATGACAGGTGTGTTCTTCCTTTCTGTTTCCATTTGTTTACCCTCAGCTCAAAGTGAAGGATTTATGTTAACACGCGTATCTGCAGTTTGCTAATACAGAAGTCAGGTTTCGCATTTCATTTTCAATAACGTCGTGTTTATGTGGATTTATACTGTGGTAAGTTTTTGAACTGGTCTTGAGGAGAGGAAGTGGATTAGGAAATAGAAAAAAAATAGGGTGCCATTTAAGGAAGATGCGCGGCAACACAGACAGCGCGGCAACAAGGAAAGCAATTGTGGTGGTTAATTTCCCTCTGGTAACTAAACAATACTTCAAACGCTTCTTACTTTGCTTCACGAAGTTTTTTGTGGTGGTGAAGATAAGTGGGATGTATTATGTAACTGAAGGTGGGGAAGAGCGGGAGAGGAGAAAAGAAGGGAAAGGAAATGGGAAGGAAACGAACCATTGTCAGCTGCATCGAGACTATAGAGAATAATTGGCGATAGTGAAAATTTGTGCCAGACTGTAATTTGAACCCGTGATGATCTACTTAGAAGGCAGTTTCATCAACATGGACAGAGGCTGCAGGTATGTGGCACTGGGTGCGACAGTGAGTAGGCCTAGAGGAGTGCCGAGATACTCTGTGCAATTGTGATAAACAACGTTCGGGTGGCACAGAGGTAACTCGACTAAATAGTAAGCAGGAGATCCAGGGTGCAAATCCAGGTTCAGTAGACATTTCCGCTGCTTGTCGCCGATTTCGCATAATGTACCGATGCAGCTGACATCAATAGTTCCTTCCATTTCCTTTAATTTTTCCCCCTCCAACTTCAGGTATATAATATGTATCACAGCTGCAGATTGCGTGTTGTTGGTCACTTAACTACCCTAAGGACACACACACACACACACACACACACACACACACACACACACACACACACACACACACACAGGGCGCGCGCGAGGCAGGATTCGAACCTGCGACAGTTGCGGTCGCGCGCTTCCAGACTATAGCGCCTAGAACCGCACGGCCACTCCGTCCGGCCTGTATCAGCAGTTTATAATGATATGTGACTGCTTGGGTCCACCAACATAGCTACATTTTAATCACAATCACAGACAAACTAGAATCAACACGGCTCACAGAATCTTGCCTATCACAGATCGACTGAGTGTGATAAATACAGAACACTTCGTTGGACTCCTATAATCTACGTTAAAAAGAGACTCTAGTAATACTCTCTTTTAATGTATTTTATGCTTACACGATTTCTATTTTAGAGCAACAAAATTACCGTCCGTTTAACATTTAGTAAGTTTCCGGTCGAAATCTGAAACACTACCAATCGACTCACCCTTAAATGTGCACACTGTATTTGTAACAAACGAAGATTCACAACGAAATAGTGTTGGATCATACAGGGTGGTCAGAAACGGTCTGGAAGCTTATATGGGTGTTGCAGAGGAGGTTATACTGAGAAATAACGTAAGAAAAATATTCGATACGTTGCGTCGTTCCCGATGTAATTGGCATTGAAGCTAGTCAATCAGGTCGTATCGCACGCCAACTCCAGAACCTGCACGCGCTGAAACGCGATAATGCAGACATCCGAGGATCCGTGAGCATCCACTCGTTGAAACCCGCATTACCAGCTAAACGCGCTGTTTCCGGAAGTGATAAATTTAAGGTAGGTCAGGAAAAGCTACGTTTGTTCATATTGACGGAACCAAACGAACAAATCTGTCAACACCTACTTTGGCACACTGCTTTAACCTGCGCGCGCAACGGCCTGATAGGTTAACCTCTATACTAATTAAATCGGAAATGACGCAACATATAGATTTGTTTATTATTTCCTTGCAACACCTTTACAAGCTTTTCAGACTATTTGTGACAAACCTGTGTAGAAATGATATTTCAACATTTAGTTCCTTCGAGAATTAAAGACGTATTTCAGGGGAGAGTGGATAACGTATTAGAACTTCGTCAGCATATCCGGTCACCGGGGAAATGAGGCCTGTTTGCTAGGAACAGGAAAGCGTGTTTGGAGGACAGTTAAACTCAGCTGCTTGACTGTCAGCACAGGGGACCGCCTATTACCGAAGTTGTGGACGTTTTGGCATCAACCAAATTAACAGCCGTTACGGAAACCTACTGCAGTCTGTCAACTGCACACCCCCGAAAATCTGAAGTTTCTGGAAAATCACTTGAGATGTTTCCGTTATGGAGTGAATACTGATTTACTTTCTTACCGGAATTGCGTAAGTCATCGGAAAATAAATATCGAATTACGCTGATTCTAAACGTACGGGGTGGTTATAATTAAATTTTCGCTACTTGAGCCAGTGGAGAAGAAAATCAGTCTATCGTAAGGGTACCCAAGTTTATAGGAATGCCGTTTAGGCCTTTCGCTGCAGGATTTACATTGTTAACAGTGTCATTACTTGCCGAGATTGGTCTGGACGAGGTGAGAAGGGCTTCACTCTCAAATCTGTTTCATCAAAAGAACAGCAATAGTTTCGCAAGTATCGACGCATTAAAGTAACACGGAGAGAGCCTTTTTCCACACCAGGGTTGAAGAGCAATATTCAGAAGTTAGAGTTAACTGGGGATTTGGGAATTGCTCGCCGGAGAAACCGACGGCCAATTGCGCTACAAACTGCAGTTACTGTTGCCGTGGCTGAAGATCCTGGACGCAACGTGCGACCGTCAAGCAGTAAACGAGCTGTGTCACTAAAGCTGAACATTCCATGGGGGCACGGTTTGAAGCGTGCTATGAACAATTGTGAAATGGCTTCTCTACAATTTCCAGGCTGTAGTGGATCCAGATGGTCGTCACATTCAGCAAGGTTTATATCCTGTAACGTAAACATGGTACGCAATTAACAAATGTTACCCTTTCACGTGGAAATTAAAATGTGTTCTTTTCAGTGGTTTATTCGTTATTTCTGTTTCACATATTCTTACAAATGTGTGTACAAAGCTTCATTGTCCTATGATCATTTTCTCATGAGGCTCCTCTAAGGTAGCGATGTTTTGATTATAACCACCCTGTATAACAAATCGTCGATGATGGGTTTGTGGGGCGCTCAACTGCGTGGTTATCAGTGCCCAGACAAATTCCCAATCTTTTTTCAGTACAATGTCGCCACTTTCATGAATGATGATGAAATGATGAGGACAACACACACACAGTCATCTCGAGGCAGGTGAAAATCCCTGTCCCCGGCGGGCATCGAACCCGGAATCGCGTGCTCGGGAAGCGAGAACGCGACCAGAAGACCACGAGCTGTGGACATATAACAAGTCAAGTATTCCATCTGTTCCATATTTCTCTGGCTCCGACTTACGGCAATTGCTTTACATGAAAAATCTGAACTTTCACCATGGTTCTAATTCCATGTGAAATTTAAGATTTGTGCGGCGTGCCATTGCAGGAACAACGGTGTCTTCTAAACCATGTTTATCAAAGGACTTTTGTTCAAGTTTATATTTGGGTCGATGACCATTATTTTTAACATGGTCCAGAGCTGAATGATGCTATATCTTTTCCGAATTATAGGTACATGGTTCAACAACTCCATTTTTGTACATTAACAAAGAAACAGCAATCACCTGCAGATGCAGTATCACACTGTGTAGAGCGTATTCATGTGACGTATGTGTTCTTAATTATATTTTCACCAGTGTGAACTTTTTCCAGTTAACACCAACGTATGCTCGTTGGCCTACCGCCTAGATTATATCTAAAGCGACCTACGGTAGATTTGTGAATGGTGGAGTCTGTGGCAGTTGACCCCAAATGTAAATAAAATTAAATCCCTGTGCATACACCTGTCCAACTACCCTATCGATGACCAATAGCTGAAGACAGTGTATACTGTAAAATAATGAGTAACTATCCAGAGAGACTAAGTGCAATTACCACATAAAACAGAAGTTTAGAGAGTTTTCTTTCCGGGAAGAGTCAGACAACATATTTCTTGCACATACACCTCGCGAAATGGCCACGATGAAGAAATTTGAGAAATTAGAGCTAGTACAGAGGCTAACCGACAATCATTCTTTCCATGAGCTTATCCTGAGTGGAACAGGGAAGGGGAGGACTGGTGAGTTATCAGAAATACCCTCCGCCATACACTGTCAGGTGGCTTGCGGAGTATTGGTGTAGGTGTAGATGAGTGGAACCAGCCGCCTAACTGTCTAGTAATTTTCCCTGATAAATCAGGCAGTCTGTACGAAACACATCAAGAATAAAGACTTGTTTTATTGAAAATCAAACTGACCCTAGGCCAACGACCTGTGTGTTGTAAATCATGAGTCGTCGCTGCTATTCTAATACAGCTACGTGGATTCAGAAACGAGAGAGCATTGAGTAATTCCCTGTCAGCTGGGCTACTAGGTTTCATATTGGTCGCACTGAAAGGCTTATACAATGTTTATAATGTACTATGCATTTTATATTTGCAGTTTAATACAGAACAAACAAGTAAAAAGTGAGGTATCTACTAAATTCTCTCGTATATCTTCATAAACAAAAATATTGGATCGCACGTTTATAGAAACATTCTCTGAACAGAACTGTGAACTATTCTCTGAGTGTAACCTGTTTCGAGAAGCAAATAATGTGATCGATTAATGGGATCATTTCGAATAGCAATCAGCACTAAAAACGGATACAAGTATTAGCTGTACATCAAAACTTAGTCACACAAAATGAGGAAAAGTAAGCACGGATTCTCTTACGCTAAATTGAGTGTGTGTGTGTTCGTTGTTAGTTTATGAAACAACTCTGCTGCTACAAAACAAAGGGCAAAAACAAAGTGGAAATTGGATTTACCAAATTCGACCCTTTCTGCACAATATGTTTATGTAGACTAGATTTACACTGTGTGACTGGTAAACTACATTACTGGCGTAAGATTTTTTAAATAAATTTCCAGTAACACTGTAGCTACAAAATTACTATTTCTGCCTACACGTCTTTTATGAACCTCGTGCATACACTCTCAACAAGAAGAGATAGTAAGCAGTTTTTTCATCATTAGCTTCGCAAAAAATTTCGCAATAACCTATTTACTATTGAAGATTACCTTTCACAGTATCATCGATTGCTTTCGACAGCGACACTAAACAATGTTTCCCCACATTAGTGATAACTTTGAACAGCTTGGTATTTACGTTCTCGTTCAGAAATCGACTGGCAACTTCGATGTCAACTGGTGCTCTTTGACAGGGGAATTATTCTTCCTAGACGTATAATTTTTAATAATCTACATTTCTTAGCTTAGTAGTACTCTATAAGAAATATCTAATACATCTTCTGTAGATATACTTGAAAAGCCATTGTATGGTGCGTGGCGGAAGGTACCCTGTATCACTACTATTCACTTTTTCCGTTACACTAGAAAAAAGAGCGAGGGGAAAACTACTATCTATATGTCTCAAGAGATATTTAATTATTTGTACATGCATACTCTTGCGCAAGTAAGTTCTTTAATAGTCGTAAACCGTACTAAGGAAAGTAACGATTAACAGCAAACCTCTACAAATTATGATACGTTAAAATTCGGTTGGGCATAGCTTTCACTCAGACTTAACAATGGCAGTCTACGTTTCTCGATGTATTCCCTCTTGTATTCTAAGCAAACGTAAGTACTATTCGTTCAGCACACTGCCAACTTCTTCCCCTACACAAGTCGCACTAAGAGCTCCATGCACAGTGCAGGGTCAAACACTAGTTCTTAACTACACATGCAATAGCCGAAGTTTCTCTAACCCAAGTGTGACCGAGCGGTTCTAGGAGCTTCAGTCTGGTCGCAGGTTCGAATCCTGCCTCAGGCATGGATGTGTGTGACGTCCTTAGGTTAGTTAGGTTTAAGTAGTTCTAAGTTCTAGGGGACTGATGACCTCAGATGTTAAGTCTGATTGTGCTCAGATCCATTTGTACCATTTCTAACTCAACAGCTTACGCCAACTATTGGAATGACAAAATTTTATACCAGCCAGCGCCCTGAACGAATGATCGAGCACTACCTCTCGACGGGCTGTCTGAACTACTTCCCCACCCATGGAAGGCAGTCACCTACCTACCAAAATCAGTATTGATGTTGAGAACAAACAACGTCTCAAATACGCTGGAGCAGACTTTGTAAGAACCTTATTTCCATCACATCTCTAACTTACAGATTCTTATACCTCCAGATGACTTGCATGGACGTAATGTGGACAACTTGCAGACGACACACACTTTAGGAAAAAATTAATCAGATTTTTCAGGAACGTTTCGAAAACCACTGGGCATTACGAATGTGTTCGAACTCAGGAGTGTTGCTCATGTGGTTCTCGTGCTTTACTGTCGCATTCTGAAGCTCGCTGTAAGCTGAATTACTGACGCTAGTCTCAATGTTGGAATCGGGAAAAAAATAATCACACTGAGTCGACGCTGCTATTACTGACAACTTGGAAAGGTGCTCTTGAGAAAACTAGCCAACGACCACCTCGTGATACTGACTACTAAACAGGATTCGCAGTTTCAGAGAAACATAGTTATGAGAGACCCACACCGCTATTGACATGTTTGGCTGCTGTGCTGATAATCGCAAGACTAATTAACAAGATGAAATTCTGAATTGATTTTAAGTCTGCAGATACCATAATGAAGCAAAACGTGGAGGCTTCTTCTCAATTTCTCTGCAGTACCTGCAAAAACGAAAAATCAGGCATTTCGAAACAGCGATCTCTTTGTAGAAGGATGAAGTTTAGTTTTTATACAGACACATATATTGTTAATGTGCACCGTAGCTTAAATTGTTAAATGCGTGGGAAGAAGCCGTAACCAGTCAGTCTCCTCTTCTGTTATTTATGGCTTGTTTCAAAGCACGTTTCCCCCATTAGATCGTACACTGCATTAAAGTTTCACTTTCAATCAGTGACATTTCCCTGGCGTACTTTTGAAATGGAGTTGGGAAAGCATTTTTATTCGTGTAAAATATATAGAACTGCACGATTTATGCTTAACACAAGAAGTGTCAATATTCACAACGTTCAATCCAGCGAACGGAGTCGTGTGTAAATTAACGAGCATTGCTTTCTATTAGAGGTCAGCCACAAACGAAAAAATATCTTCGTAAAACAGGACAGGCGAGATTTGTGTCTAGCAGTAGATGATTCAGATAGCATGTAATGAGCGATTTACAAACATTTTTCTTTAAACAACGAGAGAAATTGTTTATTACTGACGTAATCAACGTATTTATACGAGTGAAATCTCTCTTACAACTTCACATTCCTTTAACGGTTTACGATCTTTCATTAATGAGGATAATTTTCTGGAGAGGAAGAATTATAAAAATTTATTAAAAGGCAGCTATCAGATCACACTAAAGCTCTTGTTTTCCTCTGATCCATTTCTCGTGAGCGCGCCTACACGCATCAGCTGTTCGGCTATAAGCAACCTGGCGCATTGCCTGTTCCAGCTTATTTCAGCCGTCACTGACATATTTGCTTTCCTGCACTGACATGCGTCTTCATGGTTCCCTAAACACATGTTTCATTAGTTAATAAGAAAAAAATTGGTAAGCTGCAAAGAAAATACAAGCATTAACATCTTAATTGGTTACATGTATTGTCACTAAAATTAAATTGGTTGAACAGAAGCTAACAATATGACTTACGGGCTATAAACTCAGACTTCGTTACATTTGCGGATAGTGTTCCAGGATCAGAGTTTCAGTCCTCGTGTACAATAGTTCTGCTCTAATGTGTAAAACTGTTTGGATAAAATACGAACGTGAACAGTCTACTGTTGAGAAATTGATTACAGGCGGATAAATTTTTCGCACGGAGACAGAGAGAACTTCGAGGAAGACTTCAATGAAGGGGACGGACGGACGGCTGCCCCTCTCAAATACGAATAAATGCGATTAGAAGGAAAAAATCCATTTGTCTTTATAAGTATACCACGCTTATAAATACGTATTAAATGTTTAAGAGGAAAGCTGTGTGTGACATTATGTGGGACGAACACTAAAATTCAGGTTTGGGGGCAATGAGTTTAGCTATTTCCATTTATTTGGAGATTGTGCCAGAGAAGAGTGCGTCTGCAGAGGAGACAGTGTACCATTCACACGCGTTGTCCGAGTTTGTGGGGTACAATGTAAGAAGTTTCACAACAGTGTTCAGTGACTCAGTCGGTACTACTCCCGAAACTCTCGCAATCTTTCATGAGAATCCTTAGAAAGTATTTTCGACG
Source organism: Schistocerca gregaria (assembly GCF_023897955.1). Taxonomy (NCBI): domain Eukaryota; kingdom Metazoa; phylum Arthropoda; class Insecta; order Orthoptera; family Acrididae; genus Schistocerca; species Schistocerca gregaria. Next base: position 647,827,577 of record NC_064931.1, on the reverse strand, counting down.
AACGTCTACAGGCAAGTTTAGAGAGAGAATAGTCTAGTTTTACTGCCTCTAACGTATATTTCGCTTCAGGACTACGCACGCCCAAGATCAGTGTGCATCTGGAAACAAGCCAACAGTCCTTTCGGTTTCTTCGATCTACGACTCTCCCATTATTCTCTCTGACGTATCTACAGCACGAACAGATTGCGTTGTTAAAAATTCGTCCTCCATTGGTGGTATATTGGTATGAATATAGTCGACAATGAATACAACAAAAATTCATAATATTCATTTAAGTTCTATCGTCATCTGTATTAATCAGATTTTTGTCTTAATATATAATTATACAGTAATTCGTTAAATTATCTACTGTAATTATTACAGACAGCGTTTGCATGAGAGCGAGCTAGTGCGTTCGAGACCTGTGACTCGTCGTCATGAGTAACATAACAGTTGGAGATTTGACGTGGCTGACGACACATCTTTTACTGACCGTAGAGTGACTGTCGCGAGCAGTATGGGTACGGAACGCTTCTTTTACCGAGGTCGTACACGCACTCAGCTTGTCACGTGATTACGGTTTAACACGAGAACATCAAAAGCGGACAAAATAGCTAACGCTGTCAACGGCAGTCGAGTAACGAGTATACCAGTGAGGGGTTACACGAACTACCTCAAGCTGCAGATATTGATATTTTAATGTGCAACACTCCAATCGCCACACCATCTACGACTGTCATATCGCTGTGGCTGCTAATGCTTCACATCACAATATATTTATTCCTTAATGAAATTTGTCAAACACTTTTTCAAACTCCAGCTCTGTTCATAGAGTCAATATATGTTAAATGTACATGGTATGTCTATAGACTTCAGAGCAAACAAAATCTCTGGTAGTAAATACTGATTCTCAGTTGGAGTGGTACGAATTCACACTGATACTTGCAAACAGAGTGTCAGCATGTACGCCCTAGAGGCCTGTCGGTGCTAAAATAAGTGCTAACAAGAAGTTCTTTTATTGTAAATTTCACCTGCAGTGTATGAAGACAACTGAGGATCTATACGATACTGAAGTGCCTGTGTTATGATTACGATGCACTGCGGCGACCACATACGTCATGAAACACAGCAGATTAATTTGCAATTGCGAATAATGATTACCATCAGCTACAGAATGGAATGACAATGAAAATTTGTGCCGAACCGGGACTCGAACCCGGATTTCCCGCTTATCGCGAGTGGTCGCCTTAGGGTGTAACACGACATCAAAATCGGACAAAGTAGCTAACGTTGTCAACGGCAGTCGAGTAAAGAGGATAGCAATGAGGGGCTAAACGAACTACTTCAAGCTACAGCAATTGATATTTACTGCGCACGATTCACGATGTCGTCAACTATACGTTTGGGTCTGCATGTACAACTTCTAAACTTCCACTCCGCTCTGCAGGGGGCTAATGCCCGAGAGCGAAGTACTGTACATCGGAGTGATAAACAGAGCTCTCTTATTCGCGAAATGTTGAAAGCGAGGGAAACGGAAGGGTACAGGTGGGATCCAACAAGTTTTGAAGTCTTGGTAGAGAACACGTTACTCTACTCGACAAAATAGGTAAGTAATATGTCTACCTTTTATGTCCATCTATGCACATGTAACTACGTTAAACATTATTTTAACAATATTGGGTTACTGATACTCTGCAGCTATATCTACGCCTCAAAATTAATAAAACTAAGCAACTGAATTGTTATAAAATGAAGGTAATGATTTTCGATTTGGAATTAAATGATGCCGACCACCTTGAAGAATAGCACATGTCCTGCAAATGGATTTCACTTTAACAGTATCAGCTTTAAAATCCAAAGAAAATGACCTACAATAGCGATGTTAATGACTGAATAGCACTGCCATACTTCTTTAATGAAATTAATTTGTCTCATTCATTTACACCGCAATTGTGAATCGAAACTTAAAAATGTGAAAGCAAAGAGCTCTCTGGCACCAACTACAAGTTAGAATCCGTACACTTAGACGCAATGAACAAAGTATGTTATCAATGTCAAAATAGTATTTCACATACCTCTTACTCCAATGTATATTATTTTGCACTCTGACCTCATCAAGCGGTTACAGTGTAGCGGAGCAAGGTACTGCCTGCTCGCGCATGCTTGAAATCTGGACGTTTATGATTACGTACTATCAGTATTGTGACCCAGATTTTCGCGTGGGATCGATTGCTGGGTCTGATAACTTGCACGCGTGCTTTTTCTTTCCAAAATGTGAGATCAAGATGGTGATGTTCCATTACTAGAGCCAAACACGATACGGTCATGGACGGAGCACGATAGTGACCAGTTTCACAATTTCTTTGCTTAGCGTAACGTCATGCGACATTTAGGGATGTTAAACCACCGGGCACGTGTTACAGCCTGCCGTATAGCCTCAGGTACGCCCACGAAGGGGCAAAGGAACTCTTGGCACAGGAGTCGATTGCGGCCGCCTGGTGACGCAACGGAGCAGCTAGGTTCTGCGTGCGTCAGTTCGCGCTGCTCCACATCATAACAACACCAATAAAGGAAGGCTCTATACATGGGGCCCCGATTTTAATCAAGTTCTGCAAGGACGTTCTACACGGAAAATACACGTCTTTCGGTTTTTTGTTCGACACTCCCCAATTTTTAAACAGTCGAGGTCGAAGTCGATGACGCAAAATCGTTTCCAGTGCTACACATCGGAGGACTGTTTTTAGAACATTTTTCTTAATATAATAATGTTGTTGTGGTCTTCAGTCCTGAGACTGGTTTGATGCAGCTCTCCATGCTACTCTATCCTGTGCAAGATTCTTCATCTCCCAGTACCTACTGCAACCTACATCCTTCTGAATCTGCTTATTGTATTCATCTCTTGGTCTCCCTCTACGATTTTCACCCTCCACGCTACCCTCCAGTACTAAATTGGTGATCCCTTGATGCCTCAGAACATGTCCTACCAACCGATCCCTTCTTCTAGTGAAGTTGTGCCACAAACTTCTCTTCTCCCCAATCCTATTCAATACTTCCTCATTAGTAATGTGATCTACCCATCTAATCTTCAGCATTCTTCTGTAGCACCACATTTCGAAAGCTTCTATTCTCTTCTTGTCTAAACTATTTATCGTCCATGATTTACTTCCATACATGGCTACACTCCATACAAATACTTTCAGAAATGACTTCCTAACACTTAAATCAATACTTTATGTTAAATTTCTCTTCTTCAGAAACGCTTTCCTTCCCATTGCCAGTCTACATTATATATCCTCTCTATTTCGATCATCATCAGTTTTTTGCTCCCTAAATAGCAATACTCCTTTACTACTTTAAGTGTCATTTCCTAATATAGTACCCTCAACATCACCCGACTTAATTCGACTACAATATAATAACAACGTTCGAGTTATTAACGTTTGTGTGTTTTCATGCTCTATCTTGGATACCCGTGCTTGAACGTGTCTAGCAGAAAGATGAGCAGTCGACCGGTCAAGGAGTTAGACCACCGAACTTCTGGCCCGTATTCGATTCTTGGTCGTGACTTTTTGCTTCATTCGATATTTTTTCGATGTAACCGATAATATTCTGATAATTAAAATACCTTCCTTTCCTTTTTTAAAGTGCAACCTCGGGAGATGGGATTAACAAATAAGTATATATAATGCATTGACAGTCATTTTCATAGGGATACATGATGCGTTACATAGGATTTGGGTAATGATGCTCAACCGACCTGCGCCGTGAAAGTGGTACCACTGAAATGTACCTATGTCAGCCGCGTAACATTTTTCCGACAGGTAAAGAATTTCATCTCGCAGCTTCAAAATCGTATGACATCACAGCAGAGCAGATAATTACAAGATAGGGCGTATGCTATCAAAGTTCATGAGTTCGAACAACCAGTTTTCCACTCCTCTTTTAACGTGTGTTTTTATACGCTTGGTGCGCACCTAAACTGATGCCTGACAGACCCTTTTTAGCAACATGAAGCTGATGTGTTTGCCACGAACAATATACCGGAAAACATGTCAATGGGCGAGATTTCGTTCGTGTACCGCCTATGATGCGAGAAGTACTCATGTTTTGCATGTTTGAGAGATACGTTTACACTACAGGTTGTGAGAGCAGTCACGAATAGACGATCAGTTAGGATTCGCAATTGTATACGTTACGTGTAGTTTTGTATTATATATGAGGACATAAATAACCGACAACACACTATAATAAACACTTACTTGGTTATTAATCACAACTCTCGATGTTTTACTTTAAAAAAGGAAAAGAAAATATTCCTATCAGATGCACCGAAATAATATCGAATGAAAAATGTTACGACCTAGAATCGAACACGGACCAGCGGTTTAGCAGTAACATGCTTTGATCATTCGACAGCCGACGTCACTCTGCTAGATGCATTAATGAAGCATACCCAAGCTACAGCATAGAATCATAAAAACGTCAGACCCCATATTACATTAATAAAAAATTGTGTTTAGGCGATCTTTCAATGATTTTCCGTCATCAGCTTTAATCTCGATTTTTTTCAAAGCCCAGGGAGTGTCGAGCAAACAGCCGAAAGGTGTGTGTATATTTTCAGTATAGAAAGACCTTGCAAAACTTTAAAAAATCTGTGACTCACGTGTCAGACCCGTTTAAGAGAAGCATCGATTTTTTCAATTTATGCAACCCCTGTATACGATACTACATCATAAAACTCGGGGTGTAAACACGTAAATTTCGGAGCTTGTTTTCTGGTTTATCTGAAACGCACTGACGTCTTGTTCCCACTGCCCTTTCACTATAATGTAGCCCCAAAGTATTGAGAGTCGCCAGTACGTCTAATCTTAGTTCTATTAGGTTGATTAACTACCAAGTCTGATCTACAGGCTTCCGAGACCGGTAAACGATACAGCTTTTTGCCCAGAAGCTCACTAAGCATATGACCATCACTAGAAGAGGGAAGAACTGAGCATCTCGTCACATTTATCATTATATTCTGGCTTCCAGCAAAGGCTAGTGAAAACATGCAATAGTCTTTCAACGAATGACAATTTAACGTGTGTATTTCCTGATAAACTTTAAGAACCCGCCGTTAAGGTCGTTAGGGACGTCAAACATACAAGGACAGATTTATGACCTTCTCGAAAATTCCTGCATTTGCCCGTTTTGTTGACAAACAGAACACGAAATTTTCTTCAGAAAGGCGGTTCTGAACCTTCAATTATTAATCCAACACCTTCGCCCTCATTTCCTCGTGTCACTCACGTTCCAATCGATAGTATCCGTACCGGAATCGATACATGACGGAAATTTCAAGCATCAGCAAAAAGAATCAAGCTCCAGAAAACTCAAGTAAAGGATGCATCTGGTTAGTAACGACGTATGCTTGAATCATCTCAATAGAAGTATTAAGTCGAAAATTATTAAAGATGAAGAAATTTGGTGTTTGTTTTGGTGAATATTTTAAAGCTATTTCGACAGTCGAATGGCACTCAGAAATAATACCTGCCGAAGCAGAGAAAATTAATGTTGACTATTCACTGCCACAGTTTAGACATTTATTCCGATAGCCCTGTCTCTAATGTTTTACACGTTATTTAGAATTTTAGCTGATGGCTGCATCTCTGCCTCAGTCGCGTTTGTTCGTCGCAGACCCAAGCCTCCAAACACGTTTCCCCAGTTTGCTTAGCCGTAAATAAATCTGAACTGTATGAGGACGGATGACCAACTGTCAATACAGGTCTCCGACGCGTTCCATGGCGCGCGAAGTAGTGGTGGTAGTAGTAGTAGTAGTAGTAGTAGTAGTAGTAGTAGTAGTGAAAGAAGCAGCAGCGCTAGGTTTCTCGGTTGAAGATCCAAGGCGCGATCAGCGCGATCGACGTGGTCCCAGTGTGTCTCGATTGGGCTTAAATCAGAGCGCTTTGGTGGCCAGAGGGGCACGATGCAACACTTCCTGATGCTCTTCGAACCACGCACTTACACTGCGAGCTGTGTAACACGTTGCATTGTCCTGCTGGTAGATGCTATCGTAGGGTGGTCATCGTCCCAAAGGATAGGTGCATATTCATGTTGATCCACTGTGCTTTCCAAGACGATGAGATCATACAGGGAATGCCACGAAAACATTCCCCAGACTATAACGCTCCCTCCTCCGGCCTCGACTCTTCCGGCGATTGTTGCAGGGTCGTACACGCCAATGGCCATTTGTCCGATGGAGCATAATACGCGATTCATTTTGGAAGGCCACCTGTCTTCACACAGTGAACGTTCAGTTGCGGCATTGGCGTGCAAATTCTATCGTTCATCACCGATTAACAACAGTCAGAATAGGTGAAAGCACCAGGCTCCTACGCAGCAACGTTAGCTCCTGTGCACATCTTCGCAGCTGTCGTTCACCCGCGTCTTCTACGGCCTGCGGTGCATCTCAGCTGCTTAGGCGCCGTTTTTGGATTGCACAGTTTTGGCATGCACGGTATCTTTAACCACGACGGCACGCCAGCAGTTTATGAACTTCGCCGTTACGGGAACGCTTCCACCCTCGGCGCGACTGACAGTGATAATGCCATTCTGGGCTCAGTTTCCACTTTACGACAACGACTGCACTGCTTGTCGCATCCCCCCCGCTAGTGCTGACGCTTGCCGTCTGGAAGTGGTCATTGCACGTTGACGTATAATATATGGTTCAAATGGCTCTGAGCACTATGGGACTTAACATCTGAGGTCATCAGTCCCCTAGAACTTAGAACTACTTAAACCTAACTAACCTAAGGACAGCACACACATCCATGCCCGAGGCAGGATTCGAACCTGGAACCGTAGCGGTCGCGCGGTTCCAGAGTGTAGCGCCTAGGACCGCTCGGCCACACCAGCCGGCTGACTTATAATATAGGTGACGGTCACAATGGGATTGGACAGTGTATATTGGGGCGTTTGCACCTCGAAAATCAAACACAGAATTCTCAGTTAGACAGTGGTTGTAGTTTACTAACTTTCATGGACACAATTTTGCCCGACTCACGGTGTTTGCTATGCTCTGAAATTAATAGCGCTTCCATCAAGTTTCAGACAACGCCATTACGAGATTGTACTAAGTTTACCCTCTCTTGATCGCAGAGCTTCAGCTGACCAACTTGTCGGCGATAAATGATGTTAGAGCGTCAAATTTTGTCGTATTACTGCTCACTCACATTCGTTTCGGACATTGAGGTAACAGTCAACCTGATGGTCACTACTGGTGGTATCTCTTCGCCCGTCTACACAATTATATGAAAAGGCAGATGTACTTTGCGTCCATTTTTACTCTGTTGCAACCGTTCACCCCCAAGGGTGAGTCAGTTGGCCAACAGAAGCCGACATATGATAGTCAATAGTATAGCATACATTCCCAAACTATCGCGCGCAGCTTGTGAGACGGTGGGTAATAATCATATGGTCGATACTTCGTTACATCGTTATCAGAAGACAAACTGCCGGTACGCGCTTTACATCTTTGATATTCGTTTACAAGTACCTGAAAACTATATTGTCAGCCAGAAAGCGGTGAAAAACATGCTGGCCGTAATTTCCAGCATGGAAGTCCTCATTACTCTTTATGCTGTTTAAAAGGAAGTGTTCCTACTTGCTGTTTACTCATCGGAATCGAGAACTATGATTATCGTTAAAAGTTTTGAGTTTTAACTGCCTGGAATATTCCGTAAAAGTTAACGAGCACAAAATATGTCTTCGCATTCTACCCAACACAGCCATCGGAAAGAGCACTATTAACGGTTCAGAGGCGACCTCTACGGGAAGTTCCATGTTAAATGTCTATTGCCGTGACTTCTAACCAACAAAAGTTAACTTCTCGCCTTAAAACGGGCAAATAATCTCGCCACTTGCCACGCGGTTTTGTCAATATTACGGGCGGTACACAAAACGATCCACGACGGCATATAGGCCTCGCGATGTCTCCTCCTCCTCTTACAGACAACGCCTTCAAGTCTGCCCAGCTCTGACGTCATCCGATGCACTGTGCACGCAGACGTTTGATTGAAGCGAACAGACTGATATATTAGTGCTAAGTGCCTGCCTTTACGGCCATATTTATGTCTTGGGGGCAGCTGACTGCCAAACGGAACATCAACTCTCTAGGCACAGGCACGAGTGTCTAAATAGCCCCTTTCTCTGACACGTATTAATAGCTCTGTCGGTCAACAACTTACAATCTTCGTAACTTTTATGTAAAAAGAGTTGAGTTTGCTTTTGTTAATGAAAAACTTTTAGCTGGAATGCATTTAAACTTTGCCAGCTAGAATCTTTAGAACAGAACCGACAGTGTAATATGTCCTCTGAACTGCTTCTAAGATTCCTTGCCGGCGGGTGTGATCGAGCGGTTCTAGACGCTACAGTCTGGGACCGCGCGACCGTTACGGTCGCAGGTTCGAATCCTGCCTCGGGCATGGATGTGTGTGATGTCCTTAGGTAAGTTAGGTTTAAGTAGTTCTAAGTTCTAGGGGACTGATGACCTCAGCAGTTAAGTCCCATAGTGCTCAGAGCCATTTGAACTTTTCTTTTTAAGATTCCTTGTACCCACTGTTGTAATAGAGTATTGAAACCTCATACAGCTGAATAATTACACGAGTGTAATCGAGTGCCGTAAGTGGAACTTTGTATTACAAATACAAATGATAATCTACCATGAATATGGACGTTATTTAATAACTGGAAAACTAAGATAGCTTTTTGGTGTCGCCTATTTAATTTTATGTGAAATTGAGGCTACATACGAATTTTCAGCTTTCTGTGTCTAATATTTAGCTCCTTCAATTCTTTGTAAGTTGAGACTTTTTACTTTTAATTGTGACAAATTTGAATTTGCTCACCAGTTTTTATCTTTCTTGTGTTATTGTTTAGCACTACTTATTTTTTCGTAAGAGCGCACATTTTGCCCAGCATATTCATTTGATTCTGAGACTTAATATACTGAAGCATACACTGACAAAGTTTGAAAAAAGTTTCTTTTATTTTTTAATTTCACTCAGTTTCGGGTGCAAGTCTTTGTATGTTAAACACAGGCGCGTTATGACGACGTAGCACTTAAGTAGGGTAAGCCCTGGCACACACGGTCGTAACTGTACCACTTACAATGATACAGCGCTTGCTTGGCTTCACACTGATAGTTTGAAATTTGTACGAGCGAAGTAATTATTCAGACCGTTATTAAGAACACTATCATAAATCTAAATACAAACCTGTAACTACACAACGTTCAATTACCATTTTCACAAACACTCTCACTAAGATATCAGTGCAATAACAAAACTATTCACATCTGTTTATGTTTTCGGTAAAGTTTCCAAAACAGACTTCAGTTTGTCTTTTCAAACTCAATATTTAAAATAGTCAGGACTTTCTACTCTTATGGTTTACTCACTTGGGAGGAACAGAGACAAGCCAAACTTTAACTAAATCCGCCTGCCTTGCTAGCGACTGTTCATCTCTAAGACTAGCCTGCATGGTCTTAGTTTTGCTCACCCATATAGACCGGTGCCATGTTGATTCCTAGCTCTGCATCAGGAACAATACACTAACAGCAATCACAGAAAACACACGAAATCTACAATTTACAATTGGCGCACTACTTTCCGTCCCAACCTTGGTAACATACGTGAAACAGCACCGATCTACAGAAATAAATAACTGCTTAATCCAGGAAGGAATATTGCGTTTTACTCAGTCAATCCAAAAATTTTCGAATCTGAATTAATAAAAAATAGAGAAACATTAAAATGGTGGTTTTAATATTTTATGTGTTCTACATCGTTTTCTTCCATTTGAGTGCAACGTACAGAACGTTCTTGCAACAAAGATAAACTACCGGAATAGTCCTCCTTTGGAGATCAATTCGCGGGTCAAATTGGCTTGAATCTCGTCTACGTCGGAAAGCGTTGACCTTTATGTAAATTACTATATTTTGCCGTAGATTCGTATTGGTAACACGAAGTCTCGTCACTCTAGGTCTCTCAAAGAGAAGGATTCTCTGCGTTTTGCATTTCAATCAAGTCGCTGCAGGTATTCACTCGTCGTCGTCGTCGTCGTCGTCGTCGTCTTTGTTCCGAAGTTGTGTGCGGGACAAACTTTCCACACTTTTTTCCTCATTCAAAACATTCTCCAGAAGGTCTTGAAAACTTTCGACATGTTGCTCCACTGCGATCTGTGAGCTGACACTACCGTCGCATGTCCATTACTGAACAGTACATGCTCACAACAACTGATCGTCTTGACATTTTTGTTTACAGATGTTAGTTCAATCTGCGAGCGCAGTTACTGCGCTGGCGTCGCTTTTACACTAGGCGTAAAACCAGTCTCTAAAGTTTTTGGACGCACAGTGCCTGACAATCTCGAAATGAGATCATCAGGACATTGTTGTAGATCCGTGATGTAAAAATGAAAAACGTAAACCTCGGTGTAAGTACTTAAAAAACCGGACAAGTAAGAGAAGGACTCGCCCTCCAAGTGTTCCGTACAAACCTTTGTTTGTACGTGGTTCATCCATCGAGGAAATCAAGAATCTGAGATTTTTTTGTCCGTTACATTGATGCTGGGAAGATATTGGTCCTGGGAATTCCAGGACTTTCGAGAATATTTTAACTAAGTTTAAATTTAGTGTAATTTCGCATTCGCTATTGTAATTTTTCGTCTATTTTTATTAATTTTGGAGTTGTATTTACATGATATCCTGATTGGCAGTTTCAGATGCATTGACTGACTGCTCTCGTTCCTTATTCGATTACTGCTAAGATTTGACGGAAGTCTCCACAGAATAAAATGGTACAGCCGGCCATTGGGCTGCTGTTACGCATATCTAGAATTCTTCCGTGTAATTCAACGGATATTTTGTGAGATATCGGAATTTAATCCCTAATAATAGAAGTACAACACCGCAACAGTCACCTGTATTGCTTTGCTGTGAAATATTGCACGTTCTGCACGTGCCGTAGGCGAAGACTGTCAGGGAAAGCTTGAATGCAGAATGAGCAGTTCGTGAAGGACCTGCGAAACCAGAGCCGGTGTGCCCGTGTTGCGTGGTATTAGGGTGGCCTCACGCGTTATCTTCGCTAGATGGGGAAAGCTTCGTTTTCACAGTGCCAAGGGATTACTTCACAGCTCAGCCAATTGGGAAGAAATATTTGTAAATTGTATACACGAACCTCTCTCTTGAATTACTGAAAACTACATTAAAATCGTTACAGCAGTTCCTGAGATTTTTGACCGATTACGAATGCAACGTGAGTTTGTAATGACTAATAATATTTGTGATCTATAATTACAAACTAAACATTTTCGTTTTCCTTCACTTATGCTCTGAAATCTTGCTTATTGCCAAATTTCATGATTTTAGGTCAACTGTTTTGATGAGAATCTTTTCACTGCACCGACTTCGGGGCTTGGATTTTTTACACAGCCAACGGACCGTAGACGTCAGTATGTTACAAAGTTTCACTTGATACCTGTCTGTTCATGAGAAAAAGACGTTTTAACAGACAGGGAAATCGAAAAAGTGATCCAGTAAGAGTTTCTTTTTTGTCAAGCCGTAAAATTGACGATTTAAACAAGGCGCATACCTCACCAGAATTTGTTTAGAAGGTAAACAGGAGTAAAATTAGCATCAGTCGAATGTGAAGGTCCTGCCTCGAGACCGACCCAGAACATACACACGGAAGAAAAAAGTATTGCATCCAAGCGTCGAGCAAAGCCATCGCGAAGAATGTAGGAGCTGATCAGGGATTAAATAGAGCTGGGGGAGGGAGAGAGAGGGGAGAGGGAGAGAGAGAGGGAGGGAGGGAGGGAGGGAGGGAGGGAGGGAGGGAGGGAGGGAGGGAGGGAGGGAGGGAGGGGGAGAGAGAGAGAGAGAGAGAGAGAGAGAGAGAGAGAGAGAGAGAGAGAGAGAGAGAGAGAGAGAGAGACGGACGGGGGGGGGGGGGGGTTCGAAATTTGGATTTGGCGAGCGAAGCAGCGCTGGTGACAGCAGGCTACGAGAATCGCAGCAGCGACTGCATTCAAATCTTAACGCATGCACTGGTCGCCAGCGGCCGCCGCCAGTGTTATGAACGGGATGACAGCAATTAGCGGGGGGACGCGTATCGACAGTCACGCAACAATGGCCGACCAAGCCCGCAGGTCGCATCAATCTTGCAGCGGGCGGGTTGCGGCCGCGACACCTCCCTCGCATTGCGATTTCAGCGCAAAGACCGCGCGCTCGCCATGTTTACCCACTACTCGCCTTTCTGTTTACGGTCGCCCGAGTCCCTTTAGCTTTGTGTTCAACGACCCAGCGACACGTAGGTCGTCGCAACGGTTCGATGATTCTAACCCCGGCTAGCATACGAAGAGTTTCTACTTGCTCGTGAAACGTAGAAGCTGCTTTCATGTGTAGATATCGATAAGATATTTTGTTAGAGGCGCAACTGGACAAAGATGAATTCAGAGAGGTCAATGCAGTAAATCCAGAATTTAAATTAAGTCCATCCTAAAAGGCACTGATAAGCAAAATTAGGTCGACCCAACAGGAATCCCAACTGTCTTCCTTGTAAGTGCGAGTTCGCTACCTTAACTATTGTGCTACATATGCCCAATCTGAAGAAATATAGGGCAACCTTATGTACCGTCCTCTCCACGAAAGCCTTCGGAAGTCCGCTTTGATGCGCAGAAGTGTGCGCCCTGTCATCACAACCTATTAAGTTAAATCATTTTCGGAAGGGTTATGTTCTCGGCTCACTGGTTTTCCAAATGTGGAAATACGCCTATTTAGGCACGGGATGTATCGCTCTTAAGCCCTATCGACGCGATCATTAGTACAGGCAGTATTTTCTGTCCCAAACATTTCGCAACACTCGTTAACTACCTGTAAAAATACGGACAGCGGCCGTAACTAAATACTCTGTGTGTGTGTGTGTGTGTGTGTGTGTGTGTGTGTGTGTGTGTGTGTGTGTAATTCTCTAATGCAAGTTCTCGGTTAATATCTCACCAGAGTCAATGTATTTTTATGCGCACAAAAATTCGCAATGACTCATCACCACGAACACCCTTCCACACACGTACTTCCATCCTCCCCCCCCCCCCCCCCCAATCCAATAACCTCCACCGCTAGATCACCGAAATGTGGTTGGTAGATATTCAAGCCAAAGTAAAAAAAAAAGTTTTATTAATGAAGTTTCGCAAATTGAGTCTACAGATGAACTGCAGTCAATACCTAGGGTTAAACGATCATTTTAAAGTTTGTTGGCACAAACTATAAAAGTTATACTAATTAGGTTAGTTGTGGGCATTGAACTAATTGTTAATTACAGCACGCGTCTTTAGCAACAACAAAATTTAATTATTGAGATGAGGTACCTAGAACTAGAAAATAGTGTAAACACAAATTTCTACAGCGATCAGTGACAATGATTTCTCAATTTCTTTTTACGCGTGACTTGTCACGCGTAGGTTGAACCTTTGAACTCAGTCACACACACTTGGCATTTTTCCCTCCGAGGTTATTCATTGCTGTCCGTCCTTTCTAAAAAAGTTACACAATACTCTTAAGCGCGATAAAAACAGTTCCATTGTATCTTAGTAAACTGACAGACACAATCTGTAAACGATTATTTCCAAATTCGGATATTACATGAAAGACTAAAGTGTGCGTTACCATTCAGCACAGTTTTCATCTTTTCTTCGATTCAAATACCAAAATGACAAAGAGCGATAAGAGTTTGCTTCCGCAGTCCGTAGATCGAGTAGGAGCAGCGTTTACAAGGAAGATAAGTGTGTTACTTGGACGCACAATTGATCTTTTACGGCTTAGCGGCGATCGTTGACCTGCACCTGTGGCCAGCGGTTTGCGTGACGGTGGCGCGCCATGGCCCAGTTCAGCAGCTAAGGATGGCGCGTCAGCCAGAGGTGGCCGGATCGCACTATCACTGCTTTCTGAATTCAACTTGCCGTACAGCTGCACACAACATGTAGCTTGGTGTTCCATATTTTTCGAGAGTGTCAAGGAAAAACGGCGTCACACGACAGTACCTAAAAAAACTCAGTTTGAATTTATTATTTACTTGTATGTTTTTACAAGAACACTATAGTATCTACAGTCAAATGGAAATGTCCAAATGTGACAGTCAAGAGCGCTTTCTCACTTAAATTCCTCAGATCACCGTCAAATGCTCTAAGTGGGCACTCCTTAACAATGGTCTATTGTTTGCTCCTCCGCTTCGCAGTTGCAGTCAACAAATGGACAGAAAACCCGCATCTTCATGGTGGAACAACATCTTCCTACAGTTGTTCAGCCTCGACCATATTTGGCGTGGTACTTCGAACCACTCGACCTTTTTTGTGGGGTCTTTAAGCAGGTGAGTGTTGTTGGGTGGATTTTCATTACAGCATTGTCGCCATTGTGTCAAAAGAACCGATACTTTCTCAATGAGCCCATGTTTGCGTGATTTCGGAAGAGTAGTTGTTGGCTCTTGTAGGGCACCATACAAGGGAGAGTTCTTATGAGAATTTCTTTGAGAAAGTTTATCTTAGTTGATTTCCTCGCAGAGCTAAGACGGGCAGCTCCTGACGGAGTAGATCTGACATTATCAGCGATAACTAATTGTTTCATTAAGTTGCAAACAATCTTTGGTGTGTGTGGGCAATGTTTCCCCGAACAGGAGCGCAATACTCTCCTGCAGAATACACAAGAGCGAGTGCAGCAGAGCGTTTCGTATTGGCGTCCGCACCCCAACAACTTCTGGCAACCCTACAAAGTAGATTAACTTGAAGCACTATTGTTTGGATGTCAAGGACCGATCCACAGTGATTCCAAGATATATTGGAATTTAGTTATGTGGTACTTCGATTCCATAGAAAGTCACCTGTAGTTTCCTTTGGGCTTCTTTATTACTTTGGTCGAAAGCAGTAACCTCAGTTTTACTTGGGTTATATTGAAGTCTTCATTTATGGAAGTAATGGGGAATAACTGGGGAGTACTCAAACATGCGTAACTTGTGGGAAATAATGGTTCAAATTTGTCAATTTCCAACCAGAACTTTGATCACGCTTCCTTAAAAAAAAAAAAAAAAAAAAAAAAAAAAAAAAAAAAAAAAAAAAAAAAGAGCGTTAAGACTAAACCAGATATTTTTTCACGGATTGCAAATTTCCAAACTATCAACAACCAAAGAGCCAAAATATATACTGTGCTGAAATTCCTCCATCTAAGTTTCGTACCAGTCTAGTTTCCAACGATCTACGCAATTCTGCTCATTTCTGAAGCACTAAGGGCCCTAAAGATATAGCTGCTGTCAACCTGAAGACTTGTCTGACCACCACAGTGGTCCCCTTCATTTCTCTGACCTTTGAACTGAGTTACCGAGACAGTTTTAGGGCGATCTGCTGTTCAGTGTGGACCACCAAACCAGCGTAACTCGGCAGATTTCACATTAACAAATATTGCCAAAGGATAATGATGTGATTAGTGACAAAAACCCTACGACTGACTGGGCATCGAACTCCAGGTCTTTGGATCCTCAGTTTGACAACTATTGAGTCATCTAGCTACATAAAGTCCGAAGTTAATCAACTCTGACATAGCTTTTACGTATTTCCTGTAGTAGATGAGGAAACAGCTTTTAACCAACAGCAAAAATCTGAAAATTTTTTTGAAGGGTTTGCTTTACGTGATTTCAACTATCATTCAAAGTAGTGTCGAGTGTTGCTCTATTTCTAATTCTTCAACAAATGATTTCAGGAATTATTTGACACTTCTCTTTTTATTTTTTACGTTTTGTTCAGATAGCTGAAATATATAAAAATTTAAATACATACCGGTATTTTATTAACAGTATACAGCGCAAGAGAAAGCAGAATAGTTGTTTTGGCACTTCATTGCACATAGCTAGCAGCAGCTTTTCAGGAAGTATTTCAATTTTCCCTTAAATCACTGGTTTGTTAATTACGTTTATTATTTTAAAGAATTCAACCTCCTCCTGCAAAATTAGACACCACGCTGGTCTTTTCGATACCTTGTTAGTCTGTGTCCCATTTCTCGTTTGGCTGTGGAAGACAAGACAAAAATCGATTGTTTAATTTCTAGGGAGTCCTTTTTATGCTCCGTTCCACAGTTTAGTAGCATTTGCACATTGTGTGTTGGCGTCCATTGTACTCTCACATATTTAACACAAGTCTGTGAACCGTGCATTTTCCTTCTGTTTGCATTTGTTTGCTGGAAAGCTCCAGAAAGCGGACGACTTACTTTCGCCTTGGTGCTGTGTATTGGTATAGGATAAGTCTGGTGTTTCGTTTCTTCATTGGGTCATGTTCACGCGAACGGTACACTGACATTTTTGAAAAGGTTTGGAAGGAAGGAACATTAGGGTTTAGCATTATGTCGACGCCGAGGTCATTAATTCATTAGCTAAGATTAGGAAAGGATGGGGAAGGAAATAGGAAGTGCCCTTTCAAAGGAACCATCCCGGCATTTGCCTCGAGCGGTTTAGGAAAATCACGGAAAACCTGAAACTGGATGGCTGAGCGCAGATTTGAACCGTATTTGCCCTGAATGAGAGTCCAGAGCGATAACCACTGCGCTACAACAGGTTTTGAGGAGAGGAAGTGCATTATCGAATAAAAAATGCAGGATATAACTTAAAAAAGACGTACTGATGCTCGTATGTTCGTAACGAACAAGTTACGAGAAAGGCAATCGTAATGGTTAATGCCCCCCCTCATAGCTAAGAAGTATTTGCATGCTCCATTCTTATTTTGCTTCTGGACTAAAAGTTATTTAAGGTGGTGAACATAAACTGTACAACCTATAAAGTATGAAATACCTGTCTAACAGGGATTAGAAATCGGTAACACCTTCCACAGGCAACGTATTTGCCCACTGAACTTTCCAGAAAAGAATAATGACCCTACACGCTAGAAGCTTCGGTTTTGGAAAAAGAGACGGAAGCACTGACAGAATCTAAGCTACGAGGACGGTTATGGCGTCGAGCCTGTAGAGCGCAGGCGGTAAATGAGTTGCCCGCCAAAGGCCAAGTTTCCAGTTCTAGCTTCGGTCCCACACACTGCTTTCATCTGTCCGGAACTTTCCGAACGGCGAATATCCCGCTTCACTGTGACAGCATATTGTAGCCGATCTTTGTGTTGCCCAAGTTCAGACAGAACCTTGACGTAATGTATGCGATAAAATCTGTAGGAATGAAATTTATTGGCGATGAGCGGTGGATCCCAAATACTGACTCGCGTGTCTCATTAATGGTACGGAGGAAGCTTATTAAGTGGTGAAGTATCGATTCCGCTCTAGTTGCGTTTTACTGGTGTGTATGCGAGGAGGCTGCGACAGCCATTCACCTCGGGACAGCCACTCGGGGCGCCGTTCGCCTGGAAGGGAACACGCGCCGGGAGTGCGTGGCAACGGAAAGGGCATTCAGCTCCGACATTGCGATATGCCACTAACTCGTTAAATGTTAGCTGTAAATTAGGGTTTTCACCACCTGAAAATGTCTGCCAGCTTATATTCACGACGAGAAAGGAATGGGAGACAGTTCTGACGACATTCTAAATTTTCTGAACAATAAAATCATTCGAAATAACTAGTTTAGGCTGTCCAATTCTATTATACGTGATCACCTTCATTGCATCAAGTATACGCGACCAGTCTGTCATTGGCTGCACGTTGAGTTCCATGTAGTTGTCACAACCTATCCTCTTCTAGATGTCTTCGAACTACCTCAACCTGTCCCGTCCTCTTCTTTTATTTCCAGGCGCTTTCCCTTCAAGAGTATTTATGAAGAAACTGATGAAATATACAATAAGTTTTATTTAAGTCTTTTCAGTTACCTTTAATAATCTCTTTGCTGACTTCCCCAAAGATTTAGAGGTTTCCCGTTCTTGTCATTTTTCGCCACACACACACACACACACACAGCTTCAAGTCGATCCCTTTCTAATTTACCCAGGGTCCAACTTTCACTTCCACGGAGCAATGTACTCCACATAAATGATTTTTCAAAGGATGCTGTGACATCTACCGTCATGCGTTTGCTGATATTTTTTTTTGCCTAGCTATGGATGCGTGTTTTGCCAATGCGATCCTCTTGCATTATGCATCTATTGTCCTCTGATTACACTACTCAGATAATTTTTTCTTCACCTTTTCAACTCCGATACAGTTTTACATTAGTTTTAATTACGTTCTTCCTTAATAACGTTGTTTTGGCTTTCAGTTTTAATTCCCATAATTTAAGAGTGACAAAGTCCTTCGACCATTCTATTCATTTCTGTTTCGGAGTCTGCAAACACGCTATATCCTTTCATCATTGGCATTTATTCCATTTATCCTCTCCTTCATGATCTGAACAGCTTCTTCTGTCAACAGATTAAATAAATACGGAGATGGGAAAGAGCCTTGTCTAACTCCTTTCATAATCCTGGCCTCTTCCTCTAACTTCTTGATGTTTGTTTTTGTGATTTCGTTCTGACACAGCTGATTAATCATATTCTACCCCTCCAGTTCGCTCCTAATCCCTTCAAATAACTTTATTATGAAATAGTAATAACCAAAATAAAGCCAATCTGTTCAAAGAGCACATCTGCAAAATCGAACCACCTCCTTAGTGACATTCAGTACCGTGTTGTTAACTAGTCGATTTCCCTGCTGAACCCATGGAACTACATGCGTCAGACACGCACTGACATCTGCTCCATACTCCTATATACCATCTCCTACACTATCGCCACCTACATCATCATTACTGAACAGCAGAGACTTCTTCCAACATAAAACCGTGATGGCCTTCTGCAGGTACACCATATCGTTTACGGGCATTCAGAGCGGTTAATATTGCTCGTACATGCAACTTTCGGGTAGTACATTCAGTGCACTAATAACTCAACTTATACTGCGTTATGCAGTATTTTTAAAAATTGGTTACGTTTCTCCTGATTAGCAGACCCAATTTCACAGCTTATTCTGAAATATCATGGCATCTGTTGTGACCACGCGCATCAGGCAAATGCGTCATGGAGTAGTGTCTCCATCTTACAGGGTGACAATTATTGAACTATATAAAATAAACTTCTGAACGGTTCATGTTAGGACGTTCAAACTCACGGTTGGCGGCTGGGCATGTTGGGAATTAGTATGCGCATGGCTTAGCGACGAAGCCCACCTTCATTTGGATGGGTTCGTCAGTAAACAAAATTGGGGCATTTGGAGGACAGAGACTTCGCATTTCGCGATCTAGAAGTCTTCACCCTCAACGGCTGACTCTGTGGTGTACAATGTCCAGTCACGGAATAATCGGTGGAATATTCCTTGGTGGCAGGGTGACCACCGAACAGTGTGTGAAGAGTTTGGAAGAGGATTTCATCTCCATTATCCAAAGTGACCCTGATTTCGACATGATGTGGTTTATGCAGGAGTGTGTCTGATGTCCTGGAGGAGCATTTTTGGGACCGCATTCTGTCTCTGGGGCACCCAGAAGACACTGGCAGGTGCCTCGATTGGCCGCCATATTCTCCGGACCTGAACACGTGCGACTCCTGTTTGTGGGGCTATATTAACGACAAGGTGTACAGGACTAACCCCAAAACCATTGCTGAGCTGAAAACAGCCATTCAGGAGGTCTTCGACAGCGTCAATGTTCTGACACTTCGGGTCATGCAGAATTTCACTGTTCGTCTGCCCCACTTGATCGCCAATGATGGCAGTCATATCGAACATGGCATAACCTAAATCCGAATATCTGCAGTGACGTTAACGTGTTGAATAAAGTGTGTTCACGCCGTAGTTTGTAACTAATTTACGTTTTTTCATATAGTTCAATAATTGTCACCCTGTAGTATCCAGCTCACATACAGCTACACTCTGCAAGTGATCTTACAGTGTGTGGCGAAGGGTATTTCTGGTACCATTGACCTCGCCGCCTACTTCCAGGACGAATACAGGCTGTGACGAGGCGCACTGCTCGATTGAGCTGTGTGTCAATTATTTCAGCACTGTTTAGCCAGGTGGGCGACCGAGTATAAAAGAGCCATAGCTGATATGAGGTCGCCCCCGGTAGCTGAGTGGTCAGCGCTACCGAATGTCGATCCTATGGGTTCGATTCCCGGCTGGGTCGGAGATTTTCTCCGCTCAGGGACTGGGTGTTGTGTTGTCCTAATCATCATTTCATCCCCGTCGACGCCCAAGTCGCCGAAGTGGCGTCAAATCGAAAGACTCGCATACGGCAAACGGTCTATCCGACGGGAGGCCCTCGTCACACGACTTTACGTTTAGCTGATATGAGGACTGTCAACTTATGAAGTATATAATTCCGAGTTCTAAGTTTAGTTGCAGTATTCCGAGATGGATTTTCTAAGTCAAAGACCTGTAGGGAGATACGCATAGGTGTTCTGGATTGCAGTATTTGAGAGTCTCGTTTCTAAATGTGATGTTACATTTGCAGTTTGCTTGTTTATTCTGTAGGTGGAATATTGATACATACAACAGCCTTTTGAGGCTAAAGCTTTGATTCGGAACGATTAAGGCATTATCAGCGTAAATAAATCTCTTGTGCTTCGTTTCTGGAAGGTCGTATGTATACAAATTAAGGAGTGTGGCCGAAACAGAACATTGTGGAATACCATCAGTTATTTTGTGAATTCTAATTTTAGAGTTCTCTGAGAACACCTGTAAGTATTTGTTGTTCAGCACGTTGGCAATTAGAGTGGTTAGTTTCCGACACGGAGTGACACTGATGAATTCGAGGCGGAGTTTCATGCCAAACGGTATCATATTCTGGAGTTAGAGCTAAGGAAAACCCCATATTTATCTTCCGCTTCTCAGGGAGAAAAGAGATAGAAAGGACGACTATCAGTAAACCGTAATAGCCATTTCCCGGATTTCGTCGTGGTCATTTCGCGAGACGATAGTGGGAGGAAGAAATATGTTGCCCAATTCTTTCCAGAATGCATACTCTCGGAATTTCAATAGTCAACCAATCAGCGTTGCACAATGCCTGTCTTTTAGAGATAGCTACTGAAAATTGTTGAGCATTTTCATAACTCTTTCTCCCAAATCAAACGATTCTGTAACGAAACGCCGCACTCTTCGTTGGACCTTTTCTGTCTCTGCTGTTAACTCAATGTGCCAAGGGTCCAAGACAGATAAGCTATACTTAAGAATCCGTAAATCCCATGTTTTGTAAACCAATTCTCTTCGTGGAAGAGTTATATTTCCTTACAACTCTTGCGAAGAATCAGCCTGGTATCTGCTTTCCTACAATTTTTTAAATATTCCCATTCCGATATCGGTCGCTATGGGTACTTACTCCAAGGTGTTACAGTAGTAGCGAAAAAAAGAAGATTGAGGAAGGAATCCAGTGTACAACTGTGGACTAAGTTTTCTTCATAGATTTACCGTTGACACAATGTACATCTTGACATAGCCCTCTTGCTGAATTACGTTGCGGTTCCCGTGGCTGTGCTCTACCTCACACGGCTGGACACGCGCCGCTGCAGGCTTTGGCGTTTGCCCTCATCCGAAGATGCGGGGTCAGTGCCAGCCTGTCGGCCACCATGTTATTGATTGCGCCTGCGAGGATGACCGATCATCGGTGACAAGCCGTCATTCGGGGGAATCTATCGTCTTGCAACATTAACGCGTGCATGTCCCACGTGCTACGCAGCCATACAACATACAGCCTTACAAGGTGACACGCCATCATCAGTACCACCACAGCACAGGGAAGGGAATGACACAGCTCACGTTTCAGTCCTTTTAATCAAGCGAAATTGAAATATCTGGATCGGCTAGAAGTAGAGTACTCTGTCCTCTTACTCTGTATACATCGGAACACAGGATACAGTAATAAAATAAGCCGACGAGATAAAAACGAAGTGGTCCGCAGTCAAACGTACGCTAAAGAACAAGTAATTTTTAAAAGCCGTAAGGATCAAAATCTCCCACATGCGCCGTTACACAGCTTATCTACAGCTCTACATATCGCGTGATATAATTTCTGATAGTCTCTACACGCTTGAAGTGCGAAGTTGTGCAGTCAAGCAGTATTGGAAAAAGGCCAACTAGGTTGCGAAAGTGGCACTCGAGGAACGCCAGATCACGTAGCATGAGTGAACTGTAAACGCCCAGACGACATTTTTGGGAAATCCGCATTGGGGAACGAGCGAAGGGTATACAGGGTAAAACACTTTTACTACTACAAATTACCAGTTAGTTGATAAGACAATATCAGTGTGTGAAGTACACTTGAAGCCCCAAACCTTGTGGTCTGAAATTTAACTCAGGGCAGTCTGTCTGGTCTGCAGTTTGCCTTGCATTACCAGAACAGAAATCACTGGAGCGGCATCTTGAATTTGTGTTACAGCATTCTTAATAAGATTTAATTGACTCGCATTCGAGAGCCCGATTGTTCAAACCCCGGCAAGCCATCCAGATTTAGGTTTTTCTGTGGTTTCCCCAAATCTGTTAGGACAAATTCGAGGATCGTGCCTTTGGAAAGGACACGACCAGTTTTAGTCCCTACCTTTCCTCAATATGAACGTGTGTTCGGTCTCTACTGTCCTTTTTGTCGGTACTGACAACCAGAAAGTACAGTCATGAGGAACTGAATACGAGAAGTCTACCTAGTAGAGTAACTTCGCCAATACGACGTCACGGAATTATCTCCACGAGGTATCGAAACCATTGGCGTGTCACTCATCCATGATCGTTCAGACGACGCTCTTACCTCATGGAAATTCATCAGAGCTGGGTGCGTATATATGGCTCCAAGGCGTCCCAGATCTTCTCAGTAGGGTGAAGGGCGCCACAAGCAGGCGCATATAGTTGAGTATTCCTCAGACCGTTCTGGAGCCATTGCATTGTGTTGCTGAAGATACAGCTCGGCTCTGAGGTGCTCTATGCGAACAAACGAATGCACACAACATAACAGCAGATTGTTGCATCGATCGAGAGTTAGACACAATGTAACATGAATGAGGCGCCTGATTTAGCCCACTTTAGTATTCTTCAGAATACATCGACCACCTAGCCTGAACGACGGTGCCCTGTTGGCAAGCGGGATGCATTGACTAATATGGTTTTGAACGCTGTCATTGGTGAGTACCAACATATACTACGGCTGATCAGTCCAGGTATCGTGTCTTGTGGTCTAGACAGGATTTTGGTTTTTTGGATGTTGTTAAAAGGTACTATACGATTGGGAATGAAAATCCTGAAAGCAATATAAGGGCCTCACATTAACAATATTTATGGAGTAAATAACTTAATACTACAAATTACCAGTTAATTGATAAGATCAGTGTATGAAATACACCTTTAAGCCCCAAAACTTGTCATCTGGAATTTAACTGCTGATGAAGATGATGATTGGTTTGTGGGGCGCTCAACTGAGTTATCAGCGCCCGTACAAATTCCCATCCTTTGCTCAGTCCAAAATCGCCACTTTCATGAATGATGATGAAATGATGAGTACAACACAAACACCCTATACAATGATACTACTGCCAATATACAGCTTACATAAGAACCTTTAAGAGAAAAGAGAAATTAAGGCTCGTACGGAATCACGTAGGCAACATTTTTACCTTGCGCCATCTGTGAGCGGAACAGAAAATGGGATGACTAGCAGTAGTACAATGTACTCTGTTGCTGTGACGGCTTGTGGAGTGTGTACGTACTTGTAGACATGACGTTTAGGTCGCTTACCGCATAAGACTATTGTGACGATAGGAACGCTTATTCCCAAGAAGATTATAATTCACTCAAAGTGGAGTGAAATACGTGAAGATTTGCATTAAAGAGCTTACCAGAATGAATTAAGAAAGTTCAGGATGACTTAACTAGGCATAAAAATTGCTGTTTAGTTGTTGATTGGATCATGCCGCAGACAGAAAATGAAATCAATCTGTAGTGAAGGCATTGTGGGGCCGATAAACACCACTTGATTAAAACTATCCGGACACCCCTGCCTAAAGCGGAATTCACCACTAAATGTCAAGAGAGGCAAACTCGGCAGTATTAATGCAGGCGGGGAGTGTGTTGTGATTAGAGAAGCAGGGATAGCAGAATGGGTGAGTTAAGATAGCTCATTGACTTCGAATGTGTACTAGTCACTGGAGGAGGAGATTTAATGTTTAATGTACCATCAACAACGAGGTCATTAGAGATGGAGCACAAGCTCGTATTAGGGAGGGATTGGGAAGGAAATCGGCCGTGCCTTTTCAAAGGAACCATACTGGCATTTGCCTGAAGGATTTAGAGAAATCACGGAAGACTTCAATCAGGATGGCCGGAGGCGGGTCTGAACCGTCGTTCTTCCGAAAGCGAGTCCTGTTTGCTAACCACTGCGTCACCTCTCTCACTGTTCTATTAGTCACTGTATGTCACAAGAGTAACAAATCCGTTTGGGATATTTCAACCCTTCTAAAGCTGCCCAAGTCGAATATTGGATATGTGACAAATGGGAAAGCGAAGGAATAACCACAGATAAACCGAAACGAGGCAGACCGCATGTACTTGCTGAGAGGGACCGTCAAGCACCGCTGAGTGTGGTTGTGAAACATCGCATGGAATCAGCGGAATCACTCGCGCGTTCCGAAGTGTTATCAAAATTCCAACTAAATCACTGTGCGTAGGAAGTCAAAAAGAATGAAGGAAGTTAATAGCCAATTTCGCATTCAGGGCTACCTTGGCTATTAAAAGTTTCTTCAAAGCAAACACAGATCACTCCTCTCTAATTATGAGAAATTTCAGTTAAAAAGACAGGGGGAGACTGCTCGAGTACCTCCTAACAAACCACGCATGTGTGACGCTTTACGTGATGTAAAGAGACACGCCACTGGACAGTGGATGATTAGGAACGAGCGCTTTGGAGTGATTAACACTATGTACGCTGTGGCAGTCGTATCGAAGGATTTGGGTTTGACGAACGCCTGGATAACGTTATCTGCTATGTGTAATTAGAGTTACGCTCTACCGAAACTACGGTTCGATAGATTTGGTACAGTACATACATGGCGTAGTAAATGTTAACACTGGTAGGCAAAGAAATTAACGTGATATAAGAATTGGGAACCTACAACTTTTGTTTCTTTCTTACACATAGTTAGGACCGCACGTCATTGAGTGTTAGTCCATTGTGTGTTTTTATCCTTACAAAACAAACTGCATTTTATAAATAGAAAAACTAGCTGCTCGTGTAACTTCCGTGCTTTTATTTAGCCAAAACAATTACTTTTGATGCAAGTACAGTTTAAACGCACGAGCACAAAAAATCTATATAATTGTTTTGAACTCAGTTGTTCATCGTGATAAAACGCAAGAGTTTCCTGTTATATTGATAACGCGGATGTTGTTTACCGATAACGGAAACATGGTTTATATATGCTCGACGAAGTACTGAAGCAACGTTTAATATATTTTCTTTTTCATTTTTTTTGAAAAAATTGCTTTTTCCAGCTCTATTTTTACTGCATTATCATTGTTTCACGTTACAGATCAACAGTTTTAAAATAAAACCTGACAATTTCAATTTTGCTATAAATACTGTATTTTTAAGTAACAGACACGAGGACAACTATGTAGAACAAAAATGTTCCATAGGTTATGCGGCCCTTTATATACCTACACGCAGTTTCTAGATGGTTCACCGCTTTCGGTTTCTAGAGAAATGTAGTAAGACATCACAAACGCAAGCAGAGCTATCGAAAGGAGAACTCCCAAGAAGTATGCAACACATCTAACGTACCAGTAACGCGGTTAAGATCTCAACTGGCCAAAGCTACTTGGAAACCTACAGTAATATAGGCTTGCTTAGTCTACTGTTATGTGGTAGTTTTACCACTCTGTGTGTGATGCCAATAGTGAAGTGCGTAGCAGGTGGTGGTGTGCCATGGGGTGCTTCCGTGGATAGTGTGAGGTCCCCTTATTACGCTCAAGCAAATGCTAAATGCGGACCAGTATCAACATGTTTTGCAGTACTGTGTACTGCCTACAGTAGAGGAACACTTCGGAAACGATTAATTTGTAACAGCATGTCAATGAACCATTGCCTGTGAGGCAATATTTAGTGGACAATATTGTTCCCAAAATAGTCTACCCTGCCCAGTGTACCGACGTGAACCTAACGGACCACCTTTGGGGGGAATTTAACGTCTACTCCCTTCCAGAACACAGAATGGGTTGCCATTCTTCCAAAGGCAGACACCGCATTGAAAGTGTACCCAGCAGAGATCCAGCCATCGTAAAGGTGGAGGGCGGATACAACCTATATTAATGTCCACTAACATATTTATGAGCAAATCATGTGTGCTACATATCATTGTGTGAAACTTAACGTCGTTTAATAGTAGCATTTATGTAATCTTATTGACGAGGTGACGATGTTACATGTAAAAACAAACGAAAAGATGGCTTACTCGTTGAAGTCTGACAACACATGTTCCAAGTCCAAGAGACTTTTTCCAATATACACTCCTGGAAATGGAAAAAAGAACACATTGACACCAGTGTGTCAGACCCACCATACTTGTTCCGGACACTGCGAGAGGGCTGTACAAGCAATGATCACACGTAGGGCACAGCGGAAACACCAGGAACCGCGGTGTTGGCCGTCGAATGGCGCTAGCTGCGCAGCATTTGTGCACCGCAGCCGTCAGTGTCAGCCAGTTTGCCGTGGCATACGGAGCTCCATCGCAGTCTTTAACACTGGTAGCATGCCGCGACAGCGTGGACGTGAACCGTATGTGCAGTTGACGGACTTTGAGCGAGGGCGTATAGTGGGCATGCGGGAGGCCGGGTGGACGTACCGCCGAATTGCTCAACACGTGGGGCGTGAGGTCTCCACAGTACATCGATGTTGTCGCCAGTGGTCGGCGGAAGGTGCACGTGCCCGTCGACCTGGGACCGGACCGCAGCGACGCACGTATGCACGCCAAGACCGTAGGATCCTACGCAGTGCCGTAGGGGACCGCACCACCACTTCCCAGCAAATTAGGGACACTGTTGCTCCTGGGGTATCGGCGAGGACCATTCGCAACCGTCTCCATGAAGCTGGGCTACGGTCCCGCACACCGTTAGGCCGTCTTCCGCTCACGCCCCAACATCGTGCAGCCCGCCTCCAGTGGTGTCGCGACAGGCGTGAATGGAGGGACGAATGGAGGGACGAATGGAGACGTGTCGTCTTCAGCGATGAGAGTCGCTTCTGCCTTGGTGCCAATGATGGTCGTATGCGTGTTTGGCGCCGTGCAGGTGAGCGCCACAATCAGGGTTGCATACGACCGAGGCACACAGGGCCAACACCCGGCATCATGGTGTGGGGAGCGATCTCCTACACTGGCCGTACACCTCTGGTGATCGTCGAGGGGACACTGAATAGTGCACGGTACATCCAAACCGTCATAGAACCCATCGTTCTACCATTCCTAGACCGGCAAGGGAACTTGCTGTTCCAACAGGCCAATGTACGCCCGCATGTATCCCGTGCCACCCAATGTGCTCTAGAAGGTGTAAGTCAACTACCCTGGCCAGCAAGATCTCCGGATCTGTCCCTCATTGAGCATGTTTGGGATTCGATGAAGCGTCGTCTCACGCGGTCTGCACGTCCAGCACGAACACTGGTCCAACTGAGGCGCCAGGTGGAAATGGCATGGCAAGCCGTTCCACAGGACTACATCCAGCCCCTCTACGATCGTCTCCATGGGAGAATAGCAGCCTGCATTGCTGCGAAAGGTGGATATACATTGTACTAGTGCCGACATTGTGCATGCTCTGTTGCCTGTGTATGTGCCTGTGGTTCTGTCAGTGTGATCATGTGATGTATCTGACCCCAGGAATGTGTCAAAGTTCCCCCTTCCTGGGACAATGAATTCACGGTGTTCTTATTTCAATTTCCAGGAGTGTACTTCTCGGCTTATACAGTACAGCTTTCCCGTGTGTCATAATAGAATGGAAGAGTAATGTTGAATACAGAAACCTCTATCCTCCTGTACTGTACGCATTGTTAATATGGTCTCTCTAACACTGAACACGTTGGTCGGCAATATTTTCCTCTCAGATCACCCATCTTTCAACAGTACTTCTAAAATTATGGGACATTGCAGAGAAACTTTTTTTGTACTGCTTCCGAGGAGGATAGAAAGGTGCCATAAGCACGCTGGTTCATTCTAGCAAGTGTGATAAAGAAATCACGTGCCAGTAGGAACAACCAGTGAAGCAATTGTTGCGAAGCATTCTGGCGGACGTAACACGTAACTCGAGAAATTTAAGCACGTTCATTTTCGGTGTATACACAGCACCACCGAAGGCCTGCAGAGGCCCGTGGAGAAAAACATTAAACCATTTTCTAGCTTCGTTGACTGTCTTTATTTCCTATCCAGCTTGCGCATTAGCATAATTCTCATTTTTATAGAATAGTGTCAGAAGCTATAGCGAAATGACAGACCGGAGGTAACACGCTTTTAGTTCCTTCGGGCGTTCGGAAGCAGCGGTTTTTCACGCACGCTCTTAGCCACCGGGTTACTGCTGTTCCATTAACTCGGCTTTCCACTTTCTGCAGAGAAGGTTATGTCTAGTTTTTCAGCCACGTTTGGACTTCCAAACAAAAAATTTTAAAAAGCTGCGAGAATAAAGTAATAAAACATACTGTGGAAAGTATACAAGCGACGTATCAAGAAATATTTATGTTCTTAAGTACAAATTGCCAGCTCGCCGCAGGAAGTACGAGGCTTCATTTATTCCCATGTAGTCAAGCTGTTTTAGATTTTTCTGGCCATCGAGTTCGCACAAACTAATAGAAAATTTATTTTCCCCTTACGGGAAAAACTACCTGTGAAAACTAATTTCTTCAGCAAAAGCAGTACAAAATTTCGAAGAGGACGAGTAGTTTCACCACATTCTATCTGGAACTTGCGTAGTTTACTGGACAGGCACGCAGCACCGAGGGTTGCGTCGATTTCACACAATTCATTAACTGAAGCCTGCTGTTTCAGGTTGAATAAACACCGAGTTTTTGTTGTTCTATTATTCGTTATTTCGAAAAGGTTTTTAGACTTATTGAACCATGGTCAGGAAACTACTGACTAGCTTTCACAACAGTAGTGTGTATGATATCAAACACTAGAAACGAAGATACTATAAAAACGTACACAATCATTGGTCGCGACGTTAGGTGAGAAATGTAAAATAGAGCACTCAACACTAATGCTACGTACCAAGCATGTTTAGTAGTAACTACAATCTACAAGATGAACAGTATCAAACAGTACATAACTCAACTATACAAACTGTATGAAGGTAATTCTATATGTTGTGAGGAAAAACGAAGTAAGGTACAAGTAAAAAAAATTGAGTACGTTGCGCCGTTTCGAATTTATTTAGCATTGAAATTAGCCAATCAGGCCGTCGCACGTGCAAATTCAAGCAATCTGCCGGAGGCGATGTCGGCAAACGTGTTCTTCGTTTGGTTTCCTCAAATCGAATGATCGCAGTTTTTCCTCACCTAGCTTAAATTTTATCACTTACTAAAAAGGCCCATTTTAACTAGTAATGAACATTTCAACAAGCGGTGAATCACAGACCCACAAATGTCTGTTCATTACCGCATTTTAGCGCGTACAATTGCTGGAATTTGACTGCGTTACTACCTGATTGGCTAACGTTACAGCCTGGCCTTTCTTTAGCACTTTTTCATCGAATATTATGAAATTTCTGTAGCTATAATCATGCTCGATCTGGCTGCCAGAGCCCCCACCAATATGAAGGCTGTTATAGTCAAACCTGCTAGTTCTATGTAGGTTACCGTTTTCTTTCCTGGCTTCATCCCCGTATCCTCACGGAATCGGCATGTTAATTATTTTATTGGATTTAGCAATGATGGTGCTAGAGGATGGCCGTATGTCCTCGCTGCTGTCACCCCCCCCCCCCTCCCCCACTGGCATGAGATTTATGATTTGTGTACAGGGATTTATGATTTGTGTACTGCATCTGACTGCGTCTAACACTACATGAAAGTGTGCGAACGTATTGAAAATGTTTGCTAATCGTGTAATCTAGGCGGGACGTAGGTAGCAGTCCAGTATTCACCTAGTAGGATATGGGAACCCACCTGAAAACCAAATCCAAGTTGTCCAGCACATCGGCCCCCGTCTTTAACCCGACGAACGGATTCGATCCGGGCGACGCGCCTCCCTGGCGTGCCAATGCGCTCGGCTCTCCCGGCGAGTAATTTTATAAAAAATTTATTCTTATTAAATCTTTTAACCTTGTTGAATAAAGTATGAGCTGTGGTGCCTATAACATGAAACGAAGTTTTGACGTTGAAAGACTTGCGAGTTTTGGTTAATTTGTTGTGTCAATTTCCTAAAAATGCGTAATGCCTTATAATGCCTTATAATGCCTTATTCCTATCCTGGAACATCTGCTCATTGTTAAATAATATCAGATATTAGATGCACTTCGAAATTCCGGTCGCCAATATCATTTGACAACGACGGCAATCGTCTCAGTATAAATATAGACTTTATGTAACGAACATGCATCAAGCTGGATTAGATCGGACGGACTGGGAACGACCCAACGTGTTCCCTAACAGCAGGTAGATCAAGGCAGAGGCGCCGTCGCGTTGCGAATATGTAGGGCCATCTTCCACCCCTGCAAACGCTATGGCTTTCTCAGTATGAATCACGCACCTGTCATTAACGGAACAGTAAGGAAGGTTGCTCCGGATGCGTGGGGGCGAGAGCGCAAAGCGTGCGATACCAGTATTTGTCTGGCGGCGACAGGCAGCTGCGACGCGACACTTGGTTCGGGAATGCAGCGCTGCAATAAATAACTGTCCTCCGTAATGTACGAGTTACGTTAAACCACCGGGACGGCGTATCGACGGCGTCCGCTGTATGTCACAGTTAAAGTGCTGAAATGCTTCCGCTTTTAGCAGTTGCATTTCACGTCACCTAAACGAAGTTTTACTCAATTTCGGCATTTGCTTTTTAAAAAGCAACAGTGTCAGTGTTCGCGTTTTAATTTGAAAAGCGGTAGTTTATGTTTAAATGGAAAAAATATTTCACAAATAATATGCCGTCATTAGAGTGTCTTCGTTCTACTGATTATTACAGAGCCAACCGTCTATGCCTAACAGCAGTTTTGTTTGATTTTCTAAGAGTATTACGTGGATATTTTTACAATAATGTTCACTGCCTGTCCTAACAGTGTATTTGTGGACTCTTGCAGTAAGTCTAACGACTACGTCAGCGGCAATTATCTGAAAAGCATAATGGAAATGTCTGACATGGTTTGAACTTTCTGGTATATTAAAGCTATGGGTCAGACGGACTAACCTGGAACATTTGCCTTCCGTTGGAAGTGCTCTACCGACCGAGCTATCCAAGCAAACTCCACCGAAGAGTGAAAAATCATTATGGAAAGCATATGCCTATTATTCCGCAGTATCCTTTCTTCTGCCGCTCTCAACGTACGTTGGAGAACTGAGAAGTTTGACAGTAGGAGAGGAGGAATTGGCGGACGTAAAGCTATGAGCGCGGGCAATTATTCGTGTTTGGATAGCTAGCCCGGTAGAGCACTTGTCCGCCAAAGCCAAGGTCTCAGGTTCGAGTCTCGGCCCGGTACAGTTAACATGTCAGGAAGTGACCAACTAACATGCACTCCACTGCAGAGCGACAACTTATTCTAGTAAGAAAGTTGCCAACGGCTGAAACCTAAACTAGAGGAGAATCCGAAAATTTGTGCAGTATAACAGAACGGAAATTATTAGTTTAAGCTGCTTTGTTGCATTTTACGCGCGGCACCAACAGGAAATTTATCAGCTCCTTGTACAGTTAAGACTGTATGCGAAGTCGGGGCATTTGTTACACTGTTCCACCATTACCTGTAACGTTAATGACAGTTAATGATTTTACTCTGCTCCAGTAAATTTCAAACACATATTGACCGCGAAGATGGTGGCTTCCGTCTGCAGCAATATTAAAATGTTCAAATGTGTGTGAAATCTTGGACTTAATGCTAAGGTCATCATCAGTCCCTAAGCTTACACACTACTTAACCTAAGTTATCCTAACACACACACACACACACACACACACACACACACACACACACACACACACACACACACACACACACACACACACACACACACACACACACGTGAGAGGACTCGAACCTCCGCCTGGACCAGTTGTACAGCCCATGACTGCAGCGCCTTAAACCGCTCGGCTAATCCCGCGCGGCTGCAGCAATTTTATCTGAAGGCATTCGAGCTAAGAGTGCTGTAGGGTAACCCCTCTGCAATAACATCTGAAGATTGTTTATTTCGAAAGGCAGTTTCTACTGTATTTCTGGTCCTGTTCTTTTTACTTATTGGCCAGTTTGTTCAATGCAGAACGAGTTTTGCTGTGGCGAGATCCCCAGTCCTTATTTGTAGCCACCTGTTGCTGCCGTGTTTGGGGAGTTCTACGTACCATCTGCTCTTATCTCCCACGCGCCATCTCCAGGAGCACGTTCGTTTATCGATGAGCTTCATGGGTGAGGATTCGCTGGTATATGGCATATCACTGAATAAAAGCCACAACATGATGCGATACCATACTCAATATGTTAATGCTAATACAGTTACTGAAATTCTTATCTTTGTTCTAAAGATTTCGTCTTTATATCATCCACAGTTAACACTATTTCACCAAATACACAGGGTAAAATGGTATAGTAGACCAAATCTAATAGCTACGTTTGATTGTGGGAGGGGGAAGGGGAGAAAAGAGGCAGGATAGAATACTATTTGTACCCATTTCGTCAAACGCACTAATTCCTCTCGCTCATATCCTTCACATTCGAAGAAGGAACCAAAAATCATGCCTACATTTATTGTCGCTTCTTGGTGGAGAAATTCAGTTGTGCATAAGATAACCCCCACTGCGTTCACTGAAATTGTAATGAAACTATTTCCTTAATTCGAAGGTTAAATCTGCATACAAGATTAACAACTTGCAGTTAAAATTCAAGGTATAATTAACTATACAAAATCCTCTTACGAATTATAATATTCGCAGAACTTTAACTAAAATGAAAATGCTTTTCCGCACGCTTCGTGATTGCTAACTTACTTGTAAATTAACGTTTGTAGACTTCCTAATGACAGCAGGCGCCAGTACTAACTGTTGATAATCAGCATCCGCATGTGCTCATTAAATTAGCATTCAGCATCAAATGGTGTGTTTACTACGAGAGGTCACAAGCACTGAGTGCTAATTACTATGCCAAATACATGAATTACGCCCTGCCACGCAACTTTGTATTTTTAGTTTCTATTAGTAGATTCCAAGTGTCTTTCGAAGTACAAATATCAGAGAAGTGATATCGGTATCAAGATCTGATGAAAAATACTAATTTTGTACCGGTGGCACGATTGCACTGATCAGTTGATCACCCCGTTCAAAGAAGTCAAAGTATTTGATAATCGTCCTTGGCGCAATAATTTTCTGCGTAGTTGTATACGATTCGCCATACCATATGTTTAACCCTGGACTACTAAGTCCTCAGGTTATTACTGCAGTTGGTACCAGTTCGCGGTTCCCACCAGTCTGGTATCGTCAGTACAGGGTGTAAAACAGGATATTTTGTACTTGTGTGACGTACCGTTGGAGACCTTGTAATTGTGATTAACTAGTGCATGAACTACGAAATATGGTGTCCTTTCAATAAAATATGGAGCAGAAAAATTTATGATGATTTAGTAGCAATGTAACATTTTCCTCGTTTAGTGGTCCAGTGCGAAGTATTGACAGAATTTCGTTAGTCTACTTAGTAATCAGCAATTCATTAAATTATTTTTCTGTGAGAAAATAATCTAAAGACGCATGAAAGCTATTTGAGGCCACCTTTAAGTTGTTTCATGGACGGAAACTGGGTAATAAATCCCAGGAATTACACTCTGCTTATTGCCTTGTGTCTGAACTATTTAAAACAGCCAAAAGACTGGTAAATCAAGTGCTTAATAACACGGTTTAGGGTTCAATACAGTCTTTTCATGGATATTTTATTTCAATGTAACTTATCTCGAACAATGTTTCATTATTATGAAAATATCAAATTTTTGTTGGTTCGGATTACACTATACTACGTCTTATGATAGCTGCACGATGCGCTAGTTCCAAAACGAAGAAATAAAGAGATAATAAAGTAAATCACGGTTGCAAATGTTCAAATGTGTGTGAAATGTTATGGGACTTAACTGCTAAGGTCATCAGTCCCTAAGCTTACACACTACGTAACCTTAATTATCCTAAGGACACACACACACACACACACACACACACACACACACACACACACACACACACCCGCGCGCGCAAGGGAGGACTCGAACCTCCGCCGGGATAAATCACAGTTGCCGTCAAATCTACTTGCAGATTAATGACCGAGGAATTTGTCAAGGTGAGCTAACCGTTAATTCTAAATTATACAGCAGGACAGCAAATGAACCGGTGTGATACAATAGCTATGATTTGTAATCTTCTTTACCTACTTCATGTTGGAACGAATAATAACCTGCAACCCAAGATAGGTAAGTAGAACTTTCGTATTAGAAGATATTGTCTAGATGTATGCCATAAGTAGCGTTCTGCATCACTGACCAATTTCTTTCCGCAAAAGTTTACATTTCTGCTTGCTTTATTTAATTTGGTCTCAACCAGACTCAAAGAGAGGCTAGAAGTGATGATCTCTTCCTAGCCGCAGTCGCTGTTAGTGGCTATCATCGACAGTTGCCTCTCCTGCTGTGCTTTTTACATTTCAGTCTCCAACGTGTTTCTCTGCCGTTCCCATCCATCCTTGCTTCATTGCCAGCCTGCATTAAACTCTGCGAACGACCTTACGACATTCGGTAGGCATGTCCACAAGCACTTCAGTAGTTAGAACCGTTATCCAAGAGGCTTTGCATTTAAATTTTTCCGAATGAATATTTAGGAGATGCTACACCTAGTCTTGCTAGCTAACTAGACTAAATCTGAAGCGAGAGTGAAGCTATTCATACAGCTCTTAGGTATCTATCGACGAGGAAGTTCAATCTAACCCTCCATTAATCAGACGTGTTATTGCCCCAACTCTCACTTCTTCCAGCCGCCCATTTGAACTGACTATAGATCGTAAATACTAAATTACATTATAATCAAAATATCCTACAACTTTGTTTTAATTGATTTTCCATTTAAGACGGAAAAAACGTGGAGTATGACTTTGCCACGAAGACGCTACAAGGGAAGAATGTGGTACTTTGGAAGTGAATTAAATCATTCAAATCGACAGCGCGATAATTTTGTAATTCCGGTCCTTTATTTACTAAAACCGGTTTCTTATATTTCTCTATATGTGAGAATGGTTAGTCAGCGATGGACAGACGTAAGTGCTTGTTGGTATTCAGACCGGACTAGAAAGATTATGAAAAGTGAAGTGAAAAAGACGCAGTTTGCCTCTTGCACAATTTATTAAGATTCGGATATAACTTCCCGTCGACGACGAGAGCCACTGGACACGGAATAAGCTCTAATAGTAAATGACGCTCTTGCTAAATATTCCAATCCTGTGGGAAGCAACATTTATTACTTGACGTGCGCAGATAAACAATTGGCTTGCACCACCAATGATTGACACATAAGATGGAGTGCAACATCGAGGGAGTTATTACCTGCACTGGTAACAACTGCCTTCATCTACGTCTATACTCAGCAAGCCACCTTACGGTGTGTGGCGGAGGGTGCTCCTTGTATCACTCTTCATCTCTCTCCCCCCCCCCCCCCCCACCCACCTTTTCCCCTGTTCCATTCGCGACTGGCTCGTGGGAAAAACAATGACTGTCGGTATATCTCTGTAGTAGTTCCAATTTTCCGGATTTTTTCGTTATCCTCATTCCGCGAAACGCACGAAATTTATAAGAAAGAGGCACGTAATCAGTGCAGCATTATCTAAGACTTCACTTCAACACTATTACCGTCATGCCCACCCTCGCTTTATTTCTGCCCCAGCCTCTACCATCACTCCGTCGTTACTAATGTTGCTCAGTACCATCTCTCACCCAGATATCGGAAGAAGTACTTCACCCGAAATTAGCTACTAGCAGAATTATTCTTGTCCCGTCCTCCACAATACCACTACAAGTAACAACTGCCTCGGTGTCGCGCTCCATCCTACGTGCCAATCTTTGCATGAGCTCATACCTTGTTCTGTTCTACATCCAAGATCGTAGACTATCTGTTCCACACAGTATCTTCTATTTCACATCCGCTGCTTGACACTTCTAAACTCTCTTCATGTAACACGGCCCTCAGCTCATCACCCCTAATCACCTATGTTTTCTAATGGCATTCAATCAGCGTCTGTTAAATCATCGCACCATTCTTTTCATATCACTTGGGAACCGTTAAAGAGCTTTAATTCTTCCATCGCACGTCTTCTTCTACAGCCTGTTCGCAAATCCATTCGATTTCCTGTTTCGGGTAGTAATTTTCAACTTTAATGTCTCATAATAAGCCGTCAGGTTCCGGTTTCGAATTTAAGTTCATGTCTCAGTGCCAGAAATCGAAGTTAGCAATTTTGATAGTCAACCCTCACACACTTTCTGAAACCTTCGATGTCAATGAATATCGGTAATTTCATTTATAAGTAGAAAAGCTGATCTAAAACTATGTTCTCTAAAAGTCATTGCATTTTCTTTATGCGGAATATACTATAGTGAATTTCGTAAGAGTAGGAGGTAACCTAACTTTAATT
Source organism: Schistocerca gregaria (assembly GCF_023897955.1). NCBI lineage: Eukaryota > Metazoa > Arthropoda > Insecta > Orthoptera > Acrididae > Schistocerca > Schistocerca gregaria. Next base: position 647,790,784 of record NC_064931.1, on the reverse strand, counting down.
TTTGATGCAGAGTGCCTGTAACCTCTTAGTTTAAGTAGATGTCAATTTCGTACATCTTTCAACTTTTGCACCAAACGAACAATACAACCCCTCCATATACACGAACGCTTCGTCAATAAATTGACACTTCTGATAAAACTGTTCAACTCCTCTGAGCACAGGAAGTAGAGCTATATTACTTCTTTCCAAATGTAACATTGAATTAAAGCAACATACCTACATGTCACAATGACAAACCGGGAAGATTAAGGCAGGGTGTCATCTTTGATTCTGAGAATCTGCAGTGTAACATTTGTGGTTAGTATATTACACCTTTTTTTTTCAAAACAAAGTTTTTCAGTTTCTCGACACAGTCAATGTTACAACATTCCTGGAACCTTTTTATCTTCTTTGCATCTGTAACTTCCCTTAAATCTTACAATATAGTTATAATCTAACAATAGCAAAAATTACTGTTGATGACTATCAGTGCTATTTCCATCTATTATCACCATCTTTGATTACACAAGTTAGTGGTACATACATTTATGGACACGGTATGATTAAGTCAACTTAAAATGTGGGAAATTTAGGAATCCAGAATCTCTGCAAACAAGTCATGGTGACAGGTCATTTGTAAGAAGTATACTTCATTAGTACAAAATACACTCCTGGAAATTGAAATAAGAACACCGTGAATTCATTGTCCCAGGAAGGGGAAACTTTATTGACACATTCCTGGGGTCAGATACATCACATGATCACACTGACAGAACCACAGGCACATAGACACAGGCAACAGAGCATGCACAATGTCGGCACTAGTACAGTGTATATCCACCTTTCGCAGCAATGCAGGCTGCTATTCTCCCATGGAGACGATCGTAGAGATGCTGGATGTAGTCCTGTGGAACGGCTTGCCATGCCATTTCCACCTGGCGCCTCAGTTGGACCAGCGTTCGTGCTGGACGTGCAGACCGCGTGAGACGACGCTTCATCCAGTCCCAAACATGGTCAATGGGGGACAGATCCGGAGTTCTTGCTGGCCAGGGTAGTTGACTTACACCTTCTAGAGCACGTTGGGTGGCATGGGATACATGCGGACGTGCATTGTCCTGTTGGAACAGCAAGTTCCCTTGCCGGTCTAGGAATGGTAGAACGATGGGTTCGATGACGGTTTGGATGTACCGTGCACTATTCAGTGTGCCCTCGACGATCACCAGAGGTGTACGGCCAGTGTAGGAGATCGCTCCCCATACCATGATGCCGGGTGTTGGCCCTGTGTGCCTCGGTCGTATGCACTCCTGATTGCGGCGCTCACCTGCACGGCGCCAAACACGCATACGACCATCATTGGCACCAAGGCAGAAGCGACTCTCATCGCTGAAGACGACACGTCTCCATTCGTCCCTCCATTCACGCCTGTCGCGACACCATTGGAGGCGGGCTGCACGATGTTGGGGCGTGAGCGGAAGACGGCCTAACGGTGTGAGGGACCGTAGCCCAGCTCCATGGAGATGGTTGCGAATGGTCCTCGCCGATACCCCAGGAGCAACAGTGTCCCTAATTTGCTGGGAAGTGGCGGTGCGGTCCCCTACGGCACTGCGTAGGATCCTGCGGTCCGGTCCCAGGTCGACGGGCACGTGCACCTTCCGCCGACCACTGGCGACAACATCGATGTACTGTGGAGACCTCACGCCCCACGTGTTGAGCAATTCGGCGGTACGTCCACCCGGCCTCCCGCATGCCCACTATACGCCCTCGCTCAAAGTCCGTCAACTGCACATACGGTTCACGTCCACGCTGTCGCGGCATGCTACCAGTGTTAAAGACTGCGATGGAGCTCCGTATGCCACGGTAAACTGGCTGACACTGACGGCGGCGGCGGTGCACAAATGCTGCGCAGCTAGCGCCATTCGACGGCCAACACTGCGGTTCCTAGTGTGTCCGCTGTGCCGTGCGTGTGATCATTGCTTGTACAGCCCTCTCGCAGTGTCCGGAGCAAGTATGGTGGGTCTGACACACCTGTGTCAATGTGTTCTTTTTTCCATTTCCAGGAGTGTAGATCATATCGACGCGAAAGACTAAACCTTTCTTGGCGTTTGATTCCAGCACTAGAGGCTGTAAGGAGAACAAATCAGGTTTAGGTAAGTATAGTGAATGTTCGTAACTAGAAAGGAAGATTATATATATATATATATATATAAAATCTCCACGTATATAAGACTAGCAGTTCCATGCGCACTGTTGATATTTAACAAGCATTACGAGCAATAAATGAAGCAGGCAAAAAGGAATACAAACGCCTCAAAAATGAGATCGACAGGAAGTGCAAAATGGCTAAGCAGGGATGGCTAGAGGACAAATTTAAGGATGTAGAGGCTTATCTCACTAGAAGTAAGATAGATACTGCCTACAGGAAAATTGAAGAGACCTTTGGAGATACGAGAACTACTTGTATGAACATGAAGAGCTCAGATGGAAACCCAGGTCTAAGCAAAGAAGGCAAAGCAGAAAGGTGGAAGGAGTATATCGAGGGTCTATACAAGGGCGATGAACTTGAGGAAAATGTTATGGAAATGGAAGATGAAATGGGAGATGAAGATGAAATGGGAGATGAAGATGAAATGGGAGATGAAGATGAAATGGGAGATGAAGATGAAATGGGAGATGAAGATGAAATGGGAGATGAAGATGAAATGGGAGATGAAGATGAAATGGGAGATGAAGATGAAATGGGAGATGAAGATGAAATGGGAGATGAAGATGAAATGGGAGATGAAGATGAAATGGGAGATGAAGATGAAATGGGAGATGAAGATGAAATGGGAGATGAAGATGAAATGGGAGATGAAGATGAAATGGGAGATGAAGATGAAATGGGAGATGAAGATGAAATGGGAGATGAAGATGAAATGGGAGATGAAGATGAAATGGGAGATGAAGATGAAATGGGAGATGAAGATGAAATGGGAGATGAAGATGAAATGGGAGATGAAGATGAAATGGGAGATGAAGATGAAATGGGAGATGAAGATGAAATGGGAGATGAAGATGAAATGGGAGATGAAGATGAAATGGGAGATGAAGATGAAATGGGAGATGAAGATGAAATGGGAGATGAAGATGAAATGGGAGATGAAGATGAAATGGGAGATGAAGATGAAATGGGAGATGAAGATGAAATGGGAGATGAAGATGAAATGGGAGATGAAGATGAAATGGGAGATGAAGATGAAATGGGAGATGAAGATGAAATGGGAGATGAAGATGAAATGGGAGATGAAGATGAAATGGGAGATGAAGATGAAATGGGAGATGAAGATGAAATGGGAGATGAAGATGAAATGGGAGATGAAGATGAAATGGGAGATGAAGATGAAATGGGAGATGAAGATGAAATGGGAGATGAAGATGAAATGGGAGATGAAGATGAAATGGGAGATGAAGATGAAATGGGAGATGAAGATGAAATGGGAGATGAAGATGAAATGGGAGATGAAGATGAAATGGGAGATGAAGATGAAATGGGAGATGAAGATGAAATGGGAGATGAAGATGAAATGGGAGATGAAGATGAAATGGGAGATGAAGATGAAATGGGAGATGAAGATGAAATGGGAGATGAAGATGAAATGGGAGATGAAGATGAAATGGGAGATGAAGATGAAATGGGAGATGAAGATGAAATGGGAGATGAAGATGAAATGGGAGATGAAGATGAAATGGGAGATGAAGATGAAATGGGAGATGAAGATGAAATGGGAGATGAAGATGAAATGGGAGATGAAGATGAAATGGGAGATGAAGATGAAATGGGAGATGAAGATGAAATGGGAGATGAAGATGAAATGGGAGATGAAGATGAAATGGGAGATGAAGATGAAATGGGAGATACGATACTGTGTGAAGAGTTTGACAGAGCACTGAAAGACCTGAGTCGAAACAAGGCCCCCGGAGTAGACAACATTCCATTAGAACTACTGACGGCCTTGGGAGAGCCAGTCCTGACAAAACTCTACCATCTGGTGAGCAAGATGTATGAAACAGGCGAAATACCCTCAGACTTCAAGAAGAATAAAATAATTCCAATCCCAAAGAAAGCAGGTGTTGACAGATGTGAAAATTACCGAACTATCAGTTTAATAAGTCACAGGTGCAAAATACTAACGCGAATTCTTCACAGGCGAATGGAAAAACTAGTAGAAGCGGACCTTGGGGAAGATCAGTTTGGATTACGCAGAAATGTTGGAACACGTGAGGCAATACTAACCTTACGACTTATCTTAGAAGAAAGATTAAGGAAGGGCAAACCTACGTTTCTAACATTTGTAGACTTAGAGAAAGCTTTTGACAATGTTGACTGGAATACTCTCTTTCAAATTCTGAAGGTGGCAGGGGTAAAATACAGGGAGCGTAAGGCGATTTACAATTTGTACAAAAACCAGATGGCAGTTATAAGAGTCAAGGGACATGAAAGGGAAGCAGTGGTTGGGAAGGAAGTGAGACAGGGTTGTAGCCTCTCCCCGATGTTATTCAATCTGTATATTGAGTAAGCAGTAAAGGAAACAAAAGAAAAATTCGGAGTAGGTATTAAAGTCCATGGAGGAAAAATAAAAACTTTGAAGTTCGCCGATGACATTGTAATTCTGTCAGAGTCAGCAAAGGACTTGGAAGAGCACTTGAACGGAATGGACAGTGTCTAGAGAGGAGTATATAAGGTGAACATCAACAAAAGCAAAACGAGGATAATGGAATGTAGTCGAATGATGCTGAAGGAATTAGATTAGGAAATGGGACACAAAGTAGTAAAGGAGTTTTGCTAGTTGGGGAGCAAAATAACTGATGGTCGAAGTAGAGAGAATATAAAATGTAGACTGGCAATGGCAAGGAAAGCGTTTCCGAAGAAGAGAAATTTGTTAACATCGAATATTGATTTAAGTGTCAGGAAGTCTTTTCTGAAAGTATTTGTATGGAGTGCAGCCATGTATGGAAGTGAAATATGGACGATAAATAGTTTGGACAAGAAGAGAATAGAAGCTTTCGAAATGTGGTGCTACAGAAAATGCTGAAGATTAGATGGGTGGATCACATAACTAATGAAGTATTGAATAGGATTGGGGAGAAGAAGTTTGTGGCACAGCTTGACCAGAAGAAGGGATCAGTTGGTAGGACATGTTCTGAGGTATCAAGGGATCACCAATTTAGTATTGGAGGGCAGCATGGAGGGTAATAATCGTAGAGGGAGACCAAGAGATTAATACACTAAGCAGATTCAGAAGGATGTAAGTTGCAGTAGATACTGGGAGATGAAGCTTTTACAGGATAGATTAGGATGGAGAGCGGCATCAAACCAGTCTTAGGACTGAAAACAACAACTACGACGACGACGACGACGACCATTCAAGTTCTAAAGCCTTCGATTTTTTTTTCTCCGGACTGGAAAGTGTTAGAAACATGCGCATTGTTTTAAAATGAGGCCGCGTTCATTGTCAATACGTCCCAAAGATGGCAGCACGTACAGCAGATGGAGTTTTACCGCTAGCGGCGAGAATGAGAACTGTTTTAAATCCATAAAATGGCGACGTTTTCCTTACTTGAACAACGTGCAATCATTCGTCTTCTGAATTTGCGTGGTGTGAAACCAATTGAAATTCATGACTGTTGAAGGAGACATGTGGTGATGGAGTTATGGATGTGTCGAAAGTGCGTTCGTGGGTGCGACAGTTTAATGAAGGCAGAACATCATGTGACAATAAACCGAAACAACCTCGGGCTCGCACAAGCCGGTCTGACAATATGATGGAGAAAGTGGAGAGAATTGTTTTGTGGGATCGCCGAATGACTGTTGAACATATCTCCTCCAAAGTTGGCATGTCTGTGGGTTCTGTGCACACAATCCTGCATGACGACCTGAAAACGAGATAAGTGTCATCCAGGTGGGTGCCACGAATGCTGACGGACAACCACATGGCTGCCCATGTGGCATGTTGCCAAGCAATGTTGACACGCAACGACAGCATGAGTGGGACTTTCGTTTCATCGGTTGTGACAATGGACGAGACGTAGATGCCATTTTTCAATCCAGAAACAAAGCGCCAGTCAGCTCAATGGAAGCACACAGATTGACCGCCACCAAAAAAATTTCGGGTAACCGCCAGTGCTGAAAAAATGGTGTCCATGTTCTGGGACAGCGAGGGCGTAATCCTTACCCATTGCGTTCCAAAGGGCACTACGGTAACAGGTGCATCCTACGAAAGTGTTTTGAAGAACAAATTCCTCCCTGCAGTGCAACAAAAACGTCCGGGAAGGGCTGCGCGTGTGCTGTTTCACCAAGACAACGCACCCGCACATCGAGCTGACGTTACGCAACAGTTTCTTCGTGATAACTTTGAAGTGATTCCTCATGCTCCCTACTCACCTGACCTGGCTCCTAGTGACTTGGCTTTTTACAACAATGAAAGACACTCCCCGTGGTCGCACATTCACCAGCCGTGCTTCTATTGCCTCAGCGATTTTCCAGTGGTCAAAACAGAGTCCTAAAGAAGCCTTCGCCGCTGCCATGGAATCATGGCGTCAGCGTTGTGAAAAGTATGTTCGTCTGCAGGGCGATTACGTCGAGAAGTAACGCCAGTTTCATCGATTTCGGGTGAGTAGTTAATTAGAAAAAATCGGAGGCCTTAGAACTTGTATGCACCTCATAGGTCGACGTGCCTGCACTTTGAGGATTAACAACTCCAGTTTTGAGTAAGTAGACAGTAGGTTTTACAACTAATGCTTGCGAATTTTTACATTCTCGTCTCATCCTAGTGAGCCTGTAGTGCTCCTCACTAGTGGATTTTCGTCTTTCCCATCTGAATTTAGGCACTCGAGCTTTTCCATACAGTTTTCACGTAAACAATTTATCATTGGGTTGTAGCAAAACTGTGACGTAAAACAAACCTGTAACAAACTTACTTTTAATTTCTTTCCAAAACTCACTTCTTGTACATGATTATCTATCTACATCTACAATTTTCATTTATACTCCGCAAGCCACCCAATGGTGTGTGGCGGAGGGCACTTTACGTGCTACTGTCTTTACCTCCCTTTCCTGTTCCAGTCGCGTATGGTTCGCGGGAAAAACGACTACCGGAAAGCCGCCGTACGCGATAGAATGTCTAATTTTACATTCGTGATCTCCTCAGGAGGTATAAGTAGGGGGAAGCAATATATTCGATACCTCATCCAGAAACGCACCCTTTCGAAACCTGGCGAGCAAGCTACACCGCGATGCAGAGCGCCTCTCTTGCAGAGTCTGCTACTTCTGTTTGCTAAATATCTGCGTAACGCTATCACGCTTACCAAATAACCCTGTGACGAAACGCGCCGCTCTTCTTTGGATCTTCTTTATCTCGTCTGTCAACCCGACGTGGTATGGATCCCACACTGATGAGCAATACTGAAGTATAGGTCGAACGAGTGTTTTGTAAGCCGCCACCTTTGTTGATGGACATTTTCTAAGGACTCTCCCAATGAATCTCAACCTGGCACCCGCCTTACCAACAATTAATTTTATATGATCATTTCACTTCAAATCGTTCCGGACGCATACTCCCAGATATTTTACAGAAGTAACTGCTACCAGTGCTGGTTCCGCCATCACATAATCATACAGTCAAGGTTAGGCTGAGTTACAGTGTTTACAGTTAAAATTGTTGCAGCTTTACTCGTTTTAATGGTATATCTGAATTTTTATTGACTGTTTCAAAGTTATGTTTCAGTCTCTACTCTCAGTACGTAGTTTCTGGGGGTGGATTCCTTTCTACCAGTTCCAGAATAATATAGAGTAACGTTCATGTACAGCACTGACTTCACAGATTGACAATATACGTGCTCGCATTTTAGTGGTGCTCCTCTTCTTACATATTTTGCTACAAAACATTAAACAGCCTAGATTGCGCAACATTTATTTTAGACAACCAGTTTCGACAAACTCTGCTGTCGTTTTCGGAACTTATGAACTATTTGTTGTGAAGCGTTCAGTTTACGCTGAACCTGACGTCAAGTTATGAAGTGAATAAAAAATCTGCGCATTACTTCTTTGTCTCGATATTTATGATTTTTATTGGCTTTGTCTAATAGCTTCAGTCGCTGCCATTACGTTAGGCTTGTTTCCTAAATGGTGCATTGCATGTCAACTTAAAAATGCAGTTAGCTCGAAATTTGTGAGCCATTTGTGGCCGAATACGTCATTAAATTACTGAAATGACGACGCCCTTAAGTTTGTATCTTACACCTCTGCACGCCGGCGGCAGAGCTCCCAAAAACAGCCAGCCACATATGTTGGCCCGCTGCTAATCCCGCATCTCTATGGCCGCTGATTTTTCTACCGCGCCCTGAGCCGACGCCACGCACCGCGCTGACGGATATTAACATAATTGTCCCATCCATTAGCGTAAGCCGGCCGGCGAATGGCTCACACCAAAGATCTGACGCAATTTGGTTTCAAGAAAAATTACTCTGACAGTCCCCAGTTTTAAAAGGGGGCCACGCTCGACAACGTTGACGAGCACTGGTAAAAAGATGGAACATTTCACACTTACATGCTATAAATATTCCAAGGTTCTCTTTAGGAATAATCTTTTCAATTAACGCACGACGCATTTCGAGTCCCACGGTCCAGACATCAGAAGGCAGGAGCAGCAATGCAGATACTGTGCAAACATTTGTCCCTGTAGTGCAGTACGAGGAAAAGACTACACTGTGTTGCGAAGTCCGCGGAGACTTACCTGCATGACACTACCCCTCATTTCTTGCAGGCAGAGGCCAGCCAGCAGTTACGTGATTCGCCAAATCAATTGAAACGTGTAATGTAGCAAAGAATTAAGACCCACAAAAATAAAATGAATGCGCCAGATTTTTCCACTTATACATTTATTTACATAAACTTTGTTTGTGTCAACTATGTTCGGTTTTTAAGCCGTTTTACAGCGTTTAGCCGTGCAGGGAAAGCACACTACACTACCGCATCGAAAATTAACACAGGTGTTTGGACATGTAGTAACGAAACGATAGTTATCTACAAACATGTGCCATACGCATAAAAATAGCACTGTATTCCCATTACGTGCTTGCAACTTTAATCGTCCCAATTAGAAAGATGTATTGCAAAATGGAAAAGTGGAAAAATTTGATTTGTCGTAGTATATAAGGTCAAAGTGTGGGAACTACCAATGGAATCGCTACTTTCGTTTTGATTAGCCGTAAGCAGAATACCAGTAAAATAATCCATATACCCGCTGTTTTATAGTTCATTTTGTTCGGTGGTAAGTGAACCAGATTTTTTTAAAAGACAGAAAATTTGGATTTTTCTGGCATATTTATTTTCTTTTCTTTCGTTGCATGGACGAGGATTTGGAGTTTACCGTAAATATATCGGCGGTCGGACGTGCTTTATTTGTCAGGTGTATCACGAATGCACTTTTGTTGTTTTCGTTAAATTTCAAACGCTCTTTCAATCGAATCCGAAAATTCCTTGCAGTTTGACCAATGTATATTATGCCACTATCATCACATTCAAGTTTATGTATTGTGATTACTTAATGCTTATGTTCTATGGATGATGAGTCATAATTTAGTGTTCGGTTCTTAATCAAGTTTTCATTTTCTTGTTGTTGCAAATTCTGCGAGAAATGTTACCAGAATACCGAAGAACGGTAAAATTAGTTCTCCTCTACCGGGTAATGTCACTGGTGGCCGAGTTTTATTCCATTTCTGACCTCTGTTCATTTCTTTAATCAATTGTGGCTCAACATTTTTTATTGTAGCTAAATTTTGAAATACTGTTTTTTCTTTGTAAATAAAATCCGAATCATTACGTGCACCACCTAACTTTTAAAACATAAAAAACAGTGAAGTTTGTAAAACTTCAACGAAAGAACGTTATCTGAATACGCAGCCATTTTTACACACATGACTTTCTTCTAGTTAACTAACTTTCTGTTAACTCATGACTGCCATTTTGTAGCGTGCTATTTTTTGTATTATATAATGGCTTAAAAATCCCAAACTAGTTGTGGAAAGAAGTTTTAACAACAGCCTAAGTGGGAAACAGCAGTATTCATCTATTGAAGTCCTTGCTGTCGTCTCCACAACGAAGATGCAAGAAAAATTGTTCGCCACCAAGTTAAATGAAACTGTTTGAACACAAAAACCTGTGTAAAGGAAATTAAATTGTCCATAAAAATTTGTTTCTTCGAAACATGCAAGCAGTGCTTGAAAAAAGAAATTAATGTAGGTTAGCGTTTAAATATCCTGTCGGTAGTTACGATAGGGCCCTCAATCGGACAAGCCTGGATGGTTTGACCTTGTTGAAGGAACTGTCGGGTTACTTCTATGAAATGATTTAAGGAAACTGCCAAAATTATGGCCAGACGAGGATTTTAACCACGTTTCTCCAAATTAAGGTTCCGATATCTTCGTCACTAAGTTCCACGGTTTTTAATAGTGTTGGAATACGAAATTCAAATAGTTAGTGGCCTCTTAATATCTGCATCGACTGCACGGACTTACCTCAGCAGCTGTGTAGAAACAAATGTACATTTTAACGCATAAAATTTTTACATTCATTTGACGTAAGAGACGCAGTTTCACATCAAACTAATACGGCTGAATCGGCACTAGAAAAAGAATTCAGTGTCAGGTTCCGGACATCGAGAAAAATGCACGACGTTTTTATAAATCAAGTGAATAACTTCAGCTGTACAATGTTTTATTGCCACTAGCGACTTTGACTACCAACTAACCAGCAATTATTACTAACGGTTTTATGTTCAATGAGTGCGTATAGAATCAATGTCTCTACAGTAGTTTCTGATTGAAGATTCCACTATTAATAGAACTGAGTCACCAGGGCGTACTGAAAAGTTGTACTTCAACTTTATGTGAAAACTCAAAGTTTTTTAAAAAAATATAACAAACGTTATTAACATAAATCTTTCTTCTTCATATCTACATATTTCTCAACAGTAACCATGGCGACGAACACCTTTCAAAGGGAACTTTTTTTGACACCGTCATTGTAGAACCCCTCGACTTTCTTGGCAGTGCAACAAAGTCACCTCTGCTTGCATCCTATCATCACAACCAAAGTGAAATCTTCGAAGATGTTTTTTAGGTTTGGGGAACATCAAAATCGGATGAGGCAAAGTGGGGACCGCACGGAGGATGATCGATGGCAGTGAACCCCCAATGTGTGTCTCGGCGCATTGTCATGCTGAAGGAAAGGGTGCTACATGTCTGGAAGAACTAATTCTAAACTCGATTACGGCGCTCTGTTTCACACGCACCGACATACCGGGTGATCAAAACTTCAGTACAAATTTGAAAAGTTAATAAACCACGGAATAATGTAGATACAGAGGTAAAAATTGACCCACATGCTTGAAATGACATGGGGTTTTATTAGATGCAGGATGGCGCGCTCCACCCCATATTGCTAAACGCGTGAAAGATCTCTTGAGCGCGTCGTTTGGTCATCATGCTTGGCCTCCCAGGTCCCCAGACCTCAGTCCGTGCGATTATTGGCTTTGGGGTTACCTGAAGCCGCAAGTTCATTGTGATCGACCGACATCTCTAGGGATGCTGAAAGACAACATCCGGCGCCAATGCCTCACCGTAACTCCGGACATGCTTTACAGTGCTGTTCACAACATTATTCCTCGACTACAGCTATCGTTGAGGAATGATGGTGGACATATTGAGCATTTCCTGTAAAGATCATCATCTTTGCTTTGTTTTACTTTGTTATGCTAATTATTGATATTCTGATCAGATGAAGCGCCATCTGTAGGACATTTTTTGAACTTTTGTATTTGGTTCTAATACAACTGCATGTCATTACCAGCATGTGTGTCTGTACCTCTGTCTACATCATTCCGTGATTTATTCAATTTTCAAATTTATACTGACTTTTTGATCACCCGGCAGTTACGTTACACATTGCGATGTTACACGCTACAATTCGTAGCCTTCTAGCAGCAGAGGGCTGCAGATATGTCGACATGAAGAACAAAGATGTACAATGTCTGTAACTTTTCTTTCATTAAAAAGCCTTACAAGTCTTCGCATTACAAATTCGGAGGCATTACTTTTTAGGACGTCCTCGTACATACACGTCATCTTGTTCATGGCACTAAATGTGGAATTGGAGCTACAATAATAACGAACATAATTTGATTTGTATGAATGAACACTTCTGTCGCTACGTTGCAGAACATTTTTAGTAGTCAAAAGCGCGAAAGTACGCGAATTTTTTATTATTACAAACTGTTTTTTAGTTAATTAGGGAAAGATCAGATGCTAGCCGACCAGCATTGACGCTACTAATATGAGATACTATTGTTTCACAGATTAGCGTACGGATGCTTAATACTACGATTATGCTGCTGTTCTATAATAATGCGTCTTATCTTTGTGCCCTATGGACTGTACATATGTGTGCAATGCATTTTCTACTGAATACACCCGTTTGATATTTTTACTGAAATTTAATACCCATCTGACAGTCGTAATATGACTATTATAAACACTGATGTAATGTCCAGTTCTGTATTTTCTCTGAATTTGCACTACACCACAAAAAAACAGTAACCAGCTAGTGAATGAAGGGTAATTACCTTGGTGGATTCGTGACAACTAAGAGTTTCACACTGTCGAACATCGAATGCACTTTATGATAATTTTCGTTTCAGTTCACTAACTAGAATCTTTGCGGATGACAATCAGCTTCAATGGTAGAAAGGTCAGCATCGGTAGTGACGTCAGCTGTAATTTTTATTGAATTTCAGATCTAGATTTTAACAGACAATGGAGCTATCATCAGTGCGTTTATAACGATACATTTCAATCTAACCCAAGTCTTAGCCCAAATGAGTTTGACTAATGACTGTACATGTCTGAGTTAGACTGAAATGTGTGTTTGCAATTACGTTCAGTCTACACAACTAGTTGCAACGCATTGATAGCTGCACTGTCAGTTAAAATCTAGATCTGCAACTCAATAGAAAAGACAAATGGCGTTACGACCGGTCCTGGCCTCCTTTCTGTCCTGGATTACATCACGGTAGTGGGACACATTCATTCCCATGAAATCAAATATGAAAGGTTGTTTTATCTGACAATGGCGTAAATTAATACTCTTAGAAAAAACAATGTTCGTGTAGTTTTCATCATTAAATCAGTATGACACCATCATGTCTTACACTTACAGAAGAAGCCTTATTTTTAAACGCTTTCCCAAGAGAAGTGGACTGCATTTTTCAGTTCACGCTGCGAACACGAAGGCTTTGTAGCTACGCAGCTGCTCCGGCGGAAGAATTTGATCGGAGCAGGCAGGCTATGGCCGCAGAACGCTAGCAGGCGAGGCCTTGACAGGTAATCAAGGACGTACACGCCCTGGACACTGCGTGACGCTGGACTCCCACTCATCTGTCAAAAGAAGTCCTTCACAGCAATGTCCGCGTAGTCCATCCGTTTCTTCCGCAGTAGGCCGTATTCCCTTCACAGAGGTCCTCGTCTTAGTCTTAACATCGGGGGCAAATACCTCTATAAATTTGGCTTAAAACACTAAGTTTTTATTTATCTTAACCACCACAAGAAAATTATTCTGCAGAAGTAAAATAAATCAACCAAATTTTGTTTAGCTATTAGAAGCATATTATCCAGCGCGATTGCCTGTTTTAGAACTCTCTTCATTACGAAGGTATGTGCAGTAGTTAGTCGTTTTAAACAGCACCATATTTTTAATTCTGTAATCCACTTCCTGAAGTCTTATTCAAAACCGAATCACAGTACCATTCACGTAAACATAACCATTATAAACGTAGCACGGAACTGACTCCTGTGCTGGCACATAGAGCAAGTTACCCGTGGTAAAGTAATGCTTCCACATACTCGAGTTGACAGTGAACAAATGGAAGCAACGCAAACTCTCACTGGTCATTCAGTTAACGTCTTCAATAGGAGGTTTCTGCGAACACAATGTTCACCAACGAACAGAAGGTAGAAATACTATTCAGTTAGGGTGGTCAAAATATTATTGGTACTGAATGACTGGTGTGCGTTTTCCTTCCGTTTCCATATGTTTACTGACTACTCGAACTAATGGACGACTTCGGTTACCTCCCGTGCCTGTTTTTGTGTACTAGTACAGGAGAGTTAAACTCAGTTTTGTTTTATGTTTATAATAACACCATGTTTACATGAAAAGTACGTGTGATACGGCTTTGAATATGTCTTAAAGAGAGGAAGTGTATTATCGAATGAAAAATATGTGGTACTACGGAAAAAGGCGTACTATTGTTCATATCTACAGCTACATAATTAATCTGCAAATTACAATTAAGTGTCTGGCAAGGGGTTCATCGAACCACTTTCACACTATTTCTCTACCTCTCCATTCTCTAACCGGTAGGGAGGGAGGGGGGGGGGGGACAAATCTTTCAGTACGAGATCCGATTTGTTTTATTACGAAGATCATTTCTCCCTTTGTAGTTGGGCATCAGCAGAATATTGTATTCGGAGGAGAAAGTTTGTGATTGAAATTTTATGAAAACAACTCGCTGCAACGAAAAACGCCTTTTCTCCCCTATTTCGCGATAATACAGAACGAGCTTCACATTTTTTGAAGGTTTTCGATGTCCTCTGTCAATCCTATCTCGTAAGATTCCTATATAGCATAGCAGTACTCTAGCAAAGGACGGACCATCTTGGTGTAGACAGTCTTGTGGACATAACGATCAAAATTACGAAAAAGGTTGTCATTCTGGTTAACTTATGACAGCTAAACAAACTTTACTTGATACATTCTTTTTCATCTGGGCAAAAAGTGGTTTGCAGTGGTCACGATGAGCGGGACACTGTATATCGTGAATAATATAGTAGGACAATTCCCGCATTTACCACGCAATAAACTAATCAAGCAATTTCTCTGGACTCATTGCTAAGTGTTACATGTGCTTGCAGAAGAAACTCCGCAGGGGGAAACGTACGGACTGACTGAAGTCCACGCGTTATTTTTGGATGCGTGGGGACGACGTGTTACTTGTTTAGAGTCCGCGTGAAAGAAACATCTGAGTAGGTCCCTGAAGTCTTCTCACTGTGTTATGTGAGTACCTGGACCATCAAAGTAGGGCGAGTCTATGATAAAATTCTTTAACGGCGTTCAATTCTGACGTATTTCGTTAAAGTTCAGAAATTAAAGTGACTGATTACTCCATGCAAGTGGAAAAAGATGGAATAATGGAATTAAGGACGACAGGAAGATTCTGAATGGAAGTTACTGGAGACGAAACAAACTGTGCAACGAGTGAAGGAGTCGGCTAAGCTCTGGTGAAGGAACTAATTCTTCGTATTGTAAGTAGGCTGTTTACGTTTTCTTATTGGTAACGCCACGTAGCGCTCTGTGTGAAAAATCACTGGCTGCGCTGTGCGTAGTCTGTGGCTAGTTTGCATTGTTGTCTGCCATTGTAGTGTCGGGCAGCGGCAGCTGGATGCTAACAGCGCGTAGCGTTGCGCAGTTGGAGGTGAGCCGCCAGCAGTGGTGGACGCGGGGGAGAGATGGCGGAGTTTTGAAATTTGTAAGAATTGGTGTCATGAACTGATATATATATTGTGACTATAAAGGTAAATACATTGTTTGTTCTCTATTAAAATCTTTCATTTGCTAACTGTGCCTATCATTAGTTAGTGACTTCCGTAGTTTGAAACTTTTAGTTAGCTGGCAGTAGTGGCGCTCGCTGTATTGCAGTAGTTCGAGTAACGAAGATTTTTGTGAGGTAAGTGATTTGTGAAAAGTATAGGTTATTGTTAGTCAGGGCCTTTCTTTTGTAGGGATTTTTGAAAGTCAGATTGCGTTGCGCTAAAAATATTGCGTTTCAGTTTAAGCACAGTCTTGTACAATTTTTCAAAGGGGACGTTTCAGTATCCCTAAAAGGATCTGAGGAACACAAAAAAAATCTCTAAATTATGAATGTCGTATAAGGATTGATATCCCCTCCCAAACAGTAGACCAGTGCTTAGGCTCAGCAATGCTTGACGCCGACATGTGCTGGAGGAGGAATTAAAGTTTCTACACCGCAGAATTACGTCTATTTCAGTGCAACAGATCAGTTGTTTATACCAACATCATACGACTTTGAACGATCCTGAAAAGGTATGTGAGCTGTGTTATCGCTGATGTTACACTCTAAAAATCCAACAGCTCCTAAATTCTGACAAGTATAAGGGAGATGCTATTACGACATTACATTGCTCGATAATTGCAATCACTGTCTCAGTGTTCATGTGTGGAGCCCAAGGGGAATGTTGGAGAGTTCTTTAAGCACGCTGACTGCTATTTCCTTCCCTCATAGACGTCCGAGATTTTGAATCTTTTACAGGGACGGGCGAAGAAAAGAACTAGGAGCAGTCTAACTTGTAAACCGTGAGTTCTCGCATGTAATACAAAGCAAATAACGAGCGGCTCAGCTTTAAGATATATCTACAGATGTCCAAGTGTGACCATCTTGATATTCTCTTCAGATGATTTAAGGAACCATGTTAAGCAAATCAAAATTTCCAGAATGTATTTAGAAAGCAGCAGCTACCGGTTTCTGGCCTCCGGTGTCATGGCATAGTCCCCTAGGTTGTTCACAGAGTTGTTCAATGCTGTGTCAATGCAGCGGGCTATCAGGAAAAGCCCTTCGTCATTTCAAAAATGACCTCCGACGGGGACTTACATACGCTAAGTCACTACATACGCTAAGTCACTACATACGCTAAGTCACTACATACGCTAAGTCACTACATACGCTAAGTCACTACATACGCTAAGTCACTACATACGCTAAGTCACTACATACGCTAAGTCACTACATACGCTAAGTCACTACATACGCTAAGTCACTACATACGCTAAGTCACTACATACGCTAAGTCACTACATACGCTAAGTCACTACATACGCTAAGTCACTACATACGCTAAGTCACTACATACGCTAAGTCACTACATACGCTAAGTCACTACATACGCTAAGTCACTACATACGCTAAGTCACTACATACGCTAAGTCACTACATACGCTAAGTCACTACATACGCTAAGTCACTACATACGCTAAGTCACTACATACGCTAAGTCACTACATACGCTAAGTCACTACATACGCTAAGTCACTACATACGCTAAGTCACTACATACGCTAAGTCACTACATACGCTAAGTCACTACATACGCTAAGTCACTACATACGCTAAGTCACTACATACGCTAAGTCACTACATACGCTAAGTCACTACATACGCTAAGTCACTACATACGCTAAGTCACTACATACGCTAAGTCACTACATACGCTAAGTCACTACATACGCTAAGTCACTACATACGCTAAGTCACTACATACGCTAAGTCACTACATACGCTAAGTCACTACATACGCTAAGTCACTACATACGCTAAGTCACTACATACGCTAAGTCACTACATACGCTAAGTCACTACATACGCTAAGTGAAAGTTTGCTTTGCTGTCCAGCGCAAGATGTCACTGCTGAGGGGGAAGAGCGCACAGGGAATAGAAGAGTATACTTCATAACCACTTCGCATACTACATATTTATTTTGTCACAATGGTGTCTATGTTCTCAGTAAACCACTAGGCCTTCAGATGTCAGTGACGCGCCACTTACTACAAAGGCATATATTTTTAGCGCACTGGTGTCATTCTGAAGTAAGATCACCTCTAGACAAAGTACTTGCATTTAGCGTTCAATCTTAAATATCCACTTGCGTACAGAATTATTTATTGTACATGCTTCCAGGCTTTTCTATCACGTAACCCAGTTAAGCAATACTTCTGTGTGTACTGACAATGGCGTCAAGTAGTCAAAAGCGCAACCCCAATCCAGTGCAGCGGATTGGGTTTGAGCGTTTGACTACTTGACATCTCATATGGACCCTCGCTGACTTCTTGTGATCTCTATTAAGAATGTTTACAGCACTGGTGTTCCAGTGGGCATATACTTATGTCTCATACTGCTTTATGATCAGGACTTTCATACCAAACTAGCGACCCAGCCCGGTTTGGCACTGGTAGTATTAAGTACCTACGGCCATACATTGTGTGGCGTAGCATATTTTGTTTGAGGGCCACTGCGTAGAGCTATGAATAAATTTCAGAGAAGCACATTAAGTAACTGAATATCAGCACTTTCACGTAATTTACAATATGTAAGCAGCGAACGCTAGGAAAGTTGTCTACAGGCAACAATGTGTTCCATACGGAAAGGACGTTGGGAGTGACGTCTCATGGCAATGAAGTGAGCACATCGTGATTAATACGTTTAGACCGATATAAATATTGTATGCGAATCTTGCGTGTATACGTGTCAGTGATCAAATACGTATCTGAGGCTGGTTGAGGTGGCACAAGAAAAACGCCATTGATGTACATATTTAGCCCGTGTTACAGCACTCACTATGATGCATTGAAGGGACTCATTGCCGCAATTATTTGTCGTGGACACACTATAGCTAACTACTTCGCCAAGCCACGCAAAGAATGGTGTTCACATCTAGGTTTGACTCAAGAAAGAAAGAAAGAAGTTGATGCATCTGCTGAGATGCTGAAAGGACGTACTGTATGTAAATGAAGCAAAGTTGCTAAAATTGCTGCAGTAGTCTTTCGGAAAACGTTTCACTTGTAACCTGAAAATTAAAACATTTTGCATTTCGTGTTTTTTCGCTGTACAGTTGTACTCAAATCGATTGCAAGGAAACACTGTTTAAAGCAGTTGTTTACTTCAAATTTTAAGTCTCACATGACTGCTTGAAGTGGTGGTTACTTTTCGTTGTCATATTGATCACAATACTTCAAAGTTGAGTAACACACTACCCGTTGTTCGAAGAATTTGCAGTATATTGACAGGGCGAATTGCAATTGCTAATTTTCGGGGAGCAGAATTTGGCAGTATAAAAGTATCACATTTTATGCATATCACCACATCACTGAAAGGTGAATGCTAGTTTAAATGACAGAACGAAACAATGTGACCCAGCCAGGATTCTCGAGTCCACAACATTTTGGTTTCCAGCCACGCCCTCTACCGATACACCACCATATCATACAAGTTGGGGCCCACTTGCTGCGTTCTCAATGCACAACTTAGAGCGGCTGTTCGCTTGGTGGCAATGGCATCGTTTTCAAAACTTGAGTTTAGTTTGTCAAAACTGACAGTTTGCACGAAATCTTTATAAATTATGTACGTAAACCTTACTCATGAATCGGTGTATCTTAAGACTGGACCTAAATCTCTACAACAGTTCCTGAGATTAGCCTGCATATACAGACGGATGCAGAGACAGAGAATGCACAGAGAATGCACAGAGAATGCACAGAGAATGCACAGAGAATGCACAGAGAATGCACAGAGAATGCACAGAGAATGCACAGAGAATGCACAGAGAATGCACAGAGAATGCACAGAGAATGCACAGAGAATGCACAGAGAATGCACAGAGAATGCACAGAGAATGCACAGAGAATGCACAGAGAATGCACAGAGAATGCACAGAGAATGCACAGAGAATGCACAGAGAATGCACAGAGAATGCACAGAGAATGCACAGAGAATGCACAGAGAATGCACAGAGAATGCACAGAGAATGCACAGAGAATGCACAGAGAATGCACAGAGAATGCACAGAGAATGCACAGAGAATGCACAGAGAATGCACAGAGAATGCACAGAGAATGCACAGAGAATGCACAGAGAATGCACAGAGAATGCACAGAGAATGCACAGAGAATGCACAGAGAATGCACAGAGAATGCACAGAGAATGCAAAGAGAATGCACAGAGAATGTCCTCAAATCAAATCCTAACATAGGAACAGGTATGAATTTACCCTCAATATAGTATACCTCCAGACAAACACTGTTAAATGGAAGTTAAAGAAAACAGAAATAGCCAGAACGTTATTCTAAAGCTGCTCTGAGTTAGAACATCATCGAAATCTGCTGGATGAAACGGACCGACGATATTTTCTAGTCCACTTAAATGGCTGCTTAAGATGCAACTTAACTGTTAGTTGGAAACTTTCATATTAAAATTTACTGTTTCTGAATTTCAATTACTTCCCGTAGTAATCGTCGTAGACACTCTACGAAGATGAAGTTCTCTACCTAGTGTCGATCGCGAAAACCTTGCGTACCTTTGGGTAGTCTGAAGCCTACCCGCCGCGCAAGGAACTCTGGGGTTCGAGTCGCCGTGTAGAGAAAGGATGGGTTTGCGGCTAAACGCCACAGGTTGCTGGTAGGTGATTATGTGAAATGTTGCTAAGCTGCGAGCAGGAAATGAACAACTATATGATACTGTTTCAGTTTCACGACGAATGGGAGCTAAATTCTTGACTAATTTTTTGGTTCGCATCACGAAGTTGCTGGACCTTTAGTGTGCTTGACACACGTCCTAAACGTGGACGTTGGTTCCTCGTGTCTTTGTAATGACAGTTCAATCCCGAGGCTCGATAAGAATCTGCTCGATATCAGTTCATCATAACTAATGTAGTCAGTTTAGTCACATCCCGTATCAATGTAAATGCCTTACGAGTTGTAAGGAAACTTATTTGATATATTCACGTGTTAGATCCTTGCATGCCACGTGCTTGTTTTGCACTGATAGTATATGTATTACTACGTCTAAGTTGCTTTTCTGAAGTCAGTATCATGAGCTTACATTCAAGTGTTCTTCCTGTTCAATTTTACCTCCCACTTATTTTTCTATTGGAACGAATTAGTGTGCTCTGTACTCTGCATTCAGTATACGAAACGAGTAACTGCCTTAAGCAATTGGTTAAATGTGCACTATTTTCTTATTGCAATTCACATCACTGCTAGTATCAGTTTTCTCGATTATTATATATGCCGTTCTTTGCTTGATTTTCAGCAGATATGATAGTTCTTGACACTGATGCAGGTTTCAGAGACGCTGGGCTTTGTTCTACAGAATCCGTATATGTACAATACGGTACATTTGAGTGTTGTTACAACAGCTTCGGGGTCTCATCCCCATTGCACTGCAGCTGGCTGTAAAGTACTTTGTTTATACACTTTTATACTAACTGATACGATTTCTTATGTCCTCTTAAGTTTAATTTCCTTTTTTATGCCCGCTATAAACCTTTGCACTCATAAGGTATCCGTTCTCAGCCAGGGTAATTTTCTACAACGTCTTTGCAGTCATAACGCATTAATAAATTTTATTCGTAAGTCAGAACTTTGTATATGAGAGGGGATCATTTAAAAATCAAGGCATATTTAGATTTACTTTCATAAGTAATTGCACTTCTAAACCTAACAAAGAACTTACGAAGTGAGGATATTAAACTACGAAAAACCCTGTATCCGCAACTGCTCTGAGATAATTCTGTCGAAAATTATGCACGATGTAACTAAGAATACAACCAGCGTCCTCTGTCTTCCTATTTTCGTGGTACATGAAACGAGTGAACGAATGGTCATACGTCATCTTCGGCACACAGTTTTAACCTGCCAGAAAGTTTCAGACTAGCACACACTACGCTGCAGAGTGAAAATTCATAATGGAAACATCTTCAGGCTGTTGAGAAGTCATGTACCCGCAATATCCCTTCTTCCTGGAGTGCTGGTCTTGCAAGTTACGCAAATCTTCCGTGAAGTCTGGAAGGTAGGTGATGAGGTACAGGCGGAAGTAAAGCTATGAGGATGGATTGAGTCGTCCTCAGGCAGCTCAGCTGGTGAAGCACATGCCTGCGAAAGGCAAAGGTATCGAGTTTAAGGCCCTATAAGGTGCACAGCTTTAATCTGCTAAGAATTTTCAAGAAAAATACCCTTCTCATCACGAATAACTGGTGCTTAAGTTCCGCGATATTTTCTGCCACAGTCCAAAAGTATTTTGACGTGCATAGCGGAAAAGAATGCTATTTCTAGAGAGATTACCGGGAATACTAAGGCAGGCATCATTCAAACACGATGGAGTGTAGTGGAGGGGGAACTCCGCGCGACCAAGGCACGCGACTGCGAATAACGGCACGGGCATCAACACAGGTGCGCGCCAAGGTCGGCAGCCGGTAAACCATGCGCAGAGCCAGCCAGGCCTGCAAGCTTGGCGACCAATCTAGTAGCAGGCTTACTGCACATCTACACTAATCACATCATTAGGACCACCTGCTGTCACCGAAACATGCTTATGCAGCACTCAGCAGCTAGATGAAGTGACACGGATGCTGATACATCTCCGCGGTATTTGTGGTTCTTCCCACAGGTGTTTAACAGTGCGTGGCAGAGAGAAACAATGAGCACTATGAGCGAGGTGCTCCTATAGATACGTGTGTGTGTGTGTGTGTGTGTGTGTGTGTGTGTGTGTGTGTGTGTGTGTGTGTGTGTGTGGGGGGGGGGGGGGGGGGGGGGGGGGTGGTGACGGGCTCGCTCGCTCGGCGTAGTAAGACGAATTGTCTTACTGCAAAACCATATCTTTCGCAGAGTCGTTAGCTGTATGAACAAGGTGTTCGAGGTTAGATTACTAACGAAATCCATCAACAGTACCGTATCTATTGTAGGTAAAACTGTCGGTTTAGACGGCGATTCATCCATTCTGGCATCTGATCCATCTTCACATATCGTCGTTATATACGTTCACCCTGAAGTCACGAGCTCCTGGAGTTCAGAGCTTTTGCGAGAATTATTCTCCTCCCAACTCACTCGCTATCGATTGAAGCCACTAGTTGTCAAACTTCGGCATTTCAAAAATACTACCATGGCAGTATGATCGAAACGCTTATATAGGGCGACGGTACCCTTACAGCTCTGCGTCACTAATGAATATTGCCAATTACTTACGTCATTAGTTTCGTGAGAGACGTCACAAGCTAGTGATCAACTGATCATTCGACAGTAAAGTCTAACACGTATTTCACACCATTTTTCTTATTCTCAATAATAGGTAGGATTTAATTGTGATTAGTAGCTTAATAAAGCAACACTGTCAGACTATGAACAGACTTCAATTCTGGATAGGCAATACAGTGGTATCAGATCTCTTGTCAATAAATACTACTCTAATAACTGCACTTTTAAATGCATTAGTAAGACGCACCATTAGTAATTACTGTATCACGGTATCAGTTACATTAGACTGGAAAATCACAATGCAAAATAGTAACTAAAAAGATCATACGGAAGGATTCAGCATCCTCCCAGCATCTATTAATAATACATTCATATGTGATGACTTGTCAGGTCACGATTATGTTAGGAGAGTTAGTGCAGCAGGTTATCGTGAAGTTGTAGACTATTCTGCGAATGTACGTCCTGGACAAAAGAAAGGAAGATACTCGCTTTACTGACGATCTATCTGCAGTGCCACATTGCAGTTCGGCAACTTTTCGTTGAAGTACGTCCTTATTGGGTAAGGAGTTTCACCAAAATCTATCAGATCCGCAGTAGTGGACGAGCGTGTCAGTATTGATCTTATCTTTTTGATTCCTCCACGAAATGTCACATACGAAGACGACAATCGAAAGGATTGCCCTTACGGTAGGACACAGAGCTACAGTCGTGAGCACACGTTCCTTCCGCTGCTTCAGACATTTCTGCACATCGCTTTCAATTATGCTGCTCTGGAGCCTCGCCGGTTTGTTCTTCCGTCTGAACGTTAGAAACCTTTTCGAATAATCTGCTCCTTCACTGGCGTTAAGTTAAAGAATTTTGATGAAATTCGTGAAGCTACGGACACACTTCAAGGTCTGGAAACAATCTTGCACCAATAAGACACGACAAATAGTTCATCGCCTAGAGGTATTATGACAACGCCACTATATTCATTTTAAATATTTAAGGATGTATTACTAGTTACTTGGCGAGATTTAACCGCTGATATTTAAGTTCCATGAGGAATTATCTGAAAAACTGCACGATTAGCCACATTCTAGCAAGATATCAACCAGTGCACAGATCGACAACTGGTTCTACATCTACATGGATACTCTGCAAATCACATTTAAGTACCTGGCACAGGGTTCATCGAATCACCCTCACAATTCTCTATCATCCGAATGTCATAAAGCGGAAAGAACGAACACCTATATCTTTCCGTTCGAGCTCTGACTTCCCTTATTTTATCGTGGTGATCGTTTCTCCCTATGTAGGTCGGTATCAACAAAATATTTTCACATTCGGAGGAGAGAGTGGGTGATTGGAATTTCGTGATGTCCAACCCTAATCCTGTATAATTTCAGTGGCACTCTCTCCCATATTTCGTCATAATACAAAACGTGCTATCCTCCTTTGAACTTTTGCGATGTACTCCGTCAGTCCTGTCTCTTAAGGATCCCACACCGCACAGCAGTATTCTAGAAGAGGACGGACAATTGTGTGGGCAGTCTCCTCAGTAGATCTGTTCCGTTTTCTAAGTGTCCTGCCAATAAAACGCAGTCTGGTTAGCCTTCCTCAACATTGTCTGTGTGTTCCTTCCTATTTAAGTTGTTCGTGATTGTAATTCCTAGGTATTTAGTTGAATTTACGGCTCCAGATGTACAAGTTTCAGAAACGATAAAACCTAGTTGAGTGCAGATAAATGAGTTACTACTATTATAAGTCATCTCATACTAATATATAGAGTAAAATTATTTAGATATACAGGATGATTCCGTGAAGTTACAAAGTTTCAGGGATAATGGAGAAGGTTAAAAGAGTCAATTTCAGTAAGGGACACTACTCCGAAAACGAGTGAGTAATGGTTCGAGGGAAAATAGACAAGTTTCCGCCTTAGCCTTGCGCACCGCTAGAACTAAGGGCCCCAACTTACGCATCTTAATCATGATGTATAGAATTCCAGCTGAATATTACCCAATAAACTTAGATAATTTCCCCCTTAAATCGACTAGTAACGGCGCACGTAAACTGATGTCAGATACCGAAAACTAAGTATACATTAGAGTAATAATGGATTTCATCTGCCTGCACCAGTTTGGCAAGCTGCTACGTTTACAACATTTGTTCAAAATGGCATCCCCCAACATTAATGTAGGCATGGAATCGTCGTACAAAGTTCTGTCATACCCGTTATAATATCCCCGTCCCGTTTGAACAGTAGTGCAGGTAGCGAGAATTCTTGCCAGAGATCTTCAGTCTCGACAGGCGTCACGAAGACAAAACTTTTCACATGGCCGCCACATGAAGAAATCAAATGGGGGTGAGATCAGGTAAGCGTGTAGGCCACGAAACAAAAGCTCTTCTCCCTATCTACTTTTCAGGGAATGTCTGATCCAGGCGTTCACGAACTCAGTCCAGAGTGAGTTGGACTCTATCATCTTGGAAGCACATCCATTAAATTGACACATTTACCCTTCTCTATTGTCCCTGAAAGTTTTTATCCTGACGGAATCACCCAGCATAAAGTATAACCATCTTTCATTCTTAGAATACTGGGAAACTGCAATTGTCTACGAAGAACACCGCATGCAACTTAACTATACTATCAGCCCTGGAATACCACTCAAGATAGATGAAACTAGGTTGAAATAACATGGTATCTGACGAAACTAAAGGCAAAGAGACTTCACAGGTGGCGTCACATCTTGTCGCTAGAAATCTTAGGGACAAAAAGTGTCACTACTTGGACAGGGACATCTTTATGAAGTCTGCCCTATTTTAAGCAACCGCTCAAACGTCGATTTAGGAACAACATTAATGACTGTACAAGAGTAACTCCAGCTTTCTCAAATACGAAAGCAGCATCTTTGCGAATAGCCCATGTGTTTGGCAGTGTTATAGTATCCGAAGTGAGAGAACGTCTCAGAAACCACCGAGGAAATTCCAGGAAGCAAGTTCCACAGTGAATTTACGAATATTATTCAGTTTTGAATGCGCTACCATACGTGCAGTGAATATGGAATTTGGTGAGTAACAGCTTCGAGGCTGTTTAATCAGTCTTTCACCCAAGGTTTGTACATTAAATGCCTAGGCGGAAGGAAATATCTTGCTCCAACAAATGTGATAAGTGTGATTCTTCAACTTCTCCCCATGATAAAATAGTTAGCGGGTGAACGGCCAAAAGTAAGTGTCCAACGGGCACAATATTTCGGCAAGTGACCACGTTATCAGAGCGCTAATGAACTGAGTTCATCAGCGCACTTAATGACAATGTCGTCTCTTTCCGAAATATTGTACCTGTTTGACACGCATCCGGCCGTTCACCCGTGAACTATTAAGTCTTATTAGCGTCGACAAATGGAGGAATCATTACGTATTAAAAGCAACAGGTCTCAGATGACGAACACGCGTCGATATATTGACAAAGGACTAAAGATAAATAACACGCCACTAGCGTTGAGCATACTGGTTCAGACACCGGGGAAACAAGTCTCTGAAGCGAAAATACTGCTGGCAGCGAAAGCATTTACGTCAGAGGAATTTCTTGCCACTGCATTGTTACTAGTTTGATGTGATTCTCTTGAGTCCCCATCCCTTACAACCGAAGTTATTTAGGATTGTATCACATATTTTACTCTTCAGCTCCCTTTACAGTGTATCAATTTCATTCTTGCCAGACGTAATTGTAACTGCCGTCAATAACGTGACCGTTCCTCTGGATTTCAAACATGTCACATTCACACTGCACTGGCAACCATTCTCTACCATCGCGGACGTGGAACGTCAACAATCTACCTGTTATTAGATGTCACAGAGCATTTTCTTAATGTTAAATTCGTCGTTTTACAAAGTGAATTTTTTATTTATTTTCTGTGGTTATAGTAGCAGCAAGAAACTGCCAAGAAACCTAGTAATTTCGTGCACTGTCACGTGGAGCACCCGTTCAAACGTGACAACGGCAAACGTTTCTGGTGGCGAATTAGGTTACAGCCGTCTATTACTCTTAAATTGCAGTAAAAGATACACTGTAGGTTTCTTTTAATGGTGTGTCCAGGAACATATAGTGGAAATTGTTTAAAATTTGTACCTAACTTTGCTTTTGCGTCTAGTACATTAATAACAAAACACGCTTAATTTGAATACAAGTAAGCTATGTGCATGAACATTTTATAACAACGTTAAGCTTGGCAGCATAAGCGCGTGACAATCCTAAAATATCGGGATTTGTAACGATTTGGACACATCACCATTTGGAAAAAATAAGAAATTTAGTGCAGGAACACAGTACAACACAGATGCTTAACATCGCCATTTCTCTCCGTTCTTCATAAACCCCATCATCTATTACTACCTTACTTCATTTTACTCTTTCACACTATCGGATAAGTTTCTTTTTACTTCTGCATATTATCCATTATTATACACTTTAACATTTGATTTCAAGGTCCAACTCTGTTGAAACACTCCTCCAGTCTGCGATTAACGCCTTATTTCTGAATAATTCCTCGACTTACTATTAAGTCATCAGTAAACTGATGTACGTTTCAGTTTCACATATATTTTAACTCTTCTGATTTTGTTAGTTTGTATTTCCATCTGATTTCATGCGGTAACCACTTGTAATAAGCCTCTAAACGTGGTATTCCTTCAAATATAAATGTTACCTTTTCTGGCGCCGTCCTTTCCTAGGAAACATTTTTCTTGTTAACTTACAATATTCTCATGCTCATTTTTCATGTGCCTGTACATTCTAACTAAACTGGGCAAGCTAAATTTTCGTTACTATGCATTTTATTATTTTGGACGCTCTTCCACTATCATCTTCACCACTACCACTTGAAATTGACAACATAAAAACGTTTCGTGTTTCAAAACCTGTCATCTAAAAGTTTGAAAATGATTATGGTTATCCTTTGATTTTTTAAATATGGATAATTTCAGCGACTTTTGAGTAAAGCAGCGCAGAAATAACCTTTGTGATTAATTGTAGATGAGCAACATGGCAGGCGAGAAGGAACTTTGTAGATTCGTGTTCATTTACATGTGGGGAAACACGGATGAAGTTTCTAGTACTGCCAGTTTATTATCCGGAACATGCGAAGAAGACAATCAACCATCGAAAACATCTACGGAATTGCATAGTGATACAAAACGTACACTAGGACAGTGAGATAACAACGCCGTTCGCAGTAATGAACAGTGCTGCAATTCTGATTGTTACATAAAAGTATTTTAAAACATTTATCATATACCTAGCTCAATAGGGGAGATGGATAGAATTATTAAAAGTTCTAGAGACTTTAATCGCTTCATTGGCTGATTTGACTGTAAACTCAATGAAAGCCGACTCTTAAGTACAATTCATGTGTCTGTTCTACAAAAGTTTTGCCCAACCTTCTCTTTATGCTTCCAGCAGAGCAAGCTAGTGTTCACGAACAAAATAGAAATCTTATTTCTCTCTTTTGTCTCTTCCCAAAGCCAACTGTTGCTGTTACCCTGCAGTTAGAACACACTTGCCAGTCATGTCCATATTGAGGTCCACGGATGATCGGGAACCTAAAAACTACTAATCATCAAAAAGGATATATCGAACAAGATTTGCTATAATATCTAGAAACAAAATTCTGCACGACAACTGAACTGACGATAGATCAGTCTATGTATATATCCGTGCCTGTGGTTAGTTCCTAGCGACATATCTGAGGGACATTAAGTACTGATCTACTTTTGGGTAGCCTATGCTAATAACAGATATTTTGCGTGAAAGAACATTATGTGGAGCGTATTACTGGCGTACTGGATACAAATCCTATTATTGTCTGGTGTGGATATGACGATTTTTTTAAAATAACTTAACGAGCAACGAAAGTAGTTGGATCAATGTGATTTTAAAATATTACGTTAAGTTAGAAGTGGTAGAGAATTCAATTAGGCGACATATGAAATGCCAGATTACCATGCTCCACTAATTCCAGCTGCAGCGGCATCAAACGATTCCGCCCACAGAGACAAATGCATTAAAATGATTACACGAAAGATTATAATCTACAGGAAGTGACGTTCTCTAACATGTAGTGCCATTAACTCAGGTATTTTAGTAATATGAAAGGTCGTGAAAAAAGCTAATGCTACAGTAAACATTTACAGCTCCACTCACTGTTCCTCACGTAGGAGATTTAAGTTAACATGCTGATATGGAACTATCACATTATTCCTCTTAGTAAATTTTAATAATAGCTGTCTCCAGCTTAAGACATCTCAGAGTTTTCCCCAGAAACAAAGTTTTTGCAGTTCCTGTTTGTGGATGGAGCCTGTTGACTTCTTGTCCAAACAGCCACTAATTCTGTGTAAATACAAACTACACAAGTGCCCGATTCAGTTCCTGCTGGGACTAAGCAAGTGCCCTGTTTCACTATCGAACTATGCGATGTTGATTAGTTACAGCGTTTCAAAAGAAGCTTTTCTTAATACTGCCAATCACGGAAACCATTTTCTGTTCAAATGCTGCCTTCATAACAGAGGGCTCATGTTTAATGTTTCCATAAAATACTTGTTTGCAAAAAAGAAAGCGCTAATATAGCGTCACCACACCAATTAGTTACAGCGTGGAGTTGTTAAAAAATGTGGAATTTAAAGACATCCCTCGTATAACAAGCAGCTCGCTCTCTACACAGGGATATGAACGGCCCAGAATACGTCTACTGCTTTATAGAGTTAACAGCTGCATTCAATAATTTGTCCAACGGAAAAAGAATAGTAGCAGATCATGGAGCAAGGTAATTTTTTCCAATTATCCGTTAAATATTACTGTGCTGTTCCGAGTATGTAATTAGCTAAGAGTTGAAAAATATTTTAAAGAGACATACTACAAAAATATTACCAGTTACAGAGGTATTGAACGGTTCATACATGTGACAGCAAGAAGCTTTGTTAAAGACTGCAATGTCATACACTTCGAAAGAGTGGATGTCGACGAAACAGCAACCAGTCATCTGAATATTACTTAAACACGAAGTAAGAGGCTAAAATTACTGCTTTTCTCGAAATTACAACTACTGTTACAGTGTCATGAGACTTCCACTTGACTATTATCGAAAACTATTTCATGACATGTTTTAAAGAGGTGCGACAGGAAAGAAAAAGCAATCAAGTTAAAGTTTTCAGAAGTGCAATGTCCACAGAAACTGAATTTAAAATGTGGCATGTGCGGCAGACGATTTGAAACATACCTGAAACGATGCCATACTTTGTATCTAAGTAAGGACATATTTGTAAAATTTAATTTCTTTCGCATGATGAGTGATACAGCCATTTCACACGAACTACGGCTGTAGCCTTTAAACTCACCCCGATTTTTCCAGTGAGAATGAAGCAGCAATCTGGACTAGCCAATATATACTTTCCAATCACAATGTGACCACAGACTATGTTCGACGTCAACGTGCAGTAGCTCATAGACACCAGCTGGCAGCAATTACAGTGCAGAGTACATAAATTCTGTCGGTAGTAGCGGAAAAACAGTGCAGCATTGCGGAAGCTGAGCGATTTGTCTGACGCCCACAAGGTCAATCATTGGCTTTCAAGCGGCTAAGTGTGTAAACTGTTTGCGTGTCGCAGTGGTTAAAGTATATCGTGCAAAGAAAACTTTTTGACAGATTAAAACTGTGCGCCGGGCCGAGACTCGGGCAAATGCTCTACCAACTGAGCTACCCAAGCTCGACTCACACGCTGTCCTCACAGCTTTAATTCCGCCAGTACCTCGTCTCCTACCTTCCAAACTTGGCACAAGCTCTCCTGCAAACCTTGCAGAACTAGCACTCCAGTAGGAACGGAGGTATGCAGGAGAGCTGCAAGATATGCAGGAGAGCTTCTGCGAAGTTTGGAAGGTAGGAGACGAGATACCGGCGGAATTAAAGCTGTGAGGACGGCGCGTGAGTCGTGCTTGGATAGCTCAGCTGGTAGAGCACTTGCCCGCGAAAGGCAAAGGTCCCGAGTTCGAGTCTCGGCCCGGCACACAGATTTAATGTCAGGAAATTTCGTATCAGCGCACACTCCGCTGCAGAGTGAAAATTTCATTCTGGATATATCGTGCACTTCAAAACGAGGTGCCGAGGCAAGTGTGGGGCACCACGGACCACAGATGACGGGGTGAACGACGGCTGCGGAGATGTGTGCGGGCTAACAGCTGCTGAGCAACTGACCGCCCAACGAACCAACGGGCTACCAACGTCTCCTCAGTGAATGTTGCTGAGTCTGTGCCTACGCAGCAGGCGCCTGGTTTATGCATCCAAACCGCCTACAATTCATCGGCTACAAAGGCTAGAATTTGCGCGCCAATAACGCAACTGGAAGTCTACTGAGTGGCGACAGGCGGCCTTTTCGGGTGGATCAGGTTTTATGTTCCGCCATACAGATGGCCGTTGTGTACGGCGTGGAAAGTTTGTAGGCAAACACCCTACAACAATCCTCTGAAGGTTACAGGACGGAGAGCATTCCCTGTGTGATGTTATTCTGAAAGGCGCAGTGAATCAACACAAGTGTGTATATATCCTTGGAGACCATGTTCACCACCGCATGCAGTTTGTTTTCCCTCGGCGCGATGGCATCTACCAGAAGGACAACGCAACGTGGCACACAGCTCTCAGTGTACGAGCGTTGTTCGAAGAGCTTCAGGATGAGTTTACTGTACTCCCCTGACCAGTCCGCAGCTCGTGGTCTAGTGGCTACCGCTGCTATCTCTGGATCACGGAGTCCTGGGTTCGATTCCCGGCCGCGTTGGGGATTTTCTCTGGCCAGAGACTGCGTGTTTGTGTTACCACCACCACCACCACCACCACCACCACCACCACCACCAGATTGGAATGTGAAAAAATTGGACTGTGGCGCAGTTGAGCGCCCCACAAACCCATCATCATCATCCCCCCCCCGACCACCAAACTCCCAGTATTTAAACCCAATCTAGAATCTGTGGTATCACCTCAATTCGGCCGTATGCGCCATGGATCCTCAACCGAGAAATCTAGCTCAACTGGCCACGGCACTGGAATGGAGATGGCTCAACATCCCTGTCAGTACCTTCCAGAATCTCAGTGACAGTCTTCCTCCACGTCTCTCAGTGGTGAACAGCGAAACAGCTGGTTATTCAAGCTTTTGACAGGTGGTCACACTGTTTCTGCACAGTGTAGTAAACTCTCGCGTAGATCGCCTATATGTAGACAGCAACGTTATCATTGCTTCAGTCAAACTGCAACTCTTTGGCTAAATGTTTGCTGATGTTGAGCCATCTTACAGAGGGAAAAACTCTGCTTCTGGCCTGTTACAACACGAATCTGCCAGCGCACGTGATTTTAAGACACGGTGTGTGTTTATATCTTAACACGCCACTAAATATTTTCCACCGAAGTGGAAGTATCAGGCTAAAAACTATTTCCAGGTTTTATAGAAGCCATTCTCCGTGCTACTCTTTCTACTGCAGCACCTTAGAGGTGCACTAGTGTGACGAAAAACTGCAGTTGAGGAGCAATGGGAGACTACCACCTACCCGAGACATGTTCCAGTTCTGATCGGACACTGTTCTTTGTGTTAATTCTGTATGTAGCCCAAAAGCTCCCGCTTCGAAACAACAACAACAACAACAACAACAACAACAACAACAACAACTACTACTACTACTACTACTACTACTACAACTACTACAACTACTACAACTACTACAACTACTACTACTACTACTATCTATGATAACCATTTAAATAAACTGTGGCCCTACAACAAAATGCTCTGCTGTTAGGCTTACTGATGACAGGTCCTCTTGCTTCACGACGCTTGAGGATAGTGAAAATGGGCAGTGAAAGAAATGGCTTATCGTCTGTTCAGCACAAACTCTCACAACACGTCTTGTGTGTCTCAGAACCCAAAATTTAACTCGGCAATTTTACTTTGACCGATTCCCACACGAAAACGATTAAGTAATCTCCATGTTGGCCACGGCAGACTGTTTCCTGGGAACAGCTAATCTTTTGGTGGTACCCAATCAGGTTTTGCTCCGTCCTACCAAAGTTTAAGCCTCTCTTCTGTCTGTCTTCATTAAGGGTGCGGTACTTTAGACAACACTTTTCTTGCTGCGAAGATATTGGTCAATACGTTCATTCTCATAAATTGGGTGTCTATCATCCCTGTTCATTTGCGCCTTCCGGATTTGGCTGTTACCATCCGTCTCGTGTCGGGTGGTTCTATTCCGGCCAGAACTTTGATCTTCTCGGTTGGAATTTGTGCCAAACATCATTTCGCCTGGAGGCAAGTTTGGTGAACAGCGGTGTGAAGCTGTTTCGAGTGCCAGGATTGGTTCCACACAGGAGAAACATACTTTTCTGTCTTAGCAGCACAAAGCAAGAGCCGACGTCCGAAGCACAAGTGGACTTACTCCCCAACAAGTGGCGAATTTAAGAAATTGTTTCATGCCGCGACCTTCAACCTGACACTGTCACATTGCCCCTTGAATGTCAGACTCCTACCAAGAAAGTTATAGCAACAATAAAAAAATATTAAGCTTACGTTAATATTGTGGTTGAAACTCTTCTTGCCCTCGTTTGCCTCCTAAAATGTAATAAAAAAATTGTGGTTCTGCAGTGAGCAAACAATTTTACTTGTTTTTGTACCGAAACGTGTTACGGGAAAGTATATCTTCAGTGGGTTCATTTGGTATCTGCGGTTATTCTACTAAATAACAAAGAATTTATGCACTATAACATTACAATTTTTGAGGTAACAGTATTTAGATCAATATAAGTAAAAATGTTAACAGAAAAAAATCTATACCTTAGTTGTTTGTTCACATGGCTGATATTTGCAGGACGGTTATGATTATTGTCATCCAGAACGTCATCTGCAATTAATAAGCGTTTACCAATATTTTGTTACATAATTTGCCGAATATTAGACCTAATATGAAATTTTCGGTATTTTTTATCTTTGATGAAAAATATCGCTAATTTCATACAAACATTACATTTGGCAAATTGCGTAACAAAACATTGGTAAACGTTTATTAATTACAGATGACATACGAGAAGGCAATAATCATAGCTATGCTGCAAATATCAGAGCAACGTGAACAACCCGGTATTTCTGTCAGTACTTTTATTAATGGAAGTAATATAACCTCGAAAAGTTTAATGTATTATAATGCGTAAATTCTTTGTGCGTTATTTAACAGAATAAATGAACCCACTGAAGATGGAGACTTGTGCCGAACATCTTTTCAGAGAAGCCACCTCGCCACTTAAGCGATTTAAGGACACCACGAACACCTAAATCTTTATGAACTGATGGACGGACGAGTATTTGAATCTTGTGATTTCCCCCATCCCCAGCGCATTCGAATCCAGTGTCTTAAGCGCCATCTTACTCTGTGCATATTGTAGCTCGCGTTGTTTGTTGGAGACAAGGGGACGAATGCTGTAGAATATTTTATATATAGGCAATTTTTAAGGCATAGATTTACTCCCGGATCACAGCTGGCAGCGAGAAGTGGTTGCCTGCAGAACGGGGTCACGCGAAAGCCACGGAGGCGTATCGTAGCGCCAGCCGCTCTTGTCTGCCCGAACAGCAACCAGCACTTAGGACTCCTTATCACAAATTTAAGCGTTTTCCTACACAAAAATGTCGACTTTTACATTCTAGATAATAGCGCTAAATTCCCACTGCGGCTCCTACTCTAAAATGGAATGGGGTACATAGCATCTGGTGACCCAAGCAGGCAAGTGGTTTATCTTGTCAAAATAGGAAACAATTTTCCTCCAGGTGACTACAGGATAAGAACATGCCTTAACCTGAGAGGAAAAGGACAAGTCCATAAGAGTACATGTAGAATGCCGCCACTTCTGCCGGCTGTGTCTAAATTTATCGTGATTCCTCAATATTTAAAATGTTCCTGAATTTTGATAGAAGTCGACGTTGAAGACGGAGGATATTGACGGACGGAATCTGTCATGCCTCTTAAGGAACCATCCTAGCATTCGCCTGAAGAGATTTACAGAAACTTCGAAAAGTCTAGATCTAGTGGCGAGACGGGGAAATGGGGCCTGATCCTCCAGTGCCTTTATTTAAAGCTGGGGTTATTTGTCAGCAGACTACTAAAGTAATGCCAGACGTAAACAGTAAACTAATTCGAGCGGCACTAATGTTTCCAGGCTCTAAATGAATCTGAAGAAAACAGAAAGACCAAATTCATTTTTCTAAGTGACAGAACAGGCATAACGTACTCTAAGCAGCGCTTACGACCAAACCTTCAAATGTACAGTCGTTAGAAGTTTCACCTGATCTCAAAAAGGTCCTACTTTATTTACGAACTATAACACGCAACTGCTAAAAATGTTAGCATAATCCTGACTGAAGCCTTAAAGCATCAGTACCTTCTCTCACTAGAACACTCGCTGCGTCTCTCCAACTTATGAACCATGTAGTCCGAGTCACAATTATCAGTCTGATCCAACATTTCAAAAAATAATAGTGCGCTTTCAGAAGTGAAAAATAATTGAACTCACGAAAACATCAGTAACAGTGAACAGCTGAGACATTATTTTTAGCAACTGCGTCAGTTATTTCGAAGCACACTAATGATGCTTACAAATCTGTGGAGAAGGACTGAAAGAAATTTGGATAAACTGAAGTACTCGGAAATAGATTACTCCAGACGTGTCAATTCAAGAATGCAGGCTGAATGTGAAGGTGAAATACAGTACACTGTATCGCATCCCAAGACGTGCACACGAGTTCAGCGTCTCAGAAGTATATCGTTAAGAATCCTGCAACTGATTTCAAAAGGAGGTTATCTTGCCTCCCGAGGTATCTGCCGCGTTATGATGGATCGTTAAGATAAAAACATAAGGGCGAGTCGTAGTGAACTACATTTGCGCAATGAGCACTTTAGTTTTTGTAAAAAGTAACAGCTTTACCAGAATGATCGTAATCTGTTTCTTACCTGTAAAAGTACGAAAAAGGAAGATTGTGACTTAATGTTCCGTTGACGAGGGCGCTGGAGAATGATCAAAAGCCATAATTGGTTAAAGTGAGACATGCCATTTCAAAGGAACCATCCGGCATTTGACGTCAGTGATTTAGGGAAACAACGGGAAAATAAATCTAGATCCCTGGACAGGGATTTGAACATCCTTACTCTCGAATGAAAATCCTGTGTCTTTGTGACATGTCTCAGTGCAGACACGAAGGCTATATTTAGATATGTAACGGTTAATTGAAAGAAACGTGTATGGATAAAGGGAGGAAGAGACAGTATAATGTCTCATCGACAACAGATAAGAGGTAAAGGTGCGGTCTGATTACTGGGCAGTGGTAATGTTTTGGGAACCCTCCGAGTATTCACTTTGATTCGATTAAATCACGGCAAACTTTAAACGGAGCGGCGCGACACGGACTCAAATCTCGTTCCAAGTAGAGTGCAGTGCTGTAGCCACAATGACAACTCATAGCTGACAGGC
This sequence comes from Schistocerca gregaria, assembly GCF_023897955.1. Lineage (NCBI taxonomy): Eukaryota > Metazoa > Arthropoda > Insecta > Orthoptera > Acrididae > Schistocerca > Schistocerca gregaria. The sequence goes on along the minus strand of NC_064931.1, from coordinate 647,754,373 downwards.
TTACGTCTGTGGGCAAAAGTTTTATTTTACTTCCTAAAAGAGGGATTTTTAAAACTTGTTTGTTTTTCAAAGCAGATAATTTAAGATTTAGGTCATGACGACTTAACACCTTAGTAAAACTGGAGTAGCACTCCTTGCCGAAAACCTGGACAAAATTAATACCGTTTTTATTGTAAAAGTTTAAGGCACGATGTTCTCCACTCCTCCACAAAGTACATGAGCGGAATAAACTATTGCAAAGGCAACTAGCTAAGATGCCGTACGACGTGTACGTAACCAGTTATCGGGTTGACGATCAACAATTACCCCGGCCCGCATCTTATATTAAGGGCTAGCGGCTACTGCAGACGGTGAAGATTACTGCAAGTAGAGTAACAGTCAGGTTTTGGACAAAGAACTGTAAGCAATACGGTAAGTGAACAGTTACATAAAGCACATTTGTCAACCTATGCTCAGATGCTGATACTCAAAGTGACGCTCAAATTGAAATGCACCATTCCTGAGAAATTCATCAACGGATATCACTAACCATCAACGGAACTGAAGTAAAGAAGGAAGAGGTCACTAAAAATGCTCATAGTTCGCTTGGGCCCCATCCTATTTCAGGGTGTATCCTGTTGAGAATAATTGACCCTTCACATTTCCCCTGCGAACGGTGGCAACTGCCGTCTATACCTTAGCTCCTGTTGATTTTCTTAAGCAATAATGGTTCCACTTAAAAAAAAGCGCAATAATTTGTCATTACTATGGGCGCAGGTAACCGAGGACGCTACCTTTATTTTTTGAAGACATTACGATTTTACAAAGGCCATGAAAGTGTGCCAGCTATCTTAACAATTTTGGCGCAGACCTGTGAACAAACTCGACATACAAAAATTGATTACGGTAAAATATTGATCAGAAAATGAATCTGATATGCCTGCACGTATTTTAGGGCTTTCATCATCATAGTCGTCGTCCCGACTTGAAGAAATTAAGACAGTAAGTCCGGTTTGCATCTGTTCAATTAACGACTGTCTTTAAATTTATGTTGTGATCTAAACGGGTACGGAGTCTGAATACCTGCTACACAATCTCTATAGCTCATATTCATTCCTGTTATAACAATTTCAGTTCAACTGCTGTAAACAAGGCACGGATAACCGTTCCTTCTAACAAGCTAGATTTAGTATCTTATTCTCTGCCAGTTGATATTCTGATGGTGGCGAACCCAATGAAAACCGCAAAGTTCATTGCACGATCAAGACCGTCGTTAATAAGGCGCGCGCGTGTGTGTGTGTGTGTGTGTGTGTGTGTGTGTGTGTGTGTGTGTGTGTGTGTGTGTGTGCTCTTCACAGAACTGCAGTGATCAACGGAATGACCGATTATCGCGTATTTCAGGTTGCATGTCATCGATACATAGTAACTACGTCAACATTTCTACAAACTGGGTGGGAGCGCGGGCGCGCGCGCGAGAGAGAGAGAGAGAGAGAGAGAGAGAGAGAGAGAGAGAGAGAGAGAGAGAGAGAGAGGGGGGGGGGGGGGGGGGGCAGGGCGCAAGGCATTTTCAGAGACGGAAACTACATCCTAGATGGCGTGACCAGCGGGTCAAGCCTGCTGCAGTTTGCTGTTTTACGAGTCTGTAATACTGGCACAGGTGCCTCAAATATAGTACTATCTGCAGGCAAATCATGGAAGGAAAGATCACGTTCTGTGTACTGAAGAAAACAGTTGGCTACAGATTTCAAGGCTTTGTTTCAGTGATGACTTTATACGTTACAAATAATGGTCAATGAACCAAATAGTTTCACACTTCACACCGAGCTCAAAGCAGTGTGAGATAATGGAACTTGAAAACTACGAATGAAGCACGATACGATTATCGAAAATAGTGCGAGGTTTCAACGAAACTTTACGAACAAAATCTACAGCAAAATGAATAGCGAGGAACAGACCGGCACTGTCAGTAGGCAGACATGTTTTTCTCTTTACAGGTGTTCTGCTTACTCTACCTCGGGTATGGGAGAGGACGGATTAGGTATGTCATTTTTAGTGTAGATACAGCAGATTCGCATATGAAAGCTACCACTTTATATTTTCTGATCTTGCGCACCTGTGTAACGTGAAAGCATTCAACTTGACGGTGAGTTAGACAACGCGTCTTCAGCCAGTGATCTAATATCGCCATTGCAACATGTTTTCTTTTTCAAGTCCTATTATAATAAGGCGAGAATATCTTATTTAAGATGTATAGTTTTACACCCGTTTAGTATGGTACTGCGGAAATTATACTTCAAAAGCTGCGAAGTACAATTTTAGGACAGATTATGCAGCGCTACATTCAATTCCAGAGAAAATCTTTTGTATGGAGAAAAGGAAATTACGATGTTCAGTTGTTCTCGATAAACCACAGAACAATATCCGAACAATCAAATTGCGACGATGGCTGTCTCGTGAATTTGTGGAGCAAAGGACGTTTCACCCACACCATACCCACAAAAAAATCAATACATAGAAGTTATGGTCTATAACTGTATGTGAAAGCATCGCTGTAGACACACAAGCATTGGAGTATTTCTTCGAGGTCACAACCAGTTATGTCAGCCACGTCATTCTTGTGAAAAACTGAAGCATTCGCGAATACGGAAGTTAGTTTAGAACGCCGCACATGTTTGTTACATATTAGTCTGCTAGTGGTTTTATACTTTTGCTATCCATCTTTGATCCAGCGTACCCAGTCATTCCAAAAAGAATTCTGAACACATTGAAACTTCGCATTTTTTAAGAGAAAGTATTATTAGGAGCGAAAAAAATACTATGATAGGACTGAGATCGAATTCCAAACCTTTGGCATTTCATCGTTAATACCAAACCAGAGCTTGTACAGAGTGAACCCAAGTTTCTACAGAATCTCTGACGTCTTTCGGAGATATTTTAGCATACGACATTAGTGGTCCCAGCCGCTCGTTAAACAGTAGTTGCATTTCATTCAGTTTCTTACCCCCTTTATCTCTGCATCTGGATTGCACTGAAAATATCTCGGCAAGTTAAGATTTCGACGGTATGCGCTGCGTCTTGTATGGAAACAAACTTATTCCACTCACGCTTCTTGCTATGAATAGTAATCGTCACTCTGCTCTTCGCCATCAAACTCGCATTCAGTGCTGCTCTTTTCTGTCCCGGGTTTGTACTTCTAGCAATGTTCTTACGTTAACTGTGATACACGACAGTGTGTATAGGTTTATTAACGAAGTTTTGGCCGATATACACCTCGTGTTTGGTTTCACTGCCGAATAAAATGGAAGATCGGCACAACGACGCTAGAGACGGCAAACATTGCAGTATTTTTGCATTTGTCATGGGTTGTTACATTAGTATATTTTGTGTTGTGCGTTTTGGTGATTGTATATTACAGCCTTTTTCTCCGAAAAACGCAGAGTAACCAACCAAATAAATATTTATACTCTATTTCGAGCCACATGAGGCCACACGTTCCTTAAAATAAAATACTCAAACATCCCTCATACAGTATTCTGTCGGAAGAGTTTTGTCAGTCGTGGTATATACAGAAAACTATAGCATAATGCCAAATTTATTACACTAGCTTGCGGGTCGTGGTTTTTCTCCCGGGAACAAGAAAGTAAGGACGCCTGTTTTCGTCGGAACTGATATGAAGTACTGGTGTGTTTTACGTGTCCATCCGGTGATTATTCTATGAATGCAAGCAGCTAAGCCTTCGTGTGGACAGCTGCCTCTGCCAGCACTCAGCAGGATGCCGAATGCTTCCCCCACCACAGTAGCTCCATCCCACGTCCACGTCCGCTCTTACCTGCGCCCACGCAGTGTCCCGCCGTATTCTCCGAATTGGCGTGGCGGACTAGATGTAGCCTGGCGGGACTTAGTCTGTAGCTCGTGTCCAATAATAATGCGCTTTTGCAGCATTATCAATATACTCTTATTAAAGAGCTCTTTCTTCAGTCACCAGCATTTTGTTTCTATACAGTGTGCCGAAACCCGTATCTGCTTTCGGTGTTAAGACGGCATAAAAATTAATTTCAAAATTATTCGAGGTATGGATAGTTATAGAATGCAGAATTGGTATTTATTCTGGTGCTTTATTCAAGTTAACCTCCGTATCACGCTACAAGGGTATCACGTGTCATACCACACTTTAATGGCAGGTTATTTTGATACTATAGTAATGTGTTCTACGTTTAGTATCAGGACCAAATATGAAATTACTCTGGAATCCGCAAGGGTTGCTTCAAATCAAGCTTGCTCCGAAACTGCAAAAAATATTAAACCCCTGCAGAAATAGTGCATACCAAAGAAAAAATTTATAACATGCAGTACTTTTTCGATGCTGCGTGAGTGATACAAAAGTGGTTTTATTAAAATTGGTCTCCTGTGATCCCACTAATTTTAGATGAGAAACGGATGGGAAGTAACTAGCAATGAAGTTTCAGGCACCTGGACATTTATGACAGCGGGAAGAAATGAAGATAGTTGCACGCTTGACATCCATAGAGCGAAACTGTGAACTTTGTTAAGATATCTACTTTCTTAGTGCGATCTAGTACATGGACATGCAGCCTAAAATGTCAGATACTTACAACAATGTTATAACCACTAAATTTTGCCTGTTTTTTATCTTGAGACAGGAATAAAAATTAATCGCATTATTCACAGTTTCAAAGTCACGGCTGATACAGCAACTCGAAAAGCGTACTTTAGAAAGTGCGGTTGTGTCGCCTGATCAAAGCAGTCTCGACGTTTGTGAACGTCGTTGATTAGACATCCGCAGAGTTCATTTCCTTCTATCGTCAGCTAGCTCACTTCGATGAGGAGTAACTTGTTAATATTACGAAAGAGTTTTAAAATCGACCATTTACGTTCACCTCCTCTAAGAATGTGTCTTGTGAAACTGGTTTCGTTGACTAGATAAATAATTTGTCATGTGCGATAAAGTAAAACATGCAGTCTTAATTGTTTATGCTCAAAAAGATGATTCAAATGCCTCTGAGCACTATGGGACTTAACTTCTGAGGTCATCAGTCCCCTAGAACTTAAGCTAACTAACAACCTAAGGATCCACACATATCCATGCTCGAGGCAGGATTCGAACCAGCGACCGTAGCGGTCGCGCGGTTAAAGACTGTAGCGCCTAGAACCGCTCGGTCACACCGGCCGGTATAATTGTTTATGTCAGACTTCAGCCTAAGTAACAATATCTCAACATAATTATCAATAAGTGACTTTTTCCGTACAGACGCGAACATCCTCAGTTCTCTGTTTTGGACGAGTTCCGTTGCCTTTTGTCATACTCAGTATTTACTTTATTCCTTCGTAGCAGTACTGCTGATGGTCAAACTATACTCCACCTTTTTTCCTATTTGTGTGTGCCACATTTTATTTTCACAATCAGCAGGAATTTAGCACATACCACTATATCATCTTACACTTCTGAATTTTTTTTGTTCTTTGCGGTTAATTACTTTCATGAGACTCCTTGTGTGCACGTAGTTCGACTGCATCACGTAGCAGTTGGCAACTCAGATGGGTGTATCGTGGAGGATCGCTCAGGAAATTACTGAGATGACGGATTTTTTATGCACGAAAACATCTCTACTCTAGGTCTGACAATATTCCAATGCTTCTAAAGAGCCTTACTCAGGAGAAGAACCTCCACAAAATATGTATCAAATATCAAATACTCATCAGCAATATCGTCCGATTATGTGAATATGCAATTATATTCTAATCTAGTGGCTTATGCTTATTCTAGCACCTCTCACCAGCGCATAATAGCAACAAAATCTTAAAGTTGCATCTTAACGAAGAATTAACGTAGTGGCTAGATCGGCCCAATGTAGATGTAATGCACGTGGCGCAGCAGCTCTCCCTGTGGTTCTGTGTAGGAACACTGGGCACATAGTTATTCATCCAGTGCACACCCCCAACAGCAAAGAACCGGAACATGCTTGCGCCACTGACTTAATTTTAGGGACTGTCGGTGTAACATTTTTTGGTTGTGCTGATAGCTGATGAGTAAGCAAACCGGACGGATATTATCCTGTAGAAGGAAATGGTCAGACTTTATTCTATCAATATTTAAGTTTCGATTCCTCAAAATGCATGTCGTACTGAAGCCAAATCTGAAAGACCGATGTGCTACATCCCATTTCCATATTAATGCTTCTTCGTGTACTGTTTGCACGGGGACTGGAGCAGTCGCATATCGCGATTCAGGGAAATTCTGACACTGGTCATACCATAATTTCTCTCTCTCTAAACAATACGAGTACGTTGTTTAAACGGGCGGTTAGCGGTCTGTGCCCACCTCATATAAACCGCGTTGTGATAAGCACATATAAACCTCAAACTTATTAGCATAATATTGTACCACGAATCTGATCGCACCTAACAACCAGGTTCAGCTTTCAGTGATGCGAAATGTCAATGATACGTTGACTTTAAAAATAATTAGACAAAAATAATCTATCTTTAAGAACAAGGTAGGTTCACGTTTTATGTTCAGACAGATGAAGCGCTCACACATTTACAAGTTTTTCTTTGACGACTGTGGCTAAAAGAAATTCAATAATTGTTATGGATCAACACAATTTGGACAATATAAAAGGGAAGTTTTAAATGCAGATACTTATAAAGTAAATACAATGATTTACGTAGCAGTCTGTCAGCCACATTTGATTCAAAAAGGAAGTCACACACAGGTATTAAAATATCGTAGCTGATATGGCCCCAGAGATCGAAAAGAACGCAGAAGTATTCCTCTTAGATGCCTCACATCTAATATGGGGCAGACTACCGCACACACTTAAAAATAAATGGCTACCTGTTAGATAGTGGAACATCAAAACTTGTGCACCACGAGCACCACTAAACTGCTTGGTCCTCTACCTGGGAGAAGGGCCATGGGACAGAGCAGCAGTAGCTCCACAGGACACTTGTTCGAGTGAAAAGATCAGTTCCCCGCATTTGGCTTTCCCGTTTTATTATTTTTAGACAATGTAACGAAAGTTCCGCGTGTTACCTTGAACTAAAGATACCAGTGTGATTAGTAGAATGAATTATAATACTAGATAATTTATGTTATCTGTGGATTTGTAAATTCCACCAAACGTTATTTATCGCACTGTAGATATTCCTCGGGTAATTTAAATTTTTGTGTTTCAATAAAGGAAGGCATGCAGTACCCCTCTGCCTTAGCGTAGTGGGCTTTCGATATAATGCTCCACGAACAAGTCTGGCTTCCACACACTGATTCTTCCTACTATTCGCGATTATCTGGTTCAGCTCGCCGTACATGGTGCCTCGTTGTTTGTAGAAGCCTGCAAATGGTCAGTACGCATGCTCAACTTGCGGATGTTGATCAGCTGCACAAGCATAGATAACTGAAAAGTTAATAAAGCCTCACTAGCGAAATATACAATTGAAATGGCGGAAATTTATCGTAATAATACTAAACAATGTTTGCATCAAACTTCTAAGAGCGACAATGCACTTAAACATAGAATTGTTTTAGCAATGGGAAAACCGAAGGATCTGATGTTCGACTTGCTGTAATCTCGAACCTAATCAAATCCTTAACCTTCTGCTTTCCAGTTATTGGCACATCAAAAGAAATTTGTGGCTGGATTAAGTGTTTTGAGTCCAGTGAAAATATTACGAGTGTGTCGCTTGAATACTTGAATCTGCTCACTGGTAGAACGATGTACAGTTACAAAGTCGACAACGTGGTGAAGCACAGGCATTTTTAGTTAAAAGTACTGTCCTCCAGTTTTTAAGCGTCCTGTCGCTCCTACGTAGTCTTATCTTCGAACATCTGAACACAATGCTAAGTGCAGATGGGTATTGTCGGTGTTATTTCAGCTTTGTCGCACGCCAGTAGCCTGGGTCAGAGCGGCTATGTTTACATTAGGCAACGACCGGAAGACGAAAACCGAATTTCTGAAACAGTTTCTCGTTGTCCTGTTTACATGTTAAGCCCTGAAGCGGTTTTGAAAAAAGACCAGTCAAATATTGGTTTTCCAATCAGTATTTTTTTTTACACAAATGGCCTTTGGAAATCGGCTTTTCCGGTTTCCGATATAGTCACCACAATGGCTGTGTCTCTCTAACTAAACATCGGATGTAGATAACTTCTACTTTGTCATTGCACAAAGCTGACTCCGTCTAGACTACCCGAAAGTGTCTACAAAGAAGTCTTAACTTGACAACCAAACTTTTTCGCCTCCGGCAATGTTTACTTATCTGAAAAAATGCCGAGTACACCGTGGCGCGGAATCCACGTTTAACGGTAATCCCCTATAACTGACTCTAAGTTAGGTCAAAGTCCGAGGAAGGCAATGGAATACCACCTCCAACAGAATCGTGCCTAGTAAAGCACTTCGGTGATCCAGACAACCTTCAGATTGGTTACTTCCTACTTAAGTACACAAACCACCCTCGTATATCAGTATATTAGTGAAAACAGTATAAAAACCCTACAGTAGTTCTTAATACGCAGTTTCAAATTAAACTTTGTTGCAATGTCTTATTTTACTGTTTTTACCGCAAGACACCGCCTTCTCTAACTGATCGGATCCTAGCTCCTACCATTGCCACGAGCTATCAATCCAAACGCCAATTAATATGAACCTCCTCCCCCGCTCCGACATTATGTAGCGGTAATAAATTACACTGCTGTGCAAACTTACAGACGAACACTTTCGCATGTGTCACTGCCAAGTAACAAGGCTTGAAGAAACTTTGAGCACAACCAAAGTGCTACAATATAGTACAGAAGGTAACAAAAAATTGCGCAATGAGATTGACAAATCACGCTTTTATCCAAAGACAGTAATTAGACAGATGTCGCCGCAGTTGATTACGGTCCATTTGACATTACATAAGGCGGGATTTTGTTCTTAATAGGGTGTGTGACCGGCACGGGCAACAATGCACGCTCCCAATTGTGCTCCTACGCTGGCTACGTGGTTAGAAAAGCCGCCAGCATACGGCACGAGGCAGCTAACGTTGACGTGCGCCCGGACGGGATATACATCAGCGCCATCGGCACATGGAACGAGATGGTTAACGTGATTTTTCGCTCTCAGCGCTCTCCAGTGGCAGTTGTCGCTTTGACCCACAATACACATAGTTCGTTCACGAAAATGATCGTGCATACAACTCTTACGTTACCTCTATTTAAACACACAATTCCTCTTTACCACATGTTAGTCATGTTCTATCCTTGGTATATACAAAAAGAACTTCAATATCCAGGAATGTGTAATAAGACAAAAATGAAAAATCCCCTGACTAATATCAACTAAGTTCACCAAATGGGAAAAACAACTGACAATTTATACTTACATAGCATCAAATATTAATGAATTATTTCTATTAATACCATAGGTAAGTCCCACAACCCTTTAGACAATACAAGGGTGAAAAAACGTTTCTATACAGCAGGAAGCTATTATATTGAAACTCTCCTAGTGATCACATTTCAACCTGCAGTCTCCTAAAAGCTTTAATCCCAAAATAATACCAACTGACACATCCTACATGTGCGCGATGGCATTCCAATCAGAAGAACCGCCAGGCCAATGCATTCGGCGAATATCTTCTTACTCCAAAAGCTGCTGAACCTACACTGTTCGATTCGGGCGCCCATTATTATCCACAAAAATGACGTCAGGGCCGAATGCACCCCAGTGGTGGAGTAGGGTCACTATCGTTAACCAGTGAGTGTATGGTGTTCAAGATTTGGAAGGCAATGCGTCCATGCAACATTATACTTAACCACACCATAACACATGGGCCACTGTAGAACATAATAGTTTTGGTGATCAAGACGTTAGGGTAAGCGGAGCCAAAATGTTATATGGCCGTAGTGATCTCCTGCGATACACTCTGCAGTCAACGTTATTGTGCCACTGTACTCCTTTCCCATACCAGTCTTTTCACAAGTGCATTTGCCCTGACAATTTTTATGGGTGATAATGTGCGACCGCATCGAACAGAGCAGGTGGAGCAGCTCTTGGAATGGACTCGCCTGTCTGCTCCCCCGACTTAAATCCCATGGAGCACGTATGGGATGCGTTGGGGACACTTTCTGTAACACGTCCACATGCACGAACAAGCACTAAGCAGCTGTCGGCCGCAATGGAGAAGAGGTGGAACGCCCTACCACAAGAACCCATTACCAGCCTTGTGGCCAGAATGTCGTCTCGTTACGGAGCATGCACTGCGATCCGTGGTTACCACGCACCCTATTAAGAACTATGTCGCTCTTTCTGTAGTATCCAGGGGACCATCATAAATCACGAAGGCTTCTGAGTATTGTCTTTGAATAAAATTGTCATTTCTGTTAGTCCCATTGCTTATTTCTTTTAGTGACCTGTGCTGTACTGCAGCAGTCCAGATTTCATCGAGCTTGGCAGTGACATGCAAAAGTTACTTTCATCCTTATGTTTTCCGAACAAGTTTATATTCTCAAACCACCTCCTGAATTAGTCTGTTAGTCTTCCTGTAGTTCCTGAGATCTGATCGAATATAGAGACAGAAACCGCGGCGGGGGACTTTATAGTATATGTAGCTATTAAATATGGAAGATTCACCACGTGAGAAGGGAAATTACGACGCCCACCTGCCAAGATCGGTTATTGCCGTACTTGCAAGGATAAGGACCCGCTGAAACCGCGCGTTTATAATCCTTTAGAGCGCTTACAACTTACGTGTTGAGTGTACCTCACCGTGTCCTAGTATATTGTGTAAGCTGACTTACGTCAATTAATCAATTGAGATCCCCGGTCAAACACTAACTTCCCTTCAGAGAGATCTCGCACGTGGAGATCAGACACTGCAGTAGGGCACGAAGATGATCAGCTGCCCCGAAGCTGATCGGCAGCTAACCCACAGTGTGCGGCGAAGCACGGCGGCGGTCACGCATGGGGGAGCAGAGCCCGGGGCGACGCGTTCTGCTGGACGCGCCTTCCGGCTGCAGTATCTGTCGCTCTGCTAACCGGCGTCGCCCTCGGCGCTGCCAAAAGGAATTTATACCCACCCGCTGACTCGTCTCTGAATATCAAACTAGTTATTTAGGGAAAGCCTCGAAAACGAAAACTTGGACGGCCGGAAAGTGTATTGAACCATGCTCCTCGTGAATGTCGTCAGGTAGCTCCACTGGTTAGCATAGACAGCGTTTTGCATGGAAGAACAAAACTTAGATCCCAGTGTAAGGGGACGGTAGATCCGTCTTTGCCAGATTCACCTCTTACGCCAGTGCCGCAGATTCCGGCAGTAGTTGAAGTTGGATTTTTCTCTTCAAAAACAATCAGGCCTCAATCAAAAAGGTATATTAACCACAATTTCGAATATTAGCAACAATTTAACATATAGAAAGAATCTTTGTCGTGTATCTTTAGTATTTTTAATTACTACATTTACGCTGCTCCCGATGACATTCCTTGGACTACTTAACTTTTCTAAATACCACACATGTAGGTTTAGCCACTTTGGCTGAACGGAACGGAGCAAAACTTTGCAGTATTCGATTAAAACACTAAAGCGACGCTTCAGAGCTATCAGACGAATGACGAATGCTTGAAACCCGAAATAGGTATGTTTACCGGATACCTATCTGTTTGGAAAGTTTTGGGGGATGGAGAGTGACGCGTCTGCAAACGAGACCACACACACCATCTTATTTAGCAGCGTACTTTGTGATCAAACCTAACCGATAGATTTTAGCGTTGTACGTGTAGTAAGAGTTGTAGCGACTTAATCGATGCGAAGAGTTACGGGGATATTCAGGGGACTTTTCCGGGATTCACTCGAAGAAACTCAACTCTGACGCTACTGTATAAGTTTGGGGGAAACTAATATCGCATACGTCAGCGCCATACTGATTCTTCCCTTTCCCCTTCCGAGAACAGGAAGGAAGCGACATTACCACTACTATCCACAGTATACAGTGGCTTGCGGGGAAAACAAGGTGTAGGGGCAGGCTTCGCCGCGGCGTGTCTGTGCTATTCTTGCATTGCCAGCGGGAGAGCATCCGAGTTTGAAGAGTGGGCGGTAGCAGATGTGCCCTTCGGGCGGGTATGTCTTGTAGCAAGATAGGTCGTCTGGTCGTTAGAGACCGAACAGTAGCTCTGTTTTGCTAAGGAGGATTTTCATATGAGGTGATTGTGGAAGCCTAAAGTGACTGAGGACACCATGGATCAATCAGAATTGTCTGAGGGAGTTCTGAACTTCGTTTCTGTGGACTATCGAGAAAGACACGAAAAAAGTTATTTGGATTTTAGTTCTAATTCGCAACGTAGTTTTTTTGCCGAAAGGATCCAAATAGCAGTAGAAATTTGTTCCGGAAGCATTGTCTAAAGTAATGTGAACCGAAATTTGCTGCTATGCTTCGGGTCTAAATATTTACTGTGGCTCCTACATGAAAGAAAATTTCCCTCAAGCGAAGGTTGGTTTGGGCATTAAAAAATTTTAAAATGTTGAAGTCTATCACCTTTAGAAAGTTGCAGAACGATACCTTTTACCGTTTCGTGTTTCAATCGTCGCTTCAGCGAGAGCAGGAAATGGTAACTCAACAGTTGCGTGCTGTGTAGAGCAGCCGATCGGAAGTTGGGACAAAGCGCGAAGGAAGGAAAGGTCTGGCTCGTGCTGTGCAGCAGTCAAACCGGCTAAGGCTACTGTCGCAGCGCTCGAAGCTATAAATGAAAGGCTGTTGCGAAATCATAGCAGTGGAGACAGTTTTTATCAATGATGCTTTGACCGTCCTTTGAGAACTTTCGAAATATTGGACGCAAAATGTATTTTTGGCGCGAGTCCGCCCGAACATCTAACAATACGAAATCAATGTGATTCTTACAAATAGCAAAACAAATGCGACACTACTGAGAAGGCTGCTTCATGTCCACGAATTTTTTGTCGTCTTGGAATGATAAAATTCGAGTTTTAGAGGCGCACGTGACTAGCGCACGACAGCGTCAGGTGTTGAGTGTCCCTCATTGCTACTGATCACACGGGTGACTGAGGACAACGCGTCTTATGCTTCGTTCACCAAATACCAAAAAGACAAAAAGTAATATTTAAATGTCAGATTAACCGTGCCACTGTCTACACTTTTTTAGTGCAGCGGATAACGGAACTGTCAAAGACTAGCATTTCTAACTAATCACGTCAGTGTTTTACGATAGTGTACTTTACCAGTGCAAATGACTAGCGCTTTAACAAAGTGACAGAAATCGACAAGTTACCTATGCAACAGCCTTAAATAACCTCTCACGCAATATTAGTACATGCAGTTTTCCTCAGATGTTAACGGCATGTCGCAAACCAGCCTTGTTATCGTCACTGGTCCATTTTCACGGCATATTTCTGTCATCACACGAAGGTTACCTCACCGGTCCTGACTGCGTTCTGTTGACGCGAGACGGCCGGCTCCGCGCGGCACCAACAATCTTAATTGGGAGAGAGGTTCGGAGGCCTAGAGCCGCATATGGACACTAATTTGCATTTTCTGATATTTACTTTAAGTACTTTTACAGTTCCACGTGGAACCTGTAAGTGGAACAAGCCAATTCGTGAAGTTGGCACGGGCTAACTAAATTAATTGCAAAGATACGCATGCAGAGGTGCAGTTTTATATGCAGTCTACATTAAAATGTCAAGTAATTGTTTCCATTTGTAATAGCAACAATTCCACACGTGGCCTTTATTTTCATCTGTCCGTTTTATTTTGCATTCCTAATTTAGAAACATCGCAGACAAGTCATTTGTTTACAAACAATTGCTCAGTAAATTCCGTTATGTTCATTAACTCCCTTGGTTTACCTGTACAGGCGGCCGACGCATTATTGTAAACAATCTTTAGCTTAAGACGCGCCGTGTTTATCTTCTAGTACGAAAACTCGAGATGTCTTTATTTTTTGTCGGGAGAAGGGGCTGAAGAGAGTATCCTGGCCTCGTGTCTCTTTTCGTGAAGCGAAGGCAAGGTGCCAATTAAAAAGTCAACGAGCTAAACGTCATCGCAACAATCGGTCCCGGGTCTCCTCGACAGTCTACGTGTGAATGCTTTTAAGCTTGTGTCAACGCAGGACACTACGCAGAAAATGCGAGCGAAAGCGTTTGTACCTGAGCAGGCGATAGCGAAGACGGCTCGCATGGCAGCGGCGTGCAGTGGAGAGCGGGAGAGAGAGTTGGCGTGCATGCGGCGACGTGGTCGTGGCCAAACTGTTCGCGCGCGCTTCGGCCAACCACGGCCAGCGACGCAAGCGCTGCCCCACCGCGGCTGCGGCCGCTGCCGCAACTACGCATCACGCCACCTTCTTACACAACGGCCGTGCTGCCGTGTTTACACGTCGCTTAGCGCCACCGACCAATCACACGGCCGTGATACCGCCTCTCTTGTTTCCGTTTTCGGCTCCGCTACCTTTCGTTTTTCTGTCTCGCTATCTACTGGAACTGCACAGAGTGACAGCACGAGATGATGCTGCAGATAAGGTGTATCGCAGGAGCACACTCGATTTCAGTAGTAATACTGTGCAATCTGCGTCACGTTTCCATCAAAATGGTGAATGTGATGGTTAACATCTTAGTTCATGAAGAGACAGCGTTCAAAAACATAACCTACAAGTGTCACAACTTTTAGGTAAGGTCACTGTTACACTTTTCCGCGATAGTCATATGTTGCTCTACTGTCTTAAGATCTCCCCTAACTGCGTTTTCCTTGGTTTCTTTATTTATGTATGTTCGAAACATAACTCAAGGGTAATTGAGTATAATATTTCAAAAATGGCTCTGAGCACTATGGGGCTTAACATCTGTGGTCATCAGTCCCCTAGAACTTAGAACTACTTAAACCTAACAACCTAAGGACAGCACACAACACCCAGTCATCACGAGGCAGAGAAAATCCCTGACCCCGCCGGGAATCGAACCCGGGCGCGGGAAGCGAGCACGACCACGAGCTGCGGACCATAATATTTCGTTCTGCAATGTAGCCGAACTATATGACTAGGGTAATAGCATTGCTCACGAAACGCAAGGTTCAGGGTTCGAGTCCCGTCGGGAGCACAATTTTAATCTGAGGGTATAATTTCAAAACAGCGCACATTCAGCTACAGAGTGAAACATTCATTCATTAGAAAGCAAAAATAGTTCAAATGGCTATGAGCACTATGGGACTTAACTTCTGAGGTCATCAGTCCCCTACAACCTATAACTTCTGAGGTCATCAGTCCCCTACAACCTATAACTACATAAACCTAACTAACCTAAGGACATCACACACAACCATGCCCAAGGCAGGATTCGAACCAGCGACCGTAGCGGTCGCGCGGTTCCAGACTGTAGCGCCATTAGAAAGCAAATAAATAAACAAAATTAATATACATTTGGACCACAGCATGTGTGTGCAATTTGAAAAAGGTAATGACTAAGTAAATACGTTCGTTTTCATATACATGGTTGAAGAAAGAAAAAATTAAGAAAATCTATCTAAATTACCAAGTGAAGAACCAGTTACAAATTGCCTATCTAACGGCTTCGAGGTGCAATATAACTTTGATTTTCAATATTTCACTTAGTTACTGACCGAATTTAAAATACTGCTGTATTTAAAGGTTATAATCTTATGTTAAAGGGGTAACACAATAAGGTAAGTATTACAGTTACAAACAGTGTGTTTGTTTTGAAGCCGTGTAACAGACGGCGCGAACTTCATTCTTCCAGTATTTGAAGACGAGAGCACTTTGTGACTCCCAACAAACTTTAAGCATAATATCAAACCTCTTCTACCGAGCGAGGCGGCGCAGTTGTTAGCACAGACTCGCATTCGGGAGGACGACGGTTCAAGCCCGCGTCCTACCATCCTGATTTAGGTTTTCCGTGATTTCCGTAAATCGCTTCAGGCAAAAGCCAGGTGGTTTCTGTGAAAGGAGGCGGCCTACTTTCTTCCCCATCCTTTCCTAATCCGGTGGGACCGATGATCTCTCTGTTTGGTCCCCTCCCTTGCACCTGTTTTATGCATGGGATTTCAATTCTCTAAAGAATCGGAGATTTACTCATAGATGCGGAACGGACCACTAGCAAAACATATCTTCCGTTCGGCTACTAAATAACTGGTTACGGATGTGTTTAGGAAAAAGGCGTTTAAAAATTAACATAAAATGCTTCATCCTACACGTTTTTCTGCAAAAAGAACGAACAGTCTGCAACGTCCTAGTTTGTCAACATCTTACGATAATGTGTAAATCGCAGTTTTATGTCTCCACGAAAATTCTAAATGGTAACATGACCCACTATCATTATAAACAAATAAGCAGCACGCAGGAAAGGTGAAGAAACACGTACAAACGCGCCGCCCCTGTATGTTTGCAGGAGATATTTATTTATTCATTCATTTTCAGGCTCACCAAGCGAGATGTAGCAGCTAAGAAACTAGAGTGGTATTCCTCCGACCATCCTCGTTGGGTGTTTCGTGAGGTCAGGTCAGTTCAGGGATTGTTCCTACAACAATGTCACCGCTGAATCTGTTTAGTGTATTCATCTCTTGGTCTCCCTCTACGATTTTTACTCTCCACGCTGCCCTCCAATACCAAACTGGCAATCTCTTGATGTCTCAGAATATGCCCTACCAACCGATCCCTTCTTCTAGTCAAGTTGTGCCACAAATTTCTCTTCTCTCCAATTCTGTTCAGTGCCTCCTCATTAGTTATGTGATCTACCCATCTAATCTTCAGCATTCTTCTGTAGCGCCACATTGCGAAAGCTTCTATTTTCTTCTTGTCCAAACTATTTATCGTCCATGTTTCACTTCCATACATGGCTACACTCCATACAAATACTTTCAGAAACAACTTCCTGACATATATACTCGATTTTAACAAATTTCTCTTCTTCAGAAACGCTTTCCTTGCCATTGCCAGTCTACATTTTATATCCTCTCTAATTCGACCACCATCAGTTATTTTACTCCCAAATAGCAAAACTCATTTACTACCTTAAGCGTCTCATTTCCTAATGTAATTCCCTCAGCATCACCCAATTGAATTCGACTATATTCCATTATCCTCGTTTTGCTTTTGTTGATGTTCATCTTATATCCTCCTTTCAAGACACTGTCCATTCCGTTCAGATGCTCTTCCAAGTCCTTAGCTGTCTCTGACAAAGTTACAATATCATCGGCGAACCTCAAAGTTTTTATTTCTTCTCCGTGGATTTTAATTCGTACTCCGAAATTTTCTTTTGTTTCCTTTACTGCTTGCTCAATATACAGATTGAATAACATCGGGGATAGGCTGCAACCCTGTTTCACTCCCTTCCCTTTCATGCCCCTCGACTCTTATAACTGCCATCTGGTTTCTGTACAAATTGTAAATAGCTTTTCGGTCTCTGTATTTTACCCCTGCCACCTTCAGAATTTGAAAGAAAGTATTCCAGTCAACGGAACGCAAATGCTAAGTTCAGAGGAAGTCGCATAATCAAGCTAGCCACTAGGATGTAGTCAGCAGATTGTTACTCAGTGTGCCGTTTGTGGAACTGACTCTCCCTCATTAAAGAAGGCAATCGGCATTCGTAATTCGTGGAACAATAAAAATTCTGAATTCGCGATTGAGAAACCATTGAATAGGAATATCGGTTGAAGTGCTGATAAGGTTTCTCGCACCTCCCAAAAATCACTTACGCAAATGTCTGGATGGACAGCCGTCACTTCTTTCCTTCATCCTCGCGACAAGTGAAATAACTGCAACGTTTGAACTGAAGTAAACCTCTGTTGTATGACACGGTGGAAATGGTGTAATTGATTCTGGCTCTTTTAGTTCGTGGAACATGTGAAATATCGAGTGACGAACAATACTTAGTCATTTCGGGCAAAACGCCCATCTTCCGGCTGTAATATACATTTCTCGTGTAAATTACAGCAGTTGCTCTTGCTGAAAGATTGTCATATTCTGCTTATGCCTGTGAAAGTTTTTGTGCTGCAATTAAAATTTCGGCTTTACTGCGAGGGTCACTCCAAAAGAAATGTACACTATTTTTGTAAAAATACGGTTTTCATTGTGCATGTGTGAAAGTTTTACAGACTTAGTTCAACCTGTTCCCGTGAGTGGCGCCATCGCAGCATTTCTTCAAGATGGCTCCTACACGTGACGTTCGTCAGAAGCAACATGCTGTCATAGAATTCCTGTGCTGTGAAAACGAGACAGTGGGAAATATCCACAAGAGGTAGAAAAAGGTGTATGGAGATCCTGCTGTCGATCGCAGTACAGTTAGTCGGTGGGCAAGCAGATTACGTGATGAAAGTGGGCACGGCAACTCAAAGCCACACCTTCTGCTGGAAAAGTTATGGCTACGGTGTTTTTCGATTCCGAAGGACTCTCGCTTGTGGACATCATGCCTAGTGGAACCACCATAAATTCTGATGCATATGTGACGACACTGAAGAAACTTCTCGCTCGACTGAGTTGTGCCCGACCACATCAGCAAAAGCAGGATATTTTGCTGTTGCACAACAATGCACAACCACATGTGAGCCAAAAAACCGTGGAAGCGATCACAAAACTCGGATGGACAACACTGAAACACCCGCCTTACACTCCTGACTTGGCTCCGTGTGACTATCATCTCTTTGGGAACTGAAAGACTCTCTTCGTGGAACAAGGTTTGAAGATGATGACTCCCTTGTGCACGCTGCCGAACAGTGGCTCCAACAGATTGGTCCAGAATTTTACCGTGCGGGTATACAGGCTCTGGTTCCAAGATGGCGTAAGGCAGTTGAGAGGGATGGAAATTATGTGGAGAAATGAAAATATTGTTCCTAGCTATGTAAGAGGGTCACTCCAAAAGAAATTCACACTATTTTTTTTTAATTCATCTTTTATTCTACATGCCGGCCGTTGTGGCCGTGCGGTTCTAGGCGCTTCAGTCTGGAAACGCGTGGTCGCTACGGTCGCAGGTTCGAATCCTGCCTCGGGCATCGATGTGTGTGATGTCCTTAGGTTAGTTAGGTTTACGTAGTTCTAAGTTCTAGGGGACTGATGACCTCAGATGTCGATGCCCGAGACAGGATTCGAACCTGCGACTGTAGCGACCACGCGGTTCCAGACTGAAGCGCCTAGAACCGCACGGCCACACCGGCTAGCATGTAGAATAAAAGATGAATTTAAAAAAAAATAGTGTGCATTTCTTTTGGAGTGAGCCTCGTACATAGCTAGGAATAAAAGATTCGTACAGTGTCACGACACAGGTACATGGTGTTTTACAATTTCCGTAGGGTGTAAAAAAAGTTTGAAGATCGGATCCCGCTTCACGGTCGGCACACTGCTATGTGTAACTTATTCGTGACATGGGCAATGTTTCGAGTACTTATCATGGGGTTCTCTTCTACATGACGAAGGACGTCCTCTTCAAAGGAGAGCGTGCGGCGTGTCCGTGGTACAACGTTCACATTAATGTGACCACCGCCCAAGTTCAGCCTCAACGTGCAGTAACCACTCACAGACGGCAGGCGGCAGCACTGGCAGTGGAGGCTATATAAAGTGTAAATGATGACTAACTGACAACCTCAGGTGCCGACAGGTGTTCTTGATATATCTCGATGTGGACAGTTGGGAATGTGAGTCTGACGGGAAGCGTGCAAGGGATAAGTCCCTGCAGTCGCGCTATTCGTGTGTGTCCTCGGTGGCTCAGGTGGTTAGCCGGCAGGGTAGCTCAGCGTGTTCGGTCAGAGGGTTAGCAGGCCTCTGTAATTAAAAAAACTGAGCTAATCGATCAACAACGAACTTAAAGTGATGTCTTACGACGTCCGTCCCGAGCAGATGCAACGAACAAAAGCGAACAAAAAGAGATTTAAAAAAAAGGTGGATAGATCGTTTGCCATGTAAGCAGGAGATCCCGGGTTCGAGTCCCGGTAGGGGCACACATTTTCAGCTGTCCACATCGAGGTATATCAACACCACCATCATTTATTCCAGGGAAAAGCTGCACGGTCATCAGCAGTAACTGTTTTTTCGATCGCTCCATTTATGCGTTACGACAACGACTGCACTGTTTTGCGTGTCCCCCGACACACTATGTATATAGATATATATAGGGTGTTTCAGAAATGACTGGTATATTTGAAACGGCAATAAAAACTAAACGAGCAGAGATAGAAATACAACGTTTGTTGCAATATGCTTGGGACAACAGTACATTTTCAGGCGGACAAACTTTCGAAATTACAGTAGTTACAATTTTCAACAACAGATGGCGCTGCAAGTGATGTGAAAGATATAGAAGACAACGCAGTCTGTGGGTGCGCCATTCTGTACGTCGTCTTTCTGCTGTAAGCGTGTGCTGTTCACAACGTGCAAGTGTGCTGTGGACAACATGGTTTATTCCTTAGAACAGAGGATTTTTCTGGTGTTGGAATTCCACCGCCTAGAACACAGTGTTGTTGCAACAAGGCGAAGTTTTCAACGGAGGTTTAATGTAACCAAAGGACCGAAAAGCGATACAATAAAGGATCTGTTTGAAAAATTTCAATGGACTGGGAACGTGACGGATGAACGTGCTGTAAAGGTAGGGCTACCGCGTACGGCAACCACAGAGGGCAATGCGCAGCTAGTGCAGCAGGTGATCCAACAGAGGCCTCTGGTTTCCGTTCGCCGTGTTGCAGCTGCAGTCTAAATGACGCCAACGTCCACATATCGTCTCATGCGCCAGAGTTTACACCTCTATCCATACAAAATTCAAACGCGGCAACCCCTCAGCGCCGCTACCATTGCTGCATGAGAGACATTCGCTAACGATATAGTGCACAGGATTGATGACGGCGATATGCATGTGGGCAGCATTCGGTTTACTGACGAAGCTTATTTTTACCTGGATGGCTTCGTCAATAAACAGAACTGGCGCATATGGGGAACCGAAAAGCCCCATGTTGCAGTCCCATCGTCCCTGCATCCTCAAAAAGTACTGGTCTGGGCCGCCATTTCTTCCAAAGGAATCATTGGCCCATTTTTCAGATCCGAAACGATTACTGCATCACGCTATCTGGACATTCTTCGTGAATTTGTGGCGGTACAAACTGCCTTAGACGACACTGCGAACACCTCGTGGTTTATGCAAGATGGTGCCCGGCCACATCGCACGGCCGACGTCTTTAATTTCCTGAATGAATATTTCGATGATCGTGTAATTGCTTTGGGCTATCCGAAACATACAGGAGGCGGCGTGGATTGGCCTCCCTATTCGCCAGACATGAACCCCTGTGACTTCTTTCTGTGTGGACACTTGAAAGACCAGGTGTACCGCCAGAATCCAGAAACAATTGAACAGCTGAAGCAGTACATCTCATCTACATGTGAAGCCATCCCGCCAGACACGTTGTCAAAGGTTTCGGGTAATTTCATTCAGAGACTACGCCATATTATTGCTACGCATGGTGGATATGTGGAAAATATCGTACTATAGAGTTTCCCAGACCGCAGCGCCATCTGTTGTTGGCAGTTGTAACTACTGTAATTTCGAAAGTTTGTCTGCCTGAAAATGTACTGTTGTCCCAAGCATATTGCAACAAACGGTGTATTTCTATCGCTGCTCGTTTAGTTTGTATTGCCGTTTCAAATATACCGGTCATTTTTGAAACACCCTGTATATACTGTCTTCGTATATATATATATATATATATATATATATATATATATATCAGTGCAGTCGTTGTCGTAACGCATAAATGGAGGGATTTATCTGACGTCCAAAAGTACATGATCATTGGCTTTCGGGCCAAGGGTGGAGGCATTTCCGAAAGCGCTACGTTTGTAA
Source organism: Schistocerca gregaria (assembly GCF_023897955.1). Taxonomy (NCBI): domain Eukaryota; kingdom Metazoa; phylum Arthropoda; class Insecta; order Orthoptera; family Acrididae; genus Schistocerca; species Schistocerca gregaria. The sequence continues at coordinate 647,732,563 of NC_064931.1, read as the reverse complement.
ACTGTTTGCGCGCCGCCATGGCTGAAGTATCCCATGCACTGCAAAATTGCACTATCCAAAACCGGAGCTGAGGCAACTGTGATGCACCACAGGCCGTGGATGAAGGGTGAACGACGGCTGCAGATATATGTATGGGCGAATAGATGTGCAACTGTTTTGCAACTGACCGTCCAGATGGACCAAGGGGGCTACCAACAGTGTCTTCTTAACGATCGTTCAGAGAACGTTGCTGTTTACGGGCCTCGGCAACAGATGCCTGGTTCATGCACGAATGCTGACTACTGTTCGTCGGCGTCGAAGGTTGACATTTGCAGGCCAGTACGGCTACTGAGTGGCGACAGATTGTCGTTTCAGATGAATCGCGTTTTATGCTCCACGTGACAAGTGGCTGTTGGTGTGCACGGTGTGAAATATTTGAAAGCGAACACCCTGCAACTATCCTCTGAAGGGTACGGAACGGAGGAGGGAGCATTATGGTCTGGGGAATGTTTTCGTGACATTACCAGAGCGATCTCACCATTCTGGAAGGCACAATGCATCAACACGATTATGCGTCTACCATATCCCCCCCCCCCCCCCCCCCCCAAAAGCAACGGCCTTGCCGCAGTGGATACACCGGTGCCCGTCAGATCACCGAAGTTAGGCGCTGTCGGGAGTGGCCGGCATTTTGATGGGTGACCATCCGGGGCGCCCCCCGCTATTGTCATTTTTCGGGGTGCACTCGGCCTCGTGATGCCAATTGAGGAACTACTCGACCGAATAGCAGCGACTCCGGCCAAGGAAAACTATCATAACGGCCGGGAGAGCGGTGTGCATACCACACGCCCCTCCTATCCACATCCTCAGCTGAAGACGACACGGCGGTCGGATGGTCCCGATGGGCCTCTTGTGGTCTGAAGGCGGAGTGCTTTGTGTCCCCCTACGTGCAGTTTGTTTTTCCAGAGCACGATGACATCTACCAGTCTGACAAAGCAACGTGTCACAAAGCTCGCAGTGAACGTCCGTGTTCCGAGAAGCATCAAAATTAGTTTATCGTACCCCATGGCCACCAAACTCACCGACTTTAAGCCCAATCAAGAATCTGTGAGACCACTTCGATAGGTCTGTTCGTGCCAAGGATCCTCAACGTAGAGCAGCTGCACACGGACTTGGAGGCCACATGGTTCCACATCCCTGTCGGTATCTTCCAAAATCGCAGTGACTGTCTTTCTGCACGTCTCGCAATGGTCTGGTGGTTATTCAGGCATTTTACACGTGGTCACATAAATGTGATTGGACAGTATAGTTTAACGTAGCAGTTGGAAATGGAAATGCCGTGTGGCTAGGGCCTCCCGTCGGGTAGATCGTTCGCCGGGTGCAAGTCTTTCGAGGTGACGCCACTTCGGCGACTTGCGTGTCGATGGGGATGAAATGATGATGATAAGGACAACACAACACCCAGTCCCTGAGCGGAGAAAATCTCCGACCCAGCCGGGAATCGAACCCGGGCCGTTAGGCATGAAATTACGTCGCGCTGACCATTCAGCTACCAGGAGCGGACAACGCAGCAGTTGATGTAGTCGGACGAAAATGGTGTGTGATATCATAATTACGACAGGGCCTAACGACGGCACTTTCTGCTCAGTTTTAGTGCGTACCGTAAAGCGGAAGATTTGAAAATGATCGGATCTTCCGACTTATTTTATATCCAAACGGTACAGCTGTACATGCTTCCCTTACCAAAACTTTATTTACTATGTTCCCTCTACAACCCCAAATGTGAAACCCGGGGATAAGTTATGAGTAACTATATGTGAGCCACAACATGGTACCGATTATTTGTTATTAACAACGGTCTAACGCCGAATTTGCTAAAGCAGAGTAAAAACTCATATAGGCATAAGAGGAATACGTCATTCTTTAAACAGTTCACACAGGCTGTGGACCAATGTTACAAGAAGTTATGTTCCGCTTGCATTATGAGCAAACAAAGGTGTTTAATAGAAAGAAATGTAGTGCTGTTTTTGATTGGTTAACTCGCGAGGCAGGGAGGTGAGCCACATACGGATTCAGACCTTATGTCATTAGCCGAGAGGTCTAAGGCGCTGCAGTCATGTTCTGTGCGGCTGATCCCGGCGGAGGTTCGAGTCCTCCCTCGGGCTCGGATATGTGTGTTTGTTCTTAGGATAGTTTAGATTAAGTAGTGTGTAAGCTTAGGGACTGATGACCTTAGCAGTTAAGTCCCATAAGATTTCACACACATTTTGAACCTTATGCCAGGTTAACGACTAGTTCTCAGAAGATTTTCCTCAACTGTCAAACTATCTTGAGAAATGCCGAGCTTGTTCCTGCAGGGAGTTCCAAACCATTAGAGTGAGTAACAGACAATGGGGACAGTTGAAAATGTGTGCCCCGACTAGGACTCGAACCCGGGATCTCCTGCCTACGTGGCAAACGTTCTATCCACCTGAGCCACCGAGGACAGAGAGGATAGTGCGACTGCAGGGACGCCTCCCGTGAGATCCACAATGGATATAGTGCGGGGCATGAAGTTGGAAATGTGGGTCTCACGGGAGGCGTACCTGCAGTCACACTATCCTCTCTGTCCTCCGTGGTTCAGATGGATAGAGCGTCTGCCATGTAAATAGGAGATCCCCGGTTCGAGTCCCGGTTGGGGCACACATTTTCAACTGTCCCCGTTGATTTATATCAACGCCTGTATGCAGCTAGAGGTATTCATTTGATTGTAATTTCATTCTAACTAGCTGCATGGTCATGTCCGAAAGAACAGATACCATTTACACCTTACAGATTGCACATTTTTTAACAGCGGCGTAATTGCATCTTCACACTGTATTCTTCCAATTGAGCACCTTCTGGGAAAGCCAGCGTCACGAGGGACGAGGCAGCTAACGTTGACGTGCACGCAGACGGGATATCCAGTGCCTCAAGAGACAGCACCGTCGATACACGGGACGAGACAGTTACCGTGAATTTGCGCTCTCAGTGCTCTCCAGCGGCCGTTGTCGGCTTTATTTGGCTCGCAAATCGTTCCGTTTGTTCATGAAAATGGAGGTGAGAAAAATTCCCACGTTACCTCTATTGAAATCCACATTTCAGACCTTTTCCAGGTGCTAGTCATAAAATAAAAATTTAAATATCTGTAAACATGTAATAAGACAAAGAGGAAAGACATGTCCAGTTAGTAAGGACATCAGGTTATAAAAAGTCACAAAATCGAACGAACTCACTTCGGAGAGAGAGGGCACTTATTAACATAACATGACATCAAATATTACGTAAGTTATTTCTGCTAACATTATAAGAAAGTTCGACGGCCGTTTAGAAAATGCGAAGGCCAAGAAAAATGTTTGGACACAGCACGGCATGAGCTTTTCTAGGCTCGAACCGTACAATTCTGTTACGTGGCGCCTGTAGTAAGTACGCTACGCTGAACTTTTCCAGTGAACACGTGAGTTAGAATGCGAAACTAAAACTAAATACTAAAATTCTTTAATCACCAGTACGTCGTTTCCCATAATTTTACTCGTGGTACTGGAAATCATACCAATAACGACGCTTTATCGAGACACTCAATGTGCTGGTGCTCAGAATCAGCAAATATTCATAGGGTATAACGTATAACGTAAAACCCGTCGAATATGAGCTACTACTGAACGCAACAAATACAATATGGCGGCTCATATGTTGTGTTTGTGACTTAGGGAAAGTTCTTGCTTCTTGTTGGTTCTCCTTTAAGTGACACGTTGCCGAAATATTGTAGAACTTACTTGCGTTTCACGTGTAATGACTCCTCATCTTGGAATAGCAGGAAGTGAAGTTGTAAAACTCGTAGAGCGTCACGTCAACGCTAGCCAACTACTCCCGTGCGGATTAAGTTGGCGGATATTCTCCCTCACGATCCGTAGCATGTCGGCGACGAGATACTTGGCAAGGTGCCGTAGCTTCAGCAAGCCAGTATCCGCATATTATTATCGACGGTGATAAATTTCTTCCGTTACGATGATACCTGTTGCTCATCTTTCCTCTGTACAGGAGAGTTGGGTAATTGTGCGCACCGGCAAATCGAACGCTTTCAACATCTGAAGCTCGCCGTAAACATAACGACCTCCGACTACTGCCACGCTTTTCTGATTACTATAAGTAACATACAGCAATAAGAACACAAGTGAAATTTGAGTTGCGGAATGCGTCAGTGTGAGGTAAATAAAACAGGCCAGTTTCTTGTTATTACAGTAGGCAGAAGACAAAAAGTTAAGCTTGGTGTTATTACTGACTTATTTTTATCTGAATAAGATACTGAAGCCTGTAATTCATTCTACCATTGCATGGGTTTGCTTTCTAAATAGAACAGTTTAACATCCAGAATATGAACACCCCCGCACGGATAGCCGAGCGCGTTGAGGTGCCGCTTCCAGGATACGGAGAGGTGAGCGTGTCCCACATCAAACGACAAGGGCTGGTGAGACTGTGGCTTTCAGGTGGTTTCCCACAGCCAACTAGTTAAATACCGGGCTGGCATTCACGTCCCACCTCAGATTCACGCTACGAAAACATTTATGAAACGTTCTCATAGTTGATTATATATTTTCTGGAGACTTAGATAGATGAGGTCCTCTGATTACGTCTCAGGGGGAGTGGTTTCGCCAGGTAGAGCATCCACCCACCAAATGTCGCTATCAGTGCCTCACCTCATACAGCGGGTAGTCAGAAACCGTCTGAAAAGCTAGTAATGGTTTTTTAGGGTATTTTGTGCTGAGAAATAATCGTTAAGAAAAAAATTCGATACGTAGCGCCGTTTCCGAGCTGATTAGTCTTAAAGTTAGACAATCGGGCCGTTGCGCGCGTCAGAGACGGTGTTGCGAAACGCATTCTTCGTTTGGTTTCCTAAAACCGAACAAGAGAGCGATGTAAAAATTGGACACGGGACAGTAATGAGGATCGAATCCGAGGCAAATACAGAGCAACCTCGTACGCTGTCATCTACGCTTTGAGAATATCTGGCAGTAATTGTATCTGACGGGCCGATAGAATTTGCGCTCGCAACTGTCTGATTGTCTAATGTCAACACTATTTGACTCAGAAACGGATCAATGTATGGAATTTTTTTCTTAACAGTTACTTCTCTGCACATCCTATCCTGGAACACCCATAAAACCTTTTCAGACTGTTTCCGACCACCCTTTCTAAGGGGCAGTCAACTATTAATGTATTTATCTAACTGTGAGAGAAGACGGTTAACGCCTTCATGGAAAAATGTTTGCGTTTCCCTGCGGAACCACCATTGTACACAAGGGCGTGCCCACATATTGTTAAGGTTGTACTCAGCAGAAATTTCGCTGGGAAGGCCTTAACTTTCGATTCCTATCCCCCACCCCTGCGATTTCCATATTCTTGGAGCCCTGAAGAAAGACATTCTTCGCCGTCGATTTGCTTCGGACAAAAAAGGAAGTGCATACTTGAGTACAATCATAGTTCCGTAGGCAACCGCAAACAATTTTCTATGAAGACATTGACCGTCTTGTCTCACAGTGGGATAAATGTGTTAACAGTTATTGTGATTACTTTTGAAATACTAGACAGTTTACTTACTTTTTTCCCCATCTGTGTCATTTTTATTGACTGCCACTTATAACTGCCGATTCCGTAGAAAACAGGAACAAGTGAAAGGAGAAGAGGAAGAGGAAGAAGAGGAAGAAGAAGAATAAATACACGCAAAATATGACCGCTTTCGTATGTAATGACAGATTGGGGTAATTGTGCGCTGAAAGAGAACAGTTGAACACTCCCTTGAAAAAGAAGACGGGTGAAGCTGAAATGAAGAAGAAAGTAAGGATTGAAAATGAACTATAGACTGGTTTGAAGATGAAGAACGGAAAATTTGTACGTAGGTGCTCTAATAAGCAGCCACAATAGAAGAAAAACAAAACTCTAAGTAAGGAGAAAACACCGAAATCATCAGAGGTATCGGCTATGTCCAACATTTGTAATGATAACGATAACCAGCTTACTGGTGCTGTGAAATCACTACCTGAGAGGGGGCGCTCAATAAGTAATTCAACACATCTTTTTCCTCGGTCAATTTCTGTCGAAAAAAATTCCGAATTGGTTGCGTGACATCGTGGAATATTGCCGCTTTAGCCCCCACAGTTTCACGAAGTTCGTAAGTGGCAGCTCTATATGTAGCTTTCAAAATGACGTCTGTAACGGGGGTTCATTCCAAGCAGAGAGCTGTCACTAAGTTTCCTTTGACGGAAAACCAGGGCATTGCAAATATTCATAGGCGCTTGCAGTATTCTACGGAGACCTGGCAGTGAACAAAAGCACGGTGAGTCGTCGGGCGAAGCGTCTGTCATAGCAGTATCTCCCGCGTGCAGGCCGGACACACACAGCTGTGACCCCTTATATGATGGACTCTCTCTTTCGAGGTGATCGACAGATCACAATCAGACGCCTCGCTGTTCAGCTGGATTTCTCTGTTGGCAGTGCTGAGACATTCTTCCACCTGTTGGGGTACTCGAAGGTGTATCACCGTTGGGTTCCTCGGCGTCTAACAGAAGACCATAACTAGCAACGAAGGACCATCTGTGCGAAATGGCTTGAGCGTTACGAGGTTGAGCAGAACAATTTTTTGTCGAACATCGTCACATGCGATGAAACTTGGGTTCATCACTTCAAACCAGAAACAAAACGGCCGACTTCCTAGGTTTGGCCCAATGAAGGATACACTCCGCGGGAAGCAGTACGTGGAAGATGGAGAGGTTACCGATGCAGCAAGACGTTGGCTCCTTGGTCGACCACTGGGGTGGTACCTTGCCGGCATACAGGCGGAGGCGTGTTTATAGCGATAAGAAGTGCAGTAGTATCGAAGGAAATTGACGGAGATCCGAAATGGGAAATGATTTGGGTGAAGGTCACGGCTCAAGCAGGCTCAGACATGGTAATTGGATGTCTCTATAGGCCCCCTGGCTCAGCAGCTGTTGTGGCTGAGCACCTGAAGGATAATTTGGAAAACATTTCGAGTAGATTTCCCCACCATGTTATAGTTCTGGGTGGAGATTTTAATTTGCCGGATATAGACTGGGAGACTCAAACGTTCATAACGGGTGGCAGGAACAAAGAATCCAGTTAAATTTTTTTAAGTGCTTTATCTGAAAACTACTTTGAGAAGATAAACAGAGAACAGATTTGTGGCGACAACATATTAGACCTTCTGGTGACAAACAGACCCGAACTCTTTGAAACAGTTAACGCAGAACAGGAAATCAGCGACCATAAAGCGGTTACGTCATCGATGATTTCAGCCGTAAATAGAAATATTAAAAAGAGTAGGAAGATTTTTATGTTTAGCGAAAGTGACAAAAAGCAGATTTCAGAGTACCTGACGGCTCAACAGAAAAGCTTTGTCTCAAGTACAGATAGTGTTGAGGATCAGTGGACAAAGTTCAAAACCATCGTACAATATGCGTTAGATGAGTATGTGACAAGCAAGATCGTAAGAGATGGGAAAGAGCCACCGTGGTACATTAACCGAGTTAGAAAACTGCTGCGGAAGCAAAGGGAACTTCGCAGTAAACATAAACATAGCCAAAGCCTTGCAGACAAACAAAAACTACGCGAAGCGAAATGTAGTGTGAGGAGGGCTACGCGAGAGGCGTTCAATGAATTCGAAAGTAAAGTTCTATGTACTGACTTGGCAGAAAATCCTAAGAAATTTTGGTCCTATGTCAAAGCGGTAGGTGGGTCAAAACAAAATGTCCAGACACTCTGTGAAGAAAAAGGTACTTAAATAGAGGATGACAGACTAAAGGCCGAAATACTAAATGTCTTTTTCCAAAGTTGTTTCACAGAGGAAGACTGCACTGTAGTTCCTTCTCTAGATTGTCACACAGATGACAAAATGGTAAATATCGATATAGACGACAGAGGGATAGAGAAGCAATTAAAATCGCTCAAAAGAGGAAAGGCCACTGGACCTGATGGAATACCAGTTCGATTTTACACAGAGTACGCGAAGGAACTTGCCCCCTTTCTTGCACCGGTGTATCGTAGGACTCTAGAAGAGCGTAGCGCTCCAAAGGATTGGAAAAGGGCACAGGTCATCCCCGTTTTCAAGAAGGGACGTCGAACAGATGTGCAGAATTATAGACCTATATCTCTAACGTCGATCAGTTGTAGAATTTTGGAACACGTATTATGTTTGAGTATAATGACTTTTCTGGAGACTACAAATCTACTCTGTAGGAATCAGCATGGGTTTCGAAAAAGATGGTCATGTGAAAACGAGCTCGCGCTATTCGTCCACGAGACTCAGAGGGCCATAGACACGGGTTCACAGGCAGATGCCGTGTTTCTTGACTTCCGCAAGGCGTTCGATACAGTTCCCCACAGTCGTTTAATGAACAAAGTAAGAGCATATGGACTATCAGACCAATTGTGTGATTGGATTGAGGAGTTCCTAGGTAACAGAACGCAGCATGTCATTCTGAATGGAGAGAAGTCTTCCGCAGCAAGAGTGATTTCAGGTGTGCCGCAGGGGAGTGTCGTAGTACCGTTGCTATTCAGAATATACATAAATAACCTTGTGGACGACATCGGAAGTTCACTGAGGCTTTTGCGGATGATGCTGTGGTATATCGAGAGGTTGTAACACTGGAAAATTGTACTGAAATGCAGGAGGATCAGCGGCGAATTGACGCATGGTGCAGGGAATGGCAATCGAATCTCATTGTAGACATAGAAAGATAGATCCCTTATCATTTAGCTACAAAATAGCAGGTCAGCAACTGGAAGCACTTAATTCCATAAATTATCTGGGAGTACGCATTAGGAGTGATTTGATATGGAATGATCATATAAAGTTGATCGTCGGTAAAGCAGATGCCAGACTGAGATTCATTGGAAGAATCCTAAGGAAATGCAATCCTAAAACAAAGGAAGTAGGTTACAGTACACTTGTTCGCCCACTGCTTGAATACTGCTCAACAGTGTGGGATCCGTACCAGATAGGGTTGATAAAAGAGATAGAGAAGATCCCACGGAGGCAGCGCGCTTCGTTACAGGTTCATTTAGTAACCGCGAAAGCGTTACGGAGATGATAGATAAACTCCAGTGGAAGACTCTGCAGGAGAGACGCTCAGTAGCTCGGTACGGGCTTTTGTTAAAGTTTCGAGAACATACCTTCACCGAAGAGTCAAGCAATATATTGCTCCCTCCTACGTATATCTCGCGAAGAGACCATGAGGATACGATCAGACAGATTAGAGCCCACACAGAGGCATACCGACAATCCTCCTTTCCATGAATAATACGAGACTGGAATAGAAGGGAGAACCGATAGAGGTACTCAGGGTACCCTCCGCCACACACCGTCAGGTGACTTGCGGAGTGTAGACGTAGATGTAGGCTCTCCCAATTAGGTGACGTAAGGCCTTCTCTCTGAACGGAGATTTTGTTGAAAAATAGGGTCTTATAGCCAAAAGCGTGTGAAATATTATGGTATATTTGAATCGTGAATAAAACCACCCTGTTTTCATAAAAAGTGTGTTCAAATGGTTCAAATGGCTCTGAGCACTATGGGACTTGACACCTATGGTCATCAGTCCCCTAGAACTTAGAACTACTTAAACCTAACTAACCTAAGGACATCACACAACACCCAGTCATCGTACCTGGGTGAAGCCATGGGTTTTACGACGACACGATAAAGCATTAAACAAAACTTGTTACGCGAGCTTATAGTGGAGGACGTCAGGTCGCACATCAATTACTTAAGAATGGATGAGCATACATTTCTGTATGTGCTCAGTGAAGTGTATCCTCCTATCACAAAGCACAATGCTCACATAAGAACTGCTATATCTGTAGAAGATAGGCACACTGTGACACACCGATTCCTTGCTACAGGAGAGGGTTACATTAGTTTAGGTCAGGTCTCCAATCTATGTTTGTATTCGGGGTGCCTTACGTTGTAAAGCGCCTCATCAGCTTCATACATCTCTATTAATTTTGTAGTTGTCGGTACACACCACTTGAATTTATCGGCAGTGTTTATAAAAACACTACAGATAACAGAACGCTGCTGCGATGCTAGCGCTCCACGTGGTAACATGTCACATTGCAGTGAACAGAAGACAAGCAATTTCTTCGATCAAATCTACAGCGAGGCCCTAGCTTTGTTCAAATATTTGACGACATTTGACAAAGTTCCCTATTACACCATCAAATTTCTTTGTCAAAGATATTTGACAAAGGTATTGGACAAAGAAATTTGAATGTGTAATACCGGCCTAAGGAGATCACACACATCCATGCACGAGGCAGGTTTCGAACCTGCGACCGTAGCAGCTGCGCGGTTCCGAACTGACGCGCCTATAACCCCTCGGCCAGAACGGCATGCTAAAAAGTGTGTTGTGTTATTTACTGAACGCCCTCGTACATGAAGTTACGAACCTAATGAGTTACGTTGCGTCTAAGGAGAAAAGGGTGAAGACAGAGAATTGGGGTAAAGATGTGTTGAGTACGCTGCTTGGAAGTGATGCTGCATTTACCGGAGAAGACACGCCTTCGATGACAGTCCGCCCAGGAAATGAGCATTCTAAAAATTCTTGAAATGCGACAATGAAAGTGATTACACATTCCACGTTAGTGTTTAAATATACTCGAGTACTCTAATTTCCTAACAGAAGATGGCAGATACTTAATTTAAGTAGCGATTATTTTCACTTATGTAGGCTGTATTTAATATAAGCTTCTCTTCTAAAGTGTGCAGTCGTCCAATCACTGTGCAGAATTACCCTAGGGCGCGGAGAATCGTGCGGAACCGCATCTTTGTGATATTTGCCGTTAAACTTCATTGAACTTGTTTTTAAATTTAAGCTCATCTAGTACAGTAAAAGTAGAGAAATTACAGCAGATTTTTATGTTAGTCATTATGAAGAATAATTTTTGCTTAAGCACGAACTATTGCTCCACGTTTTCTTACATTATTTCGACGTTCCTAACGCTACACCGTACACGAAAGTTGCGAGTAATACCCAGTCTTCGACAACCAACCATGAACGGTTGACAATGGTAAACTACGTGGTGCATACATCAGAGTATATTGTTGTTTTTCTATGTATCACCATCAAGTGTCAGGTAGCTGTTAGTTGTGAAAAATAAGCATTTTTCAAACAAGCGCTTCACATGAAACCTCGTGCTTCCTGAAATGTTCTTTTCCGACCACTGGTTCTTTATTTCGAATTACTCAGTTTTGGGTCCTCTGTAACTTCAACAGTTTGGGCCACTGAACGTCTCGACTTCGGAAGCACATCACACTAACAGTTAAAACGCTACACACGCTGAGTACTATTACGTATGAGCTTCAGGAAGTAAGTTACACAGGTTGTCCCACGGTAAGACCATTGCGCAACAAGAGTGACGCATTGTCAGGAGAGACTACATTTTCCGACTTTCCTGCAAACACAGTTCTGCTGCAGTACGGATAACTGGTGCGTAACAGTGTGGGAGTGAGATGGTGCGGCAACTGGAAACGCACTCCGAAGCCGAAGTACACGAGACAGTACGATTTTTGAGGACAAAATTCCCATACACAAATTCGCAGGGCAATTTCTGGCCACTTACGAACCAAATACAATACTGCGTCCAGCCATAGTGAAATGGTGCCACCAACTTGATCGAGGCCACACAGGCGAAGTACAAAATAAATGATCAGCCTTTGGAAGCGGTAACATCAGTCAAGTATCTGGGTGTGACTATTCGAAATGATCTGAAATGGAATGACCAGATTACGCAAGTAACGGGTAAGGCGAACTCTAAATTGCGGTTTATTGGTAGAATCCTGAAGCGATGCAGTCCTTCAACAAAGGAAATAGCTTACAATACGTTATTTCGTCCAGTCTTAGAGTATTGTTCGTCTGTATGGGACCCTTACCAGTTGGGCCTGATTCAAGAGATTGAGAAGGTCCAAAGAAGAGCGGCAATATTCGTGACTGGCACATTTAGACATCGCGAAAGCGTTACAAATCTCATAGAAAGTTTGAAGTGGGACACACTTGCAGATAGACGACGCGCTAAACAGAAGGGGCTGCTCTCTAAATTCCGAAATCCACCGAGGATGTATAGCATATATTATTACTACCAACTTTCAAATCGCGTAGTGATCATTCAAAGATAAGGGAAATAAGAGCTCGTACTGAGGCGTTCAGACAGTCGTTTTTCCCTCGAGCGATCCGCGAGTGGAACAGAGGGGGAGGGGGGGGGGGGGAATATGACTTTGGCGCGAAATGTACCCTCCGCCACACACCGCTTGGTGGCTAGCGGAGTATATATTTAGATGTAGATGTAGATGCTGAAAGGGTAGGAGGACATCGACGTCGGCCGCGGACGACAGTGTCCAGGCAATTGGCAAGCTAAAAGAAAATCTCGAGGAAAAGAGATTTTCCAACGACGAGGACGTTCACACAGCAGTTCTCGAATGCCTCCGTCATCAAGGAATGGATTACTATCCTCTAGGAACTAAACGATTGGTAGCAAGCTCTGACAGCTGTTTCCATGGACTTCGCGACTATGTTGAAAAATAGGGTGAGATATCTGTGTCACTTTGCAGAGTGGTGCAGCACTCAACGAAAGTTACTTTATCTGTCATAATAATGTGTAATTAATTTTCCGAAGTCCCCTCGTATAATATTCGCAGACAGGCGGTGTAAACGACTTCTCGCTCCCGTTGTAGATAATGACGGTGACGCTGCAGTAATGACATTTGTCTACAGACTAGAATAAATGCTAGATCCGGTATGCAGGACTGCTTATCACGAGCGTCCACCGTAAGCGGGATTAAGTTGGAAAAGAGAGGAAATACATTGGCATCAATATGTAGTCTCCAATAAAAATATATGTCACCGTCTGCGGTTGGACTTGGGTTTGGAGCTGATCACAATTAAAATAATATATCGTTTTTTCGACTGAACTGATAAGGGGTTTCAGTTATTTATCATTATAATTCTAATACGTTGCGCCGTTTTCCATTCATCTTTTTCATTTTTGACTGATTTATTACTTTATCCTGTCAAGATTAGGGCTATCTTACATCTAATCAAGCACTTTACGTAACTTGCATAACTTGCATTACGTTCATTACGACAGAAACGTTTTAAGAGGTAATACATCTAATATAAAAGCCAGCATTTGGTAATAGCTACGACACAGAAAAGTGGATATTGCAGTAACAATAGAAGAAAAAATCGTAGTTGGTGTTTGTTCATGAAAAGTAGAACAAAGAGACAAATTACTGGTGGGTGATTTTTAATCTATTAGCGCTGGCATCAGTGAACATGGCAAAAAAGATGGGAGTTCCTTGAACTGGACATATGCTGGCTTCACCCTCATTGTAAATATTTGAAGCGTCGAAGTTTACTTTTTGTAGTTCACGTCCAAATTGTCGAAAAATGCAGAAAGGTTTTATTTGGTGGAACTCTTTGCACTGGCTCTTGAGATAAGCCCAGATGTTCTAAAACGATGAGTTGGCTACCTGTTTAAATAGCTCAGCAGCTATTTTTTGCCAGCAATGTGCTTATTTGGAGCAAACGGATGTTTAAGATTATTTCTGACAGTTAGCAGGTATGCTAAAATTCGAATTTCTCTCCACTGTACCCCATAATATCTATCATCAATTACCTCGCAGTACTGGTAAGGTTTTTTTTTTTCAAGATCACTTTCTAAGGTATATTTTTTACCAATCCGAGAACCCAGTTTTTCTTACAACTTTCCTGCCTTTACGTAGTCTGTTGTTGTTGTTGTGGTCTTCAGTCCTGAGACTGGTTTGATGCAGCTCTCCATGCTACTCTATCCTGTGCAAGCTTCTTGCTCTCCCAGTACCTACTGCAACCTACATCCTTCTGAATCTGCTTATTGTATTCATCTCTTGGTCTCCCTCTACAATTTTTACCCTCCACGCTGCCCTCCAATACTAAATTTGTGATCCCTTGATGCCTCAGAACATGTTCTACCAACCGATCCCTTCTTCTAGTCAACTTGTGCCACAAACTCCTCTTCTCCCCAATCCCATTCAGTACCTCCTCATTCGTTATGTGATCTACCCATCTAATCTTCAGCATTCTTCTGTAGCACCACATTGCGAAAGCTTCTATTATCTTCTTGTCCAAACTATTTATCGTCCATGTTTCACTTCCATACCTGGCTACACTCCATACATATACTTTCAGAAACGACTTCCTGACACTTAAATCTATACTCGATGTTAACAAATTTCTCTTCTTCAGAAACGCTTTACTTGCCATTGCCAGTCTACATTTTATATCCTCTCTACTTCGACCATCATCATTTTGCTCCCCAAATAGCAAAACTCCTTTACTCCTTTAAGTGTCTCATTTCCTAATCTAATTCCCTCAGCATCACCCGACTTAATTCGACTACATTCCATTACTCTCGTTTTGCTTTTGTTGATGTTCATCTTATATCCTCCTTTCAAGACACTGTCCATTCCGTTCAGCTGCTCTTCCAAGTCCTTAATTGTCTCTGACAGAATTACAATACATCGGCGAACCTCATGGTTTTTATTTCTTCTCCGTGGATTTTAATTCCTACTCCGAATTTTTCTTTTGTTTCCTTTACTGCTTGCTCAACATACACATTGAATAACATCGGGGAGAGGCTACAACCCTGTCTCACTCCCTTCCCAACCACTGCTTCCCTTTCATGTCCCTCGACTCTTGTAACTGCCATCTGGTTTCTGTACAAATTGTAAATAGCCTTTTGCGCCCTGTATTTTATTCCTGGTACCTTCAAAATTCGAAAGAGAGTATTCCAGCCAACATTGTCAAAAGCTTTCTCTAAGTCTACAAATGCTAGAAACGTAGGTTTGCCTTTTCTTAATCTAGCTTCTAAAATAAGTCGTAGGGTCAGTATTGCCTCACGTGTCCCCATATTTCTACGGTATCCAAACTGATATTCCCCAAGGTCGGCTTCTACCAGTTTTTCCATTTGTCTGTAAGGAATTTGCGTTAGTATTCTATAAATATACTCTAGAAGTATAGAATTCAGCATTTGAAATATTTCGCGCGTCTTTGAAAACCCCATTTCTATATTTATAATAGCTTGCACTGCCTTCGTCATATTTTCCTCTGTCCAACAGTTCATTTTCTTCCCAGGCACCCCCTGAAAAGAAATAAAAAGCGAAATCTTTAAATGGCACAATTTTCTTACGGTCTAAATTAGACACTCTAACAGTATCCGATATTAGGCACCTATAATACTTTGAAAATATGGCTGAACCACAGAAACATGTAATTAAGTATTTCATTTAAAAACTACTTGCAAGTTTCATTACATATCATACAGGCTGTCCAACAAAGCAGTTCCTGGTATCAGAATTATACATCTCGAAAACTAAGATCCACAGACGACAGCATATTGTGAAATCTGTAAGCATTTCACAAAGAAGTTATAAAGGAGTTCCGAAATACACTCATGTTCAGAATAAACAGACCACTTTGAACGACTAGAGATAGAACATTCTTATTGTTTGGATGGTTGATTTCGGGGAGGAGACTAAACGACGAGGTCATCGTTCCCATCGGGTTAGGGAAGGATAGGGAAGGAAGTAGGCCACGCGCTTTCAAAGGAACCATCCCGGCATTTGTCTGAAGCGATTTAGGCAAATCGCGGAAAACCTAAATCAGGATGGTCGGACGCGGTTTTGAACCGTCGTCCTCCCGAATGCGAGTCAAGCGTGCTAACCACTACGCCACCTCGCTCGCTATGTTCATATTTACAGGACATGTACATTAGAATGTTCTGCACAAATACACAATTGTTAAGGCCTCCGCGGCCGCTTGTTGACAAACTGCCTATTGGCTTCTGTCTCCTGTTCTTCGGCCGACGTTCGATTGATGATTTTACTGATGTTTCGACAGCACGAGTGGAT
The DNA here is from genome assembly GCF_023897955.1 of Schistocerca gregaria. NCBI lineage: Eukaryota > Metazoa > Arthropoda > Insecta > Orthoptera > Acrididae > Schistocerca > Schistocerca gregaria. The sequence goes on along the minus strand of NC_064931.1, from coordinate 647,716,617 downwards.
GGCACTGTCAAAGCTTCACCCTCCATTGCTGGTGATGAACTGGAGCCAAGCTCGCGGTCGCAGACTACATGTACCTGGTGCGCCAACGTCCGAGGGCTTCTCCGCGCTCATTTCCGGTGCGGTTCTGCTCTTGCTGCCTGCGGTGGTCGTTCACTGCAGCACGGGAATCCAGGATCCTTTTACCTTAAGATTTTCTTCTTTCTTGTTGAAGCTATTCCTGTGTTTTATATTTCTATAGTCTCCCTGAATAAGTGCGTTTGAGAGTGCTTGTCTACAGCCAGAACTTCCTTGTCGGCGAATTTTATTACGTGGTCAGTCTCACACAGTGGGTGCTCCGCCACGGCTGATTTCTCCACCTGCCCCAACCTGAAATGTCGCTTATGGTGTTTGATACTGGTGTCGATTGATCGTCCAGTCATTTCGACATTAACATTTCCGCATGTGCATAGTATGCGGTATATTCCGACATTGCAAGTGGATCCCTTTTCTCCTTTGCCGATCTAAGACACTCTTTGATCTTCTTCGTCGGTTTGAAAATCGTCTTTACGCCGTGTTTGCGCAATATACGGCCGATTCTGTCCGTCACTCTGGGTATGTGTGAGAGAAAGGCCGTACCCGGCATTTCTTTTTCTGATTTGTTGCTTCACCGAGTGTTTGGGTCTGTTTCACGTCTAATGCCTCTTTTCTGGCTCGGTTGGTGGTTTGATAAATTGTGCAGGTATCGGTCCGTGTGTGTCTGTTTTAGATACACGTTGTGTCCCAGGTTTTCGCCATCACCTTGTGACCAGCACATCTAGGAATGGTAGTTTCTTGCCCTTTTCTGCTTTCATGGTAAATTTTATGTTGGCATGGAGACTGTTCAAGTGTCATATGAAGTTACCGAGCTTTTCTTCACCATGGCTCCACACGACGAAAGTATCATCGACGTATCCGTACCACACCTTAGGTTTACAAGTCGCCAAGTCCAATGCATGTGCTTCGAAATGTTCCTTGAAGAAGTTGGCCCTACTCGACCAAGAGGACTACCCATGGCGACGCCTTCCAGCTGTTCGTAGAAATTTCCATTCCATGTGAAATGGCTCGTGGTGGGACGTGCATGAAATAGCTTTGTGATATCTTGCGGGAAAACAGAACCGATGTGCTCCAGAGAGTCACTGAATGGCACTTTCGTAAACAAAGAAACAATATCAGAGCTCACCAGGATGTCATTTGGTGCAAGTTTCAGCTTCTTTAGCTTCTCAATGAAATATACCGAGTCGTTTATGTATGTGTCAGTCTTCCCCACGTGCGGCTGGAGCAGAGAAGCCAGGTATTTTACAAATTTATCCGTCGGTGAGCCAGGAGCGCTAACAATCGGTCGTAGTGGAACGTTGTTCCTATGGATCTTAGGTAATCCATATAGGCGAGGTGGTAGAGCGACTGTGTTGCGCTGTTTCCTCTGTATGTCAGTCGGCAGAGAAGTCGCCTTGATTAACCGATTCGTGTTCCGTGTGATAATAGCTCTCGGGATGATACCGAAATGCCCTGCTTTTTGAAGAACACGAACTTCCTCTTCGGTCACTTGGCGTCCAGTGATATTGACCACTGTGCGTGACATGTCGGGAATTGCCTTGTCAGTCTTCTACCAGCATCTTTCAAACTTTTTCTTCTGCCGCTCAGTGCAGCGCTCGAGTTCGTTCTGCATGCTCCTGTGAGTGATGCTGTCGATCTTATCCCAGTCGTCTCGATGCATTATGCTACTTAGTTGATGGAAAATGTCCGAAATTTCCTCATCCGTTCTCGCCAAGTCTCTCTGTGTTGTAGAAAAGGACAAGAAAGCAACAAATCCGAAAAAGAAATGTAGGATACGGCCTTTCTGCCATTCATTCCCAGAGTGACGGACAGAATCGGCCGTATATTGTGCAACACGGAGTAAAGACGATTTTCAAACCGACGAAGAAGATCAAAGAGTGTCTTAGATCGGTAAAGGAAGAAAGGGATCCACTTGCAATGTCGGGAATATACCGCATACCATGCACTTGCGGAAAAGTTTATGACGGAATGACTGGACGATTAATCAACACCAGTATCAAAGAACATAAGCGACATTGTAGGCTAGGGCAGGTGAAGAAATCGGCCGTGGCGGAGCACTCACTGTGTGAGATCGACCACGTAATAAAATTCGCCGACAAGGAAGTTCTGGCTGTAGAGAAGCACTCTCAAACCCACTTATTCAGGGAGGCTATAGAAATACAAAGCAAGAGCAGAACCGCACCGGAAATGAGCGCGGAGAAGCCCTCGAACGTTGGTGCGCCAGACATGTAGTCTGCGGCCGCGAACTCGGCTCCAGTTCACCATCAGCAATGGAGGGTGAAGCTTTGACAGTGCCATCCACTCGTGCTGTGGAAATGTTGGAAAAATCATCAGACGAACGACGGCCGAAGAACACGAGACAGAAACCAATAGACAGTTCTGCAGAAATGATCAGCATTTGAACCATGTCGGACAGCAGGTTACAGGTCAACATCGATATTGCACCACAGCACCACCCAACAGTAATATGTGCCTGCGTCTCTTGTTACCGCTATAAACCGAAGGTAATGGATCAGTATGACTTGAGCAGACGTGCAGGATGCCTCGCAGACGTATGCGCGAGCCGCACCGTCAAATCAGTGAGTTTGAAAGAGGGTGCATTATTGGCATGAGAGAACGTGATGCATCTATCCAGAAAATTGCTGCTCGTGTAGGACCGAGTGTTCTGGCAGTGCAACGGGTGTGTTCAAAATGATTCCAGGAAGTCCGTAGAACACGACGAGATGGGTCAAGTCGCATCACCCGAACCACCCCCCCGAGTGGATCGACATGTCATCTTAATGGCATTACAGGACAGATCTGCCTCCTCCTCGGCTCTGGTGCAACAGTGGAACACATCGTACACTATCAGGGGTGACAGTCCGTAGCCTTTTATTACGGACTTGCTTATCTGCGCGTCGTCCACTTCTCCGTCTACCTTTGACGAATGTTCAGAAACATGCCAGACGAGAATGATGTATGGAACGACATCTCTGTGGTCACGAATGACATCATATGGTGTTTTCGGACGAATCCAGGTTCTTTTTCTTTGAAAATGATTAAATTGCATTCGCACAAAACATACAGCACCAACTCGAGGCTTTATGGTGTGGGGTACTATTGTGTACAACCACAGTTGCTGCCTGTCCAGGGCACTGTGACCAGTATGACCTACGTGAATGGCGTCCTGCGACCCATAGCCATACCCTTTCTGTGCGACATCCCATCAATTTTTCAGCATGACAATGCACAACCACATGTTGCTGCACGAATACGTGCCTTCTTGGTGTCACTGGATGTCAGCCTTTTGCCCTGGCCCGCCGGATCACCAAACTTGTCGCCAATCGAAAATGTGTGGGACATTGTGAAACGAAGGTTGCAGTTCTGTGACCCAGTGCCGACCACTACAGATGAATTTTGGAACCAGGTGAATGAAACATGGATGGCTATACCACATACGCGCCGATACTTTCACGCATGGAGGAAGTTATCAGGGCCCATGGCGGACCATGTGCCTGCTGGGCAACAGGACACATGCTGAACCGAAGTGACTGAAATGCTTATCATTTCTGCAGAACATTCTAACGTACATGTCTCTTGCATATTAATGTCCTATCTCTAGTCGTTCAAGGTGTTCTATTCTTTTTTTTCTGAGCATGAATGTAGTTCGAAAAACTACTAACAGATGATGCTGTAATAGCAATATGTAGTGCCTGTAAACAGTGCGCTGCAGCTCAGAGCCATCAGTTACACAGCAGTAACGTGAAAGGAGATTAGCGTACCGAAGGAAGAGGTTGAAATTATGTATTCCACTAAACATCGTGTTTTTTCTGGTACTAGAATACCACAGTTTGGAACACAGTCCTGCGCTAACAAAGTTTACAAATACGATTTTATGTTTCAAAAGTACCCGATGCGAAAACCATTCCCAAGCTCTTCACCAAATTCCAACCCACACGCAGCGCGGCTGATGATCTAGAGGGGGGTGATGACCCCAGGCAAACTGTAGTTATTCCTGAAAATGATGCCACGGTTTCTGGAATTATTCAGCAAAATCCAACGAAATCCATCCGAAAAATTCTTGCAGAGACTTGGTTGAAGCGTTCCAGACTGTAGAAAATACTGAGACACAGCCTACACAAATTTCCATTCAAAATCCAAATCCATCAAGTCATACCTGTATGAGCTGTGCCACACTTTGCGAATCAGATTTTCACAATAGCTGATAATGCAGCCTTTGATGTTGGCTACCTCTGGTTCACCTATGAAGCACACTTCCACTTGAATGGAGTTGTGAATAAACGAAACTGGCAATTCCGAGGTTTCGAAAATCCGCATTTGTGTGAAGTGAAATCACTGTATTCTCTTGAAGTTACGGTTTAGGCTGCGGTATGAAGCTGGGGGATTATTGGCCCTTTTTTTCATGCGAGCAACAATCACTGGTCAAGTTCCGTTCCGATTGCGGAACAATTTGTCTCAACACAGCTAGTGTTTGAGAATCACCCAGGCGCCGAATGGTTCATGCAAGATGGGGCCACACCACATCGCACCAAAGCAGGTGTTTAACTTTCTGGATGAATACGTCGGGAATGGCGTCATTGAGTTGGATTATTGCAAATATACTGGGGCTCAGAGATGGATTCGCCTCCATATTCGCCCCTTGTGGCTACTTTCTGTGGGGCACACTGAAAGACACCATCTACCGGAACCATACGTCCACGCTGGACGAGCTTGAATCGACAATCTGTGTGGCATCTCAATCGATTTCCGTTGATATACTATAGGCAAAACCCGTGGTCTAGGGGGAGGACGACGGTTCAATCCCGTCTCCGGCCATCCTGGTTTAGGTTTTCCGTGATTTCCCTAAATCGCTTCAGGCAAATGCCGGGATGGATCCTTCGAAAGGGCTCGGCAGATTTCCTTCCCCATCCTTCCCTCACCCGAGCTTGCGCTCCGTCTCTAATGACCTCGTTGTCGACGGGACGTTAAACACTAATCTCCTCCTCCTCATAATATGACACAATTACACAAAAACTTCGGAGTTCGTTCATTATAGCCGGCACGGTAGCTCAGCGTGTTCGGTCAGAGAGCCGGTTGGTCTCTGTAATTAAAAAACTGAGTGGAACGATCAACCACCGAACTTGAACAGGATGTCTTGCGATGTCCGCAACGACCAAACACAACGATCAATAACGAACAAAAAAAAAAGGGGGGGGTAGCGTCTTTGATTCATAATCAAAACATCTTCGGTCACGGGTTCGATCCCCGCCACTGCCTAAATTTTGATAAATAGTCAGCATTGGCGGCCGAAGACTTCCGGCATAAGAAGTCAGCCTCATTCTGCCAACGGCCTTGTCAAAGAGGGCGGAGGAGCGGATAGAGGTTCAGGGCACTCTCTTGTCCTAGGGGTGGAAATTGCCAATCAGCAATCAGAATCAGCAATGATCAACGACATGAGGATGCAGAAGGCAATGGAAACCATTGCATTAAAGACACGTAACGTGTATCCACAGGACATGTGGCCTGTAATTGAAGAAGTGTCATGATGATCTCTCCATTGGCAAAAGATGCCGGAATAGTTCCCCATTAGGATCTCCGGAGGGGACTGCCAAGGGGGAAGTTACCATGAGAAAAAGATTGAATAATCAACGAAAGGGTAACGTTCTACGAGTCGGGGCGTGGAATGTCAGAAGCTTGAACGCGGTAGGGAAACTAGAAAATCTGAAAAGGGAAATGCAAAGGCTCAATCTAGATATAGTAGGTGTCAGTGAAGAGAAGTGGAAGGAAGACAAGGATCTCTGGTCAGATGAGTATCGGGTAATATCAACAGCAGCAGAAAATGGTATAACAGGTGTAGGATTCGTTATGAATAGGAAGGTAGGGCAGTGGGTGTGTTACTGTGAACAGTTCAGTGACCGGGTTGTTCTAATCAGAATCAACAGCAGACCAACACCGACAACGATAGTCCAGGTATACATGCCGACGTCGCAAGCTGAAGATGAACAGATAGAGAAAGTGTATGAGGATATTGAAAGGGTAATGCAGTATGTAAAGGGGGACGAAAATCTAATAGTCATGGGCGACTGGAATGCAGTTGTAGAGGAATGTGTAGAAGAAAAGGTTACAGGAGAATATGGGCTTGGGACAAGGAATGAAAGAGGAGAAAGACTAATTGAGTTCTGTAACAAGTTTCAGCTAGTAATAGCGAATACCCTGTTCAAGAATCACAAGAGGAGGAGGTATACTTGGAAAAGGCCGGGAGATACGGGAAGATTTCAATTAGATTACATCATGGTCAGACAGAGATTCCGATATCAGATACTGGATTGTAAGGCGTACCCAGGAGCAGATATAGACTCAGATCACAATAAATTAGTGATGAAGAGTAGGCTGAAGTTCAAGACATTAGTCAGGAAGAATCAATATGCAAAGAAGTGGGATACGGAAGTACTAAGGAATGACGAGATACGTTTGAAGTTCTCTAACGCTATAGATACAGCAATAAGGAATAGCGCAGTAGGCAGCACAGTTGAAGAGGAATGGACATCTCTAAAAAGGGTCATCACAGAAGTTGAGAAGGAAAACATAGGTACAAAGAAGGTAGCTACGAAGAAACCATGGGTAACAGAAGAAATACTTCAGTTGATTGATGAAAGGAGGAAGTACAAACGTGTTCCGGGAAAAATCAGGAATACAGAAATACAAATCGCTGAGGAATGAAATAAATAGGAAGTGCAGGGGAGCTAAGACGAAATGGCTGCAGGAAAAATGTGAAGACATCGAAAAAGATATGATTGTCGGAAGGACAGACTCAGCATACAGGAAAGTCAAAACAACCTTTGGTGACATTAAAAGCAACGGTGGTAGCATTAAGAGTGCAACGGGGATTCCACTGTTAAATGCAGAGGAGAGAGCAGATAGGTGGAAAGAATACATTGAAAGCCTCTATGAGGCTGAAGAGTTGTCTGATGTGATAGAAGAAGAAACAGGAGGCGATTTAGAAGAGATAGGGGATCCAGTATTAGAATCGGAATTTAAAAGAGCTTTGAAGGACTTACGGTCAAACAAGGCAGAAGGGGTAGATAACATTCCATCAGAATTTCTAAAATCATTGGGGGAAGTGGCAACAAAACGACTATTCACGTTGGCGACATACCATCTGACTTTCGAAAAAGCATCATCCACACAATTCCGAAGACGGCAAGAGCTGACAAGTGCGAAAATTATCGCACAATCAGCTTAACAGCTGATGCATCGAAGCTGCTTACAAGAATAATATACAGAAGAATGGAAAAGAAAATTGAGAATGCGCTAGGTGACGATCAGTTTGGCTTTAGGAAAAGTAAAGGCACGAGAGAGGCAATTCTGACGTTACGGCTAATAATGGAAGCAAGGCTCAAGAAAAATCAAGACACGTTCATAGGGTTTGTCGACCTGGAAAAAGCGTTCGACAATATAAAATGGTGCAAGCTATTCGAGATTCTGAAAAAAGTAGGGGTAAGCTATAGGGAGAGACGGGTCATATACAATATGTACAACAACCAAGAGGGAATAATAAGAGTGGACGATCAAGAACGAAGTGCTCGTATTAAGAAGGGTGTAAGACAAGGCTGTAGTCTTTCGCCCCTACTCTTCAACCTGTACATCGAGGAAGCAATGATGGAAATAAAAGAAAGGTTCACTAGTGGAATTAAAATACAAGGTGAAAGGATATCAATGATACGATTCGCTGATGACATTGCTATCCTGAGTGAAAGTGAAGAAGAATTAAATGATCTGCTGAACGGAATGAACAGTCTAATGAGTACACAGTATGGTTTGAGAGTAAATCGGAGAAAGACGAAGGTAATGAGAAGTAGTAGAAATGAGAACAGCGAGAAACTTAACATCAGGATTGATGGTCACGAAGTCAATGAAGTTAATGAATTCTGCTACCTAGGAAGTAAAATAACCAATGACGGACGGAGCAAGGAGGACATCAAAAGCAGACTCGCTATGGCAAAAAAGGCATTTCTGGCCAAGAGAAGTCTACTAATATGAAATACCGGCCTTAATTTGAGGAAGAAATTTCTGAGGATGTTCGTCTGGAGTACAGCATTGTATGGTAGTGAAACATGGACTGTGGGAAAACCGGAAGAGAAGAGAATAGAAGCATTTGAGATGTGGTGCTATAGACGAATGTTGAAAATTAGGTGGACTGATAAGATAAGGAATGAGGAGGTTCTACGCAGAATCGGAGAGGAAAGGAATATGTGGAAAACACTGATAAGGAGAAGGGACAGGATGATAGGACATCTGCTAAGACATGAGGGAATGACTTCCATGGTACTAGAGGGAGCTGTAGAGGGCAAAAACTGTAGAGGAAGACAGAGATTGCAATATGTCAAGCAAATAATTGAGGACGTATGTTGCAAGTGCTACTCTGAGATGAAGAGGTTAGCACAGGAAAGGAATTCGTGGCGGGCCGCATCAGACCAGTCAGTAGACTGATGACAAAAAAAAAAAAAAAAAAAAAACAACTATAGGATGTAACGGCAAATTTCAGTGTTCGTCAGCGCCACTTCCATACTGCGAGTAGTAGACATTTCCAAACGATTGTGATGTAAATGCAAGGACTGCTTGCACGAGTTTGATTCTGCTCGCTGACACTGTACGATCTGCACAGCGTACAGCGCTGTGTTTAAGCAGCTTTTCGATCTATTTCGAAATTTCTGTATAACTCCTGTATAAAATTCTTAAAGCTTTCACAATAAATATGCCTTTCGTTGCCTCAGTCTACCGATATAAATTTTCGAGATATTTTATTTTGAAATCAGAGATTCATTGGCCGGACACTCTGTATATCACTAATAAGTAACACTGAAGTATCAAACTACACTACTCGCCATTAAAATTACTACACCACGAAGATGACGCGCTACAGACGCGAAATTTAAGAGACAGGATGAAGATGCTTTGATATGCAAAAGTTTCGCTTTTCAGAGCGTTCACACAAGGTTGGCGCCGGTGGCGACACCTACAACGTGCTGACATGAGGAAAGTTTCCAACCGATTTCTCATACAAAAACAGCAGTTGACCGGCGTTGCCTGGTGAAACGTTGTTGTGATGCTTCGTGTAAGGAGGAGAAATGCGTACCATCATGTTTCTGACTTTGATAAAGGTCGGATTGTAGCCTACCGCGATTGCGGTTTATCGTATCGCGACGTTGCTGCTCGCGTTGGTCGAGATCCAATGACTGTTAGCAGAATATGGAAACGGTGGGTTCAGGAGGGTAATACGGAACGCCGTGCTGGATCCTAACGGCCTCGTATCACTAGCAGTCGAGATGATAGGCATCTTATCCGCATGGCTGTAATGGATCGTGCACCCACGTCTCGATCCCTGAGTCAACAGATGGGGACGTTTTCAATACAACAAACATCTGCACGAACAGTTCGACGACGTTTGCAGCAGCATGGACTATCAGCTCGGAGACCGTGGCTGCGGTTACCCTTGACGCTGCATCACAGATAGGAGCGCCTGCGATGGTGTACTCAATGAAGAACCTGGGTGCACGAATGGCAAAACGTCATTTTTTCGGTTGAATCCAGGTTCTGTTTACAGCATCATGATGGTCGCATCCGTGTTTGGCGACATCGCGGTGAACGCACATTGGAAGCGTGTATTCGTCATCGCCATACATGCGTATCACCCGGCGTGATGATATGGGGTGCCATTCGTTACACGTCTCGGTCACCTCTTGTTCGCATTGACGGCACTTTGAACAGTGGACATTACATTTCAGATGTGTTACGACCCGTGGCTGTACCCTTCATTCGATCCCTGCGGAACCCTACATTTCAGCAGGATAATGCACTTTCGCATGTTGCAGGTCCTGTACGGACCTTTCTGGATACAGAAAATGTTCGACTGCTGCCCCGGCCAGCACATTCTCAAGATCTCTCACCAATTGAAAACGTCTGGCCAATGATGGCCGAGCAACTGGCTCTTCACAATACGGCAGTCACTACTCTTGATGAACTGTGGAAAAGGAAGTGGCGTGACAGACCGAAAAATGAAAAGAGAAAGAAGCGTACCTGGGAGAACATGGGAACTTTTGCTTTACTGTATTACAGAGGGAAAACTGGCCATACGTGTTAATCTTTTAAGAAAAATTTGTAAGGTTGACAGAGGAAAGGACTTCATTTTATCTAAAAAAAACGCAGCAGGGCATTGAAATGAGCGTAAAGCGCAGGGAAGCGGACAGCAGCACCGGAGAAGGAGTTTGCGAATGCTTACGTTTTATGGATAGGCACAGCCGGGATACTAGGTAACTGAGACATTGTGTTGCGAGTGTTATGAGAGGCACTGGGGCGTATCGCACTGAGCAGCCTAAGAAGTAGACGTGGCGTATAGCAGTCGAGTAGTTAGGCTGGCTGCAAATATTCCAACTACGCGCATGAAGCACTGGCAAGTTCAAGTAGACCTGAATAAAATATTTCGATCATATGTGGGCCCACAGCCTCCAGGAATTTTGTGAAAGAAAACGTTGTCCTTAATATGATGTACAATGTTTTATTCGTTGTGCGATTGGCCAATTTCGACACAAAGTCATTTTCAAGCACTTACAAAAGAATACATCAGTATGGACGAGTATTACATTGATTATATACGCCTTGGAGAACTATTAAGCATAACTATAATTGTGTTTAAATTCTAAAGAAGTAGCGTTACTTATACATAAACATTATGCAACATGTCGTAGTTGTTCTGACATTCATTCGAAAAGTCATTCCACACGTGAAGCAATACGTGAAACAATTCATCGATATCACAATCTAGAATCATGTAAAAACGTCATCTCATGTGTGAATCAGAAGACGTCTAAGTATAGACTGAGGCTGAAATAAGCTGTTCTAATTTCTAGAAAAGATAACATGGGTGACTGTCGATAGCACACTTCTTTGTATATTACACTCCTGGAAATTGAAATAAGAACACCGTGAATTCATTGTCCCAGGAAGGGGAAACTTTATTGACACATTCCTGGGGTCAGATACATCACATGATCACACTGACAGAACCACAGGCACGTAGACACAGGCAACAGAGCATGCACAATGTCGGCACTAGTACAGTGTATATCTACCTTTCGCAGCAATGCAGGCTGCTATTCTCCCATGGAGACGATCGTAGAGATGCTGGATGTAGTCCTGTGGAACGGCTTGCCATGCCATTTCCACCTGGCGCCTCAGATGGACCAGCGTTCGTGCTGGACGTGCAGACCGCGTGAGACGACGCTTCATCCAGTCCCAAACATGCTCAATGGGGGACAGATCCGGAGATCTTGCTGGCCAGGGTAGTTGACTTACACCTTCTATAGCACGTTGGGTGGCACGGGATACATGCGGACGTGCATTGTCCTGTTGGAACAGCAAGTTCCCTTGCCGGTCTAGGAATGGTAGAACGATGGGTTCGATGACGGTTTGGATGTACCGTGCACTATTCAGTGTCCCCTCGACGATCACCAGAGGTGTACGGCCAGTGTAGGAGATCGCTCCCCACACCATGATGCCGGGTGTTGGCCCTGTGTGCCTCGGTCGTATGCAGTCCTGATTGTGGCGCTCACCTGCACGGCGCCAAACACGCATACGACCATCATTGGCAGCACCAAGGCAGAAGCGACTCTCATCGCTGAAGACGACACGTCTCCATTCGTCCCTCCATTCACGCGTGTCGCGACACCACTGGAGGCGGGCTGCACAATGTTGGGGCGTGAGCGGAAGATGGACTAACGGTGTGCGGGACCGTAGCCCAGCTTCATGGAGACGGTTGCGAATGGTCCTCGCCGATACCCCAGGAGCAACAGTGTCCCTAATTTGCTGGGAAGTGGCGGTGCGGTCCCCTACGGCACTGCGTAGGATCCTACGGTCTTGGCGTGCATCCGTGCGTCGCTGCGGTCCGGTCCCAGGTCGACGGGCACGTGCACCTTCCGCCGACCACTGGCGACAACATCGATGTACTGTGGAGACCTCACGCCCCACGTGTTGAGCAATTCGGCGGTACGTCCACCCGGCCTCCCGCATGCCCACTATACGCCCTCGCTCAAAGTCCGTCAACTGCACATACGGTTCACGTCCACGCTGTCGCGGCATGCTACCAGTGTTAAAGACTGCGATGGAGCTCCGTATTCCACGGCAAACTGGCTGACACTGACGGCGGCGGTGCACAAACGCTGCGCAGCTGGCACAATTCGACGGCCAACACCGCGGTTCCTGGTGTGTCCGCTGTGCCGTGCGTGCTATCATTGCTTGTACAGCCCTCTCGCAGTGTCCGGAGTAAGTATGGTGGGTCTGACACACCGGTGTCAATGTGTTCTTTTTTCCATTTCCAGGAGTGTATATGCTTTGTTGGCGCGCCAATAAGTGCAGTTTGATCTTATCTACAAAAATAGATTTTATGAAACCTATTTTATAACGTCAAGCTAGTTTAATGAAAAGGGTGTAAACAACGCCAAAGTGGTATACTTAAAAATATACATTATAAAAAAAATATTAAACGTATTACTGACAAAAATGAAGTACGTGTTTCAAATGTCAATCAGTACGAAACGACTATAAGAACGTAAATAAGTTATACAAAACTGTAACCAGTCACTTTTTTGAAAAATTATGTTTTATTCCATGAACCGGTTTTAAAACCTTTTCAGGTTCATCTTCAGATGGTTTCAGGAAGTTACATCATTATTGCTAGCATAATGCTGGGTGCTGGCTCTATGACAAAAAGATGGAACACATTTTAATGTATCGCAATGAGTATAGCTTATCTGTCGATATGGATGAAAATTTAGTTTTTTACTTACTGCGACAGTATAGGCGGCTTTTTTCGATTAGTGTCCATCTGTCTGCCTCCATTTTGATGTCCAGTTGTTGTATCACTACACTCACTTCCACACAAACTATTATAATTACACTCTGACAGCGAGACTTTTCCAGCATCCAGCATAGGCTTTACAACTGTTGCTTGTAACAAAGATCTTGACAGAAAGATATGGCATAGACCTACTTTGCACAGAGATGTAATTTGTTCTTCTTTACATGTATTAAGGTCGATATAAGGGCAAATATTTTAATCAGCCTTGCGATAACATGACAGTACAAAATAAAATAAAGAAATAAACTACTACAAGAACAAACTTCAGGTGATCTGATATCTTATTTCTATCTGTATATTGCGTATAATACAGGCAGGTTATAGCGGTTTTTTTATGTGAATGGCATTAACATGTGTATGCATGAATCAGTGCTACAGAGTTATTGTATCTGCAGTGAGATGCAGCTGTCTGTTAGACTAGGACCTTTATATTTAAATTTAAATTAATAACTAACCTTCAGATGAACTGTTGACTTATTTCTGTTGTTATGTTAACATGATCTGGGGTATTAGCAAGAGTAGCTTCTGTTTATTTTAGCTAAAGGTATATGTATAAAAGTTATAGTGATTGTAATGGACTAAAGCTGTTCGTATGGCTGTACACTTCATATTTAAAAACCATGAACAAAAGTTCTTGAACTGTTGACTTATTTTTATTCTAACATTAAAGTGATCTGGAATATTGGTAAAGGCAGCTTCTGTTTGTTTCATCTAGAAGTAATGTGTGTAAAAGTACTGATTTATGTTAGCAGTAGAGGGCTTTAACATTTAGAAATATAGTACAGGCTTTATTCTGTGGTAGGATATTACATTGGCACCGGTATAGTTAGGATGTAAGGAAGGGGAGGAGGGATCGTTCGGAGGGGACATGGGAGCTTGGACATGAGTTGCAAATGAGCTCGGACACACCTGACTTTTGGTTCTGTTGTGTAGTGGTTTTGGTGCTGTGTATGATTTTATTTTGTTGTTGGTGAAGAAACTTATTTTTATGTTGTATGTCTTGAAGAGGTTGGCATTTTGGTGAGAAATCTTCCCTAGGAAAGGCAGGCTTATAAATGTGATCGTCTTGTTTGTGGGTGGTTGTTCAGCAGTTGGTTGATTTAATTTTGCTGTATGGACTAGTTTATCTATTATTGCAGGGTTGTACCCATTGATGGAGGCAATTGATTGGATAATTTCTGTTTCTATTTGTCTTTCATTTGTGTCCATTGGAATTTTAAGCAAGCGATTAACCATTGTTCTGAAGAATGCTTTTTTTATGTTGGTCTGGATGGCAAGAGGATTTGTGTATGGTAACATTGGTGGTCGTTGGTTTTCTGAAAATTTGAAATGTATACTTTTGATTTTTATTTGAGATTGTTAGATGAAGATAGTTAATGCCTTCTGGTGTTTCATGTTCTACTGTGAATTGAATTTTATTGTGTATTTTATTAAGTTCTTTGGCTAGATTATCTATTTCTTCTGTTGTTCCATCGAACAGAATGAGAGTGTCGCCGCGCGGGATTAGCCGAGCGGTCTGAGGCGTGGCAGTCATGGACTGTGTAGCTGGTCCCGGCGGAGGTCGTCCCTCGGGCATGGGTGTGTGTGTTCGTCCTTAGGATAATTTAGGTTAAGTAGTGTATAAGCTTAGGGACTGATGACCTTAGCAGTTAAGTCCCATAAGATTTCACACACATTTGAATAATGAGAGTGTTGTCAACATAGCGTTTGTAATAAAGCAGCTTATCTTTTAGTTGGGTTTGGGATCTAAAAAAGTTGTCTGCTAGCAAGCCTGCAAGACTACTACCCATTGCCGATCCATCTTCCTGAATGTAAAATTGTTGTTGAACAGGAAGTAGTTGTGAGATAATATAAGCTCCAGGATCTCTATGACATAGGATGTCAATAAAATAATGTGCGTAGTCTTAGATTTGCCAAGGATAAGATAAGGATCACAAAGGGATGGATAGTATCGCTTGTTTCTCTAAAAGGCAATACATATACCCTCGGTACAGAAATACATCAGCACAATGAAATACACTGCCGGAAAAATATTAGTGTACCTTTGGGACTGTGGATATATTGATAATGCTTTCACCCATACGTCATCCACCAATAGAACGCGTCATGACGTAGCTACCATAGGGCCATCTATGCCTACCTTTTAAGAGCGAATTCTCACAGACAGAAGGCACAGTGTGGTGCAAATATATGAAGCAAACAACCAATTACGCCACGGAGACGTACTCGTGCTTCCAGAAGCCATCTGAGCGAATTTGAAAGGGGTCAAAGTGTGGCCTTCCCAGTGGCTGGATGCTCCTTTCGAGAACTGCTACACAAGTTGGATGTGCTGGGTCGGTTGTGCAACGATGCTGGTCTCAGTGGTCACGTGAACATTCTCACGCCCGTAGACGAGGTCCTAGACGCCCAAGCAGCGTAGACGCCCTCCAGGACGGTCGTATTGTAAGGGCAGCGGCAGATCGTACAGCTTGCATAGCACAGATAAGAGGACTTGGGAGCCCAGACGTGTGAACACGAAGTGTTCCGAATCGGTTATTACGAGGCGTGTTTTGTTTTAAGTAAGTACCGTTTGGAAATTAATAAAACACGTGCTAAGATATCTCAATAATTTTATTTTTACACGAGAGCCTGTACCTTAATCTACGCACTGACGCCATTACAGTCTGATTCTTCTTTGTTTACGTTGTGTACTGAGTGTTTAAGATGCCTCCGATAATCCTGAGTCCCGCAGACTGTGAGGTACGGGCTGCTATAAGATTTCTTAGTGCTAAAGGCCTAAAAGCGATCGATATTCATCGTGAGGTCTGTGCAGTTAACGGAGAAAACATTATGAGTGATGGAATGGTAAGAAAGTGGGTGAGAGCATTTAAAGATGGCCGCACAAATGTGCATGATGAACAACGGAGTAGGCGTCCTTCGATCGTTAATGAACGTTTGGTGCAGGAAGTGGACAATAAGGTGAGAGAAAACAGACGCTTTACGATTTGCTCCTTGCGTGATGACTTTCCTAATGTTTCTCGTAGTGTTTTGTATGGCACTGTGACCGAGCACTTGAATTACCGAAAATTGTGCGTACGTTGGGTACCGAAAATTTTGACGGATGTGCACAAAACGAAGCGTCTAGACAGTGCATTGACTTTCCTTGAGAGGCACCACAACAACGGTGATGATTTCTTAAGCCAAGTTGTTACGGGCGATGAAACATGGGTGGCCTGTGTCACACCAGAATCAAAGCAACAGTCCATGGAAGTTGAACAAGGGCATCGTTTTGCTGCACGACAATGCCCGTCCGCATGTGGTGAATCAGACCTAATATCTCATCACATCTTTTCGATGGGAAACTCTAGATCATCCTCCGTGCAGCTCCGATCTTGCGCCCAGTGACTACCATCTGTTCCTGCACTTGAAGAAACACCTGGGCGGTCAGCGTCTTCAAGACGATGACGAAGTCAAAACAATGGTGTGCAGTGGTTAACAAGTCAGGTGGCAGACTTCTATGAGGAGGGTATTCAAAAACTGGTACAACGTTATGACAAGTGCCTCAACATTGACGGAAATTATGTAGAAAAGTAGATTAAGGTACAGGCTTTCACGTAAAAATAAAATTATTGAGATATCTTAGCATGTCTTTTTTTTAATTTCAAAACGGTACTTGCTTAAAAAACACGCCTCGTAGCAGTGGGAGAACAGGTACGGACACCTCTATACCACTTTCCACTCACGCCACAGCATCGACGTGCACTGCTCGACTAGTGCCGTCAGAAGATCACTTGAAAGATGAAATGGCCCGCCGTGGTTTTCAACGATGAAAGCAGACTCTGCCTGCACGTAAGTGATGGTCGTTTGCGCATACGATGTAGACCTGATGAGCGCTGTTTCGTAGGGTGCATTCATCCAAGACACGCTGGCCCCACTGCTGGCATTATGGTTTCGGTTGCGATAAGCTACAACCCTCTGTCACATATGGTGTTTCTGGAGGGACACTGACCAGCACTCGATACGTGCATAATGTTGCTAGACCCATTCCTTTGCCGTTCTTGCAACAGGAAATAGATGTGTTGTTCCGGTAGGATAATGTTCGCCCACACGCTTTCCGTGAAACTCAACGCGCTCTACAAGACGTGCAGAAACTTCACTGGCCAGCACTACCCCCAGGCTTGTTTCCAATCTAGTACGTGTGGGATATGATAGGATGAGAAATCACTAGTGCGACTCTTCAACTAATAATTCCTACAGAACTACGTGAACAAATCGACCAGGCGTGGCATGGCATATCTCAGGACAATATTCGCCATCTTTACGATCAACTGGATGACAGAGTCAGGACCTGCACTGTCGCCTGTGGAGGATACACCACGTACTGATGTTGGTGTTTCAGCATGGGTCGATACCTAGTACATCCACACCATCTACGTCTACGCCATTACTCTGACATTCACAATAAAGAGCCTGGCAGAGGGTTCAATGAACCACTTTCAAGCTGTCTCTCTACCGTTCCACTCTCGAACGGCGAGCGGGAAAAGCGAGCACTTAAAATTTTTCTGTGCGAGCCCTGATTTGGATTGGATTGTTTGAGGGAAGAGATCAAACAGCGAGGTCATCAAATGGTTCAAATGGCTCTGAGCACTATGGGATTTAACATCTGAGGTCATCAGTCCTCTAGAACGTAGAACTACTTAAACCTAATTAACCTAAGGACATCACCTACATCTATGCCCGAGGCAGGATTCGAACCTGCGGCCGTAGCAGTCGCGCAGTTCCGGACTGAAGCGCCTAGAACCGCTCGGCCACCGTGGCCGGCTGCGAGGTCATCGGTTTCATCAGATTGGGGAAGGACGGGGAAGGGAGTAGGCCGTGCCCTTTCAAAGGAACCATCCCGGCATTTGCCTGGAGCGATTTAGGGAAATCACGGAAAACCTAAATCAGGATGGCCGGACGCGGGATTGAACCGTCGTCCTCCCGAATGCGAGTCCAGTGTGCTAAGCGAGACCTGATTTCTCTTATTTTATAGTGATGATCATTTCTCCCTATGTAGGTGGGTGCTGACAGAATGTTTTCGCAATCGGAGGAGAAAACTGGTGATTGAAATTTCATGAAAAGGTCCCGTCGCGATGAAAAACGCCTTTGTTTTAATGAATTGGATATTCACGTATCATGTCTGTGGCACTATCTCCCCTATTTCGCGACAATACAAAACGATGTCATCCGTCAGTCTTACCTGATGCGTATCCCACACCACACCACACAGCAATACTCCAGAATAGGGCGGACAAGCCTGATGGAAGCAGTCTTTTTAGTAGACCTGTTGCACCTAAGTGTTCTGCCAATGAACCGCAGTCTTTGGGTGGCTCTACCCACAACATTATCTATGTGATCGTTCCAATTTAGGGTATTTGTAATTGTAATCCCTAAGTATTTAGTTGAATTTACAGTGTTCAGATTTGTGTGACTTATCGCGGAATCGAAATTTAGCAGATTTCTTTTAGTACTCATCTGAGTAACTTCACACTCTTCTTTATTCAGGGTCAATTACCACTTTCCGCATCATACATATATCATATCTAAATCATTTTGCAATTCGTTTTGGTTATCTGATGACTTTACAAGACTTTAAATGACATCATCATCTGCAAACTATCTAAGAGGGCTACTCGGATTGTCTCCTATGTCGTTAATATAGATCAGGAACAACACAGGGCCTGTAACACTTCCTTGGGGAACTCTGGATATTACTTCTGTTTTAGTCGATGACTTTCCGTCTATTAGTACGAAATGGGACCTTTCTGACAGGAGATCACGAATCCAATCGCACAACTGAGGCGATACTCCATAGGAATGCAGTTTGGTTAGAAGATGCTTGTTAGGAACGGTGTCAAAAGCCTTCTGGGAATCTAAAAATATGGAATCTATTTGACATCCCCTGTCGATAGAACTCATTACTTCACGAGTATAATGAGGTAGTTGACTTTCACAATAGCTATATTTTCTGAATCCGTGCTGACTATGTGTCAGTAAATCGTTTTCTTCCAGATAATTCATAATGTTCGAACACAGTATATGTTCCAAAATCCTCTGCAAATCAACGTTAGTGATATGGGCTTGTAATTCAGCGGATTACTCCTATTTCCGTTTTTGGGTATTGGTGTGACTTGAGCAATTTTCCAGTCTTTATGTACGGAACTTTCTGTAAGCGAGCGGTTGTATATAATTGCTAAATATGAAAGAGCTATTGTATCAGCATACTCTGAAAGGAACCTGACTGGTAAACAATCTCGATCGGAGGCCTTGCCTTTATTAAGTGATTTAAGCTGCTTTGCTACACCCAGGATATCTACTTCTATGTCTCTTGTCTTGCCAGTTGTTCTAGATTGGAATTCAGGAATATTTAGTACATCTTCTTTGGTGAAGAAGTTTTGGAAAACCGTGTTGAATAATTCTACTTTATTGGCACTCTTATCAGTGACTTCACCGTTGTTTTCGCGCAGTAAAGGTACTGATTTCGTCTTGCCACTGGTATGCTTTATGTATGACCAGAATCTCTTTGGGTTTTCTGCCAAGATTCCGAGACAGAATTTCGTTGTGGAAATTATTTTAAGCATCTCGCATTGAAGTACGCGCTGTCTTTCGGCCTTCTGCAAAGTTTTACCAACTTGCGGATTTTGGGTTCTTTTAAATTTGGCATGCCTTTTTCGTTGCTTCTGCAACAGCGATCTGACACGTCTTGTGTACCATCGTTCCACGTATTTTCTGCGCTTACATGATCAGAACGGAAGAAGTGGAGACTGTCTCTTAAAAAGGCGTTAAGAGCATTTTTGTCAGCTTTTATTAAATAGATATATTTAGTGTTTCTTTTTTATGGTTGAGGGTGTTGCGGTACTCAGCCAAGCAGCTACTGCCTTGTGGTCACTTATTCCTGTAACCGTCATGATACTTACTATTTGTCCAGGATTATTTATTGCTAAGAGGCCAAGTATGCCTTCGGAACCATTTACGCTTCGAGTGGGGTCATGTACAAATTGTTCAAAACAATTTTCTGAGAAAGCATTCAGTAGAATTTCGGATGACGTTTTATGCCTGCCGCCGGCTTTAAACGTATATTTTTTCCAGCATATCGAGGATAGATTGAAGTCACCACTGACTATAATTGTATGACTGGGGGTACCTATTTGAAATGAGACTCAAGTTTTCTTTGAACTGTTCAGCAACTATATCTTCTGAGTCTGGGCGTTGGTAAAACGATCCAATTAACAGTTTAGTCCGATTGTCAAGTATAACCTCTACCCATACTACTTCGCAGGAACTATCTACACTCAAGCTCATAAATTAAGGATAATTGCAGAATGTGGTGCCACACAATGTGGCACTACACAAAAATGGCGCTAATAAGCACTTAGGGAACACACACGACAAAGATCTGTAAGTCCACGCAAGACGAAAACCCGGCAATAATCACTGTTCAGACTATACCTGGACTCTTCCATGAACATAACCTCGGACCACTGTTCCAATTACCACGTCCTGTGTTTTTGACACCAGGCTTTACGGTCTCTCCTGTGACCAGGGGTCAGTGGAATGCACCTTTCAGTTCTCCGGGCGAATGAACCATGTCTGTTCAGTCGTCTGTAGATTGTGTGTCTGGAGACAACTGTTCCAATGGCTGCGGTAAGGGCCCGAGCAAGGCTACCTGCAGTACTCCGTGGCCGTCTGCGGGCACTGATGTGAGATATCTGTCTCTTGTGGTGTTGCACACTGTGGACGTCCCGTACTGTAGCACCTGGACACGTTTCCTGTCTGCTGGAATCGTTGCCATAATCTTGAGATCACACTTTGTGGCACACGGATGGACCGTGCCACGACCTGCTGTTTTTGACTAGCCTCCAGTCCCCCTAGTATTCTACCCCTCATAACGTCATCAAAATGTGCTCTTTGAGCCATTTTCAACACAGTCACAATTAGCACGTCTGAAATCGTCTGCACTCTTAATCGCTGCACCGTAATCTGACATGCGCCAACACACCTCTGCGTACGTGTATTGATACCAGAGCCACCGTGCGACGACCGCAGGTCAAATGCACCGCATGGTCATACCCCGAGATGATTTAAACCCTAAAACCACCCACCAGAGTGTTGTTTCACCATGTATCAGTATTATCCTTAATTTATGAGGATGAGTGTACGTACTTCAATTCAAGTTAAACTACTTCTGACACCAATAAATACTCGTCCACCAACTGTATTTAATCTATCCTTTCTGAACACTGTTAGGTCGTTCGAAAACATTTCGACTGAATTGATTTTCGGATTTTGCCAGCTTTCCGTTCCTATAACTATTTGAGCTTCGGTGCTTTCTATTAGGGCTAGGAGCTCTGATTCTTTCCCGACACAGCTATGACAATTTACAACTACAATACCGATCTTTCTACAACTACCTTACTGTGTTTTACCTGCCGCATTTTAGATGGATGCTTTTTCTGTGGTTTCCTGAGGCCCTCTAACCTAAAAAACCGTCCAGTCCCTTCCACATAGCCCCCGCCACCCGTGTAGCCTCTTCCTGTGCGTAGTGGACTTCTGATCTATTAAGCGAAAAGCGGAAACCTACCACCTGATGGCGCAAACCAAGGAATCTGCACCCTACACAGTCACAAAACCGCCTGAGCCTCTGATTCAGACCCTCCACTCGGCTCTGCACCAAAGGACCACAGTCGATGCTATCGACGATGTTACAGATGGTGAGCTCCGCCTTAATCTCGCAAGCAAGACTGGCAGTCTTTACCACTTTACCGCCCAAAACCAGAGAGAATCTCCTCCAATCCAAAGCGACACACGTCATTGGTACCAACATGAGCCACCATCTTCAGTTGACTGCACCCAGTTCTCTTCATGGAATACAGAAGGACCCTTTCCACATCCGGAGTGACTCCCCCCTGTATGCACACAGAGTGCACACTGGTATCCTTCCCCTCCTTGATGGCCATGCTCCTAAAGGGGTCCCATTATGCACCAAACGTTGGAGCTCCCAACTACCAGCAAATCCACCCTCTGTGAATGCCCAGATCTTGCGGGCCGAGAAGCTTCCTCAGGAGCAGGGTGGACTACTACGTCCAGCTCAGAGATTTTGACAGCCACAGATAACGCCCGAAACTTGTTCGTCAAACGAACTGGGGAGGCTCTACAATCGGCCTCTCAGAAAGTCTTTCGCTGCCTGCCAGCCCACTCAACCATGGGTGAGGGGTTAACCTCAGTGAAGGCAGTACCTGGGGTGGCCACAGCAGTAACCGATCAGGGGACACGTGGGACGTGCTCGATGTCCTTCGCATACCCACCTCTGCCCCCCCACACACACTGATGCCCCTTGGCAGCAGCCTCAAGCTGTATGACGGAAGCCAACACTGCCTGGAGCTGTGAGTGAAGGGTCACCAACTCAGATCGCATCTGCACACACCAATCACAGTTCCCATCCATTACTGGAGTCGTTCCTGTGTAAAACTCGTGAAAATATGCAACAAACGAATGGTGTACTCGCCTTATTATCAGCAGAAACTCGAGGTGCTCTCTCACTGATGATCTAACCGACACTGAGCTGTTCTATCCAAAATAAACAAAAGCCTGTACGATACGAGAGTCGATACAAGGGTCGATAACAACGGCGGTACTGTACGCTATACTGTTATTAAAATAAAAGGTTGTGCCTAGTAATCACTCATAAGCGTAAGAAACTACAAAAATAAACTATTAACTACAAAGATAACTGAAAGTAAGTTTCTCCTGTTTGAAACTCGCAAAAATATGTAAAAACCGAACGGTGTACTCGCCTTATTAGTAGCAGAAATTCGAGGTGTTCTCTCACTGACGGTCTAACCGAGTCGCCTGTGCTATTGATCTGTAAATGTAATCGTTTCAAGCACTCCACCTGCCCTGTTGCAACACTAAATCTTGAGTGAACTAGAAACCTCTAAAAGGGTGTACAATTTTTTTTCCAGTGTTGTGTGATAGATATGTACAACGCCTGCTTGCACTTATGCATATTTCAATTATTTCTCAGTGCAGAATAACTGTAAAAGGAGCCTTTAATTGAAACTAAAGTGATGTGAATCTCATTATTTATGAAGAGTGTGAGAGATGTAACTGGGGATTAAAAGTAAGGTACGAATGACACATGAACATATCGTACACACATTCACAAAATTTGCATCCAATAATTTTACATTACAATTTTACAGCGTGTAGACAACTTAAGATTGTACATCGATGATTAGAAAGCGCGTTCTATAAACATTGTTACAGTACACCGACGTATAAAACATAACATTGCGCCAATTAACCGGGAGATGCATGTTGGAAATCTAATGATAGGTCATAAAGTCATGATGAAGTCATTAATAAAACATAAACCACTTAAGTGAAGCGTTATTGATAATGTAATTAAAATACGTAGCGGATATGACATCCAGATTGTTACCGTTATAGACTTAAAGTGAGTCTATAATTACCTGTAAAATAAAGTTATGTTGTAGTACGTCGTACACAAGAAGAAAACCCCGTCTACATTTCATCCTACAGAATTACGTAAGTGTTTGCAAGTAACGAAGGTAAAGGCATAACACATCTGTTTGGTTCAAAATGGTTCAAATGGCTCTGAGCACTATGGAACTTAACATCTGAGGTCATCAGTCCCCTAGAACTTAGAACTACTTAAACCTAACTAACCCAAGGACATCACAAACATCCATGCCCGAGGCAGGATTCGAACCTGCGACCGTAGCTGTCGCAGGGTTCCAGACTGCAGCGCCTAGAACCGCTCGGTCACCCAGGCCTGCCATCTGTTTGGACGTAAATAGTTACTTATACATACACTTGTATATGAAAGAGGATAAACGGGGGGAGCTGAGCAGGGGGCAGGGGGTCAAACGTACAAGGTGCTGGAAATTTCTGTTACAAACTTCTAGGACTTGTAGATGGGAGTGATTACATACTATTTTCAACATGAACCCATGTCCGGAAATATGTCGTTTCCGTTCTACTACGGCTTCAGTTCAGATGTATAAGTCATCCACTTCTACTCGAGGGATTGAATTGGGTGTGACGCAGTACTGTTACTAGGTAATAATTCAGATGGAAACGTAACGAAACATCCCTTTATCACTCACGCACATTTGTTTGTATTAACACTTAAACATTACGTGTTTACGTTATTCTACCACAAAAGCGTACAGTACGTACAAAACAGTACTGATGCAATACAACAGCGGCTCGATATGGGGACCACCAACGTTACTACAGACGCTGTACCTACGAAGCATGTTCTGGTACACACTGACCATCCCACCTGGTGTCTCTTCAATTTCTAGTGGAGCGGCCAGAACTAGTGACAGCACATCTTCCACTTTTTTTGCAGGAGTCTCGTAAATTAAATTTTGCGCACGATATCAGGTGACCGTGTGACGTAGAGCAAATCATGCTGTGTATCCTGTTGCATACCAGGACAAGCAACTCTGAGGTGTGGACGCGTTACACATCTATCTGGACTGAAACCGTCGTAGAACGGAAACAATTTTTCCGGACATGGATTCCTATTCAAAATATTATGTACTCAGTTCCCTCTACAATTTCTAGAAGTTTATAACGGGAATTTCCGAACACCCTGTATAGCAAGTAAATACACTACTGGCCAGTAAAATTGCTACACCAAGAAGAAATGCAGACGATAAACGGGACAAATATATTATACTAGAAATGACATCTGATTACATTTTCACGCAATTTGGGTGCATAGATCCAGAACAACCATCTCTGGCAGTAATAACGGCCTTGATACGCCTGGGCATTGAGTCAAACAGAGCTTGGATGGCGTGTAGAGGTTCAGCTGCCCATGCAGCTTCAACACGATACCACAGTTCATCAAGAGTAGTGACTGGCGTATTGTGAAGAGCCAGTTGCTCGGCCATCATTGACCAGACGTTTTCAATTGGTGAGAGATCTGGAGAATGTGCTGGGCAGGGCAACAGTCGAACATTTTGCAGAAAGATCCGTACAGGACCTGCAACGTGCGGTCGTGCATTACCCTGCTAAAATGTAGGGTTTCGGAGGGATCGAATGAAAGGTAGAGCCACGGGTCGTAACACATCTGAAATGTAACGTCCACTGTTCAAAGTGCCGTCAATGCGAACAAGAGGTGACCGAGACGTGTAACCAATGGCACCCCATACAATCACGCCGGGTGATATGCATGTATGACGATGACCAATGCACGTTTCCAATGTGCTTTCACCGGGATGTCACCAAACACGGGTGCGACCATCATGATGCTGTAAACAGAACCTGGATTCATCCGAAAAAATGACGTTTTGCCATTCGTGCACCCCGGTTCGTCGTCGAGTACACTATCGCAGGCGCTCCTGTCTGTGATGCAGCGTCAAGGGTAACCGCAGCCATGGTCTCCTAGCTGATAGTCCATGCTGCTGCAAACGTCGTCGAACTGTTCGTGCAGATACTTGTTGTCTTGCAAACGTCCCCATCTGTTGATTCAGGGATCGAGACGTGGCTGCACGATCCGTTACATCCACACGGCTAAGATGTCTGTCATCTCGACTGCTAGCGATACGAGGCCGTTGGGATGCAGCACGGCGTTCCGTATTACCCTCCTGAACCCGCCGATTCCATATTCTGCTAACAGTCATTGGGTCTCGACCAACGCAAGCAGCAATGTCGCGATACGATAAACCGCAATCGCGATAGGCTACAATCCGACCTTTATCAAAGTCGGAAACGTGATGGTGCACATTTCTCCTCCTTACAAGAGGCATCACAACAACGTTTCACCGGGCAACGCCGGTCAATTGCGGTTTGTGTATGAGAAATCGGTTGGAAAATTTCCTCATGTCAGCACGTTGTAGGTGTCGCCACCGGCGCCAACCTTGTGTGAATGCTCTGAAAAGCTAATCTTTTGCATATCACAGCATCTTCTTCCTGTCTGTTGAATTTCGATTCTGCAGCACGCCGTCTTCGTGGTGTAGCAATTTTAATGGCCAGTAGTGTACAAAATGAAGCATTAAGCGAGTCGAAATATGCAGAACATGAATACCGCATCTTTAAACAGTCCTATAGAGGGTTAGAAACTCGATTAAATCACACCGAAAGTGAGCAATGAGTGGCACTGAACGTCGGCAGGTAGAGGCACGTTATAACAATGGGCCGAGGAACGACAGCGGACGCATCGGTAACACGCGCGGGTCGCACGCTGCGTCTGTCTGCTTCTGGTCCTGCGACTGCGGCTAATTACGAGAGGCGTTCAAATATGAATGAGGATTTAATTACTGTTCAAGAACAAATCGGGCTGCCCGGGTACACTGCAAGCTGCAAGTAAAACGGCTCCCAAACTTGCCGCAAACACAGGTCGATCTTCGTTAGTCATTCTAGCTAAAGCGTTTCTGAGCGTAATTGCAGTGAGTCTGCGGTGTCACTTACGAACTTTGCATTCAGTGCACGGAGAACGGTACACATGCGCTATTTACGGGACAGCAACTCTGCGAAAGAGATTTTGCGCTACAACCTCGGCTGTGATATCACAAATTCACCGACAGTACTTCACCGGGTACTTCCCGCTGCAAGTGAAGTCATCAAAAGAATTCATAATCATTTTTATTTTATAGATTCGGTGTTCTTCTAATGAATGAATACTAAAAGTTGGTATAAATTTTCAGCACAAATTCGTTGTGAGCTGTAGTCGACTTAGGGAACACTTGTAAAGACTTTTAGACGTAATTCGAAATAATGCTTAATTAATCTTCAGATTGAATAAATCTTCCTAATGATATCGAAAGAAAAAGTTAGACTAGCAAAAAATCTGCCCCAGATTCTTCTTCTTCTGATACTTCTCCGCCAAACAGTAAGTCCATATCTATACCTGAGCTACTGTTATGATGTGAAAAATCTGAATTTGACACTGAATAATAATCATGTGGCTGTTTGATATGTTTTCTTCCTTTTTTTGCATTAATATGATGAACTCTAGATTACTTCGTTTTGTTTCTATAGCAATCCCATTTATTTCTTTGGCGCATCTTTCCTTGTGACAATTTGCCCGAGTTCGTCATTTTCTGATAAAACCGGCACTGTTGATTTTGGAGACCAACTGTAACTATTATTTCCACATGGAATTGAAGCTGAACTGCAGTAGTGCAACGAGTAATTCATAGATTCTACATTTCAAATCCTACGCTATAAAACGTTCAAGCATAACGTCAGAGCAGTTACATGTAAACAGTAAAAGGCAGCCTTACCTCATTTTATCACCTCTGGAACGACCTGCCGGGATGAACTTTCATGGAACAATAAGCTACAACAAACAAACCTGCCACGTGGTGGTCACCTTCTGAACCGATGGCAGTCAATTCAAAAACTGCGTACGCGTTCCTACTCCACGCTGCGATGTACCTTGCCCCACCTACACCACTTCAAACTGGTTTGTGTAGATAGGTTTGGAGTCCATGGAAGCGTTTCCATTGCTTTTTAATTTCGACTCTAAAGGAAGGAAGATCAGTAGCGAGGTAATTAGAGACGGCACACATGTTCGGACAGCCTCAAGAACGCGGAAGGAAGCCGGCCGTGCCCTTTGAAAGTAACCATCTCGGCATTTGTTTGGAGCGATTTAGAGAAATCATGGAAAACCTAAATCTTGATTGCTACACAGGGATTTGAAACGTCGTCCTCCCGAACGCGAGTCGACTCTAAAGGTCTGGGACATGGAAAATTAAATAAGTGATTGGTGTGGTGTAGGGGAGAGTGCTGTACCTTTAGGATAGTGTACCTAGGAACACATAACGTTTCCTGGCATGTGTTTCAATCTAGTGACTTATTTTAGAATCACATGAAGGGATGCGCAGTTGAGATCGTCTCAAGAAGTTTCCGGAATTTTCTGCTTTTTTATTGCTGTCTTTTTCGCAGGATTTGTAAGTTTTTGACTTCTACGCATTTAAGTGTTGTTGAACATGTTAAAACTATTTAGAAGTTATTGTTAATTCTCCAGTTAGAGAATTCTATAATGAGTAAAATGAAATTCTGTATTTTTTTAAACTAGTTATATAACTTGCGGACAGCTGTACTTTGTCGGTCGTGCACCATTTTGTACTTTGAAACTGAAGGTCTTCTCCCATAGAACCTGAGGTATTTCCAAAGAACTAAGTTTCTTTAATGTCTTGACAATTCTATCTATATTGAAAATGGAAATTTGTGTCAGTTTCGAGTAGATTCTGTTTCAAAATGTATTTAACTTGCAAACAATTTTTTACGATACTTCTGCTTAATTGAATTTCATTTTGTTGCTTATTGGTGTGTAGCAGAGTAGTAATGTAACAGAGAGACACTACTAAATACAGTATTGACAAGATTCTCTCGACAGCAAAACTTTTAAATTTCAATAGAATATTTGTTCCTAGGTACATGACAATGTTGTAGCGTGGAATATTTTTGTACGTTTGGAAATCCTTATTTTTCCGGAGTAATTTTTATAGTTTCAGGAAAAGGCTGCAGTACCCAAAAAGTGAATGCTATCATTTAAAATTAGATTACGAAAACGCGTTAAACTTATGGTATAAAAGCAAAAGTCTGAACAGTTCCAAAGAACAACACTCATCCCTGTATGTTAATGTTGTTTATGCACAGGAACATTGTTAATGTTACGCATTTTAATAATCAATACGTACTTACCTAGGAGACAATGAGAGAAATAAAGGGCTGTTTCTTAGCGCTAACTATAGAACATCTTATGACCAAAACATGTCTTAAATACTTTTAGCACACTGGACTCGCATTCGGGAGGACGACGGTTCAATCCCGCGACCGGCCATCCTGATTTAGGTTTTCCGTGATTTCCCTAAATCGCTCCAGGCAAATGCCGGGATGGTTCGTTTGAAAGGGCACGGCCGACTTCCTTTCTCGTCCTTCCCCAATCCGATGAGACCGATGACCTCGCAGTTTGGTCTCTTCCCACAAACAACCCAACCCCCAAATACTGTCAGTACTGTAAGTGTTCTTTTCCTCGATCTCTGAGCCAGTCAAGTAAAGACTGCCGTATTTCGTAGTTGAAATAGCATATACAGTTGAACTTACACACACAGTGGTTTATTTTAGAAGACTCATGAACTTTTTCTCGATTCCAGAACTCCTGTATTCTTTCAAAGAGTAGGTTTCGGGTATTGATAGCAAAATGACTATTCGGAGGTGATGTCTGTCAGTGTAACCGTGTGTCTTCAGTTTGAACTCCAGAAGCGGTTACAAAGATTTCGCAGAAAATTACCGCTAGCCCCAAGAAAATCTGACAGGCTGCTATCACACACGACCTGTCATTCTATACTTATATTCTTACTGCTAATTCCCTATCGAGTTTCATGAATTCAGGCATTACTTTCAGTTAAAAAGAAGGTTGATTATTGCAAGTAGTTGCTTTAAATGATTGGGGCCGGCGAACTCGACCCGACGCTGTAGTTTTTGACTGCATTTTTCTGACCACTTGAATAGCGAAACAAATCGTTACTGGTCTAACGAAAACCCTCACATTGTGTCTCAAATTCAGTTCAATTGCAATTCGATGTGTTGTTTCTGATAATCGAATTAGGGTCCCAACGTTCTTTCAAATCAAATGGCTCCAAAAACTATGGGACTTAACATCTGAGGTCATCAGTCCCCTAGACGTAGAACTACTTAAACCTAACTAACCTAAGGACATCACACGGATCCATGCTCGAGGCAGGATTCGACCCAACGTTCTTTGAAACCACCGTAAATACAGATATTTATCTTCACAATGTAGAGAACTACTACGCCCGCTAAAAGGAACGTGAAAGGCAGAGAGGCTTTTTTCAACATGACGGAATCTTGCGCCACGCCTCTCGTCAATCGCTTATCATGTTGATGAAGCCCTCACAGGAAAACACCAGGTAATCAAAGTTTAGTACTGTCTCGTTCGACAGACTTGTCTGTATGCAACTTTTTTCTTGTGGGGATACTTAGAAGCAAACTTTAACGAAGATTATCTTAAACGGTAGACCAACTGAAGGAAAATATACGCCGGAGTATGAAAACGATCGCTATCACATTTCCGCGAAAAATGAGTCTAAATGTGACTTCACGAGTACAAAAATTCATTGGAGTACAGTACGATTTGTTCGAGATACGCCGTATAAACTGCAATTTTAAAAGTACACTGCTTCGCAAATTAGTGAAGCATCCAGTAGAGGTCGAAGAAGTGAAACAAAATTTACGGTCTGAGGGGTATGTGATCATTTCAGTGATTACAGCATCCAGTCAAATATACAAAGAACTTGGAAGCATGAGTCCCTTTGCGGGTATGACCTTTCACCCTTTCTGACCTGTATGGATCCATTAACTCGGTTGGAAATGGTGTCATAAGGACGTTGTATCCTCTCCTGAGGCAAGGTGGCCCACAACTGTTGTATCTGGTCCTTGATATCCTGGATACTGGCACTGTGACAAAGCTGACGTCCGAGCTTGTCCCACACATGTTCTATAGGTGACAGATCTGAGGATCTTGCTGGCCACGAGAGTACCTCAACATCACGCAGACATTTCAAAGAGGCACATGTCATGTGTGGACAAGCGTTGCCCTACTGAAAAATGGCACCACGATGCTGTAGCATAAGAGGTAACACATGAGGACGCAGGAGGTTCGCGACGTACAGTTGTGGCATCAGAGTTTCCTCAGTCACTGCCAGCAGTGACTCATACCCGATAGCTGCCACACTCTGACACCAGCAATAACACCGTTGTGCCTCTCCAAAACATTGGAAGAAAGGGATCTCTCCCCACGTCACCGCCACACTCGCCAAAGGTGGTCATTCGAGGCAGTGAAGAACTGTCACTCATCGCTGGACACTATGCGACGCCATTTACCAGCAATGAAAGCTTCCCGATCACGGCACTGCTTCAAACGCAGCCGTTTGTGTTGCAGTGTTAAAGGCTGGATACCCATGTAACGATAATTTCCTAGTCTGACTGCTGCTAGTCTCCTACAGATGGTGTGGTATGACACAGTGTTGCAAGGCATCCACTATTTATTATCAGATGGCAGTAAGCAAATGTGAAGGGATCACAATGTTTTTGGAGCACAACACTGCGATCCTCTGCCTTCTGGTGATCAGACCTGATCGATCGGAACCTTGACGACTAGTATACATGGTGTCACTTCCCTATGCAGTCCAACATCGAGCCACTCTCACATCCGAGTGCTCCACAAATCTGGATATTGCACGATTCAGCCAGCTGGCCAAATAGAGACCCACAGGTGCTGATGACGCTGTCTCACTTGAGTGCACAACATTGCCTTGTCCTTCGCACTGATCAATTTATATCTGACAGATGTAGTTACTCGCATTTATGAACGAGTGCACCTTGCTCGGCATGTCACAGTGTAAACACATGAGTCTTTTGGTCGGTCTTTATGGACTGACCAGTTATCTTGTGGGAGGAAGTACCTCATGTTGTTATGCGGAATATTTCTCCCGCAACACGCCCATTTAGGATCAAAGAAACATAACTCCAAAAACAGTGTTTTGAGATAATTCGATTTAAAGGTTTCGTCAAAAAAAAACTGAGTACTTTGTAATAGCTTTTCACAAACCTCTTGAAACGTCCGCTTTGGAAAATTTATGAATTACTGTGCTGGTAACCCCTTACGTTATTTGATTTTCAAACAGCTGAGCAAAACTGAACGTACTCAGACATTTCTCTATTTACTTATTCTGATCATCACTAAACTGACACACAATATTTTAGAGCAACGCAATCTGACTTTGAATAATCCCTACAAAAGAATGACTGACAATAACCTATACCTTTCTTACCTCACAAAAATTTTTGTTACTCGAACTACTGCAATACATCGCCAATATTGCCAGCTAAATAAAGGATTCTAACTACTGAAGGCACTAACTGCTGATAGGCATAGTTAGCAAATGAAAGATTTTGATAGAGAACAAACAATGTATTTACCTTAATAGTGTTCAAAAGTCATAATCCAGTCTTACAAATTTCGTTTTTCTGACGGACTCAAGTCTAGATCGTCCGCTCTCAAAACTCTGCCATCTCTCTTCCCACATCCACCACTGCTGGCTGCTCACCTCCACCTGCTCAACGCTACGCGCTGTTCACATCCAACTGCCCAACAGTACAATAGCGAATATTCCAACAATGCCAACCAACCACAGACTGCACTCAGGACAGCCAGTGATTTTCATACAGAGCACTACATGGCGTTACCAACATAAAAAGCTAAATAACCTACTTACACTTTCTGTGGTAAATAAAAAGTGTACTTCATTGACTGTTGTTTTCTACTAGGTGTTACATAGTCTGGTCACTCGGTGGACACTAATGAAATATTTTATGCAATTATGCCCGTAGTTACCTTTGTCCGATCCTCAACTCAATGGCTGCTGTGGTATAACATATGATCGTCAAACAAATAATATGCAGCTTTAAGCAACATTATCATATTAGTGATTACTGCAGTTGGGTCAATAATGTCTTTATAAATACAGATTACATGGAACATGTTATGGGAATGTGTATCAGTGCTGTTCAATGAGTACTATAACCAAGAGAACTGTTTCTCAGGAAGTTTATTATCTGTCTGTGATGGAGAGTACATAAAAGCCATTATTATTTTCACTTTGCATTATTTGTCTGCAGTAACACTGAACTTACAATAAATAATTTACAGGTAACAGAAATAATTTTCTTGTTTTTTAATCTTCATATAACAAACATAGGAAAAATCATTTTAACGAAACACAGGTCTCCCTCACACCTGTTTTACTGTTTGTGGTATACTGTTTCAAAAATAGTGCAACACAGACATTTAAACGAACCAAAATTAGTGGTTTACATGAAGAAGCTAAGTTGATAAACTAACAGCAATAATAAGGGAGACAAAAAACAAAACATAAACATGAAGTCTACTCCTGTGATTGTTCCACGTTTTCCTCATTTTATAAATCGTTAGCAGCATTGAGTTCTTGCTATAATGTGTGATACCGAGGAGGTATAATACCCTTATTATATAAATCTCTAAGATCTTTTTCCTGTTCTTTACTTATGCAGATAGGACTGTCATATGCTGGGCACAAAGTATTGTCTTCAGGTCCTGAATTAGAAGAATTTCGTATGCCAGGGCTTTTCTTGGTGTGCAAAACTTGAACGATCATCGTAGGAATACTTTAAAAACATCATGTCAGGCTGAGCTTTCCTATATTGCATCCAAACAATCTTAAGGCATTTCACAGTTTCTCCATTCTCAGCAGTTTTCCTATTCCGAATTATTTTCTTCTGAAGCTGGTTGAAATCTAAAATTTGAGTGTTATCCATTTATGCCGCTCTGTACTCGTTGGAGGTCGTTCTTACACTTGTATACCAGCCAATTGGATCAAAAACATCCACATCTTTACTTTTTCTTTCGATGCTCGCATGCACTGTGAATGTCCAGACTCAAAAAAGCACTGGTCGATAGTTGGAATGTCCAACGTATTTACTGCATGCAAGCACATAGTGCTCACGTTGGCATTCCTGTTCTCGCCCCCACATGTATCAGAAAACAAGATTATCGGATTTCCTTGTGCATGATTTCTCAAAAAATCCCACAGACATGATGCCATCTCTATGGATCCCCTTTTTGCTGTTGTTTCGTCCCACATGTAGCAATCGGTTTTGTTTTCTTCTACATTAAGATCTGTGAGATTGTACACGGAGAGCCTTCTTTTATAGAATACTCAATGTGCATTCACTTTAGGGCATTAAAGCACAGCTTCTAAGTCAAATTCAGCTATCAAAGGTTCGCCTTTTCCTGCACTTTCTTTCTTAATGTTCTTAAATTCCCTTGCTATTTATTTCCTTTTCAAATGCTCTTCCTGTTCCCTTATAAAATCTTTGTCTTTCTTTTCCTCAGCCGAAAGGTGTGAAAACTTTGTGAAGATCTCCCTATACAACCATAATTTCTCGACTTCCTTCCTCATAGCATTGTTCCCGATAGAACTCATACATTATATTAATACTCATATCGACAGGTAAATAATCTGCTGTGGATTCTTTCCTCTTGTAATGAGATGGAAGGGTGGGAAAACTCTTAATATGTTTCCTTATAGCATCTTTACTTTCTTCTGGTCTCTGTACATCTGGCTCATGGCATCCTCTTCGCTCTTTCTCAATTACATGATGTTCATATCTTTTTTTAATAGTATTTCTTACAAAGGTTTCAGAAATGTCAAATGTCTTGAGAAAAACTGCATACACACTTGAATCTTATCAGATCCCTTTATTAGTTAGAATTTCTTGGTTCTCTTTCTTCGTGAGTTATCCGATTTTGTCCTCACACTTTGTTTCTCTTTTCTTACACAAATTTATTTATGTACTTCCTTTGTAGTTCAACTGATCCAAGACCCCAGTAGGCTCTATGTATATTTGGTCTCTCTTGCTCATAAACACACTGCTGCACTGTCGTGGACATTTAGATCAATCTTTTGGCTTCACATTGTTTGTAGGAAATTCGCAATTCTTCGTAGAAATATATGCCCTACCATGCTATCGATTGATTTTTTTTGTTTTCTTGTTTTGTTATTATTCTCAATACCAGCGTTGTCATCTGCAATTTCCCCATGCTCATAGTGATGACTTACTTGTCCACTAGTTGCATCCTCAGCTGTTTTTGTGGCATTCTTTACAAGGGACATTCCATTTTCAAAACTACTGTTTGTAACAATTACAAGACAGGTATTCAGAGGAAGGGAAAAGAAAATTAAGTTGAACTTCTATTGTGTCTAGTATCTGTTTTGCTACTATGAATGTAAACAATAACAATAGTAATAGAAACAGCAATAACAATAATAATGACAACAGTAGTTATAGTAATAATAATAATAATTATTGTTATAGTACTTACTACCGAAATATATACACTAAGAAACAGGTTCTATTACATACAAGATTCCATTAAATTCTGTTCCTCCTCCAGGCACATTTTCACCATTCTTCTTCCTCTGGACTCCATGGCACTCCTACTTGCTAGTAAACCCATACACAACTGAAACAATATTTATCTTCCTTGCCAAGAAGTCGCATTTCATTGTTGTGACAGAGCGATGGCGACAATGCGTCTAAAGAGAAGTAGCGGGAAAAGCAACTTCTAACAGTTATGTTAGGATCAGAGAAACGTAAGAGCTGTTCCGTTTCACAAGTTAACACTGCGTCCTGTGGTCTAAAAACGGATCAGCTCTTCTGTCTGTCTGATCTTTACTATTTTTCGTAAAATTGTAGATACGTTGACAACTAAAACGGAAACCACATAAGATAGAGTTACGCTTGTTTGATCATAACGTAGGTCTTGATTCCGTGTACCTTATGGTACTAATAAGTCAAAAGTGGGAAAACGTAGTTACGTCTGTCTGATCCTAAATGGGCGAACAGGTCTTGCCAACGTGGCGTCGGCCGGTAGGGTAAACATCTGCAGCTGTTCGCGCCCCTTATATACCTTACCAGGCCTCGTAACAAACCAAAACACGAAAAACACTAATGCTCTCTGGCGGCCGTTCTACCTTAGAAAATTTCAAATCTAACCATTTACATATCCGTTGATGATGTGTACGTTTGCGACGTTACATCAATATCCGACCATGTCTTCTATTTACTTCACTTTTTTGTTAGACAATTTATTTTCTGTTTTAAGATAAAACTGTGTTTTTTATGACTGAATGCGCGTATTATTGTGCCGGGGTCGCTTTTACTTTAGACGCATCATATTAATGTAAATATAATGTTTGTAACTGTCTAAGCCTAGATGTCGAGTGTCTGTCGTAGGCTGATTATCGCCAGCTGTGGGAGCAACACTTGCCATATTCGCTAGTTAGGTGTCGAAGATGATGAGAGTGGTGATGTGGACGTGAGCAGCTAACGTTGGAGGTATAGGCTGAAGGCTTTACTTTCGATACCTAGGAATTCCTCTTGACTCTTGACTCACCACAACAGTTTTGGTTAGAATTTAATGGTGATCCTGACACCGCTTGATAATTCTGACACCAGTTGTAGTTTCTAGGTTACATTTCGTTAACAAGTATGCAACTGAATTGTATCCAGTGGTATCTGTCGGCCTAACGCCGAGATCAAATTAGTGGTCCCACTGCAGTTACTCGGAGCGCCCCGTATTGTCTCACACGCACACCCTCCGAGCTAGTCGCACAGCTATACTGAATTACTCTGCGCAGAGCTGCCTATCTTTGTCAATACGGCAGTGTGGCACGCTTTTATAACCGACTGCAATAGTCTGGCGTTCGTAGCATCTGTATGTGTTAACTTCTGCATTATGTTCAAATCCGTATCCGCTTCTGCTGATACGTATACAGTGTAAATAAGCTTCTCCTCAGTTTTACCCACGACACCTTCAAGTCGTCGTAGCTGTAGAGGTGTTGACTCAATTCCAAGTGAATCATGCATTATTTCTCATCCTTTTTTTTTTTTTTTTGTAAATACGCTATATCTCCGGTATTACTGAATCAAAATGAGTGATTGAGATATTATATTCAAGATTTCGCTCGTCCCTAATGACGAGAAATACGCAAATTATTTAAAGTTATTATTTTCGTTAAAAAATACTATTTTGTCTCTCACACGATTTTGGTCATACACGTCGATGCAAATAATTTGGAAGACGCCGTCTATTAACAATATAATTTTGTTATTACGCACAACAGCGATTATAGATTCTTCATTTGTTTTGGGGTGTGCTTTTGTATGAACTGGTTTGTTCTGTAAGCAATGTTTACGTCTTTATTTTTATTAATATGTTTCATGTTTTATGAATGAGTTTGTTGTGGTAGGTTACTGTATGCCATTTTTTTGTTGCAGTACAACTTGTACCACTTAATGTGGTTTGGTTAGTTTTTTCATTATATGTCTCTTTATTTTTTTGTTTAGTTTGTCTACCATTGTTTCTTTGTGTCCATTTTTAATGCTATTTGTTTTATAATGGCTACCACTTTCTGGTAATTAGAGTTGTGTAGGAGGATCCTGTTCAGTCTGTTTAATATGTATTTGATTGCTGGGTGGTTTGAAGTTGCATTGAAGATAATGCCACTTGTTGTGGATTTTCTGTATATGTCAAATGTGTGTTTATTATTGTCTTTTCTTATGGTAATGTCTCAAAAGATGAGTGTGTTTTCTTGTTCTTCTTCTATTGTGAACTTTATGTTTTTGTGTACAGTATTTATGTCTTTGTGTATTTCTTGTATTCTGTTTTTAGGTTCATCTACCGTGCATATATTATGTCATCCATGTATCTGTACCAGTAGATCACGTTGTAGTTTTTCTTTGCTGTTATGTCTTCAAATATTAATTTTTCTATGCGGTTCATGAAAATGTTGGCTAATGTTCCTGAGATAGGTGAACCCATTGGTAAAAACCTCCTTTTTGTCTGTAGTATTTTTGACTGAATTCAAAATAATTTTTTTGTGTTATTAACAGTAATAATTTTATGGTTTCATCTTTGTGTTCATGAGGTAGCTGGTTGTGTGTTTTCCGGTTTTCTTGAATTATTTTTGTGGTTTCGTTAACAGGGATGCAACTGTACATACTTTCTACATCAAAGAAGAGCAATGTTGATGTGTCAGGGATTTTTGTGTCTATTATATGTTCTACTAGTTGAGAGGTATTTCTGATTGTTCTATCATTTTCTAGTTTATAATACTGGGTGATCCGTGGCTACATTTGTTTTGCTAGTAGGTATGTAGGAGCTGCTCTGAAATTTACTATTGGATGGACTGGATAATTTTCTTTATGGATCTTTGGTTGACATCTCATGTTGGGGGCTTGTACGAGTCACTTTTCCTCTCTGTCTGTAAATGTATACTCTATGTTTTAGAGTATGTTTTTAACGTTTGTTTGAAATCTGTTAGTTGGGTTTCAAAAAATAGCTCTGAGCACTATGGGACTTAACATCTATGGTCATCAGTCCCATAGAACTACTTAAACCTAACTAACCTAAGGACATCACACAACACCCAGCCATCACGAGGCAGAGAAAATCCCTGACTCCGCTGGGAATCGAACCCGGGAACCCGGGAGTAGGAAGGGAGAACGCTACCGCACGACCACGAGGTGCGGGCAGTTGGGCTTGATATTAACTTTTTTATGTTGTTTTTGTTGATGAATTCTTCTGTTTTTTCTAAGTATTCTTTTGGTTTCATAGGGACAACACTATTACCTTTGTCAGATTTTGTTATAATGATAGAATTAAAAAATGGACTCAAAGAAACAATGGTCGATAACTAAACGAAAAAATAAAGAGACCAATAATGAAAAAAACCAACCAAACCACGCTAACTCGTACAGCTTGCACTACAACAACAAAAAGGGCAATAGTGACCTACCTCAACAAATTCACGCATGAAATAGGAAACACATTCAAAAAACAAGGCATTAACATCGCTTAAAAAACAAACAATTCCATGCAAAAGCACACCCCAAAACTAAAATCAAAACCTGACAGATACCAACAATGTGGTATCTATCAGCTCAGTTGCAGAGATTGTGAGAAGTTATACACTGGAATGACTGGCAGGACATTTGACACAAAATTTAAAGAACACATCAGAGCAGTCAAACACGCTACAAATCATTCAACATTTGCGGATCATCTAAAAGAAGAACACCATAGACCAAGCAATATACAAAACGATATGAATATCATAAAAATCGGTAACGACAGACACCTCCCTTTCTAAGAAAATTTCCACATGCAAAAAGCATTAACACAAAATAAACATTTGCTCAATGAACAGATAAATATTGGAAACCAGACTCTTTATTGACTAATTTATGAAATTACATGAAAAAGAAAAGAGACTTTCCCATCCTTCACCATCCCCCTCCCCCCCCCCCCCAGGCCTCCCCCTCCCTCCTCCATCCCATTCACAGTTTCATTTCACTTCTCGCTCCTCCCTTTGTCCTCTAACTCACACTCCATCACACTGCTATATACTTAAGATCACTCAGCATAGTTTCCCTCTCCCCCAAAAATTAAAAAAAGTAAGAAATCTCTACATCACTATTCCTTCTCTACTCTTACACAGCACATAAATACACGGAAACATAATGCAATGGAATTAAACAATACAACAATCTAATTTCAAAAAAGTTGTAGGTCAAAGACAAAGTAGTGGAAAGGTTATGTTGGAAACACTACAAAATGCTAACAACACATACTTGATGTACAAAAAGAAACAGAATACAGAGGTGTGCATAAAAGTGTATTGTAAGAATTGCGTAGTGCTGCAGAACATCTAAAGATTATACGAAATTTATCAGTGTCAGAAACAGAAAAACAAAAATGTGCTAGCAGGCCGCATTTCCCAGTGTAAGCGAGAATTCAACCGAAACATCACCGTAAGTACAAATCAACCTATTCTTAACGAACCGTTTTTAGATCTAAAAAACAAATCAAAATGTAAATAACTTAATCACAGACCACTGATGATGCTTTACCTCAATTAATCGAAACGAGTGTGGTGAAAAAATCACGCATTTTTGTAGTTGCAACAGCAGACCAAAAATACCTTCAAGCGGTTATAGTTGTTTACTTTCTTTGTGCAAGCGTTGTGTACTGCGTGAATAAGACACTTTCTGAAGATTTTCAGAGACAGCACACGCCACCTGAAGCCTACAGTCTCACAGTACTAGAAATTAAGAATGTTTTCAAATATCATGGCAAATCTTGCCTACAGTTCGGCCTGTCGACCCGTACTGTGATCGTCGCACAGAACACAACAGAAGTGTACAACGTAGAAGAAAAACGTACGAACGGCAAGACTGCGTACGAAAAGTTAAACGAACAACAGAAGGCAATGGCTGAGGAAGTCTACATTCATTAAGAAATAACATTCCAGATGTGACTTCAAGGACGGACCGGGAGGCTCCAGTAAAACATTTGTCTACCAAACTGAGTGCCACAAATTTACAAGGTGAAAACAAGGCTATTTAAACAGTTGCATGGGCTGGCATTGGTTCAGTCTTCTTCAGGGGGAACGAATGTCACGTGTGGTTTTTAAAGTGCCTGTGCCCATCTTGAACACATCAGTCTTATCGATTCTTACTAACACCAAGGATGCACTTCTCCGTGATTCTGATCTAATCTTTTGAGACAAGATTTCAATTGTTCCCAAAGCCGAGCTAAGCGTTGTCCATCGACGTTTAAGGGACATCGTGATAAATACTCTGCCATACGGAGGTAAAATAATTCTCTTTGATTGAGATATCTGTCAATTATTACCCGCCATTAGGTATGTCAATTTGAAGAACCATTGTCGAAACTACAGTTAAACGATCACTCTTATGGTCTCATGTTAAAATTCGTAAGTCGACTCAAAATATTAAGGCAAATGGTGATCCTGTTTTCACTGAATGGTTACTTAAACTGGTAACTGAATTATAAAATCAAAAAGATTACGCCAGTGAACCAAACAAAATTCCTAAATATTGTTATTTTATTTATGGTCGCTTTATTTCTACAGTATTCAATGCCACAGAAATCAATAATTGGAAAGTTTCGCAGTTCTATTCAACAGCGATTCCATTTCCAGGGAACGAAAAGGCAAAGGTTTACTCAGTTCTTATTCTATCCAACTTGAAAAAATAAACAACGTTCAGTTGTACCCCAAACAATTCTTTAACTGTGTAGATAAAACGCCTAGATCAAGATCGCTAAAATGCCTTTATTCGTTACTAGTTTCAGCTCATTGACGAGACATGTTCAGATCAGTAAAAATTATTACTTAATTCCATGTGTATCAACCACCAGTCATTACACATCGTTATGATCTGTTGAGCTGATTCGCTCTTGTTGTCAGGTACACAATCAACTAGGTTGTCAGGCTCACATAATTTACGATGTTAGCCATATACAGTGTAGGTAGGTTGTTTAGGTTTTTATGTTGGTAATGCCACATAGCGCTCTGTATGAAAATCACTGTGCTGTGGGCAGTCTGTGGCTGGTTGGCGTTGTTGGAATACTGTAGTGTTGGGCAGTTGGATGTGAACAGCGCGTAGCGTTGTGCAGTTAGAGATGAGCCGCCAGCAGTGGTGGATGTGGAGAGAGAGGTGCTATAGTTTTGACAGGTTGCTATAAATGGAAATTTGTAAAGATGTATGTCATGAATTGATAGATATATATATTACGACTTCTGAACACTATTAAGGTAAATACATTGTTCTCTATCAAAATCTTTCATTTGCTAACTATGCCTATCAGTAGTTAGTGCGTTGAGCAGTTAGAATCTTTTATTTAGCTGGCAGTATTGGCGCTCGCTGTATTGCAGTAGTTCGAGTCACGAAGATTTTTGTGAGGTAAGTGATTCATGAAAGGTATAAGTTATTGTTAGCCAGGGCCATTACTTTGTAGGGATTATTGAAAGTCAGATTGCGTTGCGCTAAAATATTATGTGTCAGTTTCGTGATGATCAGAATAAGTAAAGAGAAAACTGTCTGAATACGTTGAGTTTTGCTCAGCTGTATGCAAATCAAATAACGTTAGAGGTGTACCAGCGCAATAATTCATAATTTTTCTAAGGGGACGTTTCTACATCTCCATTGCTCACACTGCCATACTTGCGTTTAAATATAAAGTAGTTGGCGGTAGTAACTATCTTAT
Source organism: Schistocerca gregaria (assembly GCF_023897955.1). Lineage (NCBI taxonomy): Eukaryota > Metazoa > Arthropoda > Insecta > Orthoptera > Acrididae > Schistocerca > Schistocerca gregaria. The sequence goes on along the minus strand of NC_064931.1, from coordinate 647,674,954 downwards.
AGACCTTGTGTGGAACTCAATATGGCGTATCACTCACAACGCTAGCTACAGCATTATGCAACAAGCTGCATTATGTCAAACAACAACCTATTCTTAAATTCTTTAAATCCATTTGGTTTACCACCTCATCAATTACTTTTAAGTAAAAACGCTTATATAATGTTAGTTAGAGATACTATCTCTAATCATGAATTAATTAATGGTGCAAGAGTAGTGGTAACTCACTTAGACGTGTACATCATCACTGCTAAATTCATTCGCTCCGAAAAATCGGCTCTTACCCCGCATTAACCTCACACGTCCTGATCCAACCATACCTTTCCAAATCATAAGAACACAATTCGCAATAAAAATAACAATGTCAGACGCTTCATTGAGGAGGATTGCATTTACAAGAACCTGTTTTTTTGCACTGACAGTTATATGTGGCTTTTTCACGAATTCGCACATTCAGTGATATTTATGTTTGTACTAAAAACACATACAGCCAAAAAGTAAATGGTGATCACATTGTAACTACCAACATTGTTTTTAAAGGAGTTTTGTGGAATAAAGGATTTTTAAAAAGTAACATTAATCTGACAAAGGCAATATCTGCTTTTTATATGATTTACAATTAACCATAGTGTATATAACGATATCGATTTTTACAATGAGACTAATACTTGTTACTCTGTTCAAAATATAATACCTTTTATTAATGAATTACTAAAAATTTCCATTTACTTATTTCTCCATTACTACATTACATGTTGGTGTCTGATAAGAACAGTGTGCGAATTATTTACATGGGTCACCTAGTAAACTAAATTTAAGTGTAATAAAGATAGATTAGTGCGGTGTAGTTGTTAGTTTATGTTTCACATACCATTCTCTCATCCACCGTAGCATATCATAGACTTTTATCAACAGTGGATCTCGCATAAACCACTACTAGACGATCGTCAGAGTGCTTCTAAAACATTGTCCCAATCTATGGACTGTGGGGGGGGGGGGGGGGGGGGGAATATCGTGAGCGCCCAGATGGACCGATGCAGGAATCCCTTGGTGTTGCGTTTAATCAGTTTCCGGTTTCCCGCAGGCCGCTCCAGCCTCACCCCTTGTAGCAGTCGGCGAAGCCGCGACGGAGCGGCGCAGGTAGCTGTATTACTCAGTCACGTGAGTGACGCACAATCCAATGGCTACCAAAGGCACCTGCACCGTCAGTCAAGATAGCTCTTGCTTATTTCCGATGGGATTTGTGCCTCATTTATTGCGTGGTCTATCGATCGATCCTGTCGAAAATCGAACTGACCCCGGAGATTCCTCTTTGGCCGGACGGCGCTAACGCCCTTGCAGTTTAATGTCCCGTAACTACAATCATCATCATCATCATCATCTGCTTGTCCGGAGAGGCTACACAGGAGGCGCTCGCAGACCTTATCCAGTGAATTTATAAGAAAATAGGCACGCTCCACTTAACACTAAAGACCAATATTCTTAACAAATGTTTGCTGTAGAATTCTTAAACATATTCTCAGTTCGAGTACAATAAATTTCCTTGCGTCACAAAAGCTTCTGTCTAAAAATCATCACAGGTTTAGGAAACATCTTTTGTGTGAAATCCTGCTCGTTTTTACTCGCACGATATCCTGGAACCATGGATGGAGAGCAGCTGGAAGATACCATATTCCTACATTTCCGGAAATCGTTTGACACCGTATCCCTCTGCAGACAGTTAAGGAAGGGCCGAGAACACGGAAGAGGTTCTGAGATATGTGAGTGACTCGAAAACGTTTTAAATAATAGAACCCTGTACGCTGTCCAGGGTGGTGACTATTTTTCAGACACAAGAATATCATCAGTAGTGTTTTTTGCTTTCTTTATTGAGTTTCGATTTCCCCCGAAGGGGGCGGGTTGGCAGCAGCTTAGTATGCCGCTATTCAGCCTACAGAATCTGTTTTAAAAAAGTGAAGATAATAAATAATAAAAGCAGGCGATAAAATCGGCGATTAAATGGTAAACTGGCGGAAATTTGTGGTGGTTTGTGGGATTAAAGGGACCAGACTACAACGGTCATTGGTCCAAATTTGTGGAACTTAAAACATTAAACAAAGGGGTGGTGATGCTAATAAAATACACAGGAAGCAGACAGGGAAAATAATAGACAATTAAAAACACTAGAGATATAAAAATCACAACCAGCGACAGCATGATTTCTGTTGGCAACACTTTGGATAGACGCACAACACTGAACACTCACTTGAACACTGCACTAAAAATTTGGCACAAATATGACCCACCATAGCCGAGGGCAGACGGGGGGAACCTGGACAGATGATGGTAAAGAAAGGGGGGAAGGGTGGGGGATGGGGTGAAGGAGCGGACGGAGGACGAGGACTCATAAGAGGGAGGGCGGGGCTGGGCAGACAAGAGAGGGAGTGGGGAATGGCAGAGGAGGGGAATGCAAAAGGACTCGGGAGGGGGGGAAGGGAAAAAACAGGCTGGAAGAGGGGGAAGAGGGAGTCTGGGGAAAGGAAAGAGGAAAGGAGGGGGAGATGAGGATTAGAGGTGACATGAGGGATAAATGGAGGGTGAGAGGGCATCATCTGGGAGGGGATTTCACGGAAGTCAGTAGTGCCCCAGGGACGTAAGACCTCTGGTTCTCTGTACACATATAGGATCTGACGGATAGGGTGAGCAGGAATCGGCAACTGTTTGCTGATGACGCTGTAGTGTACGGAAAGGTATCGTCGTTCAGTAAATGTAAGGTGGATCTCAGAAACGGAGCGAGTGTAAGTGTAATGTTTGGCTTGCATACTCTACAAATAAAATCGCCGCTGTTACATCAATGCTAACGGGCTTCCTTCGTTCCTGCTGTAGTTCTGCGCGTGTGACGATTCTGAGAATGATGGCGGTGCGGTTGCTTCATACTGTGTGGTTGTAATTAAACTTTCCGTATTTAACAATTTATAACACGGAAACTAATTACCATACGAATACCGAACATGGTAGCATTAATGTCAAGGAAACGTGGAAGAGAAATAATGCAGAATCGTTCAATTGAAACACTTTTAATGTGCTACTACGGTTCATCATACTATTACATACCTGTACCATTACAGCTACAAAAAGAGGCTCAATATGGCGCCCATCAATGTCCAGATGAGTATGAAAGAGCAGGGTTTCATTCTGCAAAGAAGCAAGTATGCTGGCTATCTCTGCGCATCATATCAGCACATGTGGGAATGTTCCCTTGGTAAATCTTATCCAATAGGTAGCCCCACAACCAGAAATCTCAGGGAGTGAGATCAGGTTATCGTGCCGGGTAGGCATTTGGAAGCGATCGACTGATGATTCGATCGTTTCCAAATATGTTTCAGAGAAGCAGGTGAACTTCACGAGCGATGTGTGTTAGGACCCAATTTTGCAAGAAAACTGTTGAGTTCAATGCGCCTCTCTTCTGTAGGGCAGGTATGACATGCTGCCAAAGCATATCACAGGAACGCAGGCTAGTCACACTGTGAAACGTCCCCTTAGAAAAAAATTATAAATTACTGTGCTGGTAAACTTCTACGTTAATTGATACAGAGACAGCTGAGTATAACTGAACGTACTCAGACATTTCTCTGTTTATTTATTCTGATCATCAGTAAACTGACACACAATGTTGTTAGAGCAACGCTATCTGACTTTCAATAATCCCTACAAAAGAATGGCCCTGACTAACTATAACGAACTACTGCAATACAGCGAGCGTCAACACTGCCAGATAAATAAAAGATTCTAACTACAGAAGGCACTAACTACTGATAGGCATAGTTAGCAAATGAAATATTTCGATAGAGAACAAACAATGTGTTTACCTTAATATCCACCGCTGCTGGCGGCTCACCTCCAACTGCGCAACGCTACGCGCTGTTCACATCCAACTGCCCAACACTACAAAAGCGAATATTCCAACAATGAGTCCAATCAGCCACAGACTGCACACAGCATAGTCAGTGATTTTCATACAGAGCGCTAAGTGGCGTTACCAACATAAAAACCTAAACAGCCTACTTGCAACTGCACGTCTCTGGTCCTTGAGCGCCAACAGAATAGGTCAATGACGAACGTAGCCGTGAAGCCACATCATTCGGTGACACGTTCGCCATAAAGACGAACTTCATGCACAGTGACCGGAGGTGAAGATCCCCACACTTGGAATTTCTGTGTGTTCACCTCACCCGTAAGAGAAAAATGATCTTCGTCCATCGATAGGATGGTGCAGGGCCAGCCCTCATCAACTTCAGTCCTCGCGAGAAAGTGGAGAGCGAAGTCAAAACGTCGTTGTGCATCCTGTAGTGCAAGGTACTGTACGATATGGATCTTGTACGAATACCATTTGAGAATGGTTTGAAGCACCTTCCATACAGTGGACCACGGGATGCCCAACTGTCGTGACACAGCACGCGCGCTGCCGGGCTATCGGGAATTGCGCGCAGTGTTGTCTGCCGTAGCAACAGGGATTTCATCAATCAACTGTGGTGCAAGCGGTCCTCGGCCTCTTCCTGGAGCGACGCCCAGTTCCCCAGTTGCTTCGAACTTCTTCATCATGTTCCGCACAGTGGGTGGAGAAAGCGGAGTCTTCGATAATCCTTTCAGCCGGCGATATTCTCGAAGTGCAGCTGCAGCATTAAGTTGTTTTGATAGTAGAGCTTCACCAATAATGCCCTGCTCCTTTTGTCCAAGCTCATGTTGACGCGTCAACAAGTGCACAGCGAGTGGTCAGGTGGGTGAGACTATAAATCACGATGACTGACCACGGTGTGTGGTGGCCATACTAGGAACTGGACGGTGGCACTGTGACACATGGAAATCATGCACCCCATACTATAAACGTACTCGAATGGTAATTAGTTTCCGTGTTATAACGTGTTAAACATGGAAAGTTTAATTATAACCACGCGGTATTCGTCGATTCGTTCTCTCTGACTAAAGCATACAGGAGTGTGAGGCTAGTCGTGACTCATTGTTCGTACGGAAGATGGGTACACTACTCGTATTATCTGTTGTAAAGTAGCGCTGGCAAGGCAAAATTATCCATTGTCGAGACCAGGGTCTTTAACGAAGCTGTCTTTTGTGAGACTGTGAACGGTGTAAGACGAAAATAAATTGGTGGAAAGTACACAACAGCAAATCTGTTCCGTATAGAGGAAAAGTGATATCTAGAATAAGTTTCGTCCGCACGGGGTAGGCCGAGGGGTCTAGGGCGCTGCAAAAAAATGGTTCAAATGGCTCTGAGCACTATGGGACTTAATTGCTGTGGTCATCAGTCCACTAGAACTTAGAACTACTTAAACGTAACTAACCTAAGGACATCACACACATCCATGCCCGAGGCAGGATTCGAACCTGCGGCCGTAGCGGTCACGCGGTTCCAGACTGCAGCGCCTAGGGCGCTGCAGTCATGGACTGTGCGGCTGGTCCCGGCGAAGGTTCGAGTCCTCCCTCAGGCATGGGTGTGTATGTTTGTCCTTAGGATAATTTAGGTTATGTACTGTGTAAGCTTAGGGAATGATGACCTTAGCAGTTAAATCCCATAAGATTTCACACACATTTTGAACATTTTTTTTTTGAATAAGACCAAAAACATACTAATTTCGTCCAATTCAATCAAAGTAGTGGTATAATTCTTCATTCCATATCAACCATGAGAAAACATATGTGCTGCCTCAAAAGAAAACTTGGCTCAAACCAGCGTTACTGTTATATCCCCACAACAAGAAAGCGCGCTAGACTAACAGCGAGTTGTGTTGCTTGTCATTAATTTCAGTAATTTATCGTAATAGTTAATCATCATTTACAGATTGCTCTTCATCCTCATGTCGTATTTTCTGGTACTATTGTCACACACCCTGTAACGCCTCGAAACTTTATGTCAGTGTACTCGTACTTGTTAGACATTCTCTCAATAGATATTAAATATTAAAATAAATTTACAGCAGTCTTCGAAAAAGTTTTATCTATGTAAATTCACTGCCTCGGGCATGGATGTGTGTGATGTCCTTAGGTTAGTTAGGTTTAAGTAGTTCTAAGTTCTAGGCGACTGATGATCTCAGAAGTTAAGTCCCATAGTGCTCAGAGCCATTTGAACCATATGGAAATGCATGTATAATCAGAACAATATTCTCTGCTAACTGATCAGTCGTTATGTTGGTATATAATTTGCTTCTGTCATTTAGGCAGCTCGGACATTTTGTGGCCTTTCAACTTGCACTTGTGAATGGCCATAATGCTGAAAACATGACTGTGTAAAATAAACGAATGTTAATTTACAGTTTAATGGCGGAACTTTCTTTCAAAACTGTTGCGTATGAAGCGGGAATGCCGCGAGTCCGCGGTTATACGTGCGAGCTCGTGTATTCGCTCTCCATTCTCCCGAGCGAGTAGACTCCCCTTGCAGCCGACAACAGACTCGGGTGAGGAGTGGGCTACGGCGGAGGTTCACTAATCGAGTCTGCGGACACACGGAGGCGGCAAGTTCGGCCATGACGTCACAGGGATCGCTAACGAGTTTACAGCAAGAACACGGACCTCATGTCTGATCTGTGCTGCAGGAGGATACATGATTACTGAGACAGAACTTTTCTTTGGCGCGATGAATAGCATATTGCTCTAAATGTAGAAAAAATGCAGTGTATCGCAAATATAGAAGGAAAACGACCATTTAAAGTTAAAATACAGCATTAGTGGTGTGCTGCTTAACATCGTCACGTCGATTAAACATCTAGGGGTAACGTTGCAAAGCGATATGAAATCGAAGGAACACTTAAGGTCGGTTGTGGATAAGGGGAATGGATCACTTCGGTTCATTGGGAGAATTCGAGGAAAGTGTAACTCATCTATAAACGAGACCTCGTACGGAACACTAGTGTGACCCATTCTTGAGTACTGCTTGAGTGTTTGGGATCCCTACCAGTTCGGATTAAAGGAAGGCATCGAAGCAATTCAGAGACGTGCTCTTAGCTTTGTTAGCAGTACATTCGATAAAAACGCGAGTATCGTGAGAGTGCTCCGTGAACTCAAGTGGAAGTCCCTGGAAGGGGAGACGACGTTCTTTCCGCGAAACCCTGTTGAATAACGATTCTACTGCCACGTGCATCTCCGCAAGGGTTGCGATGACAACATAAAAGAAGTTAGGGCTTGAATGGAGGCATATAGAGAGTCATTTTTCCCTCGCTCCATTCGCGAGTGGAAAAGGAAAGGAAATGACTAGTAGTGGAATAACGTACCCTCCACCATGCACCGTATGCTGCCTTGCGTAATATGTACGTAGATACATTTCGAGAAGTTCTTATCTCTGGAGTTTTTAAATAATTACCGTTCTCAGGTATTCCGTGATTCACATACCCGCCTCATTCGTAGTCTCTCAGTAAGTAGAAATGTTAAGTAAGGTACGATCTGCCGCGTTAATAGCTGCAGGACTTTTGTGTGGGCGCTGCTTGGCAGTAAAATAAGCATCGCAGACAGAAATAAAGAGGATATAAAATGCAAACAGGCAGTAGGAAGAAAAGCTTTTCTTTTGACTTCTTTTACATTTTTCTAGTAGGCAATTTACGTCACCCTGAATTTTTTTCATTTTCTTGTACATAGGACACTGGGCTTACTCGAACTTCTCGCCATTTTACCTTGTAGCAAACTCCGTCTTTTCCGATTTGCCAAAATGTGAGTTTTCTGCTATTTGTACATACCACAAAACAGCTATTTCCGCCATTTTTCTTGAAGTGGTAACACAGGTGGCGACCTCAGAAATACTGCCTAAATACCCGTAACATTGTAGGACTCCTGATGGTCTCCTTCACGCTGCTCCTGTTTTCTTCGATACTGACCATTTACTACCATGAACTGACAACGATTTTATGTGGAGGAACCAAATTTTGTATCCCGCCTGAAAGGTGGCGCGTGGGTCTGCTCCTGAAATCTATAACATAGGTCGAATGTAGAGAGCTAGTAGGAGCAGGTCAGGTAAAGCTTTCGGTACTGCGAGTAAAGTAAAAGTGGTTTTACTATAGTCCAAAACTAAGTACACAACTGGATACGCAACTTAGTACAGCTGAGCATGTAGGAGCGACGTCATAGTCCCGTCGTAACTGATACAAAGTCTCTATAACAAGCTAAACTGAAGCGATGTTTCCCGGCCGTCTGCACTTGATGATATGGGCAGAAAGTAGAGCGGCGCTCGTTGAGCTCCACAGCGTTGGCTAGAGGGCGCTGTCGTCGGCGTAGTTCGTTCGCTCTCGTAGTGCTAACCTGCGAGCGTGCACCTACGCTGTGACATCGGAACTATCGATACCACGCCAAAACTTCGCCGACGTCGCTGAATCCATTGTATCGTTGCTCCTTTCCACAATCTTATGCTGTCTGAGATACTTAGCTATTAGTATAAATGAAAATGTATAAATGTAACTTAGATAAGCAGTTTTATTTACACTTAACGCTGATAAATTATGTGCGTAGAGTTCCCCGAAATTTCCACTTTCATTGTACACCGATCAGCCCGAACATTATGACCACCAACCTGCCAAAGATATAAAGCCGTCTAGGCGATAGCAGCGTCATCTGGCGAGGAATGACTGTTACTCAGACACACGCACGGTGTGTGTAGTATCAATGAGCGTGCTGTCCGTGTATGATCAGATGATCAAAACGACTTGCAAAATGATTTAGATAAGATATCTGTATGGTGCGTAGAGTAAACCAGACTGCGATTCATTGGCAGAACAATTAGAAGGTGCAGCAGGTCTACCAAAGAGACTGCTTACACTACGCTTGTCCGCCCTATTCTGGAGTATTGCTGTGCGGTGTGGGACCTGCATCAGGTGGGACTGACGGATGATATCGAAAAAGTACAGAGAAGGGCAGCACGTTTGGTATTATCGCGAAATAGGGGAGATAGTGTCACAGACATGGTACGTGGATTGGAGTGGCAATCATTAAAACAAAGGCGTTTTTCGTTGCGACTAGGATCTTCTCATGAAATTTCAATCACCAGTTTTCTCCTCCGATTGCGAAAACATTCTGTCGGCACCCACCTACGTAGGGAGAAATGATCATCACGATAAAATAAGAGAAATCAGGGTTCGCACAGAAAAATTTAAGTGCTTGTTTTTCCGCTCGCCGTTCGAGAGGGGAACGGTACAGAGACAACATGAAAGTGGTTGATTGAACCCTCTGCCACGCACTTTATTGTGAATGGCAGAGTAATCACTAAGATGCAGATGTAGATGTAGATGTAGAATGGGGAAAGCGCACGATCTATCTGAGTTTGACCGAGGGCAGATTGTGATAGCCCGAAGGCTCGGCTCGAGCTTTTCGGAAACTGCATGACTTTTCCGGTGTTCGAGGAGTACTGACGTGAATGTCTTCAACACATGACGAAACCAAGGTGAAACCAGGTCCAGAGGACGTGGGGTCGGGCGGCCACTCCTCATTATGGATGTCGGACGTCGTAGGCTGGGCAGACTGATAAAACAGAACAAGCGGCGAGCTGTGGCGAAACTGACGTCAGACTTTTATGCTGGACAGAGTACAAGCGTTCTGAACACACACTGCACCCAACACTCCTAACGATGGGTCTCTGCAGCCGACGACCCATGCATATGGCAATGTAAACGATCTATTGACACGTAATCAGCATGGCTTCAGAAAACATCGCTCTTGTGCAGCGCAGCTAGCTCTATATTCGCACGAAGTAATGGCCGCTATCGACAGGGGATCTCAAGTTGATTCCGTATTTCTAGATTTCCGGAAAGCTTTTGACACCGTTCCTCACAAGCGACTTCTAATCAAGCTGCGGAGCTATGGGGTATCGTCTCAGTTGTGCGACTGGATTCGTGATTTCCTGTCAGGAAGGTCGCAGTTCGTAGTAATAGACGGCAAATCATCGAGTAAAACTGAAGTGATATCAGGTGTTCCCCAGGGAAGCGTCCTGGGACCTCTACTGTTCCTGATCTATATAAATGACCTGGGTGACAATCTGAGCAGTTCTCTTAGACTGTTCGCAGATGATGCTGTAATTTACCGTCTAGTAAGGTCATCCGAAGACCAGTATCAGCTGCAAAGCGATTTAGAAAAGATTGCTGTATGGTGTGTCAGGTGGCAGTTGACGCTAAATAACGAAAAGTGTGAGATGATCCACATGAGTTCCAAAAGAAATCCGTTGGAATTCGATTACTCGATAAATAGTACAATTCTCAAGGCTGTCAATTCAACTAAGTACCTGGGTGTTAAAATTACGAACAACTTCAGTTGGAAGGACCACATAGATAATATTGTCGGGAAGGCGAGCCAAAGGTTGCGTTTCATTGGCAGGACACTTAGAAGATGCAACAAGTCCACTAAAGAGACAGCTTACACTACACTCGTTCGTCCTCTGTTAGAATATTGCTGCGAGGTGTGGGATCCTTACCAGGTGGGATTGACGGAGGACATCGAGAGGGTGCAAAGAAGGGCAGCTCGTTTTGTATTACAGCGTTATAGGGGAGAGAGTGTGGCAGATATGATACACGAGTTGGGATGGAAGTCATTACAGCATAGACGTTTTTCGTCGCGGCGAGAGCTTTTTACGAAATTTCACTCACCAACTTTCTCTTCCGAATGCGAAAATATTTTGTTGAGCCCAACCTACATAGGTAGGAATGATCATCAAAATAAAATAAGAGAAATCAGAGCTCGAACAGAAAGGTTTAGGTGTTCGTTTTTCCCGCTCGCTGTTCGGGAGTGGAATAGTAGAGAGATAGTATGATTGTGGTTCGATGAACCCTCTGCCAAGCACTTAAATGTGAATTGCAGAGTAGTCATGTAGATGTAGATGTAGATGTAGATGTAGATGTAAACACCACGAAATCGGCCACTGAAACTGAAAAGGGAACGTGACCATCGCCACTGGACATTGTCTCCCTCACAGAGCGTTGCATGGACTGATGAATCTCTACACGTTCTTCATCATGCCGATGGGAGTGCGCGAATCCGTTATTGTATGCATGGTTTTCTCTTAGAGGGTGGCACTGTTCCTTATATGTCACGCCCTAACGCCCTCTCCTGCCATAGTAATTGATAATGTTGTGTCAGATTCACTTCTCTTGCTGACTTACATTATAGTGGATGTGATACAGCGTTGTACACATTGGTTCCGTATTCGAATCGACAGCTTGCCAACATGGTGTTCACTTACAGAAAGTCAAATGTCAACGGGCGGTGGGCAGCAAGGTTGTATCAAGAGACCTATCCCGGCTGACAACAACCAGAGTATTCAATTTTTTGCAAGAGTGTTTCGCGTTTGTCTGAGACAGGGTCGTTTTAGGAAGCAGGAAATCATGAAGGACGTACCCGAAGTGACTGGACACTAGACTTGGAGGAAAATACGTTTAACACTGTGGAAGGCAACCGCCGTGTCAGTACCAGGCAGTTGGCCCGCCAGTACAGAGTATGCCAGACGACCGTGTGGAACATTCTCCATGACAATTTTTACTACGCTTATGACTTACAGCTTGTGCAGGGCTTACTAGCGACAAACTTCCGACATCGGGAGCAGTTTTGTCACTGGTGTCTTACCCAGGCCACCACGATTCCGGGATTTGTGTCGTCCATCCTATGAACAAATGAGGCCGCATTTGTGCGGAGTGGTACATTCAACTTTCATAACAGCCATCTGTGGGATGGTATGCAGAGCCCCCACAGTATGGTGACAGCCAATGATCAGCATCGGTGCAGCCAGAATGTGTGGGCCGGGACAATTGCGATCGTTAAAAAAAAATGGCTCTGAGCACTATGGGACTTAACATCTGTGGTCATCAGTCCCCTAGAACTCAGAACTACTTAAACCTAACTAACCTAAGGACATCACACACATCCATGCCCGAGGCAGGATTCGACCCTGCGACCGTAGCAGTCGCGCGGTTCCGGACTGAGCGCCTAGAACCGCGAGACCACCGCGGCCGGCAATTGGAGACCGTATTTTGGGACCAGTCTTCCTTCCAGGTCACGTAACAGGCTGGAACTATCGGCGTTTCTAGCCGGTGACTTTGCCTCCTCTAAAGGAAGAAATGCCTTTGATGATTCGAAGGGTTATGTGGCTGCTACATGATGGTGCTATTTCGGCGTTAACGTCCGGACACATCTCAATCGTGTCTTCCCTGATCGATGGACCAGACGAGGGGGTCCTGTTGCATGGCCTGCTCGTTCAGCGGATCTGAATCCGTGCGATTGCTGATTATGGCGCCATCTCAAAAGAATTGTGTATCCACAGTCCATTCCAGACGTGGAGACACTGGAGCAGCGTATTCATGCTGCCTTTTACACTGTTAGGATGCAGCCTGGCAGATGTGAACGTGTGAAATACAACATGCTACCGTGCGTGCACGCATGCATTGAGGCACATGGAAGCTATTTTCTACACATACTGTAGCTGTGGTTGCATGGTGCGGCGCGTTTGAGAACGCAGCCTCTGTAACAATGTAAAATTGAATAAATGGTCTCTACCATTAATGTTTCTAAACCTCTGAAACGAAGTAAATGACGCTAAGACAAGTAATTTAACATAAAACATATGGAACCGCAGAAGTCGGGAAACACTCCAAAAATGGATGAGAAATGATGAACGTGTGACGTCACCAGACGACATACCTTGCGTTTTAAGGTTCAAAATGGTTCAAATTGCTCTGAGCACTATGGGACTTAACTTCTGAGATCATCAGTCCCCTAGAACTTAGAACTACATAAACCTAACTAACCTAAGGACGTCACACACATCCATGCCCGAGGCAGGATTCGAAACTGCGACCGTAGCAGTCGCGCGGTTCCGGATTGAAGCGCCTGGAACCGCTCGTCCACAACGGCAGGCTACCACACTATGTTGTAAGTAAATGAGTATAAGCTTCCGAACAGTACATTTTCCAAGTTTTCTTTACTAAATAACGCATGTAAACAAAAAAGAAGGGATAATTGGAAAGAAACACAAGATAAGAACAGCTTTTTCTTGAGTACAGGGAGGACAATATTTTTTTAACTTCTGTGTTTGCAACAGATCACAGTGAGAAAAGGTGTTCGAAATTTGTCACTTTTGCTCGGATGTAAGTATTGCACCGCTCAACCGCTGCATGTGTGGTGACGTATGTCATCAACATTTCTCATCCACTTTTGGGGTATTTCCCGACATCTGCGGCCCCATGTGTCTCATTGAAATTACTTGCCTTAGCGTCATCTACGTGACTTCTAGGGTTTTTAAACGTTGTTAAGAATCACTCTGTATATTTATATACCAGACGACGCTCCAATAAGTATATAAAAACACACGTGTATTCGAATTAAACAGTTCGTCAAAATTTCAAAGCAATCCTCAGAGAACTTTCGGGGACCTAAGATTTTTAACAAACGAACATTTGCGTTTATATAGGCTAATTAAAAATGTAAATGTTCGTTTATTCAGAGTCGAAAATTTCCGAACGTTCTTCACCGACGGCTTTGAAATTTTGAAACAACGATGCATTAAAATACGCACGAGTTTTTATACACACCCCGGAGCACCACATACAATATGTAAAGATATATGTAATAATTATACAGAAAATCTGTATACAGGGATTTATGTCCGTTTGATCAAACTCTTAAAATTCCAAAAATTCTTCACCGATTGCTTCAAAACTTTGACACAACATTGCATTGGAATACGGGCGTGTTTTATATATATATATATATATATATATATATATATATATATATATATATATATATATATATATATATAATATCCCGTGTGGGTATCCCCCATCGGGTGCCTTCCCACGTGGTGGATAGGGGAAAGCCTCCCAGATATGGGTGGTACTGGGGAAATGAAATACCCAGGGTGGACCAAATACTAACTTAGGCCTAAACCCAGCGGCTAGTGGTCAGCGTCTGTTCACCAAGTTGGTGCGGCTGCTACAGATATGTCTTGATCTCAACAACCAAGCATTTAACATTTGTGATCTCCAAAAGAGATCACCACAGCCACCTTCAACTTGAAAAAATCATGAGGGAACAACAGGAAAAATATTTACTACCCTAGCTCCCAGTAAATATACAGGACTTTCCTGGTCTTTGGAGTCTGTGGGACCAGGAATCTGATGAGAAGGAGAAGAATCGGAGCTTCTCGAAACCTCTTCGCAAACACTATATTGGTACACTCAACACAGATACGCTGGTCAAGATAGGCTTACTTAAACAGCTTACGAATATTCTCAAAAATTTCACATCAGTATCCTCCAAATACAAGAGACGCGCTTCACAGGTGAAAACCACTTCAACACAGAGAACTACAGGATATACAAAGGAAAACCTGTCTCCAGAAGAGGAACACCGACAATGTTTGGCACAGGATTTTCGACTTACATATCAGTCATAGAGAACATCCTTGATTTCAATTCAGTATCAGAAAGAACCTCTGCAATAACCTTCAAATCAGGTAACAAAAGATACACAATCATCTATGCACATGTACCGACAAACGGCCACAACAGAAAGAAACTACAAGAAGTTGAAGACTTTTGGGAAGACAATGGAAGAAATAACAAATAAAATATCAGAAAGACATGTTAAAATTATATTAAGAGACCTGATTGCACAACTAGGCAAGGAGAAGGAGTACACGCAAATCACAGGCCCATGAATAGCACACAAACGCGTCAACAAGAATGCGGAACATCTTATACTTCCCAGTCAAAATTTTAGCTTAAAAATTATGTCAACGCAATTTCCAAAGCCAAAACGAAAATTCACATCATAGAAAACGCCCAAAAACGCATGGGGAGAATTTCAAACAGATCACGCAGCCACCATAAGCAAAAATGAAAGCAAAATTCTGAACGTCAGAACATGCAAAGGAATCTTCGAGTCCGAGCACCACTTTGCTACAAGTGAAAATAAGGCAGATCCCAAGAAACAGAAAGGTAACACAGAAAAAATTATAAGACCGGCCCAGAATACTTGAAGATAAACAAAGACAAAATAATTGAAGATATTAATCAAAGTCTAACAGAAAATTGGACAGACCTCGCGAAAACAAGATCAGAATGCAAAACGTTGGGGTCAACCTCCTAGGAAACGAAAACATGCATGATGGAACACCACTTGCGATCAGGCCATTGAACGTAGAATCTTGGCCTGGAAGAAGTTTAGCAGCAACAGAACAAAAGAGACTTGGCAAAATTGCCACTAAGTCTAGAAACCATCCTCGAAAGATGTTAGAAGAGTGAAACAGATATACGACAGAAATAGACTAAATGAAATCGAGGAAAGCTTCAAGAGAAATAACACGAGAAATTTCAACAGAATTTTCAGGGAAAATATAAAGGGTTATCAGCCTCCAAATATCTGCTTCAAGGCCGGCCGCGGTGGTCTCGCGGTTCTAGGCGCTCAGTCCGGAACCGCGGGACTGCTACGGTCGCAGGTTCGAATGCTGCCTCGGGCATGGATGTGTGTGATGTCCTTAGGTTAGTCAGGTTTAAGTAGTTCTTAGTTCTAGGGGACGGATGACCACAGATGTTAAGTCCCATAGTGCTAAGGGCCATTTTGAACCATCTGCTTCAAATCAACAGACGGATCTCTGGAAAGAAATTTTAAAGAAAACTGCAAAACTCTTAAAAATTACTTTGGTAAGCTCCTTAATTGCGAAAAGCCTAAATAAAAATTACTTTTCACGAAAACAATACCAAACCCAGAATCAAAGCCTCCTTCAATAACAGAGGTAGAAGAGATTATAAAACAACTAAAAAACAACAGAGCCCCAGGGGAAGACGGCCTTATTTCCTAGTTCTGGGAACTCAAAGACAAACCATCACAATGAAAATCCATGAAATTCTTACAGAAATATGGAATACAGTGAAAATTCAACAGGAATGGAAATGTACGTTGATTCACCCATTCCACGAAAAGGGTGACGTGGCAGATCCCAAAAACTACAGAGGTATCTGATTATTATTCTGATTATTATTCACCCATTCCACGAAAAGGGTGACGTGACAGATCCCAAAAACTACAGAGGTATCTGATTATTATCAATCACCTACAAAATTCTCTCCAAGACATTACTCAACAGACTAAAACCACAATCTGATACAAAGATAGGTAAATACCAAGCAGGCTTCAGAAAAGGAAGGTCCTGTGTTGAACAAATGTTGAACCCGCTAATGCTTCTGAAGGCCAGAAAGACGAAAAACACTGCAGCCACATTCGTGGACTTTAAGAAGGCCTACGACTCCACAGACAGGCAGATTCTCTTTGACACATTACAAGAATATGGAACGGACGGAAAAACTAGGACACTCATACAACAGACACTTAGAGAACCCAATCAAAAAAAACAATTATGGGAGAAATTTCAGAACCGTTCGAGGTATATACAGGGGTCAGACAAGAAGATGGTCTCTCACTGCTTTTATTCAACATTGTCTTGGACGAAATTATCGAACAATGGGAAGAGAAAGCAAAAGTAATTAATTTAGGAAGAACCTGTGGAAACAAGACGATCATAAAATGCCTGGCATTTGCAGATGATCTTGCAATACTCAGCAACAATAGACAAGAAACACAAGGAGCACTGCAATACGTACATGAATTCTCTCAGAAAACAGGTCTACAGATATCGTATGAGAAGATGCAACACAACAAGAAAGAACAACAACCAAGCCATATACACAATATACGAAAAGGTTGACAGAGTGGAAAAATTCAAATATGTTCGGGAACATATACAAAAAGGAGGATCAAACAAGGCATCCAACATGCAAAGAACAGAACAACTTCAGAAAGGATACCAACTGACATGGACGCACTACAATGAATGAAATATTTCGAGACAGGCTAAACTAAGGCACTACAGAACAGCTGTACCACCAGCAGCACTCTACACATCAGAAACGACCACAATCGGAGCATCAGGCACCATATACACAGAAATAAATAAAATCTTCACAAAATTTTTTGGAGCAGTGCACAGAGATGGTACATGGATGAAGAGACCAACCAAAGAATTATATGAACATACAGGCAGGCTCACAGACATGATCAGAAAACGACGACTAACATTCTATGGACACATACACAGAATGAACAACAGACTCGCAAAGAAGATTTTTGGTGTAGTAAATACCAGTTGGTTTCATTAAATAGAAGAAGACTTAAAGCAAGCAGGTATCAGTTTTGAAGTGATAAATGAGAGAGACAAATTCGGGAATAAAATTATAAACACGAAATTTGAAGTAATAGAAGGGAAGAAAACAGGCAAAATATGGACAGTGTAAAGGAAACAGGAACAAAGAATGAAGAGGTTTGGGAAGAAAAAAAGAGGAAGGAAACAAGAAGAGAATGAATAATCATGTAACATAGCACACAAAAAACCCAAAGCTCTCGCGTCGATTCCCGGTTAATGATAGTATTTTCATCTGTCAGTTATTACTTCATTCACATTTTTGTTGATGTGAAAAATGCCTGGTTGCACCGTGGTTCGGAATCCACGTTAAACTGTGGGCCAACTTATAGCTGGCTGGGTAAGTAACTTCGAAGGTCGGAGGAACGCTTCGGCATACTATCTCCAACAGGACCATACATAGTAAAGCACTTTGGTGTTCAAAGCGATCTTCGGATTGATGACTGCCTCATTTATTTAGATATAATAATATACAGCTTTTGAAACCGTTGGGATAGCCGTGCGTGTTAAAACGCCGCGGCCGGCCGGAGTGGCCGTGCGGTTCTAGGCGCTACAGTCTGGAGCCGAGCGAACGCTACGATCGCAGGTTAGAATCCTACCTCGGGCATGGATGTGTGTGATGTCCTTAGGTTAGTTAGGTTTCAGTAGTTCTAAGTTCTAGACGACTGACGACCTCAGAAGTTAAGTCGCATAGTGCTCAGAGCCATTTGAACCATAAAAGGCCGCGTGCGGGACGGGGAGGTGCGCCGGTCCCAGATCGAGTTCGCCTGGCGGATTAACGACGAGGGTCGGTGTGCCGGCCTGCCTGGATGTGGTTTTTAGGCGGTTTCCCACATCCCCATAGGCCAATACAGGGCTGGTACGCAAGTCCCGCTCCTGTTACACGATACGCAAACATAAAGAAAGGTTTCGCTCGCTTTCACATGACTAACATTGCACGCAAATAGTTGGCGTATACGTATGCCGTCCTGAGGGACAACGGGATGGCGGCAGTAAGGGCATTCGGCCACCCATTAAAGTAACCACAGCATATTCGTTAATAAACATGTCGACTGTGCGCCGATCCGGGAAGAGGGCACAAGAAAAATGGAAGAATATGGTCCTTTGGAAATAAAAGATTTTTTTATTTCGTGTGCTTAAGTTAAAATTCATTCCACGTGGCTATACTCTTTTATGTAAAAGACATAGTCTTGTGAAATTGGATTTCTCTGTCTGATATACATTGTACTTTGATGTTACACGCCCGCACCTCGTGGTCGTGCGGTAGCGTTCTCGCTTTCCACGTCCGGGTACCCGGGTTCAATTCCCGGCGGGGTCAGGGATTTTCTCTGCCTCGTGATGGCTGGATGTTGTGTGCTGTCCCTAGGTTAGTTAGGTTTAAGTAGTTCTAAGTTCTAGGGGACTGATGACCATAGATGTTAAGTCCCATAGTGCTCAGAGCCAGTTTTTTGATGTTACACATATCAAAAAAGTTTTGCATCACCCTGGTTCCCGGAACTCCTGAAGATAAACGTTGACTGTGGATACTGTATCACAGACACAGTCGCTTTAACTGTTCAGAGATGTCACTAAATCCGCCCAAAGATGTGAACAACCATGTATGAGCAGCGCCTATTAGATCAGTCCAGTCATTCCACCAGGAAGGAGGCACATGTCTCGTGTTGACTGTAGTTCAGCAATGCCTAGACGTTCAGTACCGCGGTTAGATCGCGTCTGCGTTGCTGCTTTGTGCCAGAAAGGGCTCTCAACAAGGAAAGTGTACAGGCGTCTCGGAGTGAACCAAAGCAATGTTGTTCGGACGCGGAGGAGATACTGAGAGACAGGAACTGTCGATGACATGCCTCGCTCAGGACGCCCAAGGGCTACTACTGCAGTGGATGACCGCTACCTACGGATTATGGCTTGGAGGAACCCTGACAGCAAAGCCACCATGTTGAATAATGCTTTTCGTGCAGCCACAGGACGTCGTTTTATGACTCAAACTGTGTGCAATAGGCTTCATGTAGCGCAACTTCACTCCCGACAACCATGGCGAGGTCCATCTTGGCAACCACGACACGATGCAGCGCGGTACAGATGGGCCCAACGACATGCCGAATGGAGCGCTAATGACTGGCATCACGTTCTCTTCACCGATGAGTGTCGCATATGTCTTCAACCAGACAATCGTTTGAGACGTGTTTGGAGGGAACCCGGTCAGGCTGAACGCCTTAGACACACTGTCCAGGTAGTGCAGCAAGGTGGAGGTTCCCTTCTGTTTTGGGGTGATATTATGTGGGGCCGACGCACGCCGCTGGTGGTCATGGAAGGCGCCGTAACGGCTGTACGATACGTGAATGTCATCCTCCGACCGACAGTGCAACCATATCGGCAGCAGATTGGTGAGGCATTCGTCTACATGGACGACAATTCGCGCTCCCATCGTGTACATCTTGTGAATGACTTCCTTCAGGATAACGACATCGCTCGACTAGAGCGGCCAGCATGTTATCCAGGCATGAATCTTATCGAACATGGCTGAGAGAGATTGAAAAGGACTTTTTATGGACGACGTGACCCACCAACCACTCTGAGGGATCTACGCCGAATCGCCGTTGAGGAGTGGGACAATCTGGACCAACAGTGCCTTGATGATGGATAGTACGCCACGACGTATACAGGCATGCATCAATGCAAGAGGACGTGCTACTGGGTTTTAGAGGTACCGGTGTGTACAGAAGTCTGGACCACCACCTCCGAAGGTCTCGCTGTATGATGATATAACATGCAATGTGTGGTTTTCATGAGTAATAAAAAGGGCGGAAATGATGTTTATGTTGATCTCTATTCCAATTTTCTGAACAAATTAAGGAACTCTCGGAACAGAGGTGGTGCAAGACTTTTTTTGATGTGTGTAGGCCTATAATATTGTGCGTTGCAATTTCTTGTGAGTTCTGAAATGCAACAAGACTGATGAATAAAAAAAATTGCAATCAAGATATTCCTAAGTATCACTCATGTAATTGCCAGGAAATATCTTCTTTCGCTCTGTGGTCTTAACAGTCGCGGGAAGCGTCTTTCAGTTAATTGTCCTGCGTACATTGGCTCGTATGCAGATACACTAAGGTGACAAAATTCAAGGAATAGTGATATACACAGATACAGATGGTGGTGTAGTATCACGTACAAAGTTACAAAAGGGCAGCTCATTGGCGGAGCTGTCATTTTTACTCAGGTGATTCATGTGAAAAGTTTTCAGACATGATTATGGCCGCACACTCGAAATAACAGACTTTAACGCGGAATTTTAGCTGGAGCTAGATGCATGAGTCATTCCACTTCGGAAATCGTTAGGGAATTCAATATTCCGAGATCCACAGTGTCAAGAGCGTGCCGGGAATACCAAATTTCAGGCATTACCTGTCACCACAGACAACGAAATGACCGACGGCCGAGAGCTGCGGCGAATGCGTAGAGATGTCATTGATAACTGACAAGTGAAATAACCGCAGAAATCAATGTGGGACATACGACGAACATATTCTTTACGACAGGGTAGCGATATCTGGCGCTAATGCGCTATGGCAGCAGACGACTGACGCGAGTACCTTTGCTAACAGCGTGATTTCGCCTGCTGCTCCTCTCCTGGGATCGTGACCATATCGGTTGAACTCTAGACGACTAGGAAACGGTGGCCTTGTCAGACGAATCCAGATTTCAGTTGGTAAGAGCTGATCGTATGGTTCGAGTGTGGTGCAGACCCCACGAAGCTATGGGCTCAAGTTGTGGACAAGGCACTGTACGAGCTGTAGGTAGCTCAATAATGGTATAGGATGGTCCAACCAAACCGATCTTTGATCGGAAATGGTTCAAATGGCTCTGAGCACTATGGGACTTAACATCTGAGGTCATCCGTCCCCTAGAACTTAGGACTACTTAAACATAACTGACCTAAGGACATCACACACATCCATGCCCGAGGCAGTATTCGAACCTGCGACCGTAGCGCTCGCGCGGTTCCAGACTGAAGCGCCGAGAACCGCTCGGCCATATCGGCCGGCACTGGAAATGGTTTTGTCGGCTACTTGAGAACATTTGTTTCCAAAAAAATATCGAATTTTTATGGATGACAATGCGCCGTATCACCAGCCTATGATTGTTCGCAGCTGGTTTGAAGAACATTCTGGACAGTTCGTACGTGTGATTTGGCCGCCCAGATCGCCCGAAATGAATCTCATCGAACATTTATGGGACATAATCGAGAGGTCAGTTCGTCTACTAAATCTTGCACCGGCAACACTTTCGCATTTACGGACGGCTGTAGAGGCAGTACGGCCCAATATTTCTGCAGCGGACTTGTGCAACGACTTGTTTAGTCCATACTAGGTCGAGTTGCGGCACTACGCTGGGGAAAAGGAGGACCGACACGATATTAGGAGGTATCCCATGACTTTTGCCATCTCAGTGCCCAGTGCAACTACTTATACGATGCTATTAATTTAACGTAGAGCTACAAAAAAATCTCGTTCAGTGAACTGTAAGTAGAACCGTTTCTTTCACCAAGATGCGGAATAATTATCGTAAGCATTCAAATGAAAAATTTGCAGGCATTAGAGGGTATGCATGATGTTTTACTTCTGTCACGAAAAGAAAAGTACTAAAGCATAGAACACAACGTGTTTTTCGAATAAAACGACGCAACTACCGACACCACAGGACGTTTGGAAAGTGGCAAAGAAAAACAAACACAGCTGTTTTCTTTTTAAGTGAAAAATACTCCACGTGACTATGTCATTAAACTGAAGAAAACTATCTGTGGAAGACGAGATTTAACGACAGTACTGTAGTAAAATATGACTTGCTGTGAGACATCAGTTGGAAGAGATACAAGATGCACTATTTTAGATTAACTTCAATTTCAAAATCTCATGGCATATAGCGTACCAGTCTTGGTCAAAAAAGTATTTCATGTCACCTTAGGCCACGCACTGCTCGATCGACAGCTTGTGATTTCCGGCTGCGCAACTTTAGGCTACGAGAAGCAGCTACCCTTATGACTGGGTATCATGTCTGCAAGCTACAAACTTCTGCCACAACCAGCTGACTGACAATGGCGCCGAGAGACCGACGAATGTTCTTTGCAAGTACGCGACAAAATTAGCCTTAATTAGGAAAGCCATTCGGAAGACGGGTATTATACACGAAATATTATTCAACAAGCACCTTCAGGGAGAACCTGACCACCTAAGCAGTTCACCATCTAAATTCGTCGAGTACACCATGATGGTGTACGGATCGATGACCAAGATGTATATGGTGCAGTGTGTCTCAATTCCCACTCGCTTCAAGGATTTTTTTACAACATATGGCTTCTTTCGCCTCTGACAATAATTTGTAAATAATAATAATGTCAAGTTGCATGATTGTTCGGAGCCCAGATTAAATTGTAGGCTCCCCTTCAACTTGCCGAGTAAATCAGTTTAGAGGTCAGAGAAAGGTAAGGGCCTACTACATTCCATAGGACCGTGCCTACTAATGCACTGCACGGTTGAAACCAACCTTAGGATTGATCAGAGGTTTGATTTTACAAGAAGATGAAAGCAGATAAGATCGACCATCTACCAAATTGGTTACAGATACCTGTTTCTTCTGCGACCACATGCTTTCAACAGCCAATATGCATGGAAGAAAGGCTGAACATTGCAGTAAGCTACATCTTATTAAGTTGTACATAAATTTTGCAGCATTTATGAACATTTCCTCTTTTCAACTTATAACACGACTAGCATTAGAATTTTCCTCGTGGTTTCTTAATAATTTGCTGTTGTAAGTCAATGCTAGTGTTTCTTGTTTTGAGTGTAGTTGCGTAAATAATTATGAAGAATTTACCATACGTCGTTAGATGTCAATGAACTTGTACAGATTTAATAAGTTCATTCAGCAAAAGGATTATTGCAAAAAACGTGTTTGTTTTTTTAATTGGATGATTGCTTAGTCGTGACCTGGAACTGGAAATGATGACGATAGATTACAGTTTCCAATGTAAGGCGTAACATTTTTACAAACCGAAAACTGTAAATGAAACACTTTTTCCATTCAAATATTATGCTACAGGAGTATCATTTCTCCAGCTCTTATTTTAATTTGAGTAGGGTGAACAATATCGACGAAAACTGAAAAGGAAATTAGAAGATCTGCGAAGAGATATTTGCAAGCGACACATTCTGCTTTCCCTGATTGGCTGCTTTCGTCGAGTGGCCCAGAGATTCAAAATAACGCAGCACCTCTCCGTCTAATACTGAATAGTGGAAGTGCTGTTAAGAGGGGCGGCCGACTTCACAACATGTCGGGATATTAAAGAACTAGCAATCATAGTAGAGTTTATTAACGGCGAAAACAAATTTAATTATGAATGTACTTGACGAAGGTGATACGGTAAACTCTTTACACTGCTATAATCTGACAGAATAGGAGAAACATTGTACAAAACATTAAAACAAATTATTATCTCGATAAAGGACATACACACTTACACAAAAAGAATTTGAGGAAGTACAACATACCGTCTTTTTACTTTATACTTTGAACCGAGTTTTCATTGTAATTGTCAAACAGCGAAAAAAGTGGCTTTCCCCCGACCCAACTCTTCAGGCAATTCCAATTAAAAGAAACAGTTTTTATATCTTTATTTTCTTTTTTATGAACGATACAAACTTTCTCTTTGTCCAGGTATTGTAAAACATAATAATTAAGTTTATCAGGACAGTCAGAAGTCGCAATCAGTATGTTTCACTTCTACTGGTGTCGCTCTATAATCTCACAAGAGCATGATCACAAACTGTTTAAAATACAGTAGTTGGCTATACAACAGTGGCTGCGTACAGCCAACTTAATCTCTGGTGCCTGTAATGTAATCAGCCAACAACTTTATTTTAAACAGTAGAGCGAAACTTGTAGCTGTCCTAATGAACTTAATTTTAACAGTCGTTGTTTCTTGATCTCGCTAAACATAATAATTTTTCATTTTGAGGTATTGGCTCTCTCTTGTGAGAGAACAGCTGAAGAAAAAGTATAACGTCCTCTTGCAAACTTCGCTGCATGTCACGAAAACGAAGCAAGCAATAAAATAAAGATTAAGAAAACACAAAACACTTAATTTACTACTACAACATGAGCGAACGCCGCGATAAAAGCTTGACTTAGACAGATAGCAAGCGTCAATGCCATCGAAACCAGTGCTCACTGAAAGTCTCTGTTATATGCATCAGCCACTGAGGGACGGCATCGATATCTAGGACAGACTGCCATAGCTTACCTGCGGTTGTTTTCTGAGCTGAAGGTGTCGGTCGCGGCCTGAATCTTATCAGCCCCTGCCCCATTCTGCGCGTCATGAACTGTACTGTGTATCGGCATGCAATGTCAGCTTTTGGGAATACTAGAACACAGTCTCATACATGTGTTCGCTGTCAGATTGAGGTTAAACCATAACAAAATAGGAAACTGAAGCAGAAATTGCAGCGGAATCACCAGACTACGATTAGGAAGTGCGAACAGTTAAGTTACAGAAGTCAGGAGTGTGAAATTCGCAAGAAATTTACAGTGCTTGATGAGTTAAACTCAAAATGCTATAACTGCTATCATTCATGATCTGAACAGCCACTTTTCTTTGTAGCATTTGCATAGCACTATACGTAAAAACTGCACTTTCAATGATTAAACTCACGTCGCCTCCATACATGTCATCTACTTTTAAAGTTGGAAATACTTCGGTGAAGTGACTTATCTTCTACCAATGACGTTTAGAGAACAGCTCCCTGTCGAGGAACAGTTACGTAGAGATTGCGCTTCCTATTTCTGCATTTGTTGGTTTGACTTAGGTATACAGTAAACATTTTCAGTTTGTCTGTCAGTGAACTGCCTGAAACAGTCGTTTACGGTCTCAAGATTTCCGTCATTGGTGTGCACGTGGAGAATCATTTGCACCTACTTGACCTCAATCACAACACGCTATTCAATGACTCTGGTGCTGCGAATGTAGAAATTAGAGCCTTGTGACCTGCTGCTATTTGTTATTGAGGAGCGATGGCTAAGCAACGAGTGGAGCAAGCGACTGCCTGTGGCCGGCCGCGAAAATTTAGTTCTTAGTGTGAGCGTCGTCTTTCATAAATACGAGAGTTGGAACTTTAATAGTGGCAACTATTTATTTACAGCTCGTACAAAACAGATACGTGTTTCAAAGTTTTACTGACCTTCAAAGTAGTCACTAGCATTCTGTATAACCCGTTGCCAGCTATGTGGAAGTCGTAGGATACTCTTAGCAGTGCCAGTTGTGTTGACAGTTCGAGGGGGGTGGTATAGCACTTTGCAGCCCCATCAGTCAAACAAAAAAAACAAAAAAACAAAAAAACATTTTACGTTCTTGAGCATTGTCTGCAAAATGATAGTCAGGTCGCGCAGAAAGTGTCATCACTTCTGTCTCTAAACTGGTCGTAGCTTGTGTTGCAGAAATAAACAGCACAGAGACAGAAGTGATGACACCTTCTGCAGAACCTGACCATCATTTTGCAGGGCAAAGCTGAAGGACATACAGTGCAAGCTCTAACTGATTTGTTTGACTGATGAGGCTGCTAAGTGCTATACCACCTACTGCACTCCCCTGACTTAAGCCCTCGTAAGTTCAAGTCATTTCTAAACTGAAGGAAACACTTCACGGCATTCGCTTCGTAGCTGCTACACAGCCGGCCATTGTGGCCGAGCGGTTCCAGGCGCTTCAGTCTGGAACCGCGTGACCGCTACGGCCACAGGTCCAAACCTGCCTAGCGCATGGATGTGTGTGATGTCCTTAGGTTAGTTAGGTTTAAGTAGTTCTACGTCTAGGGGACTGATGACCTAAGATGTTAAGTTCAAAATGGTTCAAATGGCTCTGAGCACCATGGGGCTTAACATCTGAGGCCATCAGTCCCCTAGAACTTAGAACCACTTAAACGTAAGGACATCACATACATCCATACCCGGGGCAGGATTCGAACCTGCGACAGTAGCGGTCGCGCAGTTCCAGACTGAAGCGCCTAGAACCGCTCGGCCACAGCGGCCGGCAGATGTTAAGTCCCATAGTGCTCAGAGCCATTTGAACCATCTGAACTGCTAAAAATTCGTTGGGTAATTGACCGCGCCGCTTGAACTGTTAACACAACTGACACTGCTAAGAGTATCCTATGACTTCCACATCACTGGCAACGGGTTATACACAATTCTGGTCACTACTTTGAAGGTCAGTAAAACTTTGAAACAAGTATCTATTTTTTACGGGCTGTAAATAAATAGTTGCCACTATTAAAGTTCCAACCCTCGTTTTTTATGAAAATAAAAAAAATTGGAGTTATTGCAACCATGATACTTTTGTAGTTTTTGTGTTTCTTCGAAACACGCTATTTGGAAATCTTAGGTTCATGACAATGAGAAAGCTATCTACATCTACCTCTGCATTTCACAGCCACCGTACAGTCTGTGGTGGAGAGTGCATAGTTCAGTATCACATTCTAGGAAAGCGCGCGACAGAATAGATAATTTAGTAATTGCGAAAGCGTTACGGAGATGATAGATAAACTCCAGTGGAAGACTCTGCAGGAGAGACGCTCAGTAGCTCGGTACGGGCTTTTGTTAAAGTTTCGAGAACATACCTTCACCGAAGAGTCAAGCAGTATATTGCTCCCTCCTACGTATATCTCGCGAAGAGACCATGAGGATAAAATCAGAGAGATTAGAGCCCACACAGAAGCATACCGACAATCCTTCTTTCCACGTACAATACGAGACTGGAATAGAAGGGAGAACCGATAGAGGTACTCAGGGTACCCTCCGCCACACACCGTCAGGTGGCTTGCGGAGTACGGATGTAGATGTAGATGTAGATGAACCTGTACCCTTCAGTTGAGTCCGAAACTCTCTAATGTTAGCGTGCTGGTCATTACACAGGATGTAGACCATCTGATCAAAAGTGCACGAACACTCGTATGTCAAGCGGAATTGACATGTGGATGTCACGAGATGAGGACCCACAATATAAAAGGATGCGGGGAGTGTTGTGTAATCGGTAGCCAACCAGCAGCAGCAGAGCTCAGTGACTTCGAACGTTGGCTAGTCATGACCTGAGCAGACAATCCAGCAGCGAAATTTCAACTCTTCTAAGCCTGTCCTAGTCCACTGTTGGTGATGTGATTGAAAAGTGGAAACGCAAATCAATGTTCACAGCTGACGCAAGACTAGGCAGACCTTATGTACTGATAGATGGGGATCGTCGAGCATTGCGGAGGGTGGTTTCGAAAATTCGCGTGAAATTAGCGGAAGGAATCACTCGTGAGTTAAAAAGTGCACAATGATTGTGTGTAAGAATTACTGATTTCAAGTCATCATACAACTGTTATTCAAGTAATATTGAAGATATTCAGCCCAGATGTTAATCGTGTGGTTGTTGCCAGAACATGTTTCGGGACAACCTTATGCCATTTCCTCCAAGTGCTGAAAGACGGCCGCTGCGGCCGAGCGGTTCAAGGCGGTTCAGTCTGGAACCAAGCGACCGCTACGGTCGTAGGTTCGAATCCTGCCTCAGGCATGGATGTGTGTGATGTCCTAAAGTTAATTAGGTTTAAGTAGTTCTAAGTTCTAGGGGACTGATAACCTCAGATGTTAAGTCCCATAGTGCTCAGAGCCATTTGAACCAAGTTCTAAAAATAAGGAAACCATAGAAAACGCCTGCACATTGAGTAAAACAGAGCTTGGATGGCGTGTACACGTACAGCTGCCCATGCAGCTTCAACACGATACCACAGTTCATCAAGAGTAGTGACTAGCGTATTGTGACGAGCCAGTTGCTCGGCCACCATTGACCAGACGTTTTCAATTGGGGAGAGATCTGGGGAATGTGCGGGCCAGGGCAGCAGTCGAACATTTTCTGTATCCAGAAAGGCCCGAACAGGACCTGAAACATGCGGTCGTGCATTATCCTGCTAAAATGTAGGGTTTCGCAGGGATCGAGTGAAGGGTAGAGCCACGGGTCGTAACATATCTGAAATGTAACGTCCACTATTCAAAGTGCCGCCATGAACAAGAGGTATAGCGATGACGAATACACGCTTCCAATGTGCTGTCACCGAGATGTCGCCAAACACGGATGCGACCATCATGATGCTGTAAACAGAACCTGGATTCATCCGAAAAAATGACGTTTTGCCATTCGTTCACACAGGTTCGTCGTTGAGTACACCATCGCAGGAGCTCCTGTCTGTGATGCAGCGTCAAGGGTAGCCGCAGCCAAGGTCTCCGAGCTGATAGACCATGCTGCTGAAAATGTCGTTGAACTGTTCGTGCAGATGGTTGTTGTCTTGCAAACGTCCCCGTCTGTTGACTCAGAGATCGAGACATGGCTGCATCATCCATTACAGCCATGCGGATAAGATGTCTGTCATCTCGACTGCTAGTGATACGAGAACGTTGGGATCCAGCTCGGCGTTCCGTATTACCCTCCTGAACCCACCGATTCCATATTCTGATTCTGCTAACAGTCATTGGATCTCGACCAACGCGAGCAGCAGTGTCGCGATACGATAAACCGTAATCGCGATAGGCTACAATCTGACCTTTATCAAAGTCGGAAACGTGATGGTACGCATTTCTCCTCCTTACACGAGGCGTCACAACAACATTTCACCAGGCAAAGCCGGTCAACTGCTGTTTGTGTATGAGAAATCGGTTGGAAACTTTCCTCATGTCAGCTCGTTGTAGCTGTCGCCACCGGTTCCAACCTTGTGTGAATGCTCTGAAAAGCTAATCATTTGCAAAAATATTTCAAATGTGTGTGAAACATTATGGGACTTAACTGCTAAGGTTATCTGTCCCTAAACTTACACACTACTTAATCTAAAATATTCTAAGGACAAACACAAACACCCATGCCCAAGGGAAGACTCGAACCTCCGCCGGGACCAGCCGCACAGTCCATGGCTGCAGCGCCCAGACCGCACGGCTAATCCCACGCGGCCAATCATTTGCATATCATAACATCTTCTTCCCGTCGGTTAATTTTCGAGTCTGTAGCACGTCATATTCGTGGTGTAGCAATTTTAATGGCCAGTAGGATTACAGACATCCTAAGTTATCACCAACCTTTAAAAAATTTTTATGGCACGAGGCCTCCTCAAAACCTAAAAACAAGCCTCACACGAGCATTGTCAGCTAGAACCACAAAACCTGAAACATCACAAGCCAGTGCACCCCTCGTTCCCGAGGTACAGTTGAAAACTGAAAACCGCTGCCGTTTCCTACCAACGATGATATTTACTTAAGAACTGATACCTCCCGTCGGAGGTTCGATTCCTCCCTCGGGCATGGCTGTGTATGTTGTTCTTACCATAAGTTGGTTTAAGTTAATTTAAGTAGTGGGTAACTCTAGGGACCGATGACCTCAAGAATTTGGTCTCTTAGGAGTTCATACACGTTTGAACATTTTAAAACCAATTGCTCAGCATCAATAATACTACTGTTTGTCATAAAATCTTTGAGAAATACCTGTCTGGTCCCAGTCCATTCTAACTAAAAACTATCTCTACGCTGTAATCTGACCGGAAATAGCTTGCATAAATCCTATGTCACTAGGTAAAATATGTTTCTAACTGCTTCTTACGAAGGATATCGCTAACGTGTGCCCAGAAATGCCCTTCAGACGCTTCCGTCATCTCATTTAAAATGCCGACGCACTCCTCTTTCAAGGCAAAATAATTCTCTACCCCCTCCAAATTCGGTGGCAAACACCCTTTATCTTAATAGTGCAACATGCTCATGCTTTCCCTTACATCCTCCAACGAATGCTGTTCATTCTTGAGGTGCTCTGTTACAGCTAACGAATCATTCTCTCTATTATTATGCTCTTTAAATCTAAATTTTTAAGGTATATTAGAATTAAGGATGTCTGTAATCTTTATATGTTTGTCGGTACAAGGGGACTGTTTTATATGGTTTTCTTGGTTTTAGAACTTGAAAATGGGGCAGGGTTGTCCCGAAACATGTTGTGCCAATAGTCACACGATTGGCAACTGGGCTGAATTTCCTCAATATACAGTGGTCGAGTAGCTCCTCGTAAGGCACACATTTCTGTATTCAGTGCTAAGTTACGCTTGAGATTGTGTAAAGAGTGAGGGTACTGAGCAGTGGATGGCTGCAAACGAGTGATTTGGATTCTAGAAACACGCTGTAACCTGTGGCTATCCGATGAAAAGGTTCGGATTTGGCGAATGCGTGGAGAACGTCACCTGGCGTCGTGTGTAGTGCCGACAGTGAACAACGGAGGAAGTAGTGTTACAGTATGGGAGTGCTTTTCGCGGTCATGGTGTGGTCTCCTTATAGGGCTTAAGAAATCGTTAAATGCGGAAGGATATGAATACATTTTGCAGCATTCTGTACTGCGTGCGGTAGAAGAACACTTCGGAGACGATGATCGAGTTTATAGCATTACAATGCACCCTGTCACACAGAAGCATCTGTGAGGCAATGGTTTGTGGACGATAATATTCCTGAAATGGATTGGTCTAACCAGAGTCCACATGTGATCCTAATGGAACACCTTTGAGAGGAGTTAGACGTCGACTTCGCTCCAGACCCCAGCGTCTTGCGTGACTACCTTCCGTGGTGTCGGTTCTTGAGGAACAATGGGCTGTCATTCCTGCACAGACGTTCAGGTACCTCATTAAAAGTAGCCCAGCAGAGTTCAAACCGTCATAAAGGCGAAGAGTGGACACACTCCATATTAACGTCCACTAATACTTTTGATTCGATAATGTACACTGTGTGATCAAAAGTATCCGGACACATGGCTGAAAATGACTCACAAGTTCGTGGGCGATCCATCGGTAATGCTGGAATTCAATACAGCGTTGGCCCACCCTCAGCCTTGATGACAGCTTCCTCTCGCAGGTATACGTTCAATCAGGTGCTGCGAGGCCTGGCACGAAGTCGGCGTTCCAAAACATCCCGAAGGTGTTCTATAGGATTCAGGTCAGGACTCTGTGCAGGCCAGTCCATTACAGGGATGCTACTGTCGTGTAACCACTCCGTCACAGGCTGTGCGTTATGAACAGCTGCTCAATCGTGTTGGAAGATGCAACCACCATCCCCGAATTGCTCTTCAACAGTTAGAAGCAAGAAGGTGCTTAAAACATCAATTTAGACCTGTGCTGTGATAGTGCCACGCAAAGCAGCACGGGATGCAAGCCCCCTCCATGGAAAACACCACCACAACATGACACCACAGCCTGCGAATTTTACTGTTAGCACTACACCCATCTGGCAGATGACGTTCACCGGGCATTCGCCATACCAAGACCCTGCCATCAGATCGTCACATTGTGTACCATGATTCGTCACTCCACACAACATTTATTCACTGTTCAATCGTCCAATGTTTACGCTCCTTACACCAAGTCGTTTGTCATCTACTGGCGTGATGTGTGGCTTATCAGCAGCCACTCGACCGTGAAATCCAAGTTTTCTCACCTCCCGCCTAACTGTCATAGTACTTGCAGTGGATCGTGATGCAGTTTGGAATTCCTGTGTGATGGTCTGGATAGATGTCTGCCTATTACACATTACGACCCTCTTCAACTGTCGGTGGTCTCTGTCAGTCAACAGAGGACGAGGTCGACCTATAGCTTTTGTGCTGTATTTGTAACTTCACGTTTCCACTTCACTATCACATCGGAAACAATGGACCTAGGGATGTTTAGGAGTGTGCAAATCTCGCCTACAGATGTATGACACAAGTGACACCAAATCACCTGACCACGTTCGAAGTCTGTGATTTCCGTGGAGTGCCCCTTTCTGCTCTCACACGATGTCTAATGGCTACTGAGGTTGCTGATATGGAGTACCTGCCAGTAGGTGGCAGCACAATACACCTAATACGAAAAACGTATGTTTTTGGAGACCGGATACTTTTGATCACACAGTGTATGTATTTCATCCAGAACCAGTATCAAGTCATTAATAGTGAGCGCTTTGTATTTTGACTCCTTTAAATGTGCTACTATGGTGAAAGGGTTATCAGCACACATTGTTGAAGGTTCTTTAAAACGTGTGCCAAACGTTTTTCCCATTTGGCCAATGTAAAACTATTTGTGTAAAAGTATTATTATGAATATGGCTCAGCTCTACGGAATATTTGTTTCAGTCACATCAGGGCGTAAGGACGATGTGCATTTTAGTTGTTGGTCTTCTGAGCCTCGCCTCAACGGTGCGTTATCGCACAACAAAAACGGAGGAAAAAGGTTAAACGCACAGGTGGATTCCGGGTAACAGAGATATCAGTGAGGCTGCTTCCTGCTGAGTGAAACACAAGCGAGTCACAGGAAACTGATGTCAAAGCACTACGTGGCCGTTTCCTCGAACGATCTACTGGACGGCGCTTCATACCGCTTGCAACTCACAGCCTCAGTGATAAAGAATTCCTTCCTTTTAAACGGTTTAAAATACCATGCTCTTCCTGTTTGATACTAGACAAGTCTCACAAGTCTCGATTCTCATTTATGCTGACAGCGAATTTTCAGACTTACTTTGGACACAATCACGCTCTTTGCATTACCAGTCATTGAGTAACTGCGCTTCTCATGGCACTAAAAATTTCCTCTCATATTATATGAAACTCCTTTACAGCAATAAAAATCATCAACGAAGATATAAAGCAACTTCTCAAGTGCTAGAAGAGAGGCGTTATGCATCATGGTGTGATTCACTGTTAAAATTTCGATATTGTATATTCCTAGAAAAAGGAACACATTATTTCCTCGTAATACAGGGTGTTCGGAAATTTCCGTTACAAACTTGTAGGAATTGTAGAGCGGAGTAGAGGAAGGTCTGAACAGGAACCAATATCTGGAAACGTAACGTTTCCGTTCTACGACGGTTTCAATTCAGATGTGTAACGCTTACACGTCTACTGAGGGAAAGAGAAAAGTCTCAGAGCTGTTTGACCTGCTATGCAGTAGGTTAGACAGGACGACGCGTACTACGTTAGACGGTCACCTGATGTCGTATGCGAAGTTTAATATACTAGACTCCTGTAGAGACAGAGGAAGATATGCTGGCGCGATTACGGCCGCCACATTAGAAAGCGAAGTGACAGCAGATGGGGTGGAGAGTGTTTACCAGAACATGCTTCGTAGTTACAAAGTCTGTAACAACGTTGGTGGTCGCCACATCGAGCCGCTGTTGTAATGCATCAGTACTATTCTGTACGTACAGTGTGCTGGGTTCTTTTTTGTTTTGGAATAATGTAAACACGTAATGTTGAAAAATGGTTCAAATGGCTCTGAGCACTATCGGACTTACGATCTGTGGTCATCAGTCCCCTAGAACTTAGAACTACTTAAACCTAACTAACCTAAGGAAATCACACATATCCATGCCCGAGGCAGGATTAGAACCTGCGACCGTAGCGGTCACGCGGTTCCAGGCTGAAGCGCCTAGAACCGCACGGCCACACCGACCGATCTGTAATGTTGAAGTGTTAA
Organism: Schistocerca gregaria; assembly: GCF_023897955.1. NCBI lineage: Eukaryota > Metazoa > Arthropoda > Insecta > Orthoptera > Acrididae > Schistocerca > Schistocerca gregaria. Next base: position 647,641,213 of record NC_064931.1, on the reverse strand, counting down.
TAGAAAAAATGTGCTGAAGTCATAAATGAATGTTTCGGTACGTTTCCTTTTGAATAGTTACCTAGTAATTGTACTGCATCACGCCTAATTCAATTCCTTAATCAGAAGTGGATGCCTTAAACATATGAACAAAACAGTCGTAGAACGAGAAGAGTGCGTTTCTGGACGTGGGTTCCTATTCAAGATATTATGTACTTACTCCCCTCTACAAGTCCTAGAAGTTTGTAACTGGAATTTCCGAACACCCTGTGTATCTCGGGAAAGAGCTGTGAAGGTAAAATTAGAAAAAATCTGAACTCATGCGGAGGCGTGGCGACAATCGTTCCTTCGTCGTACCATTTACTTCTTGTAGAGGGAATGGGGTGAGTGATAGTGGAACACAAAATACCCGCGTGTTACATTGTAACTTGTCCACTGAGGAGTCAAAATGTGGTGGTGCAAAGGCCGTCGCACTGATTAGCGATTATGTTGAAAAATACGGTTTTATAGCCAAATAGTGTATTCGAATCCTGAATAAAGCAACCTGCTTTCAGAAACAAATGTTTACATTACTTACTGAATGTCCCTCGTACTTTCCTCACCGCTTCACTTGCACGCAAACCACCAGATTACTCTCAGTATCACGTTGTCCAATAGTTACAATGTTTTGTCTCGTTGGGGTAAATATAGAAATTACACTGAGGTGACAGATGTCGATGGGGCAGCGATATGAAGGTATGCAGATGGGGGTGGTATTGCTAGCAGAGCTGGCGGAGCTTTCGTTTGCATTCAGGTAAAATGGAAATGCCGTGTGGCTAGGGTCCCCGTCACGTAGACCGGTCGCCTGTTGCAAGTCTTTCGAGTTGACGCCACTTCGGCGACTTGTTTGTCGATGGGGATGAGATGATGATGATGATTAGGACAACACAACGCCCAGGTACTGTGCAGAGAAAATCTCCGACCTAGCCGGGAATCGAACCCGGGCCCGTTGGTACGACATTCCTTCGCGCTGACCACTTCTTTTTTTTAAATCTCATTTTGTTCCATATTGTTCGTTGAATTGGTTCGTGGCGGACGTCCGATGACACCTGTTCAGTTTGTTTGTTGATCCGTTCACTCAGATTTTTTTTTTCATTACAGAGGGTAGCTAAACCCTCTAACCGAACACGCTGAGCTACCGTGCCGTCACCACCGAGCTACCGGAGGCGGACTGCATTCGGGTGATTCATGCGAAAAGGTGTGCGGTGTGATGATGGCTGTACGATGGGAATTAACAGAATGTGAACGAGGAATACTGGTCGGAGCTACATGCATGAGATATTCCATTTCGCAAATCATTAGGGTATTCTATATTTCGAGTTCTACAGTGTCAAGAGTGTGCCGAGAGTACCAAATTTCACGCATTACCTCTCACCACGGACAACACAGTGGCCGACGACCTTCACTTAACGACACTGAGCAGAGGAAATCAATGTTGGACGTAAGATGAACGTGTCGGTTACTACAATACGCGAAATTTGGCGTTAATGGGCTATGGCAGCAGACGACCGATGCGATTGCCTTTTCTAACAGCTCGATATCGTCTGCAGCACCTCTCCTGGGCTCGCTACCATATCGATTGGACCCTTGACGACTGGAAAACCGTGGCCTGGTCAGATGAGTTCCGATTTCAGTTGGCGAGAGATAATGGTGGAGTTCGACTGTGGCGCAGACCCCACGAAGCCGTGGACCCAAGTTGTCAACAAAGCACTGTGCAGCTGATGGTAGCTCCATAATGGTGTGGGCTGTGTTTGCATGGAACTAGGTCCTCTTGTGCAACTGAACCGAGCATTTACTGGACATGGTTATGGTCGGCGTCCTGGAGACCATGTGCAACCATTCATGGGCTTCATGTTCGCGAACAACGATGGAATTTTTATGAATGACAATGCACCATGCCACTGTGCCACAGTTTTTCACGATCGGTTTGAAGAACATTCTGAACAGTGGGAGCGAATGATCTGGCCACCCAGATTGCCCGACATGAATCCCATCGAACACTTATGGAACATAATCGAGAGGTCAGTTCGTGCACGAAGTCCTGCACTTGCAATACTTTCGCAATTATGGAAGGCTATAGAGGCAGCATGGATCAATATTTCTGTTGGGGAGTTCTAACTACTTGCGGAGTCCCTGCCAAATCGAGTTGCAGCACTACGCCAGGAAAAAGAGGACCGACACGATATTAGGAGGTATCCCATGACTTTTGTCATTTCAGTCTACATTTATTTAAGTCATAGCCGATTCCTCTTCATATGGCCTCCATTCGTTCAAATGCTTCAAATGGCTCTGAGCACTTAACTTCTGAGGTCATCAGTCCCCTGAGCGCAGGTAGTAATGAAATTCTCTGCATAGGAAAAGTGTTGTAAGGAAAGTGCTGCATCCTCTTGGGGTGTAGCGCGACAGCAATATTTGCTCCGGTGTACTGAGTGGAACCACAAGCGACTCTTCAAAACCAATCGACGAAATCTGAATGAGATCCTAAGCAGCGAGGAATGCTTATGCATTTTCAGCCCTACTGATCCACTCCCCCCTGTGGTGTGATCCTGGAGGGGTTTGACATTGACACATTCGTGAATAAAACGGCAAAGGGTCCCTCTGTGACCACCCAGATCGGTAACAACCTCAGTGGCTCTCCCACCCATCTTCGTTGAGCACCTTCAAAATGTATCTGTGACGAGAGACCCAAGGCGCCTGCAAGCAGGCTACGCTGCTAATAGGCGATCCAGAATTTGAGGGGTGTCTGACAGGTTGCCTGCCTGCAAGCACTTAGGACTTCCTCACTGGTTGTCTCTGTTCAGGTACATTTTGAAATGCTCAGTAAAAGAGAGTGGGTGGTACTGAGGATGTTGCCAAACTGTGGGATCCTAGAAGGACCCTTCCCATTTTATTCATGCATATGTCAATGTAACACCGCTCTGTGATCACGCCACAGGACGGTGCATGACAGGGGGACTGGAAAAGCATAAGCGCTCTTTGCAATTTCGGCTCACGTTCAAATTTCGTCGATCGGTTTTGACTGGTCCCTCGTGGTTCCATCATGTACACAAGAGCAAAAATTATGGTCACACTGCACTTCAAAGGTGTGCATTCATGTTTAATGGGGTTACTGGCCCACAAATTCCTTAGAGAAAGGAAGAAACATCCAGAGGCTATTAGCAGTGTCGAAGGTTGCCAAGAACTTCGTACTGTTGCTCATCACATTTCGAACGTCGTTTTTGATGGCGAAATGGGTGGATATCAACGCTCCAAGGAAAGGTGTGGTTTCATTGACACCCTTTATAACAGCCCCTAAGGCCTTCTCGTGTCGATTCTGAGAGGCAGTGAGACTGAAATGTTTTCCTCGGGCGCCCGTAAGAAAACAGCGTCATTTCGACGCTGAGTGTCTCACGGTTCTGTCGCATGTGACGACGCCTTGTTGTTTGAAGTGTCACGGAGCTCGATTGTGACATCACAGGGCACCACGCTTTTGCAGCATTACGGAGGAAGGTCGTAGACATCTTTGAGCCAAATTTCAAACTTATACGCTGCAATGGCAGACAATTACGGCGTTTCGAGGAAGTGATCCTTTAATTGTGTAGCGCAGTAAATTTTTTGCACAGTTACGCACAACACACGTTGAAAATAGATTGACAGTCTCTATTCCATGATTCGTCAGTCTTAGTCCAATGAGATCGTATTGAAATACACTATTGGTTGCTGTGAAATCAGTTCAGTTACGTGATAGGTAGTACAATTACTTTACATGTCAGCTAGTATGATTGTATTGAATGGTAAATCTCAAAACAGCCTTCTAAATGTAGAGCAACTCCACACTTTTTACACTGCTATGCACTTTCACTTCTTTTTCCTGTTGAAGGAAGGACTTCGTGGCCATTAGAGACAGATTTTTTTCTTGAATACCATGCACTACTCCACTTTTTGTGACAGAGGTTAAGAGAAAAAATTTTGAAGCCTCATTTTTTCCAATTTTATCATGTCGTTCTGCTTTTTATCACGCATGGAATGCAAAAAAAAATGAATGTCTCTCCACTCATTGTTTCACAGAAAGTGGATGTCTCCAAATAGCTGTGTTTGCTCCACTTAACTGCTAAGGTCATCAGTCCCTAAGCTTACACACTACTTAACCTAAATTATCCTAAGGACAAACACAAACACCCATGCCCGAGGAAGGACTCGAACCTCCGCCGGGATCAGCCGCACAGTCCATGACAACAGCGCCTTAGACCGCTCGGCACAGTAATTGTATTCTAGATTTATCGCACTTGTAACTTCAGGACAACTAATGCAAAATATGACGAAATCTCATTCGGCGTAGTTTCACACTACTTATCAACAGCTTTTATTTTTTCCTGTCTTCATTGTTCAATTGTTTTCTCATCACAAATTAGTCCGAACCATTACCCATATAACTTATCCTAAAAAATATATACGGTATTCGAGGTGCTGGCTATAATGTATATCGGTTCAACAAATTTTTGCAACCCTCACAGTAAACATTGAAAGGAAAGGTAGCAGGGTTATTATCAACATTTTTTACCGTCCAATTGGTTCCAATGGCTCTGAGCACTATGGGACTTAACTTCTGAGATCATCAGTCCCCTAGAATTTAAAATTACTTAAACCTAACTAACATAAGGACATCACACACATCCATGCCTGAGGCAGGATTCGAACCTGCGACCGTAGCGGTCGCGCGGTTTAATACTGTAGCGCCTAGAACCGCTCAGCCACTCCGGCCGGCGCCGTCCAATTCATTAGGCTGCATCGAAGTACGAAACCTGTTTTGAACGGGCCACTGCACATTCATCATTATATTAACTTTCATCAGTATTTTCAGAACTAGATTTACTGTAACTAGTTCTTGCTGTTCTTCAGACTTTGAATCGCTCAAAGACAATTGGCTTACTTCAATATCACTGTGGGGAACATTATCAACAAGCTTCTGTAAACTCTCCTGATCATCACCACGAACTACTCTCTTTGCCGTGTTGGCTGTTTACTAAGATATGCTACCATGCGACAAACATGTACTATGCTTCGTTTTAGAATACATTCAAGAGATATCTGCGAGCTATAAGTGCAATTCCACGCATTCATACAGTATAGTGAAGTGCGCACTTGCGAACTGCGCTCGTCATACGATTTACATGCCTTAACAGCTTCATGCAGGTACAGCTTGTATTTGATGAGAATGGATTAAGTTACTGGCGTTTACGTATGGGGGTGACACAATCTATGTGTATGTATGCGGTGAATGTCGCTGCATTAAGAAGCACACAAGAATCACAGCACACATTAGACATCTCATAACTGCCGGCCGCGGTGGTCTAGTGGTTCTAGGCGCGCAGTCCGGAACCGCGCGACTGCTACGGTCGCAGGTTCGAATCCTGCCTCGGGCATGGATGTGTGTGATGTCTTTAGGTTAGTTAGGTTTATGTAGTTCTAAGTTCTAAGTTCTAGGGGATTGATGACCAGAGTAGTTAAGTCCCATAGTGCTCAGAGCCTTTTGAACCATGTCATAACTATCAAAATATTTCACTGAATGAGTTGGTGCAGTTGTTAAGATACAGAACTCATAGCCTCACTTCGTACTACACGTGCGACAATCATATATTTGGTTTTTCGCGATTTCCGTGGATTTGTGGAAAATACTGTGATAATTCCTTCAGGACCATAACGAGCTCCTCCTCGCCCTTTTACTGTCATCTTGAGGGCAAGGTGGTGCTCAGGTTAAGGCAGGCATTGGACTGGCGTTTGGGAGATTCAAATGGTTCAAATGGCTCTGAGCACTATGCGACTTAACTTCTGAGGTCATCAGTCGCCTAGAACTTAGCACTAATTAAACCTCACTAACCTAAGGACATCACACACATCCATGCCCGAGGCAGGATTCGAACCTGCGACCGTAGCGGTCGCTCGGCTCCAGACTGTAGCGCCTAGATCCGCACGGCCACTCCGGCCGGCTCTAGGCGCTACAGTCTGGAGCCGAGCGACCGCTACGGTCGCAGGTTCGAATCCTGCCTCGGGCATGGATGTGTGTGATGTCCTTAGGTTAGTGAGGTTTAATTAGTGCTAAGTTCTAGGCTACTGATGACCTCAGAAGTTGAGTCACATAGTGCTCAGACCCATTTGAACTTTTTTTTGTAGCTCCTAGAACCTCACGGCCACTCCGGCCGGACGTTTGGGGGAAATAGGGCTAAATCTCCATCCACCATTCTGATTTACATTTCCGTGATTTCCCAAAGTCGTTTAAGATTAGTGACGGGATAATTTCTTTGAAGAGGACACTGCCGATTTCCCGCTGCATATTTGTCCTCTCCGAGCCTGTGCTCCTCTTCTAATGGTCTCATCATCGACGGAACGTTAAATTCTAAGCAGCCTTTACTTCCCGCCACAGTCTAACTCAGCTAGTGTTCCGTCTCTGTCGAACTTAACGATCTTCGGGACGTTAAGTTTATAACTTCCTTTTTCAAAATATTTATTTCATAAAGAGGATTTTATAATTGGGGTCGGAAACAATCATAAAGAATACTCAATTAAGTACATAAAAACTGATAGTACCTTCCAATTTTTCTTCGTACGCGTTTTCAGGCGATATTACGTTTTTTTAAAGAATTTTATCTCACGAAAAATTCATTTTGAATCCTGCTCGTATCCAGCGGTCAGGGAGCTCGTCCTAATATGTTTGTTTGCATGGGAATCTTCCACAGGTTTCCCGGTCTTAAGCTTACTGCAGTTAATGAAAGAGAGTTTTACACCAGACGCGTTTCGCTTTTATTTACTTATAGCTGCAGTTCTGTTTCCAAGAGGGAGGTGAAGTGCAAAGAACACTAATGCAGCGTAAGAGAAGGTGCAAAAAGGCAAAAAACTGCCAAGTATATACGTACAACGACGTTTCTTTCGACTTCAACATCCGCTAATAAAGAAGGAAAAAGCAGTGGTCCTCAGAATGTGTGAACAAAGAGTCGGAAACATCGTAAGTAAATTGCACGTCAGCTTTATATGGAAATACAGTTTTTAATCTTTATCAACCAAAATGTACAAACATATGCGTCCATATTTCCAGACTGACCACAGAAGATGCTTTGTAAATAAAAGCGAAACGCGTGTGCTGGAAAATTCCCTTTCATTAACTGCAGTAATCTAAAGACGGAGAAAACAATAATGACTGGCTTCCTAGATAGGTTTCATTATTATTAAATTCAGTTATGATTCTGCAACCAACAAGAAAAACCGAGCGAGTTGGCGCAATGGTTAGTACTCTGGACTCGCATTCGGGAGGATCACGGTTCCTGATTTAGGTTTTCCGTGATCTCCCTAAATCTCTTCAGACAAATGCCGGGATGGTTCCTTTGAAAGGGCATGGCCGATTTCCTTCCCCATCCTTCTCTAATCCGATGGGACTGATGACCTCGCTGTTTGGCCCCCTTCCCCAAACTAGCGAACAAACCAACCAACAAGAAAATGGTGGTTCTTAGACTATAAGATGCATGATCAAGTATTATGCCTCGGATTTTTTGAAATGCCTCGACTGCATGCACATATTACTGTGAACTAAGCTTCCGACGTCTCCGTTAGCCGCATGCCTCGTCAGTCCAAAATTTTTCGAGACTGTATTAATAAAAAGTATAGAAAAGTTAAGATTGGGGCTTTAATGCTTCAGGTGTTCTACACAGTCTCATCTACCCGTACCCGCTCCTCCACTTAAATACAACGCAGGGAACATTCATACAACAATGTGAAACTGTCAGAAAAGTCGTTTGGGGTGTTGTTGAAGTCGCTGTCTTGAATGCCGATTATGTAGTCAAAGCATTGAGTCTTCCTGTGAGTTTTTGCACTTTTTCGTTTCGTATTGATAACACTAAGTTTCATCACCCTTGATGATTTTTTCCAGAAAAGAATAGTCCGCGTTTTGCATTTCAATCAAGTTGCGGCAGGTGTTCACGCTTCTTCGATTTTGTTCGGGAATCAAGGTGTGCGGGACAAACCTTGCACACACTCTGCTAGTCTTCAAAAAATTCTGGAGACTGTCTTGAACAGCTGATTTAGAGATATGCTCCACTGCGGTTTGTGACTCAACAACGTTGACACAGTAAGGCCGCACGCTATCTACTTAACACTATCTGCTCATAACTGCCTGTGAGGTGTAGCACCGTATAACGTTCCTGCCTTGGAGGCGGTTAAGTGGGAGATGTGTCTCAGAGCTGGATGATGACAGATGGTGACGCAAGACTGGACGCGCACGTAGTTTATGTACCAGCTGATGGAGGACAATATTGGATAGGGGGACTGTGCTTTTAGTTTCGATTGTGCCCACTAGGGTGCACTAAAGTAATAGAATGTTTTCATAAACTGTTCTAATATTTTCATAAAGTGTTATTATGTTTTCTTGTGTATGTAAAATGTTATAAATGTGTTTTAACAGTATGAATGATACGTGAGTGTGGTTTAAGGTTAATATGAAGATAATTGTTTAACGAGTTATACAGGGTGTTAAAAAAAGGTACGGCCAAACTTTCAGGAAACATTCCTCACACACAAAGAAAGAATATATGTTATGTGGACATGTGTCCGGAAACGCTTACTTTCCATGTTAGAGCTCATTTTATTACTTCTCTTCAAATCACATTAATCATGGAATGGAAACACACAGCAACAGAACTTACCAGCGTGACTTCAAACACTTTGTTACAGGAAATGTTCAAAATGTCCTCCGTTAGCGTGGATACATGCATCGACCCTCCGTCGCATGGAATCCCTGATGCGCTGATGCAGCCCTGGAGAATGGCGTATTGTATCACAGCCGTCCACAATACGAGCACGAAGAGTCTCTACATTTGGTAACGGGTTTGCGTAGGCAAGAGGTTTCAAATGCCCCCATACACGAAAGTCAAGAGGGTTGAGGTCAGGAGAGCGTGGAGGCTATGGAATTAGTCCGCCTCTACCAATCCATCGGTCACCGAATCTGTTGTTGAGAAGCGTACGAACACTTCGACTGAAATGTGCAGGAGCTCCATCGTGCATGAACCACATGTTGTGTCGTACTTGTAAATACACATGTTCTAGCAGCACAGGTAGAGTATCCCGTATGAAATCATGATAACGTGCTTCATTGAGCGTAGGTAGAAGAACTAAAATGAACTCTAACATGGAAATTAAGCGTTTCCGGACACATGTCCACATAACATCTTTTCTTTATTTGTGTGTGATGAATGTTTCCTGAAAGTTTGGCCGTACCTTTTTGTAACACCCTGTATAGTGGGATTCAGTGTGGGAACATTTCGAAGAAGTATGGATATGGACAAAGGGAATTTTTGTAGAATAGATTTGTAAAGTAAGTTTATGGTAAAGAGAAAGTTATTTCAGATATAAATAACAATAGTACATAACTTTATGCATAAACAAAACTTCAGCATATTAGATAATTACGTCGGTAAAAAAGTGTAGTCCTTAGGTTCACTATTTTGCGATTGGTTATTGATGAAAAGCGCGGATTGACGCGGGAGAATGTTGTTTTGCTATTGGCTGTTGAGTAAACTGATCAATGGTAAAGCAATATTCTTCGCGCACCTTTCTCTGCTGGTAGAGAAGACTTAGAGTATTCTAAAGAAGAGTGGGAGCCTAGCCATGAATCAGTTCGGACGTGTGTAGTAGTAGTTCCGATGGAAACGATAAGTTGCCCGATCTAGCAGTGTTTCATACATCAAAAGTGTGGTAAATTGACGGCATAATTATTCCGATGGCAGTGTAGGAATTTCGGAATTTTTAAGTGAATTTTGTGACGAGAAAAGACATTATTGGCGTATTGAGCAGGTCGGCGCCTAAAAACTGTGACTGCATTTGGTACCGAAAGACTTAATATTTGGCGAGCATTATGAATAAAAAACAATCAGTATTTTTGTAGCTATTACGTTTTTGGGAAATGCAACACCATAAATTTACTAACGTGATTGAAAGGGATTATGAGTGACTGTGTTAAGACTAGCACGGGCTTGGCAGTGATACTTGTTCACCTAAGTTTCAGAGTATATTAATTGAGGACAACATTTTCAAACTTTCATTTGTGTGAAACATTTCTCCCAAAACGTAGATTAGTGACTTAAATTGCAGCCTGGTTCACGTCGAAGTACAGTAGGTTTCACTCGGCTTTCCAACTGATGATCTGCTGAGACAATGTTCACAGGTAGGTGCAGGTCTGTCGTAAAAGGGACGAAAAGAACCGCGCCGCCGCAACTGGACGAAAGCACATCTGTTGTGTACAGTTTTTAGTTCCAGCTGCCACTATAGTTACTGTTCTGACGTCGCTTGTACGTCAGGAGTAAATAGAGTTTCGGAACCTTTCGAAAGGACGATGTATAGATGCAGGGGAAAAGGTTATAGAGAAGCAGCTTAAAGCACTTAATAAAGGAAAGTCTTCCAGTCCAGAAAACATGTCAATTCGGTTCCTTTCAGAGTTTGCTGATACAATAGTCCCAAAGTATACGAAAGAACCGTACCAAAGGACTGGAAAGTTGCAAAGGTCACACCATTACTCAAGTAAAGAAATGGAAGCAATCTGATGAATTACAGACCCATGTTACTAATACTGATTTGCAATAGGGTTTTGCAACAGATACTGTGTTAGAACATTAGGAATTACCTCGAAGATAATGGATTCAGAAAATATCGCTGTTGCAAAAGACAACTAGCTCTTTATTCGCACGAAGTAATGAGTGCTATCTACCGAGGATCTCAAACTGATTCCATATTTCTAGATTTCCAGAAGTCCTTTGACATTGTTTCTCACAAGAGACTTCTAATGAAATTGCGTGCCTATGGATTATTGCTTCAGTTTTGCGACTGGATCCGTGATTTCCTCTCACAAAGATCACAGTACGTAGTAATCGAATGAAAAGCATAGTAAAACATAAGTGATATTCGACGTTCCCCAAGGAAATATTATACGCTCTCTACTGTTCCTAATCTGCATAAACGATTTAGGATAAAATTGAGCAGTCCTCTTAGAATGTTTGCAGATGATGCTGTCATTTATTGTCTAGTTAAGTTATCAGAAGGTCAAACCCAATTGCAAAATGACTTACACACGATATCTGAATCGTACAAAAGGTGGTAAGTGTCTCTGAATAAGGAAACGCGTGAGGTCATCCACGAAAGAATGAAAAGACATGTGTTAAATTTCGATTACAGAGATGCTTGGTGCACAGTACGGCGATCCTCCCTTGTGGTGATTGCACGTAGTCGACCAGAACCTTGACGAAGTGTATGATTGCCCTTACGTTTCCATGCAGTCAAACACTGGGCCACCGTCATATCCGAAAGCCCAAACTATCTGGATACTGCACTATTCGACCAGCTGGCCAAATGGAGACACACGGTGAGGGCCTTACAAACAGTGTCATATATTGATAATGCTGCATCAGACCAGTACGCAGTTTCTCTGTGTCCTTCACAGTGATCAATCAACATCTGACGCTGTTCCCACCCCTTATATACACTACCAGGTCTGGTAATAACACTAAACACGAACAGCCCAAATGCACTCTGGTGGCCGTTCTACCTGTCACATATAATTGCAAATCTAGTAATTACGATATCGCAACGCCTGTATTGTCAAGAATTTCAATTAAAATGTCCCTCCCGTGTACGGGAATTACAGCAAGAGCACAAATGCAGGTTGTGACGCTTGCTCGGCGACATTTAGAAGTCTGGGACTTGGCGTGAGTCGTACGGTTAAGCGGTTAAGACGACTGCTCGCGTAAACCGGAAAATCCCAGTCGGGCACAAATTTTCGTTGTCGTCGTTCCATTATACAGCTGATGGTTGTCTGTATTCGCAACTGAGAATATGTAATAATTACGTGTACGAAGTTACTGTGACATCCGACCACGTTTACTAGGTACTTCACTTTTCCTTTTTGTCATTTGGTGTAGTCTCCTAAAGTCAGATGTCAGAGGAATGTTTTTGAGACAACAAAGTCACCGAACCAAAGTCACAGCCTCTTGTTTGTTTACTGCTAGTGTGAGAAAGGGGGAAAAGCACCTCTGCGGAAAACCGTTGCTCAGGAGAGGGACGAAATTTTTAGTACTGTAAAAGGATACCTTTCGGGTGGATTCCTTGAGGTAATCTGGGAGTAGAGGATTCGAGCACCGGTATTGAAAGAAGTTTTCAGGCTTGCAGGGTGGTGAGAGTTCCACGACTGTGGTACTGCAGGTATTTGGATTTTCTATGAAATAATCTTAGAGATGGTAACAATTACACATATGTGACACATAGGAAAATACTGCGAAACTATTTGTTAAGAGACATATCCAACAGTTGGAGGAAGTATCTCTTTCATTCAGCACTGTGAATTAAAGCTTTGAACTGACCACAACTGCCATGTTTAAAATGGTCTGGTACAGACATCTACCTGAAATCACTCTGGGTTAGCAGTCACTGAGTCCATTCTCCATCGTCATGGAGTAGCAGCACCAACAGCAGCGGAAATACGACATGCGGCGACCGCTTTATTGGATAACAGAGTTTATAAAGCATCCAACTACGAACTTAACGCTAGAAGAGCGGTTTCTTCTTTTTTTGTGGTCATATAACTATCTCTCAGTGCTGTAGAGATTTAGAATTTTAAAGTGGAAGGTTAGGTTTATATAAAAAATTCCTAGTAAGTGAACACCACTCAAGGATTATGCCTTAGGCCTGTATCGACTGGCTGACTACAGCCTACAAGGCAATACGACTTGCGATGTGTGATCGTGGGACATATGATAAACATGTAGCCAATCACTCCAGCCGTTATTGTCAGTAGACGAGTCCAGAAGATGCCGTTGCTTCTTTATTCAAGGTGCTTCACATGACCACACGAGACTAAGTGCCCGTTGTTCCAGATCACTCCACCCCAGAAAAAAAATCTGAGGAGATGTTGGGAATCGAACCCGGGAATTTCCAGTTTTAAAAGTAATTTATTGTTTTGATGAGGGAAAGCTGCTTTATCACTTATAATGGTTGATGGCATCTGATTATCTGTTGTTGAATTTAGTTCGCTGGTTTACGAACAGTTTACATTCGAAAAGAAAAACATGTGACTAGTATCTTCTACTGCTACTCCATCACATTGGCAGTAACGATTATCATGAGCTGGTATTTTTTGGAGATCTACACCTACATTTATACTCCGCAAGCCACCCAACGATGTGTGGCGGAGGACACTTTACGTGCCACTGTCATTACCTCCCTTTCCTGTTCCAATCGCGTATGGTTCGCGGGAAGAACGACTGCCGGAAAGCATCCGTGTGCGCTGGAATCTCTCTGATTTTACATTCGAGATCTCCTCGGGAGGTATAAGTAGGGGGAAGCAATATATTAGATACCTCATCCAGAAACGTACTCTCTCGAAACCTGGACAGCAAGCTACACCGCGATGCAGAGCGCCTTTCTTGCAGAGTCTGCCATTTGAGTTTGCGAAACATCTCCGTCACGCTATCACGCTCACCAAATAACCCTGTGAAGAAACGCGCCGCTCTTCTTTGGATCTTCTCTATCTCCTCCGTCAACCCTATCTGGTGCGGATCCCACACTGATGAGCAATACTCAAGTATAGGTCGAACGAGTGTTTTGTAAGCCACCTCCTTTGATGATGGACTACATTTTCTAAGGACTCTCCCAATGAATCTCAACCTGGTACCCGCCATACCAACAATTAATTTTATTTGATCATTCCACTCCAAATCGTTCCGCACGCATACTCCCAGATATTTTACAGAAGTAACTGCTACCAGAGTTTGTTCCGCTATCATATAATCATACAATAAGGGTCGTTCTTTCTATGTATTCGCAATACATTACGTTTGTCTATGTTAAGGGTCAGTTGCCACTCCCTGCACCAAGTGCCTATCCGTTGCAGATCTTCCTGCATTTCGCTGCAATTTTCTAATGCTGCAACTTCTCTGTATACTACAGCATCAACCGCGAAAAGCCGCATGGAAATTCCGACACTATCAGTAACTAAATCGCATGCAGATTATGAAAGTATATCCTTTCTATTTGCCTTAACTGTGTGGAATCACGACTTCGGGGGAATGTTTGGCTGTTTTTGTCCATAATATTTCCCATTACTGCGTCCCGAAGATTGCTATTCGTCTTCCGTTTGGCACGTAGTCTTCTGTATAATGTTATCTTCAGGTCTGATGGCCGCAATAAGTAAATGTACCGCTTTGAGCGGCGGTCTTCTTTAAGTCATTGACTATTTCGTTGTATATACACTCCTGGAAATGGAAAAAAGAACACATTGACACCGGTGTGTCAGACCCACCATACTTGCTCCCGACACTGGGAGAGGGCTGTACAAGCAATCATCACACGCACGGCACAGCGGACACACCAAGAACCGCGGTGTTGGCCGTCGAATGGCGCTAGCTGCGCCGCATTTGTGCACCGCCGCCGTCAGTGTCAGCCAGTTTGCCGTGGCATGCGGAGCTCCATCGCAGTCTTTAACACTGATAGCATGCCGCGACAGCGTGGACGTGAACCGTATGTGCAGTTGACGGACTTTGAGCGAGGGCGTATAGTGGGCATGCGGGAGGCCGGGTGGACGTACCGCCGAATTGCTCAACACGTGGGGCGTGAGGTCTCCACAGTACATCGATGTTGTCGCCAGTGGTCGGCGGAAGGTGCACGTGCCCGTCGACCTGGGACCGGACCGCAGCGACGCACGGATGCACGCCAACACCGTAGGATCCTACGCAGTGCCGTAGGGGACCGCACCGCCACTTCCCAGCAAATTAGGGACACTGTTGCTCCTGGGGTATCGGCGAGGACCATTCGCAACCGTCTCCATGAAGCTGGGCTACGGTCCCGCACACCGTTAGGCCGTCTTCCGCTCACGCTCCAACATCGTGCAGCCTGCCTCCAGTGGTGTCGCGACAGGCGTGAATGGAGGGACGAATGGAGACGTGTCGTCTTCAGCGATGAGAGTCGCTTCTGCCTTGGTGCCAATGATGGTCGTATGCGTGTTTGGCGCCGTGCAGGTGAGCGCCACAATCAGGACTACATACGACCGACGCACACAGGGCCAACACCCGGCATCATGGTGTGGGGAGCGATCTCCTACACTGGCCGTACACCTCTGGTGATCGTCGAGGGGACACTGAATAGTGCACGGTACATCCAAACCGTCATCGAACCCATCGTTCTACCATTCCTAGACCGGCAAGGGAACTTGCTGTTCCAACAGGACAATGCACGTCCGCATGTATCCCGTGCCACCCAACGTGCTCTAGAAGGTGTAAGTCAACTACCCTGGCCAGCAAGATCTCCGGATCTGTCCCCCATTGAGCATGTTTGGGACTGGATGAAGCGTCGTCTTACGGTCTGCACGTCCAGCACGAACGCTGGTCCAACTGCGGCGCCAGGTGGAAATGGCATGGCAAGCCGTTCCACAGGACTACATCCAGCATCTCTACGATCGTCTCCATGGGAGAATAGCAGCCTGCATTGCTGCGAAAGGTGGATATACACTGTACTAGTGCCGACATTGTGCATGCTCTGTTGCCTGTGTCTATGTGCCTGTGGTTCTGTCAGTGTGATCATGTGATGTATCTGACCCCAGGAATGTGTCAATAAAGTTTCCTCTTCCTGGGACAATGAATTCACGGTGTTCTTATTTCAATTTCCAGGAGTGTAATTTTAGTGTTTCGCTTGATTTAGACAAATTTTACTTTCTTCCCGAGATTTTCGTTTTCCTTGATGGCTTTCATAACGTCCATTACCAGTGGATCAGTTTTCTTGAGAAGTGACGAGACAGCGTGTACAACAAAGGCAGATAGCGCAGTCAACGCAGATGCCGTAGTAACCCGTCAGCAATGGCGGAGCTGGAAGACGTCGCTGAGATGAACGTGTACCGTAGTGCCACTGCCAACGCTGACAGTCGTTGCAGACGACAAAATGGCTCTGAACACTATGGGACTTAACATCTGTGGTTATCAGTCCCCTAGAACTTAACACTACTTAAACCTAACTAACCTAAGGACATCACACACATCCATGCCCGAGGCAGGATTCGAACCTGCGACCGTAGCGGTCGCGCGGTTCCGGACTGAGCGCCTAGAACCGCTAGACCACTGCAGACGACACACACAGACGTCAAAACTGAAGCTGCAGAACAAACTCACATGTTGGCAACTGGTAGTAAAACGGAGAAACTGCTGTAACTCTAGTAATGTAGAATCTGTAAACGTAGCATGTACTTACTGTGTTTACGGTAATTATTTTCTGTGTGAGTTTCGACGGAAGACGATCGGTTTGGCGCTCAGTTTGTCGTTCGTGTTGCATCGTTAACGATGCTACACGGTTCTTGGTTGTCTCACCACTTGGTGTAAACACTGATTCCCTCAAAACCGTACCGAAGTCCTGCGCCCCTGGCATAACTGCCAAAGCTGCGCCTCACCTGCCCTTGGAAGACTACCTTTCTGCATTTTATCCTAGGAAGATTACCGAATCCTCTAGTTCTGTACCGTACACAGGTTCAAAAATGAAGCATATTCTACAACCAAATCTTGAACGAACTACACTGATATTAAATATTGCCTTCAACAAACTGCATCCATATTTTTGGTAAATAAATTACAAGTTATATTAGCTTTCTAAAATATTGAAAGTAAAACAAAATTTTATGTCACATTGTTTATGGCAGCTACTGACATTGGTTTTAGTATGGCATTTAATGAAGAAAAAAATATCATTTTTTCCTCATAAATTGTTAATGGTTTATAAATAAGTACTACAAAATAAAAGGAAAAGAGCTGTAAATAAGAGCTGAAAAAAATCCCTTTTCAGGAATTTTGTTATTATCATAATTAAAGGCTCCAGGTGCCAAGAATAGTCTTATCCACTTCTGGTCAATACTGAGTTAGCAGTGCTTTCTGAATGTACTCCATCTTCTCCATCATCGTGCTACAACATAATGTCCCAAACTACGCCACATCTACTAGATTTTAACTGCTAAATGTCTACGACAGTTCCAAAGAATATCATATCCACCAGCCTGTCGGTTCCAAAACCCGTGTTGTTTCCAGAAACCTCCTCATCCCCACCCAGCCATATTTGATTTCAGAGATGACGATTCAGTAATGCTCCATCAGCATCAAGTTTATGATAAGCATTAGAGTGCTATTTGAAAGTTTGTGAACATTTGCCGTATTCAAAGAAGTGGCGCATGTGTAACGTTTAATTTACAAAGGTAATACAAACAGAGGATCATAATCCTGAGAAATTTTTCTTCGACTGCCAGATCACCACAACTTCCCGATTTTGTACTAGGCAGTTGCGTGCTTATAATTTTACGGTGTGTAATGGTGACTCTAAACACCTCAGAACAAGGAAAGTATTACAGACTTTACTTTGCTTGCGAAAGTTCATCGAAGAGGTTCAAACGCAATTTCATCTCCAGTGTACAATGATCTGACAATATTTCAGTTTGAAGATATCATCAGTTTGATTGAATTACTCTGCGACTGTTGTCCAGAAAGAAACAAAAATTCTGAGCTAGTTGGAATGCCTTGCTTATGGCTGTGCTATGGGAGCTCCAGTGAACATCAAAGAAGTGCGAATGGTCTACCCAGTTGTTCTCCACTCCTTTCTTCTGCCGCGTCGTGTACATGGAAGTACTGAAAAAGCTGCTAGCAAGAAAGAAGACATTTTCGCCCAGAAGAATACATTCAACTTTGTTCGGATGAAGGCACCGACAAAGAGTTAGGAAGTGAAGCATGTAAAGTAAGAGACCAGAAAGCGCTAGCTAACGCAACACTGAAACCTTCACCACCTTGGCATTTCAAACACTCTGAGTGCCAACGTATTTGGATCAAATAAGTCGTCTGTTGCAGCAAGGGGACACGTGTCGTATATGTCTCAGATTTATGTTCATCGATAAGCTATCAAAAAGGGAAAGTGATGTTCGGTGGATCTCAAGACGCATTGATATGTGGAGTAAGAGTCAAAGCAGAAATGCTACAGGATGTGTATAAAGACACAACGTGTAAAAGTAACAATGGCACTTGTGCATCTTTTAAAAGAGAGCAAGATGTTCATGGACTAGGAGACGAGCTGAGGATTTAAAGAACAAAAGTATCCATTTATGTATTCTACTAACACAATTCACTCTGATCATTATGTTCAACTCAAATGTTCATTCCTTGTAGCTACTTTCTCATTTTTTATCAGCAGTTAATGACTTAATGTTTTATTTGTGATTTGCTTCTTAATGTTATTCAGTAATGCAAATTATAGCCGCACTATAAAAACTTTGATCATAATTAAATAGGTTGTGGCTCTGAGCACTATGGGACTTAACATCTATGGTCATCAGTCCCCTCGAACTTAGAACTACTTAAACCTAACTAACCTAAGGACAACACACAACACCCAGCCATCACGAGGCAGAGAAAATCCCTGACCCCGCCGGGAATCGAACCCGGGAACCAGGGCGCAGGAAGCGAGAACGCTACCGCACGACCACGAGATGCAGGCTAAATAGGTTGTCTTGAATAATAGAAGATCCGTTAGTATTTTATTCCCAATATCCTCCAATTCCTGATTTGCAGTTCCGAAACCCGCCAATTTGAGTGTACAGTTCCAAATAACATCTTATCCAAAATATTATGCCTTATTTTCTCATAATACATACATTTTGAGAGATCAGAGTTTGCAGACTAATTTTCCGAGTTACTAAATATTTTTTGACCCACCAGTTTTAGCAGATTATTTAAGGAAACCTTGTATAAATATTTTTTGTCGTAGAAATCTATAAAAAGAGTTAGAAGCTTTTTGGAACCTGACGCCTGTATTTTACTTTGTATTTAATTGATTTGAGCGAAGCAAACTCATTCATTATTGCGTTGATGTTCAGTCTAGCAGCTGTGTCTTATGCTATCGATAAGGTAGAAAAATTTGACAATCCGCGTACTCCCGTACTACACTTTATTCTGCTGAAACTGAGTTCACAAGATGCTGCATTCACTGACACTGTCATAAATATAATGAAAGCTGTATCGATGTTTGGATAAGCGTCTCTTAGCTCATACTTTGAAAAAACCTTGAAAATATCCAAATGGGAAGCCATGTCAATACTCTTCATCAGCTCATTCACACCGAACTTGCTAGCAGCTATTTGGTTGACTATCTCCCCTATGTCAATATCTCTGCTATATTTTGCGTCAAAATTAGTTGCACATTCTTCAAGATAAGGTCAAAAGCTGTCATTTAAGACTTATTCTGACAAGAAATTAAAGGCAAATTAAATGGTGTGAAATATCAGATCTGTTTTCCATTTCGCTTATTTATCAAATACTTTGAAGCTCTCTAGCTCTAACAGATTCGCTCTAGTCCTCAGTCGGCAGAAATCAGCAAAAATCGGAAGTCTTCGGTCAAGTAGCATATTTTCTTCAGCACTAATTCGCCGGTCTTCGAGATCCTACAATACTTTTGCGAAGTAACTTCAAAAACCGCCTCGTTGAACATGATCGAGTTGTGACTTGCGTGGCAGCGACTGTGTGAACCAAGCGTACTATTGCCATATAAATAGTGTTAGCGATAGCCATCTGTTCGATAGTTGTCGTTTCACACTTGTGAGAACAGCGTGGGTTTGCAGTCATGGGAAAATCCTTTTCTCATAATTAAACGATAGGAACATGAGGGGTAGGAGAACTAGCTTACCACTGATATTTAATTCTTAAACCTCTTTGTTTTTTTGTTTGTTTTTATGTCCCTCTGTGATTGCGCCCTGGGCAGAGACCTGTCATGTGCCGCACTCAGTTCGGCGCTGGATTCGTTGAGGGAAAATGAAAATGTTGTAGAGGTAGAACGACAGAGACGAATAGGATTAGATTACGAAAAAAATGAGACGACTCGGTTAAACTTGAAAGCAAACACTGATGAACTGGAAACACTTGATGTAACTCAATATAAAGCGACGATAATTAATGTACCGAAAAGGTAAAATAAACGGTCCAGTCACATTAATGTGGCCACCACCTATGGTCGACGTCAATGTGCTACAACCACTCACAGACGGCAGGTGGCAGCACTAGCAGTGAAAGGTATGACGTGTCGGGGACACAAGGGAAACAGTGCAGTGGCTGGCGTAATGCGGAAACGGAACCATTTATCTGACTTCCAAAAGGGCGTGATATTGGCTTTCGGTGGAAGCATATCAGAAGCGTCTAAATTGGTGAACAGTTCGCGTGCCGTGGTGGTTAAAGTACACTATGTGTTCGAAAGTATCCCCCTCCCCCCCCCCCCCCCCCAGAAATTCATATTAGGTGTATTGTGCTGCCACCTACTGCCAGGTACTCCATATCAGCAACCTCAGTAGCCATTGGACATCGTGGGAGAGCAGAATGGGGCGCTCCGCGGAACTCACAGACTTCGAACGTGGTCAGGTGATTTGGTGTCACTTGTGTCATACATCTGTAGGCGAGATTTGCACACTCCTAAACATCCCTAGGTCCACTGTTTCCGATGTGACAGTGAAGTGGAACTGTGAAGGGACACGTACAGCACAAAAGCGTATAGGCCGATCTCGTCTGTTGACTGACAGAGACCGCCGACAGCTGAAAAGGGTCGTAATGTGTAATAGGCACACATCTATCCAGACCATCACAGAGGAATTCCAAGCTGCATCAGGATCCACTGCAATTACTATGACAGTTAAGCGGGAGGTGAGAAAACTTGGATTTCATGGCCGAGCGGTTGCTCATAAGCCACACACCACGCCGGTAAATGCCAAACGACGCCTCGGTTGGGGTAAAAAGCGTAAACATTGGACGATTGAACAAAGGAAAAGCGTTGTGTGGAGTGACAAATCACGGTACACAATGTGACGATCCGATGGTAGTGTGTGGGTACGGCGTTGTGTGGAGTGACAAATCACGGTACACAATGTGACGATCCGATGGTAGTGTGTGGGTACGGCCTTTTCGGATCAACGTTCAGTGCTCAATCGTACAGATGGCCGTTGGAGTGTACCGTGTGATACATCTGAAAGCAGACACCCTGCAACAATAGTCGGAAGGTTTCGGGTCAGAGGAGGGAGCGTCATGGTCTGGGGAATGTTTTCGTGGCACAATGGATCAAAATGTATGCATCTATCCTTGGGGACCATGTCCACTTCTAAATGCATTTTGTTTTCCCTGGACACGATTAACATCTAACAGCAAGACAACGCAACGTGTCACATAGTTTGCAGTGTACGTGGGTGGTTCGAAGAGTACCAGGATGAGTTTACTGTACCTTTCCTGTCCACCAAAGTCTCCGCGTTTTAACCCAATAGAGAACCTGTGGGACCATCTCGATCGGGCTGTTCATTCTAAGGATTCTCACCCGTGAGACCCAGCGCAGCTGAGCGTAGCAATGGAGTCGGCATGCCACCACATCCCTGTCGGTACATTCAACAACCTCACTGACTCTGAAAACGGACAGCAGTTGCGAAAGACAGAAGAGCTGTAGAATAGCCATAAGATTGATCCGTGACTTTACAGAACAGCAATATAGTGAGTCGAGTGTGTTGGGAAGGTATATCGGATGCAGAGTCAATAACATCAACTAAGCAGTAGCTCTGCCTGACGCACTAGACAAGCAATAGCGGAGGTACAGAGTGCGAAGACGTGGTCAGAACAGCAGTCGCCACGCACCTGTTCCGAACTTCTCACGCAAATGGAGGAGAGATACCTGAACGTGTGGTTTCCACAGATCGAGGGAAGATGGAAATCTGCTTGGGATTGTTTTTCACATGGTAATTTGATGGAGTTCCCCCAATGGCATGTGGAAAATTATGGCAAATGGTGCGAGCCACTTAGAGGATGAGTTATTTTTCATGACAGTGGAAAGTTGGGATATTTTGTCGTCTAACATCACGTGCAACTAAGATTTCCTCGAACCATAATGATCGATTGCCACACTGACAAACAAACGAAACAGTACATACCAGTTTAAGAATTTTAAGTAGAATAGGGAGAAATCTTCCTGCAATGATGTCACATGAACGCGAATTTAAACTACCCGATCCATGTGATTCTCATGACGTGATTCTGCTTAAACTACTCTCAGGAGTACAGGAGAGACCTTTGCTAGCCACAGCGAAGGACTGTAGAAGATGTGATAGATGCCTTAAAACAATGCCATGTCATTAGCCGCAAAGATAAGAATGTACAGGAAAGAAGAATATCAAATTCTTATATGTAAGTTCTCTGCGGAGGCAAATCGAAAGAGCGGGAAGTGCTACACCCAACTGGCACACATACACAGACATTTGGAGCCTATGATTACAAATAAAACACGCTTTAGATTTTTCCACATTATGGTGTAATGCACTGGAGGAGTTGTTGCTTCCATCATTGTATAAGGGAGGACTGTTTTCCCCAGTCAGCTACCAAAATTTATTTATTTGACAAATAATTTTTTTGTACAATTACCGCACTCAGAGTGCCCTCTCACTGCAACTGAGCCAAGAGGGCACTTGCCTGCTGTTGTGATAAGATTAAATGCAAGGCACCCGCATAATAAACACGAGGATAACCAGTAATATACATCAGTGACAGCAGCTTGGCGGATCATGTTGCTGTGAAGTTCAGCAGTGTGTGCTCGTGGAAGAGCCCCTGCGCCTGATGCCGTAATTCCTCCTGCTTCGAGCTGAAGACGTAAAGGCTCAATATGCTTTTCCAATTGAACTGAGTAGCTGTATGTATCTGAGGTACTGCCACCTCTTTCAGATAATCTCAATTATGATCTCATGTCGTTGCAACCTTTGTGTATTCTTAAGTAAATACTGTCTTAATTTTAGATACAGCTATTTTTTTAATTTTGTTTTCTTCTAGATACACCATATCTTTCTAAACTCTAAATATAATGTGAAGTTTGCAGCTTAAGGTCATTTTATGTCGTGTCATTATTTCTGACTCGTCTCCGTAGCCGAAGTCACTAACGCTTGCCAGTGCGGGATCGCTCGGCCCGGAGCTAAGACCTTTCGGACCCTGGTGGTCGAAAATTTCACTGCCAGTATTTGGCCAGCAAGGGGATTAGACGCGGTGGCCTAAGGTTATTGATCACCAGTTTTTGCGCCAATGACGTAAATTAAAATCCAAACGTCTCCGCAGTGTCTCATGAAGCGAGGGCATGTGATAATGTTGATCGTGATCCGGTCCGTCGGATATAGATGTTAAGCTCGACGGCTCCTTGATGCTATCCGAAAAGAGACTATGTGCTGGCACCAGGTCTCATCCTGTCCCTTTCTTTCATCCACAACAACACAAACCCCGCACTACACTGTATAAAAGACTCATCACAGCCATCCACACGACACAGATTAGCACTTGACACTTCATAATAGGTCAGAGGAAGACAACAGCAAATCATTTCCGCTATCACCTTACCCAGAATGGCGACGCAGGAATCTCCCCTACGTTTATTTCCTTTCTATGGGACTGCTTTGACTTTGACTTTGTGCTGTTCCTGTATTTTTTTGCTACTTTTTTCCAGTGCTTTTTTTCTCATAATTTAAGAGATCTTCGTAACACATGAGAGAAAACATTGCGTCTTAGTGACACTGTATGTATTAAACTGTGGCGGATCAAGACGAAAACATGTGTCCTGCAAGGCAGTACAGTAAGTGATCGCTCAGTATGGGCAGATATCTTGGGTTTAGTGGTCGTGACTGCGTCTAGCGCACAGTATTCGGATGTTAGAGAAGCAGGATGTTACAGCAAACATATTTTGAGGACATTACGTGTAACCAGATAAAAGGCAGAGCTGGACCGGGCAGGATCAGCATGAAGTGGGACAGGAGTTGAATCTTACCTAGACAGCGTTTCACAGCTGTGTATATGATTGCAGTCGGGAACAAACGTTCTACAATAGGACTGGCAAAATCGACTACCAACAACAACCTAGTCTCAGAATCGTTGTTTTGTCTTAAGTGCCCGAAGACAACCAACCAGCAGAGCACTTATCCTAGCTAGAAACCTCGTAGCAATTTTCTGGTGCGACGTCTTCCATTAGGTAGCACATCGTCGTATTTGAGTTGTTGGTGTGTGTACTCAGTTGTCAGACGCATTTTCCTTACACACTGGCACCGCATGACTGGGCGAATGTTGTGTTTAACCTAGCAAGATCAGTGATGTAGTGTTTCCTCCACGAAGGAGTTACGGTTCAAAGGTCTCTCCTTTCTCAAAGCAGTTCATCTCTGATGAGATCTCAACAACACTCTTGGGAGGCAGCAGATCCCCTCAAAATATACTGCGACCTGTTAAAGGTCAGCGTGTGCATTCGGCGAGCTCGTGTGGCAGATATCGTGGGAAGCGTTGCCAGTGAATCGCACCGCTTTTCTGAGGAAGCGTGCGCCAGATAAAGCTTGCGTAGCGATCACACCACCGTGGTGTCGCCACTCCATTCGTGATAACCCTGACTCAGCTTCAGCCTCGTGTTCTGCCTGTCACGTCTGAATGGAAGAGTAAACAAACTGTTATACGATGTGTCCTCCCAGTTACTTTGCGCGTCAAGGGATCACTGCAGCGTCTACCACGACCACGACTCCACTGTCGGCTGAAACAGACATTGCAAAAATTTTATGCAGTTTTATTGCTTGATAAGCCACATCAGTAGCCGTGGCCATCAACGCTCTCTAGTACGACGGCACAACATCAGGAAGTACCAGTTTCGAATTTTGGTGAATGAAGTAATAGTCATCACCGGGGCTTAGCCGGTTAAGAATGTGGAGTAAGCCGATGCACCGTTTTTGCTAGTTATTACGTCTACATCTATACTCCGCAAGCCACCTTGCGGTGTCTGGTGGAGGGTACTTGTGGTATCACTATCTCCTCTTGTCTCCCTCCCCCTGTCATGTTGTCGAAAACTCAAATTTTCGAACAGAGCAAATGTTATATGCGTTGCGAGAACAATTAGTACATAAAATCTCTAGGTCAAAGGCATGAATTTGACTGGACGAGAAGAAACCGAAAACTGCTTAGAGCAATAATTTATTGTCCCTTTCTGCAATGAGCAGTCGTGAATTCTGTGGGAACTCCACTTCCAGCAGTAAAATCACCAGCTTCACCAGAACTCCGAAAAAATTATACTTGTTCTAGCAGTATGTATCTAATATGTTCGTAATCCTGCCCATCGGATTTCTTAATCAGTGCTCTCGGATTTACCTCCCTCTCATAAGGATCAACGACGAACAACCACTAAAGAAACCAGCCGATGTAGCGGGGGGATGGCTCTACACAAGCCGTCGTGAGCATCACATTCCACATTCCTAGATTTCCAGAAGGCTTTTGATACCGTTCCTCACAAGCGGTTACTAATCAGATTGAGTACATATGGAGTATCGTCTCAGTTGTCTGACTGTATTCGTGATTTCCTCTCAGAGAGATTACAGTTCGTAGTGATAGACGGTAAATCATCGAGCAGTACAGAAGTGATATGTGGCGTTCCGCAAGGTAGTGTCATAGGCCCTCTGCTGTTCCTTATTTACATAAATGATATAGGTGATAATCTGAGCAGCCCCCTTAGATTGTTTGCAGCTGACGCTGTAATTTGCCGTCTAGTAAAATCATCAGACGATCAATTCCACTTACGAAATGATCTAGAGAGAATTTCTACATGGGTAAAAAAGTGGCAATTAGCACAAAACAATGAAAAGTGCGAGGTCATCCACAAGGGTACTAAAAGAAATCTGATAAATTTAGGGTATACGATGAATCTCCCAAATCTACGGGCTGTCAATTCGACTAAATACCTTGGAATTACAATTACGAGCAATTTAAATTGGAAATACCACATAGATAATATTGTGGGGAAGGCGAAACAAAGACTGCGGAACTTTGTTGGCGGAACAATTAGAAGATGCGACAAACCCACTAAAGAGACAGCCTACATTACACTTGTCCGTCCTCTGCTGGAATACTGCTGCGCGGTGTGGGATCCTTACCAGGTACGATTTACGGAGGACGTCGAAAAAGTGCAAAGAAGGGCAGCCCGTTTCGTGTTATCACGCAATAGAGGTGAGAGTGTCACTGATATGATACGCGAGTTGGGATGGCAGTTACTGAAACAAAGGCGGTTTTCTTTGCGGCGACATCCATTTACGAAATTTCAATCACCAACTTTCTTTTCCGAAATCGAAAATATTTTGTTGATACCCACCTACGTAGGGACAAACGATCATCATAATAAAATAAGAGAAATCAGAGCTCGAGCGGAGAGTTAGGCGTTCCTTTTGCCCACGCGCCATTCGAGAGTGGAATGGTAGAGAAGTAGTATGAAAATGGTTCGACGAGCCCGATGCCAGGCACTTAAGTGTGAATTGCAGAGTAACCATGTAGATGTAGTTGTAGATGCAGAGAACATTTATCATTTCACCAAAACCTGAGAGTTACGACTGGTAAAACTTTTAAGTAACAAAATAAAAATCTCCGCGTAAAATCATGTGAATCGCAAACTGACAAGGTTGCAATGGGGCTTCCGCCCTAAGGCAGTCCTTTCTTCAGCTATGTAACTCTGTACTTTGCAGCAGCCTGTGCTTTCGCAGTTTGTAACAGGTTACATCATATTAGACATGTTGATAGGGCCCTCAACAAAACATTCAGTGTCGTCACATGTTTGCATGAAATATTCTGCAAAAGATTAACTTTATTACGTAACCGGGACAGCAGGGTCCTACATATGCCAGTACCTCACAGTACCTGCCACTACACATTCACAGAATGGATATATCTCACAACGACTTGAAAAATTTAGCGTCCCACTGCTAAAGCTAGACTGGAGCTATGTAAGGAGACCTCATCTGTAGATATATGCCAATAACCTACAGTTGCTGCCGTGGACGCAGTGAAAACAAAATCGCGTCTGAGGTGCTGATCAAGCTATGATCAGGAGGGGAATAGCCAAGGAGAAAACGAGCAGTGGGACTTAAATACAGATGATACGCCTTGTAACTGTGGACAAAAATAAATTAAAAACCGCAAGGTACGTGCCTTCCGTGTCGAACATCTTGCACAGACCATAAACTGTAAGCCACCCCGAGTGCTTCGTGTGTTGTGATTTTCTGAAAACGTGTAACATGAAGAGCAGAAATACTACGTCTTTTCACCATGTTTTCGATTGTAAATCTATATTCACACATTAGTATATGATGAATTTCTATGTTTCTGGTTCGAGAGTAAAGAACAGTTACGATTAAGATCGAACTCCCGCAATTCACAAGGGAAAAAGTCACAAAGAAAGACGTCCTCTCCAGTTACGCAGATGATCTTTTCCATGGGATTCACCCCGTCAGCAGTGTTAGAAGATTTTACTCTATTTATCTGACTGCAAAACATAGATTTGTTTGCTGAAGAAAGGCATAATCTACTTAGCCCAGGGAGAACGAATGTAGAAGGACCGTGGCCATTCCTCTGACAAGTGCCACGACGTTGTCAAACTATTTGCAGAGTGTACAATGAGAGGCGAAAAGATTGCCCGGTCCGAATAATTTAGAGTCCAAGAACAGAGCAACGCGGATGCCAAAAAAAGTTGAGAAGCGCCAGTGTTCACAACGCTAGCGGTCTATGGAGCTTCAGCTTGGTGTTTACATCGTCATATATGAGCGAAGCAATATAATAGTTAGATACAGCATATGTCGAGATTCATTGCAGTTTAACTCATCGTATGATTTCCTTTGAAAATCAGTATTCGAGCATGTAGAAACGGTTGAAATATAAAAACTCCACGTCAACCGAATTATTAGAACGACAATCTTTTTCAATGACTGAGTGGATAGGCTGACGGTTAACGAACGTAAAGGACGAGCATTCGAATGTAACTGGAGCCAAGTGTCAGTTTTTTTTTTTTTTAATTTGAACCTGTGCAGGTAATATTTTAAACCTTAATTCGCTACAGTCTGTGCAGTTGTAGGCTTTTCTAGGTTCCATAGTCTTTCAAAAGATGCCATTTTATTATAGTCTTATCTTTAAAGAAACAGACATATAGTCACAGTAAAAATATTGAAAATGGATGTATTTATTTGTAAAGTCTTCGGTCGCCACTATCTAGTTTTCAGCTATGAGAAACGTATCAGCTGACTGGCATACGTCATAGGTCTGCTTCAAAATTGCTTATGTGAATATTCGCGAGCGAATAATTGCTCTCTTTGAAAACGGTGTTAAGTGCATGTGAGGTGTTGATGTTTCCACAGCAATGAGGTGGCTTAGACGGTTTACAGATGATGGTGAGGTAGCCAGACATCCAATACCTGGAAGACCACGAGTATCAGCACGGAGAAAAGATGAATAATTGGTCAGGGTGGCCCAGAATGCTCCTCTGTCACTTATCCGGGAAATAATGAAAGCTTCACGTTTCCTGGGCGTGTCGAGCACTACTCTCAGAAGATTGAAGGACCATGGAAGCAGGTTCCGTCATGCTCTTATCAAAGAACCATTGTTTGACGAACAAGCCGTGGGTAGACTAGCAGTTGTGAGTTTCTAGGAAGATTTAGATTGGAGGAACGTCACTTTCTCCGACTAGTGCACAATGGAGTCCGCGAGCAGAGGTCCTCTTGCTTACCACAGAGATGTGCAACGATATGACGCGCGCTTCGTGGCCACACGTACTAGAAGTGGACGCTTAAGTGTGAAATGTTGAGGCTGAGTGTCTTACATCGGTGTAGGAACTTAAGAGCTGTAGGACAATTGGCCAAACCCTCCTCCGGGAACTGTGAATGCTCTATGGAATTTGGTTCATTTTTCATGGGAGAGAACTGTCGTGGATGAGAACTTTTTCCGTAGACTTGTCAGTTTTATGCCTCGAAGAATCCAAGCTATTCTTGATGCCAATGGCATGTGGACAAAATACTGAAGCTATATGTAGCCTGCTCTTTATTGTATCTCATTTTTCTGTAAAAGGCCAACATATTTATTAGACCAATGAAATTAATTTCAAAATACGTATCTACTTGCTACTATATTTTTTGTATTTTTATGGAAGGTCTGATGAATATCACCCTCCAAGGATGATTACTTTTATTGTCGTTGGGGATCAGATAAATATTACCTTTTTTAGGCATCAAATTCACAAGCCATAAAAAATAAAATATAACTCAATTAAAAAAAGTAAATAAATCACGAAACATTTGCGACATGATTGAAAAAGAGACTGCGGTGAGATTGCATCCGACACACACTACAGCTACCAGTACAGTGAGCTGATACGCCATTCAGTAGCTACCGAGGTCTTCTTTATGGTATAACGATCAGATATGCCTACCGTAGTTGAAGAACGAATATTAAACCGAAAACAACAGCTACTGAAAGGCACATCCAGTCGCTCGTGTAAACAACGCGTAAGGGCCAATCAGCTGATACGTTTCTCTTAGCTGAAAACTATAGACATCAGGTGGCGGTAGAAGTAATTACAAACAAATACATCAATTTTCAATATTTTTACTATGACCATTTGTCTGTTTGTTTAAAGATTAGACTATTACAAAGTGGAACCTTTTGAAAAATGTGGAACCTAGAAAAGCCTACAACTACACAGTTTGTAGCGAATTAAGGTTTAAAATATTACCTGCACAGGTCTAAACAAAAAAAAGGCGATTGACGTCAGTTGGAATCGAACGCCTTTTTAATTATGTAAATTGGACGTGGAGAGGGGAAGAAAGGAAAGGAAATGCGTTTCGACGTGCTCGAATAACGATTTTCAAAAGAAATAATACGTTGAGTTAAACTGCAATGAATCTCGACATATACTGTATCCTAACTATTATATTGCTTCTATTTGACGATGTACACACCATGCTAAAGCTCCACGGACCGCTAAAGTTATTAACGAGGGCACTATTGAACTTCGGCATCCGCAGTGCTCCGTTCTTGGACTGGAAATTATTCCGGCCAAGCAATCTTTTTGCCTCTCATTTTACTCTTAGGTAGCGTTGCAAATAGATATGCAGGCACCTGCTGGCGTAGAAAGTCATTCGATCAAAATCGCACTACTTTTTTATTAATTGGTAACAACTAAAGCTAACATTATTCCTAGTCGTTTGTATGTGAAATATGAGAATAACTATATGTATACTTATATTATGTGTCGTGAAGCAGTGTATAGTCCCAACGACAGCATGAATGTTGAAACATTATCTATGTGTTATAATATTTTGTGAATGGTGGAACTTTAGTTTGCTACAGAGATTCTGAAATAATTTCAGTGTTTGCCACTGGGGTGTTCATGGTCTCTAGTGAATCTTTTCCCATCTCTGCACATTGTACTGTTGATGAAGCGCTGAGGATCTAATAATTTTGTATCATGCTATGGGAAATGCTTAAACGTTTCCTTGAATTGACAACTGGAATCTCTTAAGCACACAACAATCGCTTACATAGTTGCTGAATATCCAAGAGACACATATCTGTAGTAAACGTTCTACACTGAAATAATAGTAGCGATTTTAAACAGGTCAGTTGCTATCCACATTGTACAGACTAGAAAACTAAGAAAGGTCACAAGAAACTAAGTTTCTAAAGTGTCACTCCAAACCACAACAAAAGTCATTCATGAGCTACATCATGCTATGCAAAATATGAGACAGGACTTTACCAATTTTTTTACTACTAACATTACAGCATGAAAATGTCTGGCAATAAAATAAGGAATTTACTGTTCTTTTGTTGACAACATAAAAATTATATGCTAAATACAAGCAAGTCATTTAATAACAATAGGTGCTTGAACTTCTAATGGTTAAGCGTTACGAGTGTCTTATCTCAGCACGACACACTAACTTCACACACAATGGAAATACTTGTACGTTTCATTAAGGCGCCTTTACAATTCTCAGAATTCTGAGTTAACTGCCACTGTCCACTACTTTCGCCTTTCTTTACATTAAGGAAATACTCGCATCATGAAGCCATCTTCCCGTCTATTTTCGCAGTCGGCAGTGGAACAACATGCTCTTGATTGCCCTGCATAATTACAGAAACCATATTAGTAAAATTCCTAAATCAACTTCAATCAATATACAGTCTGCAAACACTTTGTAAAACTCTAATTCGTAGACAATCCCCACCGCTAATACCGACAGCAAGATTGTTTATCGATGTTAAGGTACATAACGCGAAACAACAATTATCATGAAACAGTGTAACAAAGTCCTTTGCCTATAAATAATTTACTACAGAATAAATATTCATAGGATCAAGAAACAGCAACAGTACAGCACACACGGAACAATCCAAAGAAATCACAACACAAACAGTTGACACAAACGTGCATCGTACACACTGCTCATTTAAGTCGTACTGGCTGATTCATTTCGGAGCAGTGGTTCCCTGTCTCAGAATAATCAGTTTAGGATCCTTTACCGTCTGTATAATTTTTGAATGTTCACCGTAAGTGTTAAAGACAATCTGTGTGTGCATTCCATTCTATGGTGAATGTCTAAAGCCACAGAGAACTGCTGTATCTTCTCTTGCTTCGATCCCCCTTCCTCTTGTCACTGCGAGTCTTGATACCCGCGTCTGGAGTTCTACATTTACCTCTACAATAGAGATGACTGTCATAAATCTCCCGGAAGAAAATGTATGCTTGGGGATGCGGTATGCTTCACTGCACTGAGGAGGGAAACATATGGAACTATTTCTGAACTCGGAGCGAGTGATAAACGTTGCACAATGTATAATCTTATGAGGCAACAACTAGACACTTCAATAATCCTACCGATTCCTCTCTACTTTCCAATCTTCATATTTTGCCGCGCCCTTACCAACACATTCCACACACCCTCCAGTTACACACACTCCACCTGCTCTCCCAAAGAAGCTTCAACCATCTCCCTCTCTCAGATGACGAATAACACTCCCCCTCCCCCGACATTCACCGCTCCTGCCAGCTACAGGTCCACTCCATCCAATCCACCTTATCAGGGCTTCCTCCCTCCATCGCCTCACCACATATCCTCATTCTCTTTTTTTTCCCTTCTGCCTTTCTTTCCCTGCCCACACTCTTCCCAACAAATGTTAATGTCACCAAATCCTCCCTCTACTTCACCCCCCCCCCTTCTGTCCCAATAGCCATTCCTAAACTATCGCTGCAATGCGCCAATCCTCCATCCTTATACCACCACATTCCTACCCTCTTCACTGGCCGACCTTTTCACTTCAACAACTGATTCCCTATCCCGTGGCAGGTCTCCCAATTTCTAGTGACAGAAAAGTGCTTCTTTTACACATAAGTGTTTCAGCAACATGTACTAAATGTTTTAAATGTGAGCTTATTGCAATCCATTTTTCCTTTTATTATTACTGTTTTTAACTACCAGCGCAAAAGTCATCCATCTTCCATCTCAAAAGTTCCATTTTATTTTTCACCTTCAAAAAGTTTTAAATACAGTGTGTATATCTTCGCTGTCTATCCATTGTTTTTTCATCTACTTTACTATTTTAGTGTCAATTTGCTGAAGAATAGACTGCCTGGAACTCTGACAGCCCAATTCCCGACATATAGGTGCAGGGGGATGAAATAACAATAAAGAAAAAAACCTAGATATGATCTCCTTGGAGCCTCACTGTAGAAAACCTCGATTCGATTAGATGTGATCACCTGACTGTACTTCTCACTATCTCCTGTACACAACCTCATCCCCATGCACCCCATCCCAATCCCCATCAAAGAGTTATCCAAGACTACTCCCACACCAACTGGAATACCTACCAGGAATCCATAGCCAGACTGGACGCTGTCTCCTGATCTTCCAACATCCTGATGATATCCCTAATGTCACATTCTTCCTGCAGAAGATCATATATCCTTACTGTATCAGCCTCCCCCCAGAATCCCTACTCCTTCTTCAAGAATCCCATCACATGTATTGCTCCTTCCTGCGAACTCCTGACTAAAATACACTTACACACCACCGGCACATACAGAGACACATCAAAAAAACGCTGGGATTGGCGTTAGACATGCACTAGATTCAACACTACATTCCCCATAAACTCTTCCAAGTTCTGGAAACCACTCCATCGAATCACTGGCAATAACCCCATAACTTACTACCCATTTCTCCACTACAAGCGTCCTGTAACTGAGAAGTGGAGCAAAGCTGGCCACTTCACACTCTATCTCCCTCACTCCTTCTCCATCCCTGATGATCCTCATTTTGATTACTCCCTGTTTCTTACCGTCTATGAACATAGTAACACTGGTGTCCCACTCCTGGATCCCAGCCTCCAGTACTTGGACAACATACCACAAACAGAATTAAATTCACCAGTCACAGCACATGACATAAAACAAGTATTTCAAAGAAAACGCGACACATCCACTGGTCATGACGACATCGCTTATCGACACCTCGGAGAGTCCCTCTCTGTTACGGCGTAGTCAGCGCCAGAACGCCAGTCGGAATCGACAGAGAAGAGAAGGCTGTGAGAAGACGTCAGCCAATTGCACGCTGGCCGACCTCCCTCCAGGACGACAACGCGACAGCAGAGGCCCCTACGTGAAGAGAAAATAAGCGCCCCGCCAGACTGGTGGCAGCCCACTTCGATAGCAGCTTCAAAGTTAGCCACTTCGTTAGCCGACGCATCATAGCTTGTTCATTACCAATCTCTACATGGCTCAGTTAAAGATAAGCACTCACTGAAGTTCAGTTGATAGACTTGTGTTAGTAGCGGTCACTAGGACCAGAAGGCATTTGATAAAGTTCCCCACAGTCGTTTAATGAACAAAGTAAGAGCATATGGTCTACGAGACCAATTGTGTGATTGGATTGAAGAGTTCCTAGATAACATAACGCAGCATGTCATTCTCAATGAAGAGAAGTCTTCCGAAGTAAGAGTGATTTCAGATGTACCCCAGGGGAGTGTCGTAGAACCATTGCTATTCACAATATATATAAATGACCTTGTGGATAACATCGGAAGTTCACTGAGGCTTTTTGCAGATGATGTTGTAGTACATCGAGAGATTGTAACAATGGTAAATTGTACTGAAATACAGGAGAATCTGCAACGAATTGACGCTTGGTGCAGGGAATGGCAATTGAATCTCAATGTAGTCAAGTATAATGTGCTGCGATTACATAGAAAGAAAGATCCTTTATCATTTAGCTACAATATAGCAGGTCAGCAACTGGAAGCAGTTAATTCCATAAATTATCTTGGAGTAGGCATTAGGAGTGATTTAAAATGGAATGACCATACAAAATTAATCGTCGATAACGCAGATTCCAGACTAAGATTCATTGGAAGAATCCTAAGGAAATTCAGTCCGAAAACATAGGAAATAGGTTACAGTACACTTGTTCGCCCACTGCTTGAATACTGCTCACTGGTGTGGGATCCGTACCAGATAGGGTTGGTAGAAGAAATAGAGAAGATACAACGGAGAGCAGCGATCTTCGTTACAGGATCATTTAGTAATCGCGAAAACGTTACGGAGATGATAGATAAACTCCAGTGGAAGACTCTGCAGGAGAGACGCTCAGTAGCTCGGTACGGACTTTTGTTGAAGTTTCGAGAGCATACCTTCGCCGAGGAGTCAAACAGTATATTGCTCCCTCCTACGTATATCTTGCGAAAATACCACGAGGATAAAATCAAAGAGATTAGAGCCCACACAGAGACATACCGACAATTTTTCTTTCCACGAACAATACGAGACTGAAATAGAAGGGAGAACCGATAGAGGTACTCAAGGTACCCTCCGCCACACACCGTCAGGTGGCTTCCGGAGTATGGATGTAGATGTGGAAGTGTTACTTGTGTTTGTCTATTCTGAAAAAGAGTGATCAAAGTTAAGTATTTGTACTTGTCTTGTAATTAAACTCATTAATATGAGTTGTTTGATTGTTTGTCTAGCGAACTGAGTACGCTGGATTCCTAGACACAACAACATGGCGACGAGATGTACAAATAACATGGTGCGACGATATAGGAGTAATTACATAACGACAACCTGTTAACGCTTCGAACCCAAAGCCACCAGCTGCCACAGGTTGCCTCTGTTTTGTTTTGTCGTAGAAAATTGTGTTTTGCTGGCGCGTCAATTCTACCTTGTCTTTTCTTGTTTTTACAGTGCCTCTTATAGTGTTTGTTCTATTCAGTGTTTTCAGGTGGGCGTTGCAGAAACTTTCGTTGATTGTGTGCTGCTTTTTGTTGTTTGCATTGTCTATTTATTGCATTTGCCTACTCCAAAATGAGCAACTCACCTCTTCCACCTCACTCTCATGCGTCTCAGCTGCAAGCAATAGATGCAACGCAGTTAACACAGAGGTTTCAGTTTCAGATGCAGCAGATTGCAGCCCTTCTAGGTACAGTATAGCAGTTACTGACCAACCAAGCAAGAAACGCGGCGCAACCACCTGAGCAACATGCAACAACTGTAGCTCCAAGTGTCATACGTAGTTTCGCCATTTTAACGAAAAGGAAGAGGAATGGCTCGAGTGGTTGTAACAGTATGAAGCCCACATCATAGCTCACAGAATATCAGGTACTGTGAAATTACATACTTTTTGTCAACGGTAGGAAATGCAGTATTTCGCCTCATTCAGAAATTGATCCCTAACGCCACTCAGAGTGACCTTTCCTATGATCAAGTTGTAAGTTCTCTAACTAACTATTATGACAACAAGTGAATGTGGTGGCAGCTAGGTACCAATTGTTTCGTTGCAAGAAACGGTCAAAACAAACTTATAATGATTGGGTAACAGATTTTCATGGTATGACAAGGAAATGTAAATTCAAATGTGGTTGCGGTGCTTTATATTCAGATGTTATGTTGCGTGATGCGATCGTGTACAGTGTAATTGATGTCAAACTTAGGGAACAGATTTTGAAACAGTCCGATACATCATTTCATCACGTATTGCAAATTCTAGATCAATATGATTTAGGTGCCTCAGCGGCGAATAAATTTGAGCAGCCACAAATTTATCGGGTTGAGTCGCCCTTGCTCATGACTGGCCCAGCAGGCAGCAACAGCATGCATGCTCCAAGCAGCTTAAACAGTTCTCTAAACAGGTGGTTATATCATCGAATAGAATTAAGTCAAGTCCTCTGTGCCATTCATGGCACAAACACCAAGACTGCCCTTCCAAACAAGCAGAGTGTTACGCTTATGGCAAGAAAGGTCACCTACAATGCGTATGTTTGCAACGGAACAAACATAAGAATTCTGACCACTCACAAAAATCTAGTCATAAGGCCCATGTAATCAATGCAGCCTATTCAAAGCCTGCTGCATGTATTAGCAAAACCAGCAAGCAAACAATTTCTTCAGTGCTACGTCCGTCCAACAAACTTTTTGTTCATTTTCATCTTAGTGGATTCCGTGTGAAATTTCAGTTGGACTTGGATACCTCTGTTACATTGCTGAATCGTAACACATACGATCTGTTAGGCTCCCCACGCCTGTCTAAAACTAACACGAACCTGACGATTTATGATGGACAAGACATTCCCGTTCTCAGAAAATGCACTTTCCTGGCATGTATGGCTCGCATATGCGAGTTGTAACTTTCTCTGTGCTAAAATCACGTGATTGTGCGAAAATATTTGGCCTTGATTCGTTTGATTTGTTTGGCTTTCAAATTCAGAACAATGTGTTGTCAGTGACTGCATTCAATGCCAAAGAAAGTGTAGCTAGCTTGCTGAAAGAATTCCCTGAACTCTTTTCTGTAGTTTTTAGGCGAGGCTAACAATTTTGTTGCACATATTACTATGAAAGACAATGCTTAGCCGAAATTTTGCCTGGTCAGAACTGTTCCCATTGCAACACGGGACAATGTGGCTGCGGAACTTAAAGAATTGCAAGATAGCGGAGCTACTACGCCCATACAAGCTAGTCAATGGGCAAGTCCACTGGTTTGCTCCCCAAACCTTCGGGTCGCATTCGCCTCTGTGTTCAATTTAAGTCTACAGTCAACCCTCAAATGTGGTTGATACTTATCCGTTGCCACACCCAGAGGATCCCATGGATAGACTAAACGTTGGTCGCTGCTTTTCAAAAATTGATTTGCGCGACGCGTATCTTCAGATACAGCTCCATGAAGAATCTCAAAAAGTGTGTGTAGTGAATACTCATTTGGGCTTGTTCAAATATTTGCGTTTGCCTTTTGGCAGTGCTTCCGCAATCGACGTTTTCCAACGGTACTTGGAACAGCTGACTGCTCAAGTGCAAACTGTTCAAACCATTTGGACGATATTGTCGTAGCAGGTCGTACACCTGAATATCATATTGCAAAGTTTGTGTGCTTTGTTTCGTGTGTTATCTGTTGTAGGACTCAAGTGTAGACTGGACAAATGTGATGTTTTTAAACCTGAGTTGCAGTACCTTGGTCATGTCATAAACAGTCAAGGTGTACGTCCTCTTCAGTTGCATTTGTTAGCCATCCGTGACCTGCCAGTTCCTCGCAATCCACAGAATTGCAGTCAGTTTTAGGGAAAGTGGACTATTATATTCGGTTCATACCGAATGCTTGCCAAATCGCAGGCTCATTGCACCGCTTGCGTCGCAACGTCCCCTTTGTTTGGACATATGAATGCCCAGTAGCTTTTCAAAAACTTAAAGATGCACATTACTCAGTGATCAACACTTAGTTCATTTTGATCCCGGCAAACCAGTTGTATTGCAAGTTGACGCTTCATCTTTCGGAATCGGTGCAGAGCTTTTGCACAGAATTGGTGATAAAGACAGGCCTATTGCTTTCGCGTCAAAAGTATTGTCCAAAGCACGGTGTAACTACTCACAAATGGAGAAAGAGGCGTTGGCTTTTGTGTATGGTTTCACCAAATTCTACCACTATTTATATGGCAGAAAATTTCACTTAGTGACGGATCACAAGCCTTTGCAACCCATGTTTCATCCGACGAAACCGTTCTTGTACGAACTGCCCAAAAATTGCAAAGATGGGCTTTCTTGTTGCGGCTACACGGGTAGCAGGGGTTGTGTGGCGTGGACTGAGCGGTTTTTTTTTTTTTTTAAGGTTAAATGGCTTCGGGCAAGTACAGAAAGGGCAACAGCCTCAAAGGGTGCGGGGCAAAGTTAGGACATGCGGAGCTCAAGCAGCAATCGGTATTGTAATTGTAAACTGTCGAAGCTGCATTGGTAAAGTACCGGAACTTCAAGCGCTGATAGAAAGCACCGAAGCTAAAATCGTTATAGGTACAGAAAGCTGGCTGAAGCCAGAGATAAATTCTGCCGAAATTTTTACAAAGCCACAGACGGTGTTTAGAAAGGATAGATTGCATGCAACCGATGGTGGCGTGTTCGTCGCTGTTAGTAGTAGTTTATCCTGTAGTGAAGTAGAAGTGGATAGTTCCTGTGAATTATTATGGGTGGAGGTTACACTCAACAACCGAACTAGGTTAATAATTGGCTCCTTTTACCGACCTCCTGACTCAGCAGCATTAGTGGCAGAACAGCTGCGAGAAAATTTGGAATACATTTCACATAAATTTTCTCTGCATGTTATAGTCTTAGGTGGAGATTTCAATTTACCAGATACACACTGGGACACTCAGATGTTTAGGATGGGTGGTAGGGACAGAGCATCGAGTGACATTATACTGAGTGCACTATCCGAAAATTACCTCGAGCAATTAAACAGAGAACCGACTCGTGGTGATAACATCTTGGACCTACTGATAACAAACAGACCCGAACTTTTCGACTCTGTATGTGCAGAACAGGGAATCAGTGATCATAAGGCCGTTGCAGCATCCCTGAATATGGAAGTTAATAGGAATATAAAAAAAGGGAGGAAGGTTTGTCTGTTTAGCAAGAGTAATAGAGGGCAGATTTCAGACTACCTAACAGATCAAAACGAAAATTTCTGTTCCGACACTGACGAT
This sequence comes from Schistocerca gregaria, assembly GCF_023897955.1. Lineage (NCBI taxonomy): Eukaryota > Metazoa > Arthropoda > Insecta > Orthoptera > Acrididae > Schistocerca > Schistocerca gregaria. Next base: position 647,602,325 of record NC_064931.1, on the reverse strand, counting down.
GTTGAGTGTTTATGGAAAAAGTTCAAGGCAATCGTAAAACGCGTTTTAGACAGGTACGTGCCGAATAAAACTGTGAAGGACGGGAAAAACCCACCGTGGTTCAACTACAAAGTTAGGAAACTACTGCGAAAGCAAAGAGAGCTTCACTGCAAGTTTAAACGCAGTCAAAACCTCTCAGACAAACAGAAGCTACACGATGTCAAAAGTTAGCGTAAGGAGGGCTGTGCGTGAAGCGGTCAGTAAATTCGAAAGTAAAATTCTATGCACAGACTTGACAGAAAATCCTAGGAAGTTCTGGTCTTACGTTAAATCAGTAAGTGCTTGAAACAGCATATCCAGACACTCCGAGATGATGATGGCATTGAAACAGAGGATGACACACGTAAAGCTGAAATACTAAACACCTTTTTCCAAAGCTGTTTCACAGAGGAACACCGCACTGCAGTTCCTTCTCTAAATCCTCGCACAAACGAAAAAATGGCTGACATGGAAATAAGTGTCCAAGGAATAGAAAAGCAACTGGAATCACTTAACAGAGGAAAGTCCACTGGACCTGACGGGATACCAATTCGATTCTACACAGACCACGCGAAAGAACTTGCCCCCCTTCTAACAGCCGTGTACCGCAAGTCTCTAGAGGAACGGAAGGTTCCAAATGATTGGAAAAGAGCACAGGTAGTCCCAGTCTTCAAGAAGGGTCGTCGAGCAGATGCGCAAAACTATAGACCTATATCTCTGACGTCGATCTGTTGTAGAATTTTAGAACATGTTTTTTGCTCGCGTATCATGTCGATTTAAGAAACCCAGAATCTACTCTGTAGGAATCAACGTGGATTCCGGAAACAGTGATCGTGTGAGACCCAACTCGCTTTATTTGTTCATGAGACTCACAAAATATTAGATACAGGTTCCCAGGTAGATGCTATTTTCCTTCACTGATAAACAAAGTAAGAGCCTACGGAATATCAGACCAGCTGTGTGGCTGGATTGAAGAGTTTTTAGCAAACAGAACACCGCATGTTGTTATCAATTGAGAGACGTCTACAGACGTTAAAGTAACCTCTGGCATGCCACAGGGGAGTGTTATGGGACCATTGCTTTTCACAATATATATAAATGACCTAGTAGATATTGTCGGAAGTTCCATGCGGCTTTTCGCTGATGATGCTCTAGTACACAGAGAAGTTGCAGCATTAGAAAATTGTAGCGAAATGCAGGAAGATCTGTAACGGATAGGCACTTGGTGCAGGGAGTGGCAACTGACACTTAACATAGACAAACGTAATGTATTGCGAATACATAGAAAGAACGACCCTTATTGTATGATTATATGATAGCGGAACAAACACTGGTAGCAGTTACTTCTGTTAAATATCTGGGAGTATGCGTACGGAACGATTTGAAGTGGAATGATCATATAAACTTAATTGTTGGTAAGGCGGGTACCAGGTTGAGATTCATTGGGAGAGTCCTTAGAAAATGTAGTCCATCAACAAGGGAGGTGGCTTACAGGGCACTCGTTCGACCTATACTTGAGTATTGCTCATCAGTGTGGGATCCGTACCAGATCGGGTTGACGGAGGAGATAGAGAAGATCCAAAGAAGAGCGGCGCGTTTCGTCACAGGGTTATTTGGTAAGCGTGATAGCGTGACGGGGATGTTTCGCAAACTCAAATGGCAGACTCTGCAAGAAAGGCGCTCTGCATCGCGGTGTAGCTTGCTGTCCAGGTTTCGAGAGAGTGCGTTTCTGGATGAGGTATCTAATATATTGCTTCCCCCTACTTATACCTCCCGAGGAGATCACGAATGTAAAATCAGAGAGATTACAGCGCACACGGAGGCTTTCAGACAGTCGTTCTTCCCGCGAACCATACGCGACTGGAACAGGAAAGGGAGGTAATGACAGTGGCACGTAAAGTGCCCTCCGCCACACAACGTTGGGTGGCTTGCGGAGTATAAATGTAGATGTAGATGTACCAGTACAAGATAGAGTATCGTCCGACAGCTCAACATGGTAGTGAGGACGCATTTTCACTTCTTCCGATTGGCCCTGATAGCTTCTTCTGCATCTGGTTGTCACATCGGTGCTCAGGATCCTGAATGGCTTCAATCTTTTTCGCTGAACTATAGGAAAATTGCACAGGCCACGGAAGCTGATTCAGATTTGAAGATGTTGCTAACGTACATTTGCACATCTTGGCCTCGTTCCTTGCATAGCTTAAAGAACTCTGTAGTGCACCGATACTTTGCACAGCGGTAAAGCCTCTCTATACAGAAAGGTAAGATTCTTGTTCAAAATGACAGTGGACTGTCACGTGTGTTGGTACCTAAAGTTTTGCAAAAAGAAGTGTTGCAGTTACTTCACCAAGGGCAGTAGGGGTTTGTTCGTACGAAACAGCTAGCGAGCCGACACTGTACTTCGCAAGGGGTGGACTACCAAATAGAACAAATGACGTCACAGTGTCACGCATAAGCGGAAAATAAGTCTGCTCCGCCACAACAATTCTCTGCTTGGCCTAAGTCACAGTCACCCCGGCAACTTGGGCACAAAGACTTTGGGAGACCTTTTTGGAACACTCGTTGGTTGATTGTTGTTGACTCGTATAGCAAGTTTCCTTTTGCTGTGCCAATAAACTCGACAACGTCACTTAGCACAGTTCAGGTGTTGTCCTCTGTTTTTTGCCTCGAAGGTGTACCTGATATCATAGTGTCAGACAACGGCCCTCAGTTCACGTGAAGTGCATTTGAAACATTCTGTGAACGCAATGGCGTACGACATTTACCTAGTGCGCCGTTCCATCCCCAGTCAAGCGGCGAAGAGGAACGTTTTGTTAGAACCTTCAGGCTGCAGCTGGCCAAACTTCGCATCGCACACACCAGCGATCATGCATTGCAACTGCTTCTCGCCTCGTATCGTTCGCCTCCACGGGATGGACCATCGCCAGCGGAATTGCTTCACGGCCGCCGCCATCGGACACTGCTCCACCCTCCTCTGCGTCCTGCGCCGAAGAAAGGCCGCAAGTATCGCTTTGCGCCGCATGATGTGTTTTTCAGGGCTTTTAGCGGCAGCAGACGGTGGGCGCGAGGCGAGATCCTTCGTCGACTTGGCCGGGTATGGACATCTCATTTCAGGCCCAGAGGGATTGCATCGCCGACATCACAATCAAATCCGCCACTGTCATGTGCACGGTGATCCTTTTGTATCTCTTCCCTCAGATTCACGGAGGACAGCCCGACCACAGCAGCCGCCAGAGGGCGTCATCGCAGCACCGCGGGGTGACTCCATGGAAATGGAGCCTTCGCCTCCTCCACCTCCTCTCGTTCTACCGATCGAGCTGGACCCGCCCACGCCGCAGCGGCCGACGCCTTCTACATCTTGGTATGGGCCTCAGGAGGTGGAGGTGTACCCTTTTGGGCGTTTTCTGTGGGACGTTTCCACCAGAATGAAGGCCGGACTGTGGGGTACGTCTGGAAGTCAGATGCATTATAAGATACAAACTAGGCAGAATTGTTGTTTGCCCATGTCTGAGCAGAGCCTTCTTAAAATCGCTTCACAAATTTTATTTTACCCTCATCATTTATACCCTGCACAAAAAAGTCTTTGCATGCTGCAAGAAAATCTACTGCATTGCATTTGATTTCGCCTGAGAAAGTTCTATTATTGGCCATCTGCATCAGAGGCCAATCCACATTTTTAGATATACTACTTAACTAAATTTATTATTCTATTCGTTATTTTGCTAGATTCATACTTGACCTTTACATTTATTACTTCTTCTGTTTTGTTCCTTGGTTTTCCAACTGTGATTGGTAATTCAGTCATGAATAAAGATTCTGTTTCTTCATTGAGAGATACTATCGGTATGCATGTGACACCATGCGTACCTCTAATATGTTCCAAAACTCCGTGCATGAAAACGGGATTTTCAGATACTCACACCTCAGGTTCTGTTGGTGATGAAAAGGCAGGGGTAAGCGTTTTGGATGTCCCCTTGTCTATGGACAATTAGTATACCCAACTGAAGGTTCGTCTAAGTGTCACTATCCAACAGTGGAGGGTCAAAGTATGAATATTACACCCTGCCTCCTGCTTACGCAAATGGAGAGAATCGATTTGTTCTTTTTTATTTGATGTGGTCTACTGTGGACTTGATGGGACATATAGAGGCACCGTTAGTTCATCGACATTTCCTCAGTAAATCCCAAGAAAATAGTTTTTTATTATATTTTCGCCGTCACCAGCGGACCAAATCCCAGCCGAGGATTCCGAGACAGCCGTGAGCAGCAAATGGCTCAAATTTTTATGATTCATTCCCAAGATCCAGACCTCGAACAACCTCGAGAATTTTCTTGATTTTTTATCCGTTTTCAATATACATAGATTCAAAATTATCCTACTTCTACTGGTAGAATCCAGTATGAGGCGAAACTAAATAATGAATAACAGCATCAAATTGCTAAAATTTTAACGGTATATTCTCTAGGCATTTATCTAGAAGAACCATCTCCCCATTTTCAATAATCTTTATCCGTTATCGAGAAACGTCCCAAAACCTTGTTTTTTGGATACCAAAACCCAGCTGCTGATTCCGAGAGACGGGTATGCTCAGCAAATGGCGGAAATTCTCACGATGTATTCCTAAAATCCCAGTTTCGAACAACCTTGTTAATTTTCTGCTTATCTTTCCCAAAACCCAGCTGCTGATTCCGAGAGACGGTTTTTGCTCAGCAAATGGCGGAAATTCTCACGATGTATTCCTAAAATCCCAGTTTCGAACAACCTTGTTGATTTTCTGCTTATCTTTCTCCGTTTCTGAGATACAGAGGTTCAAAGTTACCCTACTTGTACAATTAAAATACGCGCGTAAAATTCTGTGTGGCCGAAAACGTAATTTATAAAGTGACGTAGCACAGAGAAATATGCCGTAAAGCACCTATATCATCATATAAGAACCCTATGTTGTAGTACTGAAGCAGATGCAATTTTTTTCACGTAAATTCCGTTCTGAAGTGTAAAACTAGTTTTGTGTTATTTCAACTACATATAAGTAAACTATTTAAATTTTACTGACCTCTGCATTTCTTTTCATATGAGTTGCATGCCCTGCTGCAGCAGGGAAAAGAGAGCACCAGCGGGAAAGTGCTCCTATCGGAGCACAAAATATGCGAGCGCGTTCCTGTTTATTTAAAGGCCTATGGCTGAAAAGTGGGGTACCAACTGCCTCATTCTACTTACCTCAGTAACTTTAAAAATTTTCTCAAAGCTTTTGGCATGCGAACATATTCGTGCTTTATTGTGCTTGGAGGGAAAAATAGTAAATACAGGAAGATGGTAGACAGTGCTTGTGCTATAGAAAGAGCGAAGGAGACAATGGTAGCGTGAAAGAAACGGAGGGACAGAGTGGCAGTTCAATGTAGTTAACAGAACAGTGCTAGAAAAACAGTGAAGGAGACAGTGCCACACGGTGGGGTGGGGGGAGAGGAATGAAGAGAAAGTGGAAGTCGATGATAAACAGTGATAGTGAGAGACAGATTATATGACAATGACAACAGGGAAGAGAGAGATAGTGCCAGTGAAAAGAGACAGCAGCAGTAGGAAGGAATGAGATATTAGCAGTAAGAGAGAGCAATAGGGAAACAGTGACAGTGGGAGGGGACTATAGTAGTAGGACAGAACAAAGAGCGACTGTGGCTGTGACACAGGAGACAATGACAAAGAGACACGAAGAGATAATGTCAGTGAGTTGGGTGGACTGAGAGAGTGAGGATGGAAAAGTGGGAGTGGTCGGATATGGGCGACTTAAGTAATGGGCTAATGGGTGTGAGTGAGTTACAGATAGGGCACAGAGATAAGTTGCACATTTAAAAAAAAAGCACAAATACGTTCACATGGCAAAAATTTTGCGAAAATTTTTAAAGATGCTGAGAATGTAGAGTGAGGCAGCTGGTACCCCCACTTCTCAGTCAGTCTTTTAAATAAACAGGAACATATTCGCATATTTTTGTTCCCTGATTGGACCATTTTTCCACTGGTTGTTCGATTCACCTCAGGCAGAGCCTGCCTTGTCTCATCATCCTTGGCACCACACATCTGCCTGCCTGAATCAGTTTCACTCCTTAACTCAACTTCAACTACACTCCTGGAAATTGAAATAAGAACACCGTAAATTCATTGTCCTAGGAAGGGGAAACTTTATTGACACATTCCTGGGGTCAGATGCATCACATGATCACACTGACAGAACCACAGGCACATAGGCACAGGCAACAGAGCATGCACAATGTCGGCACTAGTACAGTGTATATCCACCTTTCGCAGCAATGCACGCTGCTGTTCTCCCATGGAGACGATCCTAGAGATTGGATGTAGTCCTGTGGAACGGCTTGCCATGCCATTTCCACCTGGCGCCTCAGTTGGACCAGCGTTCGTGCTGGACGTGCAGACCGCGTGAGACGACGCTTCATCCAGTCCCAAACATGCTCAATGGGGGACAGATCCGGAGATCTTGCTGGCGAGGGTGGTTGACTTACACCTTCTAGAGCACGTTGGGTGGCACGGGATACATGCGGACTTGCATTGTCCTGTTGGAACAGCAAGTTCCCTTGCCGGTCTAGGAATGGTACAACGATGGGTTCGATGACGGTTTGGATGTACCGTGCACTATTCAGTGTCCTCTCGACGATCACCAGAGGTGTACGGCCAGTGTAGGAGATCGCTCCCCACACCATGATGCCGGTTGTTGGCCCTGTGTGCCTCGGTCGTATGCAGTCCTGATTGTGGCGCTCACCTGCACGGCGCCAAACACGCATACGACCATCATTGGCACCAAGGCAGAAGCGACTCTCATCGCTGAAGACGACACGTCTCCATTCGTCCCTCCATTCACGCCTGTCGCGACAACACTGGAGGCGGGCTGCACGATGTTGTGGCGTGAGCGGAAGACGGCCTAACGGTGTGCGGGACCGTAGCCCAGCTTCATGGAGACGGTTGCGAATGGTCCTCGCCGATACCCCAGGAGCAACAGTGTCCCTAATTTGCTGGGAAGTGGCGGTGCGGTCCCCTACGGCACTGCGTAGGATCCTACGGTCTTGGCGTGCATCGGTGCGTCGCTGCGGTCCGGTCCCAGGTCGACGGGCACGTGCACCTTCCGCCGACCACTGGTGACAACATCGATGTACTGTGGAGACCTCACGCTCCACGTGTTGAGCAATTCGGCGGTACGTCCACCCGGCCTCCCGCATGCCCACTATACGCCCTCGCTCAAAGTCCGTCAACTGCACATACGGTTCACGTCCACGCTGTCGCGGCATACTACCAGTGTTAAAGACTGCGATGGAGCTCCGTATGCCACGGCAAACTGGCTGACACTGACGGCGGCGGTGCACAAATGCTGTGCAGCTAGCGCCATTCGACGGCCAACACCGCGGTTCCTGGTGTTTCCGCTGTGCCGTGCGTGTGATCATTGCTTGTACAGCCCTCTCGCAGTGTCCGGAGCAAGTATGGTGGGTCTGACACACCGGTGTCAATGTGTTCTTTTTTCCATTTCCAGGAGTGTATATTAATCACAGTATGTAATTTCCGTTCTACCTCATCAAACTTCACATTTAATGTTCAAATAGCAATTTCATTTTTTAAATCATGCCTTGAAGTAACTATAAAACTATCTAAAGATCAAATTTTGTTGTTTAAATTCCGTATGTCATTGCTTAAAACACTGATACTTTTGTTCAGTTTACTCATCATCGAACCAGGTATTGTGCTAAGTGAAATCTGTCTTACTTCTACTGGTCTCTGTGGGCTCACCAACGGCCAACACCCAAGATCGTCGGCCAGTCTGTGGATGGTTTTTAGGTGGCTTTCTATCTGCCTCGGCGAATGCGTGCTGGTTCCCCTTATTCCGCCTCAGCTACACTATGTCGGCGATTGCTGCACAAACAAGTTCTCCACGTATGCATACACCACCTTTACTCTACCACACAAACATAGGGGCTACACTCGGCTGATGTGAGACGTTCCCTGGGGGAGGGAGGGGGGTGGGGGTTCACCGGGTGCCGATCCGCACAATAACCCTGGATTCGGTGTGGGGCGACGGAGGGGTAAAGTGGACTGCGGTAATCGTCGTGGGGTTGTGGACCAGTGCGGCTGCGGCGGTGACGGAGCCTCTCTGTCGTTTCGAGGCCTCCGGTTAACATACAGTACAATACAATACACTTCCTGATGAACGACGCAGTGTAGCACGCTCAACACACTCCCTTAAGATACGTTGTCCAAGGAACGACCACTGTCTGCGTCTGCGACAAGACACCCCATTGCGACGGGGGATACCTGGTCGCGCATGCGCACAGCGCAGTATCAGTTCGGGGTGCGAAGTGTGGGTGGGGGGGGGGGGGGGCTGGTGTGGTCACAGCACTGCACCAGTGACCAGTGTCGTGGCGAAAATGCCTTCTACGTAGTGTTGCTGCAAGATGTCTGGCCACAGCAGGCTGGAAGGACCGTCAATAAGACAATAACAGGTTGTAATACCCTGTGAGTTCGTCTGCCTCAATGGTTTAAAGGATCCTAAGTAAAAGGAAATTTTGTTTTAGCACCATCACTCCTACCCCTATGAACCATGGACCTTGCCGTTGGTGGGGAGGCTTACGTGCCTCAGCGATACAGATGGCTGTACCGTAGGTGCAACCACAACGGAGGGGTATCTGTTGAGAGGCCAGACAAACGTGTGGTTCCTGAAGAGGGGTAGCAGCCTTTTCAGTAGTTGCAGGGGCAACAGTCTGGATGATTGACTGATCTGGCCTTGCAGCACTTACCAAAACGGCCTTGCTGTGCTGGTACTGAGAACGGCTGAAAGCAAGGGGAAACTACAGCCTTAATTTTTCCCGAGGGCATGCAGCTTTACTGTATGGTTAAATGATGATGGCGTCCTAGTGGGTAAAATATTCCGCAGGTAAAATAGTCCTCCATTCGGATCTCCGGGCGGGGACTACTCAAGAGCACGTCGTTATCAGGAGAAAGAAAACTGGCATTCTAGGTATCGGAGTGTGGAATGTCAGATCCCTTAATCGGGCAAGTAGGTTAGAAAATTTAAAAAGGGAAATGGACAGGTTGAAGTTAGGTATAGTGGCAAGTAGTGAAGTGCGGTGGCAGGAGGAACAAGACTTTTGGTCAGGTGAATACAGGGTTATAAATACAAAATCAAATATGGGTAATGCAGGAGAAGATTAAATAATGAATAAAAAAATAGGAGTACGGGTAAGCTACTACCAACAGCATAGTGAACGCATTATTGTGGCCAAGATAGACACAAAGCCCATGCCTACTACAGTAGTACAAGTTTATATACCAACTAGCTCTGCAGGTGATGGAGAAATTGATGAAATGTATGATGAGATAAAAGAAATTATTCAGGTAGTGAAGGGAGACGAAAATTTAATAGTCATGGGTAACTGGAATTCGAGGGTAGGAAAAGGGAGAGAAGGAAACATAGTGGGTGAATATGGATTGGGGGAGAGAAATGAAAGAGGAAGCGGTCTGGTAGGATTTTGCACAGAGCATAACTTAATCATAGCTAACACTTGGTTCAAGAATCATAAAAGAAGGTTGCATACATGGAAGAATCCTGGAGATACTAGAAGGTATATAATGGTAAGACAGAGATTTAGGAACCAGGTTTTAAATTGTAAGACATTTCCAGGCGCAGATGTGGACTCTGACCACAATCTATTCGTTATGAACTGTAGATTAAAACTGAAGAAACTGCAAAAAGGTGGGAATTTAAGGAGATGGGACCTGGATAAACTGACTAAACTAGAGGTTGTACAGAGTTTCAGGTAGAGCATAAGGGAACGATTGACAGGAATGGGGGAAAGAAATACAGTAGAAGAAGAATGGGTAGCTCTGAGGGATGAAGTAGTGAAGGCAGCAGAGGATCAAGTAGGTAAAAAGACGAGGGTTAGTAGAAATCCTTGGGTAACAAAAGAAATATTGAATTTAATTGATGAAAGGAGAAAATATAAAAATTCAGTAAATGAAGCAGGCAAAAGGGAATACAAACGTTTCAAAAATGAGATCGACAGGAAGTGCAAAATGTCTAAGCAGGGATGGCTAGAGCACAAATGTAAGGAGGTAGAGGCACATATCACTAGGGGTAAGATAGATATTGCCTACAGGGAAATTAAAGAGACCTTTGGAGAAAAGAAAGCCACTTGTATGAATATCAAGACCTCATACGGAAACCCAATTATAAGCAAAGAAGGGAAAGCAGAAAGGTGGAAGATGTATAAAGAGGGTCTATACAAGGGCAATGTACTTGAGGACAATATTATGGAAATGGAAGAGGATGTAGATGAAGATGAAATTGGAGATACGATACTGCGTGAAGAGTTTCACAGAGCACTGAAAGACCTGAGTCGAAACAAGGCCCCAGGAGTAGACAACATTCCATTGGAACTACTGGCGGCCTTGGGAGAGCCAGTCCTGACAAAACTCTACCATCTGGTGAGCAAGATGTGTGAGACAGGCGAAATACCCTCAGACTTCAAGAAGAATATAATAATTCCAATCCCAAAGAAAGCAGGTGTTGACAGATGTGAAAATTACCGAACTATCAGTTTAATAAGTCACAGCTGCAAAATACTAACGCGAATTCTTTACAGACGACTGGAAAAACTGGTAGATGCAGACCTCGGGGATGATCAGTTTGGATTCCGTCGAAATGTTGGAACACGTGAGGCAATACTGACCTTACGACTTATCTTAGAAGAAGAAAGATTAAGAAAAGGCAAACCTACATTTCTAACATTTGTGGACTTAGAGAAAGCTTTTGACAATGTTGACTGGAATACTCTATTTCAAATTCTAAAGATGGCAGGGGTAAAATTCAGGGAGCGAAAGGCTATTTACAATTTGTACAGAAACCAGATGGCAGTTATAAGAGTCGAGGCACATGAAAGGGATGGAGCGGTTGGGAAGGGGGTGAGACAGGGTTGTAGCCTCTCCCCGATGTTATTCAATCTGTATCTGAGCAAGAAGTAAAGGAAACAAAAGAAAAATTCGGAGTAGGTATTAAAGTCCATGGAGGAAAAATTAAAACGTTGAGGTTCGCCGATGACATTGTAATTCCGTCAAAGACAGCAAAGTACTTGGAAGAGCAGTTGCACGGAATGGACAGCGTCTTGAAAGGAGGATACAAGATGAACATCAACAAAAGCAAAACGAGGATACTGGAATGTAGTATAATTAAATCAGGTGGTGCTAAGGGAATTAGATTAGGAAATGAGACACTTAAAGTAGTAGATGAGTTCTGCTATTTGGGGAGCAAAATAACTGATGATGGTCGAAGTATAGAGGATATAAAATGTAGACTGTCAATGGCAAGGAAAGCGTCTCTGAAGAAGAGAAATTTGTTAACATCGAGTATAGATTTAAGTGTCAGGAAGTCTTTTTTGAAAGTATTTGTGTGGAGTGTAGCCATGTACGGAAGTGAAACATAGACGATAAATAGTTTAGACAAGAAGAGAATAGAAGCTTTCAAAGTGTGGTGCTACTGAAGAATGCTGAAGATTAGATGGGTAGGTCATGTAACTAATGAGGGGGTACTGAATAGAATCGGGGAGAAGAGGAAGTTGTGGCACATCTTGACTAGAAGAAGGGATCGGTTAGTAGGACATGTTCTACACCGTCAAGGGATCACCAACTTAGCAGCGTGGAGGGTAAAAATCGTAGAGGGAGACCAAGAGATGAATACACTAAGCAGATTCAGAAGGATGTAGGTTGCAGTAAGTACTGGGAGATGAAGAGACTTGCACAGGATAGAGTAGCATGGAGAGCTGCATCAAACCAGTCTCAGGACTGAGGACAACAACAACAACACACCATCACAACTGGGAAACTGTCATCTGGTCGAAAATTCCTTTGCTGTGTTGAAGGAACTGGTGAATAGGTTGTAGAAAGTTTGTACACGAGTAATGCTATTGATGTAGCCTGTAGAGATATGGAGGAAAAATGTTAATAACGTCCTGTGGACAGCGAGGTCATTTGAGATGGAGCTCAAGCTCGGAAAACAAAAAGAAGGGGAACGAAATTGGCCGTACCCTTTTCGGAGGAACCGCCCCGGCATTTTCCTGGAATGATTTAGGGAAATCACGGAAAATCTAAATCATGGTGTCCGGACGTGTATCTTACAAGCGTAAACCTAAGGTAAGATTTGCATATATCGGTCAGTTTATTGTGAATACCTAACCACATAGTATAAGGATCAACGAAAGAGCTGATCACTTGCCAGAAACATGTTACAGTTTTCACATGCAATAACTGCCATTCTACACTGTAGCTACAGGCACTTATTTACCGTTAAGTCAAAGGTAGAGCGAACAACGCTCTGACCATTGGACAACTCGGTATGGAGATACTCGTTCTTGTGTATCATATTGTTCACTGCTCGTTCTTAAATTCTTTCCTTCAAACGGAAGAGGTTTGTTATCATCAAAATGTTCGTAGCTGGCAATATAGCTATCAACACTGCGAAACGTCTGTTAAAATTATTTTTCTTCCGAATTGGGGTTAACGTTCACCTCGAGAAGGTAGGCTGCATATTTTGGTCACAGACACTAAAAACGTCCTGGCAGATTAAAACTGTATGCCGGACCGACACTCGAACTCGGGACCTTTGCCTTTCGCAGGAAAGTGCTCTACCAACTGAGCTACCCAAGCACGACTCACGCCCCGTCCTCACAGCTCTACCTCTGCCAGTACCTCGTCTCCTACCTTCCAAACTTTACAGAAGCTCTCCTGAGAACCTCGCAGAACTAGCACTCCTGAAAGAAAGGATATTGCGAAGACATGGCTTAGCCACAGCCTGGGGGATGTTTCTAGAATGAAATTTTCACTCTACAGCGGAGTGTGCGCTGATATGAAACTTCCTGGCAGATTAAAACTGTGTGCCGGACCGAGACTCGAACTCGGGACCTTTGCCTTTCGCGGGCAAGTGCTCTACCAACTTTTTTTATTTTCTTTTTTTTCTTGTGATTTTTAGCACTCTTTTTTGTCTATTTTTTGCAGTCTTTTTTAACCACTTTTTTTCTTTTTTTGAAAAGCCTTTAATGAAATGGAACTAAAAAAACTAAGTGCCACCGCCCTTTTCATCCTATAACAAAAAAAATCTGGTCCACTTCAGGCGTTGGCTCCTGACTAAACCTACCCTAGAGAGCTATACCAGGGGAAAAATGGTAAATCAAGGTTAGGGCTATCCTTACAAACAAAACAAAATCTTCCTTTTTCTGAATTTTATTTTTATTTTTATTGTTGTTATTATTATTTTTTTGGTTTAGTTTTGTTGTGTAATTGATCAGAGGCCTTCTGCGCCCCGCTGGTAATATGTTGAGTCACGTCTTCTCGAAATTGATGTGTTCTGTTCAATTGTTCAGAAATGTTCATTGGTTCAAACAGGAAACCTTCTTCTCTCTTGGCTTAACACATTCCAGCTGCGAGGCGGGTCGTGGAAAGCACTCCCAAGGAAGTTCGAGAAAAATTGTCTGTATTTTGGGTGACGGACAACGACATAATGACGGTAATTGAGGTATGTCCAAAAATAGAGTACAGGGTCTACAGTTTGTCCAAATAGGTAGCGAATGGCATGTCCGCGAATCCAATTCACAGCATTGGTCTTTGTCCGAGGAAAATATTCACGTTCCGGAAATAATAATGAAAGGGGAGTAATCCGATCAGGAATGTCCCGCGTTAGAAAAGCGACAATACGACGAATCAAGTGCCAAATCTCCTCCGCCGGTCCGCAAATAAATCGATGTTCATCATTGTCTGGCACTCCACACTTGGAACAGAGAGGTGATTGGGCGAGGTGGATACGGTAAGGCGAAATTGGTTGATTTGCTTACCATTGACAGTTAGGTACCAGACAGATTGAACATTCGTGTCAAGGAAACGGGTGAAAACCGCGCGCCATACATGAGGCCAGTCAACCTGGGGGAACTTTTGTTCAATCGGGTTAGGTGGACGACCTAATTGGAGGACATTGTATACTGTCTTTGTCTTGAGTAAAAGCTGTCTTGGTAAGGTGAGGCGTAGATAACTGAGTTCAAGGAAGAAGTATCGTATATAATGGAACTGGGCCGGAACATCCGAGATCATCACTGGTTCTGACAGTGAGACCGGCGAATATGCCGACAGGAGGAGACCAGTGAGGCTCGTTGGGCAACATGTCCATACAGTCATCTGGGAGCTGACAAATAGGGCGCGAGCTCTATCCGGCACGTGAAACAGACCTATCCCACCTCGTTCACGGGGAAGAGTAAGGGTTGCATAGTTAACTTTGAACAACAGCCCAGAGCTGACGAAAGATGCCATCGCTGCCAACATGCGACGTGCCACAGTAAGCGGGAAAGGTAGAACTTGTGCTACATGGGGAACTCGGGATGCGATATATATGTTGACATATCGAGCTCGTTGGAGAATATCTAGGGATCGAAGGCGATGGTCCATAAGACCTGCTCTGATCATTAAAAGGAGGCGTCGGCAGTTGATGGCGGCTGAACGCCGGAGATCAGATGAAAAATCTATTCCCAAACAGCGAATGGTATCAACTGTGGTGAGAGGTGTAACACACTCCACAGGGAGTCCCGTGCCAATGAACATAACTTGTGACTTACGTACGTTTAAAGAGCTACCCGACGCCTCACCATAAGTCGCTACCCACGTCAAAACAGATCGAACCTCGTCGGCATTACGTAAACAGATGACTACATCGTCAGTATTGGCCGTGCAACAGAATCGGTATCGATCTATGGACAACCCTAACAAACGTTGTCTGAGTCCACATAGCAAGGATTCCAAGGAAAAGGCGTACAAAATCGGTGATAGAGGGCAACCTTGACGTACGGATCGACCTATTTTTATCGGAGGAGTGAGTCTGCCATTGTACATAATCCTGGAAGAGGCACCCCGCAGAAGGCACATCACTACCGTGATAACGGCGACTGGGAAACCCATATGGTGGAGAACGGCCGTAAGGAACGAATGGTCAACCCTATCAAAAGCTTGACTAAGGTCCAAAGACGCAAGTGCCCCAGAGAGGCGTTGTGCCTGTGTAACGGAGATCATATCCCTGTAGCGGCATAAAGCCGTGCGGATATTATTATCCCCTCCCAAAGATGCTTGGTCTGGCGACACAACATATCGGGCAACGTTTTTAAGTCGTGCCGCCAAAAGGCGAGTGAAGATTTTCATATCACTGTTAAGGAGGGTGAGGGGCCGATAATCACTGATATTGTTGCCACCATGCGGTTTATGTACAGGAATAATAATTCCTTCCATGAAAGCGTCCGGCACAGGTGCTTCCGGAGATATCAGTTCCCGACAGATGGAGGTGAGGATGGACTCTAACAAATCACGGAAGGTGCGATAAAATTCGAGGGGAAGACCGTCGGGTCCTGGGGAGCGATTGATGGTTCCTACCCGGAACGCATCGCGGACTTCATCGTCAGTCACCTCTGACACCAAGTCAATCGCCGCATCTCCTGGGATACCACCGAAGTTGAGCTGTGAGACTTCCTCGATCAACACTGGGGAATGTGGAATTGCGGCGTAGAGCTGCTGGTAGTGGGCGTGAAGCACATTCCCTATTGCAGATTGGGTTACGTAGCGACGCCCTTCTTGGTTAGGACGGGAATCAATTTTCGGCGTCGATGTTGGCGTTCTTGGATGATATGGTACATAGATGGATGTTCATGAGGCATGCGATCAGCAGTACGAGATCGTACTATCGCTCCTTCCAAATGCCTTCGCATGAGATTGGAGATTTGGGCCTTAGCATGGTTCATCCTTGTATGGCGCTCAGGGGAGGCTGGCATCGTGGAGCATTCTCGTAGGATCCTGTAGTAAAAGTCCATAGTGCTCTTCCTACAGGCGACAACATCTTTGCCATACTGGATCAAAGTTTTTCGAAGAGCAGGTTTTGCACACTTGATCCACCAGGATATGGTAGACGGATACATGGGACGGCGTCTATTACATGTGATCCAAGTGTCTTCTATTAGAAGTCGACAGTCAGGTGAATTAAGAAGTGCCGTGTTCAGTTTCCATAAACCACGTCCGTGCCATATTGCCTGTCTTGTGAGAACAACGTCACAGAAGTAAGCCTCATGATCTGAGAAAGCAACAGGCCAGATTTCAGCCTGTCTTGTGTGTTGAATTAGGGATCGCGAGATGCAGATGCGATCCAGTCAGCTAGAGGAGTGCGCAGTGTAGTACGTAAAGCCCACAAGATCACCGTGAACATGTCTCCACGTGTCGACAAATTATAGCCGCGTCACGACTGTTTCCAGAGCTGCGCATGGTGAGTGACGCGGCAATTGATCCTGAGGTCGCTGGGTGCAGTTGAAGTCTCCACCCATGACCCAGTCATCGTGTGGTCCCATAAAAAGGGGTGTAACTTCATCTGCGAAGAAGGCATTGCGTTCACGACGGTAGCTGGAGCCCGACGGCGCATAAATGTTGAGGATGCGTACACCAAAGAGAGCAAGGGCCATACCTCTGCCGTTGCGGAGGTATAGGACATCTTCGGCAGGAAGACCTTCTCGTAAGATGATGGCAACACCACTACCGGTGTTCGAAGCGGGAGAAAGATGCGCCGTGAAGCCATGTGGTGGTGAAAAATCGGCGACATGCACTTCCTGAAAAAGCGCAATATAAATGTCCGCATCATAAATCATATCGCGGAGCAGCGCTAGTTTGTGGGGCGCACGAAGGATATTGCGGAGACATGGCGTAGCCACAGCCTGAGGCTTTCTTTTAGGAGTGCTAGTTCTGCAAGGTCCGCAGGAGAGCTTCTGTAAAGTTTGGAAGGGAGGAGACGAGGTACTGGCAAAAGTAAAGCTGTGAGGACGGGGCGTGAGTCGTGCTTGGGTAGTTCAGTTGGTAGAGCACTTGCCCACGAAAGGCAAAGATCCCGAGTTCGAGTCTCGGTCCGGCACACAGTTTTAACCTGAAAGGAAGTTTCACATCAGCGCACACTCCGCTGTAAAGTGAAAATTTCATTCTAGACACTAAAAACAATAACCAAGGCAGGAATAACTGATGATTATTTCGCACTTCGGTCTATTCTACGCTGCATATTTTGGTGGTGTGTATAAGATGCACCAAACAGAAACTAAAAACAATAATCAAAGCAGGAATAACTGATGATTATTTCGCACTTCGGTCTATTCTACGCTCACTGAACATCACTGCCTTTAAACATATTTACGTACTTTAGATATGTTAAGACGGAACTTTAACATGAGTTACAATTTATGACGTCTGCCGTTTCTGTGCGTTGATGTTCCTAGTTTAGGTTTACTCCTTAACTTTTAAAAATCCCGTGTTAAGTTTGTTATGTTGTCAATACGTCATGCTTCATGTATACGAAAAAAACTTTCAATTAGTCTGGTCTTGTATGTTTGGATTTTACATTTAGTGGCATGAATTATTTGAAGGGCTTATTTCAATAGTGGTAAAAATCCATTACCTCTACGTTTTTGCCTATAATGCTTCTGAAATTAATGATCCAAACAAACAGAAAGAAAGGTTCATCTCTAGAAAGAAGCCATATGCTTGAATATATCTGGTATCTCAACTGCAGATTTTTCAGCGCTCATTTAACTTTAGGACCCTGTATCTCACAATGAACAAAAATGGACTTGTACCACTATTGAAATAAGCCCTACAATTCCTCTAATCTTTAATCAAAATGCAGAGAACAGCTTGCAGCAACGAAAAAACAGTACAGCGCTGTACCGCTATTAACCGTCCTTGAATGGCCACTACATTCAGGCTTTAAGCCTAATGTGACACACGATGGAGCCCTTGTACTTCACATACATGCTCCTATAAACCTCGGCTAGCTGAAGGACGTGCCCGGCCGTCTTACTATCCCCATTCTCGAACAATAGTTAGTGAAAGCGTGAGCCACGTCTTTCAAATGTAAATCCTAGGAGTATGAATTGAAGACGTGAGGGGGATCGTATGTACGCACTCACCCCGTCTGAGAAACGCTGCCGCTACAGTCAGCCTGTCTGGAAGATTCCAGGAAAATCATAATCCAAAGACACACGATCTGCACCATGACTTCTTCATAACTTCTGTTAAATTGTTCCCCTCAGGAAAACAAATGTACAGTATATTAAATGTACGAGTAATGGCTTGTTCTCATATCAGTAGCAGTCGTAATGATAGTAACAAGAACATCTGACTCCTAGCAAAATTTAATTGTTAACATACTTATCAAAATAACATGCAATAAGTGATGGAATGTTGACAGAATACTTTGTCTCTTGAGTTAGACCTACTATCTTGTAATTTTTATATAGATTTTCCCGTGTAATTTGTAAGAAGTTAACTGTATGCAATAATGTGATGGTTGGAGGAACACAAAACGTAAAATTTTGCATAGTCTGCGTAACAAACACAGGAAGACAAAGACAATAATTTTGAGACAGTACCCATCACAATAATCAAATACACGGTCCAGTCACATTAATGTGACCAAAGCCAATGTTCTACGTCAACGTGCTATGACGACTCACAGACGGCAGGTGACAGGCCTAGCAGTGGAAGGCATATAAAGCGTGTCGGGAGGATGTGGGAAATGGTGGAGTCGTTGTCGCAACGTGGAAACAGAGCAATTTATCTGGCCTCCAAAAGGGCATGGTCATTGGCTTTTTGGCCAAGGGAGGAAGCATTTCCGAAACGGCTTATTTCGTACACTGTTCGCATGCCTCTGTGATTAAAGTATACCATGTATGGGAAAATGGCGCTATCCAAAGCCGGGTTGGGTTGAGTTGTTTGGAAGGGGGTGGGGGAGGGGGAGACCAGACAGCGAGGTCATCGGCCTCATCGGGTTAGGGAAGGACGGGGAAGGAAGTCGGCCGTGCCCTTTCAAGGGAACCATCCCGGAATTTGCCTGGAGCGATTTAGGGAAATCACGGAAAACCTAAATCAGGAAGGCCGGAGGCGTGATTGAACCGCCGTCCTCCAGAATGAGAGTCCTGTGTGCTATCGAAAACTGGCAACTGTGGTGAACCACGGGCCATAAATCATAGGGATGAACGACGACTGCTGGATGTGTACAGGCGAAGAGACGTACAACTGTTGGGCAGCTCACCCCCTAGATGAACCAATGGGTTACCAGCTAAGTCTCCCAACCATCCTTCAGAGAAATTTGCTGCGTATGCTGCTACACAGCAGGCACCTAGTTTATGCACCCATGCTGAGTGCTGTTCGTCGGCCACGAAGGCTGAAAGTTACACGCCTATAGCGCAACTGAACGTCCACTGGGTAGCGACAGGTAGTTCTTTCAGATGTATCATGTTTTATGGTCCATCGGACAGATGGCAATTGGCATGTACGGCGTGAAACGTCTGAAAGCAAATACCCTGCAAAAATCGTAGGAAGGGTTCAGGTTTAAATGGCTCTGAGCACTACGGGACTTAACATCTTAGGTCATCAGTCCCCTAGAACTTAGAACTACTTAAACCTAACTAACCTAAGGACATCAAACACATCCATGGCCGAGGCAGGATTCGAACCTGCGACCGTAGCGGAAGGACTCAGGCCGGAGGGCATCCACTGGATGAGCTCGTCATTGTAGAAGACACAATTGATGAACAGAAGTATGCATCTATCCTTATAGACCATCACCAATGCTACAAGCAATTTGTTTTTCCTCGGCTCGATAGTCTCTACCAGCAGGACAATGAAACGTGTCAAACAGATCTCAGTGTAAGTGTGTGGTTCGAAGAGCAGCAGGGAGAGTTTACCGTACTCCCTTGGCCACCAGACTCCCCGGATTTAAACGCAATCGAGACTCTGTGGGACCACCACGATCGGGCTGTTCGCACCATGAATCATCAACTGGGGATGGGAAAACCGACCTAGCATAGCTGTCCACAACACTGGTGTTGGCACGCTCCACATCCCGGGCGGTGCCTTCCAGATCCACACTGACTCTTCCTGCACGTCTCGCAGCGGTCCGGTTATTGAGGTTTTTGACAGGTGATCACATTAATGTGACTGGGCAGTGTAGGAAGTTGTAACTTTTTCGTATGGTACCAATCCTTTAACTTTATAATTACATCGACGGCCGAGCACCAAAACTCGACGAACTAGGTACCGATAATTCTAGTTGATATACTTACCCTAGGAGTGAAGGATTAACATTCGTAATTGGAATACCAGCCTTCTCTATGCCATTTGGGATGCTGACATGTACTTACTGACGTAATAGATTAATTAATCTCTTCCACTTAGCGATGTTTGATGACAAGCCAAAATTCGTACCATGACTGAAACTACGAAATGAAACAATACTAATAAATAGAGAAGCAGTTTAATGGGCAATGATTCTCAGTCTAGTCTGTTACTGACTACAACTCGAAAATAACCTTCAAAGTTACCTAAACGTGGAAGCAACACTGAAATTCAAGAAACACAATATTTGCAAAATATCGCATTACAAAAATTATTTACCTTTCCTGAAATCTATATCTCACTAGAAAGTTCATTCGACAGATTTCCCGAAAAGAACTTTCACTTTCTATCAAACTTTGTGCTCTGAGGATTATTTGAAATACGTAAGAATTGAATTGCTTCGTAAATTACATTTTCAAAACACAACTGATCAGTCTTGATGTTAATACCAAAATTCCTGTTGTATTTTTATCCTATTAAAATAACTGAACACAACTGAAAAAGGTACAGCTTTAACAAGAGTAGCTTAAAATCGTAATGTTGCCGAACTAGTTCAGAACTTCATTATTTAGTCAAATGACGTGTTGCGTTAACGAACGGAATCGTGGAAACATATTTCCATAACTAAGCACCTATACGACAGCATTTAATTTATTTAAAAGAACCATTAATATCTCTTCTGTTTTTAACGCTAATAAATGATTTTGATAAACACCTGTGTCAGAAGGTGACATTGTAAGAGACTGTTTGATACTGAGAGTTTTTCAAAGACCTTAAACATTTATGAGGTAAAATGGACATGAAAGGTGTGTTTTCTAGAGAAAGTTTCTCTGTAAATTTGTCTATTGCGCATCACCGATGAAGTGGTGCAATATACTCACTGTGTAGATATTAATTACCGGTGAATAAATGAAGATGTTTACCAGTATCAACAACTTTTCCATTTGTTTAAGAGACAACAGAGAACATTAAGAGAGAAACTACACAATAACCTTGAATCTGGGAAAATACAACGGAATGCTAAAAGATGGAGAAGAACAAACAACGAAAGATAAGTAAAAATACATCCATTCTGTACTCACGCAGCTAACCTAACAGAATTGCACTAACCTCATGACCTTTGAGAGAACGTACAATTCCCAAACAAGAAAGTTGAGTTCAGTTAACAAAGTGAAAAAAAATGAAACATTTACACTATACTTTTTCATGTTTAGACACGAGTGCTGCAAGTTGTAACGGTCCAGTTATATACGTTTCCTTATACCCGCTAAAATATTGATTTCAAATCATTCTTAAATTGTTGCTGAGTGATGGGAAGAAGGGTGACAAATGGAGAAAAATACTTTTATTAATAAGTTTTGAATAATTTGTTGCATGTATACAAAGAAGTCCGAGAAGCAACCGAGCTTCACGTTCTGGGGAATGCAGCATCGAGGAAACTGATGTGAAATGCGGAACAATGCTCTAAGAGGGAAAGGATCCACAACCAGCCTTTGTTTTCTGAAGAATCAAGGCAAATATTGAATTTCAATATAGTAATTCGTTGTTCTGTATTCATCCGGGACTGACTGGTTCATAATCAGCTATCATTAATATTTTTGAAAGACTGTCAGGAAATTCGTCCTATGAGGAGAAATGCCGTAAAGTTCTTGACGAATATATAGGGTTTTATATCGATGTTGTATTTTTCAAATTAACTGACGTGGAAGTGGTGATTTATTTTTTCTTGCTTTGCGCAACGTGCATTTTTTAAATTGGTGCGTGAACCTAAGACAAACATTTATTCTTAGGACTAACATTTTGTGTTCTGTTGCCTCTTTAGCGGCGCCCATAGCAGCGAAACATTTTTTAAGACAGTCAGATGCTAATTCTAGAGCCCCAGTTGCGATTTTTATGGTGTTCATTAACAGTTTCCAGGAGATTTTTATTTAGTCACCTTATTGCGATGGTTCATTCGAGATAAATTACACCATAAGCCAAAAAAAGGACACACCACGAAAGAATTATCCGAATGCCACGGAAATTCGTAGGTGTGATTTAAACGTACAGACAAACAAATTTGTACAATTTCAGAAAAATTGTATGATTTTTTTCAAGATAAAGAGCGTCAGAAGTTGATCAAGTCAATAACGTGTTGGTCTACTTCTGGCCTTCACTCAAGCAGTTATTCGGTTTGGCATTGGTTGATAGACTTGTCGGATGTCCGCCTGAGAGTTCTCCTGCCAAATTCTGTCCAGTTGCTGCGTTGCATCTTCAGAATCCCAGTCTGGTTCGAGGAGCCTGCCCATAATGTTCCAAACTTTCCCATTTGTGGAGACATTCGGCTCCCTTGCAGGACAAGATAGGTTTTGGCAAGCACAAATACAAGCAAAAGAAACTCTTCCTATCGGGTGGGCGGGCATTATCTTGCTGAAATGTAAGCCCAGGATGGTTTGCCATAAACGGCAACAAGACAGGGGGTAGAATACGATCCACAAACCACTGTGCTGTAACGCTACAGCGGATGACAACCAAATTGGTCCTGCTATGAGAAGAAATGGCATCTCAGACCATCAGTTCTGGTTATCGAACCCTATCGAAGATTAGTGTCTCGCCGCTGTCCGCTGCGTCTCCAGACACGTCTTCGATAGCCATCGGGGCTCATTTCGAAACTGAAGACAGTTCTACTCCAGTCAATGAAGTTCCAGGCCGAAGACGTGTCTGCCGTCCGACAAGCAGGAGTGGTGATCTGAGGTGTCATTTCTTATCACAGCAGGACCTCTTTGGTTGTCATCCTTACAGCACTGCGGTACATCGACGATATTCTACGCCCTGTTTTGTTGCCCTTCACGGCAATCCACCCTGGACTTACATTACAACAAGGGGATGCCCGCCCATACATGGCAAGAGTTTCTACTGCTTGTCTTTGTGTTTCCCAAACCCTACCTTGGCCAACAAAGTCGCCGCATCTCTTCACAGTTGAGAACGTTTGGGGCACTATGGGCACGGCCACCAACAATCTCGAGATTTTGATATTGACCAAGTGGACAGAATTTGGCAGAATATCCCTCAGGAAGGCATCCAAAAACTCTATCAATCAATGCTAAACCGAACAACTGCTTGCATTAAGGCCAGAGGTGAATCAACTCGTTGTTGGCTTCCTCAAGTGGTGAATCTCTTTCTCTTGAATAAAGCATCTAGTTTTTCTGAAATCGTTATCATCTGTTTTTCTGTACATGTAAATCACATCTACCGATTTTCGTTCCATTAAGATGATTCCTTCGTTGTGCGTCATTTATCTTGAATAACACTGAAAAAATTCAACCTTCATTTTAAAAATGGATCTGCCACAAACATAATGCGTATGCATTACTATTTCTAGTACTCCTCACACTAAAAAGCAACGCTTTTTTCCGTGTTGTTTTTGGGCGTATCACGCATACGAATATTCCATCTTGTGTGAAAATATATCGAATACAGTGAAGAATGAACAGAAATGAGTTGTGTTCACTCAGACATTTTAATATTCTGACGTAAATTCCTCGTTCTGTTGTCAGAAGCAAATTTGCGACACTCGTTTTCCCAATATCAGATCAAATGTATGCAGTAAACATTTTATAAGGTTTTATTGTGTTTTGAATTATATGTAAACGTATTACGTGTCTACAAAAGTTATATTTTGTTTTTCTTATAATGGCTGATCACCGGGAGAATGCGCGACGCTTCTGAGAACCGAGCCGTGGGAGAAAAGAATAAAAATTAAAGTTTAGAAAGAGTTGGTGATGATTATTCACACCGATTTATATGTTAATGGAAAGTCATGTACTAGTTTATTGGGATAAGAAAGATTATTATTGTTACGCGGCATACTTTATATTTAGAAGCTGCAGTCAGAATAAGTCGTTACAGAATATTTGAAATCGAAAGTGATGGATGGGTATTTCGGAAGAGTTTGATAAATATTTTATGTGAGTCTCGGTCCGGCACACAGTTTTAACCTGTGAGGAAGTTTAAAAAAAATTATTTACTGAGATTTTTTTGGAACTTCACATACATGCTCTTCACCACTTCCTGGGGAATATTCGAGTGATTTGATTTCTGCTCAAATTGGAAAATTCAGTCACTGTCATCATCCCTGTTATTCTTCTAACAAATTTTCTCACTTATTTTGGTAAAAAAAAGAACCCACAACAACATTTTTTTTCAAATCCAGTGATATACGTGCTGAACGGGAACAGAAAGAATATACAATTGAGTCATTGAACTTGTTAGCTGACGGAGATGATTTGTTTGATGTGGGTTACAAATCACGGTGGATATAGAACTCGGAACCATATTCGGCAAATAAATAAATAAACGTAACATCACAGTTTTCATTACGACAACCATGGGTAGAGCTGTTAGTCGGTTCTCTTAATAACTAGGCGAATAGTACGGTAAACAAGATAATTTTTAAATCGTGGCTCTGAGCACTATGCGACTTAACTTCTGAGGTCATCAGTCGCCTAGAACTTAGAACTACTTAAACCTAACTAACCTAAGGACATCACACACATCCATGCCCGAGGCAGGATTCGAACCTGCGACCGTAGCAGTCGCAAGGTTCCGGACTGCGCTCCTTTTTTTTTACTCATTTTGTTCGATTTTGTTCGTTGCATCTGCTCGGGGTGGACGTCGTAAGACATCCGTTTAAGTTCGTTGTTGATCGATTAACTCAGTTTTTTTTATTACAGAGGGAGCTAACCCTCTGACCGAACACGCTGAGCTACCGTGCCGGCTACGCCTAGAACCGCGAGACCACCGCGACCGGCCAACGTGTCCTCCATTTTTAATCAATCTCCGGCGGTATCCATCTAATCCGACTTCCCCTCAACCAACCAAATAAAAGGAAAACTGGGGAAATAGTTTTCAGCAGCTACTCCACTGATCGAAGCTTTACGTTACAAACCTATGAACGCGGTCTACAGGAGGGCGGCAGAGACAGGAATGACTATCGACTGTTAGAAAGTCGTATCTTGAGCGGTCAGCTGAGCGCGCGTAGAGAACTGGTAGGTGGAACACTTGATTCTAATCAGCACGACGGCTGTTCAAGGCCTCGTCCGGCAATCCAGATTTAGGTCTTCGGTTTTTCTAAATCGATTAAGGTTGCAGAGATTGCTTTAAAAACGAACCGGCCGATTTTCTTCCACCATTCGAGTTTGTACTACTTCTCTAATAACCTCGTTGTTGATAGCCCCTGAACCCTGATTATCCTTCTTTAGCTTTTAGTAATTTTTATTATTTAACTTACCATCATCATCATTTCACGTATATTGTGCAATAACAAAGTAATTTTCACTTACGCAGTAATGTGTTACAGGCCGTATATTGTGCAATGACAAAGTAATTTTCGCCTACGCAATAATGTGTTACAGGTTATCGTATCCTCTTCCAAGCATTGATTTGACGTTGGGAAGGTTGTTACGCAGTTGCTAGTATAGGTGATCATGCGTGATGAATCCATAGCTCTATGCGGTTCGCCTAAACAAATAGATGCTCTTCCAATGTTGTCAAATAAAAACAGTGACACTTCACATCTGTCATTTCGCTGTGTTGCAAAAAATGGTTCAAATGGCTCTGAGCACTATGGGACTTAACATCTGAGGTCATCAGTCCCCTAGAACTTAGAACTACTTAAACCTAACTAACCTAAGGACATCACACACATCCATGCCCGAGGCAGGATTCGAACCTGCGGCCGTAGTGGTCGCGCGGTTCCAGACTGAAGCGCCTAGAACCGCTCGGCCACACTGGCCGGTGACTGTGTTGCAATGGGTATCAGTGAGTTATGTGACGCTCGTAAGTGCTGCTTTCCATAAGTATCCTGAGAGCTTCGATACCATTGTTGTCTATATTAACCTTCAGATTTCCGTCAGTACTCCTAACTCTCTGGTCACAACACGCAGTGTGTGTGTGTGTGTGTGTGTGTGTGTGTGTGTGTGTGTGTGTGTGTGTGTGTGATAAGCCAGGAAGATAAATATGGAAGTCGAAAGAAAGTGTGGCACCATATAACTAAAAGATGTGTTAAATAGATAACAATAATAAATGCAATGTTTGTGTGAGGTGTATGAACGATAGAGCAATGTAAAAAATGAAGAAAAGGTAAATGTGCTAGATAATGAAAAAGGGCATGCAATTTGCATGAATAAGCGTAAAAAGCTCTGAAAGGTGCTTGGGCTTGACGAATTCCCAGCAGAAGTGCTGCAGAGCTCGAGAGACAGAGGGAGGAGAGACACAGTCCATCATTGCAATGAGATGTAGGGAACAAGAGAATGGCCAGAGAATCTGTTCACAACAGTAATCATACCAATTGAGAAAAAGAAAAATATCAAAAGTAGGACTATCAGGTTATATGGAAAGCTACAACGAAGGGAACAGTTTGGATTTAGAAAGGGTAAAGAAACAAGAGGTGCATTTCGACTATTAAGAAGTGTAGGAGAGATATGTGTTTATTTACTGATAGATGTAGGGAAATTTATACTGTATTTGTTGACTTCGAAAATTTTTCGAGAGAGTAAAATGGGGCAAGTTGATGAGTATTTTGAAAAAGAAATGGTTCAAATGGCTCTGAGCACTATGGGACTTAACTTCTGAGGTCATCAGTCCCCTAGAACTTAAAACTACTTAAACCTAACTAACCTAAGGACATCACACACATCCATGCCCGAGGCAGGATTCGAACCTGCGACCGTAGCGGTCGCGCGGTTCCAGGCTGTGGCGCCTAGAACCGCGCGGTCGATCCGGCCGACTTTTGAAAAAGAAAAAAAATTGATTGGAAGGAAAGGCGAGTGGTACAAAATTTATATTTACAGCAGAAGATAAGAGTAATGGTTGGAAATGAAATGGGAGGGGAGTGTCTTTCCCCGCGGCTCTTTAATACCTTTCTGAAGGAAGTGGAGGTTGTGTTGGAGGATAATATGGCCCTATTATCAGGAAATCAAAGTAATTGCCAGGTAAAATAAATGCATAAATAAATAAATAAATAAAAGTTAAAAGATCGTAGTGAGACCTGTGAAAAATGTTGTATGAAGATCAATAAAAAAAAGCAATGCATGGTGACTCGCAGAGCAGATAAAGTAGCAAATATTAAAATAGAACAAATTGAAATTAAACATGTGACAGCTTTCGGAAACGTAGGAAGTGTAATAACGGAGGATGTAAGGCGTCACTAGAAGGTCAAAAATGGAACTGTGGTACCTATGGAAGCTTTCCATGGAACGAGGAACTTACTATCGAAGGCCAGATAAACAGATCAGTAACAGACTAGCCAAGTGTTTTGTCTGGAGTGAGATACTCCATGGAGCTTAAACGTGATCACTGAGAAGAAAAAGCGTTTGAGATATGGATCTGGAGGGAATTGGAAAGGATTATATGCCTGCAGAGATTGACAAATGAAGAGGTGCTACAAAAAACTGGGAAGAGAAGAAGACTGTTGGAAGTTATAAGAAAAAGAAAGAAGAATTGGCTTAGTCACACGTTGCGACCGGTCTGTCGGCAGTGAATGCATTGGAAGGATGAAGGTCTGGGAGAAGAACGAAAGGAGGAGAAGATACAAGAGGGTGGGCGACATTAAAGTAAATATAAGTTACGTGGAAATAAGGAGAGCAGCTGAAGACAGAAGGACATGGGGAACAACCGTGTGAATATCTGCCTTCTGACAGAACACGTAATGAAAACAACAATAATAATAATAATAACAGTGATAATTTTATCCGCCGCTTTTCATCCCTCAAGTACAAGGACGGGGCAGCAGTAGCAATACGACATATCTTCAATATGAACGTTGTATTGAGTCGAGTCACAGATTGTGCTTAATCTGACCATTATTACAAGCACTAAGAACTGAGGACAATCTCAATAGCAACCACTATAGCAGGGAAAGGTGCAGACAAAAGTGTTATCGTATGTTTAACGCACTGCGACGCACCCCTCTGTATTTGAGATCGCCAATACACCTGGACCATCACGCTCGAGTAGGAAGTAGCCGGTTCGAATACAGGCGGTAGGAGAAGCTTTCATTCCCAGTAGTTGGTAGGTACGGCAGCGAAGTGTGGTGGCTGTCAACTGCTGATCATCAGACATTGCACCGATACCCAAAGCTAAAGTCCAAACACTTGCGAATGTCCCATGGAATGAGATTATGGGACCTGCTGTTTGACAGTTCCCATGGTGCTATTCGAGAGTAGTAAGCTACATACTTGTACGGTAATTACCTTCTCACTTATTTTCAACTACACAAACACAAGCATAAGCACTCCGACCAGACGCCTTTACTAAAACAGTTACGTTTAACATACCTGACAGTTAATCATCGCAGAGACATCAACCAGACAGGGTTTCACCATTTCATGCGTCCTCTACCAAATAACGCACAAAATGAACAGAATTTATTTCAATTGATGCCTATATCTATAGCAGATAAACTACGATTCTCCGTCATATACGCTGATTTGGTGGGGCTATCCCCGAAGAGGGAGCCTCTGGTTGCTTATTCGGACAAATAGAAGAAAAACATAAGTGACACTATATATATGCCGACATGCTCAGATGGCGTAATTGGTGAAAATAAAATTTAAAAATGAAAAAACGGTTACGGTGGCACCTGGCGAGGAGTAAGAGAAACGGTTCGAATACCATTCTGGCACAAATTTGCAGTTGTCATGACACGTTCACTATATTATAGGCTCGGCATTTCTGAACGGAATTCCTGTGATTATTAGTCAAAGTCTGAGCGAATCGAAAGCAAAAAGTTTGCTATAAAATAATCGTGGTAATTAAGAAAAACATAATTAGTGATTAGACGGGAAATTACACAACGAATTCTTGTCCGAAATTTTCATAGCCAGGCGTAGGGTAGGAAATGGAAAAATGGGGTATCAATTACACCAACGTTTAGTCTAGTATTACAAAAAAATTATTTACTGGAAACTAAACGGGGTAGGTAAGTGAAGAGTAAAGTATAGGGGTTGCACAGAAATATAGAAACACCGCAGAAATGCATACCGGCACACAAATGCATATGCTAGTCAAGGTTGCAGGTTGCGTTGTTGTATTTTATCCCAAACGGCACCCATGCAATGTCTTCAAAACGTTTCAAGTGATACTCGTGGTTAGAACAGCGTCTTGTGTAGTTGAGAGTGCATTATGTCTGAGTTAAGTGAATTCGAACTTGGGAAAGTTGTTAGTGCTCATATTGTGAGTTCTTACGTAACCGAGGTAGCCAAAGCATTTGGTGTATCAAGAGGCACCGTATCGAAAATTTATATCGCACTC
The DNA here is from genome assembly GCF_023897955.1 of Schistocerca gregaria. NCBI lineage: Eukaryota > Metazoa > Arthropoda > Insecta > Orthoptera > Acrididae > Schistocerca > Schistocerca gregaria. Next base: position 647,572,798 of record NC_064931.1, on the reverse strand, counting down.
AGGGTAAGCCGAAAAACATCAACCGCTAAGTGATACGGCCTACGAAAGTGTGAGTTGAGTGATCGTTACGGACTGTCATTAAAGGTGATTACGATGAAAGATAAAAGGACGACACCTACAAAAGTCACTACAGAGGTAATCCTTTCAGCACCCGTACAACACGAAGGAATCTCCAAAAGCAGGAGGGGCTGGAATTCCAAAGGCACACATTAGTGACGACATTCCCCTAATACGAAAATGTGGTATCGAAGCCTTGAAGCCGCGCGGTTTGAGGCGCCATGTTACGGATTTCGCGGCCCCTCCCGCCGGAGGTTCGAGTCCTCTCTCGGACATGGGCGTATGTGTTGTTCTTCGTATAAGTTAGTTTAAGTAGTGTATAAGTCTAGGGACCGATGACCTTAGCAGTTTGGTCCCTTAGGAATTCACACACATTTGAACATTTGAAGACATAAAACCTGGACTGTGGAGCAGTGGAAGAAAGTCATTTGGTCGTATGTGTCTTGTTTCACACTGTTTCCAACTTCTGACGTAGTTTAAGTCCCAATATTGAAACATGGCAAGGGTTCGATGACCAATTGGGGAGTCATATCGTGGCATTTCGTGAGCCCAATGGTTATTCAGCAAGGTCGCATTACTGCAAAGGATTATGGGACCTTTCTGGCTGATCAGTTCCATTCCATCTTACAGTGTTTGTTTCCAGAGGTGATGCTGTGTTCCGAGACGAATGAACCGCTGTTCACGCAGCTCACATCATCCAGGAGTGGTTTTGTGATCGCGAGGATGAATTTTCGCATCTACCCCGGACACCACAGTCGTCAGACCTCAAAATTATTGAGCCTTTGTGGTGAACTTTGGAGAGATGGGTGCGCGATCGATATCCAGCTTCATCATCGTTACCCCAACATGAAAGTATTTTGCAATGGGAAATGGTCAACATTCCCTTGAAAACCATACAGGACTTATATTTACACATTCCGAGACGACTGAACTCTGGCCTTTTATTCGCAAGTGTCAATACCTTGCTAAAGCGTCACACCGAGCTCGACTGATTTTTTTTTTTTTTCACTGAGCGGTGAGTGGTGCTTAAAATGAGACGATTCCTGTACTAGGTGTCTTATGGGAGTGCTAATTCCATACAGTATTCACTAACCACTGTATTTCGTGCGCCGCGGTTCCCTTCATTAAAATTTGTCCCCTTTGATCACTTTAAACCTAAACTACTTCACACTGAATTCACCTGTAAACTTGTTACGGACACCTCAACAATATACTGTGCTACGTCTAGTAGTTACCACTTGCCTTGTTCCAGCTATGTAATTTTGTGGTTTGACTCTGACAAGCAATCTCGTCATAGAAATGTAAGTTGTAAGAGGAAAACTTTGCAGTTAAGTTTGTAAGATAGCCACAAGGTGCAGTCAATATCTTTCATTGAGCAGTTTTGCTCAGTTTAAAAAGAGCAGCGTCATAAACTGTGGAATTTACAGTTAAAACTAATTCGCTGATTACATTGCCCATGGCAAAGATTCAGTTGGTTTGCCTTTCTGTCGTTAGAGCACTCGCCTCACGAATATGACGTAGATATTTTCGACTCTTATAGGCTATTTGTAGTTTTCATCGAATCTATTCTAGAGGAAGGCTGCAGACATCTTTGAGGCAAATTTCGTATTGATGTGTTGCAATGGGAGACAATTACGGCATTTCGCAAAAGTGATCCTGTAACCGTGTTGCACAGTGTATGTAGGTTTACTGTCATCTACTTTCTTTACATAAGGAAACATTACGCAGAGGGTTTCTCATTCAGAAATCGCGTTTGAATGTTGGTTTTTTATGAGAAGAAACTGTTATACGCCTCGTGAAAGAAGGAGAAACGTCGTGTTGGAATTCGAGAGTGGCAGGAGTGTGACCTATCAAAACTGCGGTTTATGATTTCGCGATATTGCTGCTCGCGTTGTTCGAAATCGAACGACTGTAACGTAAATATCGAACCGATAGGTTTAGGAGGGCCATATTCAACGCCATACAGGATCTCAAAGGCCCCACATGACTAGCGCCTGAGAGGAAAAATCATATTGTTTTCTCGGGCATGCGGGATGGCACAGCCTTATCAAATGTATTAAGCCAAGAAATGCACTTGTAAGCAGCAATAGACATATCCACATTGGCAGCGCGACGACATCTTGCATCAACATTGGAACACTTGTTGACAACGCTGGGCACAGGAGAGGCATCAAGTCATCTTTTAAAAAGAGCCCCAGGTCTGCGTACGGCATCACGAGGCCCTGAGGAGAAAAATCGTTGCCATATTACACTTGTCATCGTCTCATAGGCACAGCGCCCAGCGCGTTGGTATGGGGCGCCATTGGCTACATAACACGTAGGCCTCTGGTTCACATAGCCGGTAATTTGGACAGAACCCATTACTCTGTGACAAGATCGCTGACTGTGCTCTATCTCGAGGTCTCCATGACGTTATCTTTCAAACAGATAACCCAAGACTGTGAGTTGTTCGAGTTTTTGGTTCAAATGGTTCAGATGGCTCTGAGCACTATGCGACTTAACTTCTGAGGTCATCAGTCGCCTAGAACTTAGAACTAATTAAACCTAACTAACCTAAGGACATCACCCACATCCATGCCCGAGGCAGAATTCGAACCTGCGACCGTAGCGGTCGCTCGGCTCCAGACTGTAGCGCCTAGAACTGCACGGCCACTCCAGCCGGGTGTTCGCGTTTTTCTAACCTACCTCGGTACAGAGGGTGTTCAGCTGTTGTCCTAGCCAGCACAGTCTCGAGATATGTCGCTCATTGAAAATATGTGATAAAGGATGGTTCAAATGGTTCAAATGGCTCTGAGCACTATGGGACATCTGAGGTCGTCAGTCCCCTAGAACTTAGAACTACTTAAACCTAACTAACCTAAGGACATCACAAAAATCCATGCCTGAGGCAGGATTCGAACCTGCGACCGTAGCAGTCGCGCGGTTCCGGACTGAAGCGCCTAGAACCGCTCGGCCACCATGGTCGGCGATAAAGGGTGGCTAGTACATCTACATCTACATCTACATGAATACTCTGCAATTCACATTTAAGTGCTTGGCAGAGGGTTCATCGAACCACAATCATACTATCTCTCTACTATTCCACTCCCGAACAGCGAGCGGGAAAAACGAACACCTAAACCTTTCTGTTCGAGCTCTGATTTCTATTATTTTATTTTGATGATCATTCCTACCTATGTAGGTTGGGCTCAACAAAATATTTTCGCATTCGGAAGAGAAAGTTGGTGACTTAAATTTCGTAAAAAGGTCTCGCCGCGACGAAAAACGTCTATGCTGTAATGACTTCCATCCCAACTCGTGTATCATATCTGCCACACTCTCTCCCCTATAACACGATAATACAAAACGAGCTGCCCTTCTTTGCACCCTCTCGATGTCCTCCGTCAATCCCACCTGGTAAGGATCCCACACCGCGCAGCAATATTCTAACAGAGGACGAACGAGTGTAGTGTAAGCTGTCTCTTTAGTGGACTTGTTGCATCTTCTAAGTGTCCTGCCAATGAAACGCAACCTTTGGCTCGCCTTCCCGACAATATTATCTATGTGGTCCTTCCAACTGAAGTTGTTAGTAATTTTAACACCCAGGTACTTAGTTGAATTGACAGCCTTGAGAATTGTACTATTTATCGAGTAATCGAATTCCAACGGATTTCTTTTGGAACTCATGTGGATCATCTCACACTTTTCGTTATTTAGCGTCAACTGCCACCTGACACACCATACAGCAATCTTTTCTAAATCGCTTTGCAGCTGATACTGGTCTTCGGATGACCTTACTAGACGGTAAATTACAGCATCATCTGCGAACAGTCTAAGAGAACTGCTCAGATTGTCACCCAGGTCATTTATATAAATCAGGAACAGTAGAGGTCCCAGGACGCTTCCCTGGGGAACACCTGATATCACTTCAGTTTTACTCGATGATTTGCCGTCTATTACTACGAACTGCGACCTTCCTGACAGGAAATCACGAATCCAGTCGCACAACTGAGACGATACCCCATAGCTCCGCAGCTTGATTAGAAGTCTCTTGTGAGGAACGGTGTCAAAAGCTTTCCGGAAATCTAGAAATACGGAATCAACTTGAGATCCCCTGTCGATAGCGGCCATTACTTCGTGCGAATATAGAGCTAGCTGCGTTGCACAAGAGCGATGTTTTCTGAAGCCATGCTGATTACGTGTCAATAGATCGTTCCCTTCGAGGTGATTCATAATGTTTGAATATAGTATATGCTCCAAAACCCTACTGCAAACCGACGTCAATGATATAGGTCTGTAGTTAAATGGATTACTCCTACTACCCTTCTTGAACACTGGTGCGACCTGCGCAATTTTCCAATCTGTAGGTACAGATCTATCGGTGAGCGAGCGGTTGTATATGAGTGCTAAGTAGGGAGCTATAGTATCAGCGTAATCTGAAAGGAACCTAATCGGTATACAATCTGGACCTGAAGACTTGCCCGTATCAAGCGATTTGAGTTGCTTCGCAACCCCTAAGGTATCTACTTCTAAGAAACTCATGTTAGCAGATGTTCGTGTTTCAAATTCTGGAATATTCCATTCGTCTTCCCTGGTGAAGGAATTTCGGAAAACTGCGTTCAATAACTCCGCTTTAGCGGCACAGTCGTCGATAACAGTACCATCGGCACTGCGCAGCGAAGGTATTGACTGCGTCTTGCCGCTTGTGTACTTTAAATACGACCAGAATTTCTTCGGATTTTCTACCAAATTTCGAGACAATGTTTCGTTGTGGAACCTATTAAAGGCATCTCGCATCGAAGTACGTGCCAAATTTCGCGCGTCTGTAAATTTTAGCCCATCTTCAGGATTTCGCGTTCTTCTGAACTTCGCATGCTTTTTCCGTTGCCTCTGCAACAGCGTTCGGACCTTTTTTGTGTACCACGGGGGATCCGTTCCATCTCTTACCAATTTATGAGGTATGAATATCTCAATTGCTGTTGCTACTATATCTTTGAATTTGAGCCACATCTCGTCTACATTCGCATAGTCAGTTCGGAAGGAATGGAAATTGTCTTTTAGGAAGGCTTCTAGTGGCACTTTATCCGCTTTTTTAAATAAAATTATTTTGCGTTTGTTTCTGATGGATTTGGAAGAAATGGTATTGAGCCTAGCTACAATGACCTTGTGATCACTAATCCCTGTATCAGTCATGATGCTCTCTATCAGCTCTGGATTGTTTGTGGCCAAGAGGTCAAGTGTGTTTTCGCAACCATTTACAATTCGCGTGGGTTCGTGGACTAACTGCTCGAAATAATTTTCGGAGAAAGCATTTAGGACAATCTCGGAAGATATTTTCTGCCTACCACCGGTTTTGAACAAGTATTTTTGCCAACATACCGAGGGTAGGTTGAAGTCCCCACCAACTATAACCGTATGAGTGGGGTATTTATTTGTTACGAGACTCAAACTTTCTCTGAACTGTTCCGCAACTGTATCATCGGAGTCTGGGGGTCGGTAGAAGGAGCCAATTATTAACTTAATTCGGCTGTTAAGTATAACCTGCACCCACACCAATTCGCACGGAGTATCTACTTCGACTTCACTACAAGATAAACCACTACTGACAGACACAAACACTCCACCACCAATTCTGCCTAATCTATCTTTCCTGAACACCGTCTGAGACTTCGTAAAAATTTCTGCAGAACTTATTTCAGGCTTTAGCCAGCTTTCTGTACCTATAACGATATCAGCTTCTGTGCTTTCTATTAGCGCTTGAAGCTCAGGGACTTTTCCAGCGCAACTACAACAATTTACAACTAAAATTCCGACTGTTCCTTGATCCAAGCACGTCCTGTAATTGCCAAGCACCCTTTGACATTGCAGCCCATCCCGCACTTTCCCGAGGCCTTCTAACCTAAAAAACCGCCCAGTCCACGCCACACAGCCTCCGCTACCCGTGTAGCCGCCAGCTGAGTGTAGTGAACTCCTGACCTATTCAGCGGAACCTGACATGCCGCCATTTGCATGACACTACGGCTGATGAACATTTGTATACAGTTGAAGCAGCATGGAATGACGTACCGGTATTCGTCATCCAAGGTCAGTTTGTATCAATTCCCAGCCGTGTTAAAGCCATTATTTCTGCCAGATTCCATTTGATAGCTGTCTCTATTAAATTATGCGACCTGTGCACTCTCAAATGACCGACAAATTTAACCATATACACTATGTGATCAAAAGTATCCTGACACTACCAAAAACATATGTTTTTCATATTAGGTGCATTGTGCTGCCACCTACTGCCAGGTACTCCATATCAGCGACCTCAGTAGTCATTAGACATCGTGAGAGAGCAAAACGGGGAGCTCCGTAGAACTCACGGACTTCGAACGTGGTCAGGTGACTGGGTGTCACTTGTGTCATACGTCTGTACTCGAGACTTCCACACTCCTGAACGTCCCTAGGTCCACTGTGATAGTGATAGTGAAGTGGGAACGTGAAGGGACACTTACAGCAGAAAAGCGTACAGGCCGACCTCGTCTGTTGACTGACAGAGACCGTCGTAACGTCTAAAAAGCAGACATCTATCCAGACCACCACACAGGAATTCCAAACTGCATCAGGATCCACTGCAGATACTACGACAGTTAGGCGGCGCTTGAGAAAACTTGGTTTTCATGGTCGAGCGGCTGCTCGTAAGCCACACATCACGTCGGCAAATGCCAAACAACGCCTCCCTTTGTGTAACGAGCGTAAATATTGGACGATTGAACAGTGGAATAACGTTGTGTGGAGTGACGAATCACAGTACACAATGTGGCGATCCGATGGCAGAGTGTGGCTATGGCGAATGCCCCGGTGAACGTCATGTGCCAGCATGTATATTGCCAACAGAAAAATTCGGAAGCGATGGTGTTATGGTGTGGTTGTGTTTTTCATGGAGGGGGCTTGCACCCCGTGTTTTTTTGCGTGGCAATATCACAGCACAAGCCTACATTGATGTTTTAAGCACCTTCTTGCTTCCCGCTGTTGAAGAGCAATGAGAGGATGGCGATTTCCTCTTTTTTTTAACACGATCGAGCACCTGTTCATAATGCACGGTCTGTGGTGGAGAGGTTACACGACATTAACACCCTGTAATGGACTGGCCTACACAGAGTCCTGACCTGAATCCTACAGAACACCTTTGGGATGTTTTGCAACGCCGACTTCATGCCAGGCCTCACCGACCGACATCGATACCTCTTCTCAGTGCAGCACTCCGTGAAGAGTGGGCTGCCATTCCCCAAGAAACCTTCCAGCACCTGATTGAACGTGTGCCTGCGAGAGTGGAAGGTGTCATCAAGGATAAGGATGGGCAAACACCACACTGAATTGCAGCATTACCGGTGGAAGTAATGTAAGAGATTTTCAGCCAGGTGTCCAGATACTTTTGAACACATTGTGTATTCTTCATACTCTTCTATTTACGCACAAGATCTAAATTTCTTTATTTGCAATCCTCCTCGGTGTTGCAGTTTTAATGGCTACTACGATACAATCCAAAGCTTATAACCCCGTACAGTACAGACAGGTGAATCATGAATAAGTATGTGGTCAGTTCCTGCTGAGTACCCGTCTGTATCCCTGTCGTCAGTCATAGATTATTCAGATACAAATTTTGTTTAACTAAGCGTTGAGTGATCCTTAAAATGAGACAATTCGTAAATTCTGCTAAAAATTGCACGTGTTGTTCAACCAATTTTTAAATTTCCTGTAGTGTCCACAATATGATTGATACTTGTTGCCTTATGGGAGTGCTAATTCCTTACATTATTCACCAGCCACTGTAGTTCGCGTGTCACGTTCCCTTCATTAAAAGTTGGCCCCTTTGATCACTTTCATCTCAGACTACTTCACACTGAATTCAGCTTTAGACTTGTTACGGACACTTCAACAATAGATTGTGCAGCGTCTAGTCGTTCCTACTCGCATTGTTCCACACTGCGTAACTTTGTGGTTCTACTTTGTAAAGCAACCTCGTCGTACAAATGTAAGCTGGAAGAGGCAAACTTTGCGGTTAAGTTCGTAGGACAGCCACAAGTCATAGTCAATATTTTTCATTCACTAGTTTTCCTCAATTTAACAAGAGCGGCGTCATAAACTGTGGAATTTACAGTTAAAACTAGTTGGCTGATTACATTGTCCATGGCAAAGTTTCGATTGGTTTGCCTTTGTGTCCTTAGATCATTCCTCCCACGAATTTTACATGGAAATTTGCGACTCTTACAGGCGATTTGTAATTTATTCATAAAGACTCAGCATCAATGGGAGCTCTGCCGCCCTAATTCGATACATCGCGCTGTTTGGTTATTCTTTTTACTCCTGACACAGGTGTCTTTTGAGTTCACAGCTTTGAAAGCAGCTATGTGAGCACTCAGGTGGCGTTTCACGTCAAGCATAGGTGGCTGACAGAGCGAGTAACGAAAAAATACTTATTTTAGTATTAAAGGAGAAAGTATGAAAGATTCGTACCCTAAACGGCCAAAGATATTCCGAAACAAATCGAAGCTCTATCTAAAGGAGTCATTAATATACACTTTCTGATTAAAAGTATCCGGGCACCCTTATGTAATGATAAATTAATCACTAGATGTCACGAAGCGCGGATCTGTCAGTATAAAATGAGGCGGGGAGGAGTGTACTCACAGTAGAGAAGCAGTAACAACAGAACGGGTCGTTCAGGAGAACTCAGTCACTTCGAATCTGGAATAGTCACTGGAGGTCATTTGGGTAACAAATCCCTCAGGGACATTTCAACCCATCTAAAGCTGGCAAAATCGGCTGTTGCCGAAGAGATTGTGTAGTGGAAACGCTAAGGAACAACCATAGCTGAACCAAGACCAAGCAGGGACCATCGAGCTTTGCGGAGTGTGACTGTAAAAAATCTCATGATATCCTGAGTTCCAAAGAGCTACCAGCAATCCAGCTAGCACAATAACCGTGCGTAGGCAGTTAAATACAATGGGGTACAATGATCGAGCAGCTCCTCATAAGCCACAAATTTCTGTTGTCAGTGCTAAGCGACCCTATTGGACACTGGGTGACTGAAAACGAGTGTTTTACCCAGTGGTAATAAGAAGGAAGAGTTTGGGTTTGGCGAATTTTCGGAGAACGTTATCTGACATATTGTGTAGTGCCACCAGTGAGGTACGGATGGGGTGGTGGTACGGTACGTGGGTGTTTTTCGTGGTTAGGGTGAGGTCCTCTAAACGCGGAAAGATATGGACACATACCTTAAAGGTATTGCGTGCGGCAAAGGAGCAGTTCGGAGACCGTGATTGTATTGGCATGACAACGCAACCTGTCGTAAATCAGCATCTGTAAGAAAGTGGTTTATAGACAATAACATTCCTCTGAAATGCACTGGATTGGCCTGCGGAGAGTCCCGACGTGAAGCAATGGTACATCTTTGGAATGAGTTAGAATGTCGACGTTGCTCCAGACCCCAGCGTCCAGCATCACTACCTTCGCTAGACTCAGCTCTTAAGGAAGGATGGGCTGCCATTCATCCACAGACGTTCGGACATGTCACTGAAAGTGTTGCTAGCAGAGTTCAAGTTGTCATAAAGACGGAGGGCGGGCACGTCCGATATTAATATCAGCTAATAGCTGTCCTGATGCTTTCAATTAGATAGAAAAGAAAACAATGCGACCAAGCTTCTTTTGCCACTGAAACAGCGTTTACTCTTCGCTTTTCGCTAATTTCTGACTCGCTGATTGTGAGATTTGTTTGCATTCTTCTTGAATCATGGTGGATAACTTTTTAGCCCGACAAATCCTGCTGATTTCACCCTGACTACAGAGTTCCACGCCTGTCGACAGATCACTCCATCACTGCTATCTTCAAAAGAAAAGTATTATGAACTGAAGTCTCTTAGCCCACAGATTTTCAAAGGAGGCGTCAAATATCTCTTAGGTTGTTCGCAGATGATGCTGTAATTTGCCGTCTAGTAAGGTCATCCGAAGACCAGTATCAGTTGCAAAGCGATTTAGAAAAGATTGCTGTATGGTGTGGCAGGTGGCAGTTGACGCAAAATAACGAAAAGTGTGAGGTGATCCACATGAGTTCCAAAATAAATCCGTTGGAATTCGATTACTCGATAAATAGTACAATTCTCAAGGCTGTCAATTCAACTAAGTACCTGGGTGTTAAAATTACGAACAACTTCAATTGGAAAGACCACATAGATAATATTGTGGGGGAAGGCGAGCCAAAGGTTGCGTTTCATTGGCAGGACACTTAGAAGACGCAACAAGTCCACTAAAGAACAGCTTACACTACAATCGTTCGTCCTCTGTTAGAATATTGCTGCGCGGGGTGGGATCCTTACCAGGTGGGACTGACGGAGGACATCGAAAGGGTGCAAAAAAGGGCAGCTCGTTTTGTATTATCACGTAATAAGGGAGAGAGTGTGGCAGATTTGATAAACGAGTTGGGATGGAAGTCATTAAAGCAAAGACGGTTTTCGTCGCGGCGAGATCTATTTACGAAATTTCAGTCACCAACTTTCTCCTCCGAATGCGAAAATATTTTTTTGAGCCCAACTTACATAAGTAGGAATGACCATCAAAATAAAATAAGAGAAATCATAGCTCGAACAGAAAGGTTTAGGTGTTCGTTTTTCGCGCGCGCTGTTCGGGAGTGGAATGGTAGAGAGATAGCATGATTGTGGTTCGATGAACCCTCTGCCAAGCACTTAAATGTGAATTGCAGAGTAATCATGTAGACGTAGATGTCTTTGCTGTTTATCAACACAGGACATTGTTGCTGCTTATAAATCTCACAGAGTGTTAGTATTTACAGATATAATTTCAATCATTTCACGGGTATCTTTGAATTGAGCACAGAAGTATCAATGACTGGTGCTCACACTCCTTTTCCTGTAGCACTGATGACATTATTGTTCGTATCTGCACATTAAAGGCGTTTCTTGGACAGTGAATAGCACTAAGCCGGTAGAGATGATTTAGTTCTCTCACCACTCTTTTTTTTTTCAGAAAAAAGGCATTAAAATTAATGAGCTTAGAATGAATTTTTCTCTCTAGATCTGATAATTTCTCGTAGAATCTTCATAAAGGCGCTCTCTGATACGTGGTGTATTCCGTGATGAGCCAAACGAATTATAATTGTCTTATCACGGAAGTACGCTCCTGTGTCACCCAGATACTGCTATTGCTGTAGCAGTAGGTCAGAAGTAGCTGTTTCGAATCCCGCTGGTGGGAGAACCGTCGTAACCAACAGTTCACCGCCACACTGCGGTGGAGTAAGTTCGCCTGATACCGTCGGTGATCCATCCATCTAATGAGAATGACCAGTTCAGCTGCCCCATAAGTGATATACAGAGAAGTAAGCTATGAGGCAGCACCAATTTTCTTGCTCCTTCTCATTTTCTTTCCATAGTCGCCCAAAAAATACACTCCTGGAAATGGAAAAAAGAACACATTGACACCGGTGTGTCAGACCCACCATACTTGCTCCGGACACTGCGAGAGGGCTGTACAAGCAATGATCACACGCACGGCACAGCGGACACACCAGGAACCGCGGTGTTGGCCGTCGAATGGCGCTAGCTGCGCAGCATTTGTGCACCGCCGCCGTCAGTGTCAGCTAGTTTGCCGTGGCATACGGAGCTCCATCGCAGTCTTTAACACTGGTAGCATGCCGCGACAGCGTGGACGTGAACCGTACGTGCAGTTGACGGACTTTGAGCGAGGGCGTATAGTGGGCATGCGGGAGGCCGGGTGGACGTACCGCCGAATTGCTCAACACGTGGGGCGTGAGGTCTCCACAGTACATCGATGTTGTCGCCAGTGGTCGGCGGAAGGTGCACGTGCCCGTCGACCTGGGACCGGACCGCAGCGACGCACAGATGCACGCCAAGACCGTAGGATCCTACGCAGTGCCGTAGGGGACCGCACCACCACTTCCCAGCAAATTAGGGACACTGTTGCTCCTGGGGTATCGGCGAGGACCATTCGCAACCGTCTCCATGAAGCTGGGTTACGGTCCCGCACACCGTTAGGCCGTCTTCCGCTCACGCCCCAACATCGTGCAGCCCGCCTCCAGTGGTGTCGCGACAGGCGTGAATGGAGGGACGAATGGAGACGTGTCGTCTTCAGCGATGAGAGTCGCTTCTGCCTTGGTGCCAATGATGGTCGTATGCGTGTTTGGCGCCGTGCAGGCGAGCGCCACAATCAGGACTGCATACGACCGAGGCACACAGGGCCAACACCCGGCATCATGGTGTGGGGAGCGATCTCCTACACTGGCCTACACCTCTGGTGATCGTCGAGGGGACACTGAATAGTGCACGGTACATCCAAACCGTCATCGAACCCATCGTTCTACCATTCCTAGACCGGCAAGGGAACTTGTTGTTCCAACAGGACAATGCACGTCCGCATGTATCCCGTGTCACCCAACGTGCTCTAGAAGGTGTAAGTCAACTACCCTGGCCAGCAAGATCTCCGGATCTGTCCCCTATTGAGCATGTTTGGGACTGGATGAAGCGTCGTCTCACGCGGTCTGCACGTCCAGCACGAACGCTGGTCCAACTGAGGCGCCAGGTGGAAATGGCATGGCAAGCCGTTCCACAGGACTACATCCAGCATCTCTACGATCGTCTCCATGGGAGAATAGCAGCCTGCATTGCTGCGGAAGGTGGATATACACTGTACTAGTGCTGACATTGTGCATGCTCTGTTGCCTGTGTCTATGTGCCTGTGGTTCTGTCAGTGTGATCATGTGATGTATCTGACTACAGGAATGTGTCAATAAAGTTTCCCCTTCCTGGGACAATGAATTCACGGTGTTCTTATTTCAATTTCCAGGAGTGTAGATGTATAACATTTCAGTGCACAACCGCTAAATTTTATCATTCCCAAAACACATTTATACACTGGAGTATTATACTGAGGAACGAAGTGGATTTGTACGTGAAAATGTCTGGTTAATAAAAGTGTTAGTTGTTCACTGTGAGAATAAATACTTCTGGGCCACCCGTAGGGCACACGACATGCTACAAAATCATTCACTCGAATGTGTGTATAGAGAGTGGAAAAAACTGCACCTTGGCAAAGTTCGGGCTGTGGTTGTCCATCGTCTGAGATGGACATTCGACAAACATTAGTCGAACTAATTGTAGAATGGAATAAATTTAAGTATACTAGAGTGTAACGGCCCGTCGACGATGAGGTCATTAAAGATGGAGGGCAAATTCAGACTGGCGAAAAATGCGGGAGCAAATGTACATCGTCCTTATGAAAGGAAACATTGCACAATTTGCATTATGCCATTTACGGAAACAGTGCAACAGCTGGAGAAGTAGCACGGTGCGGGCTATTTTCGAAACCCAAGGCAGGTAAGTGTCTGTTACATACAATTCGCAACTTACAACACGTGACCTAGGTAATAAGCTAGCCGAGCTACACATTAATCGATCATAAACTTGAAGTTTCATAATCCTTGAAGAACGGTAATTTAACGTATCTGTACTGCTTAATCTCCTACAAAGTACTTAAATTAACAAACAATGCAAGGAAAGATATAAAACGAGATATCGATATTGTACTCGGCCTTGGCGATTGCGTCATAAAACTGTTTGCGTAGCGATTCATGGACTTCTGGCCCGTCACAATGGTAGTCTATTCTATGGCGGTTACATACAGTGCTGTGAAGAAACTACATCATGCCATCAATGTATACCTTATAAACCATGTTTACGTCTCGTAGCTAATGATACCGTTAGGAATCTACATTATACGTCTACCCGATATTTGTTATTTGCACTAGCGTCTAGTATTTAACGATAGTAAGCAATCTTTCCTCATTTCTGCTCGGTTAGTGCACTTATAATAATGTTTCTAATTGTTTCTTCTTAGGTATGGCCATTCTCCCTTCTTCAGACAGCACCCTACCTTCATACATAACTGCAGAATGGTTTCCACCGCCACTGAACTGGAACGCGGAGATTGTCTGATACTCTAATTATCACCGTATCTATGGCGTTATATGTTGGGATAATTTTTTACATTTCAGAAGAATATCATTAGTCTATAAAAGGCCTGTGAGATCTTATTACGGTAGGCCTTTTACGTCTTTGTTCGAGCGTATTTGCTCATAAAATTTTTGATTAATAACATCTACTCATTCAAAAGCAACCAAAGCAATCACTTAGTTGTCACCGAACAGAAAAAAAGATGCGCATTTCTACAAAACTTCTTTAATCATAGCCCAGAGTGCTATGCATTATATTACAGGGTTAGTTTTCATTGGTGTTCCAGTAGAAATTAAAAGATATGAAAACGGTTGTGGTAACTCACAGTTTTATATCTAAAATAATTTTTCTAAGTTATTTATGGTGGTTTCAACGAAAATGTGATTAGTGAGGATAGTGATAGTTCGAGGAAAGTGTAAAGGCACAGATGCCGCTTGCAAGATGTCTATTTTATTATTTTTTAAGTTTTTCGGGTCCCGTGAGACTATTCGGGTCAAATGGCTCTGAGCACTATGCGACTTAACATCTGTGATCATCAGTCGCCTAGAACTTAGAACTAATTAAACCTAACTAACCTAAGGACATCACACACATCCATGCCCGAGGCAGGATTCGAACATGCGACCGTAGCAGTCGCGCGGTTCCGGACTGAGCGCCTAGAACCGCGAGACCACCGCGGCCGGCGTGGACTATTTGAATCAAAGACATTTTGTTATATGACAGTTTACAACATCTATAGTCCAAAGGTCCAAAAAATGCTGACAAATAGAAAAGTCTATACATACATATAAAACAATAGAACACAATGTTGTACACCACGCCGGTTAACTACTATACAGAATAAAAGGAATGAGCCAAAAGGAGATTCGTCAACTTGCATATAAACTATACAGGGTGTTACAAAAAGGTACGGCCAAACTTTCAGGAAGCATTCCTCACACACAAATAAAGAAAAGATGTTATGTGGACATGTGTCCGGAAATGCTTAATTCCCATGTTAGAGCTCATTTTAGTTTCGTCAGTATGTACTGTACTTCCTCGATTTACCACCAGTTGGCCCAATTGAAGGAAGGTAATGCTGACTTCGGTGCTTGTGTTGACATGCGACTCATTGCTCTACAGTACTAGCATCAAGCCCATCAATACGTAGCATCAACAGGTTAGTGTTCATCACGAACGTGGTTTTGCAGTCAGTGCAGTGTTTACAAATGCGGAGTTGGTAGATGCCCATTTGATGTATGGATTAGCACGGGGTAATAGTCGTGGCGCGGTACGTTTGTATCGAGACAGATTTCCAGAACGAAGGTGTCCCGACAGGAAGACGTTCGAAGCAATTGATCGGCGTCTTAGGTAGCACGGAACATTCCAGCCTATGACTCGCGACTGCGGAAGACCTAGAACGACGAGGACACCTGCAATGGATGAGGCAATTCTTCGTGCAGTTGACGATAACCCTACTGTCAGCGTCAGAGAAGTTGCTGCTGTACAAGGTAACGTTGACCACGTCACTGTATGGAGAGTGCTACGAGATAACCAGTTGTTTCCGTACCATGTACAGCGTGTGCACGCACTATCAGCAGCTGATTGGCCTCCACGGGTACACTTGTGCGAATGGTTCATCCAACAATGTGCCAATCCTCATTTCAGTGCAAATGTTCTGTTCACGGATGAGGCTTCTTTCCAACGTGATCAAATAGTAAATTTTCACAATCTACATGTGTGGGCTGACGAGAATCCGCACGCAATTGTGCAATCACGTCATCAACAAAGATTTTCTGTAAACGTTTGGGCAGGCATTGTTGGTGATGTCTTGATTGGGCCCCATGCTCTTAAACCTACGCTCAATGAAGCACGTTATCATGATTTCATACGGGATACTCTACCTGTGCTGCTAGAACATGTGTCTTTACAAGTACGGCACAACATGTGGTTCATGCACGATAGAGCTCCTGCACATTTCAGTCGAAGTGTTCGTACGCTTCTCAATAACAGATTCGGTGACCGATGGATTGGTAGAGGCGGACAAATTCCATGGCCTCCACGCTCTCCTGGCCTCAACCCTCTTGACTTTCATTTATGGGGGCATTTGAAAGCTCTTGTCTACGCAACCCCGGTACCAAATGTAGAAACTTTCGTGCTCGTATTGTGGACAACTGTGATACAATACGCCAGTCTCAAGGGCTGCATCAGCGCATCAGGGATTCCATGCGACGGAGGGTGGATGCATGTATCCTCGCTAACGGAGGACATTTTGAATATTGCCTGTAACAAAGTGTTTGAAGTCACGCTGGTACGTTCTGTTGCTGTGTGTTTCCATTCCATGATTAATGTGATTTGAAGGGAAGTAATAAAATGAGCTCTAACATGGAAAGTAAGCGTTTCCGGACACATGTCCACATAACATGTTTTCTTTCTTTGTGTGTGAGGAATGTTTCCTGAAAGTTTGGCCGTACCTTTTTGTAACACCCTATATAAGTGGTACCTTGCTAGTTCTGTAATTAGAGAACGAGAGTGCATTTTTATGAAACACACACACACACACACACACACACACACACACACACACACACACACACACACACGCATACATACACTGACAAGCCAAAACGTTATGACAACTGCTCACCGCGCTGTTGGATGCTTCCTGGTGGCGTTGCGTGCACGTGATGCGGTAACAAAAGTATGTAAGTGGAGCAGATACGAACGGGGGATCACCCTACAGAAGATATGGGCTGAAAATGAGGAAATTCATTGAGATAAGCGACTTTGACAAAGGGCAGAGCCTGTGAACGGCGAAGCTGGTCGAATGTTCACGTGCTGCTGTCGTGAGCGCCTTTGGAAAGAGGTAGAAGGACAGTGAAACTACCATTAGGCGCTAAATGGTTGGACGTCCACAACTTTTCAAAGAACTTGAGGTTCGGAGTCTTGTCTCCTTTGTAAAGTAGGATAATGGTGATCTGTGGCATCTCTGCGAAAAGAGCACAATGCTGGTGCATGCACAATTGTTGCCTATGGAGCTTCACAGCAGAAACCCTTACTTGTTCACGTGTTGATCCAACGACATCGTCAATTATGATTGCAGTGGGCACGGAACGATCGGGAGTCGACCGCCGGTCAATGGAAACGTGTCGGCTTTTCAGGCGAATCACATTTTTGCTACACTAGGTCGATGGTCGTCTCCACAAACGCTGTCATCACGTGAACGGCCGCTCAAAACGTACAGCGCGCCACGGACGCAGGCTGGTGGGAGCAGTATAATGATATGGGAGACATTGTTCTGCACCTTCATGGGAACTGTGGTAGTAATCGAAGACATACTGACAGCTGCGAGCCACTTGCATCACTTCATGCTAAATGTCTTCCCCAACGGTGACGTAATGTTTCATTCAGTATAATTGTCCGTGTATCGTGCCAGAACAGTACTACAATGGTTTGAGGAGCATTATAGTGAACTCTCGTTGTTGCCTCCAAGACCAAATTCGCCTGGTGTAAATCCTATATAACACATCTTGTTTGCTATCGGGCACCATCACCGCGTACTGTAATCTACCCCTCCCTTCTTTGTTGTTTCTACTGTCCACAATGGTAAAGAGTTTCCAAAAGATTCGAGAGAAGTAAGATTTAAAATAAACCTTTTTACTTATCTTTTCCCTCACAGTTGGCTCCACTTCTTCATGTATAGGGGTATGATTCTTGAAGCTAAAATTCTCTCATTTTAGGTTCTTGTGGTTCATTGATCTACACTCCTGGAAATGGAAAAAAGAACACATTGACACCGGTGTGTCAGACCCACCATACTTGCTCCGGACACTGCGAGAGGGCTGTACAAGCAATGATCACACGCACGGCACAGCGGACACACCAGGAACCGCGGTGTTGGCCGTCGAATGGCGCTAGCTGCGCAGCATTTGTGCACCGCCGCCGTCAGTGTCAGCCAGTTTGCCGTGGCATACGGAGCTCCATCGCAGTCTTTAACACTGGTAGCATGCCGCGACAGCGTGGACGTGGACCGTATGTGCAGTTGACGGACTTTGAGCGAGGGCGTATAGTGGGCATGCGGGAGGCCGGGTGGACGTACCGCCGAATTGCTCAACACGTGGGGCGTGAGGTCTCCACAGTACAACGATGTTGTCGCCAGTGGTCGGCGGAAGGTGCACGTGCCCGTCGACCTGGGACCGGACCGCAGAATCCTACGCAGTGCCGTAGGGGACCGCACCGCCACTTCCCAGCAAAATAGGGCCACTGTTGCTCCTGGGGTATCGGCGAGGACCATTCGCACCGTCTCCATGAAGCTGGGCTACGGTCCCGCACACCGTTAGGCCGTCTTCCGCTCACGCCACAACATCGTGCAGCCCGCCTCCAGTGGTGTCGCGACAGGCGTGAATGGAGGGACGAATGGAGACGTGTCGTCTTCAGCGATGAGAGTCGCTTCTGCCTTGGTGCCAATGATGGTCGTATGCGTGTTTGGCGCCGTGCAGGTGAGCGCCACAATCAGGACTGCATACGACCGAGGCACACAGGGCCAACAACCGTCATCATGGTGTGGGGAGCGATTTCCTACACTGGCCGTACACCTCTGGTGATCGTCGAGGGGACACTGAATAGTGCACGGTACATCCAAACCGTCATCGAACCCATCGTTCTACCATTCCTAGACCGGCAAGGGAACTTGCTGTTCCAACAGGACAATGCACGTCCGCATGTATCCCGTGCTACCCAACGTGCTCTAGAAGGTGTAAGTCAACTATCCTGGCCAGCAAGATCTCCGGATCTGTCCCCCATTGAGCATGTTTGGTACTGGATGAAGCGTCGTCTCACGCGGTCTGCACGTCCAACACGAACGCTGGTCCAACTGAGGCGCCAGGTGGAAATGGTATGGCAAGCCGTTCCACAGGACTACATCCAGCATCTCTACGATCGTCTCCATGGGAGAATAGCAGCCTGCATTGCTGCGAAAGGTGGATATACACTGTACTAGTGCCGACATTGTGCATGCTCTGTTGCCTGTGTCTATGTGCCTGTGGTTCTGTCAGTGTGATCATGTGATGTATCTGACCCCAGGAATGTGTCAATAAAGTTTCCCCTTCCTGGGACAATGAATTCACGGTGTTCTTATTTCAATTTCCAGGAGTGTAAATAATTTTGAAGAATGTCGTTGCAGAATTTCTGTTTTTACGATAGTTTATTGTCTCACATTATACTATATCACACTGTCTTTTGAATTTTCGCATTAACAAGGCCGAAATTACATTGTTCGTCCAAAACTACAAAATACGTCCGATCACATCAGAGGCATAATTACTACTACTTCACTCTGCGGTAATAACAATATTTCAAAGGAATGAAGTTTTCACTCTGCAGTGGGGTGTGCGCTGTTATGAAACTTCCTGGCAGATTAAAACTGTGTGCTGGACAGCCACTCGAACTCGGGACCTTTGTCTTTCGCGGTTAAGTGCTCTACCTTTCTTCCAGGAGTGCTAGTTCTGCAAGGTTCGCAGGAGTGCTTCTGTGAAGTTTGCAACGCAGGAGACGAGGTAGTGGCGGCAGTAAAGCTGTGGGGACGACTCGTCAGTTGTGCTTGGGTAGCTCAGATGGTGCCGGCACGGTAGCTCAGCGTGTTCGGTCAGAGGCTGGGCTGCCCTCTGTAATAAAAAATCTGGGTTCATCGATTAACAACAAACTTAAATGGGTGTCTTGCGACATCCGCCCCGAGCAGATGCAACAAACGAAAGCGAACAAAATGCAATTTAAAAAAAATGGTAGAGCACTTGCCTGCGAAAGGCGAAGGTCCGGCATTCACTTTTAATCTGCCAGGAAGTTTTAATATTTCAATAGGCTTACAATTTTTCATCAGAAATTAACTTCTATTTGTTTACATTACTATTTTATAAATGAATCCAGAAACAAACGTAATAAAAACTACTAGATTGCGTAATTAATAATACAAATTTTAAGTGTGCCAGATATTTCGTAATTTTAAAAAATTTTTAACTGTACATTCAGAGGTAGTACATATCAATTGTAACAACGAAAATAAAGTAATTCCTTTCCATAAATTTTAGACTGAAATATAACATATTGTGTTTAAAACCCTATGAGTTTTTTCCGAAAAACAGCTTAGATAATGCTGACCTGTCCAAAATTCGAAAATATTTCTAGCATTGACTACTACCGTTGAGGAAAAGTAATGCTAGAGGAGGATGTCCCTTTACAGTACGCAGACCCGTTATTTACGCGAATTCCATTACCTGTGCGTAGACATCCAATGCCACATACCTCCACAAACCTACTGACGAACTGCCAGATCTCTAACATGCAGAATCAGTAATATACACTCCTGGAAATGGAAAAAAGAACACATTGACACCGGTGTGTCAGACCCACCATACTTGCTCCGGACACTGCGAGAGGGCTGTACAAGCAATGATCACACGCACGGCATAGCGGACACACCAGGAACCGCGGTGTTGGCCGTCGAATGGCGCTAGCTGCGCAGCATTTGTGCACCGCCGCCGTCAGTGTCAGCCAGTTTGCCGTGGCATACGGAGCTCCATCGCAGTCTTCAACACTGGTAGCATGCCGCGACAGCGTGGACGTGAACCGTATGTGCAGTTGACGGACTTTGAGCGAGGGCGTATAGTGGGCATGCGGGAGGCCGGGTGGACGTACCGCCGAATTGCTCAACACGTGGGGCGTGAGGTCTCCACAGTACATCGATGTTGTCGCCAGTGGTCGGCGGAAGGTGCACGTGCCCGTCGACCTGGGACCGGACCGCAGCGACGCACGGATGCACGCCAAGACCGTAGGATCCTACGCAGTGCCGTGGGGGACCGCACCGCCACTTCCCAGCAAATTAGGGACACTGTTGCTCCTGGGGTATCGGCGAGGACCATTCGCAACCGTCTCCATGAAGCTGGGCTACGGTCCCGCACACCGTTAGGCCGTCTTCCGCTCACGCCCCAACATCGTACAGCCCGCCTCCAGTGGTGTCGCGACAGGCGTGAATGGAGGGACGAATGGAGACGTGTCGTCTTCAGCGATGAGAGTCGCTTCTGCCTTGGTGCCAATGATGGTCGTATGAGTGTTTGGCGCCGTGCAGGTGAGCGCCACAATCAGGACTGCATACGACCCAGGCACACAGGACCTACATCCGGCATCATGGTGTGGGGAGCGATCTCCTACACTGGCCGTACACCTCTGGTGATCGTCGAGGGGACACTGAATAGTGCACGGTACATCCAAACCGTCATCGAACCCATCGTTCTATCATTCCTAGACCGGCAAGGGAACTTGCTGTTCCAACAGGACAATGCACGTCCGCATGTATCCCGTGTCACCCAACGTGCTCTAGAAGGTGTAAGTCAACTACCCTGGCCAGCAAGATCTCCGGATCTGTCCCCCATTGAGAATGTTTGGGACTGGATGAAGCGTCGTCTCACGCGGTCTGCACGTCCAGCACGAACGCTGGTCCAACTGAGGCGCCAGGTGGAAATGGCGTGGCAAGCCGTTCCACAGGACTACATCCAGCATCTCTACCATCGTCTCCATGGGAGAATAGCAGCCTGCATCGCTGCGAAAGGTGGATATACATTGTACTAGTGCCGACATTGTGCATGCTCTGTTGGCTGTGTCTATGTGCCTGTGGTTCTGTCAGTGTGATCATGTGATGTATCTGACCCCAGGAATGTGTCAATAAAGTTTCCCCTTCCTGGGACAATGAATTCACGGTGTTCTTATTTCAATTTCCAGGAGTGTATTTCGTTCGAAAGTCGGGCAAACACTTTGTTAAGCAGGTGATCATAATATTTTGGCTCATCAGTGTATATTCTGAAGGCTAATGACTTCCCACTGTGACTAAGGAAGATACGACTCAATTTTGCAGATCAATAATGCTACATTACTGAATAAATATTCATACAGACTCACAGGAACAGCCAGAATCAACGCACCCGTATGACATCCAAATGGACACTGAAGTGAGTGTTCCAAAGGAAAGTGGTCAGAGATATTTCCTGGAGACGTAATGTAATTTGTTACAAAGGGTTTCAAGCAAAGGAGAGCAGCGATTTCAGCTACTCAGGCTACCTAACGTGAAATCCTAGCCCAACATGTGGTGACCAGAGGGAGTTGACACACATAACCAAGACTACCAATTGTTATTAATAAATAACACTATACTACAAAAAGGCAAAAAATTAAGTCATTCACAAACAATGCCCTCGGGGACGTAATTCCATGAAGTTTGAACAAAAACGTATTATAATCTTCCTGACTTTGTTTTACAAAAGAAATTGTAGGTCTCGGATGTTGCTAGTTCGTTGGCGGTAACTGACACTTAAGTACTGACCTACCTGACTGATAATTGTTTACTGTTTCTGCGAAAAATGGTTCAAATGGCTCTGAGCACTATGGGACTTAACATCTGAGGCCATCGGCCCCCTATAACTTAGAACTACTTAAACCTAACTAACCTAAGGACATCACACACATCCATGCCCGAGGCAGGATTCGAACCTGCGACCGCAGCGGCTGCGCGGTTCCGGACTGAGCGCCTTATCCGCGAGACCACCGCGGCCGGCGAACACATAATCATTGGAGGCAAGTAGTCCCTCAGTTAGAGCGCCACCTGCAGAGTTGCAAGCGCCAGAAGTGGTCAAGCTGGCGCCCCACGTCAGCTGCTGGTCCAGCTCAGGAATCAGATGCGATGGCCCTTGAGAAGAAAATGTGGCAGCTTCATCGATGGCGAGACACACCCGACCCTTCAGCGATGTAACTGGTTAATGTGATTGCGGCCTTAGCCTTCTTTTTTAGCTGGGCCTCTATCAATGGATCGACCCAGAAGGTACACGATCTGCAGAGGGCCCCACCTACGTTATCCCCTGCTAAACACAATCATCCAAATGTCCTCGTGGAGCCTAAAAGTAATGGGCGGTCTACTGCAGGAGTCGGTGTTTTTGAATGGTTTTACAATCGACAGCTTGGTCCGCTGAAGGCGACCATGAAGCCGTGCTGGCCTCCTCTTGAGGTTTGGTCCGATATAAAGCAAGGAACAGCGTAAGAGCGTCTTCCAAATTGTACTCCTGGTTTAGCTTGTCCATTTCCGTTTTAAAACTGGGCACCAGCCGTTCTGCCATAACGTTAGAAGCAGGATGAAGGAGAGCCATCCACCGATGTAGAATTCCATTTGTTCCACAAATATGTTGACAGACCAAGGAGGAGAAAGTCCCAGCGGCCTTGATTGAATAGGACCAGTATGTGCCGTTTCTGGACTTTGGGAATTAAAACCCTCGTTCCACTGTTTTTCGCCCAGGAGAAGGAGTGCCCTTTAAAAAAAAAGGAGAATTCATATCGACAGTGTCAGTATGCTGCAATGTTATGACTGCTGATTAATTTTCCGTTAGCTAGCCACCTGTGCATGATGTAAAGTACCACATCACGTAGAATGGGGACACGCAGAATGAACTTAGCGATGGATTTAGCCTGCATGGGAAACTGTCCAAGGTGTATTTCAAGTCTGTGTGAAAGCACACCGTCGCCGCCACGTCGGAAGACTTGTCCTGACCTGCTGGAAGGCTGGAGAGTACATCTGAATCCACACGCTGCATCGTGTAGCAGTACTACCGACTGTCACATGTATACGTTGACAAAAACATGGCCTTGTTCAAACTGAATGGTCTTTATAACATTACTATTAAGATTCACTGCGGAATCATTAACTGAACATAGGTTCAGTATTATTGTTCAAACATTTTCCTAGCTGGAATGAAATTGCAAATGTAGTTCACTGCAAAATTATGAACTGGTCACAGGTTAAGTATCTCTCAACTAAATATTATTCTGTTTAGAATTAAAGTTAAATGAAATTCACTAACAAGTTACTCCTCAATTACTCTTTTCATAAATAGTGGTAAAGGATAACCTGCGGATTTTATTACATTATTAATATGTACTTTCAATACCCAAAAGAAACAAGCGCTTAGCAAGCAGAAGTGTATAACATTCCATAAATGCAGTTCACGACTTTTACTACAGTGAGACACAATGTTGACAAATTTACAAGAAGCTAACTCACCTTTTAAAATTTACTACAGGCAGAACTATGATCATTAATTAAGCAACCCTTTATAAGCCTCAATTTTAAGGGATTTTAATCTTTAAAAGAAACTGCAAATTGTCTTTATTACTACAATCTTCTACTTTCAAGTAAATGATTGAATAGGAGACTTTGAAACTCCTCTAAACTTTAAATTAAACTGTTTCCATCCCTGGGAGGCTTTCACAAGACTACATTTACTACCTCCCACAATTTCACTAAATCAACAGTAAATCTGAACACTCCCTTCTTACCAAAGATCAAACAACGTTATTTAATGTTCTGAGGCTTTCATTTTTTCCACAAACTAGGAGACTCGGTAATCATAGTTTAAATGGAGAGGAACCTGAAAGGTGTTGTGATAGGGAAAAAATCAAGGTAGGTACATAAATTCAGTTATAAGTTACCTTATATTTGAGCACACTAACACACCCGATAAGCTGATCCTTCACTGTACATTACACAATATACAAATTTTACATAGCAGTGCACAGTTTTGTAGCTCGTCCCCGACTGACTCTTGGTACCACCTGTTCTACTTAGGCCAACCACAATTTGCGCCCTACACAGTTCCGTTCCCGAGGGGAACCAGAACAACTTTTACATACAGAATAACTAAGAACGCTAAGTGCGGATCAGCAGTTTACATAACAGCAAACAAACATTTTAAATAAAACAGAACATTTGCACATATTAGTATTTCTACAAAAAATAATTCACACAGAAATTACAATCATATACAGTAAGTTTTGTTCCCTCCAAATGGGACAAAGAATTTAAATGACAGATATACTACATTGCATGGAATCAAACCACGACATCAAAGTTTTAACAAAGAAAGGAGTATACAATTTTGTGTTATTGATTCCATCAAACACTATTTACAGAAGCTCAACGATGTAACATTAAATAAAACAAAATAAAATAAATCCGTACAGCATAAGAGGTACGGTGTTACACAACCATGCGAAGTTTAGCCGAAGACAGGTTTCGCTTACAGTAAGGGCAAGTCGGGATGCTCGTCGGTAGCGCTGAACGATTTGCTGAGCTGTGCTAGAAGCAGGAAGAGTAGTCGGCGCGGCTTTTGTGAAAGCCGAGGACAACAACCGTCAGTTCGTAAAACAAGCGTCGCCAATCTGAGGAAGACTTTTTAACTGTCTTCCGGGATATTGTTTGCAGCCGTTCAGCCAGCACGGGGAAACGCAGTGTCTTGCAACTACGGCACGGAGATACGCACTTGTTGCGAGGTTACCTGCCGTTTTGCTCCAGATACACGTCGCCCAGCGGCTTCGAGAACTGCTCGCTCAGCCGCACTGAAATGTCAAGGCTTGTAGAAAGAACGAAGTTATTGAGGAGGACCTGCAACTGGCAATTACGCTCGTGTGCGTTGTATAATAAGAAAACACAATAATCCTGAGCTCAAACATAATGATGTATTTCGAACAGGATGACCTTCTACGTGTCCTCCAGTGTGGATTCCACAAGCATCGATAATAATCTGTCAAAGGCATTTGACTGTACAAATTTAAATCTCCTTTTAAGCAAAGTAGAATATTACAGTGTAAAAGGAAATGTTATTCAATGTTTCAAATCGTATCTACCTAACAGAAAACGAAAGGCGTCAATAGAAAGAGTCCTGTATTAAAATATCAGGCGTCATCGAACTGTAAACTTATTACATGTGGTGTCTCACAGGGTTTCATCTTAGCGGTCCTTATTTTTTCTTGTGTATATCAGTAAGGTCCGCCCCGACAGCTGAGTGATAGCCGTCACTGTAGCTCAGCGTGTTCTGTCAGAGGGTTTAGCTACCCTCTGTAACAAAAAAACTGAGTGAACGGATCAACGAACAACCTAAATGGGTGTCATCGGACGTCCGCCACGAACAAATTCAACGAACAGTATAGAACAAAATGAGATTTTAAAAAAGTGTTCAGCGCGGTGGTCTGTCACGCTAAGGGGGCCCAGGTTCGATTCCCGTCTGGGTCGGAGATTTACTCCGCTCAGGGACTGGGTGTTGTGTTGTCCTCATTATCAGTTCATCATCGCAAGTGGGAACTACCACTGGAATCATTTTCCTAGACGCTCATGCGATGGACCTCTCTGACGCGGCTTCCCCCATGACAAGACCTGCCATAAGGCAGAACACGAAGTTTTTATATCAGTAATATTACCAGATGCCACTTTTGTTTTCTTTGCAACTGATACAAACATTGAAATAAATATCAAATCAAGTAAAGTTTCACAAATATCACTTAACGAAATTTTCATTGACATTAATAAATGGCTCGTAGTCAATTCATTGTCACTAAACTTTGAAAAAACACACTATATGCAGTTCAGAACTTTCAATAGATTTCTCCCGAGTATAAGCCTAAAATATGATGATAAGCTGATAGAAAATAATGAGAGTGTTAAATTCTTGAGATAATACCTTATTAATAAATTCAACTGGAAGAAACACCTAAACAAATCTTTATGTGCAGTACGAATATTAACAGACATAGGTGATATAAAAATAAAACATCTAGCATATATCACCTACTTTCATTCCATATGCCGCACGTGATAATTTTTTGGGATAACACATCGAACCAAGAAGAAATTTTCTGAGTCTAAAAAGGTCTAATACTCATTACTTGTGGTATGATTTCAAAAACCCTGCAGGTTCTTGTGCAAGGAATTTGGGATACTAACTACTGCTCTCCAACATATTTATTGCTTTATTAAATTTGTCATAAACAATATACACATTTTTTCAAACTAACAGATCAGCTCATAAATCAGTATTAAAATAAGAATAATCTTCATGCAGATTTAAAGTCACTTACTTTGATTCATAAAGGTGTCACTTACTCAGGAACACATAGTTTCAATAACTTGACAGCAGTCATAAAATGTTTAACTGGCAATAAAGTTCAGTTTAAGAGGAGCCTAAACGATTTATTGATGGCCAAGTTCTTCGACGCCATTGACGAATATTTTAGTAGAACCAACTGATTTTGTACATACTATTAACAATTACAAATATGTTAGTATTGCGTAAAATTTGACTTCTGTACATCTGCAATGCAGTAATGTGATTAAATTAAATGAGTGTTGCAAACTGATTTTTCTCTTTGACGTTGGATGGATGTAATAGCCTAAAAATAACCAAATATACCTCAGTGTACTATACGTTTACATGTTTTGTGACCAGTTTGTTATTATCTTTTAACTACAAATGTCTATAAGATTTCTTGATTTATTCCACATCCATGAGAACCATTTCACCTGGGATCTACGTACGGGACATTACTGTATCTCTTTTTCTTTGTAAATATGTATTGTGCATTTGTTTTCTGACGTGTTCTACGTGCGTGAGGCTCTCCCCACTATGGATCTATGGAACGAAAAGTACGTCCAATCTAATGCAAGTTGCATTTTTCTCACGTGACCTCCTGAAACCCATGGGTCATGTCAGCCGGTACATGCAGTATTTCTTCACTTAGGAAAAGCATTTGAATCGGTACCACAGAAACGATTATTAACATAAGTTTAATTATATTGAGAGTGGACTGTGTATTTATTTGTAAGGGGGGGGGGGGGGTGCAGCTTTTTTTTTTGTGGAGATTAATCGACAGAAGTAACTTAAAGTTTGGCCCGTAAAATGTGTTGGGACTCTTGTTGTTCATACTGGATATCGATGACCTTGCAGACGATATTAGTGGTTAACTCAGACTTCTCGAAGGTGATGCAGATATATGAAATGAAATAGCATCTGAATAAAGTTGCACAAATATCCAGTCAGATCGAGGTAGGATTTCAAAGTGAGGTAAAGATTGGCAACTTGTTTTAAAAGTTCGGAAATTAAAGTTGTGCGCTTCACAAAATGCAGAAAAGTAATATCATAGAACTACAACATCAGTGAGTCACCATCGGGATCAGTCGAGTCATACGATTACCCGGGTGTAACAGTCTTTAGGGATATGAGAGGGACTGGTCGCATTAGGCTCAATTGTAGGTAAGGCGGTTGGAGTACTTCCGTAGATGGGCTGCATACTGGGGAAATGAAGACAGTCTAGAAATGAGATGCTTACAAAGAACTTTTGTGTTCTCTCGTAGAGCATTGGTCAAATGTGTGGGACCCACACCAAATAGAGCTAACATGAGACGATGAACGCACAGAAACTTGATTTCCTGTCAGGAAGGTCGCAGTTAGTAGTAATAGACGGAAAATCATCGAGTAAAACTGAAGTGATATCAGGTGTTCCCCAGGAAAGCTTCCTGGGACCTCTCCTGTTCCTGATCTATGTAAATGACCTGTATGACAATCTGAGCAGTTCTCTTATGTTGTTCGCAGATGATGCTGTAATTTACCGTCTAGTAAGGTCATCCGAAGACCAGTATCAGTTGCAAAGCGATTTAGAAAAGATTGCTGTATGGTGTGGCAGGTGGCAGTTGACGCTAAATAACGAAAAGTGTGAGATGATCCACATGAGTTCCAAATGAAATCCGTTGGAATTCGATTACTCGATAAATAGTACAATTCTCAAGGCTGTCAATTCAGCTAAGTATCTGAGTGTTAAAATTACAAACAACTTCAGTTGGAAAGACCACATAGATAATATTGAGGGGAAGACGAGCCAAAGGTTGCGTTTCATTGGCAGGACACTTAGAAGATGTAACAAGTCCACTAAAGAGACAGCTTACACTACACTCGTTCGTCCTCTGTTAGAATATTGCTGCGCGGGGTGGGATCCTTACCAGGTGGGATTGACGGAGGACATCGAAAGGGTGCAAAAAAGGGCAGCTCGTTTTGTATTATCACGTAATAGGGGAGAGAGTGTGGCAGATTTGATACACGAGTTGGGATGGAAGTCATTAAAGCAAAGACGGTTTTCGTCGCGGCGAGATCTATTTACGAAATTTCAGTCACCAACTTTCTCCTCCGAATGCGAAAATATTTTTTGAGCCCAACCTACATAAGTAGGAATGACCATCAAAATAAAATAAGAGAAATCAGAGCTCGAACAGAAAGGTTTAGGTGTTCGTTTTTCCCGCTCGCTGTTCGGGAGTGGAATAGTAGAGAGATAGTATGATTGTGGTTCGATGAACCCTCTGCCAAGCACTTAAATGTGAATTGCAGTGTAATCTTGTAGATGTAGACGTAGATGTAGATGAAAGAAGGGCAGCACGGATGGTCACTGTTTTGTTTGGCCCACGGGAGAGAATCACGGAAATGTTAAAAAAACCAAAATTGGCACGTATTTGAAGAAAGACGGCACTGATCGGCAGGAATGTTTTTGTGGCATACCTTGGCTGATATTGTCGTTCTGAAAGGCACATTGGATCGACGCATATATGCATATCCTTGGGGGCCCATGTCCACCTCTACATGCAATTTGTTTTTCCACAGCACGATGACATCTACCAGCAGGACAATGACACGTGTTAACACAGCTCGCTGTATACGTGTGTGGTTTGGAAAGCACCAGGATACATATGCCATACTCTCCTAGCCACCAAACTGCCCACATGTAAACACAATTAAGAATATCTACGACCACCTCGTTCGGGCTGTTCGTGCCATGGATTCTCAAGCGAGAAACCTAGCTGTGATGGTCACGGCACTGTAGCTGTCATGGCTCCACATCCCTGTCGAACCTTCCAGAATCTTCCTGTATGTCTCACACTAAAGAAGGTGATTATTCAGGCTTTTGACAGGTAGGGTGCTCAGAAACAGTCTGAAAGGCTTGTAAGGGTGATACAGGGTGTATTGTGCTGAAAAATAATTATTAATAAACGTAGCTTTTACTCACCTAGCTTAATTTTATCACTTCAGAAAAAGGCAAACTGTAACTGGTAATGACCATTTTAACAAGTAATAATGCACAGACCCATATACGTCTGTGCGTTACCACAAGTGCTTGAATCTGCACGCGCAACGGCGTGATTGGCTAACTTCAGTGCTAAATAACTCGGAAACGGCGTAACTATTTTTTTGTTAATAATTGTTTCTTAGCATAACCTCCCTAAAACAGTACTAAAAGCTTTTCAAACTGTCACCCTGTATATGCAAAGATATGACGACGGGTGGCAAAGTTGTAACGAGTAAACAGTTCCAGTAATCAAAATGTGACGAAGGTTGTGAAATCTTCAGTTAACAGAGTTAATTCCTCACTACACTATTGTTCAAAGTGTGTGTGAAACCTTATGGGACTTAACTGCTAAGGTCATCAGTCCCGAAGCTTACACACAACTTAACCTAAATTATCCTAAGGACAAATACACACATCCATGCCCGAAGGAGGATTCGAACCTCCTCCGGGACCAGCCTCAAAGTCCATGACTGCAGCGCCTCAAACCTCTCTGCTAATCTTTCGCGGCACTACACTGTTGAAACTGAACTGAGAGTGCATGTGCAAACAGACGCTCCACTCTCTCTCTCTCTCTCTCTCTCTCTCTCTCTCTCTCTCACACACACACACACACACACACACACACACACACAAACACAATTATTTTGATTTATTGAAACGGATTACCGGTGTCAGCTTTTCAGCCATCACCAGATCTTAAAATTGCAGTGACACACAGGACTGATTGACAGTACTTAAAGTTCTTCAGTTTAGCCAGATACCAAGGTGACTGGTCTGCTTCACAGGCTCAAGTGACCTTATTTCATAATTTATTTTGTGTTACGTAGGAGAAGTAATTTCATGAATTATTAAGCAGCTTGTGTCACTAGCTACGTTTTGATAGACACAAATGTGAAATATTTTACCCATACTATCATCCGAAGATAAGTGGAACATTTGGATATTGTGGGCGATACAGTAAACAGAAGATCTGAGTATTACTATGACAATAATCCTACGTTTGTAAATTATTATCCGTCTTTTTCTTTAAAAGATGGCCGAACGTGAATCCACTGAAGAGTGTGCAGAACAACACAAGGACGTTCGAGATAACTGTCGACCGTATCCTTGATTGAGGAACTATGAGGGTCGTGGTTTTAGGGAGACCACGGAAGTTGCAGATCAGAATGGCGGGACGGAAGCCGAAAGCTTTACTTTATTGCCTACCGCGCCTTAGCCTTGCCAGCTCGTGTCTTCTCTGGAAATCGGAGCAACCGCAAACGACCTCAGAATTCTGTAAGAAGACTAGAAGCATAACCTCGATCAATGCTCGGAAAGAGAACAATAGATATTCATTACACTAATGTTTTTACTATTAATTTCCTGGTATACAGAAACTTACTTCTTACTAATGCTTGAGACGAGAGGAATTCTTGATTTCCCCATAGATATGAAGCTCAGATTATCACTGAAAATAAGCATTTGTGCCGTCCAGTCATTATCAAATGCTTAAGCTGGTTTTTTTTTTTCGTACAGTGTGAGGCCAGACGTCTTTCTTTTTCCCTCAAACCCTACAAAGCTATGCAGTCTTAAGCCGTTCAATATTTAATAACACTTTCTGGTAAGTTGGTACCAATAGGTTTTATATATTTATGGGCAACTACTAACAGAGTCTCCATTAAAGAGTCACATGAACTAAAGTATTTCATAGAAGAGTGCAGAAGCGTTACGCTTTCAAAAAGTGATGAATTGACGAGTAATATAATACTGCCCTCAACACCATGGTTAGTTTGAATACCACACTGATTAACTGTGCATGGTTGCCTTCCTTCAATCTTTGGACCGATTTATCCAAATAATTGCAGGAGGACCTACAGCTTAAAGTGGACTTGGAATCACGTTGCATTTTCTTGTTTTTATTATGTGTTTTTGTTTTTCTCAAAGTGTACTACTTTTTGACAGAAAGTCTAGATGAAAAAGCAAAAAAAAAAAAAGGTTACTCATTTGTCGCTGCTGTCTCTCTCTATCTCTCTAGCTTTCATGGACTCGGTTATGTTCTTCTGGCTATGTCACTCCCTCATCGTGGCATATACCAATCATTCGACCGAGACGAAGGAGACAATAAATGACAAAATGTTGCTAGGACACCTACCATTCCATCACCGAGCCACGACGATTTTTGAAAAAGTTGCTGCAAAAAGTTTTGAAGACTTGTATCATAGATACCAAATTTCACACCCACTCGAAGCGTAAATGGTTGCGAAAGCATACTTGACCTATTAGCAACAAATAATCTGGGAGAAATAGGGAGTATTGTGACGAATACAGGGATTAGCAACCACAAGGCAGTTGCAGCTAGGCTGAATACCGCAACACCTACAACCATAAAAAAGAAACACGAAGTATATCTATTTAAAAAAGCTGATAAAAATGCTCTTAACGCCTTTTTAAGAGACAGCCTTCACTCCTTCCGATCTGATCTTGTCAGTGTAGATAAGTTGTGGAATGTTTTCAGAGAGATAGTATCGACAGCAATTGAGAGATATATACCACATAAATTAATAAGTGATGGTACTGATCCCCTATGGTACACAAAACGGGTCAGATCGTTGTTGCAGAAGCAACGAAAAAAGCATGCCAAATTTAAAAGAATGCAAAATCCCCAATATTGGCAAAGTTTTACAGAAGATCGAAATATGGCGCGTACTTCAATGCGAGATGTTTTTAATAATTTCCACAACGAAATTCTGTCTCGAAGTCTGGCAGAAAACCCAAAGAGATTCTGGTCATACATAAAGCACACCAGTGGCAAGACGCAATCAATACCTTCACGGCGCGATAACAACGGTGAAGTTACTGGTGACAGTGCCACTAAAGCAGAGTTATTAAACATGGTTTTCCGAAACTCCTTCACCAAAGAATACGAAGTAAATATTCCTGAATTCCAGTCAAGAACAACTGCCAAGATGAGAAACATAGAAGTAGATATCCTCGGAGTAACGAAGCAGCTTAAATCACTTAATAAAGGCAAGGTCTCCGGTCCAGATTGTATACCAGTCAGGTTCCTCTCAGAGTATGCTGATAAATAGCTCCATATTTAGCAATTATATACAACCACTCGCTCACAGAAAGATTCGTACCTAAAGACTGGAAAATTGCTCAAGTCACACCAATACCCAAAAAGGGAAGTAGGAGTAATCCGCTGAATTACAAGCCTATATCACTAACGTCGATTTGGAGTAGGGTATGGGTATGGCTCTGAGCACTATGGGACTTGACATCTATGGTCATCAGTCCCCTAGAACTTAGAACTACTTAAACCTAACTAACCTAAGAACAACATACAACACCCAGCCATCATGAGGCAGAGAAAATCCCTGACCCCGCCGGGAATCGAACCCGGGAACCCGTGCGTGGGAAGCGAGAACGCTACCGCACGACCAAGAGATGCGGGCTTTGCAGTAGGGATTTATTGACACAAAGTCAGCACGGTTTCAGAAAATATCATTCTTGTGAAACACAACTACCTCTTTACACTCATGAAGTAATAGGTTCTATCGACAGGGGATATCAAACTGTTTCCATATTTTTAGATTTCCAGATGGCTTTCGACACCGTTCCTCACAAGCGTCTCCTAACCAAACTGCGTGCCTACAGAGTATCGTCTCAGTTGTGCGACTGGATTCGTGATTTACTGTCAAAAAGGTCACAGTTCGTAGTAATAGACGGAAAGTCATCGAGTAAAACAGAAGTAATATCTGGCATCCCCCAAGGAAGTGTTATAGGCCCTCTATTATTCCTGATCCTTAGACAATTTGAGTAGCCGTCTTAGATTGTTTGCAGATGATGCTGTCATTTACCGTCTTGTAAAGTCATCAGATGATCAAAACGACTTGCAAAATTATTTAGATAAGATATCTGTATGGTGCGAAAAGTGGCAATTGACCATGAATAAGGAAAAGTGTGAAGTTATTCATATGAGTACTATAAGAAATCAGCTAAATTTCGATTACGCGATAAGTCACACAAATTCAACTAAATATTTAGGGATTACAGTTACAAATAACCTAAATTGGAACGATCACATAGATAATATTGTGGGTAGAGCAAACCAAAGACTGCGATTCATTGGCAGAACATTTAGAAGGTGCAACAGGTCTACTAAAGAGACTGCTTACACCACGCTTGTCCACCCTATTTTGGAGTATTGCCGTGAGGTGTGGGATCCACATCAGTTGGGGCTGACGGATGACATCGAAAAAGTACAAAGAAGGGCAGCTCGTTTTGTATTATCGGGAAATAGAGGAGATAGTGTCACAGACATGATAAGTGAATTAGAGTGGCAATCATTAAAACAAAGGCGTTTTTCCTCTCGTGTGTGTGTGTGTGTGTGTGTGTGTGTGTGTGTGTGTGTGTGTGTGTGTGTTTGAGGTTTACGGGCGCTAAACAGCGTGGTCATCAGCGCCCAGTTTTTCCTCTCCTGCCATTGTGAAAACATTCTTTGGGACCCACCTACATAGGGAGAAATGATCATCACGATAAAATAAGAGAAATCAGGGCTCGCACAGAAAAATTTAAGTGCTCGTTTTTCCCGCGCGCCGTTCGAGAGTGGAACGGTAGAGAGACAGCTTGAAAGTGTTTCATTGAACCCTCTGCCAGGCACTTTATTGTGAATAGCCGAGTAATCACGTAAATGTAGATGTAAATTCTTGATGTGGGCAAACTAGTATAGCTATACTGCCCATATTCTATCTGACCAAAAGTATCGCGGCACTTATTAGTGGACATCAACATCGCGTCTGTTCACTCTTCGCGTTTAAGGGGGCATGAACTCTGATGGAAACACCTTCCGTCGGGTGAGTGTCTGTGGAGGAATGGCAGCCCATTCTTCCTCAAGAGCCGAAGCCAGAGAAGGTAGTGATGTTGGACGCGGGCGGTTGGAGCCAAGTCGACGTTCTGACTCATCCCAAATATGTTCCACTGTGTTCAGGCCGGGAATCTGGGCAGGACAGTCCATTTCAGGATTATTGTTATCCACAAACCGTTGCCTTCCAGTAGCAGCTTTATGACAGGGCGCATTGTCATGCTGATACAAACACTCATCTTCTCCGAACAGTTCTTCTACTGTATGCAGTACGCAATTTTTGTGAAATGAGTCCACATCCTTCCAAATTTAGCGTTTTCTTATGTGCAATGAGGACCCCAAACTATAATCACGGAAACACACCCGTGCCGCAACACCACCTCCTCCGCACTTCACTGGTAGCACTAGATATAATGGCTGGTAACGGTCTCAGGGCATTCGCCAAATCCAGACCCTTCCATCGGATTGCCGCACAGTACAGCGTGATTCA
Organism: Schistocerca gregaria; assembly: GCF_023897955.1. NCBI lineage: Eukaryota > Metazoa > Arthropoda > Insecta > Orthoptera > Acrididae > Schistocerca > Schistocerca gregaria. The sequence continues at coordinate 647,537,454 of NC_064931.1, read as the reverse complement.
TCCCTCCAAATCACTCGTTCCCAGTCAGTCACTGTCCAGCGGCATCGCTTTTTATACCACCTAAAGCGTCGCTTAGGATTCATTATAGAACTGTGTGGCTTATGAGGAGCTGCTAGACCACTGCACTCGGTTCTTTTTAACTCCCTAAGTACAGTCATTGCGTTAGCCCTCAAGTGATCCTTCCGCTGATTTCACCCGATTTTTTACAACCGCCTTCTGCAATTCTCCAAGATTTCTGACAATCAATGCATTAGGTCTGCCTGGTCTCGGTTTATCTTTGGTTGTTTCTTCGAGTTTCTACTTCACACTCGCATCATGGACAGTCGTCTTGGGATGCTTTAGAAGGGTGAAATACCCCTAGTGGATCTGTTACTCAGGTAACATCTAATGACTAGTTACTGAGCTCTCATGACCGACCCATTCTGTTTTTACTGCGTCTCTACTGACACAATACCCCCAGCGTCTTTTTATACTGGTGGGACAGCCTCTTGTGTCATCTAGTGGTCAATTTCGCATTATGTAGTGGTGTCTGGATACTTTTGATCACAGGGTGTATATTGTTTCGAGGAAAAGTTGACCAACTTTGCAGGTGGCAACGCATTTATGACTGTTGTGACAATTCTGCTCATAACTACCTTGAATGTGATATTGTTTCTTCAACGCCTTGGGCAACTGTAAACTTTAGATTCGTTAACCTTCAAGCATAGATTGCAAAAATGGTTCAAATGGCTCTGAGCAATATGGGACTTAACATCTATGGTCATCAGTCCCCTAGAACTTAGAACTACTTAAACATAACTAACCTAAGGACATCACACACATCCACGCCCCATAGATTGCAAATAAATACATTGTTCACAGGCAAACGGCGTTGATGGGTCGCAGAATAGACATATCTGCGTTTTTTAAAAAAATCATTTCTATTCTCTTTTAGCCGTTAGAGCTAAGGTACTTCACCTTGTAAGTCCGATCCTGTAAGGCGAGCCAAGATCCTAGGCTTTTAGAGGATAAGACGTCTTGTGGAACACGTAGATGTAGAAAATATTAATCTTAATATATAGGCTACAAGGAATATGGATTGAGACTCGATCTGTATTCAAAGACCATACACTGGAAGTTGCGATACGGACCTAAATCATATCTCCTTCTACTTTTATAGTTTACTTCCCGTGACAATCTTTTACTTATTTTCCGTTATTGTTATCAAATTGAGACTCTTGCCTAATGTTTTTATGCAAAAATAATATTAACACATATTTTACACCGAAAGTTCCTTCGATTTTGTGTATATGTTGTATTATACATTGAATAGCAATAGAGTGCATAACACATAAACACGTCTGTTACTGGGTGGTTATAATTAAAGTGCGCCTACTCACAGTAGAGTGTAATTATTGTACAGCAGCGAAACTTGGTAGATATGCTTATGTCTTAATGCTGAACCGATTTACGTTGGACAAAGGTAGTTCCAATTTTGGCTAACAGGTGCAAATCTGGCGCTTTGAATGCAAGAGAGAGGTATAGAAATATTTCCATATAGAATGCATTAGGTCCGCCGCTCGTGGTGTCACGGTAGCGTTCTCGCTTCCCGAGCAGGGGGTCCTGGGTTCGATTCCCGGCGGTGTCAGGGATTTTTAAATGCCTCGAGATGACTGCGTGTTGTTGTGTCCTCTTCATCATCATCATCATTCATCCCCATTACGGTCGGAGGAAAGCAACGGCCAACCACCTCCATTAAGACCTTCTTTTATAATAATTATGTATGTTATCCAGTACTTACGTGTAAGAATCCTTGTAAATCTAGCACTGTTTAAAATGAATTATGAACTTGTCACTGAAACATAAATCTGTATCTGTGTTTGTATACTTATCAGTCATGATGTGCTGTCTTTATTACCTCCTCGGTAAACGATTTGCCCCAGTCTTGTGATGTTACAATAGTTACACGCAATGTTTATGTAGTTGGGCGTAAGGACCGTCGGGCCAGAACTCCATAACATAAAATAAATTTTAAAAAGTAGTCACTATCTCTAAACAGTTACTACGACCAGTCTCTGTTGAGCACGCCCTTTACATGTGCCACAAACCCCTCTTCTCCCCAATCCTATTCAGTACCTCTCATTAGTTATGTGATCTACCCATGTAATCCTCAGCATTCTTCTGTAGCACCACATTTCGAAAGCTTCTATTCTATTCTTGTCCAAACTAGTTATCGTACATGTTTCACTCCCATACATGGCTACACTCCATACGTATACTTTCAGAAATGACTTCCTGGCACTTAAATCTATACTCGATGTTAACAAATTTCTCTTCTTCAGAAACGCTTTCCTTGCCATTGCCAATCTACATTTTATATCCTCTCTACTTTGACCATCATCAGTTATTTTGCTCCCCAAATAGCAAAAGTCCTTTACTACTTTAAGTGTCTCATTTCCTAAACTAATTCCCTCAGCATCACCCGACTTAATTCGGCTACATTCCATTATCCTCGTTTTGCTTTTGTTGATGTTCATCTTATATCCTCCTTTTAAGACACTGTACATTTCGTTCAACTGCTCTTCCAGGTCCTTTTCTGTCTCTGACAGAATTACAATGTCATCGGCGAACAGAGAGATGTAACAGGTTGCATAATTAGCTATCGGTTTCTACAAGTAAGATGTGTAGGAAGTCATAATTTTAACGCCTGTGTAACATAGGAACTCTATACAGGGGTGGTTAGCATAGCTTTAGGCACTCACAAGAACCCTCTTGCTCGTACTCACCTGGGCTACGAGTTCAGCGACATAGCGACCTGTAAACCTCACCTGCCCATATTTTACTGCACGAGTTCGTCCTTCTACTGACACATTTGTCTACATTGAAATAAATGATAGTCCACGGAAGATTTTGGTTCGCCTGTTAATATAGCGTGACACCTGTTGAACTATATAAAATAAAATCTCATAAATTCTGAACGGTTTACGTTACGGCGTTCAAACTGCACGGTTTGCCGCGGGGCATGATGGGAATTAGTATATACACGCGTGGTTTGATATAGCGACGAAGCTCACTTTCATATGGATGGGTTCGTTAGTAACTTAAATTAGCGCATTTGGGAGACTGAGAATCGGAATTTCACGACCGAGAAGTCTCTTCACCCTCAACGGGTGACTGTGTGGTGTGCAGTGTCGTCACGGAATATTTTGTGCCATACTGCTTGATGGGACTGTGACTACCGAACGGTACGTGAAGATTTTGGTAGATGGTTTCATCCCTATTATCCAAAGTGACACTGATTTCGAGAAGGTGTGGTTCATGCAAGACGGAGCTTGTACTCATCGAAGCAGGAGAGTGTTTGATGTCCTGGAGGAACACTTTTGGGACCGCATTCTGGCTCTGACATACCCAGAGGCCACTGGTATGGGCCTCGATTAGCCACTATATTCTCCGAATCTGAACACATGCGACTCCTTTTTGTGAGGCTATATTAAAGACAAGGTGTACAGTAATAACTCCAAAACCATTGCTGAGCTGAAAACAGCCATTCAGGAGGTCATCGACAACATCAATGTTCCGTCACTTCAGCGGGTCATGCAGAATTTCGCTATTCGTCTGCGCCACATTATCACCAATGATGGCAGGCATATCGAACGTTTTATAACCTAAATCCAAATATCTGTAGTGATGTTTACATGTTGAATAAAGTTTATGCTGGCCCTAGTTAGTAACTAGTTTACGTTCTTCTTCATATAGTTCAATAAATGTCACCCTGTGAGTGATAATGTTGTTGAGATCCTGTGTTCTCCAGTGAAGTTGATATTATTAAGTTTCAGATCTCGCTCAAAGTAACTTGTGCTCAGCACCAGAATACAAGAAACTTTCACACGAGCGACTAATTCAGAGTAATCGTCTTCCCAATCACCTCCCTATGAAAAATTAGACATACAGACAAAAGTTAAGTGCTCGCTTGTACAATTTAATGTAACAGCCTAAATTTGACCAAAAAATTATGAATATTTTTCGATTAGACAGTAAAATCCATACATAAAAGTATCGATGTTTTCAAAATATGTTAAATGTCTTTGACAATCTGTTAAAAGTAAATGAAGTAATAGAAAATGATTAAATAAACTTAAAGCACAATAATAAATGGTTTTACAAATTATAAGAATTAGAACTACTGTTATTTACATAGTTTAACTGAAAACGTATAATACTTTCGACAAAGCAAATAGGAAAGTCGGGAATCGACTTTGGGTTTTCAACTCACGATTGTATCGATGACATTGGCGCTAAACTGGTGCGGAAGGGATGGAACGAACCGAAAACTCAGCATCGCAGACAGGGTAGCCTGGTTTGCGTTCATAACTGTATCACGTCTGGTGATGTTACCATTTTTTGAGTGCTAAAACTGTGAATAATCGAGGGAAAGTTGGTGTGGCAGCGACATTTGTATCGTAAATCAGTCTCCAGAAATTGCCGTTTTACGAAAAGCAAGAATATCCAGCGTCAATCTATGACGGACACCTAGAAAAATGGCCACCACAAGGAACGTGGTAGTAATAAATTAACTTCATCTTACTGGAGACTTGAGAAGCCTAGCCTATTATCACTCTGAAATCTTCGACTACAGCACCACAATAACTAATATAAACAAAGAAAGACTTTTTAATAAATTTAAGTGAGCAGAAGTTCGCTGAATACAACGGTCACAGACTTCGTATCTGACTACTGAACAGATTCAGTTATTTGAAAGTATCTGTTGAATCCATTATCGTAAAGTCACAACCTGAATCCTAATTTCCTAGTCAGTTTTTTTAACTATTTTTGAGTGAATTTAAACGGTCAAAAATCGTATAAAACAATTTCAGAATTACGAAGTGTGTTTAGCTTGAAAAGACAGCTTTACTATATTTTTGTGCGTGTGTGTGTGTCACGCCATAACGTCATTCGCGTAGACTCACCGGCACAAATAATCTGACCTCCAAAGCCCAGTACTGAGTTTGTAGCTAATCTTTCCTGATCTGGGACCAGTATTTCTCCATACATGGTGCAATTAAGATGACTTCACCCTACAGTGCAACAGAGAGGCAACCGGTCCTGAAGGACTTGGTTGCTGTGGGCTGCCTCCACCTCGTCTTTGCATTTGCTGATGAGAAGTCTTGAGTTCCTCGTAGCACTTGGCCCCTGGAGGCTTATCTGATGGTACCTGGTGAGCTGTTGAATTACCATCATCCCAGGGGAAAACAGTAGCTGCTGCCCCATGAACTGCATCTATGAGCAGAGCAGCAGACACCGGCATCTCTGATCATGAAGTAACTCTTCACGACTACGGCCAGCTTGTGCAGAGCTGTTGGGTGCCTCTCCATGGCACCAACTACAGTGTCAATGGAAGTGCCCTAGCAGCTTTCTAGCTGTACTGATGGCCAGAGTGTGGGACATGGGCAACGTCCACAGTGTATCTGGACTCCAGTCTCCTGTGGAATAGCTCCGTAGTAGGTGTGCAGTCCCGTCACTGCAGCGGCCCAGACTGAGATACACGCAGGCGTCAGTGCATACCGGCGTGGCTAGCCCCTTCTGCTTATCCAGCTACGATCAACCGTGAATGAAGACAACTTTTTATCCACGATTTATAAATGTGTGTCCTGTTAACAATGTCTTCCACGTGCATTTGGGTGTTTCAAATGGTTCAAATGGCTCTGAGCACTATAGGTCTTAACATCTGAGGTCATCAGTCCCCTAGAACTAAGAACTACTTAAACCTAACTAACCTAAGGACATCACACACATCCATGCCCGTGGCAGGATTCGAACCTGCGACCGTAACAGTAGCGCGGTTCCGGACTGAAGCGCTTAGAACCGCTAGGCCACAACGGCCGGCCCTTTGGGTGTTTGACAGATACTCACGGCCGTACTACACGCCGTCGCGGCAATCAAAGAGACGAGAGCCCAGGCCCTCTATAATATGTTCACAAAATCAAAAGTCTCTTCCTACACGATTTGACATACTTCATTCATCAAGGACTATTAGCCTTTTACCGTAGCTTACTTCGTCACTCAGATCCGACCGACACTGCAACGGAATCCTTGCCGATCTTCATCAAGAGCTTCCTGAACAAGGGACTGACACTCCAATAAGTAATCCATCTTCTGAAACTGAACCTATCTACTTTTTGTGACTTTCTTAGATAACACAATCTGATAAATTGCACAGATACAAAATGTGTCGAATGCTTTTTCAAACTCGAATCAATTATCAAGAAAATTTTATTGTCTTTACTATTTTCCAAATGGTACAATCCCTAAAGCACTATTTTCTATCTTTGCCTCTTCAGGAAAGTGGAGGCGTCCACTTCTCCTAACCCAAGGTGTTTCCCTTGACTTAAACTACATCTTACTTCTCTTTACATCGACGTCTAAATCTGCATGATTACCCTGCAATCACCGCGAGATCACGCTTCAGTGTTTGGCAGAGGATTCACACAACCGCAAGTGTACGAGTACAAAGATGTCATACATCTAGAAGGCTTGAGGAGTCACAAGGGTACGTCCACGTAGAACCTCTTCAGCAACTTACACAACCCTGTCCGCCATCACCTCTGTCCTCCAGGCTGTTCTCCGTGACAGCTCTTCGGAACAATGGTGAACATGGCTCCCGGATTTCTCTATGAATTTTGCTGCTTCGTTGCCTTTTAAATCGAATATGGTGCTAACCACTGATCCGATTTTAATGTAGACTGCAGCATTAAACTTAGAATTTTCAGTTGCATATTATCCTCCACAATAACTACTAATTCCCTTCTAAATAATTTTAAGTAATTAGGAAGATTTACGGTTGGCAATGAGCATATGCAGGGAAATGAATAAACACTGATTTGTCTCATAGTCAAATTATTATTGACATTCAAACTGTATTCTATATCCGAACTTCAATTGTATGAAATTGTATTGTATACGAAATTTTAATTGAAAGTAATATTTTGTCTTATTTATGGGATGTCTGGTACTTCATAGCCCGTATTTCACGGACTATAAACTTCTTATAGTAAATAAGTAAGTTAATCCGTTGTACTTGGTACAGACGCTCTGTCTGATTTTCATAATCTATAATGGTTATCATCCAACAAATACTGAATGGGCCGGCCGCGGTGATCTCGCGGTCCTAGGCGCGCAGTCCGGAACCGTGCGACTGCTACGGTCGCAGGTTCGAATCCTGCCTCGGGCATGGATGTGTGTGATGTCTTTAGGTTAGTTAGGTTTAAGTAGTTCTAAGTTCTAGGGGACTGATGACCACAGCAGTTGAGTCCCATAGTGCTCAGAGCCATTTGAACCAAATACTGAATGCAAACCTTGAAAAGAAAGGAATAATTATGTTCGTGAGAAACAGACAGTGATAGAGAGTGAGGTACTACCAATTAAAATTTTGTAATTTTTTCTCGTTTTTTATCCAGGCTTTCTTTCAAATAAAACTACATTTTGCGAGAGGAAAAACAGAGTTTAAAAAATAAATATGTAGTCTGCCTCAACAACTTAACCCAATACTTAGAAATTCAGACACACACATGTCGACATTTTAGTTTTGAGTCTTCCCATCCTCCCTTTTAGCTCATCAAGCTGGTTGCTAGAAACGTCTTCCTCGACTGTATTAGTGCTATTTAGAATGCATTAAACTGCATTTCTCAACTCCCTGACAGTCATTTTCTGTTCTAATGCAGCTGTTGCGGCTAGATAAAGCAATCACAGGTGTCTATGATGGTGCTGAATCCAAGGCAGTCAAATAAATGGACATTCCTCTCACTTCGACAGAGTATGGCATAATTGTTTGCTGCACAAGTAAATAAAATTAAAATTCCCACTTCATATTTTAAGATTAGTTAGTTAGTGTGGTAAAGACTGTACTTTTAATCTAGTCATTAGTGATATTGCTTCTGATGTATACCCTGTAATTGCCGAAGAATCACAAAATTCTCCTTTGGGACCGACTTCGTTTAATATACATTTCTGTGACATAGCAGACTTGCGCCCAGGTAACATAGCTTTCTTTTTTGATGATACAACGCTATAATACGCCGACAACAATGTAACGAACATTCACGAAGAAATCCAAAGTGCTCTAATACTGCTTCAAAAATGGTTCACAGAATGGCGAGTTAAAGTAAATGTGAGCAGACGTTAAACAACTTTGTATACAATAAAAAGACAGGATTTAGAAACCCCGTAGCTGTTAAGCATTCCTTTAACTGAGCCCGCTAGATACCTTGGAGTTCACTTGAACAAACGCCTTAACTTCAAGGAAGATACACTGGGGCGCCAAAGAAACTGGTATAGGCATGCGTACTCAAATACAGAAATATGTAATTAGGCAGAATACGGCGCTGCGGTCAGCAACGCCTATGTAAGACAAAAAGTGCATGGCGCAGTTGTTTTAGATCGGATACTGCTGCTACAATGGCAGATTATCAAGATTTCAATGAGTTTGAACGTGGTGTTACAGTCGGCGCACGAGCAATGGGACACAGCATCTCCGAGGTAGCGATGAAGTGGGGATTTTCCCGTACGTGCGTTTCACGAGTGTACCGTGAATGTAAGGAATCTGGTAAAACAACAAATCTCTGACATCGCTGCGGCCGGAAAAAGATCCTGCAAGAAAGGGACCAATAACAACTGAAGAGAACCGTCAACGTGACAGAAGTGCAATCCTTCCGCAAATTCTTGCAGATTTAGTGCTGGGCCAGCAACAAGTGTCAGTTTGCGAACCATTCATCAAAACATCATCGAAATGGGCGTTCGGAGCGGAAGGTCCACTCGCCCGGGCTCGTCAACACTGACATTGGGCTGTTGATGACTGGAAACATGTTGCCTGATCCGACGAGTCTCGTTTCAAATTGTGTCGAGCGGATGGACGTGTACGGATATGGAGACAACCTCACGAATCTATAGATCCTGCATGTGAGCAAGAGACTGTTCAAGCTGATGAAGGCTCTCTAATGGTGTGGGGTATGTAAAGTCCGAGTGATATGGGACCCCTGATACGTCTAAACACGACCCCTACAGATGACACGTACGTAAGCATCCTGTCTGATCACCTGCATACATTCATGTCCATTGTGCATTGCGACGGACTTGGAAAATTCCAGCAGGACAATGCGACGCCCCAAACATCCAGATTTCCTATACAGTGGCACCAGGAACACTCATCTGAGTTTAAACACTTTCACTGGTCACCAAACTCCCCATACATAAACATTATTGAGCATATCTGGGATACCTTGCAACGTGCTGTTCAGAAGAGATCTCCACCCCCTTGTACTGTTACGGATTTATGTACAGTCCTGCAGGATTCATGGTGTCAGTTCTGTCCAGCACTACTTCAGACATCATTCGAGCCCATGCCACGTCGAGTTGCCTCACTTCTACATTCCCGTGGAGACCCTACACGATATTAGGCAGGTGTACCAGTTTCTTTGGCTCTTTAGTGTATAACAGACGTGGCGAGTAAAGAGTTGTATTACTATCCAATATACGAACTCACTGCGTCTAAGCATTTTAACGATCTTCAAGTTATACAAAATAAGACACTGCGAATGATACTAATAATAATAATAAATATTAATCAGTTATCCCAGTACGACATTCATGATCAGCAAAACGATAAATTTCCAAAGTTGTTGCTTTTACCACGTCAGTAAAACAAAATGAGGCGGACATATAAACCATAAACTTTGTAATTAGAGACTCATGTATGTTATAGATGAAACATCGTTGTAAATAATACTGTGTTCTTTTATAATAATTATGTATGTTATCCAGTACTTACGTGTAAGAATCCATGTAAATCTAGCATTGTTTAAAATGAATTATGAACTTGTCACTGAAACATAAAAACTTGTATCTATGTTTGTATACTTATCTGTCATGATGCGGTGTCTTTATTACCTCCTCGGTAAATGATTTGCCCCAGTCTTGTGATGTTACAATAGTTATACACAATGTTTATGTAGTTGGGCGTAAGGACCGTCGGGCCAGAACTCCATAACATAAAATAAATTTTAAAAAGTAGTCACTATCTCTAAACAGTTACTACTACCAGTCTCTGCAGTACAGACCCCACAAAATTAAACTGACGAGAGATAAAGCACAATTAAGATCTCACGCGCCTCTGGTAAAAAGAAAATGGTTGATCCAGTTCGATTTACCAGGATTGCCTCTCTCCTGGTATTAGGATAAACGCCATATGTAAAAAATAAATAAATATATCTGAAATATTCGTTATAAAAAAAGAGGCACCACGCAATAATTATCCGAACGGAACGGAAATCAATAGATGTGATGTACATGTACAGACAAGCTAATGATTACAGTTTCAGAAAATTTGGATGATTGATTCAAGAGAAAGAGCCTCACAAATAGAGCAAGTCAATAGCGCGGGCCCACCTCTGCCCTTATACAAGCAGTTATTCTGCTTGGCATTGCTTCAGATAGTCGCTGGATATCGTTTCGAGCGATATAGTGCCAAATTCTGTTCAACTGACGCATTAGATCGACAAAATCCCGAGATAGCTGGAAGGTCGTGCCCGTAATGCTCCAAACAGTGTCAATTGTGGAGAGATCTGGCGCCCTTGCTGCCCATGGTAGAGTTTGGCTCGCACGGAGACATGAACTAGAAAATATCGCCGTGTGCGGGAGGGCATTATCTTGCTGAAATGTAAGCCCAGGATGGCTTACAGTGAAGAGCAACAAATCGGGGGGTTGAATATCGTCGAGGTACCTCTGTGCTACGAAGATGAAGCGTATGACAGTCAAAGGGATTCTGCTATGAAAAGAAAAGTCACCCCAGGCCATCACCTGTGGTTGTCTTTCCTTATGGCAAGCGACATTCAGGTTGTTAACACACAGCAGTCCAGGGCATCTCCAGATACGTCTTCAGCCCGAAATCTCATTGACTGTAGTAGAATAATTGTCTTCAGTGATGAGACCCGCTTCAAACTGAGCTCCGATGACCAGCAAAGACGTGTATGGAGCCTATGAAAAGTCCGTGCAAAGTCCGATAGATGGCACCACCGGTGCCTATCGAGGTCATGTTTAGTTAGTATCATCTTTGGAAAGAACGCACACCAAGATTCAGCCATATTGGACTATTTATGTGTGTTTGGCATTCGTGTGAATCAAGGAAGTCTAGTGATTGTCAAAAAATGGACGAAAAAGAATTTCGTGTTGTGATTAAACATTACTTTATCAAAGGCAAAACGCCTCAGGAGACTAAAGAGAACCTTGATAATCATTACAGTGACTCTGCACCTTCGATTATAGCAGTTCATAAAGGGTTTCAAAATTTTCGGAGTCGCTATATGGGCACAAGTGATGCTGAACGTTGTTGCCGCCCTTTGGAGGTTACGACTCCAGAAATCATTGATAAAATCCATTAAATGGTGATGGATGACAGAAGAGTTAAGGTGCGTGCATTTGCTAGTGCTTTGGGCATCTCGAACGAATGGGTACATAATATTATGCATAAACGTTTGGACATGAGAAAGCTATCCGCAAGATGGGTTCCGTGATTGCTCACACTTGACCAAAAACGGAATCGTGTGAAGTATTGCAAGGATGGTTTGCAGCTGTTCAGGAGGAATCCGCAGAACTTTAAGCGCCGTTTTGTCACTGTCGATGAAACATGGTTACATTACTGTACTCCTGACACCAAAGAACAATCTAAACAATGGGTTACCAAGGAAGGATCTGCATCAAAAAAGGCGAAGTCCATTCCTTCGGCCGGAAAAGTTATCGCGACTGTCTTTTGGGATTCGCAAGGGATAATCCTTATCGACTATCTGGAAAAGGGTAAAACTATTAAAAGTGCATATTATTCATCGTTATTGGACCGTTTGAAAACCAAGCTGCAATAAAAACGCCGGCAAAAAAGTCCTTTTCCACCACGACAATGCACCAGCACACACCTCAGCAGTTGTGGTCGCAAAATTAATGGAAACAGGATTCCAACTCGTTTCACATTCCCCCTATTCTCTAGACTTGGCTCCCTCGGACTACTATTTGTTTCCCAATTTGAAGAAATGGCTGGAGGGACAAAGATTTTATTCAAACGGGAAGGTGATTGCAGCAACTAATACCTATTTTGCAGACTTGGACAATTCCTATTATTCAGAAGGGATCAACAAATTAGAACAGCGTTGTACGAAGTGTGTAAGTCTAAAACGAGACTATGTAGAAAAATAAAAAAGGTTACCCCAAACCCATAAGTAGTTTTTATTTTTGCACGGACTTTTTAAACGCCCTCGTAAGTTTATGCAGTATGGAGTAGTTCTATTACCAACAGCGAATTTCTCTCTTTTATTTCCATATCTCCGTTTCATTTCCATCTATAAACATACTAATCAATTAGCCACCCCATGGTTAACGACAATGTAATCTTTCCAAGTACATACATTGTAAGGTGTCAGGTAAATCCAACACCTTCCATAAAAACCCTAAAATAATATGCAAATCTACTAGTATGTCACATAACTCCGAATAAATCGTGACATTAAATTAACCAAAGTAATTCAAGTAACGGGTGAGCAAATGGAATGCCACAGACTAACACAAGAATGCCTAAATGCATGTCGTACCTTCCCACCGTGAGGCAGACGCAGTTCCGAGGGGAGAAACGAGGACAGAAGCCGAGAGCAGAACCGTGTTAAGCTAGAAGGCCCTACGATAACGGACGGACTGGACACCCACGTCGGCAGCCTACCGCTATGTCTACCACCCGCAAGTTTTAGCGTGAGGCTTTTTCGCGTCTCTGTTACGTAAAGGACCACCCCCCAGCCCATGTTAAAAGCTAGAGCCCTCCAGAAAAACAGTATAGATCTTACGATAACACAAAAAGGGCCACTACCACCCGCAAGTTTTAGCGTGAGACTTTTTCGCGTTCCAGGTACGTCAAGGACCACCCCCCAGCCCATGTTAAAAGATAGAACCCTCCAGAAGAACAGTATAGATCTTACGATAACGCTAAAAGGACCACACCAGCTGCAGATTTTAGCGTGAGACTTTTTAGCGTCTCTGTTACGTTGCAAACTTTAAAAACATTGCCCCACCACGAAAAGTATAACGTTTCTCATTGGATAGACAGAATTTTTGTAGGCGGAGCTTAAGGTTAACATTGAGACCCTGATTGGTCAGATGAAAACACAGCCAGATAGTTTTTTTAAACCAACTTCGGTAAATTGTAGTAAGGAGAAGTTAGAAGAGAGTTAGTTCCGAGACGGCGAGCTAGATGGCTGGTGCGCCGGCCGCTGTCGCCCTGATGCTGCCTAAACACCGACAAGGTAATGAACGCACACGATGCCGCATTTTTGAGCGCATAAGGCTTCACTCAGAACTGCAGAAGACCCATCTGTTACACCCCTTTTTTGCGTAATACTAGTGTCGATCGTTAATTAAAACTCATGGTGTTCACATTTGCCACTTGAAGAACAGATCTGAAACGCGATGATTTTTCTTTTATATAGTTATTGAGAAGCCACATCAGCCACTGTAATTTACGACAAGTTAGATAACTAATTAAAGATAATTGAGGGTCACTGTAGACCATTTTGATAGTTTTCTCTTTTGTGAAACTTAAATTAAACCTAGATTATAGATGCGATATTGCATAGGTCATCCTTCGATCGATTGTAGAACTTGGAAACCCATTCAGGGAATATTCGTTCACATTTTTGTTGAACGCAGTTGGTTTTTACCATCCTGTATTAAACATTTCCTTTTATCAATAGTGCTATTTATAATCGATTTTTTCTGAGTAGAATAAAATTTCCAATGGTAAACTTAACTGCTTTTTCGACGTTATTTTACCAGCTAACTAAAAATAGGAAAGCCTTGAACCCTTTCCACTAAATTTAGTTAGTATTAAGATTCTTTTACAGGGAGTGCAGTGGAGCTCACCCTGAGATCATTTAGTATTTGGTTATATCACCGCTAGTCTCACTGAACTCTTCTGAATTCTACATGTCATGTGTGGTCTGGCGTCTCCTTACCAGCAACAGGTCCCAGGTTCAAACTAGTTAATTCCGTAAAAAACACGCTCAGAGCGTCGTTGCGCAAAAGTGGTAGGGAAACACGATATAGAACAATCAGACACCACCATGAATGTTTTGAAAATGGCAACCCTGCCAGGATGGTAAAATGCCATGATTGAAAGTCGACCACATGCCTAACTAGGTCAGAAAAATATCCTGCTGAAAAATTTTCGTAGTAAAATTTTTTTCTGAAGTTATACATAGTCGAAAACAGTAGCTGCTGCGATAGATAGGAAGAAAGTATTCTAAAAATGTGAGACATTCTGGCAGAGACAATAGCATAATTAATTATGAATTTTGAAAATTGTTAGAATTAAGTTTTCTCTCCAGTGCAAGCGCACAAGTGGCGGATACATCGTTGACAAGTTGGTTCTGACCCAACAAGTAAGTGAATGGATTGTCAGGTAGTGTCAAGTCGTGTGAACAAAATGTTTATGAAACGCGTGAGATCGTATGAGCGCATGTTGACTCGAAGTAGGGCGCGTGAATTGCTTTTAAAACAGAAAATAAGGGATTCGGAGAGATTAGCAATGGCAGATCGAGACCTTGACCGAATTGAGGTAGAGACCCAGAATGAAAATGGATAGAGAATAGAGGACAGTACAACAGACGATGTAATATCGCGAGAAATAGGACAGATAACGTACCATAACGAGGATAATGTACGCCAAGGCACAGAAAACCTAGGTCAGCATACGACAGAGGAGCAGGAAAGTAGTGAGTCAGTCGATGAGGATTCTAACTTGCGTCTTGAATACGTAGAACCCATAGTACAAGTAATCCGAGCTCCCTCACCACAGAGTACAAGGAATGCGAGTAGAAACGTGTCACAGCAGAGGTCAATGCAATCAGTTGCAAACCACAAAACACTTGGGCGAAAACACAGAGCGTCGGACGTCGGAACAAAACGCAACAGGACCCACGAATCTGGCAGAATTATTACAACAAATTACGGAAATCATGACAAGGCAAAATAAAGACATAGCGAACCAAATTCAAATTCAGAATGCAGAAACCACGAGACAAATGCGTGAGATTAAAGAACAAAACAAAAAAATTCAGTTACACCTAAGTCATATTGAAGACGAGGCAAAAGAATCTCGAGAAGTGATAGGAAACTTAATAACGGGTTACAATCAGTTGAGAACAGACATTGACAAGGTACAAGCGGACGTACAAACATTGCGTAATGACACTCAGGACGAGATCAAAACACTACGTAACAACACCCAGGGAGAAGTCAAGAAACTAAAGAAACAGATAAACGAAATTACTAGACAAGCAGCAGGTACAGCGCGTGAAATTGTTGAAAACAGTGTGTTACACAAACGTATCACAAAAGCAGCGCTGAAAAGATATGATAACCGCATAGTCAAAATAGAAGCGGAAACGAAGCGACAATTTCAGAAATTGCGAACAGAGTTGTTGCAAACCATTGAAAAGCGTAGTGAACAGGATCGAACAAGCACAGAGTCTGTAACAGCAGCGGAAAAACAAGTAATTAACGAAGATATTACGCATTTGCGATTCCAATCATAGGCGGAAAGTAACATACGTGAAATCAGACAGCCTGCACCGCGGGTACGCGAAAGTTACAGTGGACATTATCCAATGGATTTACCACAACAGGAAAGAACGACGAGAGAAATGATCAGAAACAAAAGTGGCGAAGAATCGCGAATTTCATATGGAACTATGACGAAGTACGACGACGATCATTTCCTCACAGTCAGAAAATTTCAACACTTTCGAGAAGTAAACTCATTACATCCACGAACTTTTATTGATCAATTCCGAGTAGGATTACCAGAATACTGGACGCTAGCACACAAATTAGACTTTATATGTGCACACATGTCAGGAACAGTCGCAGAAACCATGCAAAATGTTGCTGCGACATGCCGATCGTACGAAGATTTCAGAAAGAAGTTTCTCTCACGATATTGGTCCAGCGAAGCACAGAACAGAGTGAAGTACGAATTATTACAGAACCCATATTTTGAAAATTCAGGAGAGAAGAGTCCCGTGAAATTTTTCGAAGTAATGGCAAACAAAAATCAATGCTTAGATGTACTATACAGTGGCGGAGAGTTGATTAAATTATGCGCGATACCATTGAAATACCAGCAATCATTGGTAGGTCGCGGAGGCAATGACGTCGAAGCATTTAAAAGTATTCTAAGGGAACTAGAGTTCATATTTTCGGAAGATGACGCAAGAAAAAGACGAAGCGCACGTGAAAATGAAAGCAAAAAGCAGTGGAATCCACAAGACACAGTACGAAGAAACAATAATTACTTACCCTGTGATAACTTCGCACCAAGAAACGACAATAGATTTCAATAAAGAACCGGTTATGGATTTAGAAGAGAATATGGCAGTAACCATAATTCACCCAGGAATGACAACAACTATTACAGAGGGAATAACGACAACCGGAACGGGTACTGGAGAACCAATAGACCGACAAATTATCAACCAAGAAACCACTATCAACAAGGTGAACAAGAAAAGCGAATACAGATAGAAGACGTTGAGGTAAGACCACCAAACCCTAATAAAAGTTCGATTTGACAGCTAAGCGCCCATTCCAAAGAGAATGACGGACCGACCCAGGACAATTGCAACACCTTGAACAGAGAAGTAAAAATCTTATCACGAGAAGAGCAGAAGGAAGAAACAAATCCCCAGGGACCAGATGAAAACCAAGACAAGAAAATAACAATATCGTGTTGGGACGAAATTAATTGGGAGAATACTGACGAGGAAGATGAATTAATTACCAGAGGCATACACAACGAATGTAGGAGGAAAGGACGAAGTAACGAGTATTGCAGAGCTATTTGAGATGGAAACCAGGGAAAGCGAATTCAATGAGGATAATGCGCAGTCGACAGAAGTTGAAAATAAGTTACAAGTGGGCACACAACCCAACGTATATAATGAAGGAAGTTATGAAGCGATAATTAGAGCATTTAGATGCGATTATGTGGAAGTAGCGACGAAGAAGGAGAAGATAGACGAGGATGAGGAAAAAGTAGAGGATGCAGAAGAAAGCGTAAATGAAGGAAGAAATAGAGAAGAGGAAATAAAAGAGAGAGAAGTAGCAGTCGAAGCTTATCCTACAGAAAGTTCGAATTCACAAGGGAAATTCCTAAAAAGACTCATGTATGATTCGGTGGAGGATTCGTTGATGCAAGAAGAAGAAGAACAGAACCAACCCTTTCAAATTCAACCAATTGTGAAGGCTATGGTAAAGCATATCCCAGTCAATATTGTAATTGACAGCGGAAGTGAACTGACTGCGATCTCAGAAAATTTATTCATGCAGTGTAATGCCAATGAGGAATTGCCAGTTCTGAAAACACGTAAGATTAAAGTAAGAGGTCCTATTAGAAACAATGCTGCGGAAGTTACGAGACAAACAAGGTTAACTCTTTCGTGCCAAGGTCAAAAGATCGAAGCCAACTACGAGATTATACCTAAACTAACTGTAGATTTGATTATAGGTGCAGATTTTTTAAATGAGAGACGAGCGATAATAGATATGGGGAAAGGTAGCGTAACATTCGGGAATGTCACACTTCTCTTTGAGCAAAAGCTAAAATTATAAGAAATATCAGTTATAAACAAACAATTAAGAAAGATGCGAGATAAAGAGGATAAAGAATTAGAATGGTATGCACAAAAGGGGGAATCGCCTCAACTCATGTTAGAAGTCCATAAAGAAATCGACGAAAAACTGCAAGAAGTTCAAGGTATTTCGGAACACAGTAAAAGAGAATTAGAGGACATTTTACGAGATAAAGCAGAGGTATTTTTACCTAAGACTGGCAGTATTACACACTTTCAGTACAAGTTTGAAGATTAATTTTATTACTGGTAAATAATCAGCACAATATTGCAAGATTATGTTGCAGATAAGATCGTCAGGAGAAAGAAGAATGAAGAGAGAGGAAGGTGGGAAAAAGAAAGTAGTTTCAATAATAACACCAATAGTACAATAGATTAAGGTGAAGGGATAAAGCGTAGATAGTCTAACAGCATTAAATACTAAAATGCTATACACCAAGACATTACACAAAAATAAACAACGAATTTGAGGATTCTTGAGTAGATGTTAAGACTCCAAATATCTTAGAATTGTAACATGGAAAGGGCGCCGAATTTTGCAAAGCTTTTTAAGAAGGAGCAAAACAATGTCCCTACTAGACATATGTTAGATGATTATAAGCAAACTTTTTGTAAGAACCATTGTAAAAACTCCAACAAAGACCACATGCTACAACCCACAAGTTGCAAAGCGCGAAGTATCAAGAAAGAAAAGGACGTAATTAGCAACACACGATTCCTACATAGCAGGAGCGTCGAGAGAAGGGAAAGGACACCGAAACCAACAGAAGGCCCTTGTATAGAAAGTGTGCAATAAATTTGCCCGCTAGGAGGAACCCTGCTGGGATGGAACACCGAGCCACACACTGGCAGACCCCTGCAGAGACGCGAGGGAACGCAGAACGTCAGTATGGACAGACAAGAAGACACCCCACTTTCGTCGCTCGTAAACCCCAAGGCGCCCCCCCCCCCCTCTCCTCACCGGAGCGAGCAAATAACGGCCCGACGAGAAGACCGCTTGGGCAAGCCACCGCTGGCAAAAAATATGCGTAAAAGTCACACTACTGCTATTAAACAGCACGCGGATGCACAAAACTGAAGAAGAACTTCCACAAATTAAAAATGACATGCCCAAACAATTTATCAAACTGTTACTAGGAGGAGAACTTCAAAGCAACTAGTTATCAATAAATATTTCCATATCCTGTCCAGAGAAGAACCAAGAAGCAAGTAAGAAGCAGAGAAAAAGCAGGAAGAACAGAAGTTGAAGATTCGCAAGACTGAGACCAAGAAAGAAGATGGGTGAAGAATAGACGACATACCTTCCCCAATCCCTATCCTATTGTAAACTAGTCGTCTGCGAAGTATTACAACAAAAAACAACAGCATTCAGGGACACATAACGATGACTTTCACGCATACAAAGCCAGTAAACCACGAGATTCTGCACTCACAGCTCCATTCCATTATGGGACCTCCACAACAGCAACACACTTGCAAAGCCAACAAGGAACGACAAACGAAGCTGTACTTCAAATACTTGCCCACATCAGTCTCGCTCAAGTCCATCATGTCCATGCAAAAACATTCGCCAACCTCATGCTTAAACATTCATAGGATTGTGTGAAATCAAATTATGTGATGTAGGAATTGTGCAAAAGAAACGTGTGAAAAACTAAATAAGTTAAGCACAACAGACAGCTAATAAACTAAAAAATAACAGTCATTGACTATGGACTTAAGTAAAAAATGGACTATCGACAAAAATAAGTAATTAGTTCTGAAATGGACAGTATATAAAGAAACTATATACCACTTATTTTCTCCTCATAAAAATAAGAGAATAACTATGATTTACTTATTTTCTCCTTATAAAAACAAAAAATAAAAAATCATCTTGTTGGATGTTTTCCCTTTTTTTTAAACATTTGTACCATTTATTAGGATAATATCTCAATACTTGTGTATGTATATTTCTTTGTCAAAGCAATTCTTGGAAATAATTCTTATTTGTTAGTGTAACAATGTTGAAATGGGTGTCTACAAACAAAAACATTTTACTTCTACATGATATTTAGAAAATGTGTTAGGAATAGATACTTAATTACTACATTTATAAAAACAATATTTCTAAGAAAATCGATGTGAAAGACTCCTCACTTTCGATAACAAACTTCTTAAAAAACAAACTTCACCCTTAAATAAAGAAATAAAATAATTAAAAATTAATAATAGTATAAAAATAATCTTCTCTTGTCATTTTTAATTATAATGTGCAAGAATATAAAAATATAAATTAGTAATACAAACTAGCTTAGAACAGAATAACGTGGCTGAACAATACGCAACAAAATTTAGATAAATTAGAAAATTTTTGACTGACTTAGACAACGATTCAATCAATGCCTAAATTCAGTGCAAAAATTAAGTCCGATGGGTGGTGATATGTAAGGTGTCAGGTAAATCCAACACCTTCCATGAAAACCCTAACATAATAAGCAAATCTACTAGTATGTCACATAGCTCCGAATAAATCGTGACATTAAATTAACCAAAGTAATACAAGTAACGGGTGAGCAAATGGAATGCCACAGACTAACACAAGAATGCCTAAATGCATGTCGTACCTTCCCACCGTGAGGCAGACGCAGTTCCGAGGGGAGAAACGAGGACAGAAGCCGAGAGCAGAACCGTGTTAAGCTAGAAGGCCCTACGATAACGGACGGACTGGACACCCACGTCGGCAGCCTACCGCTATGTCTACCACCCGCAAGTTTTAGCGTGAGGCTTTTTCGCGTCTCTGTTACGTAAAGGACCACCCCCCAGCCCATGTTAAAAGCTAGAGCCCTCCAGAAAAACAGTATAGATCTTACGATAACACAAAAAGGGCCACTACCACCCGCAAGTTTTAGCGTGAGACTTTTTCGCGTTCCAGGTACGTCAAGGACCACCCCCCAGCCCATGTTAAAAGATAGAACCCTCCAGAAGAACAGTATAGATCTTACGATAACGCTAAAAGGACCACACCAGCTGCAGATTTTAGCGTGAGACTTTTTAGCGTCTCTGTTACGTTGCAAACTTTAAAAACATTGCCCCACCACGAAAAGTATAACGTTTCTCATTGGATAGACAGAATTTTTGTAGGCGGAGCTTAAGGTTAACATTGAGACCCTGATTGGTCAGATGAAAACACAGCCAGATAGTTTTTTTAAACCAACTTCGGTAAATTGTAGTAAGGAGAAGTTAGAAGAGAGTTAGTTCCGAGACGGCGAGCTAGATGGCTGGTGCGCCGGCCGCTGTCGCCCTGATGCTGCCTAAACACCGACAAGGTAATGAACGCACACGATGCCGCATTTTTGAGCGCATAAGGCTTCACTCAGAACTGCAGAAGACCCATCTGTTACACCCCTTTTTTGCGTAATACTAGTGTCGATCGTTAATTAAAACTCATGGTGTTCACATTTGCCACTTGAAGAACAGATCTGAAACGCGATGATTTTTCTTTTATATAGTTATTGAGAAGCCACATCAGCCACTGTAATTTACGACAAGTTAGATAACTAATTAAAGATAATTGAGGGTCACTGTAGACCATTTTGATAGTTTTCTCTTTTGTGAAACTTAAATTAAACCTAGATTATAGATGTGATATTGCATAGGTCATCCTTCGATCGATTGTAGAACTTGGAAACCCATTCAGGGAATATTCGTTCACATTTTTGTTGAACGCAGTTGGTTTTTACCATCCTGTATTAAAACATTTCCTTTTATCAATAGTGCAATTTATAATCGATGTTTTCTGAGTAGAATAAAATTTCCAATGGTAAACTTAACTGCTTTTCGACGTTATTTTACCAGCTAACTAAAAATAGGAAAGCCTTGAACCCTTTCCACTAAATTTAGTTAGTATTAAGATTCTTTTACAGGGAGTGCAGTGGAGCTCACCCTGAGATCATTTAGTATTTGGTTATATCATCGCTAGTCTCACTGAACTCTTCTGAATTCTACATGTCACATGTCATGTGTGGTCTGGCGTCTCCTTATCAGCAACAGGTCCCAGGTTCAAACTAGTTAATTCCGTAAAAAACACGCTCAGAGCGGCGTTGCGCGAAAGTGGTAGGGAGACACGATATAGAACAAACAGACACCACCATGAATGTTTAGAACGTGACCAGTCGAAACCGTTAATTCTCCGTTTTCGCAGAAAGTTTTCGGTTGCAGGTATGTGAAGTAATTTATTTATCTTACCGCGTTCTAACGACTCCACCTGGTACTATGTGGATCCATCGTCATGACATTTGATCATCATTTTTCTATAACCGAAGCCGTAGTCTAAACCCTTTTACAAAAGTTTCTCTTGAGCGTCCCCGAAAAATACGTTGAAAGTTATAGAAATCGCTGACCTGCAATGTCAATCCCACACTTGGTAGTTTCACTGCAGATCTAAAGAGAGCTTACAATGCAGCTTCTTTCTTACGAGGAGTCACTCAACGCTGACGCAACGTTAATAGTAAAGCCTTAAGCGCTTAAAAATGAAAACCCGTTCCCGAGACAAATATGGCCTAGCACTGTTATTAGTTAATAAATAATAACTGTTAACATACGTTTATTCTCAGTGAGAAGTAACCTTATAGCCACACTGTAATGCTATGGCTGAGATGCGTAGCGCAGTATTTGTTTTTGCGAAATAGTTAATGGGCTTATGGTGACTGCAGCCAAATGAGAATGCTAATGTACGACAGTGCCGACGCGGAAGTTAGTAATGGTGTTCTTCTGCCAGCAAGTAACAAACAACTGTCAATCCATCTGTGCGCACCGCTGTTCCGGAGAACTGCGCGTGCGTCATATTTCCTGCATGAAGCACCAGAGAATAGCACAGCACGAAGGTGCAGCAACCTGTTGCTCTTCTCGCCACCGCGATTGGGGACAGGATGAGGAAGCAATATATTTCCTCGGGTCGACGTTCTCTGAACGTACCTGTGGCGTTATAATGTGAAGCTGTTATGGAGGTACTACAGCGCTGTTTTAGACATACGAGGAGCAACGTCGTTATTTCCCCCTTGTATTTCCACTATGCAACTGTGAAACTGCATCTGTTGCGGCATCATCATACTTCGGGTGCAACATCTGTACACTACGGGGGTTTCAGAAAGATTCATCAGTTCCCACTACACTACATCTCCTACATGAACGAAAGCAGAAACTTGGGGTGAATTTTAGCTTACATAACAGAAAAGAAAGATTACCTTGACGCCAGTTGTAAGTTGCCAGCTGACCACTTGACGTGGTGGCCATTAGGTGCTCCTTTGTGCAGCTTTTCGCTTGTTCAAAAATGGTTCAAATGGATCTGAGCAGTATGGAACTCAACTTCTGAGGTCATCAGTCCCTTAGAACTTAGAACTACTTAAACCTAACTAACCTAAGGACATCAC
Source organism: Schistocerca gregaria (assembly GCF_023897955.1). Lineage (NCBI taxonomy): Eukaryota > Metazoa > Arthropoda > Insecta > Orthoptera > Acrididae > Schistocerca > Schistocerca gregaria. Next base: position 647,514,353 of record NC_064931.1, on the reverse strand, counting down.
ACACATCCATGCCCGAGGCAGGATTCGAACCAGCGACCGTAGCGACCGCGTGTTTCCTGACCGTAGCGCCTAGAACCGCTCGGCCACCCTGGCCGGCGCCTTCGATGGTCATCAGATCTCAGTTAGAAAAGACAGTTCTACTCCAGTCAAGGAGATTCCAGGCTGAAGATGTGTCTGGAGATGCCATCCACAGAGGTTGGGATATCAATCTGGTTGTTGACACCTGACTGTCGGCCGTCAGGTCTGGAGTGCCATTTCATTTCATAGCAAGACCCCTTTGATTGTCATCCACGGCACCCTTACAGCACAGCAGTTCGTCGACGACATTCTACGCTCCGTTTTGTCGCCCTTCATGGCAAGCCTACAGGTCTTACACTTCAGCAAGATAATGCCCGCCCGCACACGGCGAGAGGTTTCACTGCTTGTCCTCGTATTTGTCAAACCCTACTTTGGCCACCAATGTCACAGGATCTCTCCCTTAATTCAGAACGTTTGGAGCGTTATGTGCATAGCCGTCCAACCGTCTCGGGATTTTGACAATCTAACGCGCCAACTCGACAGAATGTGACAATATCCCTCAGCACATTCAACTGTGTAAATCAATGCCAAGTCGAATACCTTCTTGCATAAGGACCAGAGGTGGACCAGCGCGTTATTGACCTGCTCAATCTGAAGAGCTCCTTCTCTTGAATAAATCATACAGTTTTTTCTGAAATGGTAATCATTTGTATGTCTGTACATGTACATCACATCTACCGATTTCCGTCCTATTCGGATAATTTCTTCGTGGTTTGTCTTGTTCCTTTTATTTATCTTTTCCCTTAAGAGTGTATTAGCAATTTCAACACGGGAGAGGGACGCAAGAACCATTTATGTTAGGGTAGCGTGCAGGCAGACAGTGGCACAACGGAAAGGGTATACAACGCTAACGTGAAGGTAATGTGGTTGTGTCCCCATGCACAAACTTTTTTTTTTACTTTCGATTTTTAATCAACTTACAATGCAAAGAAACAAGTAATTATATATATAGTATTCACTGATATTTTCACGAAAGGCAAAGGAAAAGTTTGGTCCGAGGATTCCAAAATCCGCTGGCGAGTGAACACAAAAATATAGGAGTACCGTCATTACTACACCAAAATCTGGGAACCTTACCATAGAGTTCTACAAAAAATATTTTTGACTAGTGTGTTGAAGCCCTGCGTGCAGGAGAACAAATTTATTCTGTTAATTGACTCGTGGGGCGGACAAACAAATCAACGATTTTATGACCAGATTTTCATGATGAAGGAGGATTGCAATCGTGCAGTATTAAAGTGATTTCCCCAGCAATTCACTCCGCTAGTGCAACCCTGCGATGTCTGTTTTTATCATCGGATAAAGAACTTAATCGGAAAGCTTCAAAACTGGTCTTCCCTCATAGAGAGAGAGAAAAAGATATCACATCCCGACAAGACTTTATCAAAATGCATTCCTCAGTACATCACTAGCTCTTACACATGGTTTTCTGCCATACTGCGCCATGAGAGAGAACCTTTTACGGATGTGAACTGTGCTTGTTTTCCTACACCAAGTTTGAAACAATCATCCTGTTGTAAAAATACGGCGTTTATAACGTGTACAAGGTACCGAGAAAATTATTGCTTCTCCTCTTTTTGCACTGGATATCACTCCAACAGATGTAAGTCATCTACTGTAAAATAATAAAAGTAACTAATTTTATACAAAACGTTCTTCTGTACGCCATACAATCCCTTTTTTGAAATTCAGGTGCTATCCCAAATATTCTTTTGCCTTTATTTTTAATGCCTTTTATAAAAATATTAATAAACGCTATATATTCAGCATTATTTCGGTTTATTTTCAGTGTAACATAATAGCAGAAATAGAAAAAAATGTTCCGCATAGGAGCGCAACCCATGACGCTCGGATTGCCTGTGTGCCAACCGATGACTGCAAACTACGATAGCATAAATAGCTTAAACCTCGGCCGGCCCGTACCAAAAATGCTATTTTTTTCTAAATCCTTGGCCATCTGGAGGTCCCACTTCTGACATTTTCATTTCCGGCCGAACCCTGTCTATACCACAAATTTGAACTGAAGCGGTGACGCGAGTACGTGCGGTCCCCTTGGAGAGTTGTCTTTATCTATAAGTTCATCATCCTACTGGATCTCTAGAGATTCTTTTCACACAGTCCCAGAACTGTTGGCCGGTTGGCACAAAGTTGTTTAAACAGGGCATCAGTCCCAGAATCTGTTGACATTTTGGCAGCTAGCCGTTAAAGCAGGTCAACAGTCTCTGAAACTGAGTTTTAAAAGAATCTGCCGATAGTCGATTGAATAACTTTCCAGTAATCGAAGGTTCACAAACGAGCTGTTTGCTTAATAACTGTGAATACGTTGTTGAGAACCGCCACTGACTTCAGTTTGAGATAGTGTCCTAGTTATTATTTTTATTTATTTATTTATTTAACCCGACCTCATTAGAGCCATCAGGCCTCTCTCACAACGGACCACGGATTCACACATACAGTACCTTTTTTATATCACAGTTAAGCACAATATAACAATTTTCAGACCGAGCGAGGTGACGCAGTGGTTAGACACTGGACTCGCATTCGGGAGGACAACGGTTCAATCCCACGTCCGGCCATCCTGATTTAGGTTTCCCGTGATTTCCCTAAATCGCTCCAGGCAAATGCCGGGATGGTTCTTTTGAAAGGGCACGGCCGACTTCCTTCCCCAATCCGATGAGACCGATGACCTCACTGTCTGGTCTCCTTCCCCAAACAACCCAACCCCCAACCCCAACAATTTTCATATGGCAAATAGTATTAAAATTATTTGAGTGTCTATAGAGACAATGTGAGTAAATAATAGTAACTAATCAACTAAAAAAGTTAACACTGATAGTACTGCTTCTACTACTGTTGCTGCTGACACTAATAATAATCATAAAAATTAAAATAATAGTAATGATAGTAATAATAATAATAATAACTGGGAAAAACTGTGTGCCGGACCGAGACTCCAACTCGGAACCTTTGCCTTTCTCGGGGAAGTGCTCTAGAGCTTTCTTTTCATTTTGTTCGTTGTTCATCGTTGTGTTTGGTCGTTGCGGACGTCACGTGACATCCGGTCAAGCTCGTTTGTTGATCCTTCCACTCAGTTTTTTTTATTACAGAGGCCAACGAACTGAGCTACCTAAGCACTACTCACGCCCCGTCCTCACAGCTTTACGTCTGCCAGTACCTCGTCCCCTACCTTCCAAACTTTACAGAAGCTCTCCTGCGAACCTTGCAGAACTAGCACTCCTGAAAGAAAGGATATTGTGGAGATGGTTTCTGAGATTGCGAGTACGGGGGAAAGAAATTTAAGGAGATTGCACCAGCTAAGAATAGTGGGAAATGATGACGATCTTACTGGAAAGAATTATGCGCAGGGGTAACGAGTGCAAACATGAACAATCGTAGTTGTTCTTATTGCTCAGCAGATATATTATTATTCTGATTAAACGCTTTTGTGCAACGAATACTTTCTCTCTTAATCACGAATTGCCCCAAAATATGATGGCATATGAAAGCAGTGAATGAAAATAAGCATAGTAGACTAATTTACTGATATATTTATCACCAAAATTTCCAACAACTCTAATAGCACAAGTATCAGAACCTAACCGTTTCAGCAGGTCATCAATGTGTTTCTTCCAGTTCAATTTCTCATCAATGCACACACCCAGAAGTTTTGAGTATTCTGCCTTAGCAACAGACTTCTGTTCATAGTCTATATTAATCAATGGTGTTATGCCATTTACTATACAGAATTGTATAAACTGCGTTTTCTCAAAATTTAGTGAGAGTCCATTTGCAGAGAACAACTTAATAATTTTCTGAAAGGCATTATTTGCAATTTCCTCAGCTGATTCTTGCTTGTTACATATGATTACTATACTTTTATTATCAGCAAAGAAACTAACTTTGCATCTTCATGAATATAGAGTGACATCTCGTTAATATATATTAAGAACAATAAGGGACCCAAGACTGAACCCTGTGGGACACCATTCTTGATACCTCCCCAGTCAGAGAACTCTGTTGGGTTTTGCAGACTATCTGTCGTGTTAATTTAAACCTTCTGCATTATTCCAGTTAAATATGAATACATTGTTGAGAACCACCACTGACTTCAGTATGAGATAGTGTTCTAGTTATTATTTTTATTTATTTATTTATTTAACCCGACCTGATTAGAGCCATCTGTGCACTGTCCCACTCATACCACAATACTTAAGCTTATCTAGAAGAATTTCATGATCCACACAATCAAAAGCCTTTGCGAGATCACAAAATATCCCAATGGGTGATGTTCGGATATTCAATGCATTTAATAATTGATCAGTGAAAGCACATATAGCATTTTCTGTTGAAAGCCTTTCTGAAAACCAAACTGACATTTTGTTAGTACTCCATTTTTACAAATATGTGATGCTACTCTTGAATACATTTCTTTTTCAAGAGTTTTGGATAACGCTCTCAGAAGTGAGATTGGGCAGTAGTTTTCAGCATCAGATCTATCCCCTTTTTATGCAATGGTTTAACGATAGCGTATTTCAGTCTATCTGGAAAAATGCCCTGTTTCAGTGAGCTGCTACATATGCGGCTGAGAATCTTACTGATATGTTGGGAACAAGCTTTTAGTAGTCTGTTGGAAATTCCATCAATTCAACGTGAGCTTTTTTGAGTGAATTTATTATTATCCTAATTTCAGTAAGAGAGGTGTGTTGAATTCCAGTTTTATCAAATTGCATGGGTACTGCCTCTTCCATATACTGCCTTGCATTTGCTAATTAATAGCTGGATCCTATTTTCTCCACAACGCTTAAAAACGATTATTAAACATGTTTTCTACTTCTGACTTCTTGTTAACAAACTTTTCATTACGTTTGACAGAAATACAGTCTTCCTGTGCTCTCGGTTTCCCTGTTTCCCTTTTAACAATATTCCAAATTGTTTTAATTTTATTATCAGTTGTGCTAATCTCAGCCATAGTGCACATACTTCTGGAGTTTTTAATAACGTTTCTTAATACAGTGCAGTAGTTTTTATAATGTTTCACTGTTTCGGAATTGTTACTCCTCCTAGCTATAAGATTTATTTCCCTTTTCTGTTCACAAGATATTTTTATCCCTTTAGTAAACCATTGCTTTTTACATGGTTTCTTACAATTATATTGCTGCTTTCCAGTACCACCAAGTAGGAAAATCAATAACTGGTGTCACATTGAAAGAACCAAGTAATACTTCAAATGTTCAAATGTGTGTGAATTTATAAGGAACTAAACTGCTCAGGTCATCGGTCTCTAGACTTACACACTACTTAAACTAACATTTGCTAAGGAAGCACACACACCCATGCCCGAGGGAGGACTCGATCCTCTGGCTGGAGGGACCACGCAGTCCATTGCGCCTCAAACCGCGCGGCCACTCCACTCCACAGGTTAAGCATTCTATCGGACTCATTCAGAAAATCTACATTAAAATCCCCACAAACAATCATTTTCTTTCCTTTGTCTGACAGATAGCATAACAAGGAATCCACGTTTTTGAAAAATAGTTGAAAATTTCCCAATGGCTACAGTTTTAAAAGTGTCATTTAGTTTAAGCTCACACGCACATGCTTCTATATTTTGCTCTACGCAAAATTTTTTAGTTTCCAAATTTTTCACACTATAACAGGTTTTAGCATATATGGCAACTCCTCCTCTCTCCATAGTGTCTCTACTTACATGTGCTGAAAGCTTATATCCATCCACATTTACCATTTCCATACCTATGACAATATGATGTTCAGACATGCATAATACGTTTATTCCATCCTCAGTTTCTAAATCTTCTAAACAACCAAGAATCTCATCTAGCTTGTTTTCTAATCCCATGTGTCATCGTATTAGCAACGTTTCATTTTGAATGTGTCGTTAGTTGTTTGCCTAAAAATACTTTTGTAGCTCATTAGCGAACGGAAACATGCAGAATAAATAGCAGTAATCAGGCGTGCTGAAAACGTAGCTGAACTAAAGCACTTCATTATTTCCAGGCAGCAGGTTTTCCAGTTAATAGTTCTTTAGAAATGGCAACTATTTCTGCAGGAAAATTTCCGGGACTAGGGTGGCACTGAAAGAGGCTGCAAGGCGGGTGATTCACACAGGAGAAACTTCTTTTTTCTTCAGGCGGCTGGAAGCACACTCCCTGCTAACGTAAGACATGAGGACAGACGCAAAAAACTGAATTTTTTTACTGGTGTGAAACCGAACTTCAAGTTTGAGATAATTCCATTATGTACCTCGGTATACAGATATTTTTATTTCTAACAATGTTCACGGCAGGCGATTAAAATTGCAGCACCAGGAAGAAAAGCAAATAACGAAATTTGACTTATTATGTATAGACTGTACAACAGGAAAAAACCATTATTACAGTTGTAGCCGATCTGAGGGTATACTGGCTGCAAACGTAATACCCAGTGGTGCCACGTCTGGCAACAACCACAGCGCCAACTCGGCTGGGCATTAATGACAATGATGTGATGTTTTGCTTTGTGGGGCACTCAACTGCGCGGTTATCAGCGCCCGTACAAATTCCCAATCTTTGCTCAGTCCAAACTCGCCACTTCCATGAATGATGATGAAATGATGAGGACAACACAAACACCCAGTCATCTCGAGGCAGGTGCAAATCCCTGACCCCGCCGGGAATCGAACCCGGGACCCCGTGCTCGGGAAGCGAGAACGCGACCGCGAGACCATGAGCTGTGGACGGCTGGGCATTAAGTCGAACTGATGAACGAGGGCCTGCACTCCCTGTTGATTGTCAGAGGTCATCAGTGGAAGAGTCTGGCGAGTGCTGGTTTGGCAGTCTATTGGCAACACATGACCACATATTCTTAATGGGTAAGAGATCGTGAGAATGAGCTGGCCAGGGCAACAATCGAACACCTTCAGTATCGTGGTAGATCAGGACAACATAGGCAAGCTGCGGTTTTGCGTTATCTTGCTGAAGTTGCGGAGACATCGAATATTGGGCATATCCACCGGTCTCAAGACGCCAGAAATGTAAAGGCTGCGGTCGAAATTACCGGCCATATGAACCAAAGGTGATCGTATTGTGTACCCAGTTCCACCTCAACTATCACACGAAGTGCTGAGGCTTATGAGAATGACGATTTCAGTGTGGCAAAGTTCGTTCTCCGCTGAACCTCTGCAGACGTATACGTCCATCGTGATTCTGTGTACAGGCTTATTAATTGTCTCACTGGTCGATGTAGTGTAATTACTGTCTCAATGTCCGCCCCCGGTAGCTGACTGGTCAGAGCGACGGAATGTCAATCCTAAGGGCCCAGGTTCGATTCCGGGCTTGGTCGGAGATTTTCTCCGCCCAGGGACTGGGTGTTGTGTTGTCCTAATCATCATCATTTTATTCCCATCGACGCGCAAGTCGCCAAAGTGGCGTCAAATCGAAAGACTTGCACCAGGCGAACGGTCTACCTGACGAGAGGACCTCGTCACATCACATTTTTACTGTCTCCATTGCTGTAATTTCTTGAACCACTGTCGGCATGCCTCGTTCTGCTACCGTATCGAGGGAAGCCACAACAGTGGAAACGTGCTGACTGTCCATAGCGCTCCAGATGTCGTCGCACTGTCCATGTGAACGAGGTATCGCGTAGGGCACTTAAAGTGTTAAATAAGCTTATGAACATTGGTCAGAACAATTTTCACCTGTCGTCCAACATGGGTAAGTTACTTGCTTACGTCTGTCGTGGGCATCGGTTCCAGCGTTTGGGCCCACAGGTTCACTCGGGTGAGGCACGCCAAGGCGATTCGCAGAGTTCGACGATGCATCCTACTTAGATGTATTGATGCATAACGCACTTCTCCTACCAGGGCGTTGCTTACAATCACGGAGCCAACGGGTTAGATCTAACCATCAGGCAAGAAACAGCTGTCTGTTGGCTGCGGAAGCAGAACTTTAACAAAATTTCGATTATATTAGGTAGGCCAGCACATAATATACAAGAAATCCAAAACACAATACTATATCTGCGGCAAGAATACTGGGATGCGAAGGAAACGGAAAGACAAACCCACGTCTGGTTATCGGAAGTGAGCGATCGTCTGGAGATCAAATATCGGAAACCGAGTAGAGGATTAATACATTTTCTAGCCAGCCGTGGACCCTATCCTGCATATCTTTGTAGGGTGGGGAAAAGGGTGACACCAGAGTGTGAATGTGGGGAGACTGAGGGCACTCCCGACCACCTCGTACTTTAGTGCCCTACATAATTAGACGTGGCCGCTGACTTACGGCAATGAAAGCCCGGAACGCTTTTATGGATGCATAATGTGACGGTACATACTGTGTTTCCGCCATGGGTGAAATCGGACGTCTTTTGGTCGGTGCCGCCGGTCCACGGGCTACGGCGATGTGACCACCAGAAAACGTTTCCCAAAACCGGCGAGCAGATAAGTTATCCTTCAGATATACTTTGGCAAAGCGTATGTAGAGTAGTGGTGATAGTAGAAATAGTTTTAGTTTGTGGTAAACGTAGGGTGGGGGAATGAAAGAAAACAGTGTTTGGCTAAATGTTAGAGGTCCAGCTCTTCGTGCTAGGGACGGTAACTCGCCGGGACTAGCCCGGAGAGCCTATGTGATCATTAGAGCAGGGAACTGATTGTGAGGGTAGGGAAAGTAGGTTTATATTCTGTAATTGGCACAATCTGTAACGTGTAAAAATAAGTCGATGTAAATTACCATAGTAAAAACAAAAATGTAACACTGTAGACGCAGAAAATAGATACTGTACTAACTGTATAGCCCGTGAAGTGTGTTAGGGAAAGGGCCATACATGTAGTTAAAAATGAAACAGAAATCCAAGTTGATACCTGTCTTGCTGCAAACAAACCCAATTGCTCGCTAAAGGTACGTTGAGTTCTTGTACGGTTCTACAGGGCCGGGTGAACTATATGTCTAACCTCTCAGGTGTTACCCACGTGAGGGCGTTGAGACCTTGCATAGCGTTGAGTATGACGCTCCTCGTTATCGCACAGTTGTGGGATCCTTAGCAACATGAGATGCAATATCTTGGAGCGAGAAACGGTAGTCTTGATGAAATATGAACCTGCCACTGTCGAATTCCGACTCGTGTTGGTAGACTTTTCTCGTTGTTATACGAGGCATAACACGACCTTCTCACAAACAGACAACATTCAACTGCAAATTCTGATTGGGAAACCTATTGCACAATCTTTCCTTGGGACAGAATGGAGATAGCGTTATTCCAAGTTACTTTATGCGGTTGTGCAAATTAAAGGTAGAGGTGGGAGAAAGGAAAGGAAAGGGAAGTGACTATTGATGTCAGCTGCATCGGGACATTAGGCGAAATCAGCGGCGACGAGGGAAAATGTGTACTGGTCCAGGATTCAAACTCAGGGTCACTTGCTTTCTAGACAGTTGCGTTAACCACTGCGCCATCCAGACGCAGTGTTTATCTCAAGTTCGAGGACTATCTCTGCACGCCTCTCAGCCGATCCACGTTTCATTCTACAGCTACCTATCCGCCGTCCCCGTCAATCTTCTGCACGGTCGGTATTTTGAGAGTCTCGTAGGATGTTAGACGTAGATATGCATCCGCACTGAAAGTAGTGGATTTATTGCCCATCGAGGCGAATCAATTGTATGATTGAGTAGCGTCTTTTCTTTCGAACATGTACAAAAAAACAGACACTACACGGAATCCGCAGCTGTGATACATATTACGAGGCGTGTTTTTTAAGTAAGTACCGTTCTGAAATTTAAAAAATACCTGCTAAGATATCTCAATAATTTTATTTTTACATGAAAGCCTGTACCTTAATTTACTTTTCTACACAATTTCCATCAATATTGAGGCACATGTCATAACGTTGTACCAGTTTTTGAATACCCTACTCATAGAAGTCTGCCGCCTGGCTTGTGGTTGTAGGTGTTGTTGATATACATATATGGGTACAGCTGAAAATGTGTGCCCCGACCGGGACTCGAACCCGGGATCTCCTGCCTACATGGCAGACGCTTTATCCATCTAAGCCTCCGAGGACACAGATGGATAGCGCGACTGCAGTCACATTTTCAGCTGCCCCCATTGAGGTATATTAACAACACCTGTCGGCAGCAGAGGGTTTCAATTAATTATCATTTATTCTAGAGAAGCTGCACGGTCATCAATGGTATCTGTTCTTTCAAGAACAGTTACTATCTTCATGTATATAATTAAAGGCTACCCAGCCATTGACCTTCGTCTGTGCGACTGTGCACAGGTTTCCCGAACTCTTACGGGAATAATCACCTTAGTCTACTCGAGTAATGAGTGGACGAATGGGAATATGGGTCTCACGGGAGGCCTGCAAGGACTAAGTCCCTGCAGTCACGTTATTCGTCTGCGTCCTCGGTGGCTCAGATGGATAGAGCGTCTGCCATGTAAGCAGGACATCCTGGGTTCGTGTACCGGTCGGGGCACACATCTTCAGCTGTCCCCATCGAGGTATATCAACAACACCTGTCGGCAGCTGAGGGCTTCAATTACACTCCTGGAAATGGAAAAAAGAACACATTGACACCGGTGTGTCAGACCCACCATACTTGCTCCGGACACTGCGAGAGGGCTGTACAAGCAATGATCACACGCACGGCACAGCGGACACACCAGGAACCGCGGTGTTGGCCGTCGAATGGCGCTAGCTGCGCAGCATTTGTGCACCGCCGCCGTCAGTGTCAGCCAGTTTGCCGTGGCATACGGAGCTCCATCGCAGTCTTTAACACTGGTAGTATGCCGCGACAGCGTGGACGTGAACCGTATGTGCAGTTGACGGACTTTGAGCGAGGGCGTATAGTGGGCATGCGGGAGGCCGGGTGGACGTACCGCCGAATTGCTCAACACGTGGGGCATGAGGTCTCCACAGTACATCGATGTTGTCGCCAATGGTCGGCGGAAGGTGCACGTGCCCGTCGACCTGGGACCGGACCGCAGCGACGCACGGATGCACGCCAAGACCGTAGGATCCTACACAGTGCCGTAGGGGACCGCACCGCCACTTCCCAGTAAATTAGGGATACTGTTGCTCCTGGGGTATCGGCGAGGACCATTTGCAACCGTCTCCATGAAGCTGGGCTACGGTTCCGCACACCGTTAGGCTGTCTTCCGCTCACGCCCCAACATCGTGCAGCCCGCCTCCAGTGGTGTCGCGACAGGCGTGTATGGAGGGACGAATGGAGACGTGACATCTTCAGCGATGAGAGTCGCTTCTGCCTTGGTGCCAATGATGGTCGTATGCGTGTTTGGCGCCGTGCAGGTGAGCGCCACAATCAGGACTGCATACGACCGAGGCACACAGGGCCAACACCCGGCATCATGGTGTGGGGAGCGATCTCCTACACTGGCCGTACACCTCTGGTGATCGTCGAGGGGACACTGAATAGTTCACGGTACATCCAAACCGTCATCGAACCCATCGTTCTACCATTCCTAGACCGGCCAAGGAACTTGCTGTTCCAACAGGACAATGCACGTCCGCATGTATCCCGTGCCACCCAACGTGCTCTAGAAGGTGTAAGTCAACTACCCTGGCCAGCAAGATCTCCGGATCTGTCCCCCATTGAGCATATTTGGGACTGGATGAAACGTCGTCTCACGCGGTCTGCACGTCCAGCACGAAAGCTGGTCCAATTGAGGCGCCAGGTGGAAATGGCATGGCAAGCCGTTCCACAGGACTACATCCAGCATCTCTACGATCGTCTCCATGGGAGAATAGCAGCCTGCATTGCTGCGAAAGGTGGATATACACTGTACTAGTGCCGACATTGTGCATGCTCTGTTGCCTGTGTCTATGTGCCTGTGGTTCTGTCAGTGTGATCATGTGATGCATCTGACCCCAGGAATGTGTCAATAAAGTTTCCCCTTCCTGGGACAATGAATTCACGGTGTTCTTATTTCAATTTCCAGGAGTGTAATTATCATGCATCTATTTGTGTTCCAACGGATTAAGATCAGGTGAATATGGACGCCAAGACATGAACGTGATTTCACTATCAAGCTCCTAAAACCACTGTAACACAGACAGTTACCCTGCTGGAAGATGCCATCACTGTCAGCCAAGTCATCAAGCCAGGAAGGATGTAAGTGGTCCGCAGTAATATTCACGTAGTCCAGAGCTGCCATGGTGGCTTCCATTGCTCCCATAGGTCACATGGAGCCCAGGTAAATGACTCCAAAGCATAATACTGCCCCCATTGGCATGCGTCTGTATCCTGGTGTACTTTTCGAACAGCAGTTCGCCTGGATCACAGCGTATTCAGGAGAAACCGTCGAATTACTTAAACAAGAAACGAGATTCATCCCAGCAGGCGACACATTTCTTCTACTCCACGCACATATATCGATGATCCCGTACCTGCTGTAATCGTAATTAACACTGTCACTAGGTCATCAATTTAGATAGCGAAGGGGTCGTTTGATGCTGAGTCTCATGTTCAAGAATGTGGGCTGCAACGTGTGTTCCAAAACACATTGCCTGGCACAGCTACATTTACCAGTAAACTTAAAGGCAGTGTCATAATGGATGGGGCGTATGAGTATGCTATGATTGTTTGGCAGGAGTTCACCTTCCCAAATGTAGGGGAGTATGTGAGACTATACATGGATACAGACATAAGTCTGCTTACAGATATTTTTTAGAAATTCTGGAGCGTATGCATGGACACATACATGCTCGATCCTGCCTTCTATTAGAGTGTCCCAGGGCTTCACGTGGGGTGTCATGTTAAAAAAGACACATGTCAGCATCGAACTATTGACCAATGTTGACATGCTTCTCTTTTTCGAATTCAGGATTTGCAGGAGACTTGCCAGTATATACTTGGGTCCGCCAAGGCAAATCTCCTGCTGATGAGTGAGGAGGAGTAGCCATTATCAAACGATTTGAGTTACACCCCATACTCGGTGTAGCCTGTACTGGGACCTACGAAACATTCTCTGCCGATTGGAGTGTTTGAATGGAAGTCTCATGAGGAAATCATCGGATGGGATAAGTTCCAAGGTGTGGATGCTGATTCTGGTGTAGTGCGTATCGTGGAAGCAGAACTGGCATATCCTACTAGTTTGTATGATGCACACAGCAACTTTCCGCTATGTCCAGAGCAACTGGTTCCGTGCAGTGGCCCCATCCCCAAGCTGACCACGATGCTGGGAAAAACAGATCTACGTTAGGCACTACAGAAGCCTCCAACACTGTCTTAGTTTGGGAATGAAACTTGTTAGAGTCACCTATGCCATTTCCAACAACTAGTCACAGTGGCTGAAGAAATATGTAGATGTTAACACCGCAAAGAGGGCTGTAGCAACGTGTGATTTTTTTTAATTTAATGAACAAGTCATTATTCTACAAAACGATGAAAAATTTGAGAAACCACCAAAAGACCCATATAGTTTACCATTGGGATGGTAATTATGGCGCAAGGGATTACACCGCCAAGCCAAATTTCAAGTGGGCCACTATCTTCAATTAAGGATTAGTCGATCTATAGATGGCTAAGGTTTATGCGGGTATGTGTGTATTGAACCTTTCCAAACCCCATATGCACCAATTTCACCGTGAGTTTACAAAACCTAATTTCACTGATCCATAGTTGCTTTATATGAGTACAAACAGTTTCATTTACTGGCTGAAAGACAGTGATCTTTATGATGTAATAAGGTGCCAGCCCGACAAATTCGACACTTCTGGATGTGTGGATAAACATCGTGATGGCATAACGCCTCAGAACAAGAAGCTTATCGGTCTTATGAAAGACGAGACGAAGGAGCCACAGACTGTAGAGTTTGTGGGTGGCTCTCACGATTAATGAAAACAAAGAGTGTCTGCTCAATGGTGTCACTGGTGCTCGGTCTCAACCTCCACATATGCTGCACTAAGTAAGCATTTGATCGCGAGGCTAAGTGGTACTGTAACGCAACTGAAAACCGATAAACTGAGTGAAGCCAACCCAAATGACTTCTGTAGCCGGCTAATCGTCATGGTCGAGTCTGGGTGTAACACTATGGTCTCGAGACAACAGAGCAAAGCAAGTAGTGGAAGCATGTGGATTCAAGACGTTCGAAAAAAATCAAGGATTCAGTCATGATTGGACAAAGTGATGCAGAGTGTTTTTTGGGAATTCCATGAAATAGTGATAACAGATTATGCTCGCTGAAACATATTACCAAAATTTCCTGATGAGGTTATGGGACCTTGTCAAGACCGTGGGGATGTTCTTGCTCGATGACAACGACCCAACTCATTCTACACAGGACAAATCCACACATCCTATTTCTTTGGGCAATCAAAATTTGCTTTAGCTCCCAGTCTCCTCACATGGCACCCAAAGACTTCTTCCTCTTTCCTCAGACGAAGAAACCATTGTATGTCAAGGAAAAGGCGATACCATCACCCCATTTGATGGTCAGGATTTTTCGTGATGATAATTAAAACTTTGACTACTCTCATATCATTTTTTTATTTCTGTATTTGATGTCCATGGACACTGTAACATGTAAACTAATGGATGGCTGAGGCACACATATACTGTTAGGGAGCATGTAGAATGGTAATAGGTGCAGATATAGAATTGGTACAGTTATATTTATTATGAACTTTTCAATCTACGAGCACTTTGAAAGTACCAAGTAATCTTTTTGTGACAAATTTAACTAATAATATAAAGTAAAGACATTTACCTAGAATTTTTTGCTTCAGACGTATTGTTTTGTTTCCTAATTACAAGTTAAGAATCCTTGCTACAAATATAAGTGCAGATACTTTTATTGTTGACTGAGGACAGTGTACTGAATAATATCACATTAGTATTTGCTTCTTTTGCGGACTAATAATTATAGCTTTTAGGAATGGTATGTTTTTAGCTTGGTTAGTACCTCCAAGTGCACGTCGCAAGAGCAAGACATTAATGTTTATTTTCCCCTGGACAGCGGTTCAGGTGCTGAAGTATGGGCGTGTGGGTGCAAAACAGTTAATCTATACTGACAGGTGTAGTCCACTTAGTGGTTCAATTAGTACCATGCAGAAAACATTAGGTACTATATTATGCGATGTTAGACACAGAGAAAAAACAGTTAAGACATTAAGACATTTAAGTACCAATAATCACATTATCTGCATTACTACCCCTAACATCGTGTACGTTGTACGAGTATGTGGAAAGTGAACTACAATATGGTATACGAACTGCAAAAAGTACTTCTGGCAAACTTGGGTTTGGCGGTTTTGATGTTGATAATTGAAATTCCTAAAATGGGGAGAAACATATGAATAAATCGTTCAGTTCACAGGCAAGTTATCGTGTGCAGTGAGATTAACAAGTTACGAAAGCGTCCCTGCCGCAACTGTGTCCAAGCGCAGAACGTCTTTGACGACCCAGCAGGGTGCAGTTACAAGTTAAGTACAGAGCAAGGTGGTTGTCTACTTCGTCTACGGGATACTTAAGCTGCAGCGGAGGCTTGCTGGCCAACTACAGAATACAGGAGGCATGTGGGTCTTCTACAGTCCTACACTGGTTTGCAGAACTTAAGGATGTAAGTAACTTCTGCTCTTGGTGTGTCACTACCAAGCAACATTGCTCGATGAAACTTGGACCACACATAGAAAGGATTGCTGCAGCATACTATAGTGTAGAATAATATAATGTAATATACACTCATGCTCATAAATTAAGGATAATTGCAGAATGTGGTGCCACACAACGTGGCACTACACAAAACTGGCGCTAATAGCGTAGGCACAGAGGGAACACACAAGTCACAGATCTGTAAGATAAGTTGAGAAAAGTGTCCCGAAACACATGTGCTACAAAACGCCACTGTTTCCTGCGCATGTACCCCGACATCAATATGGGATATGATGACCATGTACACGTACATAGGTGGCACAGCGGGTTGGCACACTCTGGATCAGGTGGTGGAGCAGCTGCTGGCGTATAGTCTCCCATTCTTGCACCAGTGCCTATCGTATCCCAGACGTGCTCGATGGGGTTTAGGTCTGGAGAAAAGGCAGGCCACTCAATTTGCCTGATATCTTCTGTTTCAAGGTACTCCTTCACGACGGCAGCTCGGTGAGGCCGTGCGTTATCAGCCATCAGGAGGAAGGTGGGACGCAGTGCTCCCCTGAAAAGGCGGACATACTGGTGCAAAATTACCTCTCGATACACCTGACCTGTGACAGTTCCTCTGACAAAGACACGCAGGGATGTATCTGCACCAATCATAATCCCACCCCACACCATCAAACCACGACCTCCATACAGGTCCCTTTCAAGGAGAATAAGTGGTTGGTATCTGGTTCCTGGTTCACGCCAGATGAAAACCCGGCAATAATCACTGTTCAGATTATACCTGGACTCGTCTCTAAACATGACCTGGGATCACTGTTCCAATGACCATGTACTCTGTTCTTGACACCAGGCTTTACGGTCTCTCCTGTGACCATGGATCAGTGGAATGCACCTTGCAAGTCTCCAGGCGAATAAACCACGACTGTTCAGTCGCCTGTAGGCTGTGCGTCTGAGACGGTTCCAGTGGCTGCAGTAAGTTCCTGAGCAAGGCTACCTGCAGTACTCCGTAATCGTCTGAGGACACTGATGGGAGATATCGGTCTTCTTGTGGTGTTCTACACTGTGGACGTCCCGTAGTGTAGCGCCTAGACACGTTTCCTGTCTGTTGGAATCGTTGCCATAATCTTGAGATCACACTTTGTGGCACACGGAGGGCCCATGTTACGACCTGCTATGTTTGACCATCTTCCAGTCGCACTAGTATTCCACCCCTCATAAAGTCACCAATACGTGTTCTTTGAGCCATTTTCAACACACAATCACCAGTAGCACATCTGAAAACGTCTGCACACTTACTCGCTGCACCGTACTCTGACATGCGTATGTGGACTGCTGCCAGCACCACCGTGCGACGACCGCAGGTCAAATGCACCGCATGGTCATACCTCGAGGTGATTTAAACCCTCAAACCGCCTACCAGACCACTGTTTCACCATGCATCAGCATTATCCTTAATTTATGAGCATGAGTGTAGTATAGTATAGTAGCATAGGAGGTAACTGAAAGAAATACACAATGTGCCGAACAGAAGTGACACTTTTATCCACAGACAATAATTACATTGAAATCACCACGATTCATGATGGTCCCCTGAGCGTTACTACCGGTGGAACATGGCTCTTAATAGGATGTGTGATCACCACGGCCGGCAACGCATCTTCTGAAAAATGGATCCATGCTGGAAACATAGTTGATAAGGGTTCTTGTGGCAGGGCACTCCATTCCTCCGCCAATGCGGCTGCCAACTGATAGATAGTCGTTGGTGCATGAGGACGTACAGCAGTACAGCTCCCCCATTCACCTCATACATGCTTGATGGGATTTAAGCCGTACGAATTGGCAAGCCAGTCCACTCGTCGAATATCCACTCCTTCACCTGCGCTGTTCCCACTGTCATACATAAAAATAAAGTCGGAGCCGAACGCACCCCTGGGAAGACGCAGATTGGAAGGAGTGCAGCGTTGCTGTAGCTTTGACGGTGAGTGTATTGTGTTCAAAGATAAGGCAACATTATACATCCATACACCATAACACCAGCACCACCAGCACCACCAAAACGATCATATTCGACAATGCTGTACATACGAGATGGTGATAAGGGGGACACATAATGAACCCATGAACACTGTCGAGCATGAGCACCAGACTGCACAACAATGATGGCCAGCTTTCATCACAGATGTGTCCTGGTTTAGTTTTTAGACGTTTTCTGATACGGAGAAATGGCGTATCCTTAGGTGCACACACAGATCTCCATGTCTTTCCACGTAGAACTGTGACTGTGCATGTACATGTAAGTCCTTACTCCAGCGCAATAATTGAAGACTTCGCTCAGTAAGAGGATAATGTCTGAGCGCTCAGGACTTGCTGCGTGGACGAATGTCCTCAACAGCAAGCAAATTAACCTGATGGAATTGTGGCTCTAACTATGGGTCGTATTGCATTCACATCATATGAAATTTACAGACACCATGCTTAACAGCACCTCACCTTGCTTTATGTGCTATAGTCCTGCATTTCGATAATCATACTGGTTACTGATGCTACGTTCATTGTACCACTCTTACATAACGATTTTTTAATTTTCAAATATGTTTTAATCTGGAACATAATTTTGTCTTCCAGTCTTTTTTCTGGTTTACTTCAATCAAAATTCATAGGATAGGGTATACATCTACATGGATACTCTGCAAATCACATTTAAGTGTCTGGAAGAGGGCTCATCGAACCATCTTCGCAATAACTCTCTGTTATTCCAATCTAGTACAGCGCGCGAACACCCATGTCTTTCCGTGCGAGCTCTGATTTCCCTTATTTTATTATGATGACCGTTTCTCCCTTTGTAGGTCGGCGTCAAAAAAAATATTTTCGCATTCGGAGGAGAAAGTTGGTCACAGAAATTTTGTGAGAAGATTCCTCCGCAACGAAAAACGCCTTTGTTTTAACGATGCCCATTGAAAATCCTGTATCATTTCAGTGACACACTTTCTCCTATTTCGCGATAGTACAAAACGTGCTGCCCTTCTTTGAACTTTGTCGATTTACTCCATCAGTCTATCTGGTAAGGATCCCACACTGCGCAGCAGTATTCTAAAAAAGGACAGACGAGCGTAGTTTGGTCAGTCTCTTTAGTAGATTTGTTAATTTTCTAAGTGTCCTGCCAATAAAACGCAGCCTTTGTTAGCCGTCCCCACAACGTCTTTTATGTGTTCCTTCCAATTTAAGTTGTTCGTAACTGTAATCCCTAAGTATTTAGTTGAATTGACGGCCTTTAGATTTGACTGATTTATCGTGTAATCGAAGTCTAACGGATTCCTTTTAGCACTCATGTGGATGATCTCACTTTTCGTTATTTAGGGTCAATTTCGAATTTTTGCAGCATACATATATCTTTTCTAACTAAATTCTGATTAAAGTCACTGTTTCAATGAAATGTTCTACACCATATTAACTGAATGGCATCCCGTATTCTTATCAATATGGCTGTGTCATGTACGGAGTTCTTTAATAAGATGTCTGTGCTGTACCAAGGATGGAGTGCTAGAGAGTGAGTTATGAATGCAAGAGACAGCTGAAGGAGAGTAGCATCATTGGTTTCTTTACCCGCCCTACATGCTTTGTCGCAGATATATATTATCTGAACAAATTATTATAAAGCCAATACACAAGAATTAATAAAAGAAATTACGTTACTAAACGGAAAGATTTCTACCGCTGAGGTGACAGGTACGGTGCTAATCACTCTGTGAAACTTTGTTTTCGAATATTATTTATGCCGTGAAATTTGTCTCCAGTTTCAACTAAGCAGTGCACAGCTAACATTTTCAGAGGTTGCTGCTTTAATTATGTTTCCTTGATTCATGAAAATCACGATAGGTTTTCGCGGATGTCTTAAAGCGCTTCAAGGGAATGCCGAGACTAGGCCGTGGCGGAGTATGTCCTCAAAACATGTTTCGTTGTGCTAGTGTTCTGCCTCTAAGAACCTCTATGTCGACGACGCATTTGATTGCTATCTTTCCAGTTCTCTTCCAGTGAGGAATCTTGCAGAATGAAGGACGGCTATCAACTCTTGCGCATTAGTAATCACAAGTTGACGATACGCACGGCTTCAGTTTACATCTTTCGCAACCAACCGCTGACTCGGAGTCTTTGATGACGTAGGCTGCGTAACCTAATTGAGTGAAGATCGCTTTACGTGTGTCTGGCGTCAGAGGCTGCACTGAATACGAAAGAGACAATTTAGCACGTCCCTCGTAAGAGGTCCAGTTTTCTTAATAGGTCTTTCATCACTGCGTCTGTGGAGACAATAGAATGACGACGTTTTGCATAAACGTCCGTTAGCGGGCGACATGTCGGAAGCATTCGCTGTAGCGTTCGCAAGTGGGACGACGTATTTTCATCCTTCACATATTCACATAAACTAAAATGTAAATTGAGCTATATGCCTAGAATGGTATACACTGCACAATATTTTATTTATAAACACCAGTATAAAGCCATTATCAACAGTCGGACGCGGAAGTGTGCACAGTTAATAATATTTGTATACAGACGGCATGGTACAAACGCTTTTTAACTATAGTACACTGAAAAACTACACCAATTTTCATGCACTTAACAGCACACGCACGTTTAGTAGGTCGTACTGTAGCCTCAGCAGTCTAAAATATAATGGAGTCTCACTGAACGTAAGACAACAGCTGATTAGCACAATCAGGACAGACTGACAGCGATACGCAACTTTATGTCGATAAACCTCAATAAACGACAGATTAGCTGCTAAATCTGAGTAGCGACTACCTGTGGTGCTTCTTACCCATTGCAACCTATGATGAAATGGCAAGGAAATACTGACTAGGTGTACCTTCCCCATTACTCTAGATAAAAAGTAAACTGAAAAATTTCTTATAAGCATGTTCCTGTATGTGTACGTTTCTTGTGGTACAGTTCTTAAGATTTCATAGCTGTTATCCGCATACAGCATCCGATGCTATAAAACGAGCGCTTATGTTGCTAATAACTCAGGAGTGTAGTCCTCGTTCCAGTATTTACTGCAGTGCATTGCAAGCAGACGCACAAAATACCAACTCAAATCACTGGCGTTTGTTTGTTGCAGACTATTTAGATTTCGTGGAGGATGGGAGGGAGATTATGGTTTAACGTCCCGCCGATAACGACGGCGTTAGAGAGAGAGCATAAATTCATAATGGGGAAGTATAGGAAAGGAAATCGGTCGTGTTCTTCAAAGAAACCGTACCGACATTTGCTTAATCGATTTAGAGGAACACCAAAAAAACTTAAATATGGATCGCCGGAAGAGGAATCGAATTCCAATCCTCCCGAAAACAGCGCCACCTTGCTCGGCTTCAGGTGTAGAAAACAACCACTCGGCAGTAGCCTTCTGAAGACTTTCGAAGTAGCCAGAATAACAGACCTTTGATTATGCGCGATTCTGTAAAGTTAGTGCACTCAGATAATCAGATAGATTGCAGTCAACCTTCCCACAGTTCGAATTGAGCGGGAAGTAACCAGCAACTACCGATGCAACAAGACACGCAGCTTAAAGTAACGAAATAGGACGAGTCTAGCTCACGGCCTAAATCACTGACTTATGAGACAGAATTCGAAAAATCAGATACAGTCTGTGGTTGGCTATAAAACAGTGTCATAAGAAAAAAAATGTTCAGGGTTCTATGAATTGTCTAAAACGCAGTAGTTTTGTTTAGCGTTAAGCCTCGGAAACAGTGAGCTGAAAACAACTGCACGTCACTAAAAATAAAAATTTGTGTGCATTTTTACTCGGTAGAGTTCAATGGAAGGAGTCTCGTAATTAGCAGAATGCAATAATGATTATCTATAATGAGTTTCTTCCCTGTCGACGGGTTGTTAAACCCTATTAAAAGAACTGGTGTCTCGATGCGATGAGAATCAAAATGAATAGTCATAAGACTGTAGCTGAATATGAGGAAAAAGACTGAGCTAACTTCATAGCAGAAAGTTGGGGACTGCATTTTATCCACTAAATGATTATCTGCGAACTCTTCGGGAGAAGGTTGTAATGGTTCTTTATTTACGTGACCATTACCGCACTCCAACCCCAGTTCTCGATACCAGTAATATCGTACTACTTTTCTGCGAAGTAACAGACATATTTTTGTGACAATATTCACATTCGGTTGTATTACTGTATAGGTACTCCGATGTTCTTACAATGATATGGTTCTTGTGTGTATTCATTTCTGTGAGACTGTCATAATCTCTGACTTACTTCTAACCATTTTGGCACGAATTCACGCAGAGCAGTCTTTGTTTCACTTTGCAGAAGTTAAGTTGTTATTTCGCTTTGTAAAAGAACAGTCAAGTCTTGTATTTGGCTAAAGTGGAAATTAAATATATGAAGATTCATACAAAACTGTTTTCTTGATGATGTGACAATTAAGAAGAAGTATATGTGAGTTTACAAGAAGTTTAATAAAAATGTGCATCGTGAACACCAAGTCAAAAATTATTTCTAACATACCATTGTTCTGATCTGGGATTGTTTGATCATTATGAATTTCCTGATAAACGCATTTGTTAGGTCTTCAGATATTGCTAAAATACAGATCTGGACCTTCTAGTAGTCAAAATGGAACCACCCTAGAATCAACAAGATGAGCCATAACAACTTCGACGAAATCTACATGGGAACCCATTGAAGATCAGTGCCAAAATTAATGACTTTTTTACAGTGACTTCATTATTTCCATTCTGACGATACCATCCACAGTCAATAACTTTGTTGTTGCCTGATAAAGCGAACATATACTAATTGAGCAACATTATTAATCTAATTTCTAACGTACTTTGCAAGTGGTGGTATTGTTAGACGGTCTACAATACAAAACATGGGATATCTCGTTAGAAGGATTCAAAACGAGAATTGAACAAATACTGAGAAAAACAGCACCCCCTTCTACTATATTCGCATGCTAAAGCCAAATGAATGGCGGAGCATACTTCTTATGCCTTTTATTCTCGTTTTTTCTTGTTCCACTTGCGAAAGGACATGAGAATAATAATAGTATGAATACACCCATACGCTCACGTATCTCCGCATCATTTGTCATTGTAGTTTATCAGAGACCCATAATACTGGGCTAATTTGTGACACTTTTAGAACCTTTTGTAACATAACCTTACATGAATACAATGACAGAAAAAATCGCAACACCAAAAAATAGTTAATCTAGAGTTATGAAATATTGGGAATGTATTTGTCTAGGTAATATATTTCAGTGATTAACAATACAAGATCACAGGTTAATGTAAGCTCGAGATAAGCTATTGCAGATGTGAAATGCTGGTACATTAATAACCGGTGTGACCGCCAGAATGTTGAATGCAAGCATGCAGATGAGCATGCATTGTTTTCTATAGGTGCCGCAGGACGACGATTCCAACCTGCTTCCGGCCATCATGATTTAGGTTTGCCGTGATTCACTAAATCGCGTCAGGCAAATGCCCTGATTGTTTCTTTGAAAGGGCACAGCTGACTTCCTTCCCCATCCTTCCTTAATCCGGTGGGACCGATGGCCTCGCTGTTTGGTCTCCTCCCCTAAATAAACCAACCAACCAACAGATGCCGGATGTCAGTATGTGGGATGGAATTACATGCGTGGTGCACTTGGTCGGTCAGTATGGGATGGTTCATGTCGTTTGTGAATGACGCTAGAGTTATTGTCCAATGATGTCCCATATATGCTCACTTTGTGTCAGATTTGGTGATCGAGCAGGCGAAGGCAACGCGTCGACACTCTGTAGAGCATGTCTGGTTACAACAACGGTATACGGGCGAGCATTATCCTCCTGGAAAGCTGTTCATGAATGGCAGCACAACAGGGCGAATAACCAGATTGACGTACAGTTTTGCCATCAAGGAGCGTGGGATAACCACTAGAGTGGTCCTGATGTCATACAAAATCGCACCCCACACCACAACTCAAGATGTAGGTCTAGGGCGCCTAATATGCAGATACGTTGGTTGCAGGTCTTAAGCTAGCCTCGTTGAAGCCAACACGCTGCTATCACTAGCACTGAGTTTAATACATCATTCAGAGTATGGAACAAGTATAATACACTACCAATACCGCTAAAATTTATTTTAATGGTTTCCAATAAGTCATACACGTTTCGCAGTTCATCGCCTATCACAGCGACACTTGAATAACACAGAATGATACCAAGAGGAAGTCCACACTTCATGTAAGTGACACAGAAAACGATGAATGCTAACAGCATGACATTAATAACTGAATATAAAGATAATTGATCAGCATGTCGGAAGTTATACTGCCAAGTACGAGATACTGGGAGAAAGGTATTATGGTATGAGTGGAAGAACATTGAGAGTGAGGAAACTCATGTAATGGTTTATGCTATGGGTTATGTGAAGTTAATTGTGCATTCTAACATTTGACACGAAGTTCGGCAGAATAGACAATAACATGAGTAGTAGGGCAACAGGGGCAATACCCCATATTGTGGGTTGCCTACATCAGTTGCAAGCATACATTCAGAGGCAAACCTTTTGTTCTTTTTTGATTGACAGGTCCTTAACCTATTCTTCTGCTAAGAGGATTAAGACCCTCTGGGGATAATGTATCCTTTTGATTGACAACTCCTTAACCTGTTGTTCGATTAAGTGGTTTTCCATGCCACCCCCCTCCCCTTACTCCTCCCCATCCCTCCACCCATACGGGAAGTCCCTTCGCCGATAAAAACACACTTTCGATATCAATTTGCTTGACTAATTAATTAAATCTATCAATTAATTAAACTCCTCTGTTAAACCCCCAGCCCTCCCCCTACCCTCCCCCATCCAGAAACCGGCGAGAAAAAGACTCAGTTGTCGGCCATTTAGAGGGAAATCGATTACAGTGTGTGGAATATGGTTTAAACAATTTAGATAATGTGTGGAATATTGTTCAGTTAAACAATTTATAGGATAGAAGACTGTGTGTGAAAATAGTTTATTTACTTAAAGAATTTGGTGGAAAATAGATTGCAGTGCATGGTATACTGTCTAAACAATTAAGACAGTGAAACTTCCTGGCAGATTAAAACTGTGTGCCTGACCGAGACTCGAACTTGCGACCTTTGCCTTTTCGCGGGCAAGTGCTCTACCATCTGAGCTACCGAAGCACGACTCACGACCGGTACTCACAGCTTTACTTCTGCCAGTATCTCGTCTCCTACCTTCCAAACTTTACAGAAGCTCTCCTGCGAACCTTGCAAAACTAGCACTCCTGAAAGAAAGGATACTGCGGAGACAGCCACAGCCTGGGGGATGTTTCCAGAATGAGATTTTCACTCTGCAGCGAAGTGTGCGCTGATTAGAAACTTCCTGGCAGATGGTAGAGCACTTGCCCGCGAAGGGCAATGGTCCCGAGTACGAGTCTCGGTTGGGCACACAGTTTTAATCTGCCAGGAAGTTTCTAATGAGCGCACACTCCGCTGCAGAGTGAAAATCTCATTCTGGAACTAAGACAATGTTCGAAATACTGTTTATTTAAACATTTTATGAGATATGAGGCCATGTATGGAATTTAGTTCATTTCTTTATGTGAAGAATTTGTCGGGAACTCGATTACATTGTATCGGATATCGTTTAAACAACTTCTATAAAGTGTGGAATACTGTTTATTTAAACAATTCATGGGATACGTAGTGATGTATGGAATATTTAAACAGTTGCGATGCTTTTTCATTACAATCACATAAGGAAACACAGACTAATTAAACATATCTGAAAAACTTTCTTCCAACCCACAACACCCCGCCCCCACCTCCACTCTCTCCCTCCCCTACCCTGAAATAGGCGGCTCTGTGCTGGAGAGTAAGGATCTCATGACAGGAAATTCAGTCAAATAGCAGAAGGTATATTGTTTATCTTCACAAAAAAATGGTTCAAATGGCTCTGAGCACTATGGGACTTTACATCTTTGGTCATCAGTCCCCTAGAACTACTTAAACTTAACTAACCTAAGGACATCACACACATCCATGCCCGAGGCAGGATTCGAACCTGCGACCGTGTCAGTCCCGCGGTTCCGGACTGAGTGCCTAGAACCACTAGACCACCGTGGCCAACCGTTTATCTTTAAAAAAAAAATCAGTTTGCAGGGGTTGGATCTCTCTTGCTCATCATTCTCTGCTGTTTGGGAAGATGCAGGTCTTGTCAAACACATCGAAGAAAAGTAATTAAATCGAATTTTTTTTATCTCTATACTGTAAGGAATACCACCATGAAACATTCGCCACACGTAATTACACTGTCGAAAATCTTTCGATCGTGAAGCATGAACTATCCACTGCCCACACAGAACATCATCCACGCAGGCTGCCTGGAGTCGAGCAGCACCAGGGG
Organism: Schistocerca gregaria; assembly: GCF_023897955.1. Classification (NCBI taxonomy): domain Eukaryota; kingdom Metazoa; phylum Arthropoda; class Insecta; order Orthoptera; family Acrididae; genus Schistocerca; species Schistocerca gregaria. The sequence goes on along the minus strand of NC_064931.1, from coordinate 647,488,256 downwards.
GCCCAGCGAAGCGACGTATCCATCAGCGGATGAACCACGCGCCGGTGTCCAAGACATGTCTGCTCGGGCCCCATGACTGACAGGCCAGATGTGACGCTAATCCCCGAATAAAAGCATCATGTGATGGCAACCCTTTGATACTTGATACCTGAGAAATTCCTGACAAAACATGTGCCCTCTCTCTCTGTCTCTTATCGCTCGTCCTGTAGCGTCCCACTGCTGGGCTTGCTCGCTCCATCGGCTACAGTCGGACCATACTGCAAACATAGCAGCATTTACCCGGTAAACCCCTGAGGAATACTGACACATGTGAGAATTCCTTCCAAGGCAAATGCATGACTGAGAATGGATTCAGCCATGGACTCTAAGCTGCTGTCTGTGCTGGACAATTATATAGCAGAGGATATTCTGCTTATTTACACTACTGGCAATTAAAATTGCTACACCAAGAAGAAATGGAGATGATTAACAGGTATTCATTGGACAAATATGTTACACTAGAACTGACATATAATTACATCTTCACGCAATTTGAGTGCATAGATCCTGAAAAATCAGTACCCAGAGCAAACCACCTCTGGCTGTAATAACGGCCTTTATACGCCTGGGCATTGAGTCAAACAGAGCTTGTATGGAGTGTACAGGTACAGCTGCCCATGCAGCTTCATCAAGATACCATAGTTCATCAAGAGTAGTCACTGGCGTATTGTGACCAGACAGTTGCGTGGCCACCATTGAACAGACGTTTTTAATTGGTGAGAGATCTGGAGAATGTGCTGGCCAGGGAAGCAGTCGAACATTTTCTGTATCCAGAAAGGCCCGTAAAGGACCTGCAGCATGTGGTCGTACATTATCCTGATGAAATGTAGGGTTTCGCAGGGATCGAATGAAGGGTAGAGCCACGGGTCGTAACACATCTGAAATGTAACGTCCACTGTTCAAAGTGCCGTCTATGCGAACAAGAGGTGACCGAGACGTGTAACCAATGGCACCCCATACCATCACACCGGTAGATACGCCAGTATGGCGATGACGAATACACGCTTCCAATGTGCGTTCACAGCGATGTCGCCAAAAAAGGGTGCGACCATCATGATGCAGTAAACAGAACCTGGATTCATCCGAAAAAATGACGTTTTGCCATTCGTGCACCCAGGTTCGTCGTCGAGTACACTATCGCAGGCGCTCCTGTCTGTGATGCAGTGTCAACGGTAACCGCAGCCATGGTCCCCGAGCTGATTGTCTATGCTGCTGCAAACGTCGTTGAACTGTTCGTGCAGATGGTTGTTGTCTTGCTAACGTCCCCATCTGTTGACTCAGTGATCGAGACGTGGCTGCATGATCCGTTACTGCCATTCGGATAAGATGCCTGTCATCTCGAGTGCTAGTAATACGGGGCCGTTGGGATCCAGCACTGTGTTCCGTATTACCCTCCTGAATCCATATTCTGCTAACAGTCACTGGATCTCGACCAACGCGAGCAGCGATGTCGTGATACGATAAACCGCAATCGCGATAGGCTACAATCCTACCTTTATCAAAGTCGGAAACGTGATGGTACGCATTTCTCCTCCTTACACGAGGCATGATAACAACGTTTCACCAGGCAACGATTGTCAACTGCTGTTTGTGTATGAGAAATCGGTTGGAATCTTTCCTCATGTCAGCACGTTGTAGGCGTCGCCACCGGCGTCAACCTTGTGTGAACGTTCTTAAAAGCTAATCATTTGCATATCACAGCATCTTCTTCCTGTTGGTTAAATTTCGCGTCTGTGGCACGTCATCTTCGTGGTGTAGCAACTTTAATGGCCTGTAGTGTACATCGAAAAGAAGTAATTAAATCGATGGTTTTTTTTATCCCATTAACACAAGGAATACCATCATGAAACATTCATCACACATTGTTAGACTGTTAGAAATTTTTTGATCGCGAAGCATGCACCATCCACTGGCCCGCACGGGATGTAACCCTTGCAGGCTGCCCGGCAATGGGCTACACCGGCAGCCCTGTGAAGCAATATGCCCATCAACGGCCGCGCCACACACCAGTGTCCAAGTGGTGTCCGCTAGAGCCCCGTGACTGACAGACCGGGTATCACGTTAATACACAAACAAAAGTATCAAGTGGCAGCAGCCCTTTGATACACTCCTGCAAATGGAAAAAAGAACACATTGACACCGGTGTGTCAGACCCACCATACTTGCCCCGGACACTGCGAGAGGGCTGTACAAGCAATGATCACACGCACGGCACAGCGGACACACCAGGAACCGCGGTGTTGGCCGTCGAATGGCGCTAGCTGCGCAGCATTTGTGCACCGCCGCCGTCAGTGTCAGCCAGTTTGCCGTGGCATACGGAGCTCCATCGCAGTCTTTAATACTGCTAGCATGCCGCGACAGCGTGGACGTGAACCGTATGTGCAGTTGACGGACTTTGAGCGAGGGCGTATAGTGGGCATGCGGGAGGCCGGGTGGACGTACCGCCAAATTGCTCAACACGTGGGGCGTGAGGTCTCCACAGTACATCGATGTTGTCGCCAGTGGTCGGCGGAAGGTGCACGTGCCCGTCGACCTGGGACCGGACCGCAGCGACCCACGGATGCACGCCAAGACCGTAGGATCCTACGCAGTGCCATAGGGGACCGCACCGCCACTTCCCAGCATATTAGGGACACTGTTGCTCCTGGGGTATCAGCGAGGACCATTCGCAACCGTCTCCATGAAGCTGGGCTACGGTCCTGCACACCGTTAGGCCGTCTTTCACTCACGCCCCAACATCGTGCAGCCCGCCTCCAGTGGTGTCGCGACAGGCGTGAATGGAGGGACGAATGGAGACGTGACGTCTTCAGCGATGAGAGTCGCTTCTGCCTTGGTGCCAATGATGGTCGTATGCGTGTTTGGCGCCGTGCAGGTGAGCGCCACAATCAGAACTGCATACGACCGAGGCACACAGGGCCAACACCTGGCATCATGGTATGGGGAGCGATCTCCTACACTGGCCGTACACCTCTGGTGATCGTCGAGGGGACACTGAATAGTGCACGGTACATCCAAACCGTCATCGAACCCATCGTTCTACCATTCCTAGACCGGCAAGGGAACTTGCTGTTCCAACAGGACAATGCACGTCCGCATGTATCCCGTGCCACACAACGTGCTCTAGAAGGTGTAAGTCAACTACCCTGGCCAGCAAGATCTCCGGATCTGTCCCCCATCGAGCATGTTTGGGACTGGATGAAGCGTCGTCTCACGCGGTCTGCACGTCCAGCACGAACGCTGGTCCAACTGAGGCGCCAGGTGGAAATGGCATGGCAAGCCGTTCCATAGGACTACATCCAGCATATCTACGATCGTCTCCATGGGAGAATAGCAGCCTGCAATGCTGCGAAAGGTGTATATACACTGTACTAGTGCCGACATTGTGCATGCTCTGTTGCCTGTGTCTATGTGCCTGTGGTTCTGTCAGTGTGATCATGTGATGTATCTGACCCCAGGAATGTGTCAATAAAGTTTCCCCTTCCTGGGACAATGAATTCACGGTGTTCTTATTTCAGTTTCCAGGAGTGTACTTGATACGCGAGAAATTCCTCGTCTTGTAGTGTCCCATTGCCAGGCCTTGCCAGTTGGTCTGAACCGCAAACAAAGCAGCAATTTTTAAAAGTACTCTAGACTTCCTAAATTGGTCCTCTCTACTACATTCTGAAGGAAGGGGGAAGGTTCTACTGGGTGATAGAATAGAATCAGCAGCACCACTGCAAGATAGGGTCCACTGCAATGTTTTGAGAAGCGCTAAACACGACACATTTAAACAACAACCCAGTCTGTAATAGTAGTTGCCATGGGTAGATGTCAGAGATGTCCGAAACACTCGCAGATCCTGTGCACTCACCTCCCAGAAATCCACACACATCGTGGCCCATCCACCCATACACTGCCAACGCCAAAGTTCAGGGACAGGACGAAACTACATTCGTGGCCACAGCCGCATTCGTCGACATGCTAGAGTGGACCACCCCTGGCCATGGGGGCATCCAGGAATGATTGGAGTGGTAGCACTTCAGATGTTGTCAATATGTCTAATGTAAACATCCATCATTTCGAATCAACTCTTATGCAACGCACATATGTTCGCCTCTGTCGTCCTCACCGAGCACACTGGTCACTTAGGCAGTCCTTGCTGCTGAGGGCAAGATTAGACAGGTCTGTGTGTTCTGTGTTCCATCCCAGGCTTAGCTAATCCATTAACTTCCGGTTCCAGACTCCTGGTGACCTCCGCTGCAGCCAGCCGCAGTACAGTGTGAAACAAGCAGCTGCAGCTTTGATATATACAGTAGTTCTAAACAATTCCACCTCGACAGATAGCCACCAGTTTCGAAAACCTACTTTACACAATCCGAGGCGGTGAGTTTGTTGACCATACACCTCAAATTTCTCATGCAAAATGTAGATTTCTCCCCTTTATACGACTTATTTCAGAAGATAGAAGAAATTGGACCATACACGCATGAAGTGCTAAGATTTACCACTGTCACAGAACGCCTCCTCACTTTCAGGCTCTCTCTTAAGGTAACAACATAGAGAAGATGTAAATATGCGGTTCATTCAAATGAAACCTGGTCAGTGCATCTACCTTTGCCTTACACGTAAGGTGGCACCACGTAACTGGGGGTATGGTGGCGCCATCTATTGGTAGAGAGACTGACACATGTGCACCATTTGATCTTGCATAGCGCCAGTGTGGTTTCACTCTGAAGAGAAGGCGGTCACACAAGTTATCATCCACTACCCAACATGCATGCGAGTAAGCAGGTACAACGAGGACTGATTTGATTTTTGGTGGTGAAGGGGGATGGATCCAATGAATTGTTTAAATAAACAATATTCCACACATTATCGAAATTGTTTAAACAATATTCCATAAAATAGAATCGATTTCCCACCAAATTCTTCACACAAATCAATAAACTATATTCCATACATGGCCTCATATCTCATAAAATGTTTAAATAAACAGAATTACAAACATTTTCTTAGTTGTTTATACAATATTCCATACACTGCAATCTATTTCCCATCAAATTATTTAAATAAATAAACTGTTTTCATACATAGTCCTCTATCCTATAAATTGTTTAACTAAACAATATTCCACACATTATCTAAATTGTTTAAACAATATTCCATACACTCTAATCGATTTGCCTCCAAATGGCAGACTACTGAGTCTTTTTCCCGCCAATTTCTGGGTGCAGGAGGGTAGGGGGAGGGCTGGGGGTTTCCCAGAGGGGTTAAATTAATTGATCGATTTAATTAATTAGTCAATAAAATTGATATTTGAAGTGTGTTTGTACCGGTGAAGGGACTTCCCTGATGGGTGGGAGGATGGGGAGGAGGAGGGGGAAGGGGATGATATCGAACAATAGATTAAGGACCTGCCAATCAGAAGGATGGATTATCCCCAGAGGGTCTTAGTCTTCTTATCAGAACAATAGGTTAAGGACCTGTCAGTCAAAAAAGAACAACAGGTTTGCTCCTGACTGTATGCTTGCCCTGATGTCGCCAACCCACAATGTGGGGTGATGCCCCTGTTGCACTACTACTAACATGGACCTTAGGGACCCAACTACTTCCACTGTTTTTTATTTAGGGCTGATAATTGCGTAACTTTGTAAACTGGATACAGGTTAATGGAGTTGCGATAGAATTAAATAATATAAAACAGGACACATCAGAGTTTATCAGGAGTGTGGCAAATTAACAAGTACCAAACAGAATATTAAATTTGGAACATATAATTTATTACACAGAAACAGAGCAGGAAATAAATTCACTTGAAGGCTTATTCGTAAAAAACTAACAATAACATTGCAGCCATTGAAGGAATCTCAAGCAACAATTGTTTAAAAATAGATTCAAAACCAGAAAGAAATTGTTCAAAAATAGATTCAAAACTGGAAAGAAACGAATTTATTAAAAAGGACTAGATAAGATGAATTTATTTTAGAATATGGCGCAACGAGATATTAATTTAAAGGAGTATTTCATTATATTACAAAATGAAGATGATAGAGATGTATGCAAAACGGCCAGTAGTTTAACAAAGGTACTTAGGTGACAGCATAAGATGTTGCAGGTATGATTACGTTAAAAGAAAAAAATGAAAATATAACTAAGCTACTATTAAAATAGGCGAGACTCTCTAGTAAACGATAACATGAAGAGTGTTGAATAGTCTGAGTTGAACAAAAAATTTAGGAAATGTTTTAGAAAGGACGAGATAAGAAATAATGATAATTCATAAGCGAAACGATTAAAAATAGTACGAGTATAATGTAGGTGTAACAGCAAATTAAGTTAGAAAATGTTTAGGTACAGTTTTAAAGAGACAGAGAGAAGTTGCAATGATAATTACATAAGAGAAACGATTCGAAATAATACAAGCGAAAAGAAGACATAACAGCAAGTTATATTTGGTAAACGTCACAATTTATGACTGTAAATGGCAGCTGGCACAGTACATGATTTTTTAAAAAAATGTACAAGCATTCGAGAATTTCTTTAAATATTTGTACAATTCAAGAGATAAATAAGAAATGCAGTTATTTAATAATGAAAATAATGACACTCTGGAAGTAATTTCAGATTAGATGTATAACACCATTCAGGAGAACAAGAACGGAAAAGTGCCTGGAGATGACGTGTTTCAATGGGCATTACATAAAACGGAGGTTAAGTAATACATTAGGAACTTGAAAATACACTCCTGGAAGTTGAAATAAGAACACCGTGAATTCATTGTCCCAGGAAGGGGAAACTTTATTGACACATTCCTGGGGTCAGATACATCACATGATCACACTGACAGAACCACAGGCACATAGACACAGGCAACAGAGCATGCACAATGTCGGCACTAGTACAGTGTATATCCACCTTTCGCAGCAATGCACGCTGCTATTCTCCCATGGAGACGACCGTAGAGATGCTGGATGTAGTCCTGTGGAACGGCTTGCCATGCCATTTCCACCTGGCGCCTCAGTTGGACCAGCGTTCGTGCTGGACGTGCAGACCGCGTGAGACGACGCTTCATCCAGTCCCAAACATGCTCAATGGCGGACAGATCCGGAGATCTTGCTGGCCAGGGTAGTTGACTTACACCTTCTAGAGCACGTTGTGTGGCACGGGATACATGCGGACGTGCATTGTCCTGTTGGAACAGCAAGTTCCCTTGCCGGTCTAGGAATGGTAGAACGATGGGTTCGATGACGGTATGGATGTACCGTGCACTATTCAGTGTCCCCTCGACGATCACCAGAGGTGTACGGCCAGTGTAGGAGATCGCTCCCCACACAATGATGCCAGGTGTTGGCCCTGTGTGCCTCGGTCGTATGCAGCCCTGATTGTGGCGCTCACCTGCACGGCGCCATACACGCATACGACCATCATTGGCACCAAGGCAGAAGCGACTCTCATCGCTGAAGACGACACGTCTCCATTCGTCCCTCCATTCACGCCTGTCGCGACACCACTGGAGGCGGGCTGCACGATGTTGGGGCGTGAGCGGAAGACGGCCTAACGGTGTGCGGGACCGTAGCCCAGCTTCATGGAGACGGTTGCGAATGGTCCTCGCCGATACCCCAGGAGCAACAGTGTCCCTAATTTGCTGGGAAGTGGCGGTGCGGTCCCCTACGGCACTGCGTAGGATCCTACGGTCTTGGCGTGCATCCGTGGGTCGCTGCGGTCCGGTCCGAGGTCGACGGGCACGTGCACCTTCCGCCGACCACTGGCGACAACATCGATGTACTGTGGAGATCTCATGCCCCACGTGTTGAGCAATTCGGCAGTACGTCCACCCGGCCTCCCGCATGCCCACTATACGCCCTCGCTCAAAGTCCGTCAACTGCACATACGGTTCACGTCCACGCTGTCGCGGCATGCTACCAGTATTAAAGACTGCGATGGAGCTCCGTATGCCACGGCAAACTGGCTGACACTGACGGCAGCGGTGCACAAATGCTGCGCAGCTAGCGCCATTCGACGGCCAACACCGCGGTTCCTGGTGTGTCCGCTGTGCCGTGCGTGTGATCATTGCTTGTACAGCCCTCTCGCAGTGTCCGGAGCAAGTATGGTGGGTCTGACACACCGGTGTCAATGTGTTCTTTTTTCCATTTCCAGGAGTGTATCTGCAAAATACGAAAATTCCCCAAAACTGGAACAAAACTGCAATTTTTTTTTAAAAAAAGCTAGTGCTCCTCAGCTGCAATATGTTTCATGAAAGAAGTATTTATATGGCTACGCCAACAGCTGCTGATGGTGTAGGAAATACGTATGTTTTTCGTGAAGCTGGCCTTAATGAATCATAGACATATTCGAAAAATGTGTCATTTGTAAGACATGAACGAAATTATATAAAGCAGCAAGGAGTCTGCAACATCACTTTGTCTGGAAATCATTTGTTATGAAAAAGGCTTTTAATAAATTTCAGCAAACTCTGTGATAACAGCCCTTTAGATAAAGGCATTGATTACCACACATCATCATACTGAAGAACACACTTCTCAATGTTATAGCTTGCAAGACAGTGCATTATGATAGTGAAAAAACGAAATGAAAGAGAACGCAGGCAAGGAGATTCCATAATTCCAAAACTTTGTTCAGAAGTCCCAGTGATAGTTTTCATGTTCCTACATTTGAAAAATGAAGAAAGAATACGTGTTAATGGAATATACCCGGAAACGTTCCTTCTCATCCTGTCCGCCGAGCTTCCGTAGCGTCGGAGAAGTCCACGCACTATTACAAGGGAACCTCCCCATAGCAACCCCCTCGGAAGGCAGCGGAAGGAGAGGTCCTTGGTTCAAGTCTTCCCGCGAGTGAAGAGTTTGCTTTTTTTTATTTTCGCAAAGTTATGATCTGTCCGTACGTTCATTGACGTCTCTGTTCACTGTAAGAAGTTTAGTGTCTGTGTTTTGGGACCGCACCGCAAAACCGTGCGATTAGTAGACTAAGGACGTGCCTCTCCAATGGGAACCAAAAACATTTGATCGCAAGGTCATAGGTCAACCGATTCCTCCACAGGAATACACGTCTGGTATATTCTATACGACACTGGTGACGACATGTGCGTCACATGACAGGAATATGTTGTCGACCCACCTAACTTGTACACTTGGCGAATGGGTAAAAAGATTCCTCTACCTTGCCCGTTTATGTTCTTGTGGATGTGATAATCACTCCAAAAAAAGTGATGAAGACATAAGAGTTTGTTACATAAACTGCAACAAATGAATGCAACAGTTTCACAGTCGCACTGTTTTCCCTGAGCTCTGTCAAAACATATGTTTTTAAAGTTTTCAAATTTTTCCTTGTGTAAACCGTCAAATCCTGCATATGCCCAAGCAAATATGAACATGTCCTGGAATTTTGGAGAGCGAAGTTGATTATATAAAAAAATAAAACTTTTGACTCTAGGGAAGATTCGAACCCAGGAGCTCTCGTGCCGCAGCTGCTCACGCGAACCACGGGACCACAACGCTGCAAGGCTTACATCCTCCTTGATGTTGCCTATTTTGCCCATGGACTACTCAGTTTGTATATTTTGGTTATTTTTTTATAGTTCCACACAAGTTCATCCTGTTTCCTCGATTGATTTGTGTTCGATTTTTTAAGGCCTATCCACTGTGCCAACTTATAACTAAATCTGAGGGGGGTGCGATGGGGAGGTTCCCTTGTTAGTAAAATCGTACCGCATGATTGTCTGGGAGACCGTGAAGGGCAGGTTGAGCCGCCTGAAATGGAAACATATTTTCCATCCTTCGCACCCTTAGGTATCTACACTCCTGGAAATGGAAAAAAGAACACATTGACAACGGTGTGTCAGACCCACCATACTTGCTCCGGACACTGCGAGAGGGCTGTACAAGCAATGATCACATGCACGGCACAGCGGACACACCATGAACCGCGGTGTTGGCTGTCGAATGGCGCTAGCTGCGCAGCATTTGTGCACCGCCGCCGTCAGTGTCAGCCAGTTTGCCGTGGCATACGGAGCTCCATCGCAGTCTTTAACACTGGTAGCATGCCGCGACAGCGTGGACGTGAACCGTATGTGCAGTTGATGGACTTTGAGCGAGGGCGTATAGTGGGCATGCGGGAGGCCGGGTGGACGTACCGCCGAATTGCTCAACACGTGGGGCGTGAGGTCTCCACAGTACATCGATGTTGTCGCCAGTGGTCGGCGGAAGGTGCACGTGCCCGTCGACCTGGGACCGGACCGCAGCGACGCACGGATGCACGCCAAGACCGTAGGATCCTACGCAGTGCCGTAGGGGACCGCACCGCCACTTCCCAGCAAATTAGGGACACTGTTGCTCCTGGGGTATCGGCGAGGACCATTCGCAACCGTCTCCATGAAGCTGGGCTACGGTCCCGCACACCGTTAGGCCGTCTTCCGCTCACGCCCCAACATCGTGGATCCCGTCTCCAGTGGTGTCGCGACAGGCGTGAATGGAGGGACGAATGGAGACGTGTCGTCTTCAGCGATGAGAGTCGCTTCTGCCTTGGTGCCAATGATGGTCGTATGCGTGTTTGCCGCCGTGCAGGTGAGCGCCACAATCAGGACTGCATACGACCGAGGCACACAGGGCCAACACCCGGCATCATGGTGTGGGGAGCGATCTCCTACACTGGTCGTACACCTCTGGTGATCGTCGAGGGGACACTGAATAGTGCACGGTACATCCAAACCGTCATCGAACCCATCGTTCTACCATTCCTAGACCGGCAAGGGAACTTGCTGTTCCAACAGGACAATGCACGTCCGCATGTATCCCGTGCCACACAACGTGCTCTAGAAGGTGTAAGTCAACTACCCTGGCCAGCAAGATCTCCGGATCTGTCCCCCATCGAGCATGTTTGGGACTGGATGAAGCGTCGTCTCACGCGGTCTGCACGTCCAGCACGAACGCTGGTCCAACTGAGGCGCCAGGTGGAAATGGCATGGCAAGCCGTTCCATAGGACTACATCCAGCATATCTACGATCGTCTCCATGGGAGAATAGCAGCCTGCAATGCTGCGAAAGGTGGATATACACTGTACTAGTGCCGACATTGTGCATGCTCTGTTGCCTGTGTCTATGTGCCTGTGGTTCTGTCAGTGTGATCATGTGATGTATCTGACCCCAGGAATGTGTCAATAAAGTTTCCCCTTCCTGGGACAATGAATTCACGGTGTTCTTATTTCAGTTTCCAGGAGTGTACTTGATACGCGAGAAATTCCTCGTCTTGTAGTGTCCCATTGCCAGGCCTTGCCAGTTGGTCTGAACCGCAAACAAAGCAGCAATTTTTAAAAGTACTCTAGACTTCCTAAATTGGTCCTCTCTACTACATTCTGAAGGAAGGGGGAAGGTTCTACTGGGTGATAGAATAGAATCAGCAGCACCACTGCAAGATAGGGTCCACTGCAATGTTTTGAGAAGCGCTAAACACGACACATTTAAACAACAACCCAGTCTGTAATAGTAGTTGCCATGGGTAGATGTCAGAGATGTCCGAAACACTCGCAGATCCTGTGCACTCACCTCCCAGAAATCCACACACATCGTGGCCCATCCACCCATACACTGCCAACGCCAAAGTTCAGGGACAGGACGAAACTACATTCGTGGCCACAGCCGCATTCGTCGACATGCTAGAGTGGACCACCCCTGGCCATGGGGGCATCCAGGAATGATTGGAGTGGTAGCACTTCAGATGTTGTCAATATGTCTAATGTAAACATCCATCATTTCGAATCAACTCTTATGCAACGCACATATGTTCGCCTCTGTCGTCCTCACCGAGCACACTGGTCACTTAGGCAGTCCTTGCTGCTGAGGGCAAGATTAGACAGGTCTGTGTGTTCTGTGTTCCATCCCAGGCTTAGCTAATCCATTAACTTCCGGTTCCAGACTCCTGGTGACCGCCGCTGCAGCCAGCCGCAGTACAGTGTGAAACAAGCAGCTGCAGCTTTGATATATACAGTAGTTCTAAACAATTCCACCTCGACAGATAGCCACCAGTTTCGAAAACCTACTTTACACAATCCGAGGCGGTGAGTTTGTTGACCATACACCTCAAATTTCTCATGCAAAATGTAGATTTCTCCCCTTTATACGACTTATTTCAGAAGATAGAAGAAATTGGACCATACACGCATGAAGTGCTAAGATTTACCACTGTCACAGAACGCCTCCTCACTTTCAGGCTCTCTCTTAAGGTAACAACATAGAGAAGATGTAAATATGCGGTTCATTCAAATGAAACCTGGTCAGTGCATCTACCTTTGCCTTACACGTAAGGTGGCACCACGTAACTGGGGGTATGGTGGCGCCATCTATTGGTAGAGAGACTGACACATGTGCACCATTTGATCTTGCATAGCGCCAGTGTGGTTTCACTCTGAAGAGAAGGCGGTCACACAAGTTATCATCCACTACCCAACATGCATGCGAGTAAGCAGGTACAACGAGGATTGATTTGATTTTTGGTGGTGAAGGGGGATGGATCCAATGAATTGTTTAAATAAACAATATTCCACACATTATCGAAATTGTTTAAACAATATTCCATAAAATAGAATCGATTTCCCACCAAATTCTTCACACAAATCAATAAACTATATTCCATACATGGCCTCATATCTCATAAAATGTTTAAATAAACAGAATTACAAACATTTTCTTAGTTGTTTATACAATATTCCATACACTGCAATCTATTTCCCATCAAATTATTTAAATAAATAAACTGTTTTCATACATAGTCCTCTATCCTATAAATTGTTTAACTAAACAATATTCCACACATTATCTAAATTGTTTAAACAATATTCCATACACTCTAATCGATTTCCCTCCAAATGGCAGACTACTGAGTCTTTTTCCCGCCAATTTCTGGGTGCAGGAGGGTAGGGGGAGGGCTGGGGGTTTCCCAGAGGGGTTAAATTAATTGATCGATTTAATTAATTAGTCAATAAAATTGATATTTGAAGTGTGTTTGTACCGGTGAAGGGACTTCCCTGATGGGTGGGAGGATGGGGAGGAGGAGGGGGAAGGGGATGATATCGAACAATAGATTAAGGACCTGCCAATCAGAAGGATGGATTATCCCCAGAGGGTCTTAATCTTCTTATCAGAACAATAGGTTAAGGACCTGTCAGTCAAAAAAGAACAACAGGTTTGCTCCTGACTGTATGCTTGCCCTGATGTCGCCAACCCACAATGTGGGGTGATGCCCCTGTTGCACTACTACTAACATGGACCTTAGGGACCCAACTACTTCCACTGTTTTTTATTTAGGGCTGATAATTGCGTAACTTTGTAAACTGGATACAGGTTAATGGAGTTGCGATAGAATTAAATAATATAAAACAGGACACATCAGAGTTTATCAGGAGTGTGGCAAATTAACAAGTACCAAACAGAATATTAAATTTGGAACATATAATTTATTACACAGAAACAGAGCAGGAAATAAATTCACTTGAAGGCTTATTCGTAAAAAACTAACAATAACATTGCAGCCATTGAAGGAATCTCAAGCAACAATTGTTTAAAAATAGATTCAAAACCATGGGAGAATAGCAGCTTGCATTGCTGCGAAAGGTGGATATACACAGTACTAGTGCCGACATTGTGCATGCTCTGTTGCCTGTGGTTCTGTCAGTCTGATCATGTGATGTATCTGACCCCAGGAATGTGTCAATAAAGTTTCCCCTTCCTGGGACAATGAATTCACGGTGTTCTTATTTCAATTTCCAGGAGTGTATCTTCGCGAAGTGTGAGTGTTGTGTCTTGTTGAAGTGTAACTATTAAGTTTAGGTGAGTGCTATGAATGTGAGTGTAGTGTAGTGTCGTGTACGTGTTGGATGATGGTGAGCAAAGGGAGAGAGTGAAACCCGGCCCCGGCAAATAGCTTACTCCTCTCCAATAGCACCAAGGGGGCCACCGAGCTCCGAGTCCCCATCCGGCGAACGGATCATCATCGACAGATGACAGTGTCTCCTGCCCTCACTTCACGAGACACTGTGGAGAGGTTTGGGATGTAATCTACGACATTGACGCGAAGACTGGTTATCAGGTGCTTTACCCCACCACTCCTGCTGTCCCCCCTGCCACAAAAGCAAAGGGAAAATTTTCCACAGCACGCGGTGGACGCAGATGGTCTACCGCCCAAGTACTGCCCACGCCCGACGGAGCTTAACTTCGTTGACCTGACGGGAACCGGTAGTCAGCTACTTCTTCCATAGATCAAATCCACGACAAACGTTATGATGCGGGAAGTGCAGCGCGCAAGACAAATCAATTGAAGTACAGCTCCGTAGACATCCTCCGAAGCGTTCGTTGGCGAACCCGTATTATTTCTATGCACTGCCGCCCACATATTATCGTGCTACATAAGGGTCGCCATCCTCGGTATGATCCACGAGACATGGTTAAAATAGTCACTTTTTCCATACCATTCATACCCTGTTCCAATCGCAAAAGTTGTGGACGAAATTAACTTTCGCATGATGTGTCACTGGCATGTAACATAGCTTGACGAAACTTGGACCACGCACAGAAGGAACTGCTACAGTAAAGCTTAGAAGTTAACTGAAAGCAATGCGCAATGAGACTAACAGAATCGACACTTTTAATCAAAGACAGTTATTAAAAGTTATACAACTTTGCTTCTGCCGTTTACCGATAGGTGGCGACAACGGCAAATTGTGGTCGAAAGAAATATATCGCAGACGTTAGGCAGTTAGCTTGGACCTCGGTCAACATAATCTCATTCAAGCATTAGTCGATTTGTTCAAAAATGATTCAAATGGCTCTGAGCACTACGGGACTTAATTTCTAAGGTCATCAGTCCCCTATAACTTAGAACTACTTAAACCTAACTAACCTAAGGGAATCACACACAGCCATACCCGAGGCAGGATTCGAACCTGCGACCATAGCGGTCGCGTGGTTACAGACTGTAACGCCTAGAACCGCTCGGCCACCCCGGCCGGGTAGTCGATTTGTGCCTGCATCATAAAGGTGTTCTTCATTGAAAATGTCAGTTTACGAGCCTAATTCTCATCATTTGCGGGAGATGTTACTGTTTTCTTTCAATATGAAGAAAACAGCGGCTGAGTCTCATAGAACGCTCTCAAGTACGTATGGTAAGGACACTATTAGTGAATGAACGTGTCGTGAGTGGTTTAAACGCAGACCGGCATAGTGGTGAAAGAATATTTTCGAAGATGCAGAATTGGAGACATTGCTGAATGAAGACTCGCGTCAAACTCAAGAATAATTGGCACGATTAGTGGGAGTGACACAGCAAGCCATTTCAAAACGTCTCAAGGCTATGGGCATGATTCAGAAAGAAGGAACTTGGGTCCCGTGTGAGCTGAAACCAAGAGACGTTGAACGGCGTTTGTGTATTTGTGAACAATTGCTTCAGAAACAAAAACGGAAGGGATTTATGCATCGCATTTTGACCGGGGACGAAAAATGGGTTCATTACGATAACCCTAAACGCAAAAAATCATGGGGATATTCCAGCCATGTTTCCACGTCGACGGCCAAGCCGAATATTCACAGCTCCAAGGTCATTCTCTGTATTTGGTGGGACTAGCTCGGCATCATACACTATGAGGTGTCAAAAACCAAGTGAAACAATCACAGGTGCTCGTTATCGAACGCAATTAATGTATTTGAGCAGAGCATTAAAAGACAAACAGCCGCAGTACAGCGAGAGGCGCGATAAAGTGACTTTGTAGCACGACAACGCTCGACCCCACGTTGCAAAAGAGGTCAAAACGTACTTGGAAATGTTAAAATGATAAGTCGTACCCCACTCGACGTATTCTCCAGACATCGCTCCTTCTGTCACCTGTTTAGATCAATGGCGTATGACCTGGCTGACCAACACTTCTGATCCCATGAGGAAGTCACAAATTGGATCGATTCGTGGATCGCTTCAAAAGATGAAAAATTTTTTTCGACACGGGATTCGTACACTGCCAGAAAGATGGGAGAAAGTAGTGGCCAGCGATGGAAAATACTTTGAATGATACATGTATAACCAATTTGTTTCATTGAAGCCTCAAATGGTGGGGAAAAACGGCGGAAGCAAAGTAGTACACCTTGCACATTGAAGCCATAGTGATTCATGATGGTCCCCTGGACATTATGAAAGTCAAGACATGGTGATCACCACGGAGGACAATGCATGCTCTGCAACGTGCTACCATATTGGCCACAAGGTTGGTAATGAGTTCTTGTGGAAGTAAATTCTGTTAATCCGCTAGTGCGGTTGTCAACTGCTGGATGGTCACTGGTGCTTATGAACGTTCCGCAATACGCTTCCCCACCGCACCCCATACGTGCTCGATGTGATTGCTGTTGTTGTTGTGGTCTTCAGTCCTGAGACTGGTTTGATGCAGCTCTCCATGCTACTCTATCCTGTGCAAGCTTCATCTCCCAGTACCTACAGCCTACATCCTTCTGAATCTGCTTAGTGTATTCATCTCTTGGTCTCCCTCTGCGATTTTTACCCTCCACGCTGCCCTTCAGTACTATATTGGTGATCCCTTGATGCCTCAGGACATGTCCTACCAACCGCTCCCTTCTTCTAGTCAGGTTGTGCCATAAACTCCTTTTCTCCTCAATTCTGTTCAATACCTCCTCATTAGTTACGTGATCTAGCCATCTAATCTTCAGCATTCTTCTGTAGCACCACATTTCAATAGCTTCTATTCTCTTCTTGTCTAAACTATTTATCGTCCAAGTTTCACTTCCATACATGGCTACAAATTTCTTTTCTTCAGAAACACTTTCCTTGCCATTGCCAGTCTACATTTTATAGCCTCTCTACTTCGACCATCATCAGTTATTTTGCTCCCCAAATAGCAAAACTCCTATACTACTTTAAGTGTCTCATTTCCTCATCTAATTCCCTCAGCATCACCCAACTTAATTCGACTACATTCCATTATCCTCGTTTTGCTTTTGTTGATGTTCATCTTATACCCTCCTTTCAAGACACTGTTCATTCCATTCAACTCCTCTTCCAAGTCCTTTGCTGTCTCTGACAGAATTACAATGTCATCGGCGAACCTCAAAGTTGGTACTTCTTCTCCAAGGATTTTAAGACCTACTCCGAACTTTTCTTTTGTTTCCTTTACTGCTTGCTCAATATACGGATTGAATAACATCGGGGAGAGGCTACAGCCCTGTCTCACTCCCTTCCCAACTACTACTTCCCTTTAGTATCCCTCGACTCTTATAACTGCCATCTGCTTTCTGTACAAATTGTAAATAGCCTTTCGCTCCCTGTATTTGACCCCTGTCACCTTCAGAATTTGAAAGAGAGTATTCCAGTCAACATCGTCAAAAGCTTTCTCTAAGTCTACAAATGCTAGAGACGTAGGTTTGCCCTTCCTTAATCTTTCTTCTAAGATAAGTCGTAGGGTCAGTATTGCCTCACGTGTTCCAACATTTCTATGGGATCCAAACTGATGTGATTTAGGCGAGGGAACGGGCAGGCCAGTCCAGCTGCCGCATACCCTCTCGTTTCAAGACTTCCTCCATCTGCGCTGTTCGATGTTCTCGCTCACTGTCAGCGATAAAAATGAAATCGTGACGAACGCACACCTGAAAAAATGCGCACAAGGAAGGAGTACAGTGTCACAACAAAGTTGACGGGCGACTGTTGCGTGTTCAAATATTTGGGGGTTAGTACGCCATTGCAACAATATGCCTTCCCCCAACGCAACGCCTGGACCACCAAAGTGATCATGCTTGACAGTAATGGACTTACCTTCAATTGGCGAAAGATGGGAAAACGTAATTCACACATGAACATTGTCAAAGTAGATCGTTTTGGTGGTCCACGTGTTATGGTACAGGGAGGCATAATATTGCATAGGTGCACTGACCTCCA
This sequence comes from Schistocerca gregaria, assembly GCF_023897955.1. Lineage (NCBI taxonomy): Eukaryota > Metazoa > Arthropoda > Insecta > Orthoptera > Acrididae > Schistocerca > Schistocerca gregaria. Next base: position 647,470,301 of record NC_064931.1, on the reverse strand, counting down.
AATCTTTGAACACGCTTCACTCATCGTTCAATATTATTGTGACACTGTACTCATTCCCTATGAGTCTCTTTTTAGGGGTGCATTCGCCCCTGATTTCATTCTCGACTCTTGTAATGTCCATGGGAGCAACACGAATCACTGCATATTTCATTGTTACCTTCTGTACTATAATGCAGCAGTTCCTTCAAGTATCATCAACTTACGTTTCTTGGCAGTGACACATCATGTGAAAGATACTTTCGTCCTTACGTTTTGCGCACCAATGTACTTTCAAAAGACTCTCAGATCCGACCATGGGATTGAAAAATGGCACCGCAGTCACATTATCGCCATCAACTGGTATCTACCATCTCTTCTATAAACAGCACAGAATCAGTCTAAAGTCAAGAAAGATAAGGAGATACACAGCAAATCCACATGTCAAAATCCCATTGGAAACAAACGGAATTTATGATCAACTAGGAAACTTCTCCAAGTCCGCCACGTTGTTGCTAAACACTACTTCCAGTAAGCTAGTTGCTCCATGCTCTGCTAGGCGGCTTCTTCCTAGAGTCTGGACACGCTCCCTGAACAGCAACATCTGCCTTGAAAACGGATAATCGACTAAGCCGGTTCCCACAACCGCATTTAAAACCACACTTCCCAACACTTTAGAAACTTTCGGAGAAAACAACTTAAGCGATCACTGATTACTGACTTCCCAAATACACACCGCGGCACCTCTTGTGCCCAAGAAAGCTTAAAACATACCTCCTGCAAGACCACAAGTAGTTATTTTAACACGCAGGAATTTGAAACAATCAGCCTCCAGAGCAGAATGTAGGCACTTCGATTGGGCATTTCCTGTTAATGCTCATACATGGTCTAGTCACATTAATGTGATGTCGTCGTTCAATAGTCACTCACAGACGGCAGGTGGCATCACTGACAATGAAGGGTATACGAGGGGGGACCCAAAAGTAAGCGGAATCGTAATGTTGCACATCGTGTACATATAGTAGCAGGTTGCACCACCAGAGGGTTGCAGTAGGAGCTCTGCTGAGTCATTCTGCCACGCGGCGTCACCCAACAGTGGGAAGTGTGGTTTCTTTGGCAGTTCTTTGAGTGTGCGTGCAGTGCAGACGTGACACGAGGAAATGGCTAGTTCTTACGAACAACGTGCGGCAGTGAAGTTTTGTTTCTTGCTAGGCAAGAACGCAGCAGAAACTGTTGCGATGATTCAGACAGCCTACAAAGACCATGCTCTTAGTAAAACGCAAGTGTACGAATGGTTTTCTCGGTTTAAAAATGGAGAGATGGTGGTTGAAGCTCATCCCCATTCTGGTTGACTTTCAACTGCTCGAGGAAAAGACAACATCGACAAAATCCGTGATCTCATCAGTGAAGATCGACGCAGGACAATCGACCAACTCAAGAACTTGTCCTGGTTGTCCTGGAGCTCAATTCAGCGCATATTGACCATCGATTTGGGGATGCAAAGGGTGGCAGCAAAATTCGTGCCGAAGTTTCTTACCGGAGATCAAAGGGATCGTCGCGTTCAAGCCTGCCTCGAAGTGAAGGACGTGTTCAAAGATGATCCACATTTTTTCAACAAAATCATTACAGGTGATGAGTCATGGTGCAATGGGTACGATCCAGAAAGTAAACAACAGTCATCACAATGGAAGCCACCTGGCTCATCTCGACCAAAAAGAGCTCGACAGTGAAATCGAATGTGAAAACGATGTTGGTCTGTTTTTTTGACATCAAAGGGATCGTACACTCTGAATTTGACCCTGAAAACCAGACAGTAAACCAACAATTCTATTTGGAGGTTATGAAACGGCTTTGCAGAAGTTTGTCGCGAAAACGTCTGGCTTTGTGGGATTCTGGTGTGTGGTTCCTGCATCACGACAACGCTCCCGCGCACACGACTCTCAGCGTTCGCCAGTTTTTGGCCTCAACGAAGACGACTATCTTGACCCACGGCGCCCTATTCGCCGGATTTAGCACCCTCGGACTTATTATTCCCGAGAATGAAAAGAGACTTGAGAGGAAGCGTTTTGCGGATGTGGAAGACGTAAAACGCAATGTCATGAAAGTGCTGGCAGGTATGAAAGAGGACGAATTTAAAAGATGCTCCGAACACTGGAATGAACGTTTGTACAAGTGTATTAATGCTAATGGAGAGTACTTCGAAGGAGATTCAGGCTGTATTTGAAAACAATAAGTATATGCTTTCTAGAAAGAAATTTCGGTTATTTTTGGGTCCCCCCTCGTATGCAGCTTGTCCAGGGGATGCCGGAAACAGTGCAGTTGCTGTCGTAGCTCACATCCGAAGGCTCATGATTATTTGCTTTCGGGCCAAGGATGGAATCATTTCCAAAACGACTAAGTTTGTGAACTGTTTGTCTGTCGCTGTGGTTAAAGTATACTGTGGAGCTATCCAAAACAGATGCAGAAGCAGCTGTGGTGCACCACTGCCGTAGATGACAGGGGTGAACGACAGCTGCGGAGATGTTTACGGGCGAATAGACGTGGAATTGCTAAGCGATTGCCAGCCCAGATGAACCAAAGGGCTACCAACTGTGTCTCCTCAACGATCGTTCAGCGAATGTTGCTGCGAGTGGGCCGCTACAGCAGGTGCTTGGTTCATGCATCCATGCTGTTTGCTGTTCACTGGCGACGAAAGTTGGAACTTGCACGGCGGTACTGCAAACGGACATCCACTGTGTGGCGACAGGTGGCCTTTACAGATCAGTCACTTTTTATACTCCGTCGGACTGACGGTCGTCTGAAAGCAAACACCTTACAACAAATGTCGGAAGCGTCCAGGCCAGAGGAGGGAGCGTTGTGGTCTGGGGAATGTTTTCACGGCTTTCCCTGGGTAATCTCGTCATCCTTGAAGGCGCAACTGATCAAAACAAGTGCGCATCTACAGGGTGAAAATTATGTAAACCGACAAACTCTGGGAGGTTGTACGGGACATCAAAACAAATCTTTTTCCCTTATATCATTTTCTACTATGAGGAGTATTTAAACCGGTAGAGGAAGATTTCTCTGGCGGCAAATTAATTAAACCTACAAACACTTTTCCATAGTTTTATGACCAAGACACAACACATTAACACAACCCAATTTCTATTACAGTAGATTTTCAAAAATGCCTCCACTGACACGTAAACAAAGGTTACACCGTTGGATCATGTTCTGTCTGACACAGGCAAAAACCCAAGGAGTATCCTGAATTGTTTCTGCTGCTACTACTCTCCGGGCAACCAGATCCTCTTCTGATGCAACAGGAGTTACGTAAACAATGTTGGGCGTCTCTCCCCACACAAAAAACGCCAGAGGGGACATATCTGGGGATCGAGCAGACCATGGTACGAACTTTTCTTTTGTTTCCTTTACTGCTTGCTCAATATACGGATTGAATAACATCGGGGAGAGGCTACAACTCTGTCTCACTCCCTTTCCAACCACTGCTTCCCTTTCGTGTCCCTCGACTCATAACTGCCATCTGGTTTCTGTACAAATTGTAAATAGCCTTTCGCTCCCTGTATTTTACCCCTTCCACCTTCAGTATTTGAAAGAGAGTATTCCACACAACATTGTCAAAAGCTTTCTCTACGTCTACAAATGCTAAAAACGTAGGTTTGCCTTTCTTTAATCTAGCTTCTAAGATAAGTCGTAGGGTCAGTATTGCCTCACGTGTTCCAATATTTCTACGGAATCCAAACTGATCTTCCCCGAGGTCGGTCTCTACTAGTTTTTCCATTCGTCTGTAAAGAATTCGCGTTAGTATTTTGCAAGCGTGACTTATTAAACTGATAGTTCGGTAATTTTCGCATCTGTCAACACCTGCTCTCTTTGGGATTGGAATTATTATATTCTTCTTGAAGTCTGAGGGTATTAGCCGTACTTAATACATCTAAAAGACCCACTATGTTCATCAAATACTTTTCAAATGCTGTTTCAGCTGTGTCAGTAATTTGTCTTGCGTGTACTTATTTCTTTGACAAGACTGCAGTTCCGTACGTACTCGTCAACATCACGCTTCATTCGGCGCCACTGCTTATACGACTTTATTCACTCGAAAGTCATATGCATTTCTTGGTGTTTTCCCAGTGGATTATCATGCATCTGTCTTAATATATTCTCCGGCCCTTGTAGACTAATTACCAATCCGATGTCTGTTTTTCTTTCTACTTCTGTAGTTATTGGGCTTGTCGCACACTCACGGCATTATTCCCCCATTTGCTTCTGCTACAGAGCTCTACTCTGCCTCTACCTAGGTACTTTCGCTAACCATCGACTTTGTCGTCTATTACTTCATGTTCTCTGGATCTTATTCTACTCAGAGCAATCGCAGTACTGTTTAACGTGCCTAGTTTGCAGATTGCCTCGTAACCGTACTGTTCATGCTTCAGTCTCGACGTCTGGAGTCTCTAACTCGGATTCTTCCTACTAAAGATCCATGTTAACGGTTTTTGGTCTGTTACTACTGTAAACTTTCGGTCGCATACATGTGATCAGATCTGTTTGATTGCATATGCCATTGCCAGCAATTCTTTTTATGTGGTACTGCAGTTTAATTCTGCCTTATTAAATGACCTGGATGCGTATGCTGTGGACAAGTCTTCGGTTAACTTTCTTGACCTGTAACAAAACCGTGCCCATCCATTGCCGCACTGCTGAAGTCTGATTATGAATGACTTCTCAGAGTCTGTATACTGAAGCAGTGGTGGATTAACCAATTTCTCCTTCAGTTCCTCGAAAGCATTATTTTGTCTTTCGTCCCATTCATATTTTATTCCTTTCCTCAGTAGTTCGTAAAGTGGCTTCGCGATTTTGCGAATTTTGCGAATAAACCGATGGTTGTATCTGATTAAGCTTAGAAACCTTCTTGGTTCTTTTCTTGTTCTTGGCTGAGGGAAGAACTTTACCTCTTCTGCTTTCACCGTGATTGGTGAGATTCCCCTTGCCCGTAATACAATGGCCGTAGAAGTTCACTTCTTTCCTTAGGAAAGACACACTTATTCTGCTGCAGCTTTAAATCGTGCTCTCACAACCTGTCAAGGATTTCATGGAGCTCCTCATTACGCTCCTGCAGGTTTCTTTCATAGTGCACTAAATCTTCTAAATAAACAAAATATTGTATTCCTTGCAGGCATGCCAAAATAGTGTTTATCAGTCGCTGAAAACACCCCGAGGCTTCTTTCAGTAACGTTGCCATTCGCTAATACTCATAATGCTGGTAGCTCGAACTGGACACAGTTTTCTCCCTGTCCTGCTCATCCGCCAGTACTTGATTGTATGCGCTTGTATGATCAAATGTAGAGAAGTTCTTTGCTTCTCCTAGTCGATCCAAGATATCATAGATTATCGGTAGTGAAAACGCATCGCCTACAACTGCTTATAGTTCACTACGACTCTCCACTTCTGTTTATCAACTGCATCTATCATTTTCGGAACCAACAATAAGGGTGATTTTCAGGCACCCTTGCTTTCGACAATTTTGTCATCTATCAGTATTTTCTCAAGTTGTTCTTTCTGCGCTTCTGGAATCCGGTATGGACTAGCATTCAGTGATGACTGGGTGTTGTGTGATGTCCTTACGTTAGCTAGGTTTAAGTAGTTCTAAGTTCTAGGGGACTGATGACCATAGATGTTAAGTCCCATAGTGCTCAGAGCCATTTGAACCAATTTTTTTTTTTTTTTTGAACTAGCATTCATAACTTCCCTTGTGTCCCAGTGCTATCGGTATCCATGCTTTATTGCGGATGTATATGACAATTTGTCACCTGGTAAGTGGATAATATATCACGTGCAAACTTCCACTAATGCACTCTTCTTTCCCGCACTTAGGTGATCAAATGGTTCAAATGGCTCTAAGCACTATGGGACTTAACATATGACGTCATCACTCTCCTAGACTTAGAACTACTTAAACCTAACTAACCTAAGGACATCACACACATCCATGCCCGAGGCAGGATTCGAACCTGCGACCGTAGCACCAGCGCGGTTCCGCACTTAAGGGCCAAGAACCGCTCGGCCACAGCGGCCGGCTTAGGTGATCAGCTCTCATTTGTTTCCGTAAGGCACTAACAAGACTTTCTGCGTTTTCTGTAACTTCCTTTCTGCCTTTTACTTCGCTTACTTTCACGTGTTACTCTGACTCTTCCGCCACTAATCTGACGTTCTTCAACTGAACTTTGCTCTCTGGCAAATTTATTACACTTTCTATGCACCATCCGTTTCGCACTCTCACTAATTCCTCCAGTCTCCAGTCTCCTGTTTCACGATAACCATTTCTCTTTCCCTAACTTGTGGTACATCATTGTCCACCTTCAATAAAATTATCTTTTCCTCGCACGATCCTATTTCCTCGTCGGACTCCTGATCAGCCTCGAAACCATAACCTTTCGGTTCTTCTTCTACTGGTATCTCTCGCCCTTACAGTCTTAACACTTTTCCCACATAATCTAACTTAACCTTAGGCTGTTACAAAATCTCTAGCGATCAATCCGTGATACGGAATATCTAGCCCTGACCCATATGTATGAAACTTGAGCCCAACTTCTCCGGAACCTTCCCACTTAGGTGTACTTCTACTTGACCCATTGTACTTACCGCTTCTTTAGTGACACCTTTCGGCCGAAGCCTTTCTGCTTAATTTATTCTAACAACGCAATTAACGGTAATACTCATTTTCTTTACTTGGTGCAACTGTGCCCTCGTGTCTGTCAGTAACTACTGTCTTTGCTACGGTCGCAGGTTCAAATTCTGCCTCGGGCATGGATGTGTGCGATGTCCTAGGGTTAGTTAGGTTTAACTAGTTCTAAGTTCTAGGGGACTAATGACCTCAGAAGTTGAATCCCATAGTGCAAAGAAAAAAAACACTACTATCTTTCTTAATTCAACGCAGGGCAACACCGACACATCGTTTTTGCACTGTCTGTTACGCAAACTGTGGATTTAACGTGGCAATGCCTGAATGCGCGGCTTTGTCAGCCCTTAGTTTCCCCGAATTTTCCAGGTTTCCTTGGCACTGACACTCCGCACTTTCTCTGTGTGTGCCACAGATCTTCGTTGCAGCCCTTACCGTAGTGACCCGCTTACATTCACTTACCTGGCAGCTTACACTGAGGTCATCTCCACTCATATAATCCTTTAAATCGGTCGGTCTCCCTGCAGTTCCCTTTTTTTTATTGTTCTCATTTTGTTCGATTTTGTTCGTTGCATTTGTTCGGTGCGGCTGTCCCATGACACCCGTCCAAGTTCAGTGTTAAGCCGTTGACTCAGTTTTTTTTTTATTATAGAGAGCAGCTTAACCCTCCGACAGAACACGCTGAGATGTCGTGCTGGCTGGCAATGTGCTGGGATCTATATCTGTCACTTTCATTAAGCGCACTCCGCATTCTGCGTCCGTGCGACCCCTCTTGTCAAACCAGTAGTAAAACTTTCTAAACGCTTTGGCCGTCACTACTCGGACCATACCGTCTCGCTTATTCCTTCTGCAACTGTTAGCAATGTATCCACGCATCCTACAAGTAAAAAACTTGAAGTATTTTACATCTCTGAATAGTTTTACATGACCAAATCTAGTTTGCGGAGCTATTCCCCTGTCTCTTATAGAGAGCAATGCGCTCTCTCCTTGTAGACTTGTGGAGTAACTTCTACTGCCATTGCTAGGCCAATTTCGCCATCTCAGCTTGGAACAGTTGTCCGCATTCTGTCATTCTTTGCCCTCGTATAAGGCATGACCTACCTTTTGACTCTCCCTCTTGGCCACTCTATCAGCTACATTTCTGAAGCCCCTTTACATTTCATCAGTCCTACCTGCTCATGTTTTAATTGATTCCCCTTGCTCTTGTCTGGCTTGGAAAATCTTACATACATAACAATCAATTACTCTCTTGCTAGAACAGCTCTCTTCGGCAACCGGTTACACTTTGTCCCAAGTACATTACCTATCCCATATTGGTAACCTTGACTTCGCTTCTTTGGTAATTTATGCTTTTAGAAATTTAAATAAAGTCTCGCGTTTCTCTGTCTTCACTAAATCAAATGCATATTCTACATTTTCGGTAAATTCCCTCAGCTCCCTCTTGTTCCTGTCAAATAATTTTCCTATAATACAGGGGTATGCTGAAAAGTAATGCCTCTGAATATGTTATGTGAAAACACTTAAGGCTTTTTAAACAAAAGAAACCTTATAACCATTCTACATATTTATTCTCCATTTCTACATATTTTCAGCCTTCAGCCTCTAGGGGGCTGCGACCTGTAGCATGTGACTTGGCACTGTCTAACTAAATTATGTTGGTGTGTGAGAAACACAGTGAGTAGTGGGATAATGTTCATTCTATGCCACTTTTAATTTATTCAAGATGGCGGCTTTCCATGGTCCCTCCATGGGGGGGGGGGGGGGGGGTAGATGTTTGTCATATTGTTGATGACACCATCCCCAATCCTCCCCCCTCCCCCACTTCCCTGACACACTTTAAGCACCCTACACTGCTAGTGCTGCCACCTGCCGTTTGTGAACGCTTCTTGCACATTGACGTCGAACATAGGCGGTGGTCACATTAATATGACTGGCTCATGTATGTTTACCCACCTGACTATACAATAAGGTGACAAAAGTCATGAGATATCTTATAATATGTGTCAGACCTCCTTTTCCACAATGTAGTGCAGGAACTCAATGTGGCATGGACTCAAAAAGTCTTTGGAAAACCCCTGCAGAAATTTTCAGTCATGCTGCCTATATAGTTGACCATAATTGCGAAAGAGTCTCCGGTGTAGGATTTTGTGCATGAACTGTCATGTTGGGCGATCTGGGTGGCCAAATCATTCACTCGAATTGTCCTCAATGTTCTTCAAACCAATCACGAACAATTATGGCCTGGTGACATAGCGCACTGTCATTCATAAAAATTCCATCGTTGTTTGGGAATATGTACTTCGTGAATGGTTGCAAATGGGCTCCAAGTAGCCAAGTATAGCGAACTCCAGTCACTGATCGGTTCACTTAGACCAGAGGATCCAGTCCATTCCACGTAAACACTGCCCACACCATTATGGAGCCACCATCAGATTGCACACTGCCTTGTTGACAACTTGAATCCATGACTTCGTGGGGTCTGCGCCACACTCGAACCGTAACATCAGTTCTTAACAAGTGAAATGGGGTCTCATCTGACCAGGCCACCGTTTTCCAGTCGTCTAGGGTCGAATAGATATGGTCACGTGCCCAGGAGAGGCGCTGCAGGCGATGTCGTGCTGTTATCAAAGGCTCTCGTGTCGGTCGTCTACTGCCATCGCCCATTAACGCCAAATTTCGATACACTGTCCTATTGGATACGTTCGTTGCACGTCCCACATTCGTCCCTGCTGTTATTTTACGCAGTGTTGCCTGTCTGCTAGAACTTACAACACTACTCAAATGGTTCAAATGGCTCTGAGCACTATGGGACTTAACATCTGAGTTCATCAGTCCCCTAGACTCAGAACTACTTAAACCTAACTAACCTAAGGACATCAGACACATCCATGCCCTAGAACACTGGACTGCATTCGGGAGGACGACGGTTCAATCCCGTGTCCGGCCATCCTGATTTTGGTTTTCCGTGATTTCCAGGCAAATGCCGGGATGGTTCCTTCGAAAGGGCACGGCCGATTGCCTTCCCCGTCCTTCCCTAATCCGATGAGACCGATGACCTCGCAGTCTGGTCTCCTCACCCAAAAACAACCAACCCAACATCCATGCCCGAGGCAGGATTCGAACCTGCGACCGTAGCAGCAGCGCGGTTCCGAGCTGAAGCGCCTAGAACCGCCCGGCCACAGCGGCCGGCAACTCTACTCAAACGCCGCTGCTCTCGGTCGCTAAGCGAAGACCGTCGCTCACTGCATTGTCCGTGGTGGGAGATAATTCCTGAAATTTGGTATTCTCGGCACACTCTTGACGTTGTGGATCTCGGAATACTGAATTCCCTAACAATCTAGGAAATGGAATGTTCCATGCGTCTAGCTCCAACTACCAGTCCACGTTCAATGTCTGTTAATTCCCATCTGTCGTGCGGCCATAATCAAGTCGGAAACCTTTTCACCTGAATCATCTGAGTAAAAATGTTAGCTCCACCAATGCACTACCATTTTATACCATGTGTAAGCGATACTACCGTCATCTGTATATGTTCGTATCGCTATCCCATGATTTTTTTCACCTCAGTGTATAAACGACGACATCATTTCTGAATAGCGTAGATCTTTTTCCGAGAAAACAAAAATCTGGCATAACATTGAAATGTGTTGCTTTCATTAATCGGCACATTAGATATTCATCAAAGTCACTCGGTTCCGTTACAATAGGAAAGATGCTGGGTCCCAGCGCAGGTAACAATGTGTAAAGCTAACTACAATACCACGGAGTTGGAATTTACATGATTTGCGTTATTAGTCAATTCTCAATGTAATCCACTGGTTACGGCCGGCCACAGTGGCCGAGCGCCTCTAGGCGCTTCAGTCTGGAACCGCGCGACCGCTACGGTCGCAGGTTCGAATCCTGCCTCGGGCATGGATGTGTGTGACGTCATTAGGTTAGTTAGGTTTAAGTAGTTCTAAGTTCTAGGGGACTGATGACCTCAGATGTTAAGTCCCATAGTGGTCAGAGCCATTTGAACCATTTGAACCACTGGTTACGTCTTCTAAGCTAATCTGATGTCAACAGTTTTACAGGTTTTTGATGTCGTTGAGACGACAGTTTCGGCGTCTGCAACAGTGCTCTATTAGCTCCAATCATTACGAGAACACTCTGCTTAACTGCAGAGGACTTTGCAGCAGGCTGTTGATGTTATTTGGAGCTTAATTCATCTGCCCACATACGTTGCTCCCATACGTCCCGTAAAATACGACTTGATCTCACAATGACCAACTTCTCATCTTGCACAAGACAAACACATCGCCCAGAGGCGTTGTCTCTATCACTGTTTTGTCTTTGACAAATATAGGAACACCTAACGTTCGCTAATAGTGACAAGACGCCCTGGACCACGCACCGCGCGGCTACCCCACATGGCAAATGACATTTAAGAAGAATACTGAAAAAAGTCTCATCAGTGTTTTGGTGTTACAGCGTGCTGGCGTTCAGAGAACAATTTAATCACGAAGGGAAGAGCAGATACTGCAGCCTCTTCTGTTGTGCCCAAAGTTAGTAGCGCAAGCCTTTCTCACGTGGTGTTAATCAGTCGAAGTGGGGCAAACCATCAAACAGTGATAAATGCTTCAGACTTGGAGAATCTTCCGCTGCAATCTTCGGGCCAGATAGCAGAGTAAATGTGTTTCTTTTTAAACCAATTGACATGTCTCATATCATACAATGCTATGGCCCGTGTTATCAGCGGGAAACATAAGTACTGTTTAATAGCTAACTTCAGCCCAACGGACCCAGGCACGAAAGTTTTCGTTCTTTCCAACAACTTCTAGATCATTAGAGATAAGGCATTCGTTCTGAATGAATAATGATGAGCAAATAAATTGGTCATGCCCTCGCACAAAAACTATCCTGAAATTTGCCTCCGATGATTTAGGAACAGTACGAAAAACCGAAACCTCGACGGCCGGACAGCTATTCAAAGCCAGCTCCCCTTCAATATGAATGCAGTGTCATAACTACGGTACTACCGCGAACGGTAATTGCACTTCGTACAGTATGGCAGTGGAAAAGCGAGATTTCGAAATGAAGTAAACCGCCTCCTTCTGTTCTATACTTAAAGGCTACCCCTCACAGAACCTACAATTGCATAAACACTCCGCAAACCATCGTATGGTGCATGGTGGAGAGTACACTGTACCACTGCAAGTCATTCCTGTCACACTTGCCAAAGGAACGAGGATATGCTTCCGTAAGGTGAAGTTCCGCGTTCTGGCACGTCGGGCCCGGCAGATCACCTGTCATCTTCCGCCAATACTATCACTGCATACGCTGTGGAGGGGTGTGTAATCAGTACACGTGTTCCGGCTCGTTGCCGGGTTTCTAGATCTTGCAGCCGCTATTAATCGGTCGACTAGCTCCACAGTTGGCCTTACTTGCGCTGAGTGCACACCGTACCAGTCCTACTACCAAGACAGAAATCCCTGGAGTACCGGGAATCGAACCCGCCTCCTCCTCATGGCAGTCAGCCAAGCTGGCCACTTTTTTCCGTTGATCTGATTTTGCTCGTTACTGTTCGTTACATTTGTCCGGGGCGAGCGGACGACCCATGTGTAACCAATGGCACCCCATACCATCACGCCTGGTGATACGCCAGCATGGCGATGACGAATTCACGCTTACAATGTGCGTTCACCGCCATGTCGCCAAACACGGATGCGACCACCATGATGCTGTAAACAGAACCTGGATTCATCCGAAAAAATGACGTTTTGCCATTCGTGCACTCAGGTTCGTCGTTGAGTACACCATCGCAGGCGCTCCTGTCTGTGATGCAGCGTCAAGGGTAACCGCAGTCCTGGTCTCCGAGCTTATAGTCCATGCTGCTGCAAATGTCGTAGAGCTGTTGGTGCAGATGGTTGTTGTCTTGCAAACATCCCCATCTGTTGACTCAGGGATCGAGACGTGGCTGCATGATCCGTTACAGCCATGTGGATAAGATGGCTGTCATTTCGACTGCTACTGATACGAGGCCGTATTACCCTCCTGAACCCACCGATTCCGTATTCTGCTAACAGTCCCTGGATCTCGATCAACGCGAGCAGCTATGTCGCGGTACGATAAACCGCAATCGCGATAGGCTACAATCCGACCTTTGTCAAAGTCGGAAACGTGATGATACGCATTTCTCCTCCTTACACGAAGCATCACAACAACGATTCACCAGGCAACGCCATTAAACTGCTGTTTGTGTATGAGAAATCGGTTGGAAACTTTCCCATGTCAGCACGCTGTACGTGTCGCCACTGGCGCCAACCTTGTGTAAATGCTCTGAAGAGATAATCATTTGCATATCACAGCATCTTCTTCCTGTCGGTTAAATTTAGCGTCTGCAGACTTCATCATCGTGGTGTAGCAATTTTAATTGCCCGTATTGTAGCTGCAGTCGCATGTGGAAAGGTGAGCCTTAAAAAAGGCCACGGGCATTCCTGCTCGCACCTTTTCCGAGCAGAGCTCCATCTTTTATGATCACAATATCGGCACAGCGTAAACCGCAACTTCCCTTTCCATTTTCCGCGATTATCAACAATTGCTGAAGCACTATACACGTGCTCGGATAGCTTTTGTTATGCTGTACACTATGCCGCTTGCTGCCTCATTAGTATTCGCGGCACGTCCGACGTTCTCTTATCGGTGCTCTGTATCCATTTACACTGCGTGTGTTTGCTCATAACATCGATTTTTGATGGAGCGTTGGTAGGTTTTTTCTGAATAAACTAATTATGATGTCGTTCCCATAGCATGCAATTCCCTTGATTAACTTAGACCAGCACACATTTAGTGTACCGCTGCGTGATCTTCATTTGCTGTTTACCGCGCCCCTCAAGATTCATTTTCAGAAATTAAGCTTTTACACACACACACACACACACACACACACACACACACACACACACACACACACACACTGTACCACCTCCCTCTCCAACCCTCAATCAGGGCGTTGTATTTTAGTCATAATTAAAATGAGAGAATCCATTTTGACTGTGCGCGTAAGTGTCCAAATGATCGGAATTATTTCTCTAAAAATGTGTCACACTTCTGCAAAAATACGCCTGTAACACAAAAAAGTGCAATGTTTACACCAAGCATCACAATGTTATTTTCCACATACGTCATAAGCCTCCAATTAGGGCCTAAAACATGACTGTCAGTTCTAATGTAAGTAGTCCAGTACTATTTCGTTGCCTAATAGTTACAAATAACATGATGAACTAACAGCTGAATGTTTATAAATTAGGCCTAAACAGCATCACCATTCAGGAACAAATGTTGTACCACTGGATGGGCCTGATCAGCCAAAATTGTAATATAATGCTTGGCAGTAATGCGATATTGCAGAGTAACCATGGGGTCCATGGGATACGACGATTCTTTCTTTCACTGGTGCCATGTCCCGTGCTGACGCAGGGTCGGCATTTTTAGGAACAGATTTGGCAAAGTTAGTGGAAAGGGGTGGCCGGATGCCCTTCCTGCCGCCATCCCGTAACCCCCGGGACGGAATTAGTGTACCCCTGCTGTCTGCATCGAGTGTAATTAATGGAATAGTGCGAGCGTGTTCAGATGTCTGCGAGTCGTGTAACTGAGGCGGAACGTGGGGACCAGCCCGGTATTCACCCAGTGGGATGTGGAAAGACGCCTAAAAACCACATCCAGGCTGGCCGGAACACCGACCGACGATGGTAATCCGCCAGGCGGATCCGATCCGGGGCCGGTGCGCCTACCCGCGTCCAGGAAGCAGCGCATTAGCGCTCTCGGCTAACCTGGCGGGTCCATGGGATACCACGATATGGTTGCCCAAGTCATCACTCAGCCAGAAGTTGGAAACAGTGTGAAATACGACTCGTCCGAGCAAATGGCTTTTTCCATCCCTCCATAGTCCTGGTTTTATGGCTTCGGCACCAAGTCTTCCTGTTAAGGTCATTTGCATCACCGATGAGTGGTTTTGGAATTCCAGCTCACCCTGAAATTCCCTGATTGTGAGGCTCCCTTCGTGTTGTTTTGGTGCTGGCAGGGTTCTCTAGTGTGACGGCCAGTTCTGCAATGACTTTCGCACCTGTCGTCCTATTATTTTTCGTCACATTCCACTTCGATGACCGTCCGTCACGATCAATCAATACACACATCTGTCCGCGTTGTGACCTAGCGGATGGTGTTTTTCTGCTTTCGCTGTATGTGGTATAAATCTTCAACACCGGGCCTCCCGAAACACCAAACATTTCGGCTAACTTGGTTGCTAAAGCACCCACCATACGGGTACCAACAATTTGCCCATTTTCGCCTTCACTTAGCTCCGACATAATGCACCCACAACTGCACAGAATACCATTCTGACTACGAGTGACACTTGTGACATAATGAGTACATTTCACTGGTGCTGTTCGTGATCAGATACAACAGCTCCACCTACAAGCTTGGCTAGCATCCGTGTTTGCGTCAAGCATACATTTCTTGCGATGTTTCCATATTTTTGTCCAGCCCCCGTAGAACTAATACTGCCGGGAAGACATGCCTGAGACGAACCGAGAAGTACTGAACGCAAGCTTAACTGCGGAGAGTAAAGTGGGCATTACTGTTGTCAACAGCAAGTACTAAGTGAATGAATCGTACGTACATGTTTGTTTCAAAACAACACACACTACACATAGCGTCGACGTTTGCACTGCTGTGCATATACGCTAAAGAGCCAAAGAAACTGCCACGCGTGCCTAATATCGAATAGGGCTCTCACAAGCACGCAGAAGTGCCGCAGCATGACGTAGCATGGCCTCGACTAATGTCTGAAGTAATGCTGGAGGGAATTGACACTTGGAATCCTGCAAGGCTGTCCATAAATCCGTAAGAGTTCGAGGGGGTAGAGACCTCTTCTGAACAGCACGTCTCGGGAGTTTCGTGGCCAGCGGAAGTGTTTAAACTCAGAATAGTGTTCCCGGTTCCACTATGTAGCAATTCTGGACGTGTGGGGTGTCGCATTGTCCTGCTGGAATTGTCCAAGTCCGTCGGAATGCACAATGGAGATGAATGGATGCAGGTGTACAGACAAGATGCTTACGTACCTGTCACCTGTCAGAGTCGTATCTAGACGTATCAGGGGTCACATATCATTCTAACCAGGGGCGTTGGCAAGGGGGGGAGGGGGGTTTTGGTGCTATAGCACCCCCTAACCCTAAGTGGAATATCATATGACACTGGGTAAAATGACTTCAGAAATTAGCGAATATATTACTTCAACAGATTCAATATTTTTTTATAATTATGTAGCAATTTAGGTTGCAATGTATTTCAAACATTTTTTAACAAAAGAATAAGAACGGCAAATAGCTTACTATCTAAACCAATAAATATCATTTAACTTGAAATTGGCGTCTCATTATTTATTAATATACACTGGATGTATATTAATGTACGAGAACCACTTACAATAATCAAGAAAGCTAAATATGCTGAGTACGCCTACCAACACTCAAATTGCTGACTGCAGACAAAAACTCGGAAATCGCCGGATATCTGGGTCAAATCGTATTATTTTCCCGGGCACACACATTCTGTAGGCACATTTTTACTATGAACTCCAAAACAGTTACCAAAAACTACTTTAAGCAACACCAAATTTTACCAATTTGTCGGTAGAGGACCCCATCTCTCCTTTTGTTAAGCGACATTTCATTACCCCAAACCCCCTGCACCCCCCCCCCCTCCCCCACCATTTGCCCCAGCCCCTTGACCGGCTTCTAGAATCGCCCCTGATTCCAACTGAACACGATCCACACCATTACAGAGCCTCCACCAGCTTGAACAGTCTCCTGCTGACATGCAGGGTCGATGGATTCATGACATTGTCTCCATACCTGTACACATCGACCCGCTTGATACAATTTGAAGCGACACTCGTCCGACCAGGCAACATGTTTCCAGTCAACAGTCCAATATTGGTGTTGACGGGTCCAGGCGTGGCGTAAAGCTTTGTATCGCGCAGTCATCAAGGGTACACGAGTGGGTCTTCGGCTCCGAAAGCGCACATCGATGATATTTCGTTGAATGGTTTGCACGCTGACACTTGTTGCTGGCCCAGCATTGAAATCTGCAGCAATTTGCGGAAGGGTTGCACTTCTCTCACTCTGAAAGATCGTCGTTGGTTCCGTTCTTGCAGGATCTTTCTCCGGCCGCAGCGATGTTGGAGATTTGATGTTTTGTTGGATTCCTGATATTCACGTCACACTCGTGAAATGGCCGTACGGTAAAATCCCCACTTCATCGCTACCTCGGAGATGCTGTGTCCCATCGCTCGTGCTCCGACTATAACACCACGTTCAAACTCACTTGATAACCCACCATTGTAGCAGCAGTAACCGATCTAACAGCTGCGCTAGACATTTGTTGTCTTATATAGGCGTTGCCGACGGCAGTGCCATATTCTGCCTGTTTACATATCTGTGTATTTTAATATGCATGTCTGTACCAGCTTCTTTGGCGCTTCGGTGTATTTTCAGTGCGGTACAGATGCGACTAAAAATAGATGAAACACGTGTATGAAATCAGGCGACATACAGTTACTTGCATGGGAAACTCTCCATCGCCCACCCCCCCTCAGATTTAGTGTTAGTAGTAAGATGCCGCAATGGACAGCCCCTCTAAAACTGAACACAGATCAAGCATGTAAATAGGAAGACAGCATACTGAACTGTGAAAATAGAAGCAAAATAGAAGCAGTGAACGGTCCAAGGTCAAGATGTGCAACATCGAACACATCTAAACATCCACACCGTTGTGGTTATGTGGTCATGGAGTTGGGCTGCAGAGGGGGAGATCCGTGTTCAAATCTCCCCGGTGCCCTTTTCTTCCACAAAATTATGAACTGTCCATCCGGCCATTGACGTGTCTGTTCGCTGTATTCAGATTTGTATCTGTCTCGTGGTGTAACGTCCATTTGCAACAGTGAAGTGTGAGGATGGGACCTCCAGACGTAAGTACCTCCTTACTGTTCGACACAAGTATCACAAGTTATGACTCTTGAGTTCCGTTTTAGAAGTTTTGACTCTTGAATTCTTTTGTTGTAACATAGTTCACGCCTGTTTATTTGTTGTTTTCATTTCTGTGAGATGTCTGTGCTGCATCTCGCCTTCTTTCACTCTTTTACGATTCACCATATTTACTTGCAACGATAATATATTCTTACCATATGACTCATATGCTGTAAACAATGTATAGCACGACAACTGCCAAGACTACGGAAGGAGAACAGCCACGTCAGTGACCAGAGGGACAGTTCATAATTTTATGAAAAAAAAGGGAGATGAAAGAGATTTGAAGACAGATCTGCTGCTTTGCAGTCCAACACCGTGACCACACAATCACGAGGGGTTGGTTCTTCCAAAGCGCTCGATGTTACACCTATTCACCTTGGAGCGTTCACTGTTTCTATTTCGCTTCTTTTTCCACAGTTAAGTACACCTTCTCCCTGTTTTTGCGCTTGATCTGTATTCTGGTTTTGATAGGCTATCCGCTTGGCCATTTTACCGCTAAATCTGGGGGCGAGGGGTGGGATGGGGAGTTTCCCTTGTTAGTAACGAGCCACCTGAGACGACGGACCTCTTATACCAAAATAGCCGGAAAAATTTCCCTGATCAATCTACGAAATTCTGTTTCATCCTGTATACATTTACATCTTGGTGGGTCCAAATAGTACATACTGTGACATTTCAGTTTTGAATCGCAACAGTGCAATCCCATTCCTCGAGCGGCCTAACAGTAACGTGTACTAAGATTACATAGAGTTTCTACATCGTTTCCTGGTTTAGCCTGCTAAATATCACACAAGACAAAGTGCACGGTGTGTCTCACACATAGTTAGTACGATTAAAGGTTAATCAGTCCACGAATCATGTAACTCTGTTAGACGTGAGTGCACGACCTGTGCGTCTATTTAGTTTCCAAGAAGTTCCAGACCAACGTTCATGAACGGAGCGCTCAGATTTAATCTGTAACTAACTCTTCTAGGCCTTCCATTAAACGAGCAGTTCATATCATGAAAACATTGCATCAAATGATTAATAACTGAAATAATTAAATATTAACCCCCCTGCTCAGTTGTGAATAATGTGTATAGACTCGACCACCAATTATAATGGAGCACTTTTTGCAAAACTAGAAATTAACAATATATCTGAAGGTTCTTGAGGAGAGATTCTTACATTCAAAATTTAGTATTTTTTAAATAAGGTAAATGATGATAAGATTTCGTGGGTGCACAACAGCAAGGTCCTTAGCTCCTGAAACGTATATATCTTGCAATTTCATGTACAAATGGTTCAAATGGCTCTGAGCACTATGAGACTCAACTGCTGTGGTCATTAGTCCCCTAGAACTTAGAACTACTTAAACCTAACCTAACCTAAGGACATCACACACATCCATGCCCGAGGCAGAATTCGAACCTGCGACCGTAGCAGTCGCACGGTTCCGGACTGCGCACCTAGAACCGCGAGACCACCGCGGCCGGCAATTCATGTACACATTAATAATACAGAGGAATTTATCAGTCTTCTGATGACAAGAACTTCTGTATTACAGATAAACACGATTACATTCTTATCTAGAATACGTCCTTGTCAGCTTCATCTAAACAGCCGCACACTGGTGTCTCAATTGATTCCCCGATAGTGATAATTTTAAAGTAATCAATGTCATTTTTTCAAATAGTAAAACGTGTTCATCATGGAATCGTATCATATCAGATACGATTTGATTTTTATGTACTTAAGTACTTTCCTCAAAAGCTTTGATATTTTGCGAGTTATATCATAAGAGCATGCTCTTCAGACATTGAAGACTCAGATATTGCGAGCCATTTCGCTTAGTTCACAACGGTTATTGTGTAAACTGTTACTGTACTGCAAAACCTGAAACGGATAGGTTGCGTGAGTAGTTTTTCCTATCGCTCAGAAGCTGAAAATATCGACTTCAAATATTTCGGATGATCAGTTCATTATTCATTAAGGATCTTGCAAGTAGGCTATGGAAGTACCCATTTTGATTTTCAGGTCCTTCATTCTGCAAAATTTACTGTAGAGAATCATTCTCGACCTCCTACGCGACTACTCTTATGCACATTAGTGAGGAGTCGCAAGACTCTAAGTTGGTCCTGGTTGTGCAGTTCTTCAGTCACCCTTAAAACCATGGATATGCTTTGTTGGTGCTCGAAAATTTCCATTATTTTGATTGTAACAGACCGACACAGCAACGTTCGCCTGTGACGCGCTAGAGTAGAAAGTGTCACAAATTCAGCTAATTCAGTGGCGCTCAGTAAGTAATGCAAAACTTTTCTTTTCTTTTTAGAAGCAAGTTGCTTTTATCCAGGATTCCAATAGATGATATTATTTCCCACTCATTGGGCAACAAAACTCTATTTTTCAACACACAGGGTGTATACGACCCGGGACAACCGGGAGAAAACCGGGAAAAACCCGGGAATTTTTCATTGTTTTAGTTTTTGGCTACATTTTTGTAACTTTGACTAGTAAGAACCAATACTCTAACAAAGAATATTACTGTATCTCGCTGCTGCAGAATAATACTGCAGCAATAAAACACGAACGAGAGAAAAAACGAAAATAAAACCTATGTTGCAAAGGAAATGCGCCATATACAGGAACAAAAGACAGTGCTCATACAAGCGTCTGCCAACAGCAAAATGTGTCAAGGCTTTAGGAAGACTATGCAATGTTTTATAACAACAAATTGCCTCTGATGAGCGTGACATCACAACTGTTTACATTAGATTCGTCTGAGCGGTTGCGGGCGAGTTTATGCGCACGTGCAGTTGAGTCGCGTATGAGTATTACCTTATCCCACTTCTGGCTACAGAAGCGTGGCAGTTAGCTGTATAAGCAATAGCAGCAAGCAGCCAGATATCCGGAAAAATTTTACTGGTGCACCTAAGCTGGCAGATTCACGTATGAGCAACAGGCCCGAAACTAGGGAGCGGGGGCAAACAGGGGTAACTATCTGCCCCGGGCGGCAGTTTCAGGGGAGGGGAGGGTGCGGGGGGGGGGGGGGGGGGGGGGAGCACCAAATTCATATTATTGAGGAAAAAGACCTTGTCTCACAAAGCGCCTAGCATCCAGCGCACGTTGGTCTATCGATTACTCATATGATTTTCAACGCATCCCTGTTGGTTTTTTAACTTTTTTTGATCTAATTCTAAGTTTATTTCTGAATGAATCGTAAACTGATTTTTGAATGCGTGCATAGTGTACGTGATGTCTCTGCCAGGGGAATCCCCGTCGCATCTGGAAAAATACTGCAGACAAAAGGGGACGTGTCTATACGAGCTGAGCGAATAAAGCCGAAAGCGTGAATGACAATCGCTGTTTTATGTAGTTGACTGAGTTTGAAAATCATTAGCGTTGTTATAATTACTAGCGAATTCCATAGATTCAGGCTACCAGAGTGGATATAAATGACTAACAGGAATAACACGCAACTAAGATTACGTGTTGTCTTCTCCGTGTATCCAAGAAAATGAAATTTTGACACAAAATTTTTGGCCAGACCGGTACACCACAGTCCCCGGCAAGCAACCGCTAAAGTTCTATTCTGGGAGTAGCGCGGAAAACGCGTTGTACGAGCACTTAATATCGCCTAACCGCAGAACAAATGCGGGATAACTAAACCGGTGATTGAGGTAGGGTTAGTGAAGTTAACCAGAGAATAAATTTTGACACTGACAGGAATAGTTACAGAATTAGTGACGACAAGATTGTTTATTAGAACGAGGAAGGAGAAGAAACGGAGACTGTCACAAATTACGGAAGTATATGACGATTCCAAATTTATATAAAAATTACATACTACTACTTTTCGATCTCATACTTCAGAAGCAAGAGAGTATGAATGAAATGTGAAATTATTTCCTAACATAAAACTTTTTGCTTGTAGTCGGCCTAATGGGCTTTTGACATTGGTACTTCCTGAATTATATTCTGTCGTGTTAGAAAAATGACCATTTGTGCCAAAACAGTCTCGTTTATTTGGTATGTGTAACAACTGCTGCAGTATTAGGCAGGCCTATTTCGTTTTATCTAGCAAAAAGGTTCATATGGCTCTGAGCACTATGGGACTTAACATCTATGGTCATCAGTCCCCTAGAACTACTTAAACCTAACTAGCCTAAGGACATCACACAACACCCAGCCATCACGAGGCAGAGAAAATCCCTGACCCCGCCGGAAATCGAACCCGGGAACCCAGAACGCTACCGCACGACCACGAGATGCGGGCGTTTTATCTAGCAGACAGTGACAAAATACAGATAATTAGATCGAGAAACCACACCAGTCTCGAGTACTATTTGTATTAACAGCTTTTCTGGTATTAGACAACGACATTTCGTTTTTTCATGTAGCAAAACGTTGACCAACTTTGATGGGGTAATAGATTCTTTCCCAGAAAGGGAAGTACGCCATATAAAGTTGTGGCAAGATTAGAGAGAAAAAAAAGCTGGGACTTAAGGATTGAAGAAATGTGTACTGTCTTGCTTGTCTCTTGTCTTTACTCGTTTTATGTATCCTATATTTAATTTTATGTCACACGGAACAGCAAGTTATTAGCTAATAGGCAGTAAAGACTGCAAATGTTCTGAAGAGTTCTTGTTCTCCCGGTTACAAATAATCCCATCCACTATTAATTACGAGAATTTTTTTAAGCAGGGCAGGATGTCAAACCGGCCGACTGCAGGAGAGGCACCACAGAACATTTTAATTTCCACTGTCCTGAATACAGTTTGATGGCACCCATTTCAAAATATTACACGTTTCAATTCCACAGAGCGAAATAGAGAGGCTTGCGATTAAAGAACACTGTATGAAGAGGCGTGGCACTGCACTTCGGCACACTTACGACCAAATAACATGTCTTACGTTGCCTCGATCATATATGTTTTATGTATCAGACACTTCAGAAAGACGTGCGCTACAATATGTACATATTTTTGAAAAGTAGATTTTTTTAATTTTTGGCGTCGTACCTCAAAAGCTCGAAGGACGGGGAGCACCACTATCTAATATTTGCCCGGTTCGGAAATATCGTAGATCCGGACCTGGTGCACAGAGGAGTCTAAGTTGTAGTGAGGAGGTGGTAGCCTCCACTTGACTCGTGTTTACGTTAAGTAATTTTGCTGTTTCCTCTTCGTTTATTGCTCTCACGTCAAATGAAAACAAAACGTATTTCTGTAGTCGGGAGCTATCAAGTGAATTAAAATACATGCTCATAATTACGGAAGGCTAAAATAAGTTATTAGTTTCAGATTTTATTTTGTTTCTACCTTTCTGACAGTCAAGCGTTAATCGCCTTGCAGAACAATGAAGTTATCTTTGTCGGTTTCTTAAAGAAATTTGACTTTTATTAATCTTTTCTGCTGAGGCAGTCAATTTATTTGAAACGAAATGTTTAATTCCACACTGTTGCCTAGTTTCAACTGCTCGCTACATTTCAAGTGCATGTTTTCATCGTCTAACTCGTATGGCATTATGTCATAATAAAGAACCAAACATGAGATAATGCGGTACTGCTACATCTGAATCTGAACATACGAATGTGCACTTTAAGCCGAATTATTCATTTTAGTGGGGTTCACAAAATTCCCATGCTCTTGGAGTATCCTCTAACGTCTTGTTTCTTTTATGCCATAATCTAAGATCTTTTAATGTTTTACACGCACGAACGTACGGGCTTCCTGCGTCATCGTAGCTGCGCAAGCTCGGCGACGCCTGTCATCTGGCGCAACGGCTGAAACGAATCTAACAGGTCGCGGGAAAATATTCCAAATGGTTGTTTGAAAAGCATTACTCTCAATTAAAGCAAATTTCCTTTTACACAAGATCAAATCTGTGTGCGAATGTCCGATGAATTTCTTAAATCACAGAGCGTTTGACTCTCATTCAAAATTCAAATCCTTGAGAACGACCATTTAGAATATTTTCGAGCCCAGAAGATCAGACATTTATACCGTTGTTAAAAAATTTGCTGGCACATTTCTGTGATGTATCTTGAAGTGTAACACGCGCAAAAAGATCAACATTACGTGTGAAAGCCTAGCTTCTCTTGCGGCTTATTAATCTTAGAGGCCAATATCATAGGGTACGTGTAAGCTTTTGTTTTCTTGTAGCAACACTATGTATATTAATTTAAACCATTAACTTTTCCTCCTTGTGTGTTCGCGCTACTTAACAGTAATGTTGCTATTGGCTGACTACATCGCGTGTCCTGTGGTCTGAATATCTGCTGTCATCAGCTGGCGAGATCGCTTGACATGAGCTATGACCGGCTTACAAAATCACATCGCAAACTTGATCTCAATCCTTCGCAAAGTAACATATTTGGTAGAATTCCAATGTATACTTTCGTAATACGAAAATACGCAGCGTACATGTTGGTGCACATCAGACATCTTTCCAAAACGTGTTTTTTCCCCCTGAGTTTAGTTTTCTAAAGTGTTGCGAAATTCTACGCCAGTGTATAAAACCACAACCATTGGAACGATTGATAAGTTTTACAGTTCCGAGGAAAAGTATGCTGTTACTTAACACGCAAAAAGTGTATTTTCATCCAGGAGCAAGTGTATTTTTTACCGGGAAATCCGGGAAAAATCCGGGAACTTTTCCTCGTCCACGTATACACCCTGAACACAATATCCGTTCAATGTGATGGCCTTAAGCCACCTTACTGGGAGAGCTTGTATGCCAGCGTGGTACCACTCCAGTGGTCATCAGAACCAATGCCTTGCTGCATCAGTACCCTTCCCATCATCCACGCACTGTTAACCGCGGGGTGCATCATTCATTGGGCCAAACACATTCATGTTGGAAGGTGCGAGATCCGGGTTGTAGGGTGGATGATGCGGAACAGTCCAATGAAGTTTTGTGAACTCCTCTCGGGTGCGAAAACTTGTGTGAAGCCTTGCAATATTGTGGAGAAGAAGAAGTTCGTTTACCTTATTGTGGCAACGAACACGCTGAGGTAGTTTCTTCCGTTTCCTGAGGGTAGCGCAGCTGTGTGCGGTCGGCTGGCACGTGGGAGGTCCGACTGGTTTGCTTCACCTTGCTGTGATGATGATCGACATCTCGCCCAACGACTCGCCGTGTTTTTGTTCACTGCCTGGTCTCCGTAGACATTCTGCAAGAGCCTATGAATATCTGAGATGCTCTCGTTTTCCATTAAAATAAACTTAACGACAGCTTATTACCTGCATTTTTTCATCCGAAATTGGTAGAGGAAAATAATGTATTTCATTACGTATTGAATGCCCCTCGCAAAAAATCCGTACATTATGCACATTTATCTTCATATCTGGCATAAATTAACCTTGTGTTCGACATTGTTGCACGAGTTTGTTAGTATAATACCGACCAAATTCGAGAAACAAAGCTATTTTCGAAAATGGTTCAAATGGCTCTGAGCACTATGGGACTCAACTGCTGTGGTCATTAGTCCCCTAGAACTTAGAACTACTTAAACCTTATCAACCTAAGGACATCACACACATCCATGCCCGAGGCAGGATTCGAACCTGCGACCGTAGCAGTCGCACGGTTCCGGACTGCGCGCCTAGAACCGCGAGACCACCGCGGCCGGCAGCTATTTTCGAGAAATCTGTACATTTTATCTCAGAATTTTCTTTCGTTGTTTACACAAGTCTCTTTCTTGCGTGTTGTAGCTTCAGATCTTAAAGGAAACTTGCACTACTTTTAGAATAACATATTCCGAAATTAAAACAACAGCAGGGAGGCTAATTTGAAGTTAATTGTTCAGTGTTCAGACATACATTGTACCAGTCGGAGTGCATCCCTCCTATGAATGTTGTTCTCAAGATGGGATGAGTTAGTTGTTGTTCGCAAGCAGCTGGAAACTCCTCTGACTGCTATCAACTGAGTGAAATCCGCTTCGGATGGGTGTGTTGGGCGAGTCATATATCAGAGGCACCTTAATAACTTTTCTCTCCAATGGAAACTGTTTCTTCTGCATCAGTTACCGCTTGTCCACTTCACTGACAGTGATAAGTCTAGGGGAGCTGTGCAAGAGAGGCAGGGGCGAAGGAGAACTCACGGTATTACACCTACTTGTTCCTCTAACCAACAAATTCGACATGTGAGCCAATGAGACACGCTTAGCCTCTTGAGAAACCCACTGTGTGCTCTGTCAAGAGGAGACAAATACAAAAGGATAGGGTCTGTTAATCACTGGCAGTTCAAACGTACGGCCAATAATGGTACCCCTTAGGTAAATAGCAGTAAGGGTTGGGAGGTATCACCTTGTGTGCTCTGTGTGAATGCCTGAAAACCCGCAAGTAGTGGGGTACAGTTGAAGAAATGGTGCACAGAGCTGAAACGGTTAAACTCCCAATGATCATCTGCCGAATCATTCGTTTCAAAGCACTAGGGTTTGAAGCAGTCCTAAAAAGCAGTGGAGCTCAACAATCATAGGCACAGAAATTTGGCTAAAACCTGAAACTGAATGCAGTGAGGTTTTGGGGGTAAATCTAAGTGTATACTGAGAAAATAGGATAATGAAAAATGTGGGTGGTGTATTAGTCGCAGTATACGAGAAACTCAAATCCACCAAGATATAAACCGAAGGTATGTGTGTGAGACTGCATAGACAAGACTTAGTATCATGGTTGGGCAGAAAGTTGTAATAGGGTATTTTTATCGACCACCACTCTTATCCCCAGATATAGCCAAAAACTTTAGAGAAAACCTCACTTCATAACACACAAAAAATGTTCAAATGTGTGTGAAATCTTATGGGACTTAACTGCTAAGGTCATCAGTCCCTAAGCTCACACACTACTTAAACTAAATTATCCTAAGGACAAACACACACACCCATGCCCGAGGGAGGACTCGAACCTCCGCCGGGACCAGCCGCACAGACCATGACTGCAGCGTCATAGACCGCTCGGCTAATCCCGCACGGCATTCATAATACAAATGTAACCCAATCATACTATCGTCATATCTTCATATGTACGTGACTGCTGGCAGCGGTGGTCACTAGGATGTACCGTCACAAGATAAATGATCTCCAGACCGCCACATGACGCTACCGAGAGGGTAGACCATCATATTCGGCGTATGACTCTGGCGCATTGTATTACATCAGCAGTAACAGTTTGAGCAGCAGTTGACACCACAGTGGCACAACGAACTGTTACAAACCGGTTACTTTAAGGATAGCTCCGAACCAGACGCCATGAAGCGCGCATTTCACTGACCTCAAACCACCGATATTTGCGACTTCAGTGGTGTAAAGTAAGAGCTATTTGAAGGGAATAGTGGAGGTCTGTTGTGTGTTCTCATGGAAGCTGGTTCTGCCTCGATGCCACTGACGGCCGTGTGTTGATTAGGGGGAGGCCACTTGAGGGGCTGAAAGCAACCTTTCTGCGTACTACACACACTGGACCTTCCCTGGAGTTGTCGTCTGGGGTGCGATTTCGTATGACAGCAGGAGCACTCCCGTGGTTATCCCACGCACCCTCACTGACTGGTTATTCTACATGTTGTGCTGTCATTCAAGAGCGGTATTCCAGGGGGTATTTTCCAACAGGATAACACTAGCCCACATACCGCTGTTGTAACCTAATGTGCTCTGCAGAGTGTCGACATACCGCCTTGGCCTGCTCGATCACGTGAGTCTACAATCGAGCACATATGGGACATCTTCGTACGACTGTGCGACATAATGCATGCGCGTCTCCATGCTTGCACTCAACAATCTGGCGGTTACAATGACTATTAACCTACCAGCAATTCACATTTGCAATGGCTTATCTCAAACTTACACTAACCTGTGATGTTGAATCGTTGATCACTTAAATATGTTACCTAGACAAATAAATTCCCAAAATTTCATTGCTCTACATTAATTATTTTTTGGTTTAACGATTATTTTTTCTGTCATTGTATTCTGTATATACACTACCGACCATTAGAATTGCTACACCAAGAAGAAATGGAGATGATAAACAGGTATTCATTGGACAAATACATTATATTAGACCTGACATGTGATTACATTTTCACGCAATTTGGGTGCATAGATTCTGAGAAATCAGTACCCAGAACAACCACCTCTGGCCGTAATAACTGCTTTGGTACGCCTGGGCATTCAGTCAAACAGAGCTTGGATGGCTTGTACAGGTTCAGCTGCCCATGCAGCTTCAACACGATACCACAGTTCATCAAGAGTATTGACGGGCGTATTGTGACGAGCCAGTTGCTCGGCCACCATTGACCAGACGTTTTCAATTGGTGAGAGATCTGGAGAATGTGCTGGCCAGGGCAGCAGTCGAACATTTTCTGTATCCAGAAAGGCCCGTACAGGACCTGCAACATGCGGTCGTGCATTATCCTGCTGAAATGTAGGGTTTCGCAGGGATCGAATGAACGATAGAGCCATGAGTCGTAACACATCTGAAATGTAACGTCCACTGTTCAGAGTGCCGTCAATGCGAACAAGAGGTGACCGAGACGCGTAACCGATGGCACCCCATACCATCACGCCGGGTAATACGAAAGTATGGCGATGACGAATACACACTTACAATGTGCGTTCACTGCGATGTCGCCAAACACGGATGCGACCACCATGATGCTGTAAACAGAACCTGGATTCATCCGAAAAAATGACGTTTTGCCATTCCTGCACTCAGGTTCGTCGTTGAGTACACCATCGCAGGCGCTCCTGTGATGCAGCGTCAAGGGTAACCGCAGCCGTGATTTCCGAGCTGATAGTCCATGTTGCTGCAAACGTCGTCGAACTGTTCGTGCAGATAGTTGTTGTCTTGCAAACGTCCCCATCTGTTGACTCAGGGATCGAGACGTGGCTGCACGACCCGTTACAGCCATGCGGATAAGATGCCTGTCGCCTCGACTGCTAGTGATACGAGGCCGTTGGGATCCAGCAAGCGTTCCGTATTACCCTCCTGAGCCCACTGTTTCCGTATTCTGCTAACAGTTATTAGATCTCGACCAACGCGAGAAGCAGTGTCACGATACGATAAACCGCAATAGCGATAGGTTACAATCCGACGTTTATCAAAGTCGGAAACGTGATGGTACGCATTTCTCCTCCTTACACAAGGCATCACAACAACGTTTCCTCAAGCAACGCCGGTCAACTGCTGTTTGTGTACGAGAAATCGGTTGGAAACTTTCCTCATGTCAGCACGTTGTAGGTGTCGCCAGCGGCGCCAACCTTGTGTGAATGCTCTGAAAAGTTAATCATTTGCATATCACAGCATCTTCTTCCTGTCGGTTAAATTTCGCATCTGTAGCACGTCATCCTCTTGGTGTAGCAATTTTAATGGACAGTAGTGTATGTACAAATGAAAATTTGTACCAAGGCAGGGATTCAAACCCGCGTCTCCTGTTCACTAGGCAGATACGCTAACCTGGCAACGTGGCTTTGTATAATCGCATGAATTATCCTCCTCAGCCAAAATTCCCATTCAGGCCTCAGGCATAGATTGAGGAGGGACGCATGGTAGAGTAGTCCCTCCAGTTGTGCAAAGTCACTGTGCCTGGATGGCGTAGTGGGTAGCACATCTGCCTAGCGAGCAGGAGACATGGATTCGAATTCTGACCTTGGTACAAATTTCCATTTGTCGTTTCAGTCTGCATATATACATCATAGATTTTTGAGACTTGAAAAGGCCTCTGGAACAATATAGTTTCATTTGCAAATATAGTAGACATGACGACAACAAACAGATCTGACCTGTTTAAACATGTCCATACTGAAATTGGTGACAGTGACGATGAGGCAGTTGTAGCAATAACGCTTACTAAAGTGAAAGGAAAGCTAAAACAGGTAGTCAGATTTACATACTTAGCAAGTTAGACAATTAAGTAATCTTATATAGAACAACTAAAAACATTTACTTCTGGCCAAGAGCATTCATAGTAGAAATGTAGATCAAGTTAAAAAGAAAAGTAGACCATACACTAGACAGATATATGCCTAATAGAACTGATCACGGTGAGATGGAATCATCTGCGTGTCGGCTCTAGAACACTTAGCAATATCGAAGGACGAATTTGATTCTATGATGTGGGAAGGCACAATGTGGGCGTCTAAAAGTCCATGGTCCTCAGCGTTAAAACTGATACCAAAGAAAGTTGGAGCCTGAAGACCATGCGGCGACTCTCACACGCTTAGCTCACGAACGTTACCTGAAAGACACCCTGTACCGCTTTTACACGCTACTTGGGCCATTGTATTCACTGTTCTGCACTGTGGGAGGGGCTACACTCAGATGCTGGTAGTCATGAAAGACGGACCCAAGACTCCCATAGTGACGACTTTTGGATTATTTGAAAGCATGCTCATGACGTTTGGGTTACTTATGATGATGAGGTCCCATTCTCCGAGGAGCGTAGGGGATGATGCGGGAGACCCGCACCACCGACTAGACCCTGTTGATTTGCACACCTTGACGATGTCCTAGGGTTCTCTGCCAATCTGGCACAGCATCGACAGCACCTGTGGGAGATATTTGAACGATTGTAACGATACGGAGTCGTCCTGAAAGTAGCGAAATTTGTATTTGGGCGGCCAGAGGTGTCGATCGTCAGTCATAAGATCTCTGCTGCAGGCTCCCTTCCTTTGTCTGAGGAGGTGGACATGGTACTACAACTACCTTAGTTAACTATAGTGAAAGAGCTATGACGTTTCTTGGGTATGCTGAACTTCTATAGACGATACCTTTCTCATGCTGTGGAGTTACAGGAACCTTAGACAGCGGCGTTATCGGACCAAAAATGTTAACGGCAAGTCTCTGGTGAAGTGAACAGATTATATGTGCTTCTCGTTTGAGGCACCAAAGAAGAACTTGGCTGGGGCGCACTTCTGGCACACCCGCAACTCGACGCACCACTATCCATAGTCGTTGCTGCGAGCCAGAAGACCATCGGCGCAACGTTACAACTGTGGTTGGACAATACCTGGCAACCAATGGCGTACAGCTCGCACAAACTGTCGCCTTCACAGAAGAAGTGGAGTATATACGATCGTGTACCAGGCCATAAAGTACTTTCGTCTACAAGTCAAAGCAAGAGAGTTCACAATTTATATGGACCACAAGCTGTTGACATCTGCATTCAGGCAGAACAAAACCAAACGCACACCGAGACAGTTTAACCACTTGAAATTCGTGACCCAGTCACAATGGACATTAAGCACATATCTGGGATCAACAACGTCATCATAGATTGTCTATGATGGGTCAACAGTGTCTCCAGTTCAATAGATTTTTCTGCAAAAGCGCAGCGAAGAAATGACGAACTCCTTATGTATGTCAGTGATACCACTCATCATGGAAGCTACAGGATAACGAGCACGACGGTTCTGTGACGTCTCTCACAGCCAGCCTCGTCCATTTTTGCCAACAGCGTTCAGAAGACAAGCTTTTAACACTGTCTATGAGGTGTGTCATCCAGAGGGGCGTCCAACCTTCCGTCTAGTGTCTCAGCATTTCGTGTGGACGGGTATGCAGAAAGGTTGTTGGGAATGAGTCAGATCGTGTCACCAGTGTCAATGCTGGCAGATAACTCGAGATGTTCAAGCCCTGATTGGCAACTTCCCATATGCAACCATTCGCTTTGCCCATGTTCAATTGGACACTGTTGGACCACTCCCCCATCAGACAGGCAGAGATACCCGTTGACCTGAAGCAGTAACAGTCGGTAATATCACAGCCAAGACATTAGCTTCTGCCTTTGCTTCAATATGGTTAGCGAAATTTGGATGTCCTCTGCATACAACCACATGCTGTGGACGTCAGTCTGAATCGGATCTGTTTGCTAACCTGGCCACGTTTTGTGGTTATACCCATGATAAGGCCACTAGCTTCCACCCAGTAAGCAACAGAATGATCGAATGCTGGCACCGTTGTTTGAAGGCAGCGCTAATGTGGCATAAAGGACCTGGTCATCGGCACTACCAGTGGTACTATTCTGCTTGTGAACAACAGTCCGACATGGGTTCGTCAGCAGCAGAATTGGTTTATTATGAGAAATTGCACCTGCCTGATGATTTTGTCAGCATAGACTCAGTAGAGACAGCTGTGCAAGATCGGCCAAATTTTTTGCGTCATTTGAGAGAGCACGTTTCCAAGATCCTTCCTCCAAAAGTTTTGCAGCATAGCACACTGCCCTCCTTGGTGGACCGTGATCTTGAGCACTGTACATATGTTATGCATCACACGGTAGGCGTGTTCTCCGATGACATACACAAACAGGGGACATTCTGCTGAAAGGCAAGGATACAACTGTCTCATTGAACTGCGTTAAGTCAGCGTATGTCTTCCACGACACACAACTGACAGCGACTCAACGGAAGCGTCCACCAACGGATTGAGATGCTATGTCACAAGCGCCGCCACTGTAGCATTCGCCTACCGACGCAGTTCCTTCTCCAAAGCAGACTACTCGCTCTACACATCCTGGTGTGATTCCTCGATGCTGATGCACAGCTTCCACCTGGGGAGCTGATGTAGTGTCCTACACATCAGCCGCTACACGTTAACATGAATTTCAGTGTTGATAGTATATGGGTCAGTGCAGTATTCTGGAAAGTGAATCGTAGTTAGCTGAGCAGTTCCACAGTCAGCCACCAGAGGCATTGTGTTGTTATGCTTATATATGTTTTCCATGTATCTGTTTATTCTTTGTTTTTTTATGAATTTGTTGGTAATGTTCGCTCCTTGCCAACGTTCTGTTATCTGGCGTTACTGACTTGTAGCATGTAATCCACTCCTTTTTATATCAAGGATTATAGTTCCGAAGTACGACACTTCTGTTCTTTCCATTTACAAGAGAGATGTCAGGCGTGCATTCCTAATAAAAGTTTCAAAGAGTCAGTATAAGTGACGTTCACTTAGTCGCTACGAACACGCCAAGTGAAAGTTGGCTAGCCAAAAGTAGATCTGAACTCGACAGGCCACAAATAGGCAGATGCCAAATGGTTGTCAAAACAGCAACGCAGGAAGTTGTCTGTGACTACCATAGTAGAATCTTCTCCAAATATCTCACACAAAACCCACATAAATGATGGTTGCATGTAAAAGTTGTCTGTGACTACCATAGTAGAATCTTCTCCAAACATCTCACACAAAACCCACATAAATGATGGTTGCATGTAAAAGCTGTCAGTGGCACCAGAGTTCGTGTCCAAAGACTCGCGCATGACACAGGAACTAAATACTGAGGGTAGCAACGCAAAATCTGAAAAAATATTGAACTCGTTTTTCAATTGTTCGTTTACTCAGAAAGATACAGATATAATGCCCCAGTTTCCTTTTCATGCCGTTGCAGAGATGAGTGGTACAGTTACTAGTGTCAGTAGTGTTGAGATACAGCTAAAATCAACAAAATTAAATAAGGCTGTAGGGCGCAATAAGATCCCTGTCAGATTCTATGCAAAATTTGCAACTGGTTCACCACCCATTTTAACTATGATGAGGAGCAGATCCTTCGAACAAAATAAAACTTTGTCCAATGATTGGAATAAAGCACAGGTCATAATCGTCAACAAAAAGGGTAACAGACATGGAAACATATCATTTCCTAACCACATATGTGTGCTAGCCGTCCTCGTTATTGTAGTCGTATCAGCTAGTTTCCGATTGCAGGGGGAATGGGGTTTTTGCTAGGCCTGACGTTAATGAGCCAGACTTACCCCAATTCTCCTAAATTGGTGGTGCTCGAAGATGATTAGGCTGATTTTAATGGTGAGTAATTTCTCCATAGCAGTTGGTGTTTCCAACATCAGTTGCAGTAAAGGCTTTTAAAGTCGGAATGAAGAGACAGGAAAAGGCCAAAGTAAATGCCTGTGTTCTGCTCCTTATTCTGAACTGCTGAAAAGTAAATAATTTCATGGAGTGGTTTAGAGGTCATGAAATTGAAGAGTCAGCCATCAGCCCACATGGGGTTGAGGTGGCAAGTCATAGGCAGTCTGAACTGGATGTTGTGTTTTAAAGTGGTTATTACTCTGGAAATCTGGAGCAAGTTAGCCTTCGTAACCAACAAGGCTACCTATATCGTATGGAAAGTGCATTCTTGTGCGGAATGTGGACTTTCTAGGTGAAAAGATGCCTCAGAGCAGAGCGTGGAGTCATTAGCTAGCTGGAGAAAGTGTTGGATAAAAGTGATGGTCTTGCTTACAGTTAACTGACATCAAATAAATTTCATTTGTTTCGATGCAAATTTGAGAGTGATGTTTCAACGTGACTCTTTCCGTGTTTACTTATAACTGTATTACAGATATGTTGTATTGAGATTATTGATAGGAGCTGTTAGGGGCCACTTGGAGACAGTATATGACCTGTTAGTACTGAACCTATTATAGTCCAGTGATCAGACCACATAATCTTTCCTGAAAGTAGTAAGATAGCTACAGAGCTTTTTGTTGTTGGCTTTAGTATTCTTAATAACTGCACCCATTTTTCTCAGTTGCTAACTTCAAGCATTTTTTATCATGAAGATAAGAAAATTTCAGTCTTTTGCAACTGAAATTCATTCTTGAATACCAGACATGATTTACCTATTTATGTTAGGAATCTTCAGTGGTATTCATTTTTGTGTCCTGTTCGTGTAGCCATTGGTTGTTCTATATGTGCTAAATGCATATGGTACAAGTTTCATGCAGCAAATATTTCTTTTCACATAACTTATACTGTAGCAAGCTGCACATCCTTGCATTGCTCTCGGTCATGTGCTTTAAATCATGTGGTTTTCAATAGAGGCTGTGTACAATTTAAACATGTGCACGTGTCATGATATATTCTGTATTTTTGAAAATTGCGTGCAGTGAAAGCATAATTCATACTTTCTCAGCAACAGTAAGTACCATTTGATTTGTGCTTTCAACAAATTCTGGCACTAGTGGCTTTGTTTAGAAAATGATTCCCTCTAATTTTAGACTGTATCTATGCGAATAAAGGTATGTTTTCCAAGGCTTTGGGAGGTTTATGAGTGTTGTGCAACACATATATCACAGTAAATCAATAGCTGTGAGTTACAGTTGCAATTCTACAAATTTAAGCAGTTCAAACTTATGGTGTACAATGGTACCTCTAAGGGAAGTAATACCAAGGGTTGGGAGGGAATACCAAATGCACTCAGTATGTTTGCCAGCGGGCCTCATTCAACATGTTCAAGAGGCTGTTCTGACAATCACCGATAGAGCAGGCTGCAACCAACTACAAACCGAGGCACATATTGGACAAAGTGACGCCTGTCCTACTGGGATTGTTCCATTGCCTGGCAGAGAATGGTGAAAACACCAGCCTTGCTCGTGGGGTTTCAAATGGCTCTGAGCACTATGGGACTTAACGTCTGATGTCGTCAGTCAACTAGCACTTAGAACTACTTAAACCTAATTAACCTAAGGGCATCACACACATCCATGCCAGAGGCAGGATTCGAATCTGTGACTGTAGTGGTCCAAGGGGTTTCAACAAAGCTCATAATCTGATCATGTCCCTGGTGTTGAGTCAAGTAGAAGGCTTGAACCAGAGACTTCATAGGTTCTGAGATAAGCTAGGCTGCAACTTCCTAAACTTGCATTATAGGGCTGAGAAGTATAGGGTCACCCAAAACGGATCAGGTGTGCACTGCACATCAAAGACTGCTACTCAAGTAAATAACATTGTATGGGATGCACACAACGGTTTTTTGTAATTTGGCAGCATTCCATCAGATAGAGATAATGATAACATTACAAAACACCTATGCATTAGTGTAAGATCCAAAGAAACACACACACACACACACACACACACACACACACACACACACACACACACACTCACACACACACACACACACATATGCATCTATTAAAATCCCAGTGGTCAGTTGGCACATTCTCCACAAAGGCACAGACTATGAAGCACTCCTAACACGCAATGGAATTCTCATAAGACTAGGTACGTAAAGTTGGATAAAAACCAAAAGTCACAGCACTGGGGTTTTTATGTAAACGTAGTAGGCAAGAAGGAAATTGTAGTTTTATATGACAGTGTTTGGGGCAGGCTCACTATCTGGAGTGGGCACAGACTAATAATTAGATCCTTCTATCAACATCCCGAGTCACAGAAGATGTAACTAACAACTGTAAAGAAAACCTCAGCTCACTAGTACATACACTGATAACCCAAAATGTTACGTTAATTTCCCTCCAAGATTTTGTATACTGTCTGGTGGCATAGCAAATGTGTGTAATGGTGAGGGAAGTACAGGGTACGTTCCGAAAGTAATGCAATTGAATTTCCCGCGCCGCTCCTAGTAGTCGGAGTGGGAGCGGGCCACATGGAGTAGGTGGGGGGGACGCTAAGCTTTGCCGCGAAACCGGTTTCAGTGCTCTCCGAGCTGTGGAAGCGGCAGGACGTCTGTTATTGTAAACCTCTGCGCGCCGACCGTGTCACGGAAGACCAACCGAGCGGAAATTTCAAGTGAACTTTTGCAACGTGTTGAAATTGAACCTGATTATTTGGACAACGTCATCACTGGTGATGAAACCTGGGTTTTTGAATACGACCCAGAAACAAAACGCCAAAGCTCTGAGTGGCACACTGATCAGTCCCCCAAGCCCAAAAAGGCAAGAATGAGCAAATCAAAAGTGAAAACAATGCTCATTGTCTTTTTCGACAGCAAAGGAGTGGTCCATAAGGAGTTTGTTCCTCAAGGACAGACAGTTAACGCTGCCTACTACGTGGATGTGCTGGAAAGACTCCGCAAAAGGGTCGTCAGGACGAGAAAGGACATCTCCGCTACCTGGCAACTCCATCACGACAACGCGCCTTGCCACAACGCGCTACGAGTCCGCGAGTTCCTGGCCAAACACCAGGTGCCAACGCTGCCCCACCCCCCCTATAGTCCTGACCTCACCCCAGCTGACTTCTTTTTGTTTCCTAGGATTAAGTCAGCCCTGAAAGGAACCCGTTTTTCGTCCATAGACGAGATCCAATCCGCCGTGACGAAGACCTTGCGAGAGGTCCCAGAAGACGCCTTCCAGGGCGTGTACCGGTCATGGCAGACTCGCTGGAAAAAATGTGTAGAGGCCCAAGGACAGTACTTTGAAGAATTTTAAGTGTTTGTGCAAATCTGTTCAATAAATTACTTTTAAAAAAAATAATTGCATTACTTTCGGAACGCACCCTGTATATACATAGAGTAGAGGTGACTTAGGAATCATTCAAACAATGATAAGGGTTCCAAATTCTAATTGGAGTGAATGGTTGACTTCAGTTTATTGGGAGAATTTTGGAAAAGTGTGGTTCCTGGATAAAGGAGACCAGATACTGAATGCTAGTGAGACCTATTCTTGAGTACTGCTTGAATGTTTGGGATCCATACCAGGTTGAATTAAAGGAAGACATCAAAGCAATTTGGAAGTGAGCTTATAGATTTTTTACCGGCAGGTTCGAGCCACACACAAGTGTATGGAGATGATTGAGGAAGTCAAATGGGAATCCCTGGAAGGAAAGCGATGTTCTTTTTGAGGAACACTATTGAGAACTTTTAGAGAACCAGCAGTTAAAGCTTACGGTATAGGCTTTTACTGCCACCAACACACATTTAATGTAAGGACCACTAACATGGGATACAAGAAATTAAGCCTCATACAGAGGCATGTAGACACTTGGTCTTTCCTTGCTCTGTTTGCAAGTGGAACAGGAAAGGAAATGAGTAATGGTGGTAAGGATACCCACCAACATACATCGTATGATGGCATGCAGAATACATATGTGGATGTAAACGTAAAAATAGAGAAATCCACTGTCATAAATGGGTTTGACAAAGTGCAGATTATTATGGAATGCTGTCTGAGAACAAGCAAAGATGGTCAGCTTTTTACAAGTTACTGTTGTGAGAATATATGGAAAGTGATTGAAGGACAGGGAAACCTTGTGTAGGCAACAAGGTGTTGGACGTACACGTCTCATCATAGATGCTGGAGACTTGCCTGCTCTGTAAAGCTGGATAGGCAGCTATCTGTGACAGATCTGATGACAGAGTACAGTGCTGGTGCAGGCACTAGTTTTGTGGAGCACTATTTTCAGCACTAAATGTTGAACAGGGGGCTCTGTGTGTTCAAATGTTGAACTAATGACATCATCAATTATGATTGCAGTGGAACACAATCAATGAGATTCAACCATGGATCAAGGGAAACATGTTGCCCGGTCACACGAATCACATTCTTTGTTATACCAGTTGATGGTCTTGTCCATATATGCTATCAGGGAAATTGGTGCTCAAAATGTGCACCACACCATGGGTGCAAGCTGGTGGTGCCAGTATAATTCTATGGGGGACACTCACACAGTCTTCCATTTGACCTGTAGTAGTAATCAAAGGCACCACAACAGCTGTGGACTATATGAATGTTACCATGAACCAATGCATCCCGTCACAAATGCACCCATGATGGCAATGGCATCATCCTGCAGGATAAATGTCTGTGTCACAATGCCAGTCCCATGCTATAGTCCTCTGAGGAGTATGATAGCAAACTCACTTTGAAGTCTTGCCCTCCAATTCACCTGATCGGAACTCAATTGAACACATCTAGAACACAGTCAAGCACTGCGCCCACATACAACATGTGCATAATTTTTGGAATTTCATCATCTATGCAAAGGCATCTGGCGTTATATACCTCTAGAAACCTACCAAGGGCTTGTGAAATCCATGCCATGCAAAATTACTGCTGTATTACATTCACAAAATTGACCAACATGCTTTTAAGCAGGTGATCATAATGTTTTGGCTCTCCAGTGTAAGTTTCTCAATCGCCATTAGAGGTAATTTTATTCATCCAACAGACAACTGAAATACCTGAATTTTTGTAAGTTGTGGATTTGATGAGACATACAGCAAAACAATACTAGATGCTTTCTCTGACAAATTATTAGCACAGATAGTTCAGAAGCACATTTGTGACAGAAGTGTACTAGCTAACAAAAAAAGAGAAGCACCTACAAGGGGAGGAGGAAATGAAATGAAAGTTCATGGGTTGAGAAGGTATGTGATGTTATTTCAGTTGTTACAAGGGGTACTTGGAAGTAGGCTTCTGAAGATTGCCTGACAGAACAAGAAAGAAATCAGGCATACCCTGGGTATAAGACAACCATGAATTGCCTGGTGGGTGATCCTTTCAAATGCACAGTCATCTGTAGTGATCAGAAAGTCAAATAAAATGAGTTACACCCACAGCATGGACATACTCCACCAAGACCTAGGACGAGCTTTCTACACGAAACATCTGCAGTAAACACAGGGACCATGAACACTAGAGAAACATTTTGGGCAGCCAGAACAACTCATCTCCAAGCAGGGGTATAGCCAGCACAATGCCTACCAGCACAACACAATTGAGACTGGACCACATGGAGATCATTGAACAGGTTATGAATGGGGACTGGCAAATCTAAAGACATCATAATAAAATGGGAATAACTACAAGGGCCAAAACTTTGTGATTGTTGAGAAGTTTTTAGGGAACAAAACATCTGTGTCAGTGTTAATGTTACACTGATTCTTGCAATGAGGAGGAGTTGCTCAAGACACAAGAAAATGCCGTGACAGTAGCTCATTTCTGGGTAAAGAGAGTTTGATTTTAATTTTGTATGTATGTATATGTATAAATTCATTCTATTTTCTTTCCTGAAATTGTAAATTTATAGAATACTACATATATGCATCTGACTCAAGTAAATAATAGTGCTTACAATATTGAGTCAAATTTACAAAGAACTTGGAAGTATGAGCTCACTTATTAGTATGACATTGTGGCTCCTATGGACTCCTATGTACTGACTCGGTTTGGATGGCTGTCATAAAGCAGATGTATCCTCTCCTAAAGCAAGCTGGCCCACAACTATTGCAGCTGGTGCTTTATATCCTGGATAATGGCACTGGGATGGAGTTGATGTCTGAGCTGGTCTGTCATATGTTCCATTTGGGAAAGATCTGAGGATCTTGCTGTCCATAAGAGTATCTTAACATCATGCAAACAGTTCATAGAAACATATCCCATGTGTGAACGAGCAGAAAAATATTACAATACTGTCACACATGAGGTAATGCCTGAGAATGCAGGATGTCCATAAAATACTGTTGTGCCATTGGAGTTTCCTCATTCACTACCAGCTGTGACATGAAGTAATGTCCAATGGATCCCCACATCATGAGACCAGGAGTAACACTGGAAGAATGGGACTTCTCCCTAGGTCGCTGCCATAACTGTCAACAATGGTCATTCAGGGAAGTGCACCGCTGAACACAATGCAAAGCCAAGTCCACACAAACCAGTCACAGCACCAGTACAAAAGTAGTCATTTGTGTTATGGTTTTTACAGCAGCTTAAGTGTGGGACAGTAATTCCATAGTCTGGCTGTTTCTAGTCTCAGTGGTGCAAGATGATGCAGAATGTTAGATGAAATCCATTACTTGTTCTCAGATGGCAGGCACAGATGTGCTGTGGTTATGATGTGCTTGGTGCATAATGTGGTGATCCGCCCTTGTGGTGTCAGACATGGTTGACCCTTGAGTGAACTGGATAAAGAGACAGTAGTCTTGTACCTGAAGCTGTAATCAAAATGTTTAGCTGAGGGCAGGAGCACATAGAGGAATGGTGGATACAGTATACAGCAATACATGACCAAGCACTGAACAGATACACTATCTGATCAAAAGTATCAGAACACCTATTAGTTAATATTAATATGGTGTGTATCTACACTTCATCTTTACAACAGCTTGAACTCTGGTGGGGACACTTTCAACGAAGTGTCTGTGGAGGAATGGCAGACCATTCTTCCTCAAGAGCCAAAACTAGAGAAGGTAGAAATGCTCAATGTTGATGTCTGGAGTGAAATCAGTGGTAAGACACATCCCAAAGGTGTTTCAATGGGTTCAGGTTGGGACTCTGGGTAGACCAGGCCATATCAGGAATGGTACTGTCCACAAACCATTGAGTCACAGATGGTGCTTTATGACAGGGTGCACTGTCATGCTGAAACAAACAATCATCGTCTTTGAACTGTTCCTCTACAGTCTGCGGTACACGATACTATAAAATGTATTCATATCCTTCTGCATTTGGTGCTTTCTTAAGTGCAATAAGGGAACCATACTCTAACCATGAAAAACGCTCCCATGCCATAACATCACTTACTCCATACTTCACTACAGGCACAACACATAATGGTAGGTGACATTCTCCAGGCATTCGCCAAACCCAAACCCTTCCATCAGATTGCCACAGTATATGATTCATCATTCCACATCACTTATTTCCAGTCATCCGCTGTTGAGTGGAGCTGCTCTTTACAATACCTCAGGTGTTGCTTAGCATTGAATACAGCACTGTGTGACTTACGTGGAACTGCTCAACCATAGTACCCCATTCTTTTTAAACAGCCACTGTGCTATCTGTAGAGCTGGGAGGACTGTACCGAGAGCATGGAAAGATAGGCCCCCACCGTAGATGCAGGCACAGTGGTGGTGCAAAATCTGACCAGTTAAAAATAATGTGGTTTAAAAATTAACAGGAGAAGCACGTGAGTTCTCCTACCCCTGGTGTTCCTACCTTATGTCTGCAAAAAGAGCCCTTTCCCTCAGCCTGTGACTGTAAATGCACCTTGTTGTCACAGTGTCATGTAACTTTGTCCACACAGAAGGATGAAGAGATGACTACTACCAAATAGGCATCTATTGGCAATGGGGTTTATGTGCCTACAGTACACTTGACTCATGTTGATGCCACCTACACAACTCACTCATGTTCAGCAGCAGACCTCTCGCTGCAACTTTGATACAATAGTGTAGGATCTCAGATGTTGGTGAGCTAATACTGATGCAAATATACTATTTGACTCAAGGCATCTGAATTTTGTCAATTGGGGAATGGAGTGAGACTCTTAAAGCTAGAGTGCTTTAAAGTACAATGAAAAACATCTCACATATACCAAAAAATTTCATCTAACTTTAATTTCCTGTTAAGAAACATCTTAAATGAAAGCTCTGTGTCTTACCTTGAAAGATGTGCATCTGATTTTGGTGTCAAATACAGCAATGATATTGATATGGCACAGCTAGCTAAAATACCAGCTGATTTCAGGTTTTAACTGAAAGAGCAGATTACTGTGAGAGTATCAAAACGGATTTCAATAAGCATATTACGAAGGTTTTACAAAGTATGAGTTAAGAGACATTTATCCAAACCTCAAAATAGCTTTACCAAGGACTGCAGTACCTTGGGTGTGAGTAAACTTTGAACTCAATCATCTTGTTCATAGAATACAATACAGCTGCTAAACTTGACTTCAAATACTTAATCAATGAGCTTTCTGCATTTGAAACAAAGAAATGAAAAGTAAAATCATAACACAATCATAATTATTGAAAGGGATATTGTCTCACTCTTAATTATACACTTTTTCTTATAGTTATAATAAATAATGTTTGAACTATTGACAATTTATTAAGACCAAATAAAATCTGTTCTTTATTATTGTTATTCTTATTATATGTATGTGGGCTCTGTTGGATCACAGAGTGGTTTTAAATTCATTTTCCCAATCCTCCATATGGTTCTCATTATGTCTTGATAGGCTACTTTTCTTTCTTCAGTTCACTTGGTTCCTGTTTTTTCTTTTCTTTCTTTCTTTCTTTCTTTCTTTAAGAAAGCCTCATTCCACTGAACATTTATCTTTTGGCTAAACATATTCCTGTCTACTACTCTCACTGCTTCTTTCTGGGCTTTTTTCTCAAGGTCCATTTTAACTTGTATGATCCATACTATATTCTTTAATTTTCCAACATATATCATAATCTGATGTGTAAGGTTTGCCTTATTGTTGGCAGTCTTTGAACATGTCCACAAAATTTAAATCCTTGTTTTTTAATGTCTGCTGCCAGGTTTGACCATTTCTCTATTGCTTTACAGGAATTCAGTCTCTACTGGCCATTTGTTTCGTCTAGATCACAAATTTTTCTTATAACTCTTCATTCTGCCTTCAGATTGTTTCCTAGCTCAACATTTCTGATGAGAATTAATTTTTTTTTTCATATATAGAGCTTCGGGATTGATAACTCTGTTCTAATGTCTAATCTTTGTCTGTGTGTTTTTGCAGATGTCATGCACTCTCCCACAAGCTCTCTTGACATTTTTTAATCAAACTGTCAGTGCTTCCCTTACTAGCCCCATTTGTTCTACGATCTCACTGACATACTTAAAGTGTTTGACCCTTTTGATTTGCTCTACATTGCGTGTAATTTTTGAATGTTAAATTTGGTACAGATAAATACTTTAATACTTTGTTAAAGGTGTTGTAGGGCAATCTTTTCACCACATTCTTTGAGGGATTCCGTCCTACTATTGTGTTTCCATTTTCCATCAGTAATGCTAAATCATCTGAAAAAGCTAAGCAGGGGAGATTCTTATCTTTGTCCATCCAAGCAGGATATGTTTCCAGATATTTATTTATGGACTTTTATCTAATATGTGCCTGAAGTGAGTGATTCTTATATTTTGCACATAAATTATATTTTGAACATTGTGTCTTTGAGTGTATCTTTAAGGAGACTTACTGTCTTTTGGTCTAGTCCCTGCCCTTCTAGGATATCAAACAAAGACTGTCAGTCAGTGAAGTCATATCTTGTTGAAGTCGATGAAAGTGTAAATGATTGAGCTGTTTCAGTATTGTTTTTAAGCTGAAAATCTGTTCTACACAGGAGCACGCTACTAGAAATCTCTCTTGGTATTCACTGAACTTGTATTTACACTTTTCTTGTGTTCTTTGAAGTAAACATGCTGAGAATATCTCACATGTGGCTTTAAGGAGAGGGCTCCCTCTGTAGGCACTTACATCTGTCCATCACTTTTTTTGTGGAAAGGGGGAACAACTGCATACTTCCATTCTTCTGGCAGTTCTTTATGCCAAATACTCATGATGATTTGTGCAAAGTTCC
The DNA here is from genome assembly GCF_023897955.1 of Schistocerca gregaria. NCBI lineage: Eukaryota > Metazoa > Arthropoda > Insecta > Orthoptera > Acrididae > Schistocerca > Schistocerca gregaria. Next base: position 647,426,564 of record NC_064931.1, on the reverse strand, counting down.
TCAAGTGTGTATGTCCCTATGCACATCAATAACTCTGTGATGATATCTGCAGACGTCCTGTTGTTTGTTAGTCTAAGGATATCATTGCAGAGGACCACAGAAGTATCGCAATTGCTCCCTGCAGTTGTCATGGTTTGTCAGAGTGAGTTTAGCATCCTGCTTTCTGAAACACAGATTCTGCATTGTCTATCCACAGACCTTCTCATGGAATGTACTGTAAAAAACGAGTGCGTTGTGTTCCATAAAGTTATTTTCAACATCTTCATCTGTCTGATTAATGTTTCCAGCTGTCTTCTGATCCCAAAAAAGTGTTCTTAAGTTTCATTTTTTTTTCTTACAATTTATGGAAGGTTCTCTTTCATTCTTTCAAAGTGTTTTCACACATTTAGTCCCACCAAGATTGTTTTGTGTTCTTCCCTGGGTTAGCTTTTTGGCTTTCTGTGTAGTCTTGGTTTGGAATTGTTCACAGGTAACTGCCTTCTCTTTCTCCCATACCTCTTGTTTATTAGTTTCTTGACCCTTTTCGTGTTAATTTACTTAAGGTGTACTCTTACAGTGCGCTTTTTTTGGAGAAAATTTATTTTTAATGTGGACAAGATAGTGATCTGAGTTCACATTTGCAACTATGCAGATTTTTACATTGTGAACTTTTTTCTGAGAAGGGTATGTGATAGCAACATGATGGATACTCATCAAGCAGTTGTATGCATTACCTCCAGGTCTTTTGGTTTTGGAAATTTTTCCTCCTTTCTCTGCCACACAGATTGAATGATGGATAGTCTAAATAAATTTTTCTTTTTAGTATTATAATTAGGACTGTTACTGTTATTTTCAAATTGTGACTGATTACTGAGAGCAAACTTCATAAGGTAGTAAATATTCTGTGAGGCTCCTGTGAGTAGGTTCTAGACTCTAGAGTGAACATCACACTATCCATATCACACAGTTATGTGCAGCAAAGACTTTTTCTGTATGAAGGGTTTCCACAGAGTAACATTCTGTAAGACATTAGTGAATGAAAGTAGGATACGAAAGTCAACTTTTTGACATTTTCATCTCCAAATTATTATAGTATCCACAATGTAAAGGTTACAGAGCTTAGACTTTTTGCGAAGACCTGTAACATATGACTTCCAGTTCAGTTCTTCTGAACATAAACACTTAAGAATTTGGAATACTGCTTTTAATTTATTTATTTATTCTCATCCATTGCAGAGCTACATGTACTGTGTTTTATCTAAGTTCAGTGACATTCAATTTGCAGAGAACCAGTTGTTACTTTTGTGGGTGAGTCTTGAATCTATCCAGTCATCAACCAACAACTCATCTGAGAGAGGTGATTACATAACTTCTTGAGGCCAGCTTTCCTGAAGACAGACACAACTCGGCCACGGTCCGCCCGGCAACCAGATGGCTTCCCAGATGCCAATAGAAGTCACTGGTCCCACAGGCCTATTCTCCTCTGTGGGCCACGTGATTGAAAGTAGTGCCTATACTAACCTGGTGCCTGGGCCATATTTAGATTAGCACTCAAGCCACAATGAGCATTTTATTCCGCATGAGTTTCCTAGGCCAGATACCGAATGTAGTTCACATTCCATCAGTCATGAACTCACTTTGGAGTTGCCACAGTGGCTGTGTTTTACTTCATGCCAGTGATCAGCTGGTAGACTTGTAAGATTTCTTGTCTCTGTTTGTACCCTAGATTTGATTGTTTTTCATCATACTTGAACTTTGAAAGTGAAGTGTCCTTCTGGGTCATTATCTCTTACCGTGATTAAGTATACAAAATTTTAATTTTGGACTGTCCCATCAAGACTTGCACTTTGGCTAGTGTAATGCACTGTGTATTTACTAGTTAGTGATATTTCTAGCAGTGTTCATTTTCTTCCTAAAAGCCTTTAGCATCCAGACAATGTTTATGTTTATTCTTTCCTCTGAGAAGTGACTGTTTTCATTCAGGCCTTTGGCCTCTGATTTTAGCTATTAACTTTTAATAACAACTTTTCTCTCACTACTTGATAAGAGAATTTCTTTTAATACTTTTTATTCCTTGTTCAAGAAATAACTGTCTTTGTCAAGTGATTAATTCTTACACTAATACAAACACATGTTGGATAGGACATGGTCTCTCTTTTTAAATAAAATTTGTTCTACCAAACTTATGTGAATACTTCTTGTCCATCAAACCAGATGGATGCAATAGTTACTTTTCAAAGAATTTCATTTACATTTTCAAGTTTCTCCATTAGGCTTGCTTATAATATTAACATAGTCACCAAGGAGAATTATTTCTGCTTTTAGAACATATGACAGGTCATTTATATACACCATTGGCCATTAAAACTGAAACAGCAGGAAGGGTAGAAAACAATAAAATTTTACTTACTATACATACAAGCACAGTCAAAAGAAAATATGATATTTGTAACTAATTTTGAGGTATACATGGCGTGAAGTTTAGTATTCAGAGCTGCCTCCACTGGCAGCAACAGTAGCTCTAACTCGTGTGGGCATCAAGTCAAATTGAGCTCGCATGACGGATATGGGTACATAATTCCATGCTGTTTCAGCTCTGTACCAGAGCTCATAATGGCTGGTGAGAGGGAGTGCGACAGCCTCTCAGAAACCCATAACCAAGCGTTTTCAATGTGTGAGATATCGGAGAACATGTTTGCCTAGGCAACATTCACACACCCTCTTTATGAGGTAGGTAAGACAAGAAAGGGCAACACATGGTCTTATGTTATGTTGTTGAAATATCACTTCATGAAGACCTCAAAGATAGGGCATAGCCATTGACATGTAATGGTTGCTGTCCAAATTTCCAGCAATGCAAGCCAGAGGTGATCATGTTGTGCACCCAGTCTCACCTCATACTTCCATAGAAAGTGCTGGAGCTGTACACTAATGACAAAAGCAATCTGGCAACATTCATTCTCCTTGGAGTCACCCCACATGAATGCTGGATGCAGAACTATTACTTGTGCTAACAGATGACTCAGTGCCACTCTTGTGACAAGGAATGTCATTGATTAACTCCTATCAACATGCCTCTCTCTGCTGCTGCAACAACATATGCTGCAACAATGGTCAAGATGCTAACAGTATGTGATGCTCCAGATGCCATCACACCATTTGTGTGGATACTTGTCTCGCTGCAAACAAGCCCAGTTTATGACTGACAGTATGTAAATTGACTGTTTGATCCTGCACAGCTGAGTGAACAATATGTCTTTTTTTCTTGGACACTAGCTAAATGGTGTCATTGAAATCCTGCATGGAACTGAGTATAGCCCTTGTAAATCCATGAATTCAATACACTGATGAGCCAAAATATTATGACCACCTGTTTAATAATGTGTCGTTCCACTTTTCAAACACAGTACAACAGAGTCTCTGCTTGGCATGGATTCTACAAGTCCTTGACAGGATTCCAGAAGTATGTGGCATCAGATGTCTATGCACAGATTAAGCACTTCCCGAAAATTTCAGAATGGTGGTTTACGGGCACTGAGGTGGCATCTAATATGTGTTCCAATGGGTACAAATCAGGCACATTTACTGGCCAAGAGATCAATTTGAGTTCAGTACAATGCCTCTCAAACCACTGTAGCAGGATTCTAACCTTGCAAAATTGACAGTCATTTTGCTGGAATATGTCATTGCCATAGTGGGAGACTTCAAACATGAAGCGATGCAGGCAGTCAGCAATAATGTTCATGTAGTTCACTGCTGTCAGGATGCTTTTGATTACCACCATAGATCCCATGGAAACCAAACTCAATGCACCCCATAGCGTAAGCACAATTCTGTCCTCACTGGCCTGCATCTGTTGTGTGATGCTTGTTTTGTGGAGTCATTTGCCTGGATGACAGCATGTAAGAATTCAGCCATCAACCAGGTGTAACAAGAAATGTGATTCATTTGATAGGTGACACATTTCTATTGATCCACAGTGAAAACTCAGGGATGTTGTGCCCACTGCAATCATAACTGACAATGTCGTTGGTTCAACACCAGAACACGTAGGGGTCATGTGATGTGGAACTCCAGGTTCAACAATGGCCTTTGAACGGTGTGCTCTGAAACAATTGTGCCTGCACGAGCATAGTACTCTGTCATCAGATCTGCCACAGATTCCTATCTATCCTGGCTTACACAGTGGGGGATTCTCTGACCTCTACGTTTTGTGATCAGACGTGGTCATCCAATACCATATGGCCTACTCGTGGTTTCACTATCCTTCAACTACTTTCCACAGGTGCTCACTACAGTAGTACACTAACAGGCAACTAGATTCACTGTTTCAGAGATTCTTGTTTCCAGCCGTAGTGCCACATCAATGTGCCCTTTGTCAAAACTGCTTATATCAGTCGATTTCCGCATTTGTGGCCCTTATCTTTGCTATAATGATTGCCGATTCATATCTGTCCCACATCCATTCTTTCCTTACTGCGTCATGTGTCCACATCACCACCAGGAGGCATTCCACCTCACAGTGGGAAGTGCTCATAATGTTTTGGTTCATAAGAGTATTCATCTAACTGCCATGAGATCCCGAGCATCGCAAGCAGCAACACTGTCATATGATAAACTGCAGCCTCCATAGACCACGATCCTGCTTTCGTTTTATTCTGACACATGCTGATAGATTGTTCCTCCTCCTTAGATAGGACATAATATTATCATCTCAAAAATAATCAACATTCAAATGTGATTTCCAAATGAGAAACCCACCATATAATCTTTCCTTATATACAGAATAGGGATGACATTAATCCTACCTACTTTCTGCATTTGCACTGAAATGCTATCATTTGCATCCCTATCCAAGTAGTATACTTCATGCCAATTTGACATTTGTTGCACATCATCTTCATGGTGTTGCAATTGTAATGGCCTGTGGTGTACAACATAAACAAGACTCCATCCATTATCAGTCCTCATGGTATACCTGTAGCGATTACTCCCTATTCTGAAGATGACTTTTGAATTTTGTAGGTTAATGGATGTGCTTAAAAGCACCTTTTATATATTGTAGGGATGGAAAAATATTATCACTGTTCCATTTGTAATTAAGCAGTGAGCAATGCTTTAATGTTCTTCAACACACACTGAAAAATTAGGTAAAAGATGTCTTATTAGCAACATGGTCATTAATACAGACATATTTAAAATCAAATTTTCCTCAGAGAAAAAAATGTTTAGTTTTAAGAGTTCTATTCAATTATATTAATTTTGTTCTGTCTTTCTGTCTGAAAATTAGAAGTTAACTTTAAATGTTCCAGTTGCTTTCAGGTATGGTTCCCTGTTCCGTTCATATTTTTTCTAAAAAGAGAAAGAGAGAGAGAGCCATTATCAGAAATAATATGATATATGACATGAACCATGGACCTTGTCATTGGTGCATTGGTGCGGAGGCTTGTGTGCCTCAGCAATACAGATGTGTGGTTCATGAAGAGGGGCAGCAGCCTTTTCCATACCTGCGGGGGCAACAGTCTGGATGATTGACTGGCCTTGCCTTGTAACATCAACCAAAACAGCTTTGCTGTTCTGGTACTGTGAAGGGTTGCAAGCAAGGGGAAACTACAGCCACAGTTTTTTCTGAGGGCATGCAGCTCTATTGCATGGTCAAATGAATGGAAAGCAGAAAGATGGAAGGAGTATATAGAGGGTCTATCCAACAGAGGTGTACTTGAGGGCAATATGGAAATGGAAGAGGACATATAAGAAGATGAGAAGGGAGATGTGATACTGCGTGACAAATATGACAAAGCATTGAAAGACTTATGTTGAAACAAGGCCCCGGAAGTAGACAATGTTCCATTAGAGCTACTGATAGCTTTGGGAAAGACAGCCATGACAAAACTCTTCTGTCGGGTGAGCAAGGTGTATGAGACAGGCAAAATACCCTCCGACTTCAAGAAGATAGTAATTCCAATTCCAAAGAAAGCACGACCTGACAGGTGTGAAAATTACTGAACTATAAGTTTAATAAGTCAGGGCTGTTAAATACTAACACAAATCCTTTACAGAAGAATGGAAAAACTGGCACAAGCCAAACTTGGGGATGTTCAGTTTGGATTCCAGAGAAATGTAGGAACATGCGAGGCAACACTGACCCTACAACTTAAGGAAAGGCAAACCTATGTTTATAGCATTTGCAGACTTATAGAAAGCTTTTGATAGTGTTGACTGGAATACTCTCTTTCAAATTTTAAAGCTGGGGCAGGTGTAAAATACACAGAGAGGAAGGCTATTTACAATTTGCACAGAAACCAGATGGCAGTTATAAGAGTTGAGGGGCATGAAAGGGTGACAGTGCTGGAGAAGGGAGTGAAACAGGGTTGTAGCCTATTCTTGATGTTATTCAATCTGTATATGGAGCAAGCAGGATAAAAGGAGGATAAAAGATGAACATCAACAAAAACAAAACATGGGTAATGGAATGTAGTTTAATTAAATCAGTTGTGTAGAGGAAATTAGATTAGGAAATGTGACACTGCAAGTAGTAGATGAGTTTTGCTATTTGGGAAGCAAAATAACTGATGATGGTTGAAGCAGAGAGGATATAAAATGTACACTGACAATGGCAAGAAAAGCATTTCTGGAGAAGATAAATTTATTAAATAAAGTGTAGAGTTAAGTGTCAGGAAGTCCTTTCTGAAAGTATTTGTATGGAATGTAGCCATATTTAGAAGTGAAACATGGAAAATAAACAGTTTAGATGAGAAGAGAAGAGAGGCTTTTGAAATGTGATGCTATGGAAAAATGCTGAAGATTAGATGGGTAGATCACGTAACTAATGAGGAGGTACTGAACAGAGGTGGAGGGAATAGAAATTTAAGGCACAACCTGACTACTAGAAGGGGTCGGTTGGTAGGACACATTCTGAGGCATCAACGGATCACCAGTTCAGTACTGGAGGGAAGTGCAGGGGATAAAAATCATAGAGGAAGACCAAGACATGAATACATTAAGCAGATTCAGAAGGATGTAGGTTGCAGTAATTACTAATGAAAGTAATGAAGTGGCTTGCCAGGACAGAGTAGCATGGAGAGCTGCATCAAACCAGTCTTTGGACTGAAGACCACAAAAACAACATGACATCGATCTTTGGTTAGTAGTGGTCTAACAGTAAGAAAAGGAATAAAATAGTAAAGTTAGTTTCATAACAAAGTTACAAATATTACATGAGCTCAAGAAAAGTCTTTCAGTTGAATGCTGTCAAATGTTCACTGGTTGAATTTCACTTCAGTAGATGCCTTCATGGAATATCTGGTCACGAAATGAAAAATCTGACTGTTAGAGCAAGTGTCACACAAAAATACAGTGATAATGTTGTCTGTACAACTCTTGAGAAACTTTACTTCAGAAATGAATACAGCCTCGAACAACTAGGCTTGCAATGCAACAGATATTTGATCAGGAGAACATAGCAAACATCAATATTCAGATAAAACTTTTGTTTCTTAACATAGCAAATAGAAAACTTAAAAAAAAGAGCATAAATGAAGTGCAGTAAAACATCAAGAAAACTGACTTACTATATAGGAAACAGTAACATAATTTGGAAACAGTCAAGCATTTTTGGGAGTAAACTTAAAAAAAGAAGTCCAAAAATTAAGAATGTAACTGATGGACCCATCACGAAAACTGATTTACTATGTAGGAAACAGCAAGATAATTTGAAAACAATCAAATATTTTTGGGAGGAACTTAAAAAAAGTCCAAAAGCTATGAATGTAACTGACAGATATAGGAACCCCAGGGATAAGAAATCTTCAAAGTAGGATAAAACCACCTACACACAAGATATATCTGGAAAGTAATTCCATTATTATTTTCAGATAATCGTATTGATTCCAACTTACTCAGACAAGTTGGCTTAGATAGGTGGGAGTCTTAGCTTTTCAACACTGTATAGTTGCTCTTAACTTAATGAGCATTAGGACATCTTTTTCTGCGAGCCTCTTGATAATCCATTTGTTGTAACAATCAATGTGGTCCACACTTTAACAATGGTACTTGATCAAGTTCAGTGCTAAACTCAACAAATGTATTTCCAACATCTACCAAATGATTCAGCAGGCCTAAGGGGACTTTAATTTGTCATATTTAACATTTGTGAGTGACTCTTCATGGTCATCAAAGAGCAAAAGTGAAAAAGTATGTATTTTTTGATTGTTATATTTTGAACATCAACCATTGAATTACTGGGAATGAAAGATAGAGATTCTCTACTATGAGTGTGTACTTGAGAGATTTTCAAGGGACTTCCAACTACAAAAGGAGATTGCTCAGACCTAGCACTTCTACCAAGTTAGTGCTTCCAGCCACACCTGTCTCCACAACTAGGAGTTCATGGCCAACCAGAAGTTGTCAACACTGGTCCAGTTGCCCTACCATCCAACATCTAGATCCAAAAGACTTTTTCCTGTTACCAAGAATCAAGATCAGTTTGAAAGTAGTTCACATCAGGGCCATCAAAGCAATCCAAAAAACAATTAAAAAGCCTCTAAATGTGATTCCCATCAATGGCTACCAGAATGAGTACAGCACATGGCAGAGTCACTGAAAAAAGGTGTAGATTTAAAAGGGGGTTACTTCAAAGAATTTCAAATATTTGTAATGATATCCCCCCCCCCCCCCCCCCAGCTTTTCCCTGGATATAACCGCATTATTTTTGGACACACCATATACAATACATTAATTTTGATTCCTGTTACCTCACCACAAAATTAGAAGAAAGTCTGGGCTTCAAAACTGACACAATTGCAAGTAACGATAGTTGTTGATTATGTTAAAGAAAATTTAATCTTGCACTGCTTTTCAAAAAGGCATCAGGAAGAGACAGCTCACCGGTGAGGTCATCTTCCTGAGAAAGAAATGTAAAGGGAATAAACAACAGACATTTACAATTTCAAACATGGTGACTACTGGAAGTAGAACAAGCTACACCGAGTCACCCTTCTCTAACATTACCTTTTTTTAATACAGCTAACCAATAGTACGTATACGATCGATTATTGCATAGGTTAAAATTATCTCAGCTGTTTCATTAAAAGTATTCATATGATTTTGTATATAATGTATTATATTTCAGGCTAAAATGTATAAAAAAGAAATTAATGTTTTACAATCAATATATACTATCAGTTAAAATTAATCTCCTTTTAAGGATAATTGAAATTACAAAATTTCTGGCGTACTTAAAATTCATATTATTAATTGCACAATCTAATGCTAATTATTAAATTTGCTTCTGGATTTACTTATGAAATAATGATATAATTTGGTAAAGATTCTTCTCCTGTTGAGAAATTTTGTAATCTGTTTTGCTTTGTAAACTATTTGGAAATTGTGAGTACCACAGAATGTAAGAAGTGAGCATGCCTCTGATGGAAATGCACGTATCTTGCTAAATTTGTCGACAACAATGTAATTATGTATGGATGGATATGTGTATGTGTGTGCGCGCGCGCGCAAGTATATACCTATCCTTTTTTCTCCCTAAGGTAAGTCTTTCCGCTCCCGGGATTGGAATGACTCCTTACCCTCTCCCTTAAAACCCACATCCTTTCGTCTTTCCCTCCCCTTCCCTCTTTCCTGAAGAAGCAATCGTTGGTTGTGAAAGCTAGAAATTTTGTGTGTGTGTTATTTTATTGTGCCTGTCTACCGGCGCTTTCCCACTTGGTAAGTCCTGGAATCTTTGTTTTTAATATATTTTTCCCATGTGGAAGTTTGTTTCTATTTTATTTACATCATTAATTATTAAAGTCAGTGTGATTTAGAAGAAAGGGATAAAATAAAAAGATATTTATAGCAACAGGCAAATCTTCATCAGTTATTTAGTGCAACAAGAACCCGCAACATCAAATTAAATTTTCAGCTGCAAGATGGTACCCCAAAAAAGTCCTTGAACCATAGACAACTTCAATGAGATAATGAAGATGAGTAAAAAGTTATTCTCTTGCATATCTTACACCTGTAGAACCTTTTGAAAATAGTAAAGATAGATTTAATAGTGATGTGTGAGAGGGTAAGATTACAAATCATAAATTCCTTACCTTCTTTGGTATTTCTGTGTTATTTCACCCTACTATCTCATCATTTCACTTTACTGAAGCTTTATTTTCCAAGCTATCATCTGTCTTCACTCATCAGCTGCGATGATTCGAATGATAACCACTGGAATGAATCATGAGGACCCGTGTTTTATTTCCATTACAGATATCCTACAATTATGTTGAGAAGTGCAATATACTGAGGAGAATCAGATTGTGAACAGAGGAAAACTAGGGTTTGAAGACAGCATTAGCATTTACATAACAGGTTTGAAAGGAACCAGTATTGAGCTAGTGGTGTAATGGCACAGAGGGTGACAATGTGCTTAGCAGAATTCTGCTGTATTGTTGTGCATTCACTGCAAATTTTAGGAATGACAGAGTGCCACATTTATGCAAAGGATTCTCTGCACATCCTGTTTTCTCTGTGTAGACGTGCAAACAGGTATTGCTTCCACAGGACCATTTTTGTTCTATTTTGGTCATATACTGTATATACACATGATTGTGATACCAGAAACTATGCTGATCATGCTTCATTTTATATAATATAATTAAGATCCATTTTAGGACACTTGTATTTCTAAGTGTTCAATGTTTCTCTAAATAACTCATACAGTTATTGGTTCATTAGTGGCATTACATCCCACTTTTCCTGTCACAGTTGACACCTCTAATAATCTCCTTATTAAAGAAATGTGAAATCTGAAGGTTATACTGCATCAGTCTTTGCAAAAATTCAGAAATCTACTTTTACAAATGACTTTTTAATTTATTGGGATCCCATTACGTTTTATTTTAAATTGGACTTGAGGATAACTTCTCATCTGTTACTAATTTTACATGCTCCTGCATCCTGCATTTCCCCTTTCATTATCATTGGCTACAGAATAATGAATTTCTAATTCTCAAATTTTCAAGATCTGGAAGCTTAATTTATAACTTGATGCATGCCTAGTAGATTAATTTTTTAAGCTGTTTTACCTGTTATCCTGTTTCATCCTTGCGTAATAGTGATTAAAATAAATTTCAGTAAAGTGATGGAAGCTTCATCCTGAGTTTGGTAAAGACCATTCTATGTATTAACTTTCATTAATGTGAAAAATGTTAATAAAGCGCATAAATAATTTACAAAATTTCTGCAATGTGTGCAGTGAAGGAATTCTAAAATCTGAGACGTACAGTTTTTTCACTTCTCGGAGAAATATAATTTCATTTATGGTACAACTGATGCCAGTACATAACTTAACACAACACACATAACATGCATATTGTCAACTGGACAGGAAAAAGTAGATTGTAGTAAGTGCTGTTTAGAATTCGTGTAAATTTGAGGGACCTGAAAAACTACTTTGGTTTGACATTCCTCTTAAAATAATTTCACAGTACTAACATAGTTGCATTAAATTTTGGAAGTGGAATGTTTTCAAGAAACCTCACGTATATCTTACAAATTTTCACTATACAAAAAAGAAAAATCAAAGAAGGTTACACACAAGATTTTTATGAAAGTGATTATGTTTATTGCGCACTCATTTCTTGGTGTTGTGTTAAAGTGTAGAGGTCACTCTTTTACATTTTCCAAAATGAAATTACATGGAAAATTAATAATTAGCATGCTAATATTGACAACATGCCTTTCAGATGGATATAGAGAAAGACATTACTGCTACCTCTGCTGGTTCATTAAGTAACTACCAGTTAACATGTAATATATTTCTTTTCTAAATACATAAAGCAAAATATTGAAAGCATTAGAGAGATGTTCAGATGTAAATACACACAAATAAATAAAATGACAATTTTCTACATGAAATATTACCAGATCGAGGTTCAGCAGAGTTTCTTGAAAAATTCTTGACTGGTACCATCTACCTACAAAGTAATACTGAGTTCCCTTAGAGTAACTATGGAGGGAATTGTTTTACTAAAACTGACAGAATTTGACTAGCACCCTTAACTAAATACTAACACAGTATTATCTCTATTTATACTGCATTAGAAAGCAATACCTAAAACCTACATATGACCCCCATGGAAGACATCATATGCTTACATTTATGCCATAATATAAACAGTTGCAAGAACCATTTACCCCTTTCAGTGCACAAAAATTTGTTAATGAAGCCACATTACAAACTACAGAATTAACATTAAAAGCAGTTTTAATTCACAGTTGTAGTTAACCTTTAAAGATGAGGAACTTAAACTACTACAGCAAGTGTGTAGCGAGAGTAATCACTAACTATGGAAAACTAATGAGCATCCAGAACAATTGGTGTTTCTTGCTACATAATTGAGTGACTGTTGTGTTCTAATCCTGACTTTATTAATTTGTGTAGTAAATAAATATCCAGTGAAAAGAAACTCAAATTAATGCAGTTCCTTCTGTATATAAAAATCCTGAATGTTCAGAAGTCTTTATGAACACTAAGTACTGGTTGATATTCAAAACATGCAGGTTACACAAAGCACCTGATGCTACCTACTAGAATATCTAATGAGATACTGACATTTCTTTCCCATTACCATGCATTTAATCTTACAGCAGCACAAACTTGTCTCCTACGGTAAATAAGTAATTTCCAAACAAAAAGACTATCAGCACCATACATAATAAATAATAAATAAGTACCTATACCACTGAATTTTAAAGTATAACTGTTCAAGAATGTATCAACTGGAAGATTAATTATATCTAATGAACTAATTTACACTTGCACTGTCACATCATGAAAAGTTAAATATCAATAATTTCTTAAACTTTCTTGTACATTTTTCCCTTCATAAAGTATTCACAAAAAGAAAGGATTTTTGAAAACTAAACAAAGAGAACAAAGTCATCACAAAAAAGAAATAAAATGTCACTTTATAATCAAACATAGAAAACTAAACATTTTTCATTTCAGTACAAAAAGTGGCAGTACTTAAAAGAATACAAATTTATAGTTAAGCACAGAAGACCAATTTTCGAACATATTTTCATTAAAATTATCTAAAACTTCACTTTTAGGAATTTTAATGCTACAATTCTAAGATGAAATGGACCAATAAATCAAAACTATCAAATAATTTACAAGTTATCAAATTTTTGCAGTTCACAAATGGATAGGATGGCAATGGGTATTTTTTTAAATGTAAGCCTGTAGCAGGCAATCATTGCTTATATTTGTTTTATCTGTCAACTTAGTTGACTCACAGATTAAAAAACTGCTACACCCCATACAACAAGTGGTAAAAAAGCAAGTGATTACTGCCATGTGTAAATCTCATTCAGAATATTAAAATTATTAATTTTATTTCTGACACTATTTCTCATTTCAATATCAGGAAATTTTACAGTTCTGGCACACAATACAAAATTATTGCTGGCATATGCAATGTTTATGGTTTTTTTTATACAAAGTCGGTTCCATATGAAAATAAATTACTTTATAGCAGCTTATACTCTTAATTAAGTTTAAATAAATAAAATATACTTAAATATTCATGAACATTTCATACATATGGACTGCAAATTTCTTCTATCTAAAATACTTCCACGCATTATATATGTGCAATAACAATGAAACTCCAAGTAGCCCAATAATCAACATTCCCACATTTTCACAAAAAAGTATGAAAAACAGTCAAGGCTACAAATGTATGCTGAATGCTTTCCATTTACTCACACATACACATGTGAACAGTAAATTCTATCAATAATTACTCCACTTAAGCTTATATCATCATTATAAAATGGAATTAGTACAAAACTGGTGTGTAATAACATCAGAGCTACTTTTCTGGTTCAGCACAAATATTTTCAGTACAATGGGAAGGAAGGAAGGTTGCTAGACATCTTATATCTTCACAAACTGCAGAAGCTTTCCACAGTTCCTTCTGATGAACAAAATTTAAAATCTGTTTACAAGTTTACTTGAGAATTCTGTGTCCCATGTTCTTCCCCACACACAAGAACATCTCTTCGTGCAAGTCAAACACACACACACACACACACACACACACACACACACACACAAACTGAAGTGATTCTGATCAGACGATAACCAGTAGTAATGATGTTAAACTAGCTGCTCTGTAAAAGAAAAAAAGAATATGTTACCAATGCAATTTTAGTTCAAAAGGTGAAAACACTGTGTTTCAAATAAATACTGTATTAGAATATAAGTATTAGATAATAATAAATTTGAAAAACAGCAATAACTATCAAATTAAGACTATTTGCTACAGAAGAGGATCCCTTGCTGAAACAAAAATTAGCAGAGGAGGATATACATCCAACCACAGAGTTTCTAGTTTTTAAAGCTTCTTCAGGAGGTAAAAATGCAGAAAAGGTAAAGGAAAGGTACAGATGCAAATGGATGGAAGGAAAATTCATTCAAAATATAGTGTGGAGAAATGGGACTACTGAATTAACTTCCAGTTCTAGAGGTCAATACATAGCAGCAAGTAATTGATATATCAGAAATGGGAGTCGAAGTACACAAGCAATCGGAAGATGATGGAAGGGAAAGAAAAGAATAAAAAGTTTGGTAAACAGTAAAGATGATAAGTACGCTATAAGGAACGAGCAAAATGAGGGATACATTATGAAACAAGAAAAGTAGAGATACAAGATGTAAATCAGTGTTCAGCAATCCACAGCCAGTTTGTCCCATGCTGCCCACAGAGTCATCATTGTTTTGGTCGTAATACACAAGACAACATGAAATTATTTTTTTTTTCTGCATACAAGAACATAGATTTCAAAACAACCAGTCAGAAAGAAGAGTTGGTAGTTGCAATTTAGTCAGGGCATTTCACTGTTAACAATAAAGATACATATATGTTGTTGATCACAATGCAGTATGAAAACAATAGTCATGGACTGCAAAATGATGTGACTGCAAAAGATAGCCCAGCTCCAACTACATCAGCCTTTGTCATGCAGCATATGGTGAACTTATAGAAGTATTTATCCTTCATGAATCACAATGTAGTCATAGAAAACACTAGGTGAGTTGTAATCATCAGTATTATTACTATTATTACACTTTCTACATTTCATAAAGGAACAACATATGCAAAACATACATCACAATACGCATCAGTCTGGCATCAGGGTCTGTGTTGTTTATAGCTGTTGATGAGGGCATAACTTTCTCCAAGATCATTGCAAAAAAAGCCAATGAGCACAGCATATCTGATGGTGAATAAATTGTGGTATTTACTAAGGTTGTGATTTCCTGTGATACATGTTATGCCACACCCTTAGATGGACTGCTGCTTGTCTTGTCAGATTTAAGAATATCTGAGTAACACTGAGGTTATGTTGTGCAATCGAAATCACCAGTGTTCCCTGCAAACTATCACAATAAGATAAATGTTAATTTATTTAATTTTGTGAAATGTTGAGGATTATTGGGTGAGCAGCCCAGCTGTTCAAATGCCTATCTATATGTAACATTAATAAAATGAATGCCATATGTCACTTGATTGTACCAATTTAACATAGTTTGGGGTATTGATTGGTACTTAAAAGATTTTTCCTCAGTTGACTCTTGAGATAATTGTGTATCTTGGCAGCAACTCAAGTTGGCACCTGCTCCTCTTCCGTGACAACCTCAGCTACCAATGGAAATTTTTAATTTCTTTTGCAACGTCATAAATGAAAGAAACATAATCAATAGTCCAAGTTCCTACAGGCAGGAGGAATAAATTTAAAGTTAGCCAGTTCTACATATAGCATTTGCTTGACAAATTCTATATCATCTTTGTATTTTTCAAAAGCACAGAAAGAAAATTTTGTAACACAATTTTCTCTGTAAATTCATTGCTTAACAGCATCAACCCATTACTCATAACATTTAACATGAACACTAACAAATATTTATTATTTTGATCATGGTTGCAAGAAACATCTCACCTTGGAAGCTAAATCTTCCTGATCCTGTACATGCTGGAGGCCAGCACAACAGTGTAACATCAGGACTGCTAATTCTTGTACTTTTTCATCTGATTTGCTTATTAGGTATTCAGCTCTGGCTTGAGAGACAGGATCTTTAGATTCATTACTCTCCTTAGTCAGCAGTATACGCGATTGTGTTTCAGCATCTATCGCAGCTTTCAGCTTCCCAATCTTGAAAAGAATGAATTTAAAAAGATACAAAGAAACATATATCCCACATAACTACACACTAGGTTGTGTGTTTTTATAGTTATTTGGTTAGGTGGTGATTTTTTCATTACTCTGCAATAACCAGCACCATAAATTTTAATGAACAAACAAAGAAATTAGTTTTTTATTTTGTTAGCATATGATCAAGTAACACTTGAGTTCTGTAGAACTCATCTGAGGCTATATTTTAAAGAAAACCCTATAAATAAGACAATAACTGTTTACAAAAAGAACTATAATTGTTGAGTGACAACCACAATGACAAACAGAGTTTTTGTAATGATAAACAGAGGGCTGAAAGTTTAATTAAGTACAAATGTGACAATACCCGATTGTAATAAAATGCTACTGACATTTTTAGCGGAGGAATTTAAAATATGCACTGAAAGTACGGTGTGTGCCTAAACCTGATTTGAATAATACTTTAATTTTTCACATACTGTATTCTCTTCATGGATTTAACCAAAATGTTTTCACACATCAGATATGTCAGTGCTGATGCATCTTTGCCAATTACACCTCACATGGTTGAAATGTACTCATTTCGATACATCTGTTGTCTTCCTGGAATTCACAGCCAGCAATGAAAATTTTTTTTTCCCCCTTCAGAGTTAACCTCTTTCATGATTTGTTCTTTGATAGACCTGGATTCCATGGTATTTTGTTGTAATCACACTGTAATTGAAGAAATCAATGGCTGAAGATAAAAATGTAGTTACTGTAGTAGGTGATAAGTAGAGCATCCTCTTTGTATAATGCATAGTGAAACACTTGTTGGCAGATCTAGTGTGATCTATATCTGAATTCTATTGCTGTGCTAAAACATAGATCCCAGTGTCTGTTATATGGTCACTGTGTAACAGCTATGCCTAAACTTGCACACAGTCATACTGTTTACAAAACTGCCAATCTAGCTGACCCTAAACTTGGCACTGGCATCATGTCCACGTGGCTCCTCTAACATCTCAGCCTCTGTATGTGACAATGTGGTGGCAGCTAGTTCATTATATCTTTGCCATGAGACATGAAGTAACTGAAGAACAAGTCTTCCAGTTATGCTGTTTGTGTATTCATTGGGGGGAAAAAAAGAAAATGGAAAAAGGGTCAAAATTACCTAAAACTTTATAGATGTCAATCTAAGTACATAACACTAATGGCACAATAAATAAATCAACAAATGCAGAAAATTCACATACTTTATGGCAGACTCTACTACTCTATTTAGTCGATTCTGAGAAATCTTCAACTAGATCTCTAGATTCTTTACACTAAGAGGCTACAGCAAATGGCGTTTCAAGTGGATAAATTTATGCTCCATTGATTAGATGTTCATTAATCTGGTTGGATCAGTTAGTGTGATCATGTGTTGCAAACATTCCCATGACACAAACACAGCATGCAGTTCTACATTAATCTGTTGGAGTAGGTCTTCAGCAGGCCTGCCATGAGCCCAACACATGTGGTCACAGAATGACCTTCATACAGTGGTGTGCTATCACAATTCCTAGTACCACCAACTGGGTGGGTGGGTGTAATATACAATTAACGACCTGATCATCATAGCAGTAGTGGGGGATTTGGTGCCATTCCATAGCAAATGCTGAACCGAGGTGCTACTCCTTTAGATATACACACTGCCATCATCAGTGCGCACATGAAACCTGGATTTATCACTAAATATAATGTGAAAATGCTGGATCCCAAAATATACCTTTTACCAGCCACTGGTGAGAAAATGCTGGATCACAAAATATCCCTTTTACCAATCACTTGGCTTCATTAATCAAGTGGATGTGTGTCTAGCAGTCTCATCTGAATTATTTGTGTCATTAGCAATACAGTAATATTCCCAGAATAAACTCAAAAAATTAATCCGCTCTCAAATTACATTTGTTCACTGATTACAACAAAATTCACATAATTGGTAAAAAATGAAACTAAATACATATCATACCACTTACAGAGGCTGTTAGAAGAGCCATGTGGACATGAAGCCAGTGGCACGTTAAGAGTCAGCTAGGGTGACAGTTTTGTTGCAAAGGGTGTGGCTGCATGTGAGTTTAGGCATCTCTCTTACACAGTCATCATATACAACCACTGTGGTCTGTATTTTATCACAGCAATAGAAGTCAGATAGCAGCACATTCATAACCTCAAACAAGACTGGGTAACTCCACATGGCACTGCACAAGACATGCGGCAACTTTCCTAGTAACTTGGCTGCAAACCAACTACTTCTCCTTGGGGCTTGTGTAATGTTACTGCTATTTTTTCGCCACAAATTGATATTTACACATGATCCAAGGTAGTTTACAGATTGTTGCTGCACAGACAGCTAAGCAGTGATGTTTTCAAGGTAATAATAAGGAAATCCCAGTAAATCAAATCTCTAACGCTGATTTTATGTAGAAAATCCCATTCTTCCATATGCTGCAATTTTCACAGATATCAATGTAGATAAACAGGCCAGCACAGGAATTAGGAAATCAAAATCATAATTAAAACCTCCAAATAAATGTTCAGTAGGGATATTACAAAAAACTTGTTCCCAGGGTAAAAATTATATAGAAGCTCAATTAGATTTAAACGGAAAAGTCAAGTGATGCAACCAAAGTAATGGACAGAGATAAACATAGTGATATTGAGGCACAAAGAGGATGGGAAGATCGAAAGAAGAGACTGGAAGGAATATGGTAGGAACAGCAGAGGAAAGTTATGGAAAAGAGAAAGAAAACAAATGACTGCATGGATGAGCAAGTCACACCAGAGACAGCTATCAATAAGAGTCGTTGTTGGGTTGTTTTTGGGGAAGGAGACCAGACAGCGAGGTCATTGGATTAGGGAATGACAGGGAAGGAAGTCGAAGGTGCCCTTTCAAAGGAACCATCCCGGCATTTGCCTGGAGTGATTCAGGGAAATCACGGAAAACCAAAATCAGGATGGCTGGACACGGGATTGAACCATCATCCTCCTGAATGCGAGTCCAATGTCTAACCACTGCGCCACCTTGCTCGGTATCAATAAGAGAAGAAGTCACAGTAAAATGCTGGTGGGAATTAATTACACAGCAAGGCTAGAGAGGACTGAGAGGGAAGACACCACGAGTGTGGTCTGATGGAGTATTTTACAACCTAGTAAAAAGGGAAGAATAACTTTCCTACAGGCTTTTATTTCATTTTGTCATTGATAGTTTTAGCTGATAATGGTTACAACCATTCCACACTATAGCATCATGTCCTAACTGCAGCTAAATTCAATGTTTCTCTAAAAAGTTAGCAGCAAATAGGGTTACAGCATATACATTTAATGCAGGCTAATTCATCCTGTAAGATTTGTTATGATATGATACGTTATATGTCATTGTCTCATCTGCTGGATGGAGTTGACTTGCGTCCGAACAACTCAGAACTCATGGTGATCAGGGATGCTACAGTCTTACCGGCATAACCTATAATTACAATGTGGCCATTCTTTAGCTGTTCATGTTTTAGCAATGACATTTCCACTAATACATCTTACTGATTAACAGATTTACCCAACAATATCAAGGAACAATTTTTGCAGTTTTTCTAGAAGGGATGTTGACAGACTGTTTCATTTTTTTTGAAGAACTGGCAACTTCATCCCATTGTTTGTTTCAATTTCATGTGATAAAAACTTCATTTTAATTTTTATGAAGCACTGAGTAAAATCTGCTGGTTTTTTAAACAAATAGGGAGAACAGCAAATACACATTCTGAACTGTACAATATTCATCCAATCAGAACAGCAGTTCTGGAATTCAAAAATATATCTGCTTATTATTTACGAAATTAGACAGTTTATGAAAAGAATGACAAGAATGAAACAAGAAGTTTAGTAAATGTCAGCTGTTATCAAAATATTAGATACTCTTACCAACTTGTTAATTTTTTCTTTGCGTTCTGCTATTGGTAAATCTGAGTACAAGTCTTTCCCAGTAGATTTTGCCACAGCCATAGGATCCTGATGACTAGGCTGCTGCAGGAGGTGACTGAATGTGGAGGAAACTTCATCACCACCATCCAGTAAAAGTTGTGGAAGACCAGATAAGCTGTCAGTCATGGGAACCTGTAGAAATAAGTGACACTGTAATAGTTTATATTGTGTAAAGCACAAACAAAACATGAAAATTATTCATATTTTTTTAAGAGCAAAAATACACCCCCAGATTATTGAACAATAACTTTCCTTAATGTAATGATTATGTACTCTATTAACATCCTAAAAGACAATTAAAATGACCTTAAATATTTTTATGGTTAATTTTTAATGAGTTATTTTCAAGCAATCTGTTTTAAGCCTGCTGGAAAAACGGAACAGACATAGTACTTTTCTGAGTCGCATCTTTCTTGTGTGATGGCCATTTTCGGCCTTTCAATTATGCTAACATGCAATGGAAATTGAGCAGAAACTGTTCATTACAAAATTTTGATTATTTAACATTTAGATATGTCCATTCTTTTTTACAAAACATTCATGTAGAGGTAACAGAAAATCATATCAGTCCAAGTGTAATAAAGAACTATTAGCTTTTGCTCATTAATTGTTTTTCCAAGTCTATAGCAGCAGAAGGGATTTTCCATGTATATTATTAATTGAACTAGTCACTATCATATATAAATCTGATTTTTCACAAAGATAAAATTCCATTTAGCATGCACATCAAAACATTTAACACTTTCATGTCATGCTAATCTCATTTAACAGCTGCGGCAAATTTTGTGTGTTTTCTAGAACTGGGTACAGGAGGCAAAGCCATGCCCACAATAATCTAGAAAAGGAAACCACAACAATGTTCCACAGGTCTACATAGCTGAGACAACACCACATTTAGCTAGGACAGGGTAACACATTTTACACAGTACAGTAAACAAAATAACAAATAGTACAGAAAACAACACACACAATGGTAGTTGAAGATGGTGGGTATTTTATTATAGTATCCACTATGAGAGATGGACCTATCATTTAGTCTAGCATGTGATATGTAGTGCACAGTCTCACCTGTTCAAGAAACATTATTTAATGACTGAACTCGGATGTGACAAGGTGGTGACTTAACTGCTAACTGAAGCTAAAAAATGGATGCTTGATGTCCTAAACCATTAATTAATACACTGTACAGTGAAAGGGATACTGGAAGCTATATACTATGTCCTGACCACTTGCTGTCACTGCATACCACCATGTCAAATATTACCTATATCCTGACTGTTTAGTGCACAGACATATAATGCTTAAAGTCAGTGACATGGACTTCATTCTAAGTATAGAGCCACAGTTTAATTGTAGTAAGTGTACAAAGTAATTCAATACATTTTAACAAAGTTTGGTTGTGTAAATGCATCTGATGTCTATAAAAATACTTTTTACAGTGCTTTTTATTATACAAATTGTTAAAAACTGGAAAATGAATATGTCATACACAGACATTTTGGTAAAGAAAATCTTATTGAGCTCTTAAATATGTCTAATCATTACTCATTTATTTTCCAGCTAAGTAGTGGCCTCCAATTACATAAATTTATGCTCCATTTTTCTAAATTTCCACTGTCTTATTTTCCTACATTTGCTTAACATCAATTAAAACACCTGTTTGAAGCTCCAATCATGGCTCTGAGCACTATGGGACTTAACATCTATGGTCATCAGTCCCCTGAAGCTCCAGTCATGATTGGTATCTTTGTTAAATTATAATGCAACCATTTGACAACAGTTGGTAAGCATCATCCACTCAGTACAGAGTTGTCAATCCTGACATTTCACTTTTAATTGGCTTAATACAAAATGAGCAGCTCTGTTTTGACAAGGCTGGGACAGGAAATGTTTATGACCTTGTTGAGGTATGATTTTCATATTCACTTGGAACCATTAATGGGAACTACAGCAAACATAAGCAGTGATGTTCGAAGACAAAGAGCAAGACAACCATTTCTTATTGAATGTTCAGCCTTTTACAGCTCTGAGTCCCAGATCTGGACTTCAGTGTTCACATTTATGTTGTCAGAAAAATATACAGTTTAAGTCCTCAGCTGTAAACAGTGGTAAGGGACACTCGATGAGAAACATAGTTATTGCATGTAAAACATGGTACATTATGTGTTTTATTCACATTAGTTGATAGCTCCACAATAAACTGAGAAATGGCAGTTATTTCAGATTCTCACTAATGGAGACTTTGTCAGGATTTGTGCATGTAAACATGGCTGCTGGTAGTAGTAATGAGTGCAGTGTTTGTTCCTGAAAAATGATTTTCAGTGACAATTTATACAAATCTGATGATGATGATGTGGATAACAACAAATCAGATAAAGATCCTGAATATTTTCCTGAATGCAAGTGTTCTTCAAAATCTGTTGCCGATCCGAAAAATGTGAATAACCATTTAAGCACGCAAACAATGTTACCACTAACCAGAATGAGATTTTTCACTCTGCAGCGGAGTGTGTGCTCATATCTGCCAGGAAGTTTCAATGTTACCACTGTTTACCATTGTTTACATAAGTTTACATGGCAGTGTGTTGGCAAAAAAGTTAAAGTGCTGAATCACAGATTAATTTTTAAGACTGTTATACATCATTATTTAAAAATTGGTATTGCAAATATTAATATCATAAACTGAAACCAAACAGATCTTTTAAATTTATATTTTTGAGAGGTTTTCATTAATCCACCCAGCACATAAACAGTGATAAGTCAATACTAAGGGCACTCATTTTCCAAGTAAACAATGTAAAGTATCCATCGACATATTTTAAGGATAAAATTTGGGATAGAATTTACAATTTTAAAAATATGTTGTTACTCTATAAATGATGAAAACAATGATTTATCTGTATAAAGAAATCACGAGGGATGTACTTTAAGTATCTTAGTTATGAGAATTTCTCAAAACAACCAACTTGTCCCTTACCATTGTTTGCAGCCCACACCTTCATTTATTATCAATAAAGATCTTTATCATCAGACTGATAGTGCATATGAGCAAGACATGTTTAAATGTATTCAGATACTCAACACATATTCTATGACCATTCCTGCCAAAGTTTCTCTCTTTTGCAACACTGTGGTAATGCCAGTATTTCCGGCAAATGGGACTCAAAAGTGAGGTCATCAGTTCACCATTGCTTATGTCATAGGACAAATTTAATTAAATTGTTGAAAATTAACCATATGCACACAGAAAATTAACAAAAAATTCCATTCACACACAAACAGCACATACAAATTCACATGCTTACATACTTAAAATCTCAAAATGGTTACATTCAAAACAAATTAAAAGTTGGAATCTAAAGACATTTAAGATAATAAGGCTGGTTGGTCACACACACAATACAATGAACCAGTCACCATGAAATACATTAAAGTCATCATCCAAGGGTTTAAATACTGAAACTAGATTTCATTCATACCACCGCCATTTAAAATACAGTGCACATTTCCTCAAAAGCCTACTCCCCCCTCCCCAACTCACTTCTTGTTCCATACAAAATACAGGATGTTAAAATGTTATATACTGAGAGTGGTACATAAATGTCCCATATTGTTGAGTTTCCTTGTTGGCAGAGAAGGAAAGCACATGTCAGAAGCTGATGCCCAATTCAGAACTGGGCGAAGACTACTAAATTCCTCCTGTGCAGTTGGAAGAAAATGTGCCATTGTTGGCCTGCACACTTCAGTGGATGCAGTTGCTTCTTCTTCACTTTCAGATAACTATGACTCCATCTCACTGACAATCCCTGTCTCACTTAAAGGGTAATTACCAGAACAGGGTGTTACAGTACACTATAAATTGTTCTTGACCAACTACTCTAACTGTTATATCATATCATATAAATTGTTTCCATCTACTACCATATGCCATATCAAACAGAATATCACCTCTTCCTGATATTTCTGTTGGATGGACAAAGTTTTCTGAAATGTCTACACCAGTTTATCTATGGAGTCCACATGTTCAAGCGCAACAGAATATTAAACAATGAGATCTCACTTCCTGCTATGCCTTTATCATCATCCATAACTCTGCATTATACACGGAGCATTTGGTAGGTAGGTCAAAGATTATAAAGGGAAAACAACGGAGAATTCTTTGTTACCTTCTTTCTTAAACACATGTCAGTAATAGAAAGAAGTATATGTATAAAATGATGTCAAATGCTTTCTTTAGGGAAAAACTCTTGGTAGTGTGTCAGCTTCCTGGACTCCTTACATACAAAATTAGTCTCAGCCTCATAAACATCCAGAGGTACTAGTTACAGCCCTAGTTCAGGATATTAATACTTGTCACACTAAGTCCTTCTGAATGCACATTTGTTCCAACACAGGTGTTCTTGTTTTTCAAGAACAACAGTGGTACACACAATTTACACTTCAATGAACAGTAGTGGTAACAGTAGGTTGAGAAACAAACTTGATTCTGTGCACTTCTTGCACCATTAGAAGTTGCCATCATGTGACAAGCATTGGGTTCATCAGCCTCAACACACAGGTTAAATATAATGGCAGTTCTATATGGTCCTGTGACCATTTTTACATCTTTAAGGTGGACAGAATTAAGAAGCTATAAGTATGAATGGTGCATCAATCTGTACACAGGGCACCAATGTTCAGGACATAATTAGAAGAAGGTGATACTGCAGGAAGCAAGAAAAATCTATCTATATGTTCTTGCCATTATGCCACTTAAAAATATTCAGGGTCTTTGAGATACCATATTCAGAACTTGGACGTATAGCAGCCATTTAGCCTTTTCTTTTCCAATGTGAGTCTCAGGAATTTCAAGCTACATTTAAAATTAAGGATAGTGTATTTCAGTCATATTTAGCAAACTGTACACATACAGTTTCCTCTACAGAGAAAGAGCAGTCTGATGTTTCTTCCCATTATTCAACCCTCCTTATCATTAAATGCAGTAGACTGAATTTACAGTGTGATTATAATTAAAGTTTCAGTTTCAAAACACTGTAAAGAAAGAACTACTGCTCAGAATGACATCAAATTTGAACAGACTATTACGAAGAAGAGAGAACATTACAGGGAAATAATAATAATAATAATAATAATAATAATAATAATAATAATAACAATAATAATGTACATTTTACCACTTGATGGCACTGTGAGCAGCAAAATATGCAAAATTAAATATGTTTAGTACACAGCTGTTCCTCAGTTTGCATCTAAGACACCCGGCATGACTCTCTGAATGCAGGATCGTGTGCTGCTTGTAAAGCTCTTTTACAATGGTGACTGTGCACCAGTAGCTCTGCACAAGTTCCAGATACTTAAGGGTATGAAAAATGGCTTTGGCCCTATTTCTGTCATGCATCTGGATAAAATATTATGAAATTCAAAAAGACAGGCTCTTTTGAAGTACAGTGTAGCAGAGGGAGGAAAACAATTGAATCAACATCCGTAGATGATGTGGCCACAGCATTGCAGGAAGGGTCGAGCAGTAGTGTGAAAACACACAGTGCATGGGGAATTGCCCACCTCTAGACATGCCTTTGAGCAAGGTGCATAAAATTCTATGAAACATCCTGCATTGCTATCCATACAAAATTACCCATGTTCAGGAGTTGCTTCATGCTGACCTGCCAATTAGACAAACACTGCTGTAAAATTTCTTGCACCCATGGAAGTGGACAGTGAGTGGCATGTAACGTTTTATGGACAGACAAAGCCCATTTCTGTCTCCAAGGACATGCCAATAAACAGAACTGCAGAATATGGGCAATGGAAAATCTGCTCGCACATTAACTGGTACTGCTTGATTCTGAAAGGTAACTGTGTGGTGTGGGCTGACAGCACCATTTATCACAGGTCCATATGTTTTTGAGGAGATGGGTGCGCGAGTCCTGTCACATGTACCATCAGTGGTAAATGATATGAGAACCTTTCGCACACCAATGTCATTCCAAATCTTTAACAACATGGGTGTGTGGGCAGAATCATTTTTATGCACGATGGCACTCCTCTGCATATTGCACAACCAGTGAAGCAGCTGCTGTAGAGGCATCTTGTAAATGCTAGAATTGTTAAGTCACCATTTCCCTACAGCCTGACCATCGAGATCACCTGATCTTAATCTGTGTGACTTCTGTATGTGGGGTTATCTGAAAGATGCAGTGTTCAGTGCTCTGATTACAAACATAACTGAACTGAACTGAAGACACACATTGTGTAACACACTCTGAATATGACCCAAGACACTCCACTCTGCTCTGGAACACGTTGATTCTCAATTTCACATTGTGGCAGAAAATGGTGGGCAGCATATTGAACATGTCTTGCGTTAATCTCAAGACAATTAAAAACCATTTTTTCCCATCCAGTGTGATATGACATTGCACTGGTAGATGGGCTTACCTAACTAACAGTGCCACAACTGCTGCATGCCGAACTTGTGTGGTCTTGGACACTGCACAGTACAGCTGGTTTAATGTGCGACTCACACCATAGCCATCGTATTGTGATTCATCTGTCATTTGTAGCTGAACCCATTTACATTAGTGGTAAACTTTTTGTTAATTTTTATTTATTTCCATAGTGTTTGCCTCTCATCTGATAATATTCCATTCAAATTTAATGTCATTCTCAGCAGTGATTCTTTTTTTTTTACAGTATTTTGAAATGGGAATTTTAATTACAATCATCTTGCACATAAACTGAAAAACCACTGATAAATACAGAACACACGCAAGGTGCTTTCGATATGGACATCAAGAGCTAGTAACAACAATGTGATGCTTAAAATATTTTGCTCTGGGCCACCATTTGCCTGAGTTATCAATGGCCATATTCAACTATGTATCAAAAGTATCACTCAGTTAAGGACCATTGGACAAGACCTTGGAGGCATCCTCAAAAATCCTCACTGGTGTAGCTGTTGCTTGATGTTGCACGAAATGGTATTGTATGCGCCTCAAAGATAAACTATGTTCTTATATTAGGGTCAAGAGAAAATTACTCTGCCTGGCACAGAGACTGTGTTGAGAAGAATGAACTTTTGTTTTTGTTAAGCTGATACAGGTTGTGCACTGATACATGTCCTACATCAACTTTTCTGGCAGGCAGTTTGTTTATTTATTTTAAAGTTATGTTACATGTGATCTGTTCACATGATGGATAAACTATTGTGAACTTCTGCTTTGGCAGAGGTACACCTAACATCTAGCACTCAAGACACAATTACCTTCAAAGGTCCTTAATTGTGTGGTTTAATCTCTCAATATATAGATTACTGTGTGTACAGATTGACTGCACTGCCACCATCATAACTCTACCAATATGTTGCCCAGATGCAGTCTTCATAGCAACTCAAGTGAAAGGGTTACTTCTAAAGGTGACCTGGCAGTCTGGAAATGCTAGCCTCACCAGTGCATTGGATCACCATAGTGGTGTGCTGCACTCAATCCTGTATGCTCTCCCTGTTCAAATACTAATCACAAGTAACATCATGTCTAGGCTTCCCTGCTGATTATACATGTTAGTGGCATTCTCCTCAAGACCACTGCACAATGAACTGTACGTCAGGACAGCACACAGAGTTCAGTAGTAGAAAGTGCATTAAAATGAATCATCTTATGTTGAGGAAGCATATATATGATTACATTACAAAACTTGTTTCTCAAACCATGAACAGTGGAGTTAAGCCTCTAGTGTGTTATTAGCATGTAATGTCTCTTAAAATAGAAATAATTGTTGAAGTTAACTGTCTAACTAGTGTTTGATTTATGAGGAGTTAAATCAAGCATACAAATACATATACTGATGTAACAACTGCAACAGCTCTGATGTGCATAGTCAGAAACTATCCCATCTTTAGCTTTTTCTCAGTTCAGGTTGTCCTTTTTGGAGAGATTTTAAGTCCCTTGTGCACCAGACCCAATATAAGTTTCCTGGAGATATATGCATGGATATTTTGGTTTTTAAGTGATTTAGTTTTTCAAGATGAGAGGTGTACCCATTAATGATCTATGGAAAGTTTAGTATCCTTACCAAATGAAAAGGATGCAAACATGGAGCTCCTACAGGGTCTGAGTGACCATAACAGTAAGGGTGTTTGCAGAGACCATAGATACTCTGACGAGATGATGTGTCTCTTCAGGAGCTGACTAATCTTGGCTGACACTGTGTCACACAGAGGCAAAAAGGAAGTTCCTTGTTCTCTTCTTCAGTGCTGTTCTTCCTGCGTGTCTCACTAGAAACAGCCTGTGATACCTGGGAGTAACTGTAGCTGTTTCTCCAGAAGACTTTTTGGAGTTGGCTTACTTCTAGTGACAGATTTTTAGTATCTGACATGACTTTAGCATGGTGGATGAGGGTGTTCAGAATGCCATGTTTCTGTGGTGGTGGTGGTGGTGGTGGTGGCTAAGAGTATGCAGATACCAATCCATGTGTGTAGGTTTCCTGTACACACTATGGCTGAGGTGTTCATTGGTTTTTTGGTGAATGAGGAAATCAAAAACAGTGCAGTGCACTATCTATCACTACTTCCATTGTAAACCTACTGTGGTCCATGAATGCTGTTCAGGCGTTCAGGCTGCAGCCACAGCTGTGAAAGCAGCAGCAAATTTGGCAGTACAACTGCCACCTCGTGACATTGTTCTTGTTATTAAATGACACAGAGGAAGACTGGGACACATGCCTTCACCATTTTTATCAACATTGAAGGTAATGGACACTGGGCTCCATTTGTCTTAGACAACAGCCAAAGGCTATGATGTCCAAGTTCCTTTGAAATTTCATCAGTAACATAAGCTCTCAGTTCAGTCATATGTAGCACTTATTGCTTATCATCAAAGTCTTCGCCAAAAATGTAAATTTGCTAGTGATAATCCAATGTGCAAGAAATCATACGTAGAGCCATTTTTTCAGGACACAGAAATTCACTTCTTGCCAGAAGACCAGGTCCACTGTGAGGCTTAAATAGGTATGGAGACCATATTGACAGAATTATCTATATTGCATAATCATTTAAAATCTGATACACTCAAAGCTACACACATACTGGCTTCCTCAGAAGGTCGTCAGGTCAAATCATGGTAAGGACATTATTTTCCCCTTCAAATCATTTTCCTAACTAACATATGGCAAGGCATCTGAACTCTACAATGTTATTTGCTTTTATTTTGTAAAAACCAATTTCAATTACATTAGTCATTTAACTGTGCTCACTGTTATGTAATATCCCCTCAACAATGATGTCACTAGGCATGGGGCAAAGGCAGTGAAGTGAAGTGAATTGGCCATGCCTTGGATGGCCGAGGATGGATTGGAACCATTGTTCTCCCAAATTCAAGTCCAGTGTCTTAGCACAGCACTATCTTGTTTGGTAGGAATGTATGGATGTCAATAGCATTACACACTGCAAATGAAGTCAAATATAAAGTGAACCCAGACACCAGCACCAAAATTTCAGAGGTTACTCAAGGTAAGTTACTGAGTAGTTTGGTACAAAGGACCCACAATCTCCAGCAACTCATTACAGAATAATATGTTTTGTTCAGTTTTTACTCCAATTACCTTTTCTCCTGTGCAAGTACCTTCACAAGAGTGGTAAAACCTGCAATATGCAATCACCAACATATACAACACAAAACACTTCTGTTGCATTCAGTCAACCCATAGAAGAGACGAATGAGAACCACCACCTCTTCATGAATAAACCTATCTATACTTCTGTGTATCACTGTTAACAAACAACTAACACCACTTTACAAAAAAAAACTGAGTCAGAACTGAGCAGTTCGGAGAGGAAGCTTGAGGGTGACAAGTAAAGTGGGCATTACTGTTGGAGACGGCAAGTACTATGAGTGAATGGCACAAGTTTGTTTCCAAACAAGACACACAACACACGCCCTCAGCAATTGTACTGCTGTGTTGATATAGTCAGTGTAATACACATATAAAGATAAATAGAGGCAAGAAATAAAGCTAGATGCAATTATCCTGTAATGAGTCACTGGCAACCACAGGTCCCATATACCAAAATACTCATACTGTCAATGGAGTTAGGGTTTACCCTGTAGCACCTTTCAACAACTGCTTCCAAATCCCCCCAACATTGCAGCAGTCCTTGTGGGATTAATTAAGTATAGAGAAATCACCAAATTTCCACAAATGGCTTAGCCACAGCCTAGGGGATTGTTTGCACAGTGAATTCTCATACAGATTGAACTGGGTTTCACATAGACATTTGCCACTATAGATGACCCACATAACAAAATTTTTTAAAGTGTATTGGTCCCAAAAGGACACTGATGAAGAAATCTGAGCACACAAATGGTTGCTGCATGGTCAACCTCTGTACAACTTACAGAAGCAGGGACAACAATGTCAAGACCAATTCCTGTCACAATTCCAAACGTACCTTTACAGTGACTGCTTCTTGGAGCAGCCACAACATCTATGACATCACAGAAGCAACAGTTCAATAATTTTGTTGCCTATACTTCATTAAGGTACATCACCATTGAACTAGCCGCTATAGCCTTTATGTCCCAGCCTCAGGGAAGAGATTTAGCAACCAGGTTGGAAAAACAGGATGTAGACAAATAGATAGTATCTGAGCTGAGTGACCACAACAGAGATGCAGTTGTAGAGATCATGGATTCTCCCTGGGTATGATGGCCTCACATGCCACAGTACTGTGTGAAATGGGCAGAACGCATTACTCAAAACTTCACGTAACATTGCCTGGAGCGGTAACACCTTAGTCAACTAAGTATGCATTTTACTCTTGACAGGATATGGAATTTGTGTATAGATGTTTACTGGATTTCCTAGCTTTCTTCTGTGGTTTACAAGGTTGACATTTCTTTCTGGTTACTCAAAGTTTTTTCTTGTTACTGTCAAATATCAAGCTTATTACAGCTGACTAAATGGAGCACTCTGAAGTGAATTCATTGTGATCATATCCTGTATTACTACTCTGAAGTCTAAATAAAAATGCTAGCCCAATTAGGAAAGAAGGAATCTTGTAGTGGTCTTTCCTCACAAGAATCTAGTTGCGAGGTATTTCCTTACCCCCCCCCCCCCCATGTGTCTCTCTCTCTCTCTCTCTCTCTCTCTCTCTCTCTCTCTCTCTCTCTCTCTCACACACACACACACACACACACACACATACACACACACACACACACACACACACACACACTGCTGTGATGAGCAGCCAAGAAAAGCTGGCAGTGAGCTGGAGGGACTTAATTTCTTTGTACATATTTCAGTTTTCATTTTTGAGTCATTCCTGTCAGAACTTACATTTCTAGCGAGTTAACAGATCATTGAGATACATGAAATACTGTACAGTAATGCATGAACTGAAAAGTAGCCTAACACGTGACACACAGATATCAAATAAAAGGCAGAGGGTAAAATTATTAATGGTCTAAGGTTGGCATTCATTATCCATGGGCTCTCTCTACTGGTTGCATAAAGAAATTGCCAACACAGGGTGCAAGGACCTTGTATGATAATGCAGAATACAAGGCTTATACACGGCTTATAGTAACACCTGTCTTTGCTCGACAAGTGTCATCTTGACATCAGCAATTGTCTGTGGTGACAGTTAAGGTATTGCAATCTCTTGGCCTCAAGTGCCCTTGTAATTTCAAATGGGTTTAATTCTGTGGAGTAATATGATCACTCTAAAGACATGATGTACTTGTGTTGCATGCACTCATCCTCTAGTCAAGGCCGGTGTGGTCAAGCATTATTATCTATCAGATGGAATCCAGGACCATATGCACAATGATAATGACACAAATACTGTTGCTAGATATCATTCTTGTATACTACAGCTATTACAATAGCCCTAGGAAACATGTATAGTGTACATGCTCCACATGAGATGCTGTCCCAGAAAACTCTGGTGCTGCAAGTCATTTTTTCCACAATATTGGGAGGGTTGTAATACATCCTAAAGGCACACCAGAAAAAAAAACAGACAGTGAGAATCAAGGGTAGAGTATTACTTATTTATTAAAAGGACACTAATACACAATTCCAGGCTACAATTATAGTGCACCACAAACACATTCACAAAGACATTAACACATATTCACAAAGACATGTGGCAGCTTAGTCAAAGTGAATGCATCTGGTAGCTCACTAAGCTTACAAAACAACCTCTTGAAGCCAATAATGCAGTTTGATGGAAGATGTGTGATCCAGAGGCCACTGCAATATCTCGTCATGGCAGATGATCTGCTTGATGGACATCTTTGGGCACTTAACACTAGATAACAGCCCACTTGTTGGATTGTAGTATGTACTCAATCTTTCCTGTACTGTTGCTGAATGTTCCCTCAGTCTTCTATATAGCTTTGATGCTTTGGTCAATATTCAACTCCTGGAAACACTGCACTGACTGACTGGTCTCTAATCTCAATAATTGTGCCATGAATAATGTCATCCAAAAGTGTTCACTGTGTTGTTCTGCTTTCCTAGGACTTAAATACTGTGTTTGAAACACACTAAATCGCAGACATCTGCATACAGCTTATGCACAGTCACAGCCTCCTTGTAAGTAACACTTTTGTGGCCATACTGTTGATAGTTTAAACATCGTATTGGATTAGATATGGAGGTCTTACTTTTAGATCTGTGATCTGAGAAAGATGGATGTGCTGAAGTATGAAGACAGCTGTTTTTTCCAAGTCGTTGCTTATCTTTGTAATATTTGTATCTCAATAAGATCCTTGACTTGATTCAGATTAGAGTTCGTTATCGACAGCAACATCAAGACATCTTGAATTTTGGTTGTTTTGCACTTCTGCAGTAGTTAGGCATGGCACTCACTTTTAAGTGGCTTGCAGCTTGATGATCTTGGGGTTTACAATAAAGAGATAGCCATTACAGGGACAGAGTATTTTTTCCCTTCTTCTTGAAGTCAGTGTCTTTGTTGTCACGCCAGAAGATAGGTAAGGGTCATCCACTCAGCTGCAGACCCATACATCCAGGTAAGCCTAATACAACTTGAGTGTGGCAGGCTGCATGCTTATGAGTGTTTCAGTTCAACACTCACTCACCTCCTTGTTTTGTTGTTCACCCTCAGGCTGAAGCCACCTTCCATGTGATCCACAATCCCTGTTCTCTGTAACACAGAATGTTCCACTGTCATGCAGAACAGTGGTCATGAAGCACGCAAACAGCTTATGATTGTAGATGATTGATGCTGCAGCCACTACATAGGGACACAGGTTTGCCGAAAACAAATCTAGTCAGGATGCCCAAGATCCCTTAAGTGCTTGCCACAGGGCATAAGAAATTTCTGGAATATTATATGTTATATGAATTACTCCCATAGTCATCAATGATTAGATGAAAAACCATGGCTGTACTGTTAAGCATTCACCTACAGTAATTTTGCACAGTGGTAAGAGGCAACTTCAATTTACCAAGCAGACTCAAATATAAAAGTTACTTCCCCATAAAACAAATTTAGCAAAGGTAGTTAAATTTGGCAGATGACTTTTTTGTAGGTGGTTGTTGCTTATAGCACTAACATTACAATTACTGATCAAGTTCTATCAAGATTGTTATAGTGCTATATAAAATTTGATGTCAGATACTGGAAACCACTGCACAATTCAGTGTGCTAGGAGACTGACTTGAGCAAGCACACAACATGTTGCAAACTTGAGAATATCTTAAACAACCAGGAGGTTTTTAAATGTATCACATCAAAAGAGTCAAAGTGGTTCACTGTTTATTTTGACACTCTGTCTGCAAATTAAGTCATTCTATTTACATTTTGAAACAGTAATAAGAATCTGATGGAATGCATAAACATCATTAATGCTTTGGAATACCTTGGCACATTGCAATAGGACAATATGAAAAGAACATATACACTATGTGATCAAAAGTATCCAGACACCCCCAAAAACATATGTTTTTCATATTAGGTGCACTGTGTTGCCACCTCCTGCCAGGTATTTTATATCAGTGACCTCTGTAGTCATTAGACACCATGAAAGAGCAGAATGGGGTGCTTTGTGGAACTCAAGGACTTCGAATATGGTCAGGTGATTGGGTGTCACTTGTCATACGTCAGTATGTGAGATTTCCACACTCCTCAATATCCCTAGGTCCACTGTTGACTGCCAGAGATCGCCAACAGTTGAACAGGTTCGTAATGTGTAATAGGCAGACATCTATCCAGACAATTACAAAGGAATTCCAAACTGCAACAGGATCCACTGCAAGTACTATGACAGTTAGGCAGGGGGTGAGAAAACTTGGATTTCATGATCAAGTGGCTGCTCACTAGCCACACATCATGCTGGTAAATGCCAAATGAAGCTTGGCTTGGTGTAAGGAGCGTAAACATTGGATGATTGTGTGGAGTGACTGATCACAGTACACAATGTGGCGATCTAATGGCAGGGTGTGGGTACGGCAAATGTCCGGTGAACGTCGTCTGCCAGTGTGTGTAGTGCCAACATTAAAATTCAGAGGTGGTGGTGTTGTGGTGTGGTATTGTTTTTCATGGAGTTGACTTGGACTCCTCGTTGTTTTGTGTGGCAAATTGATTGAACGTACGCCTGTGAGAGTGGAAGCTGTCATCAAGGCTAAGGGTAGGTCAACACCATACTGAATTCCAGCGTTACAGATGGAGGTCGCCACAAACTTTTAAGTCATTTACAGCCAGGTGTCTCAATACTTTTGAGTATAATTATTTCAGTACAAACTTATCCCACACCATTGCCGTGCTCCATATGGAAGCATGTTGCACGATTAGAGTCTAGCCTTGTGTTGAACAATACAGGAAACATTCTTGCAGATTACAAAATGTTCTCAAATCATATATTTCATGCCTTTAAAGATAACCACGGTGTTTTTTGTTGGCTATGTACATAGGTTAATGGTGACTGATAATGACTATGCTGGTAGCATGTTTCTCCTTCTTTTCTTTGTTACTGCATGTTTAAGAGCTTATGCTCCACCAAAAAGTGAATAAGCTACAGGTGTTTTGTGGCTCACCTGATTCTACTTCCACCAACATACTGTAATTCCTGAGTTTTGCTTCAAATTAACAACTCAATAGTGTTAGAAATATTGGAACGTCTGTGAATGGATGATACAAGAACTTTTATCACACTCTTAAAACAGGCAGTGTCTTGATCTGGCATGCTAACAAATGTGATTGTCGATGCCCTGTAGTTAACACAGTGAAAACACTAACTGTGGAAAAATATATCCTGGGCATTATATACCTATGAATCCATCTCTAAGTAAAACAGTTCATGAACCTCTTAATTTAGCTGGCTGACATCTGCCTCCAAACAGTATTACTAACTCCTCCAGATGTCATCTTGACTTGAGAGGTTCCAAGACTCAACAGCAATAGAACTTATTCAGGACCAGATGAGAACAATATTTCTCTCATCGTTTGATATGATGTAACTCTATGACCAGATGCAGTAACTTCAGCAGGCATACATATGGTGTCTTATTTAATTCTGTAATCACCCATTTCTATTTTATACAAAACTGAGCTAGGAAGAGGATGATAACGCATTAATCATATCTCAATTCTGTCAGATTTCCCAGAAACAGTATTGTTTTTGAAGTATGATACTGAACTGGCACCATTATACTTCAGTATCCAGTCTGCTTTCTTAACATAATGACTGATTCATGGTACTCAAAAGTTCTCGTTTATCAGAAAATGATTCAGAACAGGCTATTAGACAATCCACACGACACGACAGTTACTTTACAAACCTTTTTTATGGCTAGATCCTTGTCACCAACTGAGCACAGGAACGTCTCTGTAACAACATGTTGCAATGTTTTACAAGAGAAAACATTTGTTCTTTTCCCATACAGACAGAATCCCACATACATACACAAACTTACAGTTTGCGGGTTAGCAATATGGTTCAAATTTACTCCCTCTAATGATAGTGTCCCTGAATAACATCATTTATAATTTCAATAATAATTTAATTCTGTACACTGCAAATATATTTTTATACAACAAAGGTATTATTGGGTAGAATGGAAATAGCATCAGAGTATAATTTTCTGCTTGTTAATTTTTGTCAGCAACAAATGTACAACAGTACAATGGAGGTAGAAAATTTGGCAAAAAATGCGCACAGGCTTCCAGTATACTTTTCCTCAAAACCAAAAAAATTATCAATATTATGAATGGTTTAGATTTTATGTACTGGCATAAAGCTTCTCTGCAATTTAGAAAATGAACCCCTGGAAAAAAATGCCTTTTGGGAAGATCTTTGATGTGCAGCAACAAACATGCTACATATTTTCATATTATATATATTCGAATTCCACCAAACACTGCACATAAGTTTCTGAAGCATTGAAATCAAGTTTGAGATGCACTTTAGTAAGTCAATCACAGATCATGTCGCATGATCACACCAGCTGACAGTAGCAGATATTCAGAGCATGGGACACATGATATAGTCAGCCAATACCAACATCACTGTTAAGGAGCATGAACACACAAATGTGTAAAGTTAATGGTTTAAATTAATATATATAGTGCAGCTACAAGAAAATGTAAGCTTTCACATGTAATGTTGGTCCCTTTTTTTATGTGTGTTACACTTTAAGAAAAATAACACAAATGTGCGAGTAACATTTTAAATAATGACATAAATGACTGGTCTTCTGGGCTTGAAATGCTTCTAAGTGGCTGGCCCTCAAAGTGTTAAGCTTTAAATGAGAATCAAATGCTCTATGGTAAGAAATTCAAAGCAAATTCACACATGTAAGATAATTCACCTTGCATAAAATGAAATGTACTTTGAAAGTAATGCTTTTCAAACCATTATTCACAATACTTTCCAATGACCTGTTAGAATTCATTTCAGCTATTGCCAAAGAGCTCCAGAAAACGATGTTGCTGTGCATGCGTGCAGCTACAATGGTGTAGAAAGCCCATATATTTGTACCTGTATACAATTAAGAGTGCTTACATTATGTCATAACTGAAAAAGCTCATCAGAGGGAGCAATAGCATTGCAATTTTGTAAACCACACTAAAATGCATAATTCAGCTTAAAGTACACATTCTATGTCCAAATTCACAAAGAAGTAAGCCCCAGCCTGATAATAAGCTTTTCAGTGTGGTTCCCAGGGTGTAAATTTTCTTGGAGTACCAGTACTGAATTAACTCACGTTTTGGTTCTTTATCATAGCATGATGGCATATGTGCCAGAAGTTCGTTTCAAATAAATGACCACCTCTGTGGAAAAGATTAATGAAAGGCAAATTTCTTTATCAAATTGACAAAAATAACTTCATTGTTTGCAAGACAATTAATGCTCTATTGCCAAAAACCTGTAAGTGTAATAAAATCAGAAGACTGAAACTATTAATATATTTTAACCTTCTGTAATTATGTGAATGTATTTTAATTCACTTGATAGCTCCCAGCCACAGAAATATGTTTTGTTTTCATGTGAGGTGAGAGCTATAAACAAAGAGGAAACAGCAAAATCCCTAAATGTAAACATTGGACATGTGGAAACTTATCTCCTTCCCCACTACAACTCAGACAGCTCTGTGTATGCGCCAATCTGGCAGCTTGGGCACACCAGAAAAATTTTTCTGGGTAGCATTTGGCTACTTGTTGCTACTGCTGATACAAATACCAGCCACACTTCATGCAGCCCCAAAACGGGAAAAGGTACTGCCCATACGCAACTGAACTGCAAATGCACAACTGAATTGCACATGCGCATGAGTCTGCTTGCAGTTGCTCAAATGAACCTAATGTAAACTGTTGTGATGTCACACTCATCGGAACAAGGCCTACGAGAAAGACAGGCCACGGCACATATATCACAAGGGTAGGCCTGAGCTAGTTCGCTCGCTCAGCTTAGCAGACAAAATGCGTTTCTAATCATGTTAACTCATAACTGGATGTTTACACACTAACAAGCATTGCATATTCTACTGAAATCTGCTTTTATAAAGTGTTACTGATTACTAGTACTACAACAAAATACAAAACTGTGTGGTAGCTGTAGTTTAAGATCTATGCTCTGCATAAATCATATAATAGCTCATTTATGGCATTTAGTCTCTACTGCCACAGTCCTCATTTGATACAATATTTAGTGACTCATACAACCGTTAAAATTTTATTGTACCCAGTACAATCATAACAAATTATTAGTAGGCATGTGGACTTTTTATTGTTGTAGGACTAATAAACAGTAAGACTCCATAATAGCAGATTCCATAGAAGATGCAATTCTCATTTGTATGTCAACACGTGATTACAAGTTAACAGGTGCAGAAGCATAGTTTGTCTGCTGAGCTGAGCGAGTGAGTCAGTCAGGCCTACCTTCATGACAGATGAGCCGTGGCCAGTCTTTCTTGTGCGCCTCGCATTGGAAGCAGTTTGTTGTTATGAAGTATTGCATAGCCTTTGTTCTTAAGCATTTGACACATTTTGCTGTTGCCAGATGCTTGCGTGTACACTGTGTTTTGTTGTTGTGAATGGTGCATTTCCTTTGCAATTTAAGTTTTATTTTTTCATTTTTTTTCACTCATTTATATTTTATTGCTGCCATATTATTCTGCAGTATGAGACTAAAATAAAATTCTTTGTTAGAGTGTCAGTTCTTACTAGTCAAAATTACAAAAATTTAACTGCAAACTAAATCAATGTAAAATTCCTGGAATTCTAAAAAATTCCTCGGTTTTTCCCAGATGAAAAAATTCTCAGGTTTTTCCTCGATTTCCTGGTTCTCCTGGGGTGTATACACCCTGTGTTAATTCTCCTGGGTTTAAGATCCTGTTGAGTTTCAAAACATTTCAACATTTTATCCATTGTCGCAAGCAGCCCTTATCAGTTTTACAGTATAGACTATCGACCAAAAATGTACAACTCTGTATTCATTACTGGTCTGCTGTCCCTGTTATCATGTGTAAGGAAATAATTAAATATGTGTTGTGATTGGATGATGAATGGGAGGGAGAAGAGGGGGGGGAGATGCTTTTATTGAAGATAATTTTAGTTTGATTGAGCAAAGTTGTTGAATCAGGTTGGAAAAATAGTTGTTCTGTAATACTGCTCCCATAATATCAAATGTTGACAGAGATATGTCGAGTGCCTTTTGCTTACTTCTGCAGTGTTTACTGCCATGCCTGATGAGGCAGCCTTATAGGCACACTCTGCCTCTAGAGCAGCATAACAATAATTTCCCTCAGTTAAGAAAGTTCACATCACTTAGCCATTTAACTTTTTCCGTCACCTCTCACATCTTACTCTGTTAACTGATTGCTTGAGAAATATGAATTATTTTTTGTTGCTATACAGGCCTGCTAAACTCATTTTGAATTTTGGTGTGATGCAATTGCCAATTTATTGTGCTGTTCAACTGTATCTGACACAAAGGCACCTTTAAGTGTATGTTAATAGAGTGTTCCATTTAAATGGTGCATACTACTACTACTACTACTCCCCCCCCCCCCCTCCTCCTCTCTCTCTGACTCTCACACACACACACACACACACACACACACACACACACACACACACACACATTGTTGCTACTGCAATAGTTTGGCTCGATGCCCACTTAACATAACAATTCCCCCATGGAGTCAAAAATATCCTCCACATACTGTGTAAGGGCAGTGCACCATTCCACTTTGTCCTCTTGGTTGGCTTGTTTCATGTTTTCAAAACACTGTCAGCAGCTCCCACTCTATAACAATTGGCTCCAAAGTTGTAATGTATCTTTTATAGCTCTGTGTTCAAGTTCTCATTAAAATCATTCTACATGTACTGCCACATAATCTTATTTCTCATTTCAGATATGTTGTAACAGTCTTTGTGAAGCAACAGCCAAATTTAGCTGGGGAACAAATGTTACAAATATACTGTTTTGCTATCAGTGTTGTAAGACAATCTATGAAAAATCAGTGGCAAGGTGTGAGGAAAGTGTTTTCCTGCTTCATGTGCTGTTGGTTTAGCCAGTTGTTGCATTATCTAGTGAGGCAGCTGCCCTACAATGCAACATAGTCTATTGTACCAGGTTTGCTGGCAACTGGGAAGTTGAGAGCCTGTAGCCGTCATCTCTACTGATATTGTTAACCACTTCAGGATATCAATCGTCTTTCTTATTTTGCGTGTGCACCTCCCATGTACCTACGAAAGTTCATGGGCTGCCCACAATCACATTGGTGCTACACTGGTCCCCATCTGTGCTTCCCTGAAGCATTATAGCACTCATACTCTGCCATGCACATACTAACATGCTTTCCAGTTTCCCCAATGTAGGCAGCACCACACTCACAATATTTCTTGTAGGCATTTGCACTACTGGGGACTCTTATTGCTTTCTCAATGGAGCCTACCAAATTCTGGAACCTGAGGCCACTCTGTAAAACTGTTGCAATGCCTCTTCACACTGGTACCTCTAATACCCAGTAGCACATACTCTTGCATTGATTCATGTCTGTGATCATCATGGCATACTACCCACAAGTTCATCAAGGCATTGTTGGTCCAGATTGTCCCACTACTCAATGGCAATTCGGCGTAGAACCCTAAGAGTGGTTGATGGGTCACATCGTCCATAAACAGCCCTTTTCAATTTATCCCAGGCATGTACGATAGGGTTCATGTCTGGAGAACATGCTGGCCACTCTAGTCGAGTGATGTTGTTATCCTGAAGGAAGTCATTCACAAGATGTGCATGATGAGGGTGCGAATTATCATACAGGAAAATGAATGCCTTGCCAATATGCTGCCAATATGGTTGCATTATCTGACGGAGGACAGCATTCACGTATCGTACAGCCAGTACTTAGCCTTCCATGACCACCATCAGTGTACATCGGCCCCACATAACACCACCCCAAAACAGCAGGGAAACTCCACCTTGCTGCACTCACTGGACAGTGTGTCTAAGGCATTCGCCTCCAAACATGTCTCCAATGATTGTCTGAGTGAAGGCATACCGCGACACTCTTCAGTAAAGAGTACATGATTCCAATCCTGAGCAGTCCATTTGATATGTTGTTGGGCCCATCTGTACCGTGCTGCATGGTGTAGTGGTTGCAAAGATCAACTTCGTCATGGACGTCGAAAGTGAAGTTGTGCATCATGCAGCATATTGCACACAGCTTGAGTCGTAACATGACATCCTGTGGCCACACCAAAAGCATTATTCAACATGGTGGCATATCTGTCAGGGTTCCTTCAAGCCATTATCTGTAGGTAGCAGTCATCCACTGCAGAAGTAGCCCTTGGGTGGCCTGAGCTAGGCATGTCATTGACAGTTCCTGTCTCTCTTTATCTCCTCCATGTCTGAACAACATCGCTTTGGTTCACTCCAAGACGCCTTGTTGAGAGCCCTTCCTGGCACAAAGTAACAATGTGAATGCAATCGAACTGTGGTATTGACCGTCTAGGCATGGTTGAACTACAGACAACATGAGCCGTGTCCCTCCTTCTTGGTGGAATGAATGGAACTGATCAGCTGTCAGACCCCGTCTGTCTAATAGGTGCTGCTCATGCATGGTTGTTTACATCTTTGGGCAGGTTTAGTGACATCTCTGAACAGTCAAAGGAACTGTGTCTGTGATACAATATCCACAGTCAACGTTTATCTTCAGGAGTTCTGGTAACTGGGGTGATGCAAAACTTATTTTCATGCATGTGTTGTAATAAGAGATGACCTTCATGTCTAAAAATGTCAACTGGTTGCCATCTGAGGATGTGACTTTATAGTCACGAAACTAGTTGTGAATCAATAGGAGACCAATGTATCTTCTAATATCTGTTGCAATTATTCATTATTCAAACTGTTCTATTCAATCACTGATAATTTGAACAGTCTACATATATATACTGTATAAGCTACCACAAAGTGCATGGCGGAAGGTACCTTGTACCAGTACTAGTCATTTCCTTTCCTGTTCCACTCGCCAATAGAGTTAAGTGAAAAACTGCCTATATGCAGTGGTCTAGGGGTAAACATATCTGATTAGTAATCAAAATATCCTCAGTTGTGGATTCGAATCTGTCACCACTTAAGTTTTGAATAAAAATCATCAGCTTCGACAGTCGAAGACTTCTGGCAAAAGAAGTAACTCTCATTCTGCCGACCTCCTTGTCAAAGAGGGCGGGTGACCAGACAGGCTCAGAGCAATATCTTGCCCTTGGAATGGGAAACTGCCCCTAAAGGTGGAAGAATTAGCACTGATCAATGGCATGAGGATGCAGAAGGCAATGGAAACACTGCATTAAAGGCATATGTGTATCCACAGGACATGTAGCCTGCAACTGAAGTAGTGTTACGATAATCTCTCCATTGGCAAAAGATTTCAAAACAGACCCTCATTCGGATCTCTGGGGGAGGACTGCCAAGGGGGAGGTGACCATGAGAAAAAGATTGAATAACCAAAGAAAGGATAACATTCTATGAGTTGGGACATGGAATATCAGAAGTCTGAACATGGTAGAGAAGCTAGAAAATCTGAAAAGGAAAATCTAAAGGCCCGATCTAGATATAGTTGGGGGTCAGTGAAGTGAAATGGAAAAAAGATGAATATCTAGTCAGATGAGTATAGGGTAATATTAACAGCAGCAGAGAATGGTATAACAGAGTACGATTCATTATAAACAGGAAGGTAGGACAGAGAATGTGTTACTGTGAACAGTTCAGTGATAGGGTTGTTGTCATCAGAATTGACAGCAAACCAGCACAAACAGTAATAGTTCAGGTACACACACCAACGTCGCAAGCTGAAGATGAAGAGAGAGAGAAAATACATGAGTATATCGAATGGATAATTCAATATGTAAAGGGAGATGAAAATCTAATATTCATGGGAGATTGGAATGCAAGTTGTAGGGGAAGGAGTAGAAGAAAGTGTAATAGGAAAATTTGGTCTTGGTGTTAGGAATAAGAGAAGAGAAAGACTAATTAAGTACTGCAGTAAATATCAGCTAGTAATAGCGAATACTCTGTTCAAGGATCACAAGAGGTGGAGGCATACTTTGAAAAGGCTAGGAGATACAGGAAGATTTAAAATAGATTACATCATGGTCAGGCAGAGATTACGAAATCAGGTACTTGATTGTATGGCGTACCTAGGAGCAGATATGGACTCAGATGACAATTTAGTAGTGATGAAGAGTAAGCTGAAGTTTAAAAGACTAGTCAGGAAGAATCAATACATAAAGAAGTGGAATACTGAAGTATTAAGGAATGAGGAAGTATGCTTGAAGTTCCCTGAGGCTATAGATACTGTGATAAGGAACAGTGCAGTAAGCAGTTCAGTTGAAGAGCAGCAAACATCTCTAAAAAGCATAATTACAGAAGCCAGAAAGGAAAACATAGGTACAAAGAAGGTAACTGGGAAGAAACCAAAGGTAACAGAAGAAATAATTCAGTTGATCAATGAAAGAAGGAAGTACAAAAATTTTACGGAAATTCAGGAGTACAGAAATAAAAGTCATTTAGGAATAAAATAAACAGG
Organism: Schistocerca gregaria; assembly: GCF_023897955.1. Lineage (NCBI taxonomy): Eukaryota > Metazoa > Arthropoda > Insecta > Orthoptera > Acrididae > Schistocerca > Schistocerca gregaria. The sequence goes on along the minus strand of NC_064931.1, from coordinate 647,382,821 downwards.
AAGTGTAAGGAAGCTAAGGCTATCAAGTAGATAGATGGAAAGAGCACATTGAAGGCCTGTGTGAGATGGAACACTTGTCTGATGTGACTGAAGAAAAAATAGGAGTCAATAGGGAAGAGATAGGGGATCTAGTATTAGAATCAGAAGTTAGAAAAGCATTGGAAGACTTAAGATCATATAAGGCACAAGGGATAGATAACATTCCACCAGAATTTATAAAATTTTATAAAAAAATATCATCCACACAATTCTGAAGACTGGAAGAGCTGACAAGTACAAGAATTATCACACAATCAGCTTAACAGCTCAAGCATACAAGTTGCTGACAAGAACAATATACAGAAGAATGGAAATGAAATTAACGATCTGTTAGATAATGATCAGTTTGGCTTTAGGAAAAATATAGATGCCAGGGAGGCAGTTCTGGCATTATGGCTGATAATGGAAGCAAGACTAAAGAAAAAGCAAGACATGTTCATAGAATTCATCAACTTGGAAAAAGTGTTCGACAATATCACCTGGTGCAAGACAAAATTCTGAGAAAAATAGGGGTAAGCTATAGGGAGAGATGGGTAATATACAACATGTACAAGAGCCAAGAGGGAATAATGGAGTGGAAGATCAAGAATGAAGTGCTTGGATTAAAACGAGTTTAAGACTTTCTTTTGCCTCTACTGTTTAATCTATACATCAAAGAATCAATGATGGAAATAAAAGAAATGTTCAAGAGTGGGGAACTAAAATTCGAGATGATGAGATATCAATGATAAGATTTGCTGATGACATTGCAATCCTCAGTGAAAGTGAAGAAGAATTACAAGGTCTACTGAATGGAATGAGTCTGCTGAGTACAGAATGCAGATTGAGAGTAAATCGAAGAAAGACAGATGTAATAAGATGTAACAGAAATGGGAACAGTGAGAAAATTAACATTAGGATTGATAGTCACAAAATAGATAAAGTTGAGGATTTCTGCTACCTAGGCAGTAAAATAACCCGTGATGGATGGAGCAAACATTGGCAAAAACAGTATTCCTGGCCAAGAGAAGTCTACTAGTATCAAATATAGGTCATAATTTTATAAAGAAATTTCTGAGAATGTACATTTGGAGCACAGCATTGTGTGGTAGTAAAACCTGGACTGTGGGAAAACCAGAAAAGAAGATAACCGGAGCATTTGAGATGTGATGCTACAGACGAATGTTGAATATTAGGTGGACTGATAAGGTAAAGAATGAGGAGGTTCTGCACAGAATTGGAGAGGAAAGGAATATATGGAAAACACTGACAAGACGAAGGGGAAGAAAGGTAGGACATCTGTTAAGACATCAGGGAGTAACTTCCATGGTATTAGAGGGAGCTGTAGAGGATAAAAACTGTGTAGAAGACAGAGATTGGAATACAACCAGAAAGTAATGGCTGACATAGGATGTAGGTGTTATTCTGAGATGAAGAGGTTGACACAGGAGAGGTGGTCATGGTAGGCCACATCAAACCAGTCAGGAGACTGACAAATTGATGACAAAAAGCTTCTGTATGAGCTCTAGTTTCTCTCTTCTTAGCTTTGTGGTCTTATGCAAGACGCACATTGGTGGCAGCAGAACTATTCTGCGGTAAGCTCCAAATGCCATTTCTCTGAATGTTCTCAACAGTGCTCCTCGAAAGAACGTCCCCTTCCTTCCTTGAGCTGCTGAAGCATTTCTGTACTTCTTGCATGTTTCTCAAACCTACTGGTAATAAATCTAGCAGGCTGTCTCTGAACTGCTTCAATGTCTTCCTTTAATCCAACCTTGAGGGGATCCCAAACACGTAAGCTGTACTCAAGGATGGGGCACTATAGTGTTCTATACAAGGTCTCCTTTACAGATGAAACATGCTTTCCTAAAATTGTCCCAATAAACTGATGTCGACCATTAGCCTTCCAAACTGCAATCCCTGCATCCCCATTCCATTTAATATCACTTTGAAGCATTATGCCTACATACTTAATCAACGTGACTGTGTCAAGTAGCACACTACTAATGCTGTATTTGATCATTATGGTTCTGTTTTTCCTACTCATTTGCACTAACTTACATTGTTCTATATTTAGAGTTAGCTGCCATTCATTACACCAAAATAGAAATTTTCCAAATCGTCCTGTATCTTGCTGCAGTCATTCAATGCAAACACCTTCCATTACACCACAACATCATTAGCAAACAGCCACAGATTGCTGCTCACCCTCTTCATCAGATCATTTATGCATACAGATAATAACAACAGTCTTATCTCATTTCCCTGCTACACTCCTGATGATACCCTTGACACTAATGAACACTTGCCACTAGGACAACATATTGGATTCTATTACCTAAGACATCTTTAAGCCACTGATATACTTGGAAACTTGTTCTGTATGCTCATACCTTTATAAACATCTGCAGTCGCACATCGTGTCAAACACTTTTTGGAAATCTAGGAATATGGAATCTGCCTTTTGCTCTTCATCCATAGTTCACAGAATACCATATGAGAAAAGGGCAAGGTGAGTTTTGCAAGAACTATGCTTTCTAAAACCATGCCGATGTGTGGGCAGAAGCTTTTCTGTCTCATGGAAATTTATTGTGTTCAAACTGAGAATATACTGAAAAATTCTGAAGCAAATCAGTGTTAAGGATATTGGTCTGTAATTTTGTGGGTCTGTTTTTTTATCCTCCTTATATACAGGAGTCACCTGCACTTATTTTTAGTCACTTGGGACTTTGCACTGTGCGAGAGATTCACGATAAATGCAAGCTAAGTAACGGGCCAATGCCGTAGAGTATTCTTCATAAAACCAAACTGAATGTCCAGCTGAACCTGGTGAGTTATTTGTTTTCAACTCTTTCTGTTGCTTCTTTATGTCAGAGATGTCTATTAGTAAGTCCTCCATAAAGGAGTCTGTATTATGGACGAATGACAGTGTGTTTGTTTGATCCTCCTGCATTAATGATTTCTAAAATGTGAAATTTTGAAACTTCAGCTTTCCTTTTGCTATTTTCTATTGTCACACCAGACTGGCCAACAAGCGACTGGACAGAAGTGTTCAACCTGCTTAGCAATTTTATGTAGGACTAGAATGTTCTCTGGTTCTTGATAAGATCTTTTGCTAAAAGTATGATGGTTTTAGTTGTCGTATGCTTCACACATTGATCTTTTTACAGACACAAGAATCTCTATTAACTTTTGCCACTCATTAATTGCACATTCTCTTTTCAATGGACAGTGTAACAGTCTTTGATCCCTCAGCATTTTCCGAATTCTGTTATTAAACCATAGCAGGTCTTTGCTATTCTTAATCCACTTACTCAGCACATACTTCTCCAGAGCGTGATTTACAATCCATTTAAACTTTGTTCACAAGTGCTCTATGCCCATCATACTGGAACTACACGATATTCATTCATTGTCTAAGTGGGATGCTAACAACTGCTTATCTGCTCTTTCTAACAAAAATATTCTTCTAACCTTCTTGATGAATTTATTAACTTTGGTAACCATCATGTTCACTAATCCCTGTCTCTACACTGGCACAAGGTCTAAAATATTTCCATTGTGTGTGGGCTGTCAAACTAGCGGCTCAAGACAGTTTTTGGGAGACATGTTCAAAAGCACTTCACAAGACTGCCTGTCCATGCCCCCTGCAGTGAATCCATAAATGCCCCAGTCTATACTCATTAGGGTAAAGTCAACTCAAACTAATTTGCATGATCTATGTATTTGCATGCTACTGAGTATAAACTTTATTTGAATGACTCTAAAAATGTCACAGCTGAATTAGATGGCTGGCATAAACTCCAACAATTAACTTGATTTCACCTACACTAGATATATGCATCCAGAAAACTTCACAGTCACACTCAAATTTAACCTCAATGCATACAATATTTTGTTGAGTGCAATGAATACACTGATTCCTATGATCCTAACCTGTCTTTCTGATATGCTCACTAAATATTTTGGAGGTTTCTACTATGGGTTTCACCCAGCTCTTGGTCCCAAGAATAACATGAATGCAACAAATTTCTTGTAGTGCATCCGGCAGCAACCTTGACCAATACGGTAGCATTGAAATAGCCTACTGTGGGCTCTGAGGAGAAATGATGAAAATCTGGTGCCCTAAACAATACAGAGATATGACAGCATATAGTGGTTTGTATTTTTTGCCCACTCTAAACAGCAGATTACCGACTGCTGTGCTGTTCACTGAGGTAATGGCAGCATTTGCATATCATCACATATGGCTTATACTGCACAACGAACTGGTAATGGTACAACGCCAGACTATGGGAGGCCCACAGAGGTCTGAAAAGTATGTCTACTTGCCAAGCAACGACTTATTTTAAAAACAATGCAACTGAAATAATTAAACGACATGTTAACCAGAACTTCACGAAAAAAAAGCTACTGTCTGCTTGTAACAGGTTATCTTCAACCTGAAAGTTATAGTGAGACAGTCCCACTAAGTGTTGCTCTAATCAGTTTCACAGGAGCCATGACATACTTTGTGGATATCATTTGAATTTCCAAATTTATCCAATATGTATCAGTTTAAAATTGAGTGAGTATAAGCTGAAAGAAAATTTTAATTATTATATTTTCTTTATATATTGTCTCATTACTTGTTTCAAGTGCATATGGCATGTACAAATCTCTAGCAATACGGGAATGCACAAATACACTTGCAAATTTTGCATACAGTCAAACAGATAGTGAAGACAGTACAAAAACTAATATTACTGTGAGCCATGGATCAAAACTGTGCTATTGAGCTGGCTCTGGATGTATCTTTCATTGTGAAACTTTGTAATGAAATGTATGGCTGTAGCCACACAACATACTAGGTCATGAAGGTAGAAGATATTTTTTGTCTGCACCTTACTATATGACACATTTTTAAAACACAAGTAAAATTTTTGTTGTGTTTTCCTTTCTTTAAATCAACTGCAGGGAAATTAATTATTGTCTACAAAAGGTAGAAACTGGGGAGAGTCTTACAATTCCATTGGCCATATTCCTTTGAAACAAAGAACTCTGAACCGAACAATTTCTTTATTGTAACACATTTTTTAATTCTGCTGCCAGGAAATTAATTGAGCATCATATTTATGAATTTTCAAGGAAGATATATTTTCTGTTCATCAAAGTATGCAGTTTGTGTCTGATGGACTATCCTCCTATCAGAACAAATATCTAATATCTTCAAATTTTGACCGAATGCAACAACAGCTTCGCATTTCAATGCTATCCCAGTCATGTGTATATAGTTATGTGATGTAGCCTAATTAGTCTTTCTTTCCCTCACACTTTCAGCACTGGCGTCTTGTAAATTTCATTAACATATGTTCTTGAAATCATCTGTACTGATGCTAAGGAAATATACTATCATTTACAGTTTAATGTGTAGCCTGAAGTTGGTAATTAATATAATTCTACCCAAATTATAAACAAAAAAGCAATGTCCTGACAATATCTGAGTGGAAAGAATAAATTACCATAGCATATATATCATATCATATTAATGATGAAACTAATACAAAAGAGAACACACAAAAAGTTTCTTGGCAGTGTATTTACTGTTTCTCATATCAATTGGGATTAATTTCCAAGGTGGATATGAACTTCAGTTTGGGGAATGTTGGTGTTACTGATGAACAGTGTTTTCTCCTTTTTTGTGAACTGATTTCTGTGAGTTACTTTTTGATTCTCCCACATACATTAACTCTAACTCACAGCAGCTGTACCAATGGAAACATAAGTATAATTCATTAGACACAAGGAAGTTGGATGCAAAATTCTTACGCAAGTGTTTAAGTTGTAGACTGATGACTGAACAGGCACTTGTTAAGTGTAAAAATCTAAAGGTTTTATGGTCAGTCAACTTTTTTAATTTTCTTATTTTTTCCTGATAGTTATTCTAGTCTGCACCTCAAAACCTCCATCAAACCTTTGCATATAAACATGACTTAGTTGGAGTCACCCATTTTAAAGTGTAACTGATAAAAGACTGCAGCATCACAGGTTTATATATATATATATATATATATATATATATATATATATATATATATATATATATATATATATATATATATATATATATATATATATATATATATATATATATATATATATATATCACCAATAGTGTCATATGTCCAATATTCAAATTACTACTGAATTACATTTCCTGAAACTGCTTTAAATAAAACAATTCCTCCCAACAACAATGACATCATAACAATAGATGCACTTTAAAGGTCTATATTAATCAGTATTTGACTCTACAGATAACAGAACTTTTAATCATTGTGAAGATAAATGAGAACAAAGCTTTCATTATAACAATAAAGATGAAAATTAAAGGTACCTCACTGTTGTCACCATCAGCAACACTGGTAATGATCTCAGGCAAAACAGATGCTCGTCGTGGAGTTGGTGATGGGCTTCTTTGCAGGGATGTGTTCCCTGTAGGTGTCTTTTGAGAACCTTCACACAGAGTGCTCACCTGACATTTCACCACACATTTCTTGTGACACGTCATATCACAGCTACGGCACTGAACTGCATCTTTCAACCATATCTGTAACAATAACAAACATATAGCTGCTGGGTGATTATATAGCAACTGAATTAGAAATATGAAAATTCTGTAATTTAACAACTAGCAGTTTTTATTTTAGTTACTAGACCTAATGATCTAAAAGAGGATATCAATTGAAATTTATGGTAGGAAAGAACTTTGCATTTTGTTTACATTAAACAACAGTTCTGGTAAGAAAATGAGTAGAAAGCACCTTTTTATACACACCTGCAAAGATGATTTTAGAAAATGAGGAAAAACAAAATAGAAAAGAGTGTGAGATATTTTCTCCATAGTTTTAAAGAATTCAACAAATGTTGTAAGAAAATCACCATAATGCTGCAGTATGAATAATACTCTTTACAGACAACTAATTTCAATCAAGTGATTATGTTCCAGTTGACCACAAGGTAACTACTTGACTTTAACTAGCTGTCAGTAAAGAAAGTTATCCATACAGCAGCATTTTGGTGGTTTAATGGGGCCATTTTCAAAGTGAGAGATATTCAGCTAAGAAAATGATGGCATCAGTTACTGGCCTTGAAATTCACTATTAAATGGTTTAAGATCCATGTTAGAGGTACTACTTGAAGTACAGTGCACTAATGTTAATTCACATGGGCCAGTGTGCCACAGTTAATAAGCTTCTTTAGCTATGGGGCGCTAAATGAATGAGCATTATGCCTCCAGAATGGAATATTTCTTCAAAAGTGGAGGCTTAATAGTACAGACACTTTGTCAGACTGACAGAACACTGATTCACAGAGCAACAAAATATCAAAGTTGTGATATTGCATGCATTCAGTGTTGATTGTCAAGAATGCCATGTGATAAACATTTTTAACCACAAGGGTTCTGAATATGTGATTTAATATAAAATAGTTTTGGTCTTTAGAATAAAGAAAAAAACAAAAGTAACACAATGTTATAGCAGAATTTTTAAATATTAGTAATAACTTAAAGAGAAAGCCTAGATTAAATTTAAGTGTCATAATTGGAGAAATGTTGTATTTACTCATAGATGCTTATTTTGTAGCAACTGGCTCTTTAGATGTGGAATTTCACTCCATCTATGAAAATTACACCAGGTGTGATGAGGCGAGACAAGTGCAGACTTTTGCATGTGCACCACAGCTGTGTGTAAGTCACTGCTGGTGTTAAGAAGTTGAGGAGGGTTACACTGAATACTTAACTTTTTAAAAATATATGTTACATAACAACTTTTTATTGCACAGTTTGACTGACAGTATTTTGAAAGTAATTTATATAAAATTTCATGGCACTTGGTTTACAATAACTAAAACTGATGATTTATCTATTTTTTTTTAGACACACTCAGTTTAAAGTTAATGATGTCACATTTTGCAGTTGCAGTACCTTTTCTTAGAAAACTCTGCTCTGGAAGCTAAATTCGTCTGAAGTCAAATTCAAAGAAGTTATTACAAGTTCTATATGTTTTGAAGTGAAGATAGTAAATTAAATAGTAATGGTAACTGAGCTACCAATATATGTAGTACCATTATAGGTTAAGATGCCTAATTTGTATTGTAAAGCTGAAACTATTGCCACAGCAAATTATTAATGCATCCTTTCTGAACAGCCACAATTGTGGAAAAAGAGTTTTTTTTTTTTTTTTTTTTTTTTTTAAAATCTGTGGTTTGAAAGTCAGTTTGATACATTGGGTCAATCTCACTGATGGGTGATCACCTCTTAAGAAATAAATATGACATGTTAGCAAAGACTTACAATGGGTTTCTATGAGCAATGTAGTGTGTTCTGGAGAGGAATTTCAGTATTGCACCAAATGGGAAGAAAGAGAGTGAATTTAAAAGGACTGAGTAGTTGCATATTATTCACAACTGGGTTATAACATGGGACTCAGCAGTGCTTGCTTTTAATTATGTTGTAAAAGGACTGAGACAGAACCCATATTACGTGTGGAGTGGCTGCTTTTAAAAAAAAGTGTCACATCTTCATTGTAAGGACCAGAGTGTGGGGACTCGACTTCACACTCAGCAAACTGGACATTTCACTCCAAGTGCTCCCCAAAAGATTGACAAATAAATTGTGGCTGTTACTGGTGAGTTAAGGTACATTTTTGGGCACATCATCAGACACCTAATGACACTTGGTATGTCATTAGTGTTTGCCACTCCACTCAAGATAATACTAAACTTTTTTTTTTTTGCAGTCTTATAACCACTGCCTGCACTTTTCAGTAATTGGATAAGGGAGAGAGGAGTATCGCTTACTTGGGAGCACTTTCCAGTAGCTGGCTTCAATGTCACCAGGAATAATCATTCATCAGAGAGCAATCCTTTGCAGGATATGCTCCTCCTGGAGGTCTACTCATTCTTGACATCTGCAGAATAACTTGTTGCAGAATATAGAAAAACCAGAGAGATGAACGGCATACAAACAGGTATTATCAGACCCATCCAAGGAACTAGGTCCAACTAAACAAATACTGAAGCAAGAAATCACTCTCTTTGAAGGAAAGGGGAGACAACAAAGCTTAAGACATAAGTAAGTTCTAATGCTCCAGAAAGCCAACAGCTGGAACCAATGCATTTTATAGCCATCAAAAAGACATTCCCACAAAAGAATGAACATTCTTCAGGCTCTCAACAGCTGCAAATATATCCCTGAAAGTGGTTTTCAGGAACTTTCTGCTCAAAATGGATGTAGACGACTTCAAGGCTATTTTGTTGGGCTAGGTTTCAAAATCAGTGCCACAGTGGAAGTGCAGTGGTTACGCAAAACCCAGGCATTTATCTAGCAGTTTTGTGAAATACATCAAAAGCAGAAAAATTTTGGATGTCAAAAAGGTGCTATATTGGCAAGATAACTAAGACAAAAGGGAATGCCATATCACTGCAACAACTAAGGTCTGTCTCAAGCTGCCGAGAACTGCACTATGCCCACCAGGTGCATTTGATGTTCTGGAGAACATGAATTAGCTGAATGACCCTCTCCACCCCCCACATCCACAAAAAAAATGCACAAAGAGGACCTTACAAGACTGTGCAGAAAATATAAAACTTCAACCCCCAACAGTAAAACTAAAACTAGGGACAAGTGGACAAACATCAGAAGCAGGATAGAGATAGGAAAGAGGAAACAAGAAATAAGTTACTACAAATGGTGGTTAAAATAGGTTAGATAAATATGACAATTACATGCTAACCACATAAGCACCTATGGACAGGTTACTGGCTCTCCAATGCCACAACACACCACACCATGCAATGGGCAAGAACAGCATTCGAAACCAAAGAATGCAGAAGGTAAACAAACCTTTGAAATAAGAGCTCAACAGAAGGCGGACCAGCTTGTGAAAGGTGAGCTTAGGGCATATTTTGATTTGGAACAAGATCTGCAGGCTGATTATCATCAAAATGGAGGTACAGTTTGAGAAATGATCTGCAATTATTAAATTACTCTCTGCGGTGACATGCAGATCCTAAACAATGTGCATTTTAATGTAACCATAACGACTGGCTGACACAGCAGATGTGGTAGCAATCTCCATTAAATGAGCAATAACTCACCACCATGTACCTACACCGCCACCAAGACATTCACATAAGGATGCATGAGATACCCCCCCTCTGCATAGTAAGCACAGCCTTATATTCATCATGATTTATAAAAGTACCTTTGCATACACCTTTAAAAGATGAGTCCAGTCTGTAAAGACTTATGACAGGGGCCACAAAACACATTATGAGGCAGCAGATGTCAATGAAAAGACACACTAATGCTCCTGACATCGTAAGATGTATTAAAAACAATGAAACTGCTAAAAGGAATACACTCCTTTAGACAGTACAGTCTAACCATTGAGCAGCTGGAAAACTTACTGCCACTGTCAATCATTTATATCATGAGAATCTTCACTCATATTAATTCACTGCACTGCTTCCCTAAGTTATGGGAACATTCCTGTGAGGTCATGATAGTGAAACTTGGTGAAGACCCTATCCTTTCTCAAACTTACAGCCTGGTACCAAGTATGACTAAACTTTATGAATGGCTCACACCCAAAACCATTCAGCATCTCATCAAGAATGAACAAATTCAGCTGATCTTTTAGTTGTTTTTCCAATAAGACCACTCTCCCATCTAACAGTTAATGGGGGTTGCTGAAGCAGTGTTCAACCACAAAGAGTTCTGTGGACTTGTATTACCCAATGAGCCAAAAGTTTTTAACATAGCTCTTATACTCATCTGCTGTACTAACTGTACACACAGCAATTTCCAGGGCAAACAGTAAAACTCAAAAAAGTCATCAATTGAGGAGATCATTTAAAGTAAAGGTAAATACTAAAAGTGAACAAATTGGCGCACTGGTCAGAACTAGGTCCAGTTCTGTTCAACTCATACATGGCTATCACACAATCTAAACAACACATTCGCACAGTCCAATAAATTTTTCTTGCAACACTGATTGAATCACCACTAACACACACCTTCAGAATATGCTAAACAAAACTAAAAGTCTGGCAAAAACATGAAAGATAATATTATTCCCTGATATGACCCAAGCGATAATGTTGGCTAAATGCATAGAAAAGCATTCCTGATACAGAAGACTCAAGTTAACGCTATGTTTGAGAGGCAAAGAAATCCAGTTGTATATCATTTAAAAACAATTGGGGGTGACACTAGATCAGTGTCTCACCTAGACAGATCACACTGAAAGCACAAAAGTAAAGCACTGATAGAAATAGTAGTCTTTCTGAAACTTCATTTGGAAGAATTCATTGTCTTTCCATCAGATATCTTTCTCTCTTTCTCTCTCTCTCTCTCTCTCTCTCTCTCTCTCTCTCTAACATAGTACTTTGTCCCAAGCCGAAGCACTTTCTACCTTTTTTTATGCACCTTTGTACTACTCAGTATCCTCTCTAACTCGTGAGTTTAGGTCTATCCTATAACACACTTTATTTATGTAATTCCTATTCAAGATGATCTTAAATGCACACAATATAAACAGCCCAGACCTCAAGTTATACACTAGATGCTTAGAATAGTATCCTAGCTACAGCCTAGTAGTATAGAATACAACTAATCTCACTGAAATGTAAGACCACCAACGAGGAGTGCAAAATTACTCAAAATATTCATGTTCAAGTAAATGTTACAAGACAGTACCCTTCTCCAAACTAGTATTGTTGTGACAGTGCCCCGACATTTAACAGTGCCGCCACGACAGTACACGCAAACAGCGATAGAGGCACTTCGCAACTCGGCTGAGCGCCACCTAGCTACGAACGGCACCAGCAGCATGTCACAGCACGGCAGTCGAATACGAGATGCTGAGTTGTTATCATGTAACCAGCTATTTTTTCTAAGTGAGAGTGTTTGAATATCCACACAATTATTGGTGATTAAAGGTTATAACACTTTTTGGCAACGAGGTCGGATATTTTCACTGCGTTGTGGATTTGTGGGTTCGTGACGGGGCAGACACAGGACAGCTTATGCAAGCGCTCATTGAACAACAAACACAGCTGATGGCTGCTATTCAGGCACAACAAACACAGCTGACGGCTGCGATTCAGGCGTTGTCGACATCGCTTACTCATCATCTGTCTTCCTCTTCTCCGCCTCCATTCCCTCCTTATGACGAGGCCGCTGAAGACTGGAAGGATTATGAGAAGCGTTTGCGGCAACATTTCTTGGCTTTCGGTGTTGTCGACACTCCTATGTGTAAGTCGTTATTTCTATCTTTGATTTCCCCACGGATCTATCAGGTGCTATCTCAGTTAGCCCCTCTGCGGGAACCTGCCTCTCTGTCCTTCCAAGAAATGTGTGACTTATTGTCTAACTATTAGCGAAAAAACACCCATGTCGTTGCCGCCCGCATGGTGATCTACCAGTGTCGTAAACAGCCCCATCAATCGTACCGGGCTTGGGTGGCGGAACTACACGGTCTGAGTAGGAAATGTCAGTTTGTCACAGACACTCATCATGAGTCTTATGCTGATTCAGTGGTTAGAGATGCTATTCTATGGCTTGCTCCTGATAAAGAAGTTCGGCAACATGCCCTACAACTGCCAAACCCGTCGTTGTCGGAAGTTCTAAGCATCGCTCAATCTTTTGAAGTGTCTCACGGTGCTGGTGCGCAAATAGACACATGGTGTGATGTAGGTGCTGTACAGTCAACTTTCGACACGGACAATTTGCCTGTTTCACAGGAGAACGAAGATTTGACGGTGGTTCACTCCCGTAAACAACGTCGCTTTGGGCTGCAATGCTCGCAGCGAAACCAGCAACCACAGAAGCAGATTCGTTCTGCACTTCCTTCTTGTCCACGTTGTTTTGTACAGCACGACAGGGCCGCGTGTCCAAAATGTTGGGCCACGTGTAATTCATGTAGGAAAAAAGGCCACATTGCTTCTGTGTGTCAGTCCCCTACAGTTCCTGTCGATGAGGACGAGGCATCGGACATGGATGTTCACTGTGTGCTTTCTCAAACAAATAAGTTGTTTGTTACTGTTCGTTTTCTGGATAAAGACATCCGCATGCAAGTGGACACTGGCTCTGCAGTAACTCTCATTAATTCTCGCACTTGTTTGGAGTTGGGCTCCCCTCCTTTCTCTCCAGTTACGCGAAATCTGAGAACTTATAATAAACAGAAAATTCCTATCATTGGCCAGTTTGATGCTTCCACTGCCTACAAGTCTGTTGTTAGGCCCCTCACGTTTTATGTGGTAGATCATGCGGGCACTGAAAACCTGTTCGGTTATGATGCTTTCCAGTTGTTCGGGTTCTCCATTGATGATGATGTGCACCTCAGATATGAGGATATTCCGTATCAACAGCTGGACGGATTGTGTTCTGAATTTGTGTCCGTGTTCTCTGCTGGTCTGGGTCGTGCCAAGGATTTTGAAGTCCACATTACTCTTAAACCTTCAGCTTGCCCTAAGTTCTTCCGGGCACGCCCTATTCCGGTGGCAATGCGTGCATCTGTCAAGGCTGAGATAGACAGGTTAACAGCTTCAGGGATTCTCCTTCCTGTTACCTCCAGCGAATGGGAATTGCCAATCTCTGCATTTGTGTGGTGATTTTAAAGCCACTGTCAACGCTCAGAGCCTCATTGACACTTATCCTCTTCCCCGTCCTGAGGAGTTATTTACCAAGCTCGCTGGGGGGCAGTTCTTTTCCAAACTTGACTTATCAGAGGCGTACCATCAGTTGCCGTTGGATGCTTCTTCCAAGGAATTTCTCGTCATCAACACTCCTTGTGGGTTGTATCAGTACCAGTGGTTACCATTTGGCGTCGCTAGCACGCCGGCCATTTTTCAGCGTTTTTTGGAACAGCTCACGGCTTCCGTTCCCAGCTGCATAAACTATCTGGATGACATTGTTGTCACGGGGGCCTCAACTGAGGAGCACCTTCGCAATTTGCGTTCACTGTTTCGGGTTTTGCATTCGGCTGGGTTGAGGTGCAATCCATTGTGTATCTTGGTTTCCACTTGTCCTGTGAGGGTATACGTCCTCTACGTCAGCACGTTGTGGCAATTAACGCTCTACCCCGGCCATCTACGGTCAAAGAACTTCAGGCGTTTTTAGGCAAGATTGCTTATTATCACAAATTCATTGCATCCACAGTGGCAGTAGCTCATCCTCTGCATCAGCTGTTACGCAAAAACATCCCTTTCTGTTGGTCCGACGAGTGTGAGCAGGCTTTTGTCTGCCTGAAGGCTCATTTGTAGTTGGCGCCTTGTCTTGCCACATTCCATCCGGGTCAGCACTTGGTTCTGGCGACTGACGCATCACAGTATGGCCTAGGGGCTGTTCTCGCCCATCGGTATGAGGATGGGTCGGAACGACACATCGCCTATGCTTCCAAGACCCTCAACAATGCACAACAGGGTTACTTTCAAATCGAAAAGGAGGCACTCACTATCATTTATGCTCTAAAAAAGTTCAGCGTTTTTTTGTATGGTTCTAAGTTTCACCTCATCACCGACCACAAGCCGCTGGTCTCCCTGTTCAGCCCATCAGCGTCGCTTCTGGATAAGGCAGCTCACCACCTGCAATGTTGGGCCTTATACTTGTGTCGTTTTCACTATGAGATTCACTATCGCCCCACGGCCCAGCACGCCAACGCTGACACATTGTCGTGATTGCCGATGGGCCCCGACCTGGTTTTCGATCGTGATGAACTACTCTGTTTCCACACTGATGAGGAAGAACGTCGTGCGGTTGAGGGTTTTCCACTTACAGGTTCGCAGGTCACGTCGGCTACTGCGTGGGACCCAGTCCTGTGTCAGGTGATCGGTTTTGTTCAATGGGGTTGGCCGGACAGGACCAAGGGCCGGGCATCGGATCCACTTCGCAATTACCATGCCTTGCGCCTTCATCTGTCTGTTCGTGATAGTGTTGTTCTTCTGGCCACAGATGGCGCATCTCCACGGGTCGTGGTGCCAGCCTCAGATGCCAGATGTTTTCAAACTGTTGTATGAAGGTCATTGGGGTATTTCTTGGACTAAGTGCCTGGCCCGCAGGCGCGTTTATTGGCCCGGTATTGATTCAGACATCGCCCACATGGTTGCTGCGTGTGGTCAGTGTGCTCAACAACTGGCTGCACCTTGTACAATGCCCTCTCCGTGGCCTGATCCAGCGCAGCCATGGGAACGGGTGCACTCTGACTTTGCCGGCCCCTTCCTCGGTACTTATTGGCTACTGTTGATTGACGCCTTCTCGAAGTTTCCATTTGTTGTTCGATGTCTGTCGCCCACCACTGTGGCGACGATGCCTTGTCCAAAATCTTTGCGCTAGAAGGTCTTCCATCCACAATCGTCACAGACAATGGCCCTCAGTTCTCTTCGCAGGCCTTCCGTGATTTTTGTACTGGACAAGACATTCATCATGTTACAGCACCGCCCTTCCATCTGCAATCGAATGGGGAGGCAGAGCGCCTTGTCTGCACTTTCAAAAGCCAGATGAAAAAATTCCTTAGTGATTTTTCCACAGATGACGCTCTGCTGCAATTTCTGAGTTCTTATCGCTTCACGCCTCTGGGTGATCGCAGCCCTGCTGAACTCTTGCATGGCCGCCAACTGCACACTCTACTGCACCCGCTTCACCCTGTCAGGCCTTGTGCTGTGTCCCCTAGTGCGGGAAAATACTCGGTGGGCACCGATGTGTGGGCACGAGGGTATGGATCTCGCCCTAAATGGATTCCAGGGGTGGTCCAGGCTCTTCGCAGCCGCCGGTTTTGTGAAATACGTACGGACGACAGCATGGTTGTTCGCCATTACGACCAGATGCGCCCACGAGTGGTGGCCACGCTGGTGCCACCGCCCCTTCCTTCGCCTCCACCAGCCCAAGAAGCCAGTCCTGTTGCTGCTGCCGATCTACCGTATGTGTTGATGAAGCTGACATCACTACTGCTTCCGAGTACGCCGGAACCGGCCCCAGTCGCAACGCCGCCTTCTCCGGGACCCATCCCGCTGGATCACACCCCCAGGTCCACAACACCTATGGATGCTGTTCCGGAGTTTTCACCCATCATCTCGTCCAGGAGGCACGTTCCACGCACGAGCTTCCATCCTGGACATTTTTGACCATATTCTCGTGTCTCTATGAGGGATCTTCTCGGGGCCTCACAAGAGGCCTTGGATGTCTCCGCACTGTCCACATCTCCAAGGAAGTGAGTGGTGTTTTTTTTTTTTTCAAGGGGGGAAAAGTGTTGTGACAGTGCCACGACATTTAACAGTGCCGCCACGACAGTACGCGCAAACGGCGATAGAGGCGCTCCGCAACTCGGCTGAGCGCGGGAGTGCCACCTAGCTACGAACGGCGCCGGCCGCATGTCACGGCACGGCAGTCGAATATGAGATACTGAGTTGTTATCGTGTAACCAGCTATTGTTTCTAAGTGAGAGTGTTTGAATATCCACACAAGTATTGGTGATTAAAGGTTATAACAAGTATCTTCCAGGTAATTATGTTCTAGTATGAGAAACTGTGATGACCATACAGCCTGTACCACCATCTGTGGCTGAAATAGTTGCCTTAAATAATGAAAGTGTAATGCTCTAGATATTATAGCTAAATGTTTTATAAATTATCTAAGAGTCATGTGGCTGCCCAGGAAGCAGTTATACAGTGCTCTGAGGTCAAGTATGCCCCACACCGAAGACAAACATCAGAAAGTGTTAGCTAGTGTGAGACTGACTATTTTCACTTTGTGCAGTAGAGATGCGATACATCAAGAATCCAGAGTCCAAACACAGTATTTAGAAGTGTGTGTTGCATTCCTTGCAGTAATTTAGCATTCACAGAGTAACAGATAACTTAAGCTCAAATGGTCCCACAGAACCCAATGAGTTAAATTTAGAGTTTATCATTTAATTTTTTCTGTTAGAAATGCATATTTCGATTTTGAACATTGAATTGTGAACTTGGAGCTTAAGATTTTATACACGTTTATGCTGTCACTCTGAACTTTAAATATGTTTGCAGCTGTACTGTGTTGTCTATGAAATTTTCTCATTAGTAAAACTATTTTATAACTTATATTTTACCCATTAATCTTTATCTAAATTCTTTAGTTTTTTGCCCATCATTCAACGTTGTTAACACATTTTAGATATGCTTACACAGAATCCAATGAACTTTTTAATGGTGTTCACTCCTGTAGATATCATGATTTAGTGACTGTCTGGCCTTTTCTAAATTAGTGTTAGATATCTGAAAAGGGTTCAGTAAATGAGTGTGTGTGTGTGTGTGTGTGTGTGTGTGTGTGTGTGTGTGTGTGTGACCTGAAAAATATACAGAACTTATGAAAATTGGTTTTTATATAACATAGCTAGCAAAGCTCAATGATATTTTATGACTTTCAGAGAAGCATGCACAAATAGCTTTTTGTACCTCATTTTCCCATATAGTCCCTTCTGAATGTAAGAGATAAACAGCATTGCTAAAATAAATCTGTCAATGTATTTCTGCTTATCTTTGCCAGTATACATTCACTTATCAGAAGGATGTAGGCCATTAAGTAAAAATATTTCACTTCATAGAAAATTTGCTTTTGTATTTGTATAAAACCTTACACTAGTGAAACAGGTTACAACAAAACAGAAGGGGATTTCTAATTCTTTCTGTTCAAGAATTTTACTACAAACCCAAATTCTACCAAATCAGCCTCTTTATGGTGTTTGACTGCATAGTGTGTTAAATTGACACAAAGTGTTTATCTTACTTTAATACGCGGTCCATTCAGAACAGCATTCCCTGTTATCTATAAAGCTGTTTCTTTGTCCGGCAGTGTGCTATGAAGTGCTTTAGTGACTGTCTCACTGAAGTAGCTTGCGTTTTTGTTTTTAAAAAGTTTGATAGTGCAAATCAGTGTAGACATCAGGTCTTATTTTTTCAAATTGTTTTTATTCTTTGTAGCTTGTAGTTTTTGTAGTGCACCTTCACTTCACCTGCAGCACCACAACCAGTTACTTCCGAAAATAGTAATGTAGCCACCTACACTAGCAGTTCCTTTTCTGACGGTGTGCAGTGAAGTAGTGTCAGTGACAATCTGCGGTAGTACTTGCATTTGTGTTTTTAACAAGTTTGGTAGTGCAAATCTGTGCCCAAAAGACAACAGGGCTTTTTTGTACTTATGTTTGCATCAGAATTTTAGTAGTAGGATGGATAGGGAGTATGCACCCTGTGTGTGGAAACAGGAGGAGCTGCCCATAGTTTGTGAGCAGCTGGTGCGCCACCTGCATGCTGCTGCCTAAGGGAGCAGCGGCAGTAGGGAAACTGTTGCATCTCATAGGTCACCTCAAGAAGTGTTGCATTTTTCATTCAAGGGCTCTGCTGCCAAGGCTGCATCTTCTGAAGAGCCCAAGAAGGCACACATGGGGGTAAGGGTATGACAGTTATCAGCAGCTCCAATGTCAGATGCATAATGTGCATTCAGTATGTCTGCCGAGGGATCTCGCAGGAGATGTGGAGGAGGCGCTGTCTGTGGCAATCGAGAGTGCAGAGTGCAGTTATCTGCAGGTCATGGCTTATGATGATACCAATGAGGCCTGTCGCTTGGGTTCTGATGCTATTTTCAGTTCACACAGACATATTGGAGAAGTAGTGCAAGTACAAGTTATAATTTGCAGGATCATACACAGAATTGATCAGGGTTGCTTGGTTTTGAGCAGAGTGGAGGGTCTCAACCAGAGGCTCTGCTGATTCTGTGATAGGCTTGGCTACATTAAGGGTTGAAGAATTGTAAGATTCTAATCAGATCCCATAAATATTAAAGACATTTGAATCGCACGACTTTAACAGTAAATTGCCGAACCTTTTGTAATAAAGCCCCTGAATTTACCACTTTCCATGAAAGCTGTTACACTCAAATTACAGTCAGAACTGAGAGCTGGTTGAAACCTAGAGTAAAAAGCTCCAAAATATTTAGCAAGGCATGGAGTGTACATTTAAAAGACAGATTAGACATCACAGGAGGGGGAGTGTTGATTGTAACCAACAAAAATAATATGTCTATTGAGGTCAAAATTGAGTCTGAAAAGTTATCTGGATGCAAATAACAAACCTAAATGAACTCAAGTTAATTGTCTGGTATTTTACAACTGATTCTGCTTAACAGTTGAAGAATCATTCGAAGTAAGTACACCAATAATGCAATATTATGTATATATCCCAAATTAAGTGACAAATGAAAATTTGTATCAAGGCCAAGATTAGAATCCATGTCACAGATCTCATGATATCTGGGTTCAAATCCCAGCCTTGGTATGAATTTTCATTCGTCACTTCAGTCTGCATATACACATCATACATGTTTGAAACTTGAAAAAGTCTCTAGAGCCACATAATTTCATTTGATTAATGCAGTATTAGTTGGAGATGACTTTAACCTACTCAGCATAAACTGTGACATCAATGAATTCAGGTGGTACACAGAGATCTAGTAAAGTAGTTCTGAACACATTCTCCAAAAACTGTATTGAGCAGCTAATTTGACGACATACACCCAATGGAAATATTTTAGAGCTTGTAGATATGGACCTGGCCCTACCAACAGAGTCAGCACAGACACATGGATCAGTAATAAATGAAAAGCACTAGTTCGGCTCACAAGGCCATCTTCAGACATTTACTGAGTAAGGATTAGTGTCCATGACATCATCATAGTGATGATGGTTAGTAAAGTTAAAAAATCCATCAGGGTGGTCAGTGGAGTTTTTAAGCTGAAATGAACAGATAAGCAGTTATTAGCATCCCCCTTAAACAATCAATGCAATCATTTAGTTCCAACATGACAGATGTAGAGGAATTACAGGTGAAGTTTAAACTGATTGTGAATCTTGCTCTTGAGAATTACATGCAAAGTAAGTGGATTAAGGACAGAAAAGACCCACCACAGTTTAATAACAAAACTCAGTAAATTCTGAAGAAACAGCAACTGATACACTCTCAATTGAAAAAAGAATGCAGAAATATTGGCAGGCAGAAGTTGCAGAAATTTGTGCAGCTAAGGAAAGGTCAAAGCACAAAACATGCAACTTGCACTGTGATAGATTAATAAAAGACCTTGCCGAGAATTCAAGAATATTATGGTCCTACATAAAACTCTTAAGCAGGTCAGAGGGTTCTATAGAGACATATGGCAACCAGTCTGGTGCTGCAATAGAAGATAGCAAAAGGAAAGATTAAATTTTGAATGTTGCATTTAAAAAATCATTCATACAGGAGTATTATATCAACATACCGTTGTTTGACTATCATACAGACTCCTGTATGGACAGTACAGAAATATGCATCCCTGGTTTTGTAAGCAGCTGCAAGAGTTGAAAACAGATAAGGTGCCAGATGAAATCCCAAATCAGTTTTCAGAGAGTACTCTTTGGCACTGTCCTCTTATTTAGATTGCATTGGTCAGAGATCTCTCACCCACCAAAAATCACAAGCAACTGGAAAAAACAGGTGACTCTCATACATATGATGAGTAAAAAAAGTGGACTGGAAAAATTACAAGCCAATGACCTTAATGTTGGTTTACTGCACAATTCCTGAGCATATTTTAAATTCAAATATAATTAATTTCCTTGAGGCAGGAAAGCTCCTCTCCACAAATCCGTACTGAATTAGAAAGCATCACCCGTGGAAAATTCTACTTGCCATTTTCTCGTACAATAACTTGTGAAACATTGATGAAGAGCGACAGGCACATTCCATATGTCCTGGATGGTGAGTGTTCTTCAGAGACAAGTGTATCATCAGGAGTGGCCCATGGAAGTGTTATAGGATTACTCTTGCTTGCTATACACATAAATATCATCCTATACTATGACCGTTGCACAACATGAATGACACACGAGTGTACATGTTTCAGGTTCCCTGCAGACGGAATAACAGATGCATGAGTGAAATTGCGTGACAACTGGCAGTGCACTCCAAAGTCAAATTGTGTTGGAGAGTACGATTCTTGTGGGCACAACATTTAAATTGCACACAGATTCACCATGCAATTCTGCTTGTGTAGGGACCAAATGTAATGTGGCATACAGATAAAGTGAAATAGTGCCAACAATTTAACCAAGGCTACATGGATGTGGGTGATTCTGATCAGGAAGTCCAGATTCTGCACAACATGATTTACATCTTTTCGGCAGACACGTTCCACATCATTACGAAGTGTCGTATTCATGATCTATGGAACAAGTATTAATCTAATCTAATCTAATCTAATCTACTGAAAGAACATCTGGATGGGAAAGAGATTTTTCAATGGTGAGGACATTCACCAGTAGTTCTCAAATGACTCTGTGATAAATTAGCAGATTTCTATCAGCAAGGAAGTAGTGGTAGCAGATGGTAAAATGGTGAGTGAACCCCAAGAAATAATGAGAAGATGGGAAGAATATATAGAATGGCTATATGCTGCAGACAGCCGACTAAGTGAAGAAGAGTTTGGGATAGAAGAAGAAGATAAAGTTGCAGATGATGACAAAGGAAATGCAATACTAACTAGGGAGATTGAAGCATCTATAAGGAGACAAAAAATTGAAAGGAGATGGGAATTGATGAGATTCCTGCATAACTGTTAAAGTCATTGAAGAAAGAAGGGAAAAGGGAGTTGACTGAATTGTGTAATCAAATATTCATGACAGGAAAATGGACAAAGGACTTTACAGAAAGTATCCTAATACCTACAGAAAAGAAAAAGAACAGCAACAAGTGTGAGGAACATAGAACAGTGAGCCTGACATCGCATGCAGCCAAAGGAAGGTGTATGTTGTGTTCATTGATCTTGAGAAGGCTTTTGACTGTGTCAGATGGGACAAACTAAGGGAAATCCTAAGGAAACATGGAGTTGACTGGAGGGATAGATGGATAATTAGAAATTATATTTGAACCAGAGAGCAAGAGTAAGAATAGGAGATGTGATGAGTGAAGAAAGTGAACTGGGAATAGTTGTAAGACAAGGTTGTTGTTTATCACCAACACTGTTCAGTATCTATCAAGAGGAAATTATTAATGAATGTTTCGATGGAAGGAGAGGAGTTTGTATAGGGGGTCGGAGAGTGGAGTGTATAAGATTTTGCAGACGACATGGTTGTGATGGCAGAGAGTGCAAGAGAGATGGAACAAATGTTAGATGACCCAAACACAAAATTAGAAGAATATGGAATGAAGATTAACAAGAAGAAAATGTAAAGCATGGTAATTGGAGGAAAGGGGAGAAAATGCTGTATGAAAATAGGGGGAGAGGAAATAGAGCAACTGAATAGCTTCAATTACTTGGGAAGTGGACAACATGGATTGTTCAACAGAAATTAGGAAAAGAACTGCAATATCAAAAGAAGGATTCAAGAGAAACAGAAATTACTTTGTGGACTGCTAAAGAAAGATCTGAGGAAAAGACTTGCCAAATGTTACATCTGGAGCATTGCACTGTAAATATGGTGAAGAGACCTGGACATTGAGGAAGGAAGATGAAAGAATACTGAAGGCACTAAATATGTGAATCTGGGGAAGAATGGAAAAAGTGAAATGGAAAGACTGAGTAAGGAATGAAGAAGTGTCAAAGAAGAGTTGGAAAAGAAAGAAACATGCTGAAAGTCATCAGAAAGAGAAAATGGAACTGGATTGGACATTGTTTGAGGAGGAACTATTTATTGAAGGAGGTAATAGAAGGAATGGTGGAGAGGAAAAGGGGAAGATGCAAGAGAAGATATCAAATGCTGGACAATGTCAAAGGAGACAAATATTCAGAAATGAAAAGACTGGCTATGGACAGACAAGAGTGGAAGGGGCTTAACCCATGACAAGACCTGCCGTAAGGCAGAATACCATACTACTACTAGTACTATCATCAAGGAATTGAATGACTTGGAGAATGGGACAACTGTTAAAGAGACTTCCTGACTGTTAAGAAACAGTGTCATGTGTCTGTGTCACTTTGAAGTATAGCGCAGCATTCCATAAACATTACCTGGTCTACCATAATAAAGTGTAACTTACTTTTTGAAGCCCACTCGTATTTGCTTACAACACTGAAGTATACAGGAAAGTGTCATCATTGAATGACAACAGTTGGATACGGGATGACTGAGACAGAATTGCCATTTGGTGTGATGAATAGCAGCTTGCTCTAAATGTATTAAAATGTAAGATAATGCAAATGAATAGGTAAAACAAACCTGTAACATTAGAGCCAGTACTGCAGGAGCTCTGCCTGACAGTCACATTGATAAATATCTAGGCATAACACTGCAAAAGTGAAATGAAATGGAACAAGAATATAAGGGGAAAGGTTGACTTTGGTTTATTGGGCGAATTCTTATAAAGTGTAGGTCACTTATAAAGGAGTCCACATATAGAACACTTGTGCAACCCACTCTTGAGCACAGCTCAGGTGTTTGGGATCCTCACCAGGCAGTTTAAAGGAAGACATCAAAGCAATTCAGAGGCATGTTGCTAGACTTGTTACCAGCATGTTTGATCAACACCCAAGTACTGCAGAAATGCTCTGTGAGCTCTAATGGGGAGCCCCAGAGGGAAGATGATGTTCTTTTCATGAAATACCACTGGGAAAGTGTAGAGAACCAGCATTTGAGACCGACTGCTGAATTATTCTACCACCACCAATGTACATCTCATGTACAGACCATGAAAACACTATGAGATAAATTAGGGTTCATAGAGAGGCACATACATTTTTGTTTTTCCCTCGGTCCATTTTCAACTGAAACAAGAAAGGGGATGACTAGCTGTGTTACAAGGTACCCTCTGCCATGCAACATATGGTGGATTGCAGAGTATGTATGTAGATGCAAATGCAGATCCTTATTATGTGCTAGTAATGTGTTGTCTACCTTTATTGGTGATTAATTCATTGCTCCTGACACATAGTGTACCCTGCTGTGTCATTCCAGGAATCATCTATTGAGTTCAATGCTCAAGTTTTTGATGCAGTTGTCATTTTAAAGCAAACAACTGCAAAATCATTGGGTAATGTGCCACGAAAGAGAGAAGTTTATGACAAAATTTACCACTGTACAGCAGATGTCTTCCAACAGAACAACAAGAGTAATTACTGTATGACAAAACACTTCTGATGACTACCGCAAATATGTGAAAAAAAATTATGGGAAATAACAAATGAGCATTCATGAGAAATTATTGGAGAAACAATGATACATTAACAATCATGCATCAAAAATAGACTACCACAAATATAATCAAACTGTTAATTCCTATTTAATACGTAGACAACTGCACGCACTTTACTTCCAGAGACTTAATATGATAACCTTCACCATAATGTATTTATCATATGTCAGTATAACAATTTTCTGCAATAGATCTGACACAATTATTTCTTATTATTCCATATTATTACAGAAACATGAAACAAGAGCACTATGATAACATAAGCTAACAAGGAAGCCCTGAAACAAAATCCACCCTGTTAGATACACCTTCACACAAAAGCTGGTTTTAGAACTGTACAGAAACTGTATTAGAAGGAAAAAGTGGAAATTACAGTTAAAATAAAGTTTTCTAAATGAAGCTATGCCTCAGTTGGCTAGGCAATAATGCTTCTTGGGAACTGTACTAAGTAGCAAGTAGGGCAACAAGCTATCTTGTTCAAAATGTTATAAAATTGACTACTGATTGCATGTGATTTCATTACAGGGTGTGATGCTTGAAAAAATGTATTAACATTTTTTATGGCACTTAAGATTTAAATTAAATACCCCTGTGCAGGCTCCCAAACAGTATAATGCTTCAAAGAAACATGCCTATTAAAGAGTTGAAATGAAGTTAAAGCAACACATGCAAAAGGCAAAGAAAGCCTTGTACTTTAGTTAGCACAAACACTGTTGATTTCAAGCAACAATGAAAAAGTGTAAAAACTTTGTGCAAATAATGTAAGCAAAAGCTTCAGCACACAATATACCACATCAAAAAAAGGTGAAAATTTTTTATTTCAGTGTCTCAAACAGCACCTTCTTGCCACAAAACTCGCACTGTGTGGTGCGGTGGAACTGTGTCCTCACAAAGTCATGCTGTTTGTGGCCCTCCTCTGCAGGTAATGAACGTGTGGCACTTTGCTGCAACTTGACGGTGGTAGACATGGGCGCTTCTCCACCACTTGTAAATTTAAATGACAGCAATATATCCCCAAAGCAGAGGCAGGGCTCAAAACCAGAGTGAGATGACAGCTTGTGACTTCGGCTAAGCACATCAGAAACACACAGCTTACACAAAATGAAGAAAACAATTATGTTAAACTTAAAACACAGTGATTATAAAGTTCACAATCTTGATTAATTAAAACAACAAAAAGAAAAAAATTATTTCTGTCATAATATTCAAAAGTTCACAAAGATTTTGATAAGTCATAAAACAAGAATTCAAACTGCCTGAAGTCTCACTTTTGTCAGATATTACACCAAAGAAATTTGATAAGTATCCTACAAAAGAGGAAAATAATAAGGTGTACAAAGGCAGATGGCTCAATAATACTATATGATGAATTCTTATTTGTGTTGTTCTGTTCATTGCACCATAACCTGTTGTATTATTGTGAATACAAAATTATAAGAAACATCAAGTACTCATGAGAAATAGGTATAGATACAGGAAGAATGAGAGGTAGTTTGCAAGAATACTACATTTAGGCTAAGAAGCTATCCTACTTATAAACTTCAAGATAAACAAAACTAATTGCAAAGCTATTTTGTTCATGCAATTTAAGCTCTTCTTGGTTTTGGTCGCAGCTAGATAATCATAACAACTTGCCTAATTACAAATTATGTTTTGCAGAAGATAAAATTGTCAGAAAATGTTACTTAGGATCTATAATAACTAATAACTCATGTGTGAGTAATAGACTGGTGTGGTTTCATCCCAAGATGAGCTAATCAGTCTCTGCAAATGTCTTGACACTTTTCATAAAATCATTTTTAAATTACAGTAATTGTGCGCGCGCGCCCACACACACACACACACACACACACACACACACACTCTCTCTCTCTCTCTCTCTCTCTCTCTCTCTCTCTCTCTCTCTCTAAAGGTGATGATCTCATGTGACTCATTGCTTGGTAAAAGCCGTTCATAGCTGATGCCACGTGGGAGGCTTACATGTCATACGTACTACGATTGTCTGTCTAATATTTGTGATTGTAATAATTGTGCTTATGGCATAGTGTTGTGTTTTTTCTGTTGATGATGAGAGAAGGGAGAAGACGAACCTGGTGCAGGCACATTTCCTGCTCATTACAAACAGCACCGATGTGATCATCAAATGTACCATTCCCATGCGGACGGACACAGATAGATCATTATCGATACTGTAACATGCCGTTGCTGTATAAGACACTGGAGAAGTTTGGAAGTTAACTCCAGACACTGGGATAAAGTAAGCTATTCCAGAGCACTGCTCCACAGGACACGGGCACTGGTGGGTGTCCATCATTTCACTTGCGGGTAGGCAACCCTAACACAGGCATTGTGCACATGCTCCAACCACCAGCAATTGGCCTTGCTTCGACAATTATTCACACCTCAAAGAGAGTAAGCACCAACAACAGTTTGTAATGTTGGTAGTTACGACCTTGGAAACAATGATAACGGCAATTTAACCATTCCCATTGTCTCAGAATGGCACTAAAGTCTGGGAAATATACTTGCATCAACTACAAAATCGCTTTACCACTTTCAAGATAAATGATCCTGATCTTCAGAAATTGTTCTTTTTGTCTTAGAAAAGTAAACCATCTCTATGATACCAATTAGTTGTCACTTTTCAGGATCTGTTAAGTGCTTTCAAAGTATTATTGTTGCAAATCACATAAAGTGCTTACCAGATCAGAATTCTACCATCAGGCAGGATAAGGTGCTGCTGTTGGCAACACTATATAAAACAACAAGTGTCTGGTACAGTTGTTAGATCGGTTACTGCTGCTACAGTGGCAGGTTATCAAGATTTAAGTGACTTTGAATGTGGTGTAATAGTTGGTGCATGAGTGAAGGGCACGCATCTCTGAGGCAGCAATGAAGTGTGAACTTTCCCATACAACCATTTCACGAGTGCACCACGAATATCATGAATCTGGTAAAACATCAAATCTCCAACATCACTGCAGCTGAAAAAAGAACCTACAAGAACAGGACCAACAATGACTGAAAAGAATCATTCAATGTGACAGAAGTGTAAACTTTCCACAGACTGCTGCAGATTTCAATCTTGGGCCATCAACAAGTGTCAGCGTACAAACCGTTCTACGAAACATCATCGATACAGGCTTTCAGAGCTGAAGGCCCACTCATGTATCCTTGATGACTGCACGACACAAAGCTTTACTCCTCGCCTGGACCCATCAACATTGACACTGGACTGTTGATGACTGAAAACATGTTGCCTGGTCGAATGAGTCTCATTTCATATCGAGCAGATGGACGTGTATGGGTATGGAGACAACCTCATGAACTCATGGACCCTACATGTCAGCAGGGGACTGTTCAAGCTGATGGAGGCTCTGTAATGGTGTGGGGTGTGTGCAGTTGGTGTGATACGGGACCCCTGATATGTTTAGATACGACTCGAACAGTTGACACTTAAATAAGCATCCTGTCTGATCACCTGCATCCATTCGTGTCCATTGTGCATTCCTACAGACTTGGCCAATTCCAACAGGACATTGCAACAGAATGGCTCCAGGAACACTCTTCTGAGTTGAAACACTTCTGCTGGCCACCAAACTCCCCAGACATGAACATTATTGAGCATATCTGATATGCCTTTCAATGTGCTGTTCAGAAGAGTTCTCCACCCCTTTGTACCCTTATGGATTCATGGATAGCACTGCAGGATTCATGGTGTCAATTCCCTCCAGAACAAGTTCAGACATTAGTGAGCTCCATGGAACATTGTGTTGTGGCACTTCTATGTGCTCGCAGGGGCCCTACACGATATTAGGCAGGTGTACCAGTCTCTTCGGCTCTGCAGTGTATGTGTGGTGCATGTTATTTTGGACATTTCTGAAAGAACAGGCACCATATATATATATATATATATATATATATATATATATATATATATATATATATATATATATATATATGCACCTGATGACAAATAATGATACCTTCAGTACAGGTGCACATTACATCTAAAGTCTTGTGGAAATCAGGTGAAGCTGCGAGTAACAAGGATAATGGACAGTGGGCACTACATGTGTAGTGTGCGACAAGTTGAGAATCTGGGCTGGACAGAAAGTGTGCTTGGATAGCTGAAGCAGATAAGGTGACAGCCTGCGTAAAGCAAGAAATCTAGGTTCGAGTCCCAGTCCGGCACAAATTTTCATTTGCAGCCATTGGATTTATTACAATGCCTGATTGCGGCTGAGGTCTGAAATTCTCTTACCTTCTCCAGTGCTTTGTTTGGATTCAGAATCTTTCCTCTAGTGATTCTAATCACAGTAGAGCATTTCGTACTCACCAAGTTCGACTACTGTCTTATTTCAAGCATTTCATATGGTATCCATGCCATTGGCATCCTAAGCATTTCAAAATGTGGCCACTTAACAGTTTTTGCAATTTTTGTGCATCTCTCAAGGCCAAGAAGCCACACAACAGTAGGTCAGTGTCTAAAATTCAATCTTTAATAAACTCCCATATGGGAAATTTACAAAAATTGTTTACAGATTTACAAATCTTAGACAAAACTATAGTATTTCAGGTGGACACAGAAGTTTCTGCATTTTTTATCAATCTAAATATACACTGCCTTACAAACTCCTGGAAGACACAGTCAGATATCACAATTAACTTCATACGCATACACTCCATCAGTGAGTATGTAAATAGTTAGAGCTGCTGTACTCTGTAACAGGTAGAACGCCTACCAGAATTCATTAGTATTGGTAGAACTATGTGTTGTTACAACGCCTGGTACAGTATATAAGCAGCATAAATGGTCTCAGAAATTCAGTGATCACTGCGAAGGATACAGATGCTATATACTTGTGTGAGACAGCATTATCAGCATCTGATGAGAGTTTGAAAATAGCCTCCTTGTGGGCCCCCATTTGGCCAGCTGATCAAATCCAGATTTGTGGGGCATTCGGATGTGGCAGTGGCCTTATGTTGGACTGCACGGGAACATGAGGGCAATTATTGCTGTAATCTCCACCAAGCATATCTTAACCTCTTCACATCCGGGCCTGCCACCTGAGAACAAGTAGTGGACTCCCTGCCAAATACTGTGTCACCTCACACCACTTATAGAAGACTATCAGTAGCTGGAATATAGAATTAATGTCCTATGCATATGCTGCAGTTAACACAACACAAGTGGTTGCATTTGGAGTAGTACTGTGTGCTGCGAAGCATGGACTGCTGATGGGTGGTGTCGCATTGCGTTCCATAATGAATCACAGTTCTGCACTACGCTGCATGATCATTTTTGGTGAATATGGGGGCGATCTGGGGAGCATTCCCATTCTTATAATGTTTTGGACAGGAACAGCAATGTTACTCCTGACACCATGGTGTGGGTAGCCATTGGATATGACTTCAGGTCATGGCCAGGAGTGACTGAGGGAACTCTGATGACACAGAGTTACATCATGGACATCCTGTTTCCTCATGTGTTCTCTCTCATGCCGCAGCATCGTGGTGCCTTTTTTCAACAAGACAACGCTTGCCCGCATATTCCAAGTATTTCTATGAACTGTCTGTGTCATGTTGAGGTTCTCCCATGCCCAGCAAGCTCCCCAAATTTTTCCCTGGTGGAACACATGTGGGGCCAGCTCACATGTTAACTCCATCTCCATGCCAGTATCCAGGATATCAAGGAACAGTTACAACAGTTGTGGGCGAACTGCCTCAGGGGAGGATGCAACGTCTTTATGGCACCATTCCCAACTGAATCAATGCACGCATCTATGCCAGAGAGGGTGCAATGCCCTACTGACAAATGGGCACATACTGCCAAGTTCTTTGTTAATTTGACTCAAATTTGTATCACTCATCCAAGGAGGCGCGGGCTGGAGGTCACGTGTAGTATCATTTGATGTCCCCCTTTGAGCTTACAAAGCCGTCTTACACAATATTTTTACTCTATGTATAGTTTTTGAGATAAGCTCATCCGAAACTTCAGATAGACCAATCTGTATATCAGAAACTTCCATAGATACTGCAACTTACTAACATGAGTTGAGAGCTTTGTGCACCTGTGCATATAAGTGTGTGTTTTAGCTAATTATATGCTCCATAGAGTATAATTGCTATCTCTTGTTATGAGATGGAGTGAGCGCATTTGCAATTATAAGGAATTTTCTAAGGGAAAAGTACTGTAACATGAAGTTAAATTAATTATCAATTATAGCCTTTACACATCTGGATGAGAGGTCAAATATTTTTATAGCTGAGTTCCTCACTCCTTTCTGCCTCACACTAATGCTGAATGATGAATAGTACAAGACATTTCTGCTTGCTATTATTTTATTTATGAATGATAATGCTGTTTTTGAACTGTGATCAATTGTTGACAACAAACTCCACACTGGCGAAACTTATCACAGAAAGTCTAATCAGAAATTGTATGTTTTGTG
Organism: Schistocerca gregaria; assembly: GCF_023897955.1. NCBI lineage: Eukaryota > Metazoa > Arthropoda > Insecta > Orthoptera > Acrididae > Schistocerca > Schistocerca gregaria. The sequence continues at coordinate 647,352,117 of NC_064931.1, read as the reverse complement.
AGGCTTCTTAGTAGGGTACATGTGGATGCAGGTATAGCAAATGGACAACTGCAAATTAAACAGATCACATAATTGCAGTATCTCATGACATTTTATCAAGAAAGCGCTGTTTCCTTTTGGCTTAGGCCTTAATACTCAACTGGCTGCAAATCCATTTGTGTTGAACAAATGGTTAGATTTTAGTAAGAATGTAAATGAATCTGCCATAGTTTTGATGAGAGGAATCATCCTAGCACTTACAGTGATTACAAGTATGATATATATCTAAAACCAAAATCAAGATCATTAAACCATGATTTTAAATCAACCACTAATCAGACCAATTTGTGTTACAAGTGTACCCTGTGTCTTACATAAAATAAATATTACACTCTAAAATAATGAAATAAATTAATTCCAGTTAAAGAACTAACCTAGTGAACAGTATTAGCAATCTTCTCACACAATAATGGCATTCTGAGAATATGCCCTTTTTTCTGTTTTCTGTGGTATAAGGGATAATTCCATGCAAACTGTCAGCAGTACAGCAAACGGACAATATTTTGCAAGCATGCAGCATAATAGAAAGATGCATGCTTATATTTTACAGTAATTACAATTTTTGTAGTAATTAAAAAAACCTAACACAATAAAAAGATCTCTCAACATATAAAATATTTTCATTGCTAATAAGGCTAGTTTCACCCAACTGTTAAATTATCACTGCTGCAACAGCCATCAGTACAACTCCAACTCCAACTCCTCCTCCTCTTACTACTACTACTACTACTACTACTACTGCTAACAGTAATAATACTAATACTAATAATCATAATCATAAACATGAATACATATATTAGGCAGTTTACACATACCTCATAGCAGTATGTGGATCAGGTGGAAGCAAGGCACACATCCTAGAATGGTGACGTTGTTTTGAAGCTGTAATCACAGATTCAAGTGGAACACTTACATGGCCCAATAGTGCTGTCTGACCATTTCCCTTTCCCCAAACACTAATGTTCAGATACTGATGTCTTTCAGTGATAGTGAATTCAACTGTTTCACTAAATGCAAGGACCTGAAATATTTAAAAAAATCTGCAAGTCAGAAAAAGTAAGTTATTTGGAAGATGGTTATTTATATTCATAATATGATTATTTCAAAGAACAAACTCTAAGATGGATAAATTTTATTCATAATTACTTTGAGAATATGGTCATTATTTGTATAAATCACACACGCACACGCGCGTGCGGGCGCGATTCATAGAGTGAGAGTGTGTGGGTGTTGGTGGGCGTGCGCGCACGCCCTCGCCCACGCACTCTCTATGAATCTCCTCAAAAGCAAAGGTATGGGGAGATACAGAATGACTAATGTGAAAGTTAAAAAATTATATTTAAGTACTGCAAAATTTGTAGTTGATATAAAGAGTAAATATCTAAAAAGTACACCAAAAAGTTTTTGAAGTATATGTCTTCTAATTATGGACTACTACGGATACACGTCTAAAAGTGAATCAATACTGCAAGTATTAAACTTTGAGGAACAGCACAGGAAATGTTGACAGTACCAGCTGTATGTGTACATCACCTGGGAATAAAATCAATATGAACACATCACATGTTAAGATATAAAGGCTAAGATTCTTACAACTGATTTGTGATAAGCTATTACACATAAAATACAATGTGGCATCATAAAAGAAAGGCAATGATAATAACACCACAAAAAATCCTGTGACTAGAGTGTGTGTGTGTGTGAGAGAGAGAGAGAGAGAGAGAGAGAGAGAGAGAGAGAGAGAGAGAGAGTGGGGGAGGGTGGGGGGTGGAGACAAACGGAATCAAATTAAAAATATTTGGAGACAGTCATGTATGCAATCTTTCAAACTTTCTATCAAAATCTGCTAAAGAGATCATGAGTGTGTCATCTGTTGTTAAGCCTGGAGAAAAGTTTGAAAATGTGAGCACCAGAAAAGAACATGCCAGTTCTGCCATGTTTACTACAATGAAGGGAATGCATTTATAAGAAAAATTTATAACAAAAACTTAAACCTTGCAGTTGCTATCTACTACAAATATGATACTGAAGAATCTACTGGTGAAATTTGGTCTGGTGGACTGGTCTTGTGTGAATAGTAAAATTTGATGAAAGCATCAAAAATTAAAACACCTCTGTTTAGAGTCTGAAAACGTTCTTGATGTCAACAAATATGCAAAAGCTAGTTTTACAAAGCATGGACTACACCTAAATTGATCTGGTAACAAGAGACTTGCATCAGTCATAACAAAGCTGTTGACAAAAAAAAAGAGCAAAATTGGCTCTAACAGCAAGCAAGCCATCACCCTTAACAGTCATATGCAGATCTGGTGCCACATTTTCATTCCAGGACAAATATTCCACACAGGTGGAAGTTCCTTTTTCTTGTAGTCAAACTACTTTTAATGATGCTTTACCTGATAATATGCAGAGAAGTAGCAATTTCATTATGCATTTGAACACTGGAGGTCTCTTGGAAGAAACAATCACCAAGCTTTAGGATATACAAATTCTGTTAGAAAGTATGAAACAGACAGTAAATGTATTATAACTAATGAGCAGTGGCTTAAAATTAAAATTATTATTCCCCTCAATAAACTTAGAGGCTACAAACTGGCTACCAATTTTTGTGGAGTTAATGGATATAGAGACTCTTGCATCTTAGTTCATTCCTTGGTAAACTATGGGATCAGACAGTATTTTAGCCATCTAAATGAATAACTTGCATTTGAAAGTATAAGGGGCAATCAAAAATTTTCCATATAAAGGGTACACAGTCCAGAATTAGTATACCAATCAGGCAAAATCACTGTGAGCATTGAGGCAATCATCCAACTGATGCATCACATTGAAGTTATCTGTTTGGTGAAACACTGTGTCCTGCTGTGTGGAGAAGTCCATAACTGCCTGCTGCACGGCCTCATCGGACAGGAATCACTGACCCTTCAAGCCCCCCTTTTAAGGGACTGAATGCATGATCATTGCATACGGAAAGGTCAGGATTATAGGGTGGGTGCTCAAGTGTCTCCCTCTTGAGTTGGTGTAACTTCTGTGTTATGATATTTGTGATATGGGGACATGTGACATCATAAAGTACCAGCGCCCCTTGTTGCAGTTTTCCTTGACATTTCACCTTAACTGCTGCCCCTTACACATTCTTCATTCTACAATGATGTCTACTCGTGTTTGTCCTTTGGCAGCCAAAAAACGAACAATAGTATGTCTGTCCAGTTTGGACACTTACCATAGATCACATTTTCGCATTTACCACATGCACATCAGGAAGACACAAATGCCACACTAATCCCTTGCCTATATGTTGGTGCTTATATACCCACACTAGAGTTGCAATACACTGCATATATGCTGCAGCAACACCCCCAAACAGAAACTTTTTGATTGCCCCTTATTATTGTATAAAACTTAAACCATATAACAGGTTAATAATCAGTATATATCACATCCCTGTGTACCATATAATGTATTCCTAGGTTCATTTGAAACACTGAAGCATAAATTAAAAAGCAAAAAACTGCATAAGAAACTAGTTATATGAGCCACCAGAATAACAAAAATAGTCTCCAGACCGACTAAAATATGCTGAACTTCAGTCAGTTCATAAAATAATAGATCTAGCTCACTGTTATCAGTTTTCTAAAAAATATTTGATAGAGCAGAATATAATCAGATAGAAAATTATAATTTATCCCACAGCATTATTTTATTCAATCAGTGTAGTTTCACGAAAGGCTGCAACAAAACAACACAATAAATGAATTGGTCACACAAGTTAGCAGATGTCTCGATAATAGACATATCAGGCACCTTTTGTGACCTCACGAAAGCTTTTGGTAATGCTTCTCTGCACATTAATGAGGTATGGTTTTCAATGAAGATCTCTTACTTGGATATCATTGTACTTAGCTAACAGAAAACAAAGAATACTTCATCATAACAGCAGCAACAAATTCCCCTCTGGCTGGAAACACACACAATTAAGTGTTCCACAATATTTGGGTCACTATTATTTTTGTATTATATCAGTGATATGCCATACCATGTTCAGTTTGATACCATCCTTTATACAGACAACCCAACAGTAATTGCGTGCCATAAAACTGATACTTAGTTAATCTGCCATATTGAGCAGACACTTGGGGGAAGTAGAAACATGGGTCAAAATAATTATCTGAAATTAAACTTTGCAAAAACAGAAATTGTTCATTTCACTACAAAACAATCTGTGCTACGTGTAGGTGAAATACACTATATGGATAAAAAACAGAACATTGTATGCTGTGTCAAATTCCTTGGCGTACTAGTAAATAAGAATACGCCATGGAGTAATCATGTGGACAGCATACTGAATTGACTGAACAGTCTCATTTATGTCACGAATGTATTGTAAAATATCACTAATTTAGCTGTAAAAAGTGTATATCACAAATATTTTGTTTCAGTCATTCGGTATAGTATATTTTTCTGAGGATCTGAGGAAATTAGCTTACTTAATGTAATTTTAAGAAAAAGTATGAAAGTCTCATTTTTCACAAAGAGAAACCCACAACTTTTTGAGGACAAGTGCTTCTTGTATTGGTATGAGATAAGGCATACAAGAAGTTACACATTATCTAGCCAAAAACTAAAATTATGTGAAAAAATTTCATATTATATGGGCATGAAATTTAGGAATAAAATCTGGGGTGTGTGGAGTGTGACCCAAATCTAAAAAATACTGAAGAAGACCTGGAAACATATCTGCTACTACAGTGTAGAAGATTTCTTGGATGACAAAAATGTGTGTGTGTGAATGTATGTATGTATTTATGTATATGTGTGTGTGTGTGTGTGTGTGTGTGTGTGTGTGTGTGTATGAATTCTGCTGAGGTCATTGGTCCCTAGACTTACACACTACTTAAACTAACTTAAGCTAAGAACACCACACACATCCATGCCCGAGGGAGGACTCAAACCTCCGACGGGAGGGGCCGCGTAATCTGTGATATGGTGCCTCAAGCCGCGTGGCCACTTTGCAAGGTGCTTGTAAAATAGTATGTATCTAAAGAAGTAATACCATATGTATCATAATGTAGATTATTATTTATTAATGATAATCCTGTAAAACAGCACCTGTCTGAAGAAGTAACAACATATGTGTTGTACTTGTAACCTTAGATTAATTTTATTGGTCTGCATATAGTGTTGGGGGGGGTAAATTTGTGTCTGAAGCACAAAGTACTACTGTGACTACTGTAACTTGAAAATCTACCGGTAATAAGTAACAACAGCCATGGCATCTTAGTACACAATTATTTTGGTCTACAAATGTGTCCTCAAGCTGTGGCCAGTTTGATAAAAAATATGTTCTTGGGTTTCACCAGACAATATCATGTACAGCAACCAACACATAAAGGATGAGACTGATGGAATGAATTTGTTTAGCTTGCCACATACCTTAAATTGCAGGTGATTCCCTACTAAGTGAAGCACATTTCAATCAAGATATATCTGCATTTATTCCTTTCACTGCTCAAAAGATACATGTGTGTCATTTTCCATATGGCTGTTTAGTAGCGGAAGAACATGTCTGCAGTAAATTGCTAGTTTACTGCTACTGGGTTTATCAAATCTAATGAACTTTGTCACAGAATGAAAATAATTCAACTGAGAAAAACACCCTGATGACAGCAGAGACATATCACAGTGTGGACTACAAAAGACATTGAAAGTGTTGGAGAGCCATCCTGATGTACAAGGGTGAATCAAATATTGTATTCTTCCACATAGTTTTCCAACTTAGAAATACATTTTTCCCAGTGAGAAGGGAGGTTTTTTTATTGCAGCTTCAGAGAATGAAGCTTGATGCATCAGGAGCCAATTGCACACAAATTCCATCATGCCCTCATCTTCTTCAAATTGGTGCCCTCCTAGAGTCTCTTTAAGGAATCAAAACAAATGGGAACCACAGGGTAATAGGTCTCGACTGTAAGAAGGATGATCAAATTGAGTCCAGTGAATTTCCTGTAGTTTAGAGACTACTAGAGCAGCAGTATGAGGCCTAGCATTGTCACACAGTAAGATGACCTATCGAATTGGTTGGTCTTGTCTTTCATGGCAACATGCAACCCTCATCTTCTTCAACAGCTCACAGTAGTATGCAGCATTGTGTGTTGCTAATGTAACAACTCAATGAGTAAAATGCCTCACCAGTCAAAAAATATGGTTGAAAGAGCCATGCCAGGTGACAGTCATGTCTTGGCTTTCACTGGGGCTCCCTCCCCTTTCCTCCATCACTCCTTACTGGCTTGTTTGGATTCAGGACTGGAGTGGTGGACCCACATTTCATTGCAGGTGATGATCCAATTGAAAAATGCATTGCCTTCGTTTGCTAACCTTGCTGTAAGCCTCTGATAGACCTCCAAATGCCTGAACTTCTGATTTTTGGTCAAAAGGCGAGGGACCCATCTAGACCACCCTTTATGGAACTGCAGGTCATTTGTGATGATTGTTTGACACCTCCCATAACTTATTCTGATATGTTCTGTAATTTCTGATACTCTTGCCCCAACTATCTATCACCTTCAAGAACATCTCGAACCACATGAATGTTTTTGTTTCTAATGCTGGTCCGAGGACAGTGACTGTGTTGCTGATTGTCCACATGTTCTTGTCCTTTCTTGAACTCTTTTATACCAGGCGAACACACACATCTTTGACAATATTTGCTCACCAAAATGTGCAATCAATCTCTGGAAGATTTCAATTGTTTGAACTCCTTCATGAGCAAGAAATTTTATAATTGTGTGCTGTGCAAGAGAGGAGTGCACCTGTTGCCCAACACTGTGGGCATGAAGCTGTTGGGAATATGTAACACCCAGCTCTCCACTCCTAACAGTCACGTTCAACAATACTACAAGTGTGGGTCCAGTCCTATAAACTGTTGATGCTCAGGAACAAAAATCCAATCTTTGATTTGATTCACTTTCATATCACCATCCGGTTGTAAGGCACACCCTTTTTATGAAACTGACTGACAGGTTGTGCAATGTGGGCCACATGGGTTAAAAACTTGGAATAACAGTTGATTCTGCAACTTCCTGGCAGATTAAGATAGTTGATTTTCTCCGGAATTAAGGTAAGTGTATCGGGTCGGGGGTGGGGGCAGTAAGGAATCTATTGCAGCGACATTCTGATCGGTGGGCGTGATTTCCTTTTTGACGAGTTGCTGCACTAAATACTCCACTTCTGACTGAAAAAACTTGCACTTTTCCAAATTATATCAAAGTCTGACATCATGTGCATCCTGCAGGGTGGTAAAAAGGGTGTAGATGTAATGGCCTGGCAGGGTAAAAATGAGGTGTGACATCTGGTTGATGGGTGATGTGTTTCTGAAAGTCTGAGGCAATCCCCAAATCTGGTGGAAATATACTCTGACAGAAAAAATATCTCAGCACCAAATAGGTGTTGTGCAACATAAATGAAAGTTGATAGGCATGTTTCTCCATCTGAAAGATTATGTTCCTTCAATCACATAGAAGTGGCACTACTAGCACCACAACGAGGATGCGAATCAAATTTGCTTTAAATACACTACTGGCCGTTAAAATTGCTACACCACAAAGATGACATGCTACAGACGTGAAATTTAACCGACAAGAAGAAGATGCTGTGATATGCAAATCATTAGCTTTTCAGACCATTCACACAAGGTTGGTGCCGGTGGCAACACCTATAATGTGCTGACATGAGGAAAGTTTCCAACCGATTTCTCATACACAAACAGCAGTTGACCAGCATTGTCTGGTCAAATGTTGTTGTGATGCCTCATGTAAGGTGGATAAATGTGTACTACCACATTTCCAACTTTGATAAAGGTCGGATTGTAGCCTATCGTGATTGCGGTTTATCGTATTACGACATTGCTGCTCACGTTGGTCGAGATCTGATGTCTGTTAGCAGAATATGGAATCGGTGGGTTCAGGAGGGTAACACAGAACGCCATGCTGGATCCCAATGGCCTCGTATCACTAGCAGTCGAGATGACAGGCATCTTATCCGCATCGCTTTCGGATCGTGCAGCCATGTCTTGATCCCCAAGTCAACAGATGGGGATGTTTGCAAGACAACAACCATCTGCATGAACAGTTCGACAATGTTTGCAGCAGCATGGACTATCAGCTCGGAGACCGTGGCTGCGGTTACCCTAGACGCTGCATCACAGACAGGAGCGCCTGCGATGGTGTACTCGACGACGAACCTGGGTGCCCGAATGGCAAAATGTCATTTTGTCAGATGAATCCAGGTTCTGTTTACAGCATCATGATGGCTGCATCCATGTTTGGCGACATCGTGGTGAACCCACATAGGAAGCATGTATTCATCACCACCATACTGGCGTGATGGTATGGGGTGCCATTGGTTACAAGTCTCGGTCACCTCTAGTTCGCATTGACCAGTGGACATCACATTTCAGATGTGTTACGACCCGTGGCTCTACCCTTCCTTCAATCCCTGCGAAACCCTACATTTCAGCAGGATAATGCACGACCACATGTTGCAGGTCCTGTACAGGCCTTTCTGGATACAGAAAACATTCGACTGCTGCCCTAGCAAGCACATTCTCCAGATCTCTCACCAACTGAAAGGGTCTGGTCAATGGTGGCCGAGCAACTGGCTCGTCACAATAAGCCAGTCAGTACTCTTGATGATCTGTGGTATCGTGTTGAACCTGCATGAGCAGCTGTACCTGTACACACCATCCAAACTTTGTTTGACTCAATGCTCAGGTGTATAAAGGCCATTATTATGGCCAGAGGTGGTTGTTCTGAGTACATATTTCTCAGGATCTATGCACCCAAATTGCATGAAAATGTAATCATGTCAGTTCTAGTATAATATATTTGTCCAATGAATACCTGTTTATCACCTGCAATTCTTCTTGGTGTAGCAATTTTAATGACCAGTAGTGTACATGCTATAACGGTCATGAGTGTCAGCTACCTTTGAGACAGGACATGGTAAGCTGATATTAGTCAAGAATGCCTTTAAGGTGACAAAGGTACCATTATTGTTGTTCCAGCATAAAGTCAAGTTCCAGCATGCTAGGCAGGAATGTTAGAGCATAGAGGGCTGTGAGACGATGTCAGCCAACTGCACACTGACCGACCCGTCTCTAGGATGACTATGTGATGGCAGCGTCCTCTAATTGAACAGGACGTGGAAGAGGACGCGCTGCCTAGCCGCGGCCCAGTTCACCGAGTTCCTCAGCGGCGAGTTCAAGAATAGCATCAGGACTAGTCATTTCACTTCAACTACGTAACATTGTCTATACTGAAGAGATTTCTTATTTTGTCTGTCACCCTTTGCTAGCAAAACATCTGTATTTCTCAAAGTTAAGTACAGTCACTTTTTTTCTGTAATAAAAACTCATTAATACAATTTGCTTGAATTGCTGTCCAGTGATCCAAGAAAGCAGGTTTCCGAGGTACCCCATATTTGACAAGTATGCAGGATACAACATTGGTGATGAGTCTTTAAAAGCCTCGCAGCCGCAGATTTTCTTTTGCATTTTGCTGGTACCTTAATTCTAAATTGTCTTTTCTTTGCAGGGATGTGTTTACTTGCTTTAATAGTGTTTCTTATAGTATTCCTGCTAACCAGTGTTTTCCGGTGGGCATTGCAGAAATTTTCTTTGCTTTTGTACTTATCTCTATTGCTTGACTTGTCTGTTCCTTGCATTTATCTCTTCCAGTATGAGCATGATTGCTGGCAGCAGTAGTCACAAGATTGTATGGTCACAAGAAGACCAGCTTCTGGACAGCCACATCGCACTACCAAGAGGGAAGACCATTACGTTCAGTGTATGGCTCTGGCAATGTTTGCAGCAGCATGGACTATCAGCATCTGCAGCAACAATCTGAGCAGCAGTTGGCACCACAGTGACACAATGAACTGTCACAAAGTCCAACAGCATGCATTCTACTGACCCCAAACCAGTGCCAATTTCGACTTCACTGGTGTCAAGCAAGAGCTCACTGGAGGGCAGCATTGAGGTCTGGAATGTTTTCTCGTGAAAGCTGGTTCAGTCTTGGTACCAGTGATGGCCATGTGTTGAAGAAAAGCCAGCTGAGGGTCTGCAAACTAAACAGTCTGCATGCTAGACACATTGGATCTGCATGGTCTGAGGTGCATTTATGCATGACAGGAGAAGCACTCTCATGGTTATCCCACACACCCTGACTTCAAATATGTACATCAGTCTGGAAATTCAACCTACTGTGCAGCCATTCATGAACAGCATTTAGGGGGTTTTAAAACAGGTTATTGCTCACCCACACACCGCTGTTGAAACCCAATATGCTCTAAGAGTTTCGACATGTTGCCTTGGCCTGCTCAATCACCAGACCTGTCTCCAATTGAAACTCATGGGACATCAAATGACAGCTCCAGCATCATCCACAAACAGTATTAATCGTTCCTGTACTGACAGACCAAGTGCACTAGGCATGGAACTCAACTGCAATGATAATCATTTAAGTATGTTACATGGACAAATGTATTCCCAAAATTTCATTACTCTTCATTAATTGTTTTTTAGTGTTGTGATTTTTTTTTTCTGTCAGTGTAGAAGCAAATGCAGTACAGACATTATCCAGTTCCTGGAAAGGGACTGCAAGTGATATAACATTGACTTCATCAGAGAGGGACTTGCACAGCTTTGATAAAATGAGTAGAGATGCCCCTCTTTGCCACTGCATGCAAATGATCCCCAGCATTCTGGACATTCTGCTTGGAGTGAGCAGAAAATCACTGTGGCCATGAAGCGAGCAGCCCCATGGCCATCTACGAAATATTGGGACAATGATAAATCAAAGCACTGCTGCAACTTGGGGTTTGTCTGGAACCTGCAACATGGGGTGGAATGCGTAGTGGCGCATTAACTGCTGCAACTTGGGGCTTCACCCTTCATTGTTCATTAGCAACCTTGGCAATTTCGAATGAGTGTGCGATGCGGATGATGTCCTCCAACAATGGGTTATCCAATTTCACTGCCATTGTACAGGCCTCTTGATCAGGTGCAAACTGAACTATTACATCACAAATAATGGAGTCCATGTACAAAACCTTGCAAGCCTTGATAGGTGCAAGTGAAATTGCATTTGCAGATGAGACCTTGCACGTCATTGATCCAGGAGCAGTATGATTGTCTCAACTCTTTATGGTACTGGGGAACTCAAGCATGTGGACAACTACATGATATCTCTAGGAATAATAATTAGCCAACAGACTGCATATCTCCTGAAAGAAGAGCGTGAAGGGATCAGACAGAGGTGCTAATTTTTGAAGCAGAAGAAATGTGTCTGGGGATGCCCACTATAGAAATAATGATCACTGTAATGGATCATCCGTGACTCGAATCACCATGAAATGTTGCATCAGTTGATGCAAATAAGTGTCCCATTCATGTGTAGCATCACTAGAAGGCAGGTAACGGTGGAAGACATATGGTATGGTGGGGGCATCAACTGGGGGGGGGGGGGGGGGGGGGACTGAGGCCTGGAGCAAAGTGCCTCAGGCTCTCAGAGTTTTTCCACCTGAAGCTGAGGTGACTTTTGTAAACAAATCTATCAGTAGCTGCTGCTGCTGCAACAGAAAACAACTTCCTTTGTCCTCATCACCAATGGTATATCTAGTTGTAGCTACATATCAAAGGACATGTCAGAACCCACAAGAGAAACAGGTGAAGCTGCAAGGCACAAGGCCTACCTGTGAAGAGAACATGATACCAAATAGCAGTGAAGCCAAACATTGCTGATCGACAGCTGACAAGACACAGACCACGACAAACCCAAAACCACCAATTCAATAATATGGTGCAAAGTGAGAACCTTTGGCACAATGATTTCAAGTGGTCAAGAACAAAGAGAAACACAAATTAATATGTGGCCACAGAGAAGAAACAAGTCACACTTGAGGTTGTTATCAAAAAGTTCGTATTACAGCAATGACAATAACAAGAATATCAGATGTGAGTACAGAACTAACAGACTACTTGCTGGGCTGACATTTTTATACTGCTCCTGAGGAACACTATTGACCAGCATATTCATGTGGCAAAATCGGTGGCGTGTTCACTATGCGAGCACAGCACTGCAGCAATACTATGTCCTCTACCAGCCATCTGGGTCCATTCTTCAAATGGACATTCATCTTCCATGGAGCCCAACACTGGAGAGTCCTTTACAAATATTCCACAAATAAATTTTCCATGCAATATCATTTTATCCTCAAGAAATTTTCTGCACTGCCATAACTGAGTACTTTCCTTGTAAGCACCATCCATGTATTTACCTTGCTGAAGGGTAGTTCTCTTGTCTTATGTATCTGCAACGAATCAACAGACGTTCCTCCATCCATAATAGAATCCAGAAGTAACTTCTGACCGTGTACAGGACTTGGCTGTCTGGAATAATCTGTTGTCTTTGCAGGTGAACCTGTAAATTATAAATTAATAAGAATAATATTTTTTCACAAATAATAGTTATGAAAATTATACAATGTACAAAAATCTCCTTCACAATAATAGATTTTTTAAAATTTTATTTTATAAGGAGTTTGTCATTATTTCCAGTGTCCAAGGAAATTCTCCACATGTTTCTTTGTCTCAGACTTATTTTGTACATAGTGATGTGTTTGAAAGTATTCACATTAAAGACTCTTCTAAGCACATGTTTTTCCAAACAGCAGTTTCTAACATAAGTGACAGTGACAGCTGTACATTCTGTTAGTTTACTGATGTAGTTAGAAATATAATTACCCTGTTCAAAATTACATCTGAACATTTCTAAACTTTTTCAAAGTGCTGTAACCTCTGCAATAAATCTCTTTTGGTTTGGGTGTTATTTCTCTTTTAATAAATCTCTTTATTTTGCATAAAATGTCAGCACCACTTGCACTTTTTTTAAAGCATAACCAGTTTAGCCCCTCAAGACACTCCACATGCTGTACAAGAAAACAAATCTTTCTCTCTCAGTTTATACTGTCTTCTAATATGCTGCATTTTGTTTAATCTGATTTCAGTCCTGCATTCTGTTTAGATTGGTATCAATCAAGTGCATCTAACAATGTACCAAAGCTACAGCATATGCAAAATTATTGCAAGTAATATATGAATTATTCTGTCTCTTATGACTATTATAATGTCTTATTAGGACCAGACATATTTTGCTTTTATATAAACCATATTCAGTGATGAGTTGTTTTAGCTCCTACAGTATTTCCACATGTTGTTCTACACACAAGCATTGGATTATTAGTACACTGCATTGCACTAACAATATTTTCTTGTCTTCATGTTGTTACCTGGATGGGTGACCATCCGGGCTGCCATGCATTGTTGCCATTTTTTGGGGTGCACTCAGCCTTGTGATGCCAACTGAGGCGCTACTCAACTGAATAGTAGCAGCTCTGGTCACAGAAAACTATCATAACAATCGGGAGAGCGGTGTGCTGACCACACGCCCCTCCTATTGGCATCCTCAGCTCAGGATGACACGGCGGCTGGATGGTTCCGATGGGCCACTTGTAGCCTGTAGATGGAGTGCTTTCATGTTATTATCTATTCACATTCAACTCATGTACTTTTGAGGACATGAGGTAAATGTGGATAGAAAATAACATGAAAATGAAAAAAAAAACTGTGTGTCAAGGCAATGCACTGTGCTAATAATCCAGTGCCTGGGAACAGAACAATGCACAGAAATAATGTAGGAGCCAAAAAACTGGCCACTGAAGATTTTTTGGATAAAGGCAAAATGCATCCAGTCCAAATAAGATTTTGTAACTCTGGTATCTCAGCCCTGCATCTGAGAGAAGCTGCCAGAGAGCATGGAACTGGACCTCGTCAGCTAAACCCACGACTGCTAGTGTAGCTGGCCATGGTTCAACATACCATTCTGCTGGCCACTGTATAAGTTCTGTATGCAGCAAGACTGGACTCAATGGTGTATTTGCTACACTATAATCTAGCTGCCATGATGCACCATCGGTTCTAACTATGCTACGTCCCAAGTTCTCTCTCTCTCTCTCTCTCTCTCTCTCTCTCTCTCTCTCTCTCTGGGTTACTAAATGGACATAATTTATCTATAGTGCTGTCTCCATTTGTCCATTTTATCACTGTTTATCTTTCTCTTCACACTGATTGACCCGTTGTTAACGGTCCCATGCTAATCTGTCCAGCCTTAGCGGGTTTCTATAGACTTGTTCCTGACATTTGGTCAAATCACAGTTACAGTATTTACTGTCACAAAAGATGGAATAACTCTCATACTACTTACAACTGCAGAATAGATGTCTCTAAAACAAAAACAATGTGTCATTATTGGCTGGCAGATCTCAGGATTATTGAAGATTATTGAGCACACGCACACAAACATACACTACTCCATCATCTATTTCACTCTACCAAGGGCGCCTCTTTCGCATGATTTGGGTAGTTGTTGCCATTGTTAGGCTCATCAGTATTTCAGATGTGTAAATTTTCTGTCCAAGACATCCTTTGATGACACCACTTGTGAGTCATGACAGAGTTTTTCTTATTTCTTCCTCCGCATCCTTACTTTCACTTCTTACATTATCTTTCTTTTTCTACCAACTTTTTACCAACATTGACCCTTGTTTTTCTTTTTTTAAATTTATATTTCCTGTTTTCACTTCACTTATGTCCCTGTACCCTCTTTACTAATGCCTCCATCCATTACTTGTTTTTACTTGAATTTTATTTTACTTACCCCAAAATCTTTTACTATGCTTTCTGTCATAACACAGTTGTAGCCTGCCAGGTTCTTGAATATTCACAGTCTTATTCTTACTCTACTCAAGCCTGCAGAGTTAGAATCTCAATCTCTCTCTCTCTCTCTCTCTCTCTCTCTCTCTCTCTCTCTCTCTCTCTCTCTCACACACACACACACACACACACACACACACTCATTCTGCTTTCATCTTCCCCTTTTCTTCCTATGATTAATAGTAATACTTGCTCATTAACATTTTTTTATTATTCTTCATACCATTATGCTTTCAGCACGACCCCAACATTAGACCTGTCAGACTCGATACAAAGTACCTATTACCTCCTACTCCAGTCTATAACACTATCAGTAGCCCAAACTCACTATTCCAGAGGGAAAAAATAAACAATATTCCTTTCCTTTCAATTTCTCATCGAGGAACAGATGCTAGTTTGGTATGTAGCCAATTTATACATCTTTAAATGATTTTATTTTTGGCTGTTATTTCATGAAGCATACTGTAACATATACCACAGAAAAAGATATTAACTCCTTTGTATTCAAAAGTGGGAATTTGGCAGAAGGGAACATCTGAATCATGTTACATACAGAAATGTGCAGGTGTTTAAAAAATTAAGTTAGTAGTAGACAGATAGCAAACCTGGAACTGAAGCAGGATTTGACACACTGCTATCACTCTGCTCAGACAGCTTCCGATGACGCAGACCTTCGCTGTTCTTGCGCTGGTCTGGAAGTTTTAATGTATCCAGTTCCTGCAGAGTAAAAACTTTTTCCAGGCCAAAATCATCTTTCAGGGCATAGTACATCACACAATTTTGTAATATCAAGGATGGAATGCAACAATATAATGAAAAGGATAGTTGCTACTGACCATGTAACGGAGACACTGAGTCAAAGGCCCAACAAAAAGACTGTCACACAGTTAGGTTTTGGCCAACAAGGTCTTTCTTAAAATTACACACACACACACACACACACACACATAAGGAGGAGGCTGGGGCAGGGAGAGGGAGGGACAGCAGGGTGAGGGTCGGGGACTGTAAAGTGCTGCTGGGGGTGTGCAGGGATGCGGTGGAGAGTGGGGCAGATAGGTGCAGTTGGGAGGTTGGACAGAGGGTGGGGGAGAAAGGGGGGCGGATTAGTAGAAAATAAGAGAAGTAAAAAGACTGGGGGGGGGGGGGGGTTAGTGGAAAAGGATGGAAGTAAAAAGACTGGGGGAGTTGATGAATTAGAGGGCTGTGTAGTGCTGGGATGGGAACAGGGAAGGGGCTTGACGGGTAAGGTAACCTCACGAAGGTTGAGACCAGGAGGGTTACAGGAATATAGGATATATTGCAGGGTGAGTCCTCACCTGCGTAATTCAGGAAAGCTGGTATTGGCTGGAAGGATCCAGATGGCACTGGCTGTGAAGCACTCATTGAAATGAAGGACATCGTTTTGGGTGGTGTACTCAGCAACAGGGGGTCCAGTTGTTTCTTGGCCACAGTTTGTTAGTGGTCATTCATGCGGACAGACAAGTTGTTGGTTGTCATACCCACGTAGAATGAAGCACGATGGTTGCAGCTTTGCATGTAGATCATATTACTGGTTTCACAGGTAGCTCTGCTGTTGATGGGATAGGTGATATTTGTGACTATACTGCTGTAGGTGGTGGTGGGAGGATGTACAGGACATGTCTTCCATACAGCCTCGCCATCTGTAGTGTTGAGTGGTCCCTCTCAAAATATACCAAGGATCTCGCTAAAGCCTTTACAGATCGTAATTACTTTCCCAAACTTGCACAAAAAATGATCTCTCATGCCTTATCTTTTCAGTCACCCAACACATCCCAAACCCCACCTTCCAGCCACAGAGGAGCATTCCCCTCATGACTCAGTACCACCCAAGACTGGAGCAACTGAATTATATTCTCCAACATGGTTTCAACTACCTCTTGTCATGCCCTGAAATGAGAAATGTCATGTCCACTATCCTTCCTACTCCTGCCACACTGGTGTTCTGCTGCCCACCAAACCTACACAATACCCTCATCCATTCCTACAAAACCCCTGTTCCCAACCCTTTGCCACATGGCTCATATCCCTGTCTAATTTTGCAAAATGCCTTGATGGTCGAAAGCTAACTGTGTGACAGTCTTTTTGTTGTGCCTTTCTGCAACAGCATCTCTGCTATATGAGGAGTAGCAACCACCCTTTTCATTATATTGCTACAATTACAATTTTGTAATATTCACTCAATATGTGCTGTGTGTAGCATATGTAGCAAGCTATACAAGGATCACAATGAAAATTTTTGAGAAAGTACTGCATATTTCATGTTTTACATAAAACTATTTTCACATCTTCTCAAAAATCTCTTCCTTGAGTTGAATGAACTAATGTATACAACATCCACAGTGTAAAGGCACCAGAATATGTTTAGGAATACTTTCTGGACAGGCACACACACTTTTTCAATTAAAGCCAAAGCTGGCAGATGGTTTTACCCCACCCTCAATGAAACGCAAAATACATCATATTGAATCATGTCTTGGTGCAATGATGCATACAAAATCGTCTCAATTTGAGACTTAGTGTTTTAGTCACCCAGTAAGTAGTCAAATATTCAAGTTGCTAGAACATCAGTTGACAACAATTTGCGTTTGGTAATCTACAGGTTCTTCTGGGAAGTACAGGAAGGCATAGAGAGAGGTGGTGGGTTGGTTTGAAAGGGGAGAGAGGGACCAAATTGCTAGCTCATCGGTCCCTCATCCCACTTAAATTAATTCTCCAAGGGTGGGAGTAAAACAATCAGGAGATACAAACCACAACTGGAAGAAAGCAAAAAACCATAGAAATAACAGAAGGGCAACAAACACTAAACTGAACAAAATTGGACAAGAAAACCACACAGAGACGCAAGAAAGAGGGAGAAGAGATTAAAACAAGAAAGCAGATTACCATGGCTGCCTGACCATGAGAATAAAAAGGAGAATCCAGCCACTCTGAAACACATTAAAATGTCTATCCTAAAAGCACTATGGTGGAGAGCACAGAGGGACAAAGGATGTGTGCTAAAATTTAGATCAAATGATAAAACCCACAATCATGAATAAAACATAAAACTAAAGCTGCTGTTGAGGCATTGCTGGGAAAGTTAAAAGTCCGCTGCAGAGTGGCTAAAAGTGGGCAGTCCAGCAAGAGGTGGACAACTGTCATTTGTGAGCCATAGCGACACTGAGATGGATCATCACGACGGAGGAGGTAACCATGAGTTAGCCACGTATGGCCAATGTGGAGCCAACAAAGGACAATTGGTTCCCTGCGAAAAGTCTGCAGGGAAGACTTCCACACATTCAAAGTCTCCTTAATGACATGCAGTTTGTTTTGCGTACTGTTATGCCATTCCATCTCCCAAAGCCGAAAAACCTTGTGGCATAACACAGAGCGCAGGTCAGTTTCAGAGATGTCCATCTCCAGAAGCAGTTTCTGGGTAACCTCTTTGGCCAGCCTGTCAGCAAGTCAGTTGCCTGGGATTCTGACGTGTCCTGGGATCCACACAAACACCGCTGAACTCCAGGGAAGAGATGAACTCCTGGATGGTAACTACCAAAGGATGGAGGATGGTGAGGGTAGCACTTGTCAATAGCTTGTAAGCTGCTCACGGGGTCAGAACAGAGAAGAAATGACTCACCAGAACAGGAACGGGTGTACTGAAGTGCACAAGATATGGCCACAAGCTCTGCAGTGAATACACTGTAGCCAACGGGAAAGGAATGCTGTTCAATATGGCCTCTGTGGACATAGGCGAAGGCAACATCACTATCAGCCATTGAGTCATTGGTGTAAACAACTTCAGAGCCCCGGAAAACGTCAAGGATCAAGGGGAAGTGAAAGCAGAGAGCCGTTTGGTTAACAGAGTCCTTAGGTCCATGCAAAGGGTCCAGACAAAGCTTAAGGTGAGGTGTACACCATGGAGGTGTACATGAATGGACCTCAAGTAGAAGTGGTAAAGGGAAGGACTCCAGTTCAGACAGGAGGGATCGCATGCAAGCTGCAATCGTTAGCCTTGACCTGGGGCACCAATGCGGGAGATGGGACTGCTGCGGCTGGGGAAAAGGAGACGGTAATTCGGATGCTCAGGAGAACTACGAATGTGTGCAACATAACTGGCGAGCAGTTGTGCATGTCGGATCTGCAATGAAGGGCTCTGGCCTCCACCAGGACACTGGTCACCGGACTCATTCCAAAAAAGGTCCTGTCGCTAGGGGTCGAGTAAATGCAACACTGAGGGTGCCACCAATCCGTAAACCAGCCTGTCATAGTCACGGTGGTATTGAACAAGGGCTCTGTAGAGTTGCAGCAGCACAGAGTGATCTGCACACCCGTTGGTGTTGCTCAGTCAGTGGAGGGCATTACGTGCTGCCAGCACTTCCGCTTAAGTTGACGAAGGGGAGGTAACCAAGTCAATCAGGCATTGAAAACTGGTTCTAAGAATCGATATATCTCCACTACAGTGAGTGGATCATCATTAAGGTAAAGTTCTGTTTCCAGATGAATGGTACGATGCCGACACAAGTGCATGACGTACGACTTCGCAGCTGAAAACCGGAAACCGTGGGCTAGAGCCCATGACTGTGCCTTGTGAATGGCTCCCTGTAGGCACCACTCAGCAACACCAGTATTGGAGAAGCAGTACGAAATGCAGAAGTCATCCCCATACAGAGAAGGTGAGACCGACAGCTCTACAGCTGCTGCTACACCATTAATAGCCACTAAAAATAGACACACTCTCAATACAGAGCCCTGTGGGACACAATTCTCCTGGATATGGGGGAGGGACTATAGGAGGCACCAAATTGGGCACAGAAGATACAAAGGGACAGAAAGTTTTGGATAAATATCGGTAGTGGGCCCCGGAGACCCCACTCATACAATGTGGTGAGGATATGATGTCGCCAGGTCGTGTCATATGCTTTATGTAAGTAAAAAAAGATGACATACAGGTGTTGGTGTCCGGAATAGGCTGCTCGGATGGCAGACTTGAGGGACACAAGATTATTTATCAGTGGTAGAGCAACCTTGGTGGAAGCCACCCTGACATTGAGCCAGTATAGCATGTGACTCCAGGACCCAACCCAACTGCTGGCACACCATATGTTTCAGCAGCTTACAAAGAACATTGGTAAGGCTAATGGGCTGATAGTTATCCACATCAAGCAGGTTTTTACTGGGTTTCAGCACCAGAATGATGGTGCTCTCCCACAATTGTGATGGAAAGACGCCATTGCACCAGATCTGGTTGAAGATGACGAGGAGATGTCACT
This sequence comes from Schistocerca gregaria, assembly GCF_023897955.1. Classification (NCBI taxonomy): domain Eukaryota; kingdom Metazoa; phylum Arthropoda; class Insecta; order Orthoptera; family Acrididae; genus Schistocerca; species Schistocerca gregaria. The sequence goes on along the minus strand of NC_064931.1, from coordinate 647,331,984 downwards.
TGTAGTTGGACGAAAGATGTTTAATCCTCTGACTGTGCATCTTATACGGCCCAGCAGCTGTGTCGGGGCAATGTGCAAGGGCGCTGAGACGCTCTCACTCTGTAAATGGGGCATTATAGGGTTCACTGTGGCATATAGTGAACGAGAGGACTTTCTGTTCCATCCACCATTTGTGGGTGCAAAAGCCTAGGGGGTAATTCTCTGACACAGAGGCTCGAGCATAGTGTTCTGCAAAGTGCTCGCAAGCGCGTTTGCATAGGTGGATAACACGTCATTGATGTTGAAACCAGGGACACCTGTTGGGCTCTGGTATCCAAAAACATCTGAATTTCGTCCAGACATGGGAAGGTGACGTATGGCACCCAATGGTTGCCACGTGCCTCTCCCAACACTCCCATTTCTGTCAATTTATAATTTGGCGAGTACTGGCATGGAGCCACATAAAAGCTAGTAAGTGCTCTAGGGAAGAGTGCCACTTATGTCACTGTAGAGCTCGTCGATGCTCTGTAAATGCCTCAGCGACTTCTGGCGACCTCCAAGGGACTGTGTTTCACTGGGGGATCTCTAAAGAATGAGGGATTGCGTTGGTCGCTGCAGAAACAATGGTTATAGTGACCTTCTCAACCACAACATCGATGGCACCATGTGGGGGAGATTCAACAGTGACTGCAGGAGTGAAGGCTACCCAGTCTGACTTGTTTAAAGCCCATCTGAGTAGGCGTCCATAGGCATGATGGCAGGGGAGTGACAAGAAGATGGGGAAGTGGTCACTACCACACAGGTCGTCATGAGCTCTCCTGTGGATAGATGGGACAAGGCCAGGACTGCAGATCGAGAGATCAATGGCTGAATATGTGCCATGTGGCACACTGGCATGTGTGTGTGTGTGTGTGTGTGTGTGTGTGTGTGTGTGTGTGTGTGTGTGTTGGGGGGGGGGGGGGGGGGGCAGTATTTAAGAGGCAGAGGTCGAACTGAAACAGTAAAGTTTCACCATATCTGCCTCAGCCAGAAAGCACGGTGCCACCCCACAAGGGGTTATGAACATTAAAATCTCCCAGAAGTAGGAAAGGTTTAGGGAATGGATCAGTCAGTGCAGCCAAAGTATTCAGGGGTACAGCACCATCTGAACGGAGATAAACATTGCAGACAGTTATTTCCTGTGTTGTCCTTATCCTGACAGCCACAGATTCAAGAGAGATATGAAGGGGCACAGGTTCACTGCATACCGAGTTCAGAACATGGGCGCAAACTCTACCCAACACTCTATTATAGTCGCTGCGGTTCTTGTAATATCCCCTATAGCTGCAAAGGCAGGGGTCTGCATTGCTGGGAACCATGTTTCCTGGAGGACAATGCAGAAAGCAGGTGTGAGGTTTAAGAGTTGCCAGAGCTCAGCCAGGTGGTGAAAAAAACTGCTGCAATTCCACTGGAGGGTGAAGTGCTCGAGCGATTGGGAAGGCATGAAACACTCAATGAGTCTCTCTATGCCTGAGGGTCACCTGCTGCCACCAGATGAGTACCTGTGCGATCAACATCCATTGCATCTGAGAGTCCAGAGACATCTAGGGCCTCAGCTGACGCCAGAATCTCCACTTCATCCTCAGACGCAGTAGCGGTGGTACGGGTGTCACTGCAATGTCTGGGTTTTTGGCGGTCTTCCTCTTTTTGGTTTTCTCTCGCTGCACCTTTGGCTATTCTGGCTGGGAGGACTTCACTGAGTCGGTCTCAGAGACTGAGGAGGACCATGAAGCCCTATGAACAGCTACCTGTGGCTGCTTCAGACACTGGCAGGTGTCCGCTGGTAGGAACATTGGCAGGGAGTGAACCAAGGGACTCTTTCCTAGTGAGAGGAACCGAAGATGATGTACGCTTCTCTGGCTGAGAAGTGGGGACTGATGTCCCCGATGGTTGAGGGGGGGGGGGGGGGGGGGGGGGCTGTTGCTCCCAAAGTAAGCGGTGGAGGAACAACAGAGAGGGAAATGCCCCCCACCATTAAAGGGACAGGTGGAGACTGGCGGCTCTGAGAGCCAACTGCACGCGGTGGAACGGAAGGTGCTAGAACTGTTGTCATAGAGGCAGTGTAAGTGAATGTCATACGCACAGGATGTAGCCTCTCATATTTTTGCATAGCCTCAGTGTAGGTCAGTTGGACCAGGATCTTATATTCCATGTTTTTCCTCTCTTTCTGTAAGATCCTGCACTCTGGCAAGCAAAGTGAATGATGCTCTCTGGAGATGGCACAAACAGGAGGTGGGGCACATGGAGTACTCGGATGTGATGGACGTCCATAATCTCAACATGTGATGGTGGAAGTACAGCGGGAAGACACATAGCTGAACTTCCAGTTCTTAAAGCACCACACTGGGGGAGCGATATATGGCTTGACATCACAATGGTAGACTATCACCTTGACCTTCTCGGGTAATGTGTCATCCTCAAAGGCCAAGATGAAGGAACCAGTGGCAATCTAATTATCCCTCAGATCCAGATGGAAGCTCTGGACAAAATGAACTCCTCTCCGCTCTAAATAGGTGCACAGCTCATAATCAGACTTCAAAAGAAGGTCTCTGTGGAATATAATATCCTGGACCATATTTAAGCTCTTATGGGGTGTGATGGTAACACGTACATCCCTCAACTTGTCACAAGTGAGTAATGCCCATGACTGGGCAGAGGATGATGTTCTTATCAAGACTGACCCTGACCGCATTTTGGACAAGCCCTCTACCTCCCCAAACTTGGCCTTTAAATGCTCCACAACAAACTGAAGCTTCACTGACATGAAAGATTCCCCATTAACTCTCGTACATACGAGGTACTGGGGCGAATAAGCTATGCTGCCATCCTTAGCCTGGCATTTCTACCATGGTGTGGCCAGGGAGGGAAATGATTTGGGGTCGTATTTCTTAGCATTGAAGTTAGACTTTGACCACTTAGAGACTGCTGGTGGTGGACCACCAGCAAGAAATGACGTACTATTCTTCATGGCATGTCATCTGCCCTGATACCACCCAGTCCGATACAGGGGCCCTCCCCATGGGTGCCATCCAGCCTCAGCAAGGGCCACCTGGCAGGGAGTTAACAGCGCAGGCATCAGCAGAACGATTCCTGTGTAGCTGTGTAGTCAGGGGGCTACAAACAGCAGGGTACATGGTGGTCTCATCACAATGGACTGGCTACCATGCTGGATATGAGGTGCAAAGAAGTCCACAGACATCATCAGCACAGAAAACGACACTGCATAGTGGATGGAGGAAAACGCATCCAGGAAGGCGTCCTCCCCCAAGAGATAGATAATGAGCAAGACTGCAATGAGAAAGTGGTCTAAAGATCTATATCCACGATGGACATGATACACCACGTAAGGTGCCCTTCCCCAATTGGCTCACTATTCAGGAAAATTTTGAAAAATGGTGGCTAAACCCTACAGGGGACCATCAGATGAAGGTCAAAACATGTGAGACTCCTTTTAGTGACCTTTTACGACAGGCAGGAAAACCTCGGGCATATTGTAACCCCCCCGACCCACAGGGGGGGGGGGGGGGGGGAGGGGTATGTAGAGGGATGGAAGGAGAGGGAGGGGTGGAGGAAGAGGGGGAGAGAGAGATGGAGATGGAGATAGAGGGGGAGGGGGAGGGGGAGGGGGAGAGAGGGGGGGGGAGGAGTTACTACTGACTTATTATCTGCAAAAATGATTGAGACACAGGGCCCATTTGTAAACAAAGAAATTGCCCATCACATTGTTGCCAACATTCCCAACTCTCATCACTTTGGTTTGGTAAACTCACAGTCTGTTGCCAACTGTGTTTTGATCTTCCTGACATGGAGAATCATTGAAAGATCTTAAAAATAGATGTCAAATCAATTATAAGAGTACACTGAAAGTGTAATAAGTGCACAGGATGTCTGTCAATCATTTGCCACATTTAAAGTGTTTTCTCAGACTAAGACTATTCCTAGCCGCCTGAAAAGGTTGTTTTCTTTAGAAGAATTTCTTTTGTGGCTAGCTTAATTCCACAAATAAAATACCATGGCCATCACAAGAGAATAATTCCAAAGGTGAAATGTAATTGATAAAGGCTCACAATCACATGATTTTTTGAGGGCAAATGTAATTCCAGTTTATCAATTTTGCTGAAACAAACTGAACATGAATATTTCAAAAGCTGCATAAATGTAACTATTCCACAGACCAAATTGACACTTAGGCTTATACTGTACAACACAAATCAGTTCTAGAAAAAATAAATTTACTGATATCAATAACAATTTCCCCCTCATTCTCCTGTGCTAATGTAAGAAAGACTATAAACAAAAAAATGTACCTATTATATGATACACAAGGAATAAAACACGCAGATATTTTAGCTTCATAGACCACCTAGTCAGTACCACCACCACCTTTCTCCGTGTTGCTATCTACTGTTTTGTATTGTATAAATAAAACTGTGTGATCCAGGAAGAGAAGTGTTAGTAAGAAATAGTGTTTAACATTGCAATTGATGAGGAAACATCCAATCCAATACTGAGAAAAAGTAGCAGTCACATGTCTTGAGCCACGTATTCAATTAAGTTTACCCAAGAGAAGTGAAAGAGGGGAGGAGGAATTTCCATAAAAAGGAAGCACATATTTTAAGCTCTAAACATTTAGGAATAGTTGCTGGAACAGCATTTGGTAGTGTTCTGTGCACAACATGGTTACAGCCACTTCCTTCACCAAAGCAAGTTGGGAGAGGTTTTCTGCAGTCAGGTCACGTTTTATTATTATGTACCTATAGCCACATTTTTTCTAGTCACACATAATCTCACACGAAAGAAAGAAATTCTGCCTGGGTTAAATTTATGTAAAATCTTTGTCACCTATACTAGGTAACAATGAAACCACAGAAGACTGAAGTAGACAGTAGTTTGCAAATAAAGAGTTAGTTTATGCAGTCTACTTTATCCACGTTCTATTTCATTGTTATCTCTTATACAAAACTCATACTTTTTTCTATTTTTAAGTGGTAAGACACTTATGTTTCATGTGTGTCATGTACAATGACAAACATTTAAAGCACCCTTTTTTATATTTCTTAATTTAATAACCTCTAAATCGATTTTTTTCACATCAAACAGTTTCTGGTGTATAAATTCCATTCCAACAAAATGATTTTCTTTCATGCCATGGACACTTGTTTTAAACTTTTGGGAATATTCTCATTGATGTGTGTAATATGGCAAGTTCATATTACATAATAATCTGTTTTTGTCCTTTTGGACCATACTCTCTTCATTACCTCATAGCAATATGCGCCAGTGACTTAATATTCTTAAAGCATGTGTACAATATAACATTCTTAAGAATTATAATACATTGGAAATACTGTTGCACAACACTGCAAATATGGTCATATGTTTTTATGAGGTTTTTCCTGGTATATTCACTCTGTAACATCAGTAGGCAGCTGTTTCAAGTCATCACCTGATGATCACACAACTTCGGCAGGTTTCTGCTAGCATCTGCTTCAGCATTACACCGTCAGGGACCTGCATTTCAGTGGAATCATCATTCAACAACCATGACTGTTACAGAAATCTGAGATGTCACTTCAGCATTACGAAGGAGTGACTACATGACATCTGGGCCATCCACATAACAACATGCTGGGTCAAAGTGTGTACAAACAGCATCTGTAGGGAGGGCTACCACTGTGGGACCTAAGATAGCATCACTGCTCAATCACCATATGCCAGTAAAGTCATCAGCATTAGTCAATATCATTTAACATGGCCACCTGCCATACAGTCCTGTATCTAATACAATAAGGGTGAGTGGCTAATTGAGACCCTACTCGCCACCACCTGCTTAGCAACTACTGTTGCTGGATGCTGCTAGACAGACATCAGAAGATAGAGTTTGTACCCAAGATGACACCACATTCACTGCGATATTGTGATGGGCCAGCTAGTGACACCACCAACCCACCAACCATGTGGCTGTGAAGCACTGCTGCATTGCCAACACTCACTCAATGATCAGCTGACATTGGGCTGTCTGCCTAGCATGAAAGCTCCTCTCTGAGCCACACTACAGTGTTTACACCCATGGCCATGGATCTGGAGCATTGCTGTGCAGTGTTCAAATCTAATAAATGTACATGGTTTACACCATGAGCATAGCTGAATTGGCTCCTGCTCCTCACCAGTGAAATTGTATGTACCAGAAGAGGAGGTCAGAATGGCAACTCTGACAATTCTACACCTGCTCCCCCAACCTCCAATGGGAGTACTCTACCTGACACTGCCAACTTGGCTACAGTTTGGTGTCAGAAGAGATAGTGGGGGTACACTAATGACAGTGAAACTGATGCAGCTTAGCTTCTGGCTAAATTGTCCCTCAGATCACTATTTAATTTCTTCTTAACTACCCTGATTACTTCCAAGCAGTTTAAACCCTTTGTTGCATAAGTGGACCCCATGCAGGGCAATTTGATACCCCATTTACCAATTTCCCATTCTTTGTTTGGCTATGAAAATTCAGATGAAAACCTTTGGTGCATTTTATAAGGAGCCACATTTTCATTACACTCAAACATTCGGCCAAAAACATGAGCCACTGCTACACTTGTTAGTGATACTGTGCACTTGCCATGTGACCATGAAGCACAGTTGCAGTGTCAGCATTGTCTCAGTGGTCAGCTACAGCCATGCTGCCTGTCTAGCAATAACACTCCATTGCAAGCTATGCTGCACTCTTTACAACCATGGCCGGGACTCTGATAGAGCACCAGTGTCAAGGACTGCAGGTTTCACACCCATCCTGCCCACTGGCCCTGTAGTATTTCTGTACCCTGTGCAAATCTCATAGATATATATGGTTGCAACATGAGCTCCGCTAAATTTGCTCACTTCTTCGCACTGGTAGAACTGCATCATCAGAGTGAGGATGTCGGAAAGGGCACCTTGACAAACCTACATCTGCTTCCCCCACATCCAATGGCGGCAACACTGCTTAATACTACCAACTCCATTAAAACACACAATAATACACACTACTTACTTACTCATAACTAAATGTTAATTTTCTTAGGCATTATAGTTCATTACTCATCACAATTTTCTGTTTATATGACCTGCCACCCATACACTCCTGTGGCCAGCTCATGCGCCTTGTGTTTAGCTTGACCACTTTGAGATGATAATTTTTGTCTACTTGTGATGGGGTTACGCACAAAAATCTCTATGATAGTACTATTCTATGTGGGGTTGTGTGGTTTGTGGGCAAGCTATTGACATATGCTACTGACATGTGCTACTGCTACACTGTGAAAATAAAAAATATCTAGCCATCTGACAATGTCCAAGAAGAACTCAGATTTAAGCCCAGGAACATTCAACCACGAAACATGACTGGAGCCTTTGGAACACACTACTGATTTATATTGCCATAAGACTTTGTATTAATACAGTCTTAGCAGAAAACAGTGAGTTCTTTCCTCCATCACATTTAGGATTCTACAGCTTACCTGATCTTGCAGCCAAACTCTGCGTTCCACTCTCAGGGTTATTTTCTCACCAGTTGCTTTCAGCAGGCGAGCTACTTGAGAGAGAGATGTTACTTTTTTTCCCTCAATAGCAACAAGCACATCACCAGGCTTAACATCTGCAGCAGCAGCTGGTGACATGGATGTTACTGTATCCACAACAATACATGCCTGATAACGGTCAGCAACAAATTCTTGTCGAAATATTAATCCTAATGGTTGTGTACCACGATGTTCAATACTCAGCTCCAAAGATACATAGTGTGAATTTTGGGTTCGTACCATCTCCACCCAAGCAAATGCATCTGTCAAAGAGAGAGAGAAACATGAGAAAAAAGTCAGTAATTTCAACAGGAAAAAATTAGTTCATAAGTGAAATAATAAACAACATTTTGAAACTCAGTACTCTAGAACAGTGCAGATAATAGTAGTTCACTCTATTAATAATAATCCATCACACACACTCCTTAATTCAGTACACACCCAACAGTCTCATCCTATTTCAAAACTGTAAAATCCACAACAAATTATAGGTATGCAAGGCATCATCACATCAGGTAAAAACTTAGCATGATATGTTTTGTCCATCAGTTGCCACTGAAGGGCATTAAATGAGAATAATAAGCATCTGGATAAAACATTTGGTCATCAAGAGTCTTATCAAATATGTAAAGGACCTTACATGCACTAGAGCAGGCTCAGCATGATGTATACAGCACAGAGCCATGTGTACGACATATGGATGTAGAGCAGAAAACCATTTGTTAAGTAGGTCTAACCGGCACAAGAACAGAACTAACTAGTCCATTACTCGACACTAACTAGTTGGTCCTGTTCTTGCGTTGGGCAGACCTGCTTAGCCAGTTATTTTCTGCTCTACATCCACATGTTGGACATGTGGCTCTGTGCTATGTACACCAAACTTGAGGTCCTTTACATATTTGATAATACCTTTGAAGACCAGATGTTATATCCAGATGCTTCTCATTCTTATTTAATGCTCTTCAGTGGTGACTGATCAATGAAGCTTTTATTACTACATTTTTACATAATCTGATGATACCTTACAAAGGTGAAACATGTAACTGTTATTAATAAATAGAATTTTGCAGCTGAGACTGTTTTCATTCACAAAAAAAAAAAAAACACATTACTGCATATAACTAAAATAAACTTTCAAAACATAGCTATATAATTTACTTATTGTTACAGAGATCACACCTTGGACATCTGTACTGGATAATGGACTTTGACTAAGATCAGCCATATAATAAAGAAGAAGCTGAACAGCAGCTTACAGTGTTATATGATGTAATTTTTAATGGAATCTTTCTGTTTACACAGGTCATAGGTCTGACACTGTTAATGTGGTGAAGACATGGCTTACCAACTAGTTGGGAATAGGTTATACTATGTTTACAAATTGATATTACACCAGTTTAGTCCTTGCTTCAGAACTGGAAACTACAATAGCTGTTCTTTTGTTGGTTACAAGAAAACCAAGATTGGGGTTACTTTACACAATAAAAAATTCCAGATTTCAGCGGGATGAATAAATTTTTGGTGCAAACGGAATGTTTTAATGCTGTGTCAGACAGACAAGTGAACATACATATGATAAGCACAAGACACACTGCATGCACAACAGTGCTGCACCGTCAGAAGAAGGTACATATTCTGAGGTTTCTGCAGACACAGTTCTGCTGTGTAGAGACAACAGGTACATCATAGTGGGTGACCAAAATGGCATGGCACTGTAAAAATATTCCAAAGCTGAAGTATGCAGGACAGTATGATTCTTGTGGGCAAAATGTCTAAACTGCACATAAGATTCACCCTGAAATTCTGGTGGTATATGAACCAAATGCCATGTCATGTGCATCCATAGTGAAATGGTTCCAACAATTTAATGAAAGCCCAACAGATCAGGGAGATACTAATCAGGTAGGAGGCCATCAACATTGATCACTGACGATAATGTCCAGGCACTAGGTAAGCTGAAAGAACATTTGGTGGAAAGGGGTTTTCCAATAATAAGGGCATTCACACAGCAGTTATCGAATGGCTCCACGACCAAGGAGCAAATATTTATCACCGAGGAATTAAACAACTGGTAGAACCTTCTGATTATTGTTTACAATGACTTGCTGACTATGTTGAAAAAGAGTGTCCTGTATCTGTGTATATTTGAGGTGTAGTGAAGCAGTCACCTGCCATAATAATGTGTGAGTGATTTTACTTTTTGAAGTCCCCTCATATATAACAAGGGTAGCCACAATGTGGTTCATGAGTCACACAAGGCTCTTGCCTTGATCTAGTTTGGCTGCTGTTAATTTGTTTATGCTAAGCAAGCACAGCCTTCTTGTCACCTTGATACGCTGCACATGACATATATTTTCAGTGTCTACCTGTTATGTGTGTAGTCGTAAAAATGTCAACTACATCCACTCAAACAACAAATCACACCAACAGTCCTAATCCTTCATTAAAAAAAAAAAATTAAAAATGTTGAGATTCCTGACACTGTATCTCAAGATTTCTTAGTGAGATGGTTATCAGTAGGTGGTGTTCCAGGCTGATTTTTCCAGTTACTAGATCTAATTGAAAAATTTATGCAAATTTATCCCTTAGCTTCATGAGCCACAGTGGTTGCCAGATATGGCTTTTATTACTGAAGCTGATCAGCATTTACAAATGTTAAACATATCATTACACAGGACCAGAAAAACTTATTTCTGATTAAGAACAGATTATCTTCAGCTTTCATAACAAATCACACAACCATTCTGGAAACACCTTGAGATTAAAACTTTTGCTTATTTCAAATGTATGAAGAAAATAATTGAAATCCTTGCTAAGTTCAGGTGGAAAGAAAATTATTAATGTGAAATGTCTTGCCTTGATTGCAAAATAAATGGCAGATTTAATTATTATAAGACATTTAGGTCTTTAGTTTCATTCCTGGAAAGTCTGATTTGCTGTTGTGGGGGATGGCTGTCATGTTTAATCACCAATTATAAAAGATTCAGCTGCTGCAGAGTTGGAACTTCTGGAACTGCAAAACAGCATAGTACTAAAAGGACTTAAAAAGATGGTGTTCTAATACTGAATTCCAGAAGAAAAATACCCACTAATAAAGGAGTTTGCAAAGGACTTCAGTTCCTGGGAACACTAGTGTGTGAATCACTGTACTCAAAATTAAAGTTCATGAAATCTAAATAGCAATCTGAAATAACTGATGAACATTTAACTAGACTTGTATGAACTGTGATCAGCAGTTGTCAGTCAGATTTCAAACAGCTCACAGTAAAAAGAACAACTGAAAAAGGAAATCACAAAAGTGACTTCTTTTTTTTCTTGTTGTTTACTGATATGATTACTGAAATAAGAAGTAAATGTCGCTTCAGTAATGAAATAGAAATGATTCTCCATTAATGTTAAATATCAGTCTTTACACAATGTGGCTCTATTTGACTCAATTTCACAAATTTGGAACCCCTAAATGTATGATTAATGGCTACCCATTCTTTGCAACAAATTAACAAGAAAATCGCTCACACATTCCCAGTTATGACAACCATCAGTGCAGATCTTGCCGAGAGAAAACATTTCAAATCATAGCCTGGTGTGTCAGGACTCTCCAGACTATAGACTGTGTATGGAACAGAATGGACACAAATACTGGTTGCAGTGTGTTGTTGGAGAAGTGAGAAGCTGACCTGAAAAGCATGGCATGACACAAGTTACTGGTGCAGTGGAATGCAAAGTGTGCAAACTACAGTGCTTCTAAATTAATCATACCAAGCACAAAATTGTTTTCTAAAAGACCCTTGAAGAAAGTTATAGCACATATGACACGCTGTATGCTTCCTTATTTAACATTTTTGGGTAGAAGACTGAAGTTTGCTTCCTGGAAAATTCTGTACAGGTACTATTGTCTAATTCATTTATTTACTTATTTCGTTTTGCAAAATCAAAGTTATAAATAGATCACTTTATCAAATTAAAATGATAGCCTAATGCATGTAGTTAATATCTTCAGTTCGGAGATAGAATAAGAGATATTTTGTCAACAATGGAAGATTGAGGTGTGAAGAGTGGAATGGGTGGCACCTCAGAGCTAAATTGATGGTGAGAGGCCCATCCTCCCACCTCCACCCCATGAGCCAACAGATAATGGTGTTGTCTTTAAATATTATTGTAATATCCACTCCTACATAGGATGTGGTGAACCATTAAGTTCTGCTCAGAAAGGCAGAGCTCCACAGTTTAATTGCAAAAGTACAGATGTGGCTTGAATTAAACATGAATCATAGAAAAAAATAGTTCTAAGCTATTCAGAGAAGAAAACAGGATCATCTGTCTAGACATCATGGCCTGTAGGGGTTCTACAAGTTTACATACTGGAGCTTCTGATATTCATTACATTTATAAATGATCTTTTTGTGTGCACAAGCCTAAAGATAAAATTGACTTTGAAAGTGATTGAAAAAATAAATATCAGCAGCACAGCAAGCTTAATAAACTCAGTATATGGAGAGGTCCTGCAATGGATTACTGCAGACTACCTTGAAGACTTAATATTAACAACATATAATTCACACAGTTCCACAGCAAAACAAAAACAGAATGTGATAAAAAGGAATTAATGGCATTCAATACTCTTTAACTCCAGGGCCTACATGTGACCATATTTTCCAGCAATCAATCTCATGTAAAAAAAAAAAAATAGTTTGCCATACAAAACAGAGGGATGAGAATTACGTGTGGAGTCCATCCAAGGATTTCACATAGAAACTTATTACAACACTTTAGCATCTGCAACATCCCAGTACATTCCTTCCCTCTTGTACAATGTTATCAAAATTTTACACTGTACAAAATGAAGTAACTTGCTGGCCATTTACACAGAGCACAAAAAGTTGTACCACTATACCCAGAAGCAAGAGTCTAGCTCTTTTACATTAGGAACAGTGGAGTGCCAAACTTGAAGATTTCTTCACAATTTTTTGGTCTCAGTAAAAGTGGTCTTCACAAAAGTGGCTCCAGCACCTCAATCAAGTTACAGTTGAGACTGAAACTTTGCATATGTTCATGTAGGGCCCTCAGGTACATACTGTACAAGTTTCATCAAAATTGAAGATGGACGAGCAGGGAGTATCTTCTACACTGGGACACTTCACATGGGATGACCCTATTGTGAATTGTGCTTTATTTGTCTCATAACGTACAGAATCTAAATCGTTTTATTCAAGTACAGGAGACACATCAAAATTGTGGTAAAATTTCACCATAAACAGAGAACAGCTGATGTTAACAAACAGCATCATAATAATAAACAGTTTTGTTATATATACATACAATAATGTCTAACATTAATTACCTCTTGTACAAATTATTATTTCATTCTCTATGAATTCTTCTACTGAATAGTAGCATTTCTCCCACAGAATCTTTTGTAGCCTCCTTTTTAAAATTTCTGGCTTCATATTAAATATATTTCTGCCCATTAACTTGTTACAAATTATCATCCCTATACACTGTGGAGTCTGTGCATATAATTTCAACTGGTGTGTGGGTAGCATAAAATTATTTTTATTTCTTTTGTTATGTGTGGGTTTAAAATGATTCTCCTTAAATAATTTTTGTCTGCTGTGTAACAAAATTACAATTTCATAAATGTAAATGGAGGGAACAGTTAGGATTTGTAGATTCCGAAATAATGGGCAACAACACTCTGTTTGCTCTGCAGTACAATGTATCGGACAATTTTCTTTTGTAGTTTCAGTATTCCAGATACACTACTTGAACTTCCCCAGAAGATTATCCCATATCTAAAGATTGCAAATGCAAAACTGCTTAGTTTATTTGAGAGGAAGTCAACATGTGTATTCCAGCTTAAGTTCTTGTCCACATTTAGTCCCAGGAATTTGACCATTCTAACTTCTTTCATAAGTTGACTGTTATGTTGTATTTTAAGTTCCACACATTTTGAATGCTTTGCTCTGAAATGGACCATATGGGTTTTTGCAATGTTCAGTTTCAAGTCATTTAACTGGAACCAGTTTTCTAAAGTATCCAGTGTTCTTACAATGGAGCTCGAAATTTTTTCTGCATCGTCATCTTCAATTAAAACAGAAGTATTGTTTGAAAACATAACATATGGGGAATTTATATTTAGGGGTAAGTAATTTACATAGAATAGGAACAGGATTGGCTCCAAAATGGAGCCTTGAGGCACATCCTGTGATAGTGTACTCCATTTAGAATAAAATTCATTGCATCTGAGTTGATAGTTACCCTTTGTTTTGTGTTTTGTAAGCATGATGTTAACTAATTTAAAGCATTGTCCATAATCCCATATTTGTCTAATTTGTAGATAAGCAAGTCATGGTTCACAGAGTCAAATGCTTTTGTGAGACCACAGAAGATACCTGCAACTTTACTCCTCTCATCCAACGATTTGCCCATCTTTTCAAAAACGTTATTCACTGCATCCACAGTGTTTTTTCATGATTGAAATCCTAATCGGTTACTTGCAAAAAATATTTTTTACAATAAAGTTTTTTATCTGGTTTTCAGCTACTTTCTCTAACGCTTTTGACAGGATTTGAAGAATAGAAATAGGTTGATAGTTTGCCATAACTGCCCTCGACCCTTTCTGGAACAGACGTCTGGCTTCGGCATACTTCAAAACATCAGGAAAGCATGCCTGCTCAAAAGATCGGTTGAATATTTTAGGTAGATGAGGTGCTTTTATGCCACACATTGTTTTAATCACTTATTGGGTCTCCCGTCCCACCCATCAGAGCTTTTATTTTTTGATGATAATATAACATTTTCCACATCCTTTACTGAGACTTTTTTTAAATCTGTAAGATACTCAGCTTCTTGGTGGATTCCAAGAAGATTTACTTTACTCTGATATTCTGATACATCAACAAATTACCAAACACAGATTCCTATTCTAAATATTATGTACTCACTCCTCTCTACAAGTCCTAGAAGTTTGTAACAGGAATTTCCAAACTCCCCATAAAATTGTCTACTGACCCAACTATTAAATAACATTTTTTATTTATAATGAAACTGTTTTATGTAAGGACCAAAACATTATAATATCAAGTACAGAACTATTTACACACTGGAAAATACTGATCGGAATCACACTATGAATTGGGGCAGATTGCTGTTAACCACATTGGGGAGCCATTCAGCAGCAGACAAGCAATCAACACCACCTGTAAGTGATGAGTAGCAGTCCATCCTAATTCATATTGATACTTCATTCCTCATTTTCCATTGTCTGAATTCACCAGGGGTTTCTGTTCCATTGTACAACTCAGTGCTGTTTTCCTTGTCACTGGTCTCTATCCCATCACATACATCAGCATCTGTCCGTTTCTTTCTCTATTTTCGTTGTTTCCTAGTTGCCTTCATAACCGCACATTCTTTCCACCCGCTTATCACACACCATGTGATACAATGACTTATATGCCACCCTACAGCAATGGTCTTGCCCATTTACAGCATACAGCAACATGCTTGCATGGATCATAGGTGCAGTGACCTGTATTCTATATTCTCCCTACCATTATAATTCCCCCCATGAACCATGGACCTTGCCGTTGGTGGGGAGGCTTGCGTGCCTCAGCAATACAGATGGCCGTACCGTAAGTGCAACCACAACGGAGGGGTATCTGTTGAGAGGCCAGACAAACATGTGGTTCCTGAAGAGGGGCAGCAGCCTTTTCAGTAGTTGCAGGGGCAACAGTCTGGATGATTGACTGATCTGGCCTTGCAACATTAACCAAAACGGCCTAGCTGTGCTGGTACTGCGAATGGCTGAAAGCAAGGGGAAACTACAGCCGTAATTTATCCCGAGGACATGCAGCTTTACTGTATGATTAAATGATGATGACGTCCTCTTGGGTAAAATATTCCGGAGGTAAAATAGTCCCCCATTCGGATCTCCGGGCGGGGACTACTCAGGAGGACGTCGTTACCAGGAGAAAGAAAACTGGCATTCTACGGATCGGAGCGTGGAATGTCAGATCCCTTAATCGGGCAAGTAGGTTAGAAACTTTAAAAAGGGAAATGGATAGGCTAAAATTAGATATAGTGGGAATTAGTGAAGTTCGGTGGCAGGAGGAACAAGACTTTTGGTCAGGTGAATACAGGGTTATAAATACAAAATCAAATAGGGGTAATGCAGGAGTAGGTTTAATAATGAATAGGAAAATAGGAATGCAGGTAAGCTACTAAAAACAGCATAGTGAACGCATTATTGTGGCCAAGATAGACACAAAGCCCATGCCTACGACAGTAGTACAAGTTTATATGCCAACTAGCTCTGCAAATGATGAAGAAATTGATGAAATGTATGATGAGATAAAAGAAATTATTCAGGTAGTGAAGGGAGACGAAAATTTAATAGTCATGGGTGACTGGAATTCGTCATTAGGACAAGGGAGAGAAGGAAACATAGTAGGTGATTATGGATTGGGGCTAAGAAATGAAAGAGGAAGCCGTCTGGTAGGATTTTGCACAGAGCATAACTTAATCATAGCTAACACTTGGTTCAAGAATCATAAAAGAAGGTTGTATACATGGAAGAATCCTGGAGATACTAAAAGGTGTCAGATAGATTATATAATGGTAAGACAGAGATTTAGGAATCAGGTTTTAAATTGTAGGACATTTCCAGGGGCAGATGTGGACTCTGACCACAATCTATTGGTTATGATCTGTAGTTTAAAATTGAAGAAACTGCAAAAAGGTGGGAATTTAAGGACATGGGATCTGGATAAGCTGAAAGAACCAGAGGTTGTACAGAGTTTCAAGGAGAGCATAAGGGAACAATTGGCAGCATTGGGGGAAAGAAATACAGTAGAAGAAGAATGGGTAGCTCTGAGGGATGTAGTAGTGAAGGCAGCAGAGGATAAAATAGGTAAAAAGACGAGGGTTGCTAGAAATCCTTGGGTAACAGAAGAAATATTGAATTTAATTGATGAAAGGAGAAAATATAAAAATGCAGTAAATGAAGCAGGCAAAAAGGAATACAAACATCTCAAAAATGAGATCGACAGGAAGTGCAAAATGGCTAAGCAGGGATGGCTAGAGGACAAATGTAAGGATGTAGAAGCTTATCTCACTAGGGGTAAGATAGATACTGCCTACAGGAAAATTAAAGAGACCTTTGGAGAGAAGAGAACCACGTGTATGAATATCAAGAGCTCAGATGGCAATCCAGTTCTAAGCAAAGAAGGGAAGGCAGAAAGGTGGAAGGAGTATATAGAAGGTTTATACAAGGGCGATGTACTTGAGGACAATATTATGGAAATGGAAATGGAAGAGGATGTAGATGAAGACGAAATGGGAGGTAAGATACTGCGTGAAGAGTTTGACAGAGCACTGAAAGACCTGAGTCGAAACAAGGCCCCCGGAGTAGACAACATTCCATTAGAACTACTGACGGCCTTGGGAGAGCCAGTTATGACAAAACTCTACCAGCTGGTGAGCAAGATGTATGAGACAGGTGAAATACCCTCAGACTTCAAGAAGAATATAATAATTCCAATCCCAAAGAAAGCAGGTGCTGACAGATGTGAAAATTACCGAACTATCAGTTTAATAAGCCACGGCTGCAAAATACTAACGCGAATTCTTTACAGACGAATGGAAAAACTGGTAGATGCAGACCTCGGGGAGGATCAGTTTGGATTCCGTCGAAATGTTGGAACACGTGAGGCAATACTGACCTTACGACTTATCTTAGAAGAAAGATTAAGAAAAGGCAAACCTACGTTTCTAGCATTTGTAGACTTAGAGAAAGCTTTTGACAATGTTGACTGGAATACTCTCTTTCAAATTCTGAAGGTGGCAGGTGTAAAATACAGGGAGCGAAAGGCTATTTACAATTTGTACAGAAACCAGATGGCAGTCATAAGAGTCGAGGGGCATGAAAGGGAAGCAGTGGTTGGGAAAGGAGTGAGACAGGGTTGTAGCCTCTCCCCGATGTTATTCAATCTGTATATTGAGCAAGCAGTAAAGGAAACAAAAGAAAAATTTGGAGTAGGTATTAAAATTCATGGAGAAGAAATAAAAACTTTGAGGTTCGCCGATGACATTGTAATTCTGTCAGAGACGGCAAAGGACTTGGAAGAGCAGTTGAACGGAGTGGACAGTGTCTTGAAAGGAGGATATAAGATGAACATCAACAAAAGCAAAACGAGGATAATGGAATGTAGTCAAATTAAATCGGGTGATGCTGAGGGAATTAGATTAGGAAATGAGACACTTAAAGTAGTAAAGGAGTTTTGCTATTTAGGAAGTAAAATAACTGATGATGGTCGAAGTAGAGAGGATATAAAATGTAGACTGGCAATGGCAAGGAAAGCGTTTCTCAAGAAGAGAAATTTGTTAACATCGAATATAGATTTATGTATCAGGAAGTCGTTTATGAAAGTATTTGTTTGGAGTGTAGCCATGTATGGAAGTGAAACATGGACGATAACTAGTTTGGACAAGAAGAGAATAGAAGCTTTCGAAATGTGGTGCTACAGAAGAATGCTGAAGATTAGACGGGTAGATCACGTAACTAATGAGGAGGTATTGAATAGGATTGGGGAGAAGAGAAGTTTGTGGCACAACTTGACTAGAAGAAGGGATCGGTTGGTAGGACATGTTTTGAGGCATCAAGGGATCACAAATTTATCATTGGAGGGCAGTGTGGAGGGTAAAAATCGTAGAGGGAGACCAAGAGATGAATACACTAAGCAGATTCAGAAGGATGTAGGTTGCAGTAGGTACTGGGAGAAGAAGCAGATTGCACAGGATAGAGTAGCATGGAGAGCTGCATCAAACCAGTCTCAGGACTGAAGACAACAACAACAACAACACCATCATAATTATCTCTGGACCTTAAAATGATCACACCACCTCCCATCACCTATGCATATTATCAGTATATACTCATACCCTAATAACACAATCCTCCCACATATTCATGTGTGTAACATACTGATCTTGTTGCTCTTTCTCTCCAGTCATATCTACCCACCCATCTGCACCCCACGCAATTACTATCTTTTATTTCTATTTTGACTTTGACCCCCCCCATTTTCACATTGATCTTATTTCATTTTTGTCTTATTTTCTTTTTGCTATGCTTCATGTTGTCCATCTTTTATGAGTTCTTAAAAAAAAGATACTCCCATAAATTTTACATTATTTTTTTATTCTTCACTATGAATCCTCATGCCTTTCCCTAGCCAGAATCCAGTCCTCCATACTACTTCTATGTTGTTACATAGCACAAGGGATCCCCCAAGTTCTGTCAGTTCATAGTTCTCACCAAAAATTAATTTGCCTGCTGCAAAACACCTCCTTTATGTTATGAGTAACTTTCTATCCTAATTCATATAACAAGACAAATTTATTGTTTGGCATGTTCTACATTCTTGTGGTTTAGTTCACTTATGGATGTATGGAACATAAAGTAAATAAATGAATAAATCAATTAAAAAATAAAAATCACCACAGAATACCAACAAAACACTGATTAAGCTTAACATCACTGCTGAATTACAAGCTTTCTACGCCCAGGGAATTACCGTGTGAAATTCATTACCAAGGTGGTTGACGTGTATTCACTAAACAGACCCTACAATAAATGCATTCCTTATTACTTGTGTGACTGGCTCAACTTCTTCAGGTATTTGCATTTGCATCAGCTACACAGCATGACTTGCTACATAAACAGTACTCTTTTCTTTATCAGATGATGTTCTCATTCCAAGTAAAGTTCAGTAAAGGGATGTAAGAATTATATTTCTACTGACAAAGTTTGTTGTACGTACTGTAATCATTCACGCAATCATATTTTCAACATATACTTGCTTCAGCATTGGCTGCTATTTCGATCCCCCAATTTTACTTCATTTCATGTAGGAACCACGAAGATAAGGTATGAGAAATTAGGGTTCATACAGAGGCATACAGACAACTGTTCTTCCCTTGCTCTATCTGAGAGTGGAACAGGAAGAAAACGACTAGTTGTGGTGCAGGCTACCCTCCGCCACGCACCGTATGGTGGCTTGCAGAGTATCTATGTAGATGTAGATGTTACTAGAACTGCACAGTGCAGAAAAGCTGCTGGCTTACCTACAGCCACTGAACAATAAACACTGTCACAAGGTGGTGTCTGCGTTAATCTTGTGATTTCCTGAACTGTGACCTGTAATTTTCCAGGAAGTACGTTTGGAGTCCCTCCATCTTCTTCTGGAACTAATTTTACAAAAAAAGGTTTGTGTCGTATCTTGTAATGAGGAAGTGTATGTTTCTTCCTGACAGCCTTGCGTATCTGTGAGAGAAGGAAAATATTTCAGTTTCATTCACAGTTCACAGTTGATCAACAACAGAAAAATAAATTTCTTAAAACAAATAGTTTTTCATGTGTTTTCAACTAATAAAAGTTGTATAAATACATCTTGTATGTCTTTCAGTTGGTTTCATCATAATTTCACTTACGTTTCACTTTGGAATACACATATTAATGTTTTTACTGGCTTATTAAGACAGCTCAATATGCTATGCAGACAAGCAGTTGAGCCAGAAGCATGAGCTTGACTATAGTGAATAATATTACATTTCAGTAAACCTCGGCATAGATTTGATGAAAATTTTCACACACATTACAGTTCATAACAAATTAGTTCTACATTTCTACCAAATAGGCATAATACAAAAATACTATGGCATGTAAACACACAAAAATACAGCTTACATGATTAATAGTGCTTTCAACATAGGACAAATTTACTGTGGATGGGACACCTACATCACATTTTTTTTTAAATATACAGTAGCTGAAGAAGCTAGTATACATATCAATACCTTGCTAACAGATTCAGAATGGGGAAGGAGAGAAAAATGAAAAATCTTTATCTTCGGCAATTCTGGTGGAGCTTAAAACTTCTATTACTTACAGAAAATCAGAAGCAATTATACAACATGGCCCTCAAACATTTTGTTATGCACATCTGATATAATGTGACAATAATAGCTGCAGAAGAAAACTCAAACCAGTGACAACTTTCACATGCTGTGTAATGAATGCTTAAAATGTTGCAAGTCAATGGTGAAACAAACAGCTAATTTAAACATAGAGTTAATTAACTACAGGACTCCAATCCACTGGGAAAACACAGTAAAACAATACAAATGGAGAAGGTTGTATCTTTCACTTTAGGTCTTCTTGGAACATATCTGAAAGAGTGGGGTTCTTGACAGATCCAAATAGCAGAACAGACTGAAAGATTCCTGAGACAATCTTCAACATTTATTTCATAGTGATTTCATTTAGTCAGTATGGGTATATTACATTTAAAGTCAGCAAACTTGGATGAGAGACTCTGCAAAAAAGGCATCATGTTTCCTGCAAAAACTAGTTTTACTATGGCAGTACATTAATCAAATTCTTCCACAGTCACTGTTCAGACATTTTTGTTTCTTTATAGATATGATCAGTTTCAAGACATTCAACCTCACAATCAAATTTTACCATTAATGAAACTCCAACACATTGAAACAAACTGCAGTACTTTCTTGAAAGACAAATATGAAACAAACAAACATCAGTTCATTTTAATATATGGATTTTTGTTAATGATAATATTTCTTAATCATCCTAAATGTCTCAAAACCAGTCACATGCATAAATAAAAAAGTCCTAACTGCCACAGCTGCAGACCCCCACAAACATAACCAAAATGAGCAGAAGCCTCTCTTCTAACAGCATTGTCTGCTGTTATGTGCTCTAGCTTTTATTAGAAATGAACATGACGATGGTGGGGTAGTGAGACAGGGAAGTTACATATATGTTTAAAGTATTGGTTTCAATGAACAACCCACTTGATGGCCAGGCAGCTGGTAACTAGTATCACAGAAATAACAAGGTTTGTTGAATTTACATATGAGGCTGTGGATTAATAGATATTTATTACAGATAAATAACAGTGCAACTCCTACTAACTTACATACGCCTCTTTCAAGATGTTTACACCAGAAAATTTTTCATCTTGCACAGCATGACATGTGGCAACTGGGAGCACAAGTGACATCAAAAATGAAGAAAGTGCAATTGCTTTGGAGCAAATGATTTGTTACATATAATTTCAAATGTGTGTCCACAACACATAATAAATATGTATCCATCAATACTTTTAGTAATAACTGCAGAGGATTTGGGAATATTTTATCAACAACTTGTGATATTGAAAAAAAGTTCCCAGACTAAGTTACTCACACTTCTTATTTCAAAACATCAGTGATCATGGTAAGATAATGCTTGCCCAACACATTCACTCCATGACACACATATGTTGAGAGTTATAGGGAACACTCACCTGTACCTTCATGGGAGTTATGCCCTTATAGATGGCATCATGAAATCTATAGAATGCCAATATTATAGCCTACTACAAGAATCCCTTCACAGCTTATGTTTCCCTCATCACCTTCTTGTAAGACAACTGCCCATGGCTCAAGTACAGAATAGTGCTAAAGGAGTCTCAAGAGCAGCATCATGAATTCTAATGTATGTCATGGCCATCTACACAACCAGATATCTCTCTAATCAAACAGGTCAGGATTGTTTTCAAGCACCAGATCAGAGCCCGTACAGCACCAACTTATTATTTATGGGAATTGTGTGACCTGTGTATGAAAAATCTGGTGCCACCATCCTCCACACAAATACTAGATGCTCATCAATTCCATAAATGAATAATTAACATTTTTTCTTGGAAATGGGAAGGGGCATGCTATTAGAGGTTTGGTCATTATGTTCTGGTTGATTAGTGTACCTTGTGAAAGTATCAAAGCATATTTCTTTTTCCTTCTTTCCATATTGTACACGGATTGTAAAGATAAAACAGGGGTTGAATGCATCTACTAAAATAGATACAACCATTCTTTCCAAGTTATAGCCATAAGTGAATTTGAATGTAGCCAAATGACCTTACTGCTTTGTATCCATTACCATGGTAAGTTCTATAGAATACATATAGAAACAGAAAACAGCATAACAACTGCTCTATAAAATAGTTTTGCTTAGCATTTATGGTGCAATTACAATATGAAAGTATTTTTATGCAGTAAGTTGTCCACTAATAACTGAAAGTAGCTAAAAACAACTTCTCTCTTTGTGCTGTAACAGTTATCATGCAAAATATTGGCTTTTACTACTTAGGCTCAGTGAAGACAAATTCTGTAGCACGTACATACAGAAAAACAACTTTCATTCATGTACCTTGACTAGTTTCTCTCTTTTTTCTTTGTCACCAATAATTGTTAAGCCTAAAATTTTCTTTTGACTCAACATGCATGTTAGGCTAAAGCATTATGATGTAGCTGCTTTGCACAGAGCTTAGTTTTGCTCATTTGTTAAAATTTTAAACTGGTGTAAAGCTCCAAAAGCAGGTTAGAAATAAACAAAAATACAAATTTTACCTCCATGAATGAGATGATCCATATGAGTATTTGAGAGAATACATACTATCATTTAGGTCTCCAAAAATGATCAGTATTATAACCTGACAAAACATAAAATTGTCTCAACTGATGTTGCAAACATCTTATAAGAAACTGCAATAAGTTCTGATTATAGCAAAATGTTAACAGACCAGCAGTAGCAACTGGTAAAAATAGTAAAGCATTTCCTTAAAAGTAAACTACTCTGATTCAGAATTTCTTACGACATCAAATATCAGTACAAGATATCTTACAGAATAGAAATATCTGTACCAGATAAAATCCAGAAATTAAAAATATTTCCGATGAGGCAACAATATCTCTTTAAAGTTTACAGTACACTTAAACTATACAATAATACAGTAATGTGAAAGAAGCAATACAGTAATGTGAAAGAAGCAACACATTTAAAACATTACCTGGTTAATGATAATTGAACTTATGTGAGGCAAGGGACGGCCCTGCAGCTGTGATTCCACCTGAAGTTCTAGGAGAGGTTCACTGTAGAAACTGAAAGACCAATGTGTATAGGGCAAACGTGTGAACTGCAGCTGTGCTTGTCCAATGAGACGATTTACTGAAAAATCAAGAATTACAGTGTACAAAATTCAAGAAATGTGAACTTCTACACAAGTAGTTTAGGTACAAATCCACAGGCAGAGAACAGACAAAAATTGGGAGAGGAAATGAGGAACAGGGAGGGGGTGGGGGATAAGCAGGAACACAAAGGGGAAAAACAAACAGATTTAACAGTGGATAACTGAAAGAGAGGGGGAGGAGAACAAATAATACATACTAGCATACATAAGCAAACAAATAATTGAAAGATTTTAAACTGTTGACAGTAACAATTATCTTTCTTTATTCTTGTGGCTCACGTTCTGGCGCAAGCATTTCCTGTCAATGCAAACCTTGCAGATTGAGTGTAAAGAGCTAGAGGCAACCACTCACAGTACAGTTGATATGTCATATGGTTGACAAGGCCCCACAATTGACAACACTGATGAACTTCCAGACAAGAAGCAATTTAGGGAAATCACAGAAAACCCAAATCAGGATTGACGGATGCAGGTTTGAACCATTGTCCTCCTAAATGTGAGTCCAGTGTGCTAACCACTGTGCCACCTTGCTTGGAGAGAATTTTATCTAAGAGCTACCAAACAAACAGTGACAGGTGAGGGCAATGTAGTTGTGTGTGTCACTTCTAAATGAGAATTTTACTGGTTGATTGGTTAGTTGATTTGGGGGAGAGGACCAAACAGCAAGGTCATCAATCCCATCAGATTAGGGAAGGATGGAGAAGGAAGTCAGCCTTGCCCTTTCAAAGGGACCATCCTGCCATTTGCCTGAATTGATTTAGGGAAATCACAGAAAACCTAAATCACGATTGCCGGATGCAGGTTTGAACCATCGTCCTCCTGAATGCAAGTCCAGTGTGCTAACCACTATGCCACCTTGCTTGGAGAGAATTTTGTCTGAGAGCTCAGTTATATTTGCAATCTTGTTTGTGTATACTATTCAATGTGGAATGTGGGGTGGGGATGGTTCAAATGGCTCTGAGCACTATGGAACTTAACATCTGTGGTCATTAGTCCCTCAGAACTTAGAACTACTTAAACCTAACTAACCTAAGGACATCACACACATCCATGTCCGAGGCAGGATTCGAACCTGCGACCGCGGGGTGGGGAGGGGGGAGCAGTGTCAAGTTTTTGTTATTGGTGGTGATAAGACATGGGTTGGAAGCCACTGCCAGTTCCTTGCTGAGACACTACAAGAAATTTCTAATTTAATCAAGGACTCTGATAAAGTCTAATGAAGAACATTTTTTTCAACACCACGTTTTGAACCATTTCCCTATGAGTAAAGTACCACCACGCAATACTTGTTATGAAGTCAGGGAATAGTAATAATGTAATAATAATGATGATGATGATAATAATGATAATACTAATAATAATAATAATACTGAGAATAGTATGATAAAAATTTCAGATTGATACAGTTCTTTCAGTTCTTAAGAAACTCCAAAGAACTTTTACAACTGTTACTATTATTACATCAAATTTACCAACAATGATGCATGTTGTTCACATTATCTTATGACTCAAAAAGAAATCAACTGTAGTAACATCACATCCCCATACAGAAAGTTGGGCTACCCATTATTTCACTTTAACAGATGCAACTGCTGGTACTGATGATAAAAACACACAAAATAACACAAGCCTGACATATTTTTTGGAAGCAAGAACGAGCAAGGACAGGGGAGGTAATAAAGATGAAACATATCATTCAGACTGCATGTTAAGTGGAATTTATGAAATGAATGAAGGAAGGGAGGTCAGGAGATATTGCATGGTCAAACTGATACCACGGTCCAACTAGATTATGAGGGTAATGTTTCTGGACTGTTTAGATCTCCAAAAGGAAGGAAGTAAAGAAGCAAGCTTGGGGGATGTACATACCACCAGCACGAAGGCCAAGAGAGATGGAGCACAAGCTTGGAATGGGTATGGACGAAGAAGGAAATTGGGCATGATGATTCCAAAGGAACCATCCTGCTATTCAGCTGATTGGTTGGTTGGTTTAAAAAAAGGGTGGGGAAGGGACCAAACTGCGAGGTCATCGGTCCCTTGTTCCTGGTAAAATAATTACACAAGGGAAAGAAGAAAAGAAAGGAGACGTGCGAGAAAGGAAGAACCAGAAGAACGACAGGACAACCAACACTACCATGGACAAAACAGGAAAAGAAAACCACAGAGACAAGCAAGAAACATGCAGAAGGGGTAAAAACAAGAGATCAGATGACCATGGCTGGCCGACCATGAGAATACAAAGGAAAAGCCAGTCACTCTGTGACACATTAAAACATCCACCCTGAAAGCATTAGAATGGAGAACACAAAGGAGCAAAGGACATGCACTAAAACTTATAGAATTATAAAAGCCACAATCACATACAAAATGTAAAACTAAATTTGCTGATGAGGCGTTGTCAGCTAAAATGAATGGCAACAAGTCCAGTAACTGAAGAGTTCATTGCAGGGCATCCAAAGGAGGACAGCTCACCAAGATATGGACCACTGTCAGCCGGGCGCCACACCGACACTGAGGTGGGTCATCATAGCACAGGAGGTAGCTGTGTGTCACCCACAGCTGGCCAATGTGGAACCGGCAGAGAATCACAGAGTCCCTGCGAGAGTCCCAGATGGAGGACTGCCACACATTCGTAGTCTCCTTAATGGCCGACAGTTTGTTGTACATGCTGAAGTTATGCCATTTCGTCTCCTAAAGATGCAAAACCTTGCCGCGCAGTACTGAATGCAGCTCAGTTGCAGAGAAGCCAATCTCCATAAGCGGTTTTCGCGTATCCTGTTTGACCAGCATGTCAGCAAGTCCATTCCCTGGGATTCCGACGTGGCCTGGGATCCAGACAAACACCACTGAATGACTGGACCATTCCAGGGCATAGAGGGACTCCTTGCTGTTCACTACCAAAGGATGATGAGGGTACCACTGGTCAATAGCTTGTAGGCTGCTCAAGGAGTCAGTACACAGAAGAAACGACTCCCCAGGGCATGAATGGATGTGCTCAAGAGCACGAGACATAGCCACTAGCTCGGCAGTGAAAACAATGCAGCCACTGAGCAAGGAATGCTGTTCTATATGTCCTCCATGGACATATGCAAAGCCGACATAAGCATCAGCCATCAGGCTGTCGGTGTAAACCACTTAATCGCCTCGGCACATGTCAAGAATCAAGAGGAAGTGGCAGCGGAGAGCCGCAGTGTTAACTCAGTCCTCAGGGCCATGTGAAAGGTCCACGCAAAGCCACAGCCTAGATGTACTCCATGGAGGTGTACATGAATGGACCTCAAATATAGGTGTTAAAGGCAACAACTCCAGTTCAGAAAGAATGGATTGGACACGAACTGCAATTGGAAGCCCTGACCTGAGTTGCTGATGCGGGAGATAAACTGCCACGGGTGGGAAAAGCAGACAGAAATTCGGGTGTGCAGGAGAGCTACAAACATGTGCAACATAACTGGGCAGAAGTTATGCATGCCTAACCTGAAATGGATGGACTCCAGCCTCCACAAGGATGCTGGTCACCGGACTCATCCTAAAAGCTCCTATTGCTAGGCGAACACCACAGTGGTGCACTGGGTCAAGTAAACACAATGCTGAGGGTGCTGCTGAACCATAAACCAGACTCCCATAGTCAAGGCGGGATTGAACAAGGGCTCTCTATAGCTGCAGCAGTGTGGAGCGATCTGCACCCCATTTTGTGTTGCTCAGGCAGTGGAGGGCATCGAGTTGCTACCAGCACTTCCGCTTAAGCTTATGAAGGTGAGGTAGCCAAGTCAATCAGGTACTGAAAACCAGTTCTAAGAACTGATATGTCTCCACTACAGTGAATGGATCATCATTAAGGTAAAGTTCTGGTTTTTGATGAACAGTACGATGCCAACAGAAGTGTGTTACACACGACTATGCGGGCGAAAACTGGAAACCGTTGGCTACAGCCCACAACTGCACTTTGCAGATGGCTCCCTGTAGGTGCTGGTCAGTAACACCAGTACTAGTGGAGCAGTACAAAATGCAGAAATCGTCTGCATACAGAGAAGGTGAGACGGATGTCCCTACAGCTGATGCTAGATTATTAATGGCCACTAAAAAGAGAGAGACACTCAATACAGAGCCCTGCAGGACGCCATTCTCCTGGATATGAGGGTAACTATGGGAGGCATCAACTTGGACATGTAAAGTACAAAGTGACAGGAAATTCTGGATAAAAATCGGGAGCAGGACTCAGAGACCTCACTCATATAATGTGGCAAGGATATGATGTCACCAGGTCGTGTCATATGCTTTTCGTAAATCAAAAAAGATGGCAACCAGATGTTGGCACCTGAAAAAGGCTGTTCAGGTGGCAGACAAGAAGGACAGAAGATTATCAGTGGTAGAGCATCCCTGGCGGAAGCTGCCCTGACATGGAGTCAGTAGGCCACATGACTCCAAGACCCAACCCAACTGCCGACACACCATATGTTCCAGCAGCTTACAAAGAAAGTTGGTGAGGCTGATGGGCCAGTAGCTATCCACATCAAGCAGGTTTTGACCGGGTTTGAGCACCAAAATGATGGTGCTCTCCCACCACTGCGATGGAAAGACCCCATCGCACCAGATCCAATTGAAGATGATGAGGAGATGTCGCTTTTAGTCAGATGATAGATGTTTAACCATTTGACTGTGGATCTGTTCTGGCACAGGAGCAGCGTCGGGGCAATGTGCAAGGGCATTGAGGAGCTCGCACTCTGTAAATGGGGTGTTATAGGATTCACTGCAGCATGTAGTGAACGAGAGGACATTTCCTTCCATCCGCCGTTTGAGAGTGCAAAAGGCTGGGGGTTAATTCTCCGACACAGAGGCTTGAGCATAGTGCTCAGAAAAGTTGTCGGCAATCACATTTGTGTCAGTAGATAACACGCCATTTATGTTAACACCGGGAACACCTGTTGAGGTCTGGTACCCAAAAACACGTTTGATCTTTGCTCACACTTGGGAAGGTGATGTATGGCACCCAATGGTCGAGACATATGTATCACAACACTCCTGCTTCCGTCATTTGGTAAGTTGGGATTTTATGCACCGTGATCACGGGTATGTCCAATGTTCCAGCAATTCTCCATGCACTACACATTTGCATACCACCACTTGTCTCCTCCTGCATTGCTGTGGCCGCTGCTTCCATTGATGTCGAATCAATTTGTTTCCTCCCACTACCAGGTTGCACACCAAAAGAACATGTCTTTTCAAACTTCCTAATCATTTTCTCCAAACCCATGGCAGTCATCGGACCAATGCCAGTGTCTAGAACTTCTGCAGAGCAATGTGTGCACAGTCATCATTCTTGTAATACAGCTTTACAAGCAACACACGATCCTTCATTGAGACTGTCATGGCAAACATTGCAGACGCAAGAGGAGGAGAAGCCATGTACCTGGTGTGTTTATACCAACATCAATGGGTCATGCGCATGACAGGTGTTTTCATTTACGTATTCTGAGATATACAGCGCCATATATTGATCAATTTTCACACTATTTTTTTCTTCTCCAATAATATTATGTTGCAATTTGATGTCATTGTGACGAGTCGTGTTATTTCTACATTGTTTTGAAATTTTAACTTTGATTATAATCTCCCTGTACACAAGCTATACCTGCAGATCCCTTTATATGAACTTTCTCAGCAAGTGTTTGTCATTAACAAGCACATGGAATTCTTCACTTTCCTCTGTTTGCCTTTTTGTAGTGCATCCACACCAACAATTTTCCAGCACTATTTCGAACAATTAACTGCATCTCTGCCTTTGTGTACAAATGATGTAGATGATATAATGGTACCATATCACACAGCAAATGAGCACCTTATTAATTTGTGCAGCCTGTTACAAGGATTATCAGAGGCATTAAATGCAACAGAAACAAGTGTGTGTTCATTCAAACTGAGATTGAGTATTAGGGGGATGTGATAATTCTCAGGCTGTTCATCCAATGCAGTTGCACTTGCAGTACATTCATGACCTCACACTTCCAAGGAATGCTACTTAATTACAGTCAATGCTAGGGAAGCTGACATACTACATCCACTTCAATCTGAATGCAGCTCAGACTGCAGCACCACTGCACTGCCTTCATCCTCAGTGATTGTTGCATAGTTCATTTAGATCCTTTAAAACCTGTAGTCTTGGGTATGGATGCCTCTTTTTTATAGCACTGGTGCTGTACTCTCATACATGATTGGTTCTGAAGACAGACCAATAGCCTCCAAATTGCTTATCAAAGCTCAGAGCAACTATTTGCAAATGGAGATGGTGGCTATTGTCATTACCTATGGAGTGACTGGGGGTGACTGGGAGCACTTGTATTTGGATTTTGCTGAAACCTACTGGTACACTCATTAGATGATTGTCATCAATGCCAATGCCAAGTTTCCTTAAGTGGTTCCCATGCACTCTGCAATGGCATGTTGCACCCTTCAAGCTTTTGAGTCCATCTTTTGCCTTGAGGGTCTACCTGAGTTGCTTGTGACTGTTAATGGACCTCAATTTGTGTCTGCAGAATTAAGGGACATCTGTACAGCTAACTGGATTCATCACATCACCAGCATGCCTTTTTATCCATAGTCCAATGGAGGAGTGGAATGCTTCATTCACACTTTTAAGCAGCGAATGGATAAAATGCACACCCACAACACATGGGACCAAGCTTTGCTGCTCTTCTTCTTGTCCTACAACTCTCAGACTTGTCATGATGCATTGTCAATGAAGTTGCTTCATGGATGGCACCACCGCACCTTGTTCCAGTTGCTGCACCCACCGGGGCAGGGGCGACTACTCCGCCCATTCAGGCAATGTATAAACCTAATGACAGTCCCCCCCCCCCCCCTTTTCTTCCACATCATACAGCAGTCTGCATCACAGGGAATGGGAACATCACCATAAAGATTGTAGTATCACACCTTATCAATATTGTCAGAGCCAGGGCCTCGAAGACTCCTGTGGCCACCACAAGCAGCACTTGGAACATCAGAAAAGCCTCCAGACCACTGCGACAAATGAAGACTGCGTGGATGGTGTTATAAGCAGTGAGCACTACGTCACCAGTCTTCTAGTTCAAGATTACTTCTAGTTGCAAGTTGCTAGCTGCTGCTGAACGTTACACTGAGTTGTTGATAGTTAGTTCTACTGGCGTACATTCAGTGTACTTAGACACATGCCCACATCATGCCTCTGCTTATAGCTAGCCATGTCTGCCACAAGTTGTCAATAGTGTAGCAGTTCTTCACCCACAATTTGAGTACAATATATTTATTTTAAATGCACTTGTGCCAACTAATCTTTTGCTTGCCTATCCATATTCTTACAGCGACAGATTCCATTGGCCACTATAGTTCATATATCCATATATACAGTCTCTCTCTCTCACTCTCTCACACACACACACACACTGGAACAACTATTGTTATTTTAGTTATAGTGCCCACCCATTTATCACTAGCAGCTAGAAATTAACATTTGGTTCCTTTGAATGTAACAGTTATCCATTTGCATCATAACAAGTGGAAAGGAAAACTGAATCAACCTGGGGATGAACCCCAGACATCTGGATCTGAAGCCTGGCAGCTGACCACAGTGAAAGGTTTGTGAGGATGGAATCACCTGCAAGTGCAACGAAAGCTGCCACTTTAAGTTAATGGATCAAGATTTTTTAATTCAATCATGGGAGAAGGTAGATGGATCAATGTTATTTATAACAGTCACACATTTGCTACGTTAATAAACATTGAGCCACGCATCTTCTCCCATGATATAGTTAAAAAACTTTGATCCAATTACTTAATGTATTCGTACAGATCGATTTCATAACAACACAGAGCACAGAAATATTTCACTGCTTTTACAAGTATATCATGGGTTGCAACACTGTCCTTAATTTGCAGATACTAGCACAGTTTACATAGCTGTGACTCAAATAAGGAGCAACTGAATTTAATATCCTTGTTTACAGCAATATTTCACCATTTTTTCTCAATCTATTACTTCAAAACACATTTTTTGCCTGCTGCTCTCTGACTGGCTGTGTAACACAAACATCTCACATACGCTCTTTTCTTCCCATCATATCTCATGGCAAACACTGACAACATTCCTGCATGAATCACATACGTACACCACTGGCCTTATTCTAGACTTTTAATGACAATTCTATACAGATGAAATTACTTCAATAATTAATACCAGAATGTGTTGATCTTCAAAAAATGCAGTTTTATTGACATTAAAAAACTACATGAACTCTTAGCATAAAATTAATGCTATTTTCCAAAATCAAATAATGATAATTAGTTCATGAAAGCACTATAATGATAACAACATACCTTTAACTGACACATAAGCTGCTTTGCCAAGCACCATATTGGCATCAATAGATAACTGAAATCCACCAGAATATTCAAGATCTAAGCACAATTCCAATGTGTCAAGGTGCTTATTGACTTCATCAAGCACAACATCCTTTACCAAAATACTCTTCACTTCTGGAAAATGTGTCCCAAGATGGATATCTCTAATCTAGAAACAAAAAATTATATGTTCTTTTACAACAAAGATATAATTATAAAACTACTTAAAATATGAGTGCTATGAGACGGTCATAGCAACAGAGTGTCATCAGATTTATATACAGTGCAGTTGTTTAGGAATGCACAAAAACATACACAACAGACTTTAATATGGTATGTGTCAACCGTCTGCAGTCATGATGACTTGAACCCTGCTGCGGACACTTTCAATGAGGATTCTGAATGTCTGCAGGAGAATAGCAGTCCCTTCTTGCTCACAAGCCGAAACCAGAGAAGGTAATAATTTACGGCACTAGGGCCTAGAACAAGGTCAACATTCTAGCTCATCCCAGAGGTGTTCCATTGGGTTCAGGTCAGGACTCTGCGCAGTCCATCCATTTCAGGTATGTTATTGTCCAAACCATTACCTGAAAGACATTGCTTTATCGATGTCTCCACACTGTTTCTCTACTGTACACGGTATACAATACTGTAAATGTGTTCACATCCTACCACATTTAGTGTTTTCTTAAGCACAAGAAAAGACCACGCCCTAACCAGGAAAAATATCCTCATACTGTAACACTAGCTCCTTCATGCTTCACTTTTGGCAATGCATATGATGGAAAGTAATATTCCCTAGGCATTCACCCAACATGAACATTTCCCTCAGTTTGCTACAGGGCATAGTGTGATTCATCACTCCATATCACTTGTCTTCAGTGATCCATTGTCCACTGGTGTCACTCTCATCACCTCAAGCAGCACAGAACTGACAACATAAATGTGTGGCTTATGAGGAGCTGTTCAACCACTGAACCTCATATTCTTAATTTCCTAGTCAGTCACTGTGTTAGCTCAACTGCTAGTATCACCTTGGAATCATCAATAATTTCTTCCTTTGACTTCATGCGATTCTTTTTACAGCCCCCCCCCCCCAATCTATATGTTCAAATGTGTGTGAATTCCTTAGGGACCAAACTGCTTAGGTCATTGGTTCCTAGACTTACACACTACCTAAACTAACTTACGCTAATAACAACACACACACCCGTGCTGAGGGAGGACTTAAACCTCTGATGGGAGTGGCCGCGCACTCTGTGACATGACGCCTCCACAGTCTCTGACAGTTCCTGACCATCAGTACATGAGGTCTGCCTTGTCTTGATTTAGCTATGGTTGTTCCTTCACATTTCCGCTTTGCAATCACATTGTCAGCAGTCAACTTACAAGCTTTAGAAGGGTCGAAATATCCCTGATGGATCTGTTTCTCAGGTGATATACAATGAGTATCCACATCTGAAGTCACTTAGCTCTGCTTACCACCCCTTTCTGCTGTTACTCTATTCGACTGACAAGACATTACTCCCCACCTCCTTTTATAGTGGTGAGTCTGTCTCTGGATATCTAGTGGTCAATTCTGCATTCCATAAATGTGTGTGGATAGTTTTTATCTGATAGTGTACATCTTACAAAGCTGCTTATGGCAAAATGCAACATATGTACAGTTCTTAACTGGGGCATACCTACTACAAGGCTGAGTCATTATGTTTAAAACTGTGTGGACATTCAATTTGTCAGTCCACAGTGAGAATCTGTGCTGAATAATGATTATTCTTTTAACACGCCAGACCATGTAGTTCCTTCATACTCATGATACAGTTTATAATGACAGTGACAAACAAGAAAAATAATGCCTACTTCCCATGTAAAAGGTCTAGTTGCTATCACATTTTAACATCAGAGGGCAAATGATTAAGAGGATAAGCAGTATGTCTTGGTATTTAAAATACTAATATGATGCAAGCAATGTGTGTTTGTGGATTCTAAATGATCAGAAGGGAGTTACAGGGTGTTTCAAAAATGACCGGTATATTTGAAACGGCAATACAAACTAAAAGAGCAGCGATAGAAATACACCGTTTGTTGCAATATGCTTGGGACAACAGTACATTTTCAGGCAGACAAACTTTCAAAATTACAGTAGTTACAATTGTCAACAACAGATGGTGCTGCGGTCTGGGAAACTCTATAGTATGATATTTTCCACATATCCACCATGCGTAGCAATAATATGGCGTAGTCTCTGAATGAAATTACCCGAAACCTTTGACAACGTGTCTGGCAGAATGGCTTCACATGCAGATGAGATGTACTGCTTCAGCTGTTCAATTGTTTCTGGATTCTGGCGGTACACCTGGTCTTTCAAGTGTCCCCACAGAAAGAAGTCACAGCGGTTCATGTCTGGCGAATAGGGAGGCCAATCCACGCCGCCTCCTGTATGTTTGGATAGCCCAAAGCAATCACACGATCATCGAAATATTCATTCAGGAAATTAAAGACGTCGGCCGTGCGATGTGGCCGGGCACCATCTTGCATAAACCACGAGGTGTTCGCAGTGTCGTCTAAGGCAGTTTGTACCGCCACAAATTCACGAAGAATGTCCAGATAGCATGATGCAGTAATCGTTTCGGATCTGAAAAATGGAAGAAATGGCGGCCCAGACCAGTACTTTTTGAGGATGCAGGGATGATGGGACTGCAACATGGGGCTTTTCAGTTCCCCATATGCACTAGTTCTGTTTATTGACAAAGTGGTCCAGGTAAAAATAAGCTTCGTCAGTAAACCAAATGCTGCCCACATGCATATCGCCGTCATCAATCTTGTGCACTATATCGTTAGCGAATGTCTCTCGTGCAGCAATGGTAGCGGTGCTGAGGGGTTGCCGCGTTTGAATTTTGTATGGATAGAGGTGTAAACTCTGGCTCATGAGACAATACGTGGACGTTGGCGTCATTTGGACCGCAGCTGCAACACGGTGAACGGAAACCCGAGGCCGCTGTTGGATCACCTGCTGCACTAGCTGCGCGTTGCCCTCTGTGGTTGCCGTATGCAGTCACCCTACCTTTCCAGCACATTCATCCGTCACGTTCCCAGTCCGTTGAAATTTTTCAAACAGATCCTTTATAGTATCGCTTTACGGTCCTTTGGTTACATTAAACCTCCGTTGAAAACTTCGTCTTGTTGCAACAAAACTGTGTTCTAGGCTGTGGAATTCCAACACCAGAAAAGTCCTCTGTTCTAAGGAATAAACCATGTTGTCCACAGCACACTTGCACGTTGTGAACAGCACATGCTTACAGCAGAAAGACGACGTACAGAATGGCGCACCCACAGACTGCGTTGTCTTCTACATCTTTCACATCACTTGCAGCGCCATCTGTTGTTGAAAATTGTAACTACTGTAATTTCGAAAGTTTGTCCGCCTGAAAATGTACTGTTGTCCCAAGCATACTGCAACAAACGGTGTATTTCTATCGCTGCTCGTTTAGTTTTTATTGCCGTTTCAAATATACCGGTCATTGTTGAAACACCCTGTATGTTTGAGAGTGTCCATGCAGAAGTGAGCCCAGCTGCGAAGATGATATTGTAAGATAAGGTGTATTTTCTACGCTCACCCTAAAATGCATGAGCAGGAAGTGTTTAATAATTGACAGCAACAATGTGGGCAAGAAGCATCTGGTTCCATTCCTAAAGGGCACTGGCAGGAATTTACTTTGGCCAAAGATAAATTCAGCTGCCCAACAGTGGTCTTTTCTGCTGGTAAAAACGAGAAAAACTTGAGGTGACTAAAATAGGTTAACAGATTAAACTACTGGAAGCACATATTAGGAATTTCAGCACAGGCAGAAGCACTGGCTGAAGGCTCCTCCAGGCTGGTATTGCAGGGAGAGTCCCTGATTCACACCCCCTCTGACACTGCCATGGAATTGAAAAGGCTATTACAATCTCCGATAAAATCTGCTTTCCCTCATAAAACACAACATTCATCTAACAGCTGTCTCATTATCTGCAAGTACAAACAGTATTGTAGTGTTCACCATTATTTCCCACCTCAGTAAGGCCAAGGTGACAACACTATGAATGTACTGACTACGGTTATGAGAGCACTACCTCATATCAGCATGGTTCCTCTCATAACAAAATAAAATCACAACAGTGCCTAGTGCCATCAATTCATAGTCTTATCTACACACATACTCTATGAGCCACCATATGATGCTCAGTGGAGGGTTTATCAATGTGTCTGTGTCAGGAAACACTCTACTATTATTGTATTTAAACATTACACAATTGTTTTTCCTGCTCATCTACACTAACATACATTTTTCTACATTTAAAGCAAGCTGTCATTCATCACACCAAATGGAAATTGTATCCAAGTGATCCTGCATCCTTCTACAGTCACTCAATGATTATACAAAAGAGGAGTTGCTAAATATAGTTTTCAGTAATTCCTTCACAAAAGAAGATGAAGTAAATATTCCAGAATTCAAAACCATAACAGCTGTTAGCACGAGTGACATAAAAGTAGATATCTTAGGTGTTGCGAAACACCTAAAACCACTTAAGAAAGGCAAGTCTTCCGGTCCAGATGGTATACCAATCAGGTTCCTTTCAGAGTATGCAGACTAAATAGTGCCTTCTTAGCAATCATATACAACTGTTCACTTGACGAAAGGTCTTTTCGTAAAGACTGGAAAGTAGCACAGGTCAAACCAATATTCAAGAAAGGAAATAGGAATAACCCATTGAATTACAGATCCATATCACTGACCTCAATTCGCAGTAGGATTTTAGAGCATATACTGTACTCGAACATTATGTATCACCTTGAAGAAAATCACTTATTGATACATAACCAACACGGATTCAGAAAATATCCTTCTTGTGCAACACAGCTAGCTCATTATGCCCATGAAGTAATGAGTGCTGTTGACAAGGGATCTCAGATCGGTTCCATATTCCTAGATTTCCAGAAGGCTTTTGACACCACTCCTCACAAGCAACTATTAATCAAATTGCATGGATATGGAATATCGTCTCAGTTGTGTGACTGGATTAGTGATTTCCTCTCAGATAGGTCACAGTTCATAGTGATAGACGGTAAATCATCGAGTTGAACAGAAGTGATATCTAGCATTCCACAAGGTAGTGTCATAGGCCCTCTGCTGTTCCTGACTTACATAAATGATCTATGTGATAATCTGAGCAGCCCACTTAGATTTTTTGCAGATGACACTGTAATTTACCATCTAGTAAAATCATCAGATGATCAATTCCAATTACAAAATGATCTAGAGAGAATTTCTGTATGGTGTGAATTGTGGCAATTGGCACTAAACAAAGAAAACTGCGAGACCATCCACATGCGTACTAAAAGAAATCTGATAAATTTTGAGTATATGATAAATCACACAAATCTAAGGGCTGTCAATTCACGAAAGGAATTATAATTATGAGCAACTTCAATTGGAAAGACGACATAGGTAATATTGTGAGGAAGGCGAAACAAAGGCTGTGCTTTGTTGGCAGAACACTTAGAAGAGGCAACAAACCCACTAAAGAGACATCCTCTGCTGGAATACTGCTGTGCGGTATGGGATCCTTACGAGGTAGGATTGACGGAGCACATCAAAAGAGTGCAAAGAGGGGCAGCTCGTTTCATGTAATCGCGCAATAGGGGTGAAAGTGTCACTGGTATGATACGCGAGTTGGGGTGGCAGTCACTGACACAAAGAAGGTTTTCTATATGCAGCGAGATCTATTTATGAAATTTCAATCACCAACTTTCTCTTCTGAATGCAAAAATATTTTGTTGACACGCACCTACATAGGGAGAAATGATAATCGTAATAAAATAAGAGAAATCACAGCTCGAATGGAAATATTTAGGTGTTCCTTTTTCCCACGCGCCATTCGAGAGTAGAATGGTAGAGAAGTAGTATGAAAATGGTTCGATGAACCCTATGCCAGGCACGTAAGTGTAAATTGTAGAGCAACCATGTAGGTACATTCTCGTATACTATAGCGCCATCACCCTAACATTGCCTCTACAAACACACATATACATAGTTTTGAGGCTGGGATATTAATGGAGTATGGGGATGAACAAATATTTGAGAGAAGTAGGGTCTCTATTCTCCTTTAGTCTACACATATCTCAGGGTGAACTGCATATCAAGGTGATACTTGACAAGTGATCCATGTGTGCAGTTTAGTGAAGGAAGCTGGGGAGTAATTTTTTAAAAATTTTCCCATATTACACTCCAGTTGGCCTACTGACATTGGGACAGTTCATAAAAAGCCTATATCACTGGTTATGAAAGGGAACAGGATGGCATGGAATGTTTGACACCAGAAAGCTCATTATTTCATCGTTCAGGAGCAGCTGATAGCTTCAGACTTGTGGCAACAAGACATCTACTTCTGCTAGAATGTTGTTGACTGATCTCGTGCAATGCACTGTAGCACTGAGGAACCAGAGTGTTAGTGTTAACTAGACAGTTGGTTTTCAGTTGGCATAGATGTGGACAGCCATGCATAATAAAAGATGCAGCCTCTTATAACAATTTATCACCTAAGTAGAACTTGGGACAGGGGTGTAGTCCCACAGCATGCAAAAATCCATTACACAGGTTTTGAAATGAGATAACTGAAAACAAAGCTTCATGTTGAAGTGTTGTGCCTTACACATGGCTCACTGGAGATGATGTTCAGGAGCATCCATTGTGTGTCACTGTACAGTAGGCAGCAATCAGCCACATACAGTGATAATGAAAAATATAGACTACAATGAACAAGATTCCACTGATCAGAGTACTGAAAAGGGCGGTAAACAGATCCAATTACTCCGTACTTCACTCTCACACATATGTCGACTTGAGAGTATCACTCCAATATGAATGTTAAACAGCCAAGAGGAAATATTGGTAAGCACATCCAGAAGTCCCAATCCTGGGGCACAGAGAGGGTGTGTTTGTGCCATCCAGTTTTGAAAAATCAAAGTGTGCAGTAATTAAGTGGCAGCAAGCCTTT
Organism: Schistocerca gregaria; assembly: GCF_023897955.1. Classification (NCBI taxonomy): domain Eukaryota; kingdom Metazoa; phylum Arthropoda; class Insecta; order Orthoptera; family Acrididae; genus Schistocerca; species Schistocerca gregaria. The sequence continues at coordinate 647,292,914 of NC_064931.1, read as the reverse complement.
AAGAGCTTTTGGACAGTAAAGATCAAGCACAATGGGTGGTCGGTGGTATATCGGAAGTTCCAAAAACCACTTTGGTACTAGAATAGGCTCCGTACGGATTCAGAGCATCAAACTGTTGCATGTTCACCACCCTTCCAAATAGTTTGCACAGCCTTGTCATCATTCATATTGGTCCACAACTGTCCAGGAAGCTAAGGCCCTCTCCAGCTTTCAAAACAGGAATGATAGTTCCTTGTCAATGGGAATGAAATTCTATTTCTTGCCATATATGTTTGAAAATTTGAAGAATTAATGTTTTATCCTCATTGACGAGATATTTCAGCAACTGGTTATGAATTCTGAAAGGTTCTCAAGACATATCTGATCACAGTGAGGTATTCATTCACAGAAAAGAACATTATGTGGCTTCAGGCACTGTAGTCCACATAACAGGCTAACAGACTCTGCTATGTATTTTTAGGTCAGGGTGCCATGGTTGGATGAAGACACTTCACTAGAATGCAAAGCAAAGTGCTCAGGAATAACATGTGGGTTGGTAACAGCTTCATCTTTAACAGAGATTTCTGATGCTGATGTAGACAGCCACAGGTATCAACAAACCCTAGTCCATACTTGAGAAGATAGAGTATGTTTTCCTATGACTGCCAGACCACTGGCTCATGTCTGGCAGTGCCATTTTTGTTCCAGAAAGAGGCTACCATAATTGATATCTTCAACCATAAGGATACCCAAGGAGAATGAGTTCTGTCTACCTACAGCAGTGACGCAGTTTTCCATGGTGTGGAACGTTTTGGAGCTGAGGAATAATATGTCTTCTCTCTTGGTGGGAGATCTGTCTAGTTATGAGACTTAAGTTGGAGCATAAAGTGGCAATGATTTTTGAGTAGTTGTTTCAGATGAAAATTTTGTCACAGTACTAATCAAGTTCAATGATAGAATGATGCTTTGAGTCTTTCACATTTTTTCCTGCCATCTGAGTATGACAAACTGTAAAGTGTATTACACTTGAGGATCTTTTTCTCCTTAAACAAATGGCATATTGATGATCGAGAAGATTTGTCTACTATGAAGTTTATGCATATGGGAGACAGCTTAATTATGTTCTTCATGCATTGACCTTCCACAGACTGCACAGATAGTATCACAAGTACTATATCCAAACTGCAAGACATTTGAAGCCTCTCATAGGTGGGGGATTTGGGGGGAGGGGGGATGGGAGGGGTGTAAGGGCCTTACATCACATCATTAGAGGACCTGGGACTGCTCAAATAAGACACTCCCTTCACCTGCAAGAATGATTCTCTTCAACTTTGGTCCTCTACAACTCAAACTGAACATCTCAGCACTCTGCATTGGCAAGCACTACATATCATCAGTATGAAGCATAAGGTCACAATGAAAATTTATATTCTATGTTCTTTCATTTATGGGGAGTAATCCTAACAGCTTGTACCAATCCAAAACGACATCTGAATGAGCAAGTTTTCAACATCTTAATCAACAGGAATATGTTCCTCTTTTTTTCAGTAGCTCCAGTTTCAACAAACTTGTCTGCAATTTGTTCAATGAAAAATAATGGTTCTTTCCTCCTACTAAACAATTTGCTGTTGCTCCTAAGGAACATTAGATACTGACCAAACTGTTTTGCACCAATTCTTCTCACCTGACCTTTCCATGAAATGGTCTAGGATGTTAGTGCAATGGGGTTTAAACTCTATTGTACATCACGCCAATCTACTACCATTCACTCCAAATTGAGGCTCTCTCCATGGGTGACACCCCATCACGCCAACAGCTCCCTCACATGATAGCCACAGCTCAGAGTCCCAGTGCCTATAACCATAAGATTATGCAACAACTGCCATCACTTCCTATTCCATCCTTCAGCAGGCTGGTAAACTTCCTGGACAATGGGTGGTTGGGGCTATAACACACATAGGATGGAGTTTGTAACCTGTATCTGGCTTTGCCCCAAATTGCCAACACGTATGTAAATTTGGAGAAAAAGTACTTACATCTTAATCTGGAGACCAAACATGTTAAGAGGGCTGCCCTAGTCATGGCTGTGCCGCTAATTCACCCTGGATGAGACAATCATCACACTGTTTTCCTTCTAATCACCTTTTGTGACAGCCAGGGGCTACCATGATCCTATTCTAACCCTTAGCTCCAGAGAGAGAAAGCTGCATCAGAAATACTGCAATGAAGACAGTCAACATTGGACAGTTAAGTAACTAATTATGATTACTTCAGAAATTAACACCAACAAGTGTAAAGATATTTCTGATGAAGATGATAAGCCACAATGGCTATTGATATGTAGTAATTTAAGAACCAAAAGAAGAATGAGATGTTCCTTAGCTTTCAAGAGCTGTCCAGCAGCATAATGTCCTCACATAAAAGGCATTACGTGGTTTGATGAATGTTGCTGCGTATTTTAAACAATGGTCTAGTAATCATGTTTGTCCAATTTAAGTTGATTCAAACACAAACAATGTCCAGTGCAGATATTCTTTTGAGTTCATGACCCTCCATGTGTAAATACTAAGGAGCTGTGTGCAGCAGAGCAGTAAAGTAGGAATAGTCACAAAGGGGATAGATCATGTGAGAGGAGAGAAATAAAATAGGAAGGAAAAATCTTGATTTACTCATTTTGATATCTGCACATCTAAATTTAAAAAATTAAGTTTGAAATGTATTTTAGAATTACACTAATTAGCTTTCAGATATCATGAGAACAACAGTGTGTCAGTTCTGCAGTACCACCCCATATTAAGTGGCTAATTATGCATTAAGTGTGGATTTATTGTAGTATATGGCTATGATTCACTAACATTACACACCATAAAGTGTAAAACAAAACTGTCTGTCTGCTTCACAGTGTATTCCCTACTGAGCAATTCTGAAAATCAAACAATCTTACACCCACAAAAAAACCTACAGATAAACTGTAAATTTACTGTTGGTAAGGGTATGTTAAACTCATGATCAATTTTTGAACAAATGCAGGAAAAAATCTGAAAACTCATCAGAAATAGTAAAAGTTACTTACCACATCTACTGATACATGCACGAAAAAATTACCTGCAACTAGCCTACATAGCTCAAGGCTCCGAGATTAGGAAGTAAATATGAGAGAAAACTGTGCAGAAAAAGCAGAATGATGTCAGAAGAGAAACAGGAATGAAGCAGAGTTGCAGGTCTAGGTCACATTGGATACAGCCCTGTGCAGATGGAAATCATCTAAAGTGTATGAAAGTGGAAGGGGATGGATGTAGAAAAACATATCCATATTTAGATTTCACAAATAATGCTGCATTACTGCACTGTGTTCATTCAAAACAGAGTTAAAGTTTAATGTAAAATTTTAATGACAGTGGAACCTCTTGTTTCTTTCACATCCAAACAAATGTAACATAAGGAAGACTGAAGTTGCATTAGAAAGACATTCTTAAATTAATTGGGTAAAGGACCTTTGGATCTAGCACTTAGACAATCAGGCTAACGAACAGCAAAACAGAAGGTGGCTGTCTGTAAGAAGAATGAAATTGATGACAGTGAAAACTTAAAACCTACACAAGGAGGTACCATATAAATTTAACAAAATAAAGTAAAGCTGTCCTCAAACTGATTGTTGATTTGAATACTGCAGTGCTATACTAAGTATGGTCCTGCTGAAGGTGGTATGACCTTCCTCCAAAATTCAACTGACTTGTCTTGCCACTCATAAGGGGACTAAGAGTTTAATATGTGATTTGACCACTGTGCAACTTGGAATTTTTCAAATTAACAAATCATTGCCAAAGGCTAAGGATATAAGAACTGTTAGAAGATTTCTACAACTAGTGACTGAATCCCAGACCTCTAGATTTAAAGTCTGGCACTTACCCAGTGAGCCCCACCAGATAAGTATAATATTTTCTATTAAACTAACTAAATCACACAGAATTCAACATACCGTTATACTGTCAAAAAGTTTTCCAGTTGTTGTCCTTGTTAATAACTCTTCAAACTCAAGGCTCAGCTTCCGCAGAAACCATTTTTGAACCTCCTTTGTGTGCCTAAGCTCTTTGAATAGGAACTGGAATAGCAAATTAAGAGCAGCACAGTTTTCTTTCTTGAATGTGTCATCTTGTTTCAGTAGTTCCTCCAAATCCTGTGAACATAATACAGATAAATATTTTTGAAAAATGAAACTGGCAACCAAAGGCAAACAATTCCTTGGACGCAAAGAACATAATGCATTACAGAGAAAACATCTGGAAAAGGGTTTGGTCATGAAGGTAAGCACAAGTAACAAACACTTGCTTAACTCCAACAGAACTGGAAGTCAAGGGCATAATGGAATTTCTAAAGCACCAGTTTATACACATTGCAACTTGAAATCAAAAGCTCAGAATGAAAACAGTAAACAACACTCCCTCTGTGTAATCTATGTTGTTAATTTCCATAGTTGGTGTAATCATTTGCACGTGTCTGGGGGTAAGGAGGGGGGGGGGGATTAGACAGTTTACAGGCGTTATGTTACCATATGTGAGGCATTTGTAAAATATGTGAAGTACTAGCAGAAAAATGCGCCTATTACAGCACAAGAAAGGCAAATAGGCTCCTGTTTAAAAGACTCTGACTGAAAAGTGAGGTACCAGCTGCCACATCCTACCTTCTTGAACACCTTAAAAAAAATTTGACATACAAACATATTCAAGCTCTTTTGAACATGCAACTCACCTCTCACTACCCCAAAGCTCCCCTAACTATAACGTGCTCACATCACTGGTCCATTACTGTCAGCCACTCAAATCCATCCACTCCCACTTTCAGGGAGAAGAAGTTCTACAGATCGACCATGGCAATTTAGCCCGGAAGTGTTTACTGATGAAGACGCAGGCCGTGAAAGCCTACATGGGACGATTCATTATCTCTTTGTCTCTCTTTGTCACTGTCTCCTGTCTCACAGCCACAGGCTCCTTTGTTCTGTCCTACTACTACTGCCTCCTCTCACTGTCACAGTCTCCCTCTTCTTCTCTGTTGCTGCTACTATCTCACTCATTCCTACCCACCGCTGCTGTCTCTTCTCATTGTCACGATCTTCCTCTCTCCCTCACTGTCACTGTCACATACTCTGTCTCTTATTACCACTGGCTCTCACCCACTTCCACCTCCTCCTCTTTGTTCCTCTCCCACTGGCATTGTCTCCTTCACTCTTTTCTTAGCACTGTTCTGTCACAGTCCACTACGTTCCACAGCCATCATGTTCCTCTCTTTCTCTCACACTTCCATTGTCTCCTACACTCTTCCTACACCAATGCCACAACCAGTGTCTACTATCTTACAGTATTTATTACTTTACCATCTCTTTCCCTCTTCCACTGTCACCTCCTATCCATTGACAAAAAAGTGCAATTATGTTTGTAGGGCAAAATTTTTAGGAAAAGTTTTGAAGGTGCTGAGGAAGGCAGGATGAGGTAGGTGGTACACCACTTTTCAGTGAGAATCTTTTAAACAGGAGCAGATTTGCCCATTTTGTGCTCTGACAGGAGCATTTTTCTGCTGGTTCCCTTCTTTTTCCTTCCACAGAGTAGCATGTCACTCATATGAAAGGAACTTCATGGTTTAGTAAACTTCTGATAGTTTTTACTTATGTGAAATTGAAATAATGTAGAACAAATTTTACATCTCAGACTGGATTTTATAAGACACATCTAGATAGTAGGTTTCCCGATGTTTATTCCTTTAAAGTAGACGCATTTATTCAGGAAATTTGTGCATGCACATCAGATCTCTGATGTGAGAATCAAATGCCAGCCATGCAGGTCCCACCTAGAGCCAGTAACACAGCAGCAGTGCCCCAAAATAGCATCTCTTATTCGTCCTCCTGCTGCCTTAATGCATAAAACATAGCATTGATTGAAATTCATTGTCAGCTCTGCCAGGACTACGGAATATCATGAGCAAACAGATGGTCCAGTGATGGTGTAGGTTTTTTTTCTGAAAGTCGTCAAATTGTCCACGAGGAAGAGGCAATGCTCATCCCTCATCAATGATCACCTGGTTGAGCTGGCACAGCAGAAAACCCTGGAGAACTGTCACTTCGAGTTTATGGAGCTCAGGAGCCATTTTCTGCAAATATCGTGATGCTTGTTGTGGGAAATTGTCACTATGCACCTGCTGTTCAAGAAATTGTGTGTCAGGTGGGTGCTGAAAAACTTGACACCCAACCACAAAACGAAACACTTTGGAGCAGCACTGGCTTTTCTGCAGCAGTATCATAATGACAGTGATGAGTTTCTCAACATGATCGTCATGGGCGACGAGACATGGATTTCTCACTTTACCCCCGAAACCTAGCAGCAATCAATGCATTGGCATCACAGTGGATCTCCGGTCAAAATGAAATTCAAACAGACTGTATCAGTGCAGAAAGTGATGTGCACAATGTTCTGGGCCAGGAAGAGCATTCTGCTCAATTGACTTCCTGCCGACCATTACTGTGACACAATGTGGAAACTGTGACATGCCATTGGGAACAAGAGGCATGGAATGCTTACAGCAGGTGTTGTGCTGCTCCATGACAATGCTCATCCTCATACAGCTCAGCAGTTAGCAACTGTTTTGCAGAAATTCTGCTGGGAGCTGTTTGATTATCCAGAATACAGTCCAGATTTCGCTCCCAGCGATTTCCATCTTTTCTTGCACCTCAACAAATTCCTGTCCTTCGGTCAGTATTCTGACAATGATGAAGAGCTGAAGAAGACTGTCACATGCTGGTTATTTCACAGGTGGCAGACTTCTATGACACAGGAATACAAAAGTTGATCCCATGATATGATGAGTGTCTCAGTTCTTTTGGGGACTATGTCAAAAAATGGCCCAAACATTTCTTTACCTGTTACTAATAGAGATTTTCATGTAACTATGTTGTCTCTGTTTATAAAAAATAGGATAACTTACTTTCTAGATGCATCTTGTACATGCACAAAAATTTCATAGGCTATGTGCTTCAGTGCTACAACATGGGATTCCCAGAACCCTTCTGATGATAATGAGGTCACTTTACAGCATATTTCTCCACATTACTTTACTTTATAAACTACTTTTTCACCTCAAAACAGATTTTACGTGTGTATTTTATGTGTGCAAATAGGGTAACGAACCTCTGCATTTCGGGGACGGTTAGAAATATTAAGAGTAATTTCAAGGTTGTTCAAGACAGGGATCTTAGGAAATATCATAGATGTTTCAGCTATTTACAGTGCCCAGCTGTCTTTAAATCCATGGCTCGGTTTTGGTACCCAAAAACCATGTTTTAGGTGTTTTTCTCAATAACAGAAAAAGATCTTTGAAAACGGGATGACGACACTTCTACACTCAGGCTCATAAATTAAGGATTACTGCAGAATGTGGTGCCACATATCATGGCACTACACAAAACTGGTGCTAATAGCAAAGGCACATAGGGAACACACACAACACAGATCTGTAAGTCCACAGTATTGGCGATATGTTGAGAAAACCGCCCCGAAACACATGTGCTGCAAAACGCCACTGTTTCCTGCACATGGCAGCTCAGTATGAGATGTGATCACCATGCACCCATACACAGGTTGCACAACGGGTTGGCATACTCTGGATCAGGTGGTCAAGCAGCTGTTGGGGTATAGCCTCCCATTCTTGCACCAGTACCTGTCGGAGCTCCTGAAGTGTCCTAGGGGTTTGAAGACGTGCAGCGATACATCGACCATGAGCATACCAGACGTGCTCAATGGGGTTTAGGTCTGGAGAACAGGTAGGCCACTCCATTTGCCTGATATGTTCTGTTTCAAGGTACTCCTCCACAATGGCAGCTCAGTGGGGCCATGCGTTATCACCCATCAAGGGGGAAGGTGGGACCCACTGCAACGCTGAAAAGGCACACATAATCGTGCAAACCGATGTTCCGATACACCTGACCTGTTACAGTTCCTTTGTCAAAGACATGCAGGAGTGCATATGCACCAATCATAATCCCACCCCACACCATCAAACCATGACCTCCATACAGGTCCCTTTCGAGGACATTAAGGGTTTGGTATCTGGTTCCTGGTTCACACCAGGTGTAAACCCAGCGAGAATCACTGTTCAGACTATACCTGGACTTGTCCGTGAACACAACCTGGGACTGCTGTTCCAATGACCATGTACTGTGTTCTTGACGCCAGGCTTTACGGGCTCTCCTGTGACCAGAAGTCAGTGTAATGCACCTTGCAGGTTTCCAGGCGAATTAACCATGTCTGTTCAGTTGTCTGTCTTTGAGCCATTTCTAACACACAGTCACCATTAGCATGCCTGGAAACGTCTGCACACTTACTCGCTGCAACGTACTCCGGCATGCACCAACACATCTCTGCATATGTGGACTGCTGCCAGCGCCAACGTGTGACGACCGCAGGTCAATTGCAACACAAGGCCATATCCTGAGGTGATTTAAACCCACAAACTGCCCACCACAGCATTGTTTCACCATGTATCAGCATTATCCTTCATTAATGAGCATGCGTGTAGATCAATGCCTAGAGAATATACCATTTAAATTTCTGCAATCTGCTGTAGTTACTTATTTAGATATCCACTGCTGATGGTGAAAAAGACTTTTTTCTTAAGGAATCGTCCATGAAGTAAATGGTGGCTCCATAAGACCCTTAATGTGCATTGTACACCCTATCTAACGTGAAAAGAACCAACCAATTTTCTCTATTTGGCTCAGCTGGAGAGAGTGCGTAATATTAAAAAATTAACCCTGTACTACAGAATAGTTACAGTAAGGTGATCCTTCTGTTGTGTAAACAAATGGTCCTTAGCTCAAGGGCTATCCTAAACACTTGACCCTACTTTCCTGTCACCAACAGGACCCAACATATGATCCCCATAAAAATGCTGTTTTATGTGTAGCGTTTTGGTACATATTGATAGTGCTTGCAAGGATTTCCTGAGTGTGGAATGCATATACTGCATTATACAAAACGGTACCATCTCTGGTCCTTGTATTTAACTTGAAAGTTGTAAGTAAATCGTGTTCTAATTCCCACATGGAGAAGCAACAGTTTTAATCCTTTCTGATTATAGAAATGAAGTCTGAACAACCCACCTCAGAAATTAGATTATTTCTAGAAATTTGATTATTTCCATAAATGTATTTGAGATCAAAATTGCCTGGAACTTTGATGATTTCATGAAAATTTTTACAAATAGAGCAATCATCACATCAACACTATTCATAACAGTAACCAACTGCACTTTTAGGTGAAACAACTCCTTACAAAATCTGTATTTTCCTCTCTTCAAGAACACACTTTCAGTAAGTCATTTCCATTCTGGATTGCCCAAACAGATGAATTTAGTAACACATATATGGCATGGGAGGCAACTAACAAAAAGAAAAAAAGAAAAGAAAAAGAAAAAGAGTGCCCTTTCACAAACTAATATTTGATGGTGATTTTGGAAACATTTTATGAATTACAGTTAATACACACTACACTTATAATGAAAAAGTAGTTTGCTTGCAAAAGATATGAATGATACGGTTTCCACTCACTCCTCTGGCCCTCAAATTGAACTTAAAGAAAAACAACAAATGCTATATCAACCCATTCCACATCATAATTATAGGTCACTATTATGATCCAAGGAACATACAAATATCTAAACTAAACCATACTTTCACATAGCATCAGAAATATGATAGGTGATAAATAAGATACTACACGAAGATGTATTCCTCTATGCCATCTTCCATCTTTCACAAAATTGACTCACTTCAGTTGGTGGGAAGAACATACACTGTTTAATGTATCTATAGCCATACTATGCAAATATGAATGTCAGAGCATAATTTCCAACATGTCAGATATTCTATGTTCACATCCAGATCAAAGATAAAGTACCTTTCTGCATGTTCTATATATGTCTGCATGATCACTAAGGGAGCAATATTTAAGACTTTCAATATATTTCTAGATTTCGTACTAATCGGTGATTGAAATCCTATAAAACATGGTGCCTTCATCTAAGTATCCACCAATTTACACTGTTTCACACAGTCGTGAGTAAAAAACCTGTTACTTTCCTTGCTCCTTCCCTTTATAGACTTCTAATATCCTTTACAACATCCTGATATGGATCTCTCACACTCTAAAAATATTCTAGTACACATTGCTCATGCCTTTCTGTAAACAATCTCGTATATGACCTGCTTCCTCATTATCCTATAAACAAACAGGAGGCTAATCACTTTTATCTTGCAGTAACTATTTGAGCCCTCCTTTTTGTATGCACATGCACTGCTATTCCATCACTTGTGGCTCCTAAAAAGTGTGGTGAAGGGGCCCAGTCTTCAGATTTTTCTACGTGTAAAACCAAATGTAAATACTTGCACCATACTAAATCTCTAAAAGATGTGAGTAGATATTTGTGCACTAATTTATGCTGGGTAACATTTCAAGCATATTTCCCCCAATATCACATTCGTTAGTGTAAAAAAGATTCAAAATGAGAGAATTTTACAAAATGCTAAAAACAAAATCAGATAAGCCTGGAATGTAACCAAACACCACAAACCACAATAAAACTAAGCATGTAGAGATATAAATTTAGAACAACACATGATCCAAAAAAAACTTGCAAATTTTGTAAATAAATGTTTCAACAACGCAGCTACTAAGTAACAATACAAGTACAAAAAAACAGCCCACAGAAACAATGAACCCCACATATGACTTAATGTTATTGCAACCGACCACCATGGAAGAACTCAACAATGTTCTCCATCACCTAAAAATAAAACCTTGGCAGGTTTCAATGAGGTGCCTGTGTTTCACACAGTCTGAGTAAAAAACCTGTTATGAATTGTAAAATTAGGTGACAAAAGTCATGGGATACCTCCTAATATAGTGTCACACCCCCTTTGCCCAGTGTAGCGCAGCAATTTGATGTGTCATGGACTCAACCAGTTGTTGGAAGTTACCTGCAGAAATACTGAGACCTGCTGCTTCTATAACCATCCATAACTCTGAAAGTCTGGCCACTGAAGGATGTTGTGCATAAACTGACCTCTTGATTATGCCCCATAAATTTTTGAAGGGACTCATGTCAGATAATTTGCAGGGCAAATCATTCACTTAAACTGTCTAAAATGTTCTTCAAATCAATAGTGAACAGTTCTGGCCCCATGACGTGACATCGTTGTTATGGAACGTGAAGTCCATGAATGGCTGCAAATGGTCTCCAATTAGCTGAACATAACTATTTCCAGATGGCAGTTATAAGAGTCGAGGGGCATGAAAGGGAAGCAGTGGTTGGGAAGGGAGTGAGACAGGGTTGTAGCCTCTCCCCGATGTTATTCAATCTGTATATTGAGCAAGCAGTAAAGGAAACAAAAGAAAAATTTGGAGTAGGTATTAAAATTCACGGAGAAGAAAAAAAAACTTTGAGGTTCGCCGATGACATTGTAATTCTGTCAGAGACAGCAAAGGACCTGGAAGAGCAGTTGAATGGAATGGATAGCGTCTTGAAAGGAGGATATAAGATGAACATCAACAAAAGCAAAACGAGGATAATAGGATGTAGTCGAATTAAATTGGGTGATGCAGTGGGAATTAGATTAGGAAATGAGATGCTGAAAGTAGTAAAGGAGTTTTGCTATTTAGGAAGTAAAATAACTGATGATGGTCGAAGTAGAGAGGATATAAAATGTAGACTGGCAATGGCAAGGAAAGCGTTTCTGAAGGAAGTAGTTTCTGAAAGTATTTGTATGGAGTGTAGCCATGTATGGAAGTGAAACATGGACAATAACTAGTTTGGACAAGAAGAGAATAGAAGCTTTTGAAATGTGGTGCTACAGAAGAATGCTGAAGATTAGATGGGTAGATCACATAACTAATGAGGGGGTATTGAATAGAATTGGGGAGAAGAGGAGTTTGTGGCACAACTTGACAAAAAGAAGGGACAGGTTGGTAGGACATGTTTTGAGGCATCAAGGGATCACAAATTTAGCATTGGAGGGCAGCGTGGAGGGTAAAAATCGTAGAGGGAGACCAAAAGATGAATACACTAAGCAGATTCAGAAGGATGTAGGTTGCAGTAAATACTGGGAGATGAAGAAGCTTGCACAGGATAGAGTAGCATGGAGAGCTGCATCAAACCAGTCTCAGGACTGAAGACAACAACAACAACAACAACAACAACAACAACAACAACTATTCCAGTCAATGATCGATTCACTTGGACCAGAGGACCCAGTCCATACCATGTAAACACAGCTCACACCATTATGGAGCCACCACCATCTTGCACAGTGCCTCGTTGACAACTTGGGCACAAGGCTTTTTGGGGCCAGCACCACACTTGAACCCTACCATCAACTGTTACCAACTGAAACTGGGACTCATCTGATCAGGCCACAGCTTTCCAATCACCTAGAGTCCAACCGATATGGTCACAAGTCAAGGAAAGGTGCTGCAGGCTGTGTCGTGCTGTTAGCAAAGACACCAATTTTGGTCGTCTGCTCCCATAGTCCATAAATGCCAAATTTCACCATACTATCCTGATGACTATGTTCATCATACAACCCACACTGACTTCTGTTGTTACTTGTATGTTAGCACTGACATCTCTACACAAATGCCTATGCTCTTGGTAATTAAGTGAAGGCTGTCAGCCGCTGCATTGTCTGTGGTGAGAGGTAATACCTGAAATCTGGTGTTCTCGTCATACTCTTGACACTGTGGATCTCATAATATTGAATTCCCTAATGATTTTCAAAACAAAATGTCCCATGGTTCTAGCTCCAACAACCATTCTGTGTTCAAAGTCTGTTAATTCCTGTCATGCTGCTATAATCACATCGAAAACCTTTCCACATGAATCACCTGAGTATATTCAACACACGACACATAAGAAATGGCTAAGCATTTCAGTATCCAATGCCTAACAGTCAATACCACAAAATCATTGTTAGTGGAGTTCAAAGCAGGCAACTTTTCCACAGATTGCAGGAAATATTTACGGAATTTCATATAAATATTATAAACACTGTTAATTCATTGGTCTGCACTTGGGTGGCAATCTTTGAGGAAAAAACCATGTTAACTTGTATGCAGGAAAATAAGCAGTGTACTGCTTATATTTCCAGCTATGCAAAATAATATGTAATACAATGCTGAAAACACTATGCTATGGTATAATTTTCCCATGTATATATTATGGAGTAGAAATGTGAGGTTGTGCTGCTGATGAGCACACACTAATGTTGTGGAATACACAACTACAACACAAGAAATAAGCACAGTTATTACAGATAAAGAACAAAATTAAAAACAGCAGACCATAGTCTACACATTAGATGCTCAATGTGGCACAACAAATTGCCATAATTCATAAGACTACAGTCTTTGGGATGAATTTAGAACAGGGACAAATAACGAAACCAACGGCTTGTGGTCAGTGGCGAAGAGGAACCTCACCCCACACAGGGTGTCGTGGAACTTTCTGAATGTGAAAGTAGTAGCTAGTGCCTCATTTTCCATCTATGAGTAGTTCCACTGGACAGCAAAACGTGTCTTCAAAATGTAAGCAATGGGCTGTGCTCCAATGGGACAGGATGGCACCCATGCCAATTCGGATCCATCACAGACCAGAGTCAAAGATTTAACTGGTGTCAAAGAAACCAGATAAGGAGCACAGCACAAATGCTGGTTGAGTGACCGAAACATCCAGTGGCAATCCACAGACCAAACAAATATCGCCCTTCTGGTAAAGCCAATTAAGAAGCTGGCTGAAGCGTGCAGCCTGGGGAATTGACTGAGCACAATACGAAATCTTACGCAAAAACGTCTGCCCTACTTCAGGTTATTGGATGCTGGCAGGTTAATAGTGACCTTGTTGTAGCTGCCCATGGAGACGAGACCATATTTAATAAGCATATGACCCAAAAAATGCACCTTCAGGGAGAAAAACTGCACTTTCCCCGCTTGCAACGAAGGCCATTTTCCTGGAAGCGTTGTAAAACCGATTGAAGGTTCAGTAAATGCTCCTACCGAGTATGGTCCATGACCGTGATGTCATCCAGGTAAGTGACACAACATGAAATGTCCTGCATCAACGGTTCCCAAGATCGTTGGTAAATCCCCAACGCAGACGAGATTCCAAAAGACAAGCGATTAAACTACTAAAGCCCAAAGTGGGTGCAACCAGAAAGTCCGAGACACTGCGTCCAACAGTAAATGCACGTAAGCATCGCTCAAGTCGATGCGGGGAAAAAAGTGGACCCCGAAAACTTCGCACACAACTCCACCTGCTGTGAAACGGAATACGAATCCAAGACTCACTGCGCATTGACCGTCTGCTTGAAATCGTCGCATAGATGAATGGCACCGTCGGGCTTCTGGATTACCACCATAGGGGTGGCCCACTCAACAAAATATGAAAACCGACACCCTGATCTTGCCAAAGTTGCCACTCGGCCTTGTTTTGTCACGCATGGCAAAGAGAATGGGGTGGAAGAGAGGAAATTTCGGAACCGGCGACAGCTTAAAAGAAACATGTGCTTCGAAATTTTCTGTCCGGCCCAAGCTATTCTCACACAGCGGGCTACAAGACACAGTAAGGAGTACAAATCGTGAAAAGGAACGGACTGAGACACTAAACGCACTTCGTCCGCGATCTGAAATTCGTAAACAGAAAAGGCGTCGGGCCCAAGGATATTTTGCGCCAGAGGTGACTTGACCACTAACAATGTAAATTACCGTTCCACATTCTTGTAACGAAGAATACTAAATGTCTTTTTTCCAGAGCTGTTTCACAGAGGAAGACTGCACTGTAGTTCCTCCTCTAGATTGTCGCACAGATGACAAAATGGTAGCTATAGAAATAGATGACAGACGGATACAGAAACAATTAAAATCGCTCAAAAGAGGAAAGGCCTCTGGACCTGATGGGATACCAGTTCGATTTTACACAGAGTACACGAAGGAACTTGTCCCCCTTCTTGCAGCGGTATACCGTAGGTCTCTAGAAGAGCTTAACGTTCCAAAGGATTGGAAAGGGGCACAGGTCATCCCAGTTTTCAAGAAGGGACGTCGAACAGATGTGCAGAACTATAGACCTAAATCTCTAACGTCGATCAGTTGTAGAATATTGGAACGCGTATTTTCTGAAGACTAGAAATCTACTCTGTAGGAATCACCATGGGTTTCGAAAAAGAAGGTCGTGTGAAACCCAGCTCGCGCTATTCGTCCACGAGACTCAGAGGGCCATAGACACGGGTTCACAGGTAGATGCCGTGTTTCTTGACTTCCGCAAGGCGTTCGATACAGTTCCCCACAATCGTTTAATGAACAAAGTAAGAGCAAATGGACTATCAGACCAATTGTGTGATTGGATTGAAGAGTTCCTCGATAACAGAACGCAGCATGTCATTCTCAATGGAGAGAAGTCTTCCGAAGTAAGAGTGATTTCAGGTGTGCCGCAGGGGAGTGTCATAGGACCGTTGCTATTCACAATATACATAAATGACCTTGTGGATGACATCGGATGTTCACTGAGGATTTTTGCAGATGATGCTGTGTTGTATCGAGAGGTTGTAACAATGGAAAATTGTACTGAAATGCAGGAGGATCTGCAGCGAATTGACGCATGGTGCAGGGAATGGCAATTGAATCTCAATGTAGACAAGTGTAATGTGCTGCGAATACATAGAAAGATAGATCCCTTATCATTTAGCTACAAAATACCAGGTCAGCAACTGGAAGCAGATAATTCCATAAATTATCTGGGAATACGCATGGTAAAGCAGATGCCAGACTGAGATTCATTGGAAGAATCCTAAGGAAATGCAGCTGAAAACAAAGGAAGTAGGTTACAGTACGCTTGTTCGCCCACTGCTTGAATACTGCTCATCAGTGTGGGATCCGTGCAAGATAGGGTTGATAGAAGACATAGAGAAGATCCCATGGAGAGCAGCGCGCTTCGTTACAGGTACATTTAGTAATTGCGAAAGCGTTACGGAGATGATAGATAAACTCCAGTGGAAGACTCTGCAGGAGAGACGCTCAGTAGCTCGGTACGGGCGTTTGTTAAAGTTTCGAAAACATACCTTCACCGAAGAGTGAAGCAGTATATTCTCTCTCCTACGTATATCTCGTGAAGAGACAATGAGGATAAAATCAGAGAGATTAGACCCCACACAGAAGCATACCGATAATCCTTCTTTCCACAAACAATACGAGACTGGAATAGAAGGCAGAACCCATAGCGGTACTCAAGGTACCCTCCGCCACACACCGTCAGGTGGCTTGCGGAGTATGGATGTAGATATAGATGTAGAAGACACAGAATTGCCCTCGTAAGGGACTGCGCTGTTTGCAATAAGACAGAATCCGACGGAGCGGCTGTTCAACTTGAGGCGCCGCAAGATCCTGTACGTATACGAATTAATTAGGATGACTGACGCATCCGTGTCTATTTGAAATCCGATCGGCCGTCCATCCAGAATCAACGTCAGCAAAATACGCTGGAGCAACACGCGCGGGGCGTTGGAGACAATGAAAACACCGGGGCGTCCTATATGACTCACGGCCCGTCGACTATCAAAAACAGTTGCCAAATGGCTTATCCACCGGCATACCCCCACATATACTACGACGTAATAAATATAAATAAATGTAGTGTGACGAGGGCCTCCCGTAGGGTAGACCGCTCGCCTGGTGCAAGTCTTTCGATGTGACGCCACTTCGGCGACTTGCGCGTCAATGGGGATGAAATGATGAAGATTAGGACAACACAACACCCAGTCCCTGAGCGGAGAAAATCTCCGACCCAGCTAGGAATCGAACCCGGGCCCTTACGATTGACAGTCTGTCGCGCTGACCACTCAGCTACCAGGGGCGGACAATCGCGGTGAACATGCAACAATGGCTATCGTGGCAGAACCGCAGGCTCGCCCTGCGAGTGGAGGGGGAACGACGTCGAGGACCCGGAAAACGCCGGTGGCAGGAATTACGACACCGTTAGCCGCGCGAACCCACCAAGCGGGGATGGGTCGCGGCGCGATGCCTCTGCAATGGCACCATCAATGGCGGCAGCACAAGGCGACTCGTCGGGAGGTGAGGCCACCTGTGGTACCACGCGGGGCACACCTGCCGGTTACCAAGAAGGAACGTTCTTTGCCATCACCATACCGTCATGCGATCCCAAATTTTGAGCACCGTTGCCTAAAGAAGGGTCGGACAAGTTCAACGCCCTATTCTGAAACTCGTGATCGGGAGTTAAATTGACAATCACGCCCCGAATTAGCGACTCTGCATAAGAGGTAGTGCATTTGGAACAGTCAAATTGACACTTGCGCGAGGGGCCTGGCAAATCTGCGATCCAAGCCACATCCGTGTGCTCGTGGTGCTGGTTAAACTGCAGTCGCATCCCTACCACGTGGGGCTGATGGCCGAAATACTGCGTAAGCAACCTACAAAGCTCATCAAAGGAAATCTTCTCGGGCTCAGTGGAGGACTTCAAATTTTAAATACTTTCATATAAATTCACACTGCTGGACAACAAACAGTGAGCTGGCCTTATCAACCGGATAGACAATACGCTTTACCTGACAGTGAGTACGAACCGGCACAGGTAATTCTCCCACCTTTCCGTAGACTCATCAAAAAAGGAAAATGGCGTCCGGGTGGCGGGGGCGGAGAAGAAAACTGCTCCACGGATGAGTGGACTGCCCCCCCCCCCCCCTCTCGCCACCCACAATGTTTCGTTTTTACACAATATCTTAACAATATATGGGCTTTTTTTTAAGAATCATCCGAGGTTCAGGAAAAATTTCCGAAAAAACAACTCGCTTAAGTCTTCAAAAAAGCAGACGCAGTGAAACAGGTAGGTCTCATCTTCCTAGACTTCTTAAAGGTGTTCGACACTATACCAAACTGTCGACTGATACAGATTATCATCCAAGATGCTGACAAGATTAATATACAGAAGAATGGAACTAAAAATTGAGGATGCTTTAGATGACGATCAGTTTGGATTTAGGAAAGGTTAAGGCAACAGAGAGGCAGTTCTGACGTTGCGGTTGATAATGGAAGCGAGACTGAAAATCAAGACTCATTCATAGGATTTGTCGACCTGGAAAAATCATTCGACAGTATCGCATGGTGCAAGATGTTTGAAATTCTGAGTAAAATAGGAGTCAGCAATAAGGAATGATTGGTAAAATGCAATATGTACAAGAGCCATGTGGGGACAATGACAGTGGAACACCAAAAACGAAGTACTCGTATTAAAAAGCGTGTACGACAGAAAAAAATGGTTCAAATGGCTCTGAGTACTATGGGACTTAACATCTAAGGTCACCAGTCCCCTAGAACTTAGAACTACTTAAACCTAACTAACCTAAGGACGTCACACACATCCATGCTCGAGGCAGCGGTCGCGCGGTTCCAGACTGTAGCGCCTAGAACCGCTCGGCCACTACGGTCGGCCCGAATATATGGAAAACATTAATGAGGAGAAGTGAAAGGATGGTAGGATCCCTGTTAAGACATCACGAAATAACTTCCGTCGTGATAGAAGGAGCGGTGGAGAGCAAAAACTGTAAAGGAAGACAGACATTGGAATACATACAGCAAATAATTGAGGACGTAGGTTGCAAGTGCTACTCTGAGATGAAGATGTTGGAACAGGATAGGGATTCGTGGCGGGCCGCACAAAACCATTCAGAAGACTGATGACAAAAAAAGATCTGATTATGCATAAAATTTGTTAATTTTCTCTCTATTTGTTAATGCCATATGGGAACAACACGCTAATTTCAATTCCACCTCTTTTTTTCCTCCAGAAAAAAACGACGCACCACGAAGGAATTATCCGAATGGGACGACGTAGGGTTTGATAAGCACAAAGACGAACAACAGATACTCTTTTTTTTCTTAGAGTTTATTTCAGCTTCCCACTGTATCTCATTTTCTTTCTTTCATCAGACTACGTCTTATTTGTTCTCTTACCACTTCTACCTAGGAATTCTAATTTTGCACTTCCTTCTGGAAATATTTATTTCTATTGCTTTTCCTTCTCCTTTAATTTCGTATACCTACACATTTTTTTAACTTCTCCGATCAAGGTTGTTTCAACACCTTGTCTCGGAGATATTTGATCCGGTTTTGTTACCCTACTGACGTGTATTCTCCACAACTGCCCAAAAAAATATCAGCCGGCAGCGGTGGTCTCGCGGTTAAGGCGCTCAGTCCGAAACCGCGCGACTGCTACGGTCGCAGGTTCGAATCCTGCCTCGGGCATGGATGTGTGTGATGTCCTTAGGTTAGTTAGGTTTAAGTAGTTCTAAGTTCTAGGGGACTGATGACCACAGATGTTAAGTCCCATAGTGCTCAGAGCCATTTTGAAAAAAATATCAGTCTTCTTTGGTTCATTGTTTGTTTGTTTTCATACATTTCATGCTATTTTACTTATTGAACCCAACACTTTTTTCCCACAATTCTACTTTCTCTTACTCTGGGTTGGTCTTCTTTATTATCGCTTTCCGAGCACGGTGTCTCGGGATCGATTCCCGGCGGGGTCATAGATTTTCACCTGCCTCGAGACGACTGGGTGTTTGTGTTGTCCTCATCATTTCATCATCATACCTGAAAGTGGCGAGAGTGGACTGAGCAAAGGTTGGGAATTTGTACGGGCGCTGATAACTGCGCAGTTGAGCGCCCTACAAACCAATCATCATCATCATCTTATTTATGACTCAGTGCATGACACTTACGCGAGTACAAGCATTTTGGTTTGACTTCAATATTTTAAAGCGTTATTTTTGCATTTTTCAACATTATTTATACATGTTTCAGGTTTTCCATGTCATAAATGTCGGAACAAGCCACGGTCGTTCAACATACTAGACAAATTTTGTTACGAATTTATGTCATTTCATGTTAGATGAACGAGGTGTCCACATGTTATCCTATGTTTTTGAAGACTGTTACAGCCACATCAAACAAGGGTCCTCGAGATTTATTTCCATGTCTCTTTTACTTTCCGAACAGTGGTGGGTTGAAGCTTGCAGTATTTATTACAGTGTTTAGGCGGTGCGGGGTAGCCGCGCCGTCTGGAACGCCTTACCACTGTTTGACCGAGCGAGGTGGCGCAGTGGTTAGCACACTGGACTCGCATTCGGGAGGACGACGGTTCAATCTCGCGTCCGGCTATCCTGATTTAGGTTTTCCGTGATTTCCCTAAATCGCTCCAGGCAAATTCCGGGATGGTTCCTCTGAAAGGGCACGGCCGACTTCCTTCCCTGTCCTTCCCTAATCCGATGAGACCGATGACCTCGCTGTTTGGTCGCTTCCCCCAAAAACCAACCAACCACTGTTTGCGCGGCTCCCCGTGTCGGAGGTTCGAGCCCTCCCTCGGACATGGGTGTGTATGTTGTCCTTAGCATAAGTTAGTTTAAGTTAGATTACGTAGTGAGTAAGCCTAGGGACCGATGAACCCAGCAGTTTGGTCTCGTAGGAACTTACCACAGTGTTCAGTTTATTTGCGAATGTTATTACCAATGCGGACTTTGTGGGTTCGTAGCAGATATACTTTGGGAGTGAACCAAAGATGATATGCTGAGTTAAAACTCTTGTATTGCATGCTGATAATTGCTTCTCCTTGCTGATCGAGAAAGCTTATAAAACTAAATTTCATTTGATCTCGCTCTTACTTCTAGTGTTTGCTTCGTCTGTTAAAGACTTCCTAGAAAAGGTACGATCTGCATTCAATAGTAAAAATAAATCAGTGTCTACCAGATATTTTAAATGCATGATTTAAATTATCACGTCAGCACGTAAGTTGAATTAATTAGTGACGCATTCCTTTCACTCATAGTCTAATTTCATTTAACTCATTTCCACAAAGCTGTAAAGCTCAATGATCACAAATGAAGGTCGCTTTTAAAAACTGAAAATAAAATAATATAAAATGGACAATACTCTTTGTGAATGGAATTAGAAAATGTTTTCCTGTGACTTAATGGACATTCGAATAATATTTATAATGTACTGAAGGGCTGTCCACAAGATTTAAACTTGTGACATTGTAGGAAGAATAATATTTTCCGCTTTACTTTTTGTTTCCTTACAGTTTCCGAAAATAAATGCTTCATTATGTTAAAGAGAAACAAGAAAAAAATAGGAGCTGTATGCGATGGGACAAATGTTTATTACTGCTTAAAAAAAAAAAAAAACAATCCAGATAGTGGTTCAAAGGGGTGCTTGTGATCCTGTGGGTTACGTTCAGTGCCGAAGAGAGGGATGCAAAGCGTTACTCGTGTACAAGGGAAGCATCACGAGCATGAAAAGATCTTGCCGTCTACGAGAACTGTCTCTCGACGTATAAAAGGTATTTCAGTTGATGTCCTTGTGTTTGAATATGTATTTTTATGCCACTGTGACATCGTACTCCCGATGCCTCAGTGCTACTCTTCACAGTCGATCTGACGGATCCTTCAAGCTAGTTAACCAGCACAGAGAATGGTGAACCATCACAACAATAAATTTTCTGCCAAAATAATATGGCCAGTGCGTGCTAATGACCCAAACAACTGCAAGGCACTCTTCCTAGGTTGTAGAGTAGTTCCTCTCGGACTTCGAGAGCACCTTCCTGAATTTTTACTAGAATTCCACATATGCCATAACCGCTAACATCGCTGTGAAATTCTGTTTCGGCATTCTTGTCAAACTATGTTAGGACTAGAGAAGGTGTTAGTGCCTCCTTAAGTGCAAGAAAAGATAATCCTTTTATTTCATTACAACAAAATTTCTTCCGGCAGTAGTTCTTGCAGCTTGTGCTATTCTGAAATGGATTTCTGCGGCGTCGCTCGGCAATTAGCTCTTTGCCGGACCGCAAGTAGAGGGAGAGTTTATGCCAGCAGCGGCGAACACACGCGCCGTGGCCCACCTTGGAGCATCTGCGCTCTGTAAATAGGTCTTCGCTCCAGTCCGGTCACGTCAGCAATGGTGTCTTAGTGAACACGTATTTCGAGAGGAATTTTTCAGGTGACAAGTATGAAAGGAATGTTGCCACCTCATGCGTGCGGGACCCAAATGGGCATCTGTGCATCACCTTTTGGGGGGTGTCTGTGCATCCCGAATTCTGGGAGCATGTGCAGTAGCCTCCTGTGCGGGTTAATGGACAGGGGGGTGGCGGGCAGTGTCTGCGTACATTGTTAGCATGTCTGTTGCATTATTTTGTGAGCAGGTCTGTAGGCTGCTCTATGCGTTATTTGCACAGTTTTCGAGTACTGAGTGTGTTTACACATCAGTGTACTGCATTATTTAGGAGTAGTCAGCATGTCTGTACTGAAATTATTTCGGTAAATTAGGAGTTGTTTGGGTGACAGCAGAGCGTTATTTAAGAGTAGTTTATAGGTATGTGGGCTGTGTGGCATGAGCCCAAGCATGTCAGAGCATGTATTCTGTATCAGCGTGATAAATATACTCTGTCCCTACATAAATTGTTCGAAAATAAATAAAGTACACTCCTTCCTAACTTTCTAAATCAACCTGGCACAGGCTAAGTCATTTTTGTGCCATCTTCCCCCTCCAGACCACTCTCTTGGATTATATTACAGGAGGGATGACTGCACCCTGTTGTGGCTGTACTGTGTACTAGGTCAGTTGGAGTCTACATCTCATGGTGGAGAGACTACCTGCAAAATAAAGACTTATGTCCAGCACAGACAGAGTCATTTTCCCGCCATTTTCCTCACCCCAGACCGCCATCTTGGGTTAGGTCACAGAATGGATGACAGCACTCTCTCGTGGCAGTACTGTGAACTAGGTTAGTTGGACTCCGGACCTCATGGCAACCACAGTTTCCCGCCATTTCCCCGCACCATCTTGGATTACGTCACGAAACGGACGACAGCGATCTCTGGTGGCAGTACTATGTACTAGGAACAGACCTCGTTGTGAACACATTGTTTTCCGCCATCTTGGATAATGATACTCGCTTTATCAGCTGACTTCATGGCTGCCATCTTGGATTACATCATGGAATGGACAACAGCACCCTCTTTTGGTGGTAATGTGTACTAAGTCAGTTGGGCTCTGGACCTCATGGCGAACATACTGGATGGCAGTAGTGCATCTAATTGTTTAAATAAAGTAGTGCATGCAAAATAATAATGAGTTATGTCAAGCACAGGTCGAGTCCTCTCCACACCAATCCTAGGAAGAGGTGGTGATTGTGTGACATAGGTAGCCCAACTGCTCTTTCTTTCCCGCCAATTTCTTCAGTTAGTAGAGATAGCCCAAAGTGACCTTTCTTTACTGCCAAATTCAAACTTGGCGCCAGTTCCTAGTAGGAGGTGGCAATCAGATTACTTAGGTTAGTGGAGGTAGTCCAAGTGACCTATCTTCCTGCCATTTTCTTCGATTAGTAGAGATAGCCCAACTGACCTTTCTTCACCACCAAAAATGCAAACTTGGCGCCAGTTCCTAGAAAGTGGTGGTGGTTGGGTGACTTAGGCTAGTGGAGGTAACCCAAGTGACCCTTCTTTCCCGCCATTTTCTTTGGTTAGTAGAGGTTGCATTGTCCTCATGGAATTTGAATTTCCCGCCAGTGGGGGCGTGGCACCTTATCACCCTCTTGGCTAATGGTACTTGCGTCATGAGCTGGCGTCACGGCCGCCATCTTGGATGATGTCATCAACTGACATCAGATGTCATCGCTGCCATCTTGGATAACGGTACTTTGGAGCCATACCCCTTTGCCCAATACTTGAGTGATGTTTAGTGTATGTTTTCTGTGCTGTGAGAGTTGTGTTGGGTGTGTGGTGTGTGGTGTGTGGTTCCTGGGGTGTGCTCTGTCATCTGTGGTGTGTTGTGTGGTGTGTTGCCTGTGTTGGACTGTGGTGTTTGGTGATCGGTGTGTTGTGTGCGTATTGTGTGTGGTGTGACATGTGGTGCATTGTCATGTCTGTGTATTGTGTGACTTGTGATGCAGTGTGGTGTATGTCTGTGGTGTGGCTTGCGGTATATAGTTTTTGGTGTGTGGTGTATGCAGTGATTTGCGATGTGTGTGGTGAGGTGTGATGGCTTGTTAATTAATTTGATGCTGCTTCTGCTACGCCACACACCTTATAAAAGTGACTCTGTATTGTCTGCACGCCTTCATACATCGAGCTGTGGTGTATAACTTATATCACTGTTATATATCCACTCATAAATGGAACAAAGGAAGAATGAAAATGTGCCTCTGCACAAACTGCTCTTTGATATGTTGGAGCATAAAGTTACCATTCCTGACTTCTGGCCAGTGTAAAATACAGTTTTGAAATGTCACCGCATGAGCAAAATAATGATTATCAATTAGGATTTATGATCAGATTGAACAGGACACCAGTATTTGTCAAAATGTCTGTGGAACTCCCAGTTTACTTGCTGTTGTGATATTGGATCTGCCAGAGAAATGGGAACACCCTAACATGATAATTCAGTGGATAGTACTGCCACCTGTTATTCGAAATACATTCAAGGATTTTCTGTATGCATGTCAGCTGTCTCGATTTACAGATCCTATCAGGACGTGTGCTGTCATGCGTGCAGCATGGAGATGCAGACTGTATAACAGTGATCTGCAATGTGTCCACTAGGTTATAAGAAGACCACACTGTGGATCTCAAAGTCAGGAAGCAGGTTGTGGATTAATTGCATTTTACAACAGTTTGTTTGCTACAAAGTTTAACTTACACATAGACACTGTGGAACTCAATTACACAGACTCCAAGACTGTGACTCTTGTCAACTTACCGAATTTATAAAGTGCCTGAAAGAGAGATGATAAATGGTCTACAAGTTCAAAAATTGCACATTTCTGCCCCTTTCAGCACAGCAAGAGCTCATCAGTTTCATGTGACATAGAATTACTGCACTGTACTGGGCGTGAAAAGAGGTTGAGCAACACGCTAGTATGTAGGCACTCCCATTTTCAAGAGCTGTGTGATATGTTGATACACATAAATAAAGGTCTGCATCAGTACTGTTAGCAGACCATCTAATCTTGGTGATGAATTTGGAATGTATAAATGTCATCACCAACATTCTCATCTTGTGTAACACAGAACTGACGCTGCATTGTGTACCAATATGCCATTCCCTGACGCTGCATTGTGTACCAATATGCCATTCCCATTGTTCAAGAACTGGCAGTAAATCTCATGCTTTTTTTAATTTCTAATTATATTTCGACGTGTGACTTAAGAAGTCCAGCGTGCCTGCCCTATCACCCCTTCAAAAACATATCCTGCCATCAAACAATTATGATCCTGGGAACTTTAACGGTTACAGTGGCATAGTCCTTAGGTTTCGTAAAGTACAGCTCTTATCATAAAGTAATATACAATAAAGGATTGATTCTACATTTTGCGTGACAAATACGAAACGTGTCAATGCCATCAGGAACATTGTCTCCTTGTGTAACACATAATCGATGCTGTAATGTATACCGATATGTTATTCAACAGCCATTCCCATTCTTCAAGAACTGACTGTAAATCACATGTGTTTCCTGACCTCTGTAGTAACGATATCGCTTTGCTCGCGGTATTTCGACGTCTGATCTACAAGTCCAGTGGAAACCTCTAATTGAAGCCTTAGGAAAACGACTATGTATATTCTGCAAGCTTTTATGCGCACCATTTACCAAAAATGGCTGGTGGAGTCACGTAAGGTGCTGCAGCACTCCGGGCAAGAGCACGTCACGTCGCGTGAATGAAATGGCTGTGATGTATTTATAGATGAAAGTAGGTTTATCTCCTGCACTGCTAGCCCAATGGAGCCATTACATGGTCTGTGCTGGAAGCTCTTGACTGCATATTAGTAGATGGCGCGAGAATCTGCTGGTATTTTGTGGTTGAGTTTTTCGTCGTGAAATGTGGTGTGCAAGCACAGTAATGACCACTATTCTCGTAGAAAATATCATACTTTCCCATCATATGTATTTACTGTAGTTTTTATGACTACGAGTAAACTTGTAAATAAGTATAAGCACATCTGATTCTCAGATTCTGTTGCTTCCTGCCTGGTACATTTAAGTCCACATGTCTGCGACTCTGTGATGTTGGTCATGTTACTGTCGATGATATAGCCATGGTTCACTCCACACACAAACTTGATGATGTATTTTACAGGCAGAGTACCTCAAGCTATTTCAGTTCATCTTCAGAGCCACCATCAGGACGATGAACGTGAATCTCTTTCCTTTTTTTTCCAATTTGGTTTATACGTTACTTTCGTGCTTCCTTCATTTCTCATATTTTCCGTCATTTCACCTCATGTCATATGGACCATGGTTGTAGTCATGCTACACGACATTTAACATTAGGTTACCAAATCGGTAGTACATGTACGGTGTGTCTCTGCATGGTGCTGGACTGACTACCGGCTGCTGGGCTCTTTATGTCTTTGCAGGATGTTGATCTAGGTGGCTGACAGCCTTGCCTTACCTTCTGGAAATAGCATGGTGTGCAGTGACTCGGCCATGGAAAGTGATCTCTTCCTGAAAATGTATTTGTGTAAATAAAAAAGCAAGTGTTCCTATTATACGGGATACAGTTTGGACTGGGAATACGTTGGGGCCGGGGCCTGGGGGCATGTACACAAGGCCCTTTATCTCACAGTGTTTGTTTGAATAAAAACGCTAGTGGAGAGATCTAAACTTAGAATTAGGAGAAGCAATGACCACAAACCCCGAGTAGTAGCTTGGGGAAACATGTCAAGCAACATATCCTTTGTCCACTAGAGGGACCTGGATCTGCACAAACATTATTTGTCTCAGACGTCATAGAGCCAGGGTTAGTATTCTAGAACTGTGAGTCAGACGTAACAGAGCCAGGACAATGTTCGATCGCCTTGTTATATTCTATGTCACCGATCTCGGGTTCTGAGATCATAGAGCCAATGTCAGTATCCCAGGTGTTGGATTCCGACATCTAGAGCCAGGGCTAACATTCCAGGTCAGACGTCTTGAATTCTGATGCCATAATGCCTATGTCAGTGTTCCAGGTCACCTAGTATAACGATACGCCATCTTAGGACAAAACCTCAATCGGGATGGCTGGACAGGGATTTGAACTCGCTCCAGCTGAATAAGATACTAATACCATAATCACAGAATCACCAGACTCGTCGACAATGTTACAGCTCAGTAGTTAATTGTTATATTTACCGATCTCTTTCAGACGCTCTTATAATGATAGACAGCCAACCTCCCCCACCTAGGAGTGTGCAACTTGAATCCCTCAACAATGGAGAAAGGAAAGGGAGTTGGTAGCTGCAACATTAGACCAGCCACAACTTGGTTCGTAAATCTCCTTTCTGGGAAGATGTGGCACAATAGGCACTGAGCGGCATTTCACAAGAGACATCTGATAACATGTATCCAGACACCTATTAGTGAACATTAATTAGGAGTATGTCCAAGCTTCGGCTTTATGAAGACTTGAAGTATGCTGCGGACACATTCCTGTGGAGGAATTGCTCCCCACTATTCCTCAAGAGGCGAAACTGGAAAAAGTAGTGATATTGGACGCTTGGGTCTGGAGCGAAGTCGATGTTCTAACTCATCCCAAAGGTGTTTCACTGGGTTCAGGTCGGGACACCAGGCAGGTCAGTCAATTACGGGAATGTTACTGTCCACAAACCATTGCCTCAAAGAAGCTGCTTTATGAGAGGGTGCATTGTCGTGCTGATATAATCAATCATTTTCTGTCAACTGTTCCTTCACTAAACGCAATAAAAAGTTACAAAATGTGTTCATATTCTTCCACATTTAGTGTTCACTTAAGTGTAACGAGGGGACCACGCCCTAACGACGAGAAACACCCCCACACCATATCATCGACTCCGTACTTCACTGTTGGTAATACACATGGTGACAGGTTACGTTTTCCAGGCATTCACCACATCCTAAGACTTCCATCGAATTGCTAGTGGATACAGTGTGATTCGTTACTCCAAATCATTCGTTTCCAGTCATCCACTGTCCAGTGGCGTCACTCTTCACATCACGTAATCGTCACTCAGCACTGACTAAAGAAATGTGTGGCTTATGAGGAGCTGCTCGACCATTTTACCCCATTATTTTTAACTCACTACGTACAGCCATTGTGCTAGCTGGACTGCAAGTAGCACTTTGGAAATTATGAGTGATTCCTTCTGCTGATTTCATGATATTTTTTACAACCACCCACAGTAATGCTCGACAGCCCCTGCCATCACTACATGACGTCTGCCTTGTTTCGGTTTAGCTGTGGTTGTTCCTTCGCATTTCAACTTCACAATTAACTTAATCAACGCTCGACTTGGTCACCTTTAGAAGGGCTGAAATGTTCCTGATGGGTTTGTTACTCAGGTAACATCTAACGTCTGGTCCACATTCAAAGTCATTGGGCTCTACTGACCGACCCATTCTGCCATTACTGCTTCTCTACTGACAACAAAATACTCTCTGCCACCGTTTATACACGAGGGTCCACCTCTCGTGACATCTAGTGGTTAATATCACATTACATAGGGGTTTGCCGATACTTTTCATCAGACAGCGTATATAGGCTGATGCTTATAATGAAGTGTAGGGTTATTAATGAGATACGCCTGTCGGGTGCGAAACACAATATGCAAACCCTTATACTTCCATTTCGGTATCTAGATGCATTCAATCACTAAAGAAATCTTAACAGGAAGAGTGCAGAACTATAATGCTCTGTAGTATTAACACAGTTTTTGCAGAATACCTCATATTTATAATGGAGAAATAGTAATCTACTTGAAACCAAATTTCTGTTAATGCGATGTAAACATCAGGACAGAACGCAATCAGTAGTCCAAATTTTTAGGTGATTATGTTTTACACCAATTATATCAGTTTTCCTCTTTAACAGTAAACTATCTAGGTTTGTCATAAATTACTGCTACTTTCGAGACTGTTATGCGAGTGTGTTAGTGGGCATAAGCTAAAAAAGATCAAAACGCAAATTTAGCTTAAGAAAATCAGCATTTTTTGTACCATTAACATCAGCACTGTAGCTTTACTTCTCAAAGAGAACTTTCTCTGTAGATTAACGGGTCTTGGAATCTGTGATCACTGCAGACGCAAATGCATGCTCTGCAACGTGCTCCCATACTGACCACAAGGATGGTAAGAAATTCTTGTGGTAAGGTGTTCCATTCCTCCATCAGTGCAGTTGACAATTACTGGATAGTCGTTGGTGCATGTGGATATGCTACAATACGTTTCCTCAATGCATCCCACACATGCTCAATGGGATTTAAGTTGAGGGAACGGGCAAGCTAGTTCATATCTTCTCGTTGCAAGAGCTTTTCCACCTGTGCTGCTTTATGTGGTCACGCACTGTCATTCGTAAATATGATTAGAGTCAAATTCACCACTCAAAAGTCGCATATGGGGAACGAGTCAGGGCCATAAAGATATGGAGGTCAGTATGCCCATGCGACATTATGCCTCCTCACATCGTAACCCCTGGACTACCAAAACGATCACGTGCGAAAATGTTCCTGGGTATAAAACATGTTCCCACATCTAACGTATACTTGTATGTGCGGCCCTCCAGATCTCTGAATACGGCACATTCACCGATCAAAGTTATTGTGACAGTGGAATTCTTACCCATGTGCGTCTTTTCAGGGGTTCATTCGGCTCTGGTCCCATTTTTATGGATGAAAATGCGACAATGCGCGATCACATCGAACAGCACAGCTGGAAGAACGGAAACTGAG
The DNA here is from genome assembly GCF_023897955.1 of Schistocerca gregaria. NCBI lineage: Eukaryota > Metazoa > Arthropoda > Insecta > Orthoptera > Acrididae > Schistocerca > Schistocerca gregaria. The sequence goes on along the minus strand of NC_064931.1, from coordinate 647,263,104 downwards.
GGTAGAAAATCGTAGGCAGAAATGCATAACTCCATTGTAAACTATTTCTTTCTAGAAAGGAAATTCGAGTACTGTCCCAGACTATTTCTTGCACTACTGCAAAAATGAGTGAAACGGATATTAGTTTTTGAAAAAAAAACATTACAACATTTTGTCAATGGAGTGAGTGATTGATTGATTATTATGTAAAATTTATTTGTTTATTTATAGTCGCAATCACATTCTTATGACACAGTAAGAACCGGTTTCGTCCATACAATGTCCATCTTCAGATTCTATAACAAAAGAAAATTTATATTAAAACCTAAAAGTAAGTGCAATATTAATCAGGCTTATTAGTAATCTAACTGAATTTATGCAAAATACATATAGTTCGCACCTAAAGGCGGCATACACTGAACACAGGTTCATGAGTTGCTAAACTAGCTATAACATGTAAGACACCAGTCTTTTCTTTTGTTATACACTCCTGGAAATGGAAAAAAGAACATATTGACACCGGTGTGTCAGACCCACCATACTTGCTCCGGACACTGCGAGAGGGCTGTACACGCAATGATCACACGCACGGCACAGCGGACACACCAGGAACCGCGGTGTTGGCCGTCGAATGGCGCTAGCTGCGCAGCATTTGTGCACCGCCGCCGTCAGTGTCAGCCAGTTTGCCCTGGCATACGGAGCTCCATCGCAGTCTTTAACACTGGTAGCATGCCGCGACAGCGTGGACGTGAACCGTATGTGCAGTTGACGGACTTTGAACGAGGGCGTATAGTGGGCATGCGGGAGGCCGGGTGCACGTACCGCCGAATTGCTCAACACGTGGGGCGTGAGGTCTCCACAGTACCTCGATGTTGTCGCCAATGGTCGGCGGAAGGTGCACGTGCCCGTCGACCTGGGACCGGACCGCAGCGCCGCACGGATGCACGCCAAGACCGTAGGATCCTACGCAGTGCCGTAGGGGACCGCACCGCCACTTCCTAGCAAATTAGGGACACTGTTGCTCCTGGGGTATCGGCGAGGACCATTCGCAACCGTCTCCATGAAGCTGGGCTACGGTCTTCCGCTCACGCCCCAACATCGTGCAGCCCGCCTCCAGTGGTGTCGCGACAGACGTGAATGGAGGGACGAATGGAGACGTGTCGCCTTCAGCGATGAGAGTCGCTTCTGCCTTGGTGCCAATGATGGTCGTATGCGTGTTTGGCGCCGTGCAGGTGAGCGCCACAATCAGGACTGCATACGACCGAGGCACACAGGGCCAACACCCGGCATCATGGTGTGGGGAGCGATCTCCTACACTGGCGGTACACCTCTGGTGATCGTCGAGGGGACACTGAATAGTGCACGGTACAACCAAACCGTCATCGAACCCATCGTTCTACCATTCCCAGACCGGCAAGGGAACTTGCTGTTCCAACAGGACAATACACGTCCGCATGTATCCCGTGCCACCCAACGTGCTCTAGAAGGTGTAAGTCAACTACTCTGGCCAGCAAGATCTCCAGATCTGTCCCCCATTGAGCATGTTTGGGACTGGATGAAGCGTCGTCTCACGCGGTCTGCACGTCCAGCACGAACGCTGGTCCAACTGAGGCGTCTGGTGGAAATGGCATGGCAAGCCGTTCCACAGGACTACATCCAGCATCTCTACGATCGTCTCCATGGGAGAATAGCAGCCTGCAATGCTGCGAAAGGTGGATATACACTGTACTAGTGCCGACATTGTGCATGCTCTGTTGCCTGTGTCTATGTGCCTGTGGTTCTGTCAGTGTGATCATGTGATGTATCTGACCCCAGGAATGTGTCAATAAAGTTTCCCCTTCCTGGGACAATGAATTCACGGTGTTCTTATTTCAATTTCCAGGAGTGTAGAATCTGAAGATGGTCATTGTATGGCCGAAACCGGTTATGACTGTGTCATAAGAATGTGATTGCGTCTATAAATAAACAAAAAAATTACGAATATTAGTGGCAGTGCATTCAGACACATCTGAAATCACTAAAATTAAACACAGCCTCAGGGTCCAATAGAGTCTATGTCAGATTCTACACTAAATTTGTAGCTTCGCGGTTTCTGGGATGCTCATTCCTTGCTGCTACTGCACGGTCCAGTATCACTCGCATCCACCTTTTGTAGAATTAGACATATTGTGAGTTTACGTTTAAACTCATTACGTTTAATGATTTATCTTGAACAGAATGACCTCCTCCATGACAGCCAGGATGGCTTTCGTAAACGTCCCGCAAAAATCAACTTGTGCTCTTCTCACCTGACATCCTAAAAGTTATGGATAAGGGGATTCAGGCAGATACAATATTTCTTGACTTCCAAAAAACAGAACCACACTCATTACCCAAAGTACTATCATATGGGGTATCAAACGACATTTGTAACTGGACTGACGATTTTTTGGCAAGGAAGGCGCAACATGTTATCATTGATGGAGTGTCATCAACAGATTTAATGGTAACTTCAGGTGTGCCTCAGGGAAGTGTGTTGCTACTCTTACCTTTCATGGTGCATATTAATGAGCCGAAACACAATATTTATAGTAACTTCCGACTGTTTACAGATGGTGAAGTTACCTACACTGAAGTACCATCAAAAATAAGATGCACTGATATTCAGCCAGTGGCATGTTTATTCAAATGTTCAGAAACAAAAAATTGTGCAATCAAGAGATTTCAGTATTCTGTCATTACAATAGGAATAACACATAATTAGAATCATGTCTATTCATATAAATACCTGGTTGTAAGTGTCTGTAGAGACATGAGATGAAATGATCATATAGGCTCAATCATGGGTAGCACACAGGAGAAGTGTAGTCAGTCTACAAAGAAGATGTCTCCCACCCAACAATATTGATTAAGTTTGTAGGACCCATGCCAAATAGGACGAACAGAGTATATCCAGTGTATACAACAAAGGATAGCCCAGGTGGTTACAGGTTTGCTTGATTCATGGGACAGCGTCAGGGAAATATCAAATGTGAACTGGCGGACAGTTGAATATTGACATCAACTATGCAATGAAAGCTTACTGACAATGTTTCAAGAACCGGAAATCTAGAAACATCCTACAACCTCCTAGATACAGCTCCCATAGGTGCTGCAGAAACGAGATCCATTTCAGTACACACCAAACAGCATGTCTTACCAAGCTCCATAGACGAATAGAATACAAGAAACCCTAGTATGTGGTACAACGCGAAGTACTTTACAGTGCATATGCTTTTGGATAGGGTCCGACCTTTAGCAAAACTCAATTTTGTTTTTTAACCCAAACATATTTCACTGCTGTTGTAACTTCTTCAGTGGCCTTTTTTTCTTCGTCTGTTAAAGATAAAGAGTCTTCTTTACATTATACATGCAACTATTAGTTTTTAAATGGTAATTACAGATATTTGAAAAAAACACATAAATTATGAATTCATACCTTTCTACCTCATGGTGTGGTTTTACTGATGTGTTGTGTTTATACAGTGCCTATTTTGTCCCACAGTTTGTCATCTGCAACCACTTACATCTTAAAGTAGATCCATCGTTTAAGCCAAAATTATGATTTATGCCTGAAATTATTTAATTCTGTGTGTGTGTGTGTGTGTGTGTGTGTGTGTGTGTGTCTATTTACATTATGTTTCACTTACATTTTCTTTTTCTCCACTTCATTACTATACAGGGTGTTACAAAAAGGTACGGCCAAACTTTCAGGAAACATTCTTCACACAGAAATAAAGAAAAGATGTTATGTGGACATGTGTCCGGAAACACTTAATTTCCATGTTAGAGCTCATTTTAGGTTCGTACAAGTACGCTCAATGGAGCTCAATGGAGCACGTTATCATGATTTCATATGGGATACTCTACCTGTGCTGCTAGACCATGTGCCTTTATAAGTACGACACAAGTGGTTCATGCACGATGGAGCTCCTGCACATTTCAGTAGAAGTGTTCGTACGCTTTTTAACAACAGATATGGTGACCGACCAATTCCGTGGCCTCCACGCTCTCCTGACCTCAACCCTCTTGACTTTCATTTATGGGGCCATTTGAAAGCTCTTGTCTACGCAACCTCGGTACCAACTGTAGAGACTCTTTGTGCTCGTGTTGTGGACGGCTGTGATACAATACGCCATTCTCCAGAGCTGCATCAGAGCATCAGGGATTTCATGCGATGGAGGGTGGATGCATGTATCCTCGCTAACGGAGGACATTTTGAACATTTCCTGTAACAAAGTGTTTGAAGTCACGGTGGTATGTTCTGTTGCTGTGTGTGTCCATTCCATGATTAATGTGATTTGAAAAGTAATAAAATGAGCTCTAACATGGAAAGTAAGCGTTTCCGGACACATGTCCACATAACATATTTTCTTTCTTTGTGTGTGAGGAATGTCTCCTGAAAGTTTGGCCGTACCTTTTCGTAACATCCTGTATATTGAGTTGCCACTGTCACTGTTTCACTGCTTACCACCTGTACAAACAAACATGGCGGGCAGTGGAACAGTTGAAGGTGTAAAAACAAAATGGCTGACAGTGGAACAGTTGAAGATGTTCCTGCTGGTTGTTCTGAATCTTTCAGAGGTGTCTGTGATTTTTGTGTCACAGCGTTACAATGAGTTTCGTACCCATCATCATCTGGCGAAGTGTCCGGATGCTGCTGCTGCTGCTGTCATCTGTTACTTTCCCCTCTTTTGGGAAGTGTTTTGGGGAGTTTGTAGCCTTTTGGCTTTTACTCCACTTGGTACTTGTGTGTGTGTGTGTGTGTGTGTGTGTGTGTGTGTGTGTGTGTGTGTGTGTGTGTGTGTGAGATTTTGGTTGTCTGTCTGATGTGATGATTGTTCTGTGTGAGTCTAGTACTTGCCTGGGGTTGGCGAGATGATTGATATCGTAGGGGGGTGGGACGACGATCAGGAATTGGGTGTGGAGATTTTCTCTTCGACTTAGTCGTCAAAGATCGTCATTGGGCGTATGCGCTAGTCACGGGACATGTCACATCAACCTTGGGAGTGGCTGAGGACGTTTCCTGATCTGGAAGGTCCTTGCCAGATATTGGAAGCACTCTTTTAGGAGTGGGATTTCAGCAGTGGGGTGCAGATCGTCAATAGGGAATCCGAGGGGTAAGTGCAGTGCCCTCCTGAGGGCGTGGTTCTGCAACCTCTGGAGTTTGTCCAGGTGCTGCTCCGCCGTGTATCCCCAGACAGGGCATGCATACTCCATTACTGGCCGTATCAGGGCCTGATATACGTGTCGGGATGCTGCTGCTGCTGCTGCTGCTGCTCTCATCTGTTACTTTCTCCTCTTTGGGGAAATGTGAGGGGGAGTTTGTAGCCTTTCGGCTTTAACTCCCCTGTGTACGTGTGTGTGCTTTTATTTCTGTAGTTTTTTGGTGTCTGTGATATGTGATGATTGTTCTGTTTGTGCCTGGTACTTGCCTGAGGTTGGCGAGATGATTGGTGTTATATGGGAAGGAGCAGAATTAGATATTGGATATTGGGATTTTCTCTTCGACTTAATAGTCAAAGATCGTCACGGGGCGCTTGTGCTTGTTGCGGGACATGTCATACCGACCTAGGGAGTGCATGAGGGCATTTCCTGATCTGGAAGAACCCTCATAGAAGGCCCTTGCCAGATCTTGGAAACGGTCTCTCAGGAGTGGGATTTCAGTTGTGGCGTGCAGATCATCTATGGGGAATCCAAGAGGTAAATGCAATGCCCTCCTGAGGGCGCAGTTCTGCAGCCTCTGGAGTTTGTCCAGGTGCTGCTTTGCCCTGTATCCCCAGACAGGGTATGCATACTCCATTACTGTCCAGATCAGGGCCTGGTACACATTTACTGCTACTGGGCAGGGGGAAGGGAGCTGCTTCAGTTCACGATTGGGTATAGGGTGGACTTTCTGGCGCAGACCTTCCTGTGGTCCTCGTCTATGTGGGGTTTCCACATAAGACGAGAGTCCAAGGTTACGTCTAGGTACTTGGCGGTTCTGCGCCAGGAGAGTTGGGTTCCGTTTAGGTGAAGGTGGAGGGGGGGACGTTCAGGAGGTTCGCGCCTTCCGAGCCTGCGGGTAATCAGCATAGCCTGCGTTTTTTCGGAGTTGATGGTGATACGCCAGCGACGGGGCCAAGTTTCTGCAACATCTAAAACCCTTTGTAGCCTACAGATGACCAGGTCCTTGTTCGCATTTCTCGTGTAGAAGGCTGTGTCGTCTGCATAGTGTGCACCAGGGGGGCAGTTGGTGTCTCCGCAGTGTACAGACTGTACAAAACGGGATCCAGGACTGATCCCTTTCACACCCTGGCACGAATACGCCTTTTGGTGGAGGTGGCAGTTTCTACTTTGATGGACAAAGTTCTATTCGTGAGATAGCTTTTGAGCAGCGTAAGTATACTCCCAGGAAACCCTTGTGTGTACAACTTGAGGGTAGCCCTCTATGCCATACTGAATCAAAGGCTTTGGCTACGTCTCGTAGCACTATCCCACAGTAGCCTCTGTGGTTGAAGCCCTATGTGGCTCCTTCCAACACTCTCATGACCTGTTGTGGGGCAGAGTGGTTCCGCCGGAACCCGAATTGGAAATCTGACAGAAGTTGCTCTGTGGTAATATGTTCTTGTATGGGTCTTAGCAGGAGGCGCTCATAGATCTTGCTGAGAGTTGGCAAGAGGTTAATCGTCCTGTTGTGCTGCGGGAATAGAAGGTCTTTCCCTGGTTTGTGTATCGCGACCACTTCGCATGTTTCCAGCAAGCTAGGAACTCGCGGGATCGAGTAATCTCGTTGAGGGCGTTCGCGAGGTGTGTGATCGCCGTGGATGGGAAATTTTTGACTAACTGATTGGTGACACTGTCGTGTCCTGGCGCCTTTTTTGTGGGAAGGGACCTAATTACTTCTGCCACGTCCTCAGGGGCGAAAAGTGTGGGTTCATCCTCTGGGTCCTCATCAGCATTGAGGAAGGTGGCCAGCTGCCGACTGACTACCTCTTCATGCTCCTCATCCTGGGGTTATGGCACTTAAATCTGCTTCTCGAAGGAGTTGGCGAGGGCGTTGGCCTTCTCAGCATGGCTGTAGACCAGACCTCGCTCGCCGTGTAGTGGCGGTATCCTAGCGCGTCTTTTTGTGAACGTTTTGGTTGCTTGCCATAGTGTATGATCGTCTACTTTGAGAGCTGTGAGGCGGTTTTGCCATTGCTGGTTTCCGTGCTCATTGTGCGCTACCTTCAGTTCTCTCTGTAGACGATTGAGCAGCCTCCTGGTGGCCTGATTTCTGGTGATCTTCCACTATTTTGCCACTCTGTTCTTATGTCGAATTTGAGCTAGCAAGTGTTCCGGGAGTTGTATTTGCAGCAGTGGGCCATCCCTTTGTGGAGGGGTGGCCTCTTCCGCTGCCTGCAAGAAGGTGCCTGTTAGGTCTTGTAGCGCTTATTCTACTGTTTCGGCAGTAGGTGGCGGAGTGCGAGTGATATCAGAGGCGACAGTTTCTCGATATCGCTCCCAGTCTGTACGTTTGTAAGACGTCTGCTACCGTGGGTGTGCTACCCATTCTCCCACTTCGACCTCTAGGATCACTGGGTTGTGGTCGGAGGACATTCAGTTGATTGTCCTTGCGGCCACAAACCCTGCAATCCTCCTAGTGAGAGCTATGTCTAACACGTCGCGCCTGCCTCCATTTTTTGGAAAATGTGTGCGTTCGACCCGACCCCATGTTTCGAAGTGGTGGATGCTCGCTAGTTGTTCCAATTTGGCGCCTGCTCTGGAGGTTACTCTAGAATTCCAATCAGGGTGTTTGGCATTGAAGTGGCCCCCTATTATGAGTTTGCCTTCAATTTGCCCTAGAGCAGCTATGTCTCCCTCACCTATCTGGTCTTGTGGGGGTCGGTAAATTGCAACATTTTCTAGCAGTCCAGTGGCAGTGTTTACTTCCACCGTCACTGCTTCGATTTTGTTGGTAGCTGGTAAGAATACCTGGTGGTGGGGGATCCCTCCTTTTTACGTATATGGCCACCACTCCGCCTTGGGTTGGCCTGTCTTTACGGTAGCTAACGTAATTGGGAACTGTCGATTTTATTCCCGGTTTTAGGTGGGTTTCCCCCATCATGCACATGTCGATAGAGAACGCCTTCATGAGTTCTGTGAACTTGACCTCTTGATTGACAATGTCGTCTGCATTAAAGACGATGTGTGTGGGGTTCCCTAGAGCTTTCTCTGTCATGGTGGACCTGGTCGTTGTTGCTGTGTGTTTCCCGGTGTTGTTCTTGTGATGGTGTCTGGTGTTGTGGTGATTGGGCCACGCTTTCATGTCATCTCAGAGGAGAAACCACTTCCGTGTAAGTTGCCCCTGGTGTAGCCGGTCTTGGTTTTACCAAGGCCTTGTCAGTGTGTGTTGTCGTGTTTTGTTTTATGTGTGGCTGGATGGGTTGGTGGTGTTTTGTTTGCGTGTGTGTGTGTGTGTGTGTGTGTGTGTGTGTGTGTGTGTGTGTGTGTGTGTGTGTGTGGGAGGGGGGGGGGGGGACGGCCTTTGCGCCCTTTGCCTGCTGTTTGTGTCGTTTACTGACCTCACAACCTTGGTAACACGCTGTGTGGTTTTTGCCACACAGCTCGCACCTTATTTGTGGGTCCGTGTGTTGTAGTTTGCATGTCCCTATGTCGTGGGCCTCGGCACACGTTCTGCATCTTGTTGGCACGGTGCAGTAGGCGGCAATGTGGTTTAGGCCCTGACACCTGAAGCACTGAACCGTCTTGTTTTTACGGCGCAGCGGTTCAGTGGAGACAGGCACAGCCAGGACCGTTTTTATCTCCCTTTTGTTTTGGGGGCCACTTGCTGTTTATGTCGGGATGCTGTGTTCTGCATATCTATATAGCTGCTTGGCCGTCGTCCGCTACTGTAAGCCGGCCAATCACATTCCTCCGGAAGGGGGTACCACGTCGGTAGTGGTGGTGGGGGGAAGAGCCACGGCGCGGACCGGCGTCGAGACCCGGTGGCTATCCAATCTGTCTGCGGACGCCGCTGCCTTCAGATCGGAGCGTTCCTGACGTATTTTGTCAATTGTGGGATTCCACACTGCACCGAGTTGAAAACCACTATGCCTGTTTACTAAATTGTTGTGCAGACGTATCTCCATTGCCTCTTTGAAGATAGAGTCCCAGAAACCGTTGGCGCTGCACAGCTTCGTTTAGTCGAATTCGAAGGTGTCCCCCTCGATAATGCTATGTTCTGCTACCTTCAGTACAGCGCTGGGAGAGACATCGTTGTGTCTGCCCGATGTATTCCATCCCACATTCGCACTCAATACTGTGGATGCCCGGCGTCTGCAACCCCAGTTGGTCTTTGGTTGAGCCAAATATAACTGACTTTTTTTCGCTGCGCGAAAGATGGTCGTTATTTCGTGCTTCTTTAATATTCTTACGATCTTGGTTGTTGGCGGTCCAGCAAACGGCAGAAACGCCACACGTATTGCTTCGTCTTCTTCTGGTTTCTCCTCCTGCCTCTTGTCTGCACGCAAGGAGTGTCTTATTTGTGTCTCGGTGTAGCCATTCTTACGGATGGATTCCCGCAGATGTGCTAACTCATGCGGCAAACTCTCGCTGTCACAGATCGACCTGGTTCTTTGTACTAAGGTGTTCAGTACTGAGTTACGTTGTGCTGAATGGTGGCAGCTCAGAGCACTGAAATAAGTCCGTGTGCATCTTCTTCCTGTAGACCGAGTGTCCCAACGTACCGTCCGGATTTTTATTGGTCAAAATGTCCAAGAAAGGAAGGCAGCCATTCTCTTCTACCTCAATGGTGAATTTGATGCTGTCATGTATGCCATTGAGATGGCCACACTACAAAAGTGTCGTCTATGTATCCTTAGAACACTTTTGGTTTATGGTGGGCGGTGTTCAGTGCCACATCTTCAAAGTGCTCCATGTACAAGTTGGCAATACCTGGGGCCAGGGGGGAACCCATGGCAACACCATCTGTTTGTTCATAGAATTTCCCACCACATTTCAAGTACGTTGTAGTTAACACGAGACGAAAGAGTCTGAGTGTGTCCTCACATCACCGTGATCTTCGAGCAGGGCTAAGGAATCCTCCAGTGGCACCTGGGTGAAAAGAGAAGCGAGATCAAAGCTGACTAGTAGATCCTTCAGCAACATCCATCACTATCTTCGCATCTTCTTTAGGGATTCTGCGTCTTCTTTAGTGATTTTTGCCATAACTTTCTTGTGTTTGAGCCAAAACTTTTCGGTGTTTTGCGGGTCTTTTCTGTTGCCTATGTTAGAGAGCGCATGGACACTGATCAGTGTGTACTTCTTGTTGGTGCATTGTATGCACATGGTCATGAAGTGGTTATTTATAGGAGACATCTCTGAGTAGGCTATATTTTTGTGTACCACTAAGGTCATGGCCAGAAGCAGAATACTGTTAGTGACTCTTTTTCTGTCTTTCTCTTGAAGATCCAACAGCTACTATCGTCAATTGTGTTTTCATCAGAGCACCGTTTTTTTAGGTCTACTATGAAGATTTTTTTGCTCACCTGTCTCTACCACTAGGATGCGTAATTTTTCAGGTTGTATTAGTGTGCTGATGTTGAAGGTGCCAATACAAGTGTGAATTCTAGCTGCAAATTGGCCAGAGAACTCCAGCTTTCTATGAATTTGTGATTTCATGAGTCCACCATACAAGTGTCCAATTGCTGTCTGTCGATGAGTGGAATGGTTACTTTTCTCTCACAAATCATGATAGCTTGTGACTGTTTCTTCAATGTTTCCATTCGTTACAACCAGATTTTGTCAGTTGAGGAGCTGAGAGGCAGCCGAAACCACATGATGAACAGATGCTGCCCAAATCATCAATAGCTTTCACTGCTCACACTATCGCCTGAACACTTATGTGTCGCTTCTGTGTCTCCAGCAGATAACAGATACAAATGGCCTCATTTCACGATACTGTCCGAGCTCTCTGTGAGACATTTCATCATACTGATGTATAGTGTTTTCAAAAATACCCAATATTTGTACAGTTCTGTAGCTCCAATAACAACATACTAATTTTCAAATAAAACCATGTAATTTTTCTATTTAGTTGAGTTTGTTTTCAAAACATACATATGTTTCGTAGTAATAACAAATAATTATACAAAGATGGAAAGAACCATTATCAATCACTGTAGTCACAGGGTGAGTCTTTTAAGACGGAACACACGTTACTTCGTGCATGCTTCCAGACATCGAAACGAGGTTTATGGCAAATGATAGTACGCTAAGGGCCACGTAGTATGTAATAAAAGAGTCCTTACTCTTGTATCGATCGAAGTATCTAAACAAGTATGATTTTTAAATACAATTATGTACTTTTTTAACAGCATCCAATAGCGCTTGAAAAGGCGAGTACAGTGATATTACGCTTCTTAATTTTGTTGGTGATACTCTTCGCAAAAGAATCTGAGAAATATTCTAAACTTGAAAGGCGAGTCGGCGGGTATCAGCTATTGTGTTACAAACCCGCTCATGCCAGGCCGCGTCATCATACCAAGCTTTTCGACTGTATACTTCTATGCATTCCAGAAGTAGCAGGAACTGCGTCGTCTATTGGCAGGAATTTCTGCATGCAGACATGTATACCAACGACGCGAAGTTAGACATGCTACACTTATATAGTGAATGGAAAAAAAAGTTGCCGAAATGGTAATGCAACATAGGGAAATGTATTGTGATCACCACTGTCTACTGCTCCAGGCACCTGAACGAATTATTAGGTCACTAGTGCGAACACAGAGCTTCAGCGTCAAACAGAAGACACAGACTGCAACCAAAAGAGCATATGACGAAGCATGGCAGTGCTAGACGTACTGCCATGGAATTTGGCCACACAAATGTCACTCACATCTTGCATAGACATAAATTCACCCTTTTCATCTGTCACTCCATCACTCACTCTGCCACCCTGCTCTGCAGCACCTAGCAGACAAAATTACATTTTTCCAATGTGTGCTCTATACCGACAAAACCATAGTAACATAAATTTACATAACATGAAAATCCACCAACGACTGTGGAGAGTAAATGTATGGTGCGGCATTATAGGAAATTCCATTGTGGGACATTACTTCATTCCAGGGGTGTTAAATGGAACTACATATGCACACTTTCTTACGAACATTCTACCGCACACATTCTTAGAAAAATTCTACCTGCTGTTCTACATGAGGTAGCACTGAATAAGCAACAGCATATGTTGTTTCAACATAACGCCTGCACAGCTCACTCTTCCTATGTTGCAATACTAAATGAAAACTGCCCTGACAACCGTACACCAGATGGGAGCTGCATTACAATAGCAGTTATGGGATAAGCATTGAAGCACAACGCTACCCCCCCCCCCCCTCCCCCACCAATGACATTATCGAAGATGATGATGAGGCACAAGTTTCCCCCAATCCACTACCTGTCTGACACAGACCAATTGCCTTATGTATAAAATTACAGGAATTCAAATTTGGGCAGGAAATAAAAAAAAAACAGTTATGGTAGTGCGTTTTCTATGGTAGCAGAGTTCGTCCAAAGTATAAATTGGTAAATTGGCAGTTAATTCAAAATTGTGCACTGCCTTGAAACACTAGCCTGGCTCTATGATGTCACAATCCGAGAATTGTAATATGTGCACCAGGCTAACTATGACGTCAGAATCCAAGACGGTTGACCTAGAACACAAGATGGCGATCGAACATAGCGAACAGGCAGTCTGACACAGCTCTATGATAGCGAAATCCGGCTCAGACCTGTTGCGTTCTGTTCAGTGTGGAATTCCGGCATACTGGTCCACACTTGAGATGCTGCACTGTCATGTGAGCTGATGTGGAATATTAGCACTGGCTCTATGATGTCATAAGCCATCTCAGACCTGTCGGGCTATTTATGATGCAGTATAATTCTGGCATACTGGCCCAGAGCTGGAATACAAGAACAGTGTATGACATCACAATGTTGTTCAGATCTTTTGAGATATTTGTAAGTCTGGAATTCCAGCACTCTGGCCCAGATTTGAGATACTGGGAGAGGCTCTATTACATCAGAATCCAAATTCTGGAATACTGGCATGATGACATATGAGACAAAGCAATTTGTGCAGGTCCGTACCGGATAGGGTTGATAGAAGAGATAGAGAAGATCCAATGGAGAGCAGCGCGCTTCGTTACAGGATCATTTAGTAATCGCGAAAGCGTTACGGAGATGATAGATAAACTCCAGTGGAAGACTCTGCAGGAGAGACGCTCAGTAGCTCGGTACGGGCTTTTGTTAAAGTTTCGAGAACATACCTTCACCGAAGAGTCAAGCAGTATATTGCTCCCTCCTACGTATATCTCGCGAAGAGACCATGAGGATAAAATCAGAGAGATTAGAGCCCACACAGAACCATACCGACAATCCTTCTTTCCACGAACAATACGAGACTGGAATAGAAGGGAGAACCTATAGAGGTACTCAGGGTACCCTCCGCCACACACCGTCAGGTGGCTTGCGGAGTATGGATGTAGATGTAGATGTCCGGGCCACTAAGTTCGCCAGCTATGAACCGTGCAGGGCCAGGCACACTGCTGCCACAGCCACCTCACCAGTGCTGTATCACGCTCCTTGCTTCCAAGAGATGGAGTATGCTACGACAAACCTCAGTAGCTCCACTGCACGTGTCGTATTCACAACTGGTCGCTAGAAGCTCCAGCAAGCAATTTGGTCCTGGGTGCCCTGTCACTTTCACCTGCAGTAGATACGTATCTGACCTCGCAGGCATCATGTCACACCATTAGGAATGCGGACAGATATTTGTGATTCCTATTTCTACACTGCTACTTCCGGAGGACTGAGGCTGTGATGTCAGCCGTGTTGTTGTGTAAGACATGGAATCTCACTAACGCTGGAGTAGTGTCACCCTTCACCAGTGACAGCTCCACACAGACACACACCTAACATGAAATGGAGTATAGCAGCATTGCAGCCACAGACCGTGTGATCATAGTTATTCTCTGAAACTGGAAAAAAAGAAGTGGAGGTACTATGCTTGTAAAATTGACCAATAATTTGTGTATGGAATGGGCAACAGTAACATAACCAACATCACAGAGCATACACAACTCTGTGCCAGCAATTCCTGTGTTAAAATCCAAATGGTACACTCAAACACCAGGAGAGTAAGAATCTTCGAGACATGCCCCTGTACCGCTGCCCCAATCTATTCTCCTGCCCTATGGTAACTGACCAGTGTCGGGCCTTAGTATCTACCGCACCACACTGAGCCACAAGTCTCTGGGGCTGGACATCCTCGAGTGTCGTCTGGAAAGAGAGGTTACATCACAGCTTTGTCATGCTAGCAAGGCAGGAGATAGAAAGCCACATGTATAAATACATTGTGGTCGTATGATTCACACAATGTAACGTCCTTCTGTAAGACTTTCCTTATACATCTGCACCAGCCGGCATAGGTGCAATACGCGCCAATGGTCACCCGCATGGCTGTAGTGTAGGTGTGACCACTATAATCTGCACTGTAGGAACCGTTTGGTGTGATAGAAATTTCAACAGCTGACTTATCAAATTCCGATGTACCTCTGAGGGACGACAAAGAATTGTGGTACAGGTATGTATGGTGGTCTGTATCGAATCGTGATGCATGTGTTGGAGAAGAAATTCTCTAAGCTTATGTTCATGGTGACTCAGTTCTAAGGCGTGTATACGTTTATTTTGCGAAACATTAATGTTAATCTTTACAGAACCTATTTGGATAAAGGTGGCAACTTCAATACAATGTACAGCCCTAGCAGGAGAAATTTTAAAAATCAGAGTCTAGAACTGATCACACTAGTGTCTTCTGTGCTTTCCCTTTATCGTACACACCAGTGCCTCACCTTATAAGAGCTAGGAAGATATCGAAACAATTTTTGGGTTATGTGCGCACGAAAGTTTAATAAGAACGATTACAAATTAAATTGACACAATTGACAGTTGCACATAAGTAATGCTACCTCACATTTCTCATGATTACAATCAGACCAATAACACTGACGCAGGAAGCAAAAACAAAGCGCCAAACAAACCTTCTTCGCTAATCCAGATCATATGCAAGCCACATCAACCAATTTTTTGCTTAAACTGATGAAAATTTTACCAAAAGAAGTGAATTTCGCGTCATACCTTTACACTTTGGACTGGACTACACAGAAATGTTATGATTCTAGCAGGATGTCTAGGATTTCGTTCGATATCAGTTTGCCATGCACTCTAAAAGTGATCCTACTATTGTGTGTGTGTGTGTGTGTGTGTGTGTGTGTGTGTGTGTGTGTGTGTGTGTGTGTGTGTGTGTGTGTGTTAGTAGAGAATAGAGGCAGGATTATAATTTAGCATAAATAACTCCAATAATCAACTCTCAAGCATTGATAGTGTTTCTGGATTACAGTGTGTAAGAGCAGTCCATTGACAGTCAAAACATACGTCAAGAACAAGAAGACCATGCAGTGAGCGACCTCGTTACAGTATTGTTACTCCATGGTTTGGTATGTTTTATACAAATTATAATGACATATTTTTCCACTGGATGTATGACATCACAATCGTCGATAGTGATGCAAGATGGCTACCCTGGAATGTTGGCTCTGTCGCATTGGGACACAAGATTTGGAATACTGGGACAGGCCCTACGTCATCAGTATACAAGATGGCAACTAGGGTCAATACCGGCATTGGCTTTACGGCGGCACAATCCAGCTCAGACCTGTCGGGCTATTTATAACAGCGTAGAATTCTGGTATACTGACTCCTCAGAGGTGTATGGTCACTGTATAATGCTTCTCCTAACCTTTAAGTTCGGGTCTCTCCACTTCACACCTGAAACAAACACTGAGGAAGGAAAGGCCCTCTGACCTGGGCTGGCTCACCTCCCCCCACCCCAAGTTCCCTTGTTCTGTGCTCCAACAAACCTCCACATCACCTAGTACATTACAGTTTAAACTAATTACCCCTCCACACCAGCTACTGTAAGTTCTATCAGTGAGAATATCCACTTATCCTTAGTTTAAAACTATAGGTGGTCCGCTGACTGCCAAACTATAGAACACTCGCACTATCTAAAAAACTGATTACCCCACTGAGGTAGTCTGTATAAGCCATGCACACCAACAACCAAAGAGTCCAAAATCATAACCGAAACTGTTTTGTCACGTGTGTGTGGCAGCTGTGAGTGACGGACGCTGCCAGTAACCTCCGCATCCACTGGTGCACAACACACAGGCAAATGTAAGATATTGCTGCAGCTTCCAATGAACGAACCACATACTGTATATACATCCCATAGCTGTCGCTATCATTTTGCAAAAAGCTTTAGGTAAACTCCTTGCCAGAAACAGTCGTGTGCAGGACAGTAGCGTTCGACATCGAAACTTACAGTACGCTGCAGTAACATCGAGAACAAGAACAGAACAGAAACTAGATCACGTTAATATCTTTCTGTCAAGCAAATGGTTTTGAGAAACGTATGGATACAGCAGGCAGGACCTCACCGAAAAGATAAGTGTTTTATGTTGTACATAGGGCATCCAACATATGCATCAGATTTCTTATGGTACTGTATTCTGAGTGTGAACGCGTTGATGATGGGATTTAACGCCACCTAATGGTCGTTAGATCCATATCTTAAGTACACTACTGGCCATTAAAATTGCTACACCAAGAAGAAATGCAGATGATGAACGGGTATTCATTGCACAGATATATTATACTAGAACTGACATGTGATTACATTTTCACGCAATTTGGGTGCATAGATCCTGAGAAATCAGTACCAATAACAACCAGCTCTGGCCGTAATAACGGCCTTGATACGCCTGGGCATCGAGTCAGAGCTTGGATGGCGTGTACAGGTACAGCTGCCTGTACAGCTTCAACACGATACCACAGTTCATAAACAGTAGTGACTGGCATATTGTGACGAGCCAGTTGCTCGGCCACCATTGAACAGACGTTTTCAATTGGTGAGAGATCTGGAGAATGTGCTGGGCAGGGCGGCAGTCGAACATTTTCTGTATCCAGAAAGGCCCGTACAGGACCTGCAACATGCGGTCGTGAATTATCCTGCTGAAATGTAGGGTTTCGCAGGGATCGAATGAAGAGTAGAGCCACAGGTCGTAACACATCTGAAATGTAACGTCCAGTGTTCAAAGTGCCGTCAGTGCGAACAGGAGGTGAACGACATGTGTAACCAATGGCACCCCATACCATCACGCCAGGTGATAAGCAAGTGTGGCGATGACGAATACACACTTCCAATGTGCGTTCACCGCGATGTCGCCAAACACGGATGCGACCATCATGATGCTGTAAACAGAACCTGGAGTTTTCCGAAAAAATGACGCTTTGTCATTCGTGCACCCAGGTTCGTCGTTGAGTACACCATCGCAGGCGCTCCTGTCTGTGATGCAGCGTCGAGGGTAACTGCAGCCATGGTCTCCGAGCTAATAGTCCATGCTACTGCAAATGTCGTCGAACTGTTCGTGCAGATGGTTGTTGTCTTGCAAACGTCCCCATCTATTGACTCAGGGATGGAGACGTGGCTGCACGATCAGTTACAGCCATGCGGATAAGATGCCTGTCATCTCGACTGCTAGTGATACGAGGCCGTTGGGATCCAGCATGGCGTTCCGTATTACCCTCCTGAACCCACCGATTCCATATTCTGCTAACAGTCATTGGATCTCGACCAACGCGAGCAGCAATGTCGCGATACGATAAACCGCAATTGCGATAGGCTACAATCCGACCTTTATCAAAGTCGGAAACGTGATTGTACGCATTTCTCCTCCTTACACGAGGCATCACAACAACATTTCATTAAGCAACGCCGGCAAACTGCTGTTTGTGTATGAGAAATTGCTTGGAAACTTTCCCCATGTCAGCACGTTGTAGGTGTTATCACCGACGCCAACCTTGTGTGAATACTCTGAGAAGCTAATCATTTGCATATCACAGCACCTTCTTCCTGTCGGTTAAATTTCGCGTCTGTAGCACATCATTTTCGTGATGTAGCAATTTTAATGGCCAGTAGGCTACAATCAGTAGAGCAGTACTGCATTGGTCTGCAGAACACACAAAACTTCAGTTATCCCTCCTGAATAGTTGATAGGAGCTTTACACTGTAGAGTATTCCCTGCAAGCAGATCACGATCGCATTATGATAGAACCATAGCTCTGACATGCTGATCTCACAGATACAGTACGTTAGTAAGCCCAGGTCACAGCAGTGCAGACAACTGTGCTAGAAAGTACCAACTTGTGGATCAGAAAGTATTTGATCCATCGTCAGTCATAGGATTTTTTTTCTGTCACTTACCGTTTCTTACGATTCAGTAAATGTTTGGCTGTGTACAGGCAAACAGTGTAATTCTAAATCGTACTCTATTGCTGTCTCCTTCTTTAGGCAGGCACTTTATAAATTTTGTAAGCTGGCAATGGAGTCACTTACAGTATAGGAATCTGTGTAGTCGAATTCCACGTAGTCTACATGTAAGTTAACCACTATAGCAGACGAATTGCTGTAAAATGCAGTTAGACCACCAGTTTTAAAACTCGGCAAACAGCTACCCGGCTTCTAGACGTGCGCTGTGATCTTCTTATAACTCAGCGGACACATTACGAATCATTTTGCCCAGTGTACAACACACAGATACAAATCCTATGACTGATGATGGATCAATACTTTATGATCCACAAACTGGTACTTTACAACACAGTTGTCTGATATAACTGCCTGCACTACTGTGACCTGAGGTTACTAACGCACTGTATCTGTGAGATCAGCATGTCAGAGCTATGGGCTTATCATAATGCAACCATGGTCTGCTTGCAAGGAATACCCCATAGTGTAAAGCTCTATCGAACAACTATTTAGGAGGGTTGACTGGAATTTTGTGTGTCCTGCAGACCAATGCAGTACGGCTCTACTGATATGGATCTACTGACATGGATCTAACGACTATTAGATGGAGTTACATCATAACAACACGTCCACACTCAGAATACAGTAACATAAGAAAACTGCTGCATATATTGGATGTCCCGTGTATAACATAAAACACTTATTGTTTCGGTGAGGTCTTGCCAGCTGTATCCATATGTTTCTCAAACTATTTGCTGCTTTTATTTTTCTCGACGTTACTGCACCATACTGTAAATTCCGACGTCAAACGCTACTGTCCTACACACGACTATTTCTGTCAAGGAATTCAAAAAAATGGTTCAAATGGCTCTGAGCAATGTGGGACTTAACATCTGAGATTATCAGTCCCCTAGACTTAGAACTACTTAAACCTAACTACCTCATAAATTGGTAAGAGATGGAACGGATCCCCCGTGGTACACAAAAAAGGTCCGAACGCTGTTGCAGAGGCAATGGAAAAAGCATGCGAAGTTCAGAAGAACGCGAAATCCTGAAGATGGGCTAAAATTTACAGACGCTCGAAATTTGGCACGTACTTCGATGCGAGATGCCT
Source organism: Schistocerca gregaria (assembly GCF_023897955.1). Lineage (NCBI taxonomy): Eukaryota > Metazoa > Arthropoda > Insecta > Orthoptera > Acrididae > Schistocerca > Schistocerca gregaria. The sequence goes on along the minus strand of NC_064931.1, from coordinate 647,243,599 downwards.
TTAATAGGTTCCACAACGAAACATTGTCTCGAAATTTGGTAGAAAATCCGAAGAAATTCTGGTCGTATGTAAAGTACACAAGCGGCAAGACGCGGTCAATACCTTCGCTGCGCAGTGCCGATGGTACTGTTATCGACGACTGTGCCGCTAAAGCGGAGTTATTGAACGCAGTTTTCCGAAATTCCTTCACCAGGGAAGACGAATGGAATATTCCAGAATTTGAAACACGAACATCTGCTAGCATGAGTTTCTTAGAAGTAGATACCTTAGGGGTTGCGAAGCAACTCAAATCGCTTGATACGGGCAAGTCTTCAGGTCCAGATTGTATACCGATTAGGTTCCTTTCAGATTACGCTGATACTATAGCTCCCTACTTAGCACTCATATACAACCGCTCGCTCACCGATAGATCTGTACCTACAGATTGGAAAATTGCGCAGGTCGCACCAGTGTTCAAGAAGGGTAGTAGGAGTAATCCATTTAACTACAGACCTATATCATTGACGTCGGTTTGCAGTAGGGTTTTGGAGCATATACTGTATTCAAACATTATGAATCACCTCGAAGGGAACGATTTATTGACACGTAATCAGCATGGCTTCAGAAAACATCGCTCTTGTGCAACGCAGCTAGCTCTTTATTCGCACGAAGTAATGGCCGCTATCGACAGGGGATCTCAAGTTGATTCCGTATTTCTAGATTTCCGGAAAGCTTTTGACACCGTTCCTCACAAGCGACTTCTAATCAAGCTGCGGAGCTATGGGGTATCGTCTCAGTTGTGCGACTGGATTCGTGATTTCCTGTCAGGAAGGTCGCAGTTCGTAGTAATAGACGGCAAATCATCGAGTAAAACTGAAGTGATATCAGGTGTTCCCCAGGGAAGCGTCCTGGGACCTCTACTGTTCCTGATCTATATAAATGACCTGGGTGACAATCTGAGCAGTTCTCTTAGGTTGTTCGCAGATGATGCTGTAATTTACCGTCTAGTAAGGTCATCCGAAGACCAGTATCAGCTGCAAAGCGATTTAGAAAAGATTGCTGTATGGTGTGTCAGGTGGCAGTTGACGCTAAATAACGAAAAGTGTGAGATGATCCACATGAGTTCCAAAAGAAATCCGTTGGAATTCGATTACTCGATAAATAGTACAATTCTCAAGGCTGTCAATTCAACTAAGTACCTGGGTGTTAAAATTACGAACAACTTCAGTTGGAAGGACCACATAGATAATATTGTCGGGAAGGCGAGCCAAAGGTTGCGTTTCATTGGCAGGACACTTAGAAGATGCAACAAGTCCACTAAAGAGACAGCTTACACTACACTCGTTCGTCCTCTGTTAGAATATTGCTGCGCGGTGTGGGATCCTTACCAGGTGGGATTGACGGAGGACATCGAGAGGGTGCAAAGAAGGGCAGCTCGTTTTGTATTATCGCGTTATAGGGGAGAGAGTGTGGCAGATATGATACACGAGTTGGGATGGAAGTCATTACATCATAGACGTTTTTCGTCGCGGCGAGAGCTTTTTACGAAATTTCAGTCACCAACTTTCTCTTCCGAATGCGAAAATATTTTGTTGAGCCCAACTTACATAGGAAGGAATGATCATCAAAATAAAATAAGAGAAATCAGAGCTCGAACAGAAAGGTTTAGGTGTTCGTTTTTCCCGCTCGCTGTTCGGGAGTGGAATAGTAGAGAGATAGTATGATTGTGGTTCGATGAACCCTCTGCCAAGCACTTAAATGTGAATTGCAGAGTAGTCATGTAGATGTCGATGTAGATGTAAGGACATCACACACATCCATGCCCGAGGCAGGATTCGAACCTGCGACCATAGCAGCAGCGCGGTTCCGGACTGAAGCGCCTAGAATCGCTCGGCCACAGCGGCCAGCGACAAGGAATTCACCAAAAGCTTTTGCAGAATGATAGCCATGGCTTCGGAATGTGATTACAGTATGTGCTTAATTCACTGGATAGTGGGAAGAATCTTACATCTGCCTGTGTCTTGTGCACCAGAGGAGGGAGGATAGCTGGCAGCGTCCATCACTCCAAGCCAACACACACACACACACACACACACACACACACACACACGACAAAACGATGTTCTATAGTTTGGCAGCCAGCGGACCTCCCACATTTTAAACTTGGGGTAAGTGAATTTTCTCAGCATCTGAACTCACAGTAGCTGGTTGGAGAGTTAAACTGTTTAAACTGTAATGTCGGAAGGGGTGTGAAGGTGTGTTGGTGCACAATTCAAGTACACAAGTGAACTTGGGGAAGTGAGGCCGCACAGGGCAGAGGGGCCTCTCACTCCCAGTTTTTTTTTTTTTTTTTTTTTTTTTAAGAATAAAGTGGAGAGACAAACTTACGGATTAGGAAAACCAGTATACAGCAACCATACGTCTCTGAGGGTCAGTATGCCAGAATTCTACACTTTTATAAATAGCCTGACATGTCTGAGCTGGATTGTGTCATCATATAGCCAGTTCCAGTAACCCAAATCTTGTATTCCATCGCTGCACAGCCAACATTGCAGGTTAGACCTCTTGCATCCCCGTCTTCAGTTCTAATGTCATACGTCCAGTTGAAAAGTCTGTCGTCATAGTTTGTGTAAAACATACCAAACCATGGAGTAACGATACTTTAACGAGGTCCTTACTTTAGATATGAGTCACTCATTGCATGGTATTCTTGTTGTTGGCGTATTTTTCGCTGTCCTTGGATTTTGTTACACACTGTAATCCAGAAATATTATCAAAGCTCGATAGTTGATTATTGCAGTTATTTGTTCTAAATTATAATCCTGTACTACTGTATACTGTAACGAACACACAAATTGGTAATGACATGTTCTGTACTGGAAGAAGCCAATACGATCACTTTTACAGTGCATGACAAACGGATATCGAACGAAATCGTTGACATCTTGTTGGAATCGTAGCATTTCTATGTAGTCCAGACTAAAGCGTAGAGGTATTAACCGAAATTCACTTCAGAAGCACGTGACGTGTGAATCATACGACCGCAATGTATTTATAGATGCATGTAGATTTCTCTCTCCTGCTGTACTAGCGTGACAAAGTTGTGACACGACCTCTGTTTGCAGGCGACGTAGGGGGATGTCCAGCCCCAGCAACTCGTGGCTCAGCGTGGTGAGGTAGACGCTACAGCTCTGGGCTGGTCAGTTACTGTGGGGCAGGAGATTAAGTTGGGGTAGCGGGATAGGGGCATGTCTAGAAGACTCTTCCTCTCCTGGTGTTTGAGCGTACCGTTTGGATTTTAACATTGGGTTGGCGGCACAGAGTTGTGTATGGCTAAGTGATGTTGGTTATGTTACTGTCGTCTATTCCACACAGAAATTATCGGTGAATTTTCAAGGATAGTATCACAACTTTCTTTAGGGGGGGGGGGGGGGGGGGGAGGTTTCAGAGCGTTAATCAGGTCACACGATCTGTGGCTGTATGTGTGAAGTTGTCACCAGAGCTGGGTGATGCAACTCCAGGGTTAGTGTGGCTGTATGTCCTACACAACAAGACAGCTGGCATCACAGCCTCAGCCCCATGGATGTAGCACTGGAGAAATAAGAAGCGTAATTATCTGTCCACATTCCAAATGGTATGACTGATGCCTGCCAGTTCAGATATGTACCTACTGCAGGTGAAAGCAGCCTGGCACACAGCACCAAGCGGCTTGCTGGAGCTTCTAGCGACAGATTCTGAAATCACAAAGCCTGTCCCAGTATCTCAAATCTGGGTTCCAGTGCTGGAATTCCAGACTGTTATAAATATCTCTGCAGATATGAGCAAGATTGTGATGTCTTAGACTGTTCTTGTATTCCAGCTCTGTTCCAATATGGCGGAATTCTACTGCATTATAAATAGCCTGACAGATCTCAGCTGGGCTGTGGCTTCATACAGCCAGTGCCAGTATTCAAAGTCAGCTAGCATGAGAGTGTGTCATCTCAAGTCTGGGTCAGCATGCTGGAATCCCACACTGTTATATAAATAACCCAACAGGTTTGAGCTGTTTGGTTGGTTAGTGCTTTAGGGCATCAAACTAAGGTCATAAGTACGCGTATCATAACATATGAAAAAACAAGTACTAAATAAAAACCTGAGGCGAAAAAGGCAATCACCCAATGAAACAATTTCAAAACAGGATCCGCTAACGACAAGGACTTCCCTAGGAAAAATTTCTCAAAATATCGTTCACAACGTGGAGGTCCCGAGGGGGGGTGGGGGGGGGGGGGCAGGCAATGAAATTTGCTTCGCGCGTAAGGCTGTGGCGAATAAAAAGTAAGGCGCGATTGACAGAAGATGTGTCATCCACTAAAACATGTCACAGTGATGGCAAACACAGATATAAACATAAACAGTTAGATAATGGGCTTCAGATCAGAAAAAGTGCACTGTCAAGGGTTGAGAGCAGTAGGCATAGAGTGGGACACGGTCGCCAGTTAATAAATAGCGGTGACTAAGACGACAATGTCCTACATGCAGCTAAGCTGAAATGACTTCTTCACGACGTGAGGGCTGAGAGGAAGTCGACCATGCTATTGTGAGAGGTTAAATGTTCTGGAGTTTATTGTTCCCATGTAGAGAAGACTATTGTGCACTTGTAAGTGGTGCTACATGCTGACAGACAGCAACACTAAGTTCATCAGAGGGAACAGAATGACTATCAGGTCAAGGGAGGAGAACTGCAGCCTTTGCACCAGCAGCAGCATCCTTGTTCCGTGGCATGCTGATGTGACCAGGAACCCACAGGAGCACCACATTAGCTCCCACACAGTAAGCGAGTGGAGGCAGTCTTGGATCCGTTGCACTAAAGGGTGGACTGAGTACAGTGCACGAAAATTCTGAAGAGCGCTAAGAGACGCTGAGCAGATGACACAGTTTTGAAGGCAATGTCGCCGGATGTACTGGGTGGCCTGATAAAGGTGATAGAGCTCCACAGTAAAATTCGAGCACTGGTCAAGACGTCGATATTGAAAAGGACCATCGTCAAGTACAAAGTCATACCTGACACCATGGTCGCTCTTGGAACCATCAGTGTAGACAAAAGACGCTTTCACCAGCACCTGAAGTGAGAGAGACTCGCTACAATCCACCAAGTAGTGTCCTTAGGAAGTGAATGGAGTTCGAAACGAACACATACATCAGACAGTCTTGTTAGCGGAAAAGTTGAAGCCATTGTTACTCCACAAGTAAAGATGATGAAGACATCACTGAAGACGCCGCTCAGGTAGACAGGTTCGTTGAGAGCTGCAGTAGATTGCAATGTCATTAATGAAATGAGAGCCTGAGATACCTGGCAGGAGACAGTACATAAGATATTTAATGGCAATGGCTAATAAGACAATACTGAGTAAAGAACCCTGAGGCATCCTGTTCTCTTGAATAAAAGTTTCCGACAGAACCAAGCCGACACACACCTTAAAAACAAACCTTCAAAAATTCCTGGATAACAAGGGCCATGCGACACCAGAAGTCGCTCTCGTACATAATACGGAGGATACTCGTCCTCCAGCAGGTGTTATATGCCTTTTCCAAATCAAATAGCACGGCCACAATTCGGTAATTTCGCAAAAATTTGTTCATAATATGAGTTGACAAGGTTGGGTTGTGTTGTTGTCGGGGAGGAGATCAGACAACAAGGTCATCAGTCTCATTGGATTAGGGAAGAATAGGGAAGGTAGTTGGCCATGCCCTTTCAAAAGAAACATCCCGGCATTTGCCTGGAGCGATTTAGGGAAATCATGGGAAACCTAAATCAGGATGGCCGGACGCGGGATTGGAATGTCGTACTTCCAAATGCGTGTTGACAAGGTGATGAGATGATCAATTGCATAGTGGTGCCTACAGAACCCACATTGGGGAGATATAGAGATTCAAGCCACCACACTAGTTGACCACTAATCATACACTCCATCACCTCGAACATGCTACTGGTGAGGGAAATTGGGCGTTACCTGGAAGGGAGGTGTTTGTCCTTACCAGGCTGAGCTATAGGAATGACAATGGACTCGGAAATGTGCCGTCTATCCAACTGTGGTTACATGTATGGAGGAGAAAGCATAAGCTCTCATAAGATCAGAATGTGAGTGCCGTCCGGTCCTGCAAAGGATGACTGGGACAAAGAGAGTGCATGTTTAAGTTCACTCATAGTAAAACCAGTATTGGAACATTCACGATTCTATGAAGAGAAAGATATCATCCTTGCCTCCGCTGCTCGTTTCAGAGGATGGAAGGCGGGATGGTAGTGAGCGGACCTCGAAATGTCTGCAAAATAATGGCCCAAGGTATTGGAGATAGCAAGAAGTTCAGCAATGACACTGTTCGCTATGGTCTGACAAGGAACTGGGGAATGAACCACGCTTCCTGAAAGCTGTTGGAGATGACGCCAAACAACAGAAGAGGGAGTAAAACTGTTAAAAAAAAAGCCTTGAAAAGAAAGCTAACTAGCTTTTTTGCCATCCCTGAAAATGAGACGACACTGTGCATGTAGCTGGTTATAACAGATATAGTTCGCCATAGTGGGATGGTGTTTAAAAACGCAGATAACTCCTCTACACCAGTGGATTGCATTGCGGCATGCCTCAGTCCATTCAGAGGATGGGGGCACGTTGCGGCGAGGAGGAGGAGACGTCAGATATGGATAGTATTTGTAAGTAATTCTACCTGGTCATCAATGCAGGGGAAATGGTGTTCATCGAAAGTGGCCAGAGAGGAGAAGAGCTGCCAGTCAGCTTAGGAAAGCTGCCAGTTGGTTGGACACACAGATGGGATAGGCATTAGCAAACGAATGGCACAGGGACAATGGTCACTAGAGTGTGTGTTGGAGAGAACGGACCACTCAAGACGACGAGCTAGCTGAGCACTACAGATCTAAATGTCCAAATGGGAAAAGGTGTGCATGTAATCGGTAAGATTAGATTGAGGAGAGAGCCTCTCAGACAATGGCGTAAAGGGACCCAAAGGAGATGATGGGTATTAAAAGTCCTTGAGCAGCATAAAGGGAGGAAGAAGTTGAGCAACAGGTTGCAAAATGTCTGCCCTGGTGACAGCAGAAGACGAGAGCGAGTGGATGTTGCAAAGAGAAAAGGTGAAACTGGGAAAGAAAGATGGACATCAACAACTTAAAGGTGGGTGTGCAAGAAAATGATGTGAGTACAGATATTGTCTCAAATGAGCAAGATGACTCCCTCATGATCCAGACTTCCCATCTCAGGTGGAAGGTCCAAACAGACTGAAAAGTGGGAGGTGAATGTTCCACTGGAGAACAACCATATCCAATAAGACAGGAGATGGGTCAAATAAGGCGGCAGTCACCATGGTGGCTGCAGAGTGCCAGAATTCAGACGTGCACAATGACAAGGTTCAGAGGCTGGAGGATCCTGGTCCATTAGTTTGACAGAGGTGTCAGTATTCACCTTCAGTTAGCCAGTGGACTGGTTGTTGGCAGTGTGTCACAGTCAAACAGAGGCAGGCCCGTTGCAGAAGAACATTGAGGTGGAGAAGGGGAAGATCATTTGTCGTTGTTTGACTGCTTAGAACCTTGGTATTTGTCAAGTGCAGACCCATACATTGGCTGACCAGATGCGTGCAGAAAGTCATCACGGGAGCACTCCTTTTGGGATTTCTGTGCTTCTGTTTCCAAGGCATGTGATTTCACTGGCGCAGGTGAAGGGAATGTCTGTTGGTACAGAGTGCACATAGCAGGTGAAGATTAGAGGGTAACGTTGGAGCTGGACGATTTTACAACCATGACACTAAACTGTAAGTTGTAAGTCCACATTGCCATGTCCTTTGTAGGTCTGGCTGTACCGTAAACTGTACTATAATCGCCAGATGGTGGTGTACAAGGTTTGCAGCTATCCAACATTTTCTGAGCAATGTGAGTAGAACGAAGCAGCATGATCACCCTTGCAATTGATACAGTGAGGGATAGGAGGTGGACACTCACCCTAATGAGCATTACTGCCGATTACGCATCTGTCTGCATTTTCACAAGATTCATGGGTATGGTTGCAGTGCTGACATTTATAGCAATGCATGGGATTTGGTATATATGGTCTGGCGGTAATAGTTTGAAGCCAGCGTTAATTTTTGGTGGAAGTACCACACGGTCAAATGTGAGGAACAGAGTGCGGGTTGGCACTAATTCTTTATCAACTCTTACTATGACGCAGTGAACTGCAGTCACTCGCTGGTCAGGGAGATGGGCTGTTATTTAAGCCTCGGTCAGCCAATCTAGCAACCAAGTGTATATGGCACCATGGGAGGAATTCAGAGCTCGGTGGGCCTCTTTTTAATAGGATAGCTGCACAGAAGTGTTGCATTAAGTAGTCTCCAAAACCAAGGTCTCATTACGCAGCTGAGAGCAGAACCAGCAGTGCCATCTACATCCTTCTAAATAACAAATGGATTAACTGTCGTGAAATTGTGACCATCATCTGTGCATGACACCATGAGGTATTGAGTGCAGCTAGGAGAGGGGCTAATTCTTTTGTCTCAACCTATTTACATTTTTGAGATGAGAAACTCATCACAAAGAAATCCTCCATGACTGCCAGCGTCTTCGATGGTACGCACCTTCCTGCTGGGGGACCCCCTCAGACAGCCTCTGAATTATCATATTATTAAAGTGGTGCTCTGATATACCAATAATTTAAAAAAATGGTTCTAATGGCTCTAAGCACTATGGGACTTAACATCTATGGTCATCATCAGAGAGGGGGGGGGGGGGCTCACCTGCCTTAGACAATTATCCGCACCTTAGGTCATACCTCCCAGACTCTAGACAGAGGAATCAATCGGCATAGAGAAAGGTACTAGCTCAGGCAACCACCTGTACCTGGGTCTGACCTTTACCAGCCCTAATTGTTGAGCCAGGGCTGGGAATTATGCATAACCCAGCCACTTTTTACAAGTCAAACGTGTGGGCCGCCCTTCAGGAATGCAAGGGGGGAAGAAGAAGAAGAAGAAGAAGAAGAAGAAGAAGAAGAAGAAGAAGAAGAAAAGGAAAAAGAGAGACCTCATACGCCAAAGCAGAGGAATGGTAAGAAAAAGAAGGACAGGGAAAGAAAGATGGGTGGACAGACGTATACATACACAGTTTTACCAACAAATTCACTTTCCCAAAGAAGGCATACGACTCGATCTCCAAGGGAGAGGAAAAATAGCAGGAAGATAGACATGCAGCACAGAATGGGAAGTGGCGCAGCAAAGGCTGGGGCCTTGTGGTAGTTGAGCACATACTCACGAAAGAGTGGAGAGCCCACTGAGAGAGTGGGGAGGGGCGGGGGGGGGGGGGAGTCGGGTTCTGAGCTGGATTGCGCCATCATAGAGCTGTGCCAGAATGCTTCAGTCGCCATGTTCGATCGCCATCTTGTGTTCCAGGTCAGCATCTTTGCTTCTCACATCACAGTTAGGCTAATGCTCATATTCCAAGTCCTCGACTGTGACGTCATACAGCCAGGTCAGTATTCCAAGTCAGTCAGCATGACAATGCACCATTTTGAATTTCTCGCCAATTTATACATAGGACGATGCTCAGGACAGAACACTGAGGCACACAGTTTTCCTGGATAAAGGTGTCCAACAAGATAGACCCATACATACCTTGAAAACTCGGTCTTTTAAAAATTCCGGGCATGCAGTCATGGAAGCCCCATTTGTAGACAGTACGGACGATATCAGTCCTCCAGCAAGTGCTGAAGGCTTTCCTCAAATCGAAAATCACGGCCACAGTCTGGGATTTCCGCAAAAAACCATTCATAACATGGTGGACAGAGTGACGAGACGGTCAACTGCAAAACGGCGTGCTCGAAATCCACGGCGTGCAATGGTTAGTAAATAGCGAGACTTAAGCGATCATACCAGCTGGGCATGAATCATATGTTTCATCACCTTGCAACACAGCTGGTGAGGAAATGGGGCTGTAGCTAGAAGGAAGGTGTTTCTCCTTACCTGGCTTGGATATGGGTATGACAGTGACTTCATTCCAGCGTCTGGGAAATGTGCCCTATGCCCAGATTCGGTTGTACGTATGAAGGATTGGTTGGTTGGTTGGTTGGTTGGTTGGTTTAAAAGAGGGGGGAAGGGACCAAACTACGGGGTCATAAGTCCCTTGTTCCTAATAAAACAATGCCACAAGTGAGAGAATAAAATAGACGAGACATATAACTCAAAAAGGAAAGAAAGGAAAATCCACAAGAACGAAGGAAAGGCAACGAACACTAAAAGGAACAAAAAGGGACAAGGAAACAACAGAGAGAGGCTAGAAACAGAGGAAAGTAAAACAAGAAAGCAGATTGCAGTGGCTAGCCGACCACGAGAATAAAAAGGAAAAGCCAGCCACTCTGCAACACATTAAAACTTCCAACATAAAAGCACTAGGGTGGAGGACACGGAGGGACAAAGGACATGCGATAAAACCTACATAGAAGTATAACACCCACTCACATGGATAAAACGTAAAACTAAAGCTGCTGCTGAGGCATCGTCACCCAACACCGAAGGTAGGGAGCTGGGAAATTTTAAAGTCCGCGAAAGAGCAGTTAAAAGTGGGCAGTCCAGCAACAGGTGGACGACTGTCATTTGGGAGCCACAGCGAAACAACGAGGTGGGTCCTCGCGACAGAATAGGTAACCACGCGTTAGCCATGTGGAGGCGGCAGAGGACAACTGATACCTGTGAGAGGACCGCATGGAAGACTTCCACACACTCATTGCCTCCTTAATGACACACAGCTTTTTGTGTGTACTGTTATGCCATTTCGTCTCCCAAAGCCTCAAAACTCTGCGGCGTAAGTCAGAACGCACGTCAGCTTTGGAGATGCCCATCTCCATAAGCGGTTTCCGCGTAGCCTGTTTGGACAGCCTGTTGGTAAGTTCATTGCCTGGGACTCTGACACGTCCAGCGGTCCACACAAACACCACTGCACGATAGGACTGTTCCATAGCATAAATGGACTCCTGGATGGGCGCTACCAGAGAATGGCGAGAGTAGCACTGGTCGATAGCTTGTAGGCTGCTCAATGAGGCAGTACACAGGAGAAATGATGCGCCAGGGCATGAGCAGATGTGCTCAAGAGCACGATATGGCCGCCAGCTCTGCAGTGAAAACACTGCTGCCATCTGGCAAGGAGTGTTCTTCATGAACATATGCAAAGCCTACATGACCATCAGCCACCGAGCAGTCAGTGTAAACTACGTCAGCGCCTCTGAACACGTCAAGAATCGAGACGAAGTGGCAGCAGAGAGAGGCAGGGTTAACAGAGTCCTTAGGACCATGCAAAAGGTCCAGACGAAGCTGCGGCCAAGGCGTACACCACGAAGGCTTATGTGACTGGAGTGCAAGCAGAGGTGGTAAAGGGGAGGACTCCAGTTAGGAAAGAAAGGACCGCACGCGAACCGCAATTGTTAGTCCCGAGCTGGGCCGCCGATGTGGGAGATGAACTGCCGCAGGCGGGAAAATGAGACGGTAATTCGGAAGCTCAGGAGAACTATGAATGTGTGCAGCGTAACTGACGAGCAGTTGTGCACGTCTGATCTGCAATGGAGGGACCCCAGCCTACACTGGTCACTGGACTCGACCTAAGAGCTCCCGTCGATAGTCGAATGCCACAGTGATGCACTGGGTCGAGATGCTGAGGGTGCTGCCGAACCATAAACCACACTCCCATAGCCAATTCGGGACTGAACAAGAGCTCTGTAAAGCTGCAGCAGCGTAGAGCGAGCTGCACCCCAACTGGTGTTGCTCAGGAAACGGACGGCATTTAGGTGTTGCCAGGACTTCCGCTTAAGCTGACAAAGATGAGGAAGCCACGTAAATCGAGCGTCGAAAACAGTACTAAGAATCGATATGTCTCCACTACCATGGGTGGATCGTCATGACGGTAAAATTCTGGGTCTGGATGAACGGTATGACGCCGACAGAAGTGCATAACACACGACTTTGCAGCTGAAAAAATGGAAGCCGTGGGCTAGAGCCCATGACTACGCCTTGTGGATGGCTCTCTGTAGGCATCACTCAGCAACACCAGTACTGCTGGAGCAGTACGAAATGCAGAGGTCGTCTGCATACACAGAAGGTGAGACGGAGGGACCCACAGGTGCTGCTAGACCGTTAATGGTCACTAAAAATAGAGACACACACAGTACAGAGCCCTGCAGGACCCCATTCTCCAGGCTATGGGTGGAACTATGGGAGGCACCTACTTGGACACAGAAAGTACAGATCGACAGGAAGTTTTGTATAAAAATCGGGAGCAGGGCCCGGAGACCCCACTCATATAATGTGCTTAGGATATGATGTCGCCAGGTCGTGTCGTATGCTTTATGTAAGTAAAAAAGACGGCAACCAGGTGTTGGCGTCTGGAAAAAGCTGTTCCGATAGCAGACTCAAGGGACACAAGATTATCAGTGGTACAGCTACCCTGGCGGAAGCAGCCCTGACATGTAGCCAGTAGGGCACATGACTCCAGGACCTAACCCAACCGCCGACAAACCACACATTAAAGCAGCTCACAAAGAATGTTGGTGATGCTGATGGACCGATAGTTATCCACATCAACTGAGTTTTTAGCGGGTTTGAGACCGAAATGGTGGTGCTTCCAGCCACTGCGATGGAAAGACGCCATTGCACCAGATCCAGTTCAAGATGACAAGGATATTTCGCTGGTACTCAGATGAGAGATGTTTAATCCTCTGACTGTGGATCTGATCTGGCCGAGGAGCTGTGTTGGGGCAATGTGCAAGAGCAATGAGAAGCTCCCACTCTGTAAATGGGACGTTATAGGATTCACTGAGGCATGTAGTGAATGAGAGGACTTTCCCATCCAGCTGCCATTGAGAGTGATAAAGCCTGGGGAGTAATTCGCAGATGCACAGAATCGAGCACAAGTGCTCAGAAAAGTGCTCGGCAACTGCGTTCGCGTCGGTAGATAACACGCCATTTTCATCTTTGTCCAGACTTGGGAAGGTGACATATGGCACCCAGTGGTCGAGACGTATCTCTCCCAGCACTCCTGCTTCCGTCGTTTGACAAGTTGGCGAAGGTGGGCACAGAGCCATTTAAAGGCTATGAGGTGATCCTGGGAAGGGTCCCGCTTATGCCGCTGTAGAGCTTGCTGACTCTCCTTAATTGCCACAGCGACTTCTAGCGACACCCTAAAGAGAGAGGGATCGTGATTTCTACCTCAGAAACAATTTTTTTAGTCACCTGCTTAATCATGACATCGATGTTACCGTGTGGGGGAGATACAATGGTGACAGCACAGGTGAAAGTTTCCCAATCCACCTTGTTTAAATGCCATCTGGGCAGGTGTCCATGGGCCTGACACGGGGGCAGTAACAGGGAGATGGGTAAATTGTCACTACAACACAGGTCGTCATATGCTCTCCAGTGGATAGATGGGAGAAGTCCTGGGCTGAAAATTGATAAATCAATGGCCGAGTAACTACCATGAGCCACACTGAAATGTGTGGCGGCCCCAGTATTTAAGAGGCAGAGGTCGAAATGTGATAGTAAAGTTTCGACATCTCTGTCTTGGCCGGTAAGCACGGTGCCACCCCACAAGCGGTTATGGGCGCTAAAATCTCCCAAAAGTAGGAAAGGTTTAGGGAGTTGATCAATCAGTGCAGTTAACACATTCAGGGGTACTGCACCTTCTGGAGGAAGATATACATTGCAGACAGTTATTTCCTGCATCATCCTTATTCCGACAGCCACAGCTTCAAGAGCGGTTTGAAGGGGCACAGTGTCACTACAGACTGAGTTTAGAACATAAACTCAAACTCCACCTGACACTCGATTATAGTCGCTATGGTTCTTGTAATATCCCTTATAGCCACAGAGGACAGGGGTACGCATTGCCGTGAACAAGGTTTCCTAGAGAGCAATGCAGATAGCAGGCGCAAAGCTTAACAGTCGCCGCAGCTCAGCCATGCGGTGGAATAAACCACCGCAGTTTCACTGGAGGATGACGCCATCGTGAGACTGGGAAGGCATGGAACATTCAATGAGGCCGTTTACGCCTCAGAGTCACCAGCAGCCACCGACGTTTTGCCTCAGCAGTCTATATCCATTGTGTCTGAGGGTCTGGCGAGATCTAGGTCCTCAGTGGACGCCAGAATCTCCACCCCATTCTCAGATGCAGAACTTTTAGGTAGCAGTGTGTGGGTGCCACCGCAATTTCTGTGGTCTTCTTTTTGGATTTTTTTCGCTGCTCTTTTGGTTTCCCTGGCTGGGAGGACTTCACCGGCTCAGTCTTCAGGACTGAGGATCAGCATGAAGCCCTACGACTAGCTGCTTTTGAGCTCTTCAGCCACTGGTCAAGCAGAAACCTGGGAAGGGAGTGACCCAAGGGACTCCTTCCTAGCGAGAGAAGCTGAAGAAGCCTCACAATTCTCCGGCAAAGAAGTGGGGACAGACGTTCCTGATGGTTGGGGATGTTTCTTCTGAAGTAGGTGGTGCAGGAGCAACAGGTAGGGAAATGCCCCCCAACATCAAGGGGCAGGTGTAGTCTTCATGCTCTGAGAGGTGACTGGGGTTGGTGGAAAAATGGTTCAAATGTCTCTGAGTACTATGGGACTTAACATTTGACGTCATTAGTCCCGTCTATCGTAGAACTAATTAAACCTAACCAACCTAAGGACATCATACACATCCATGCCCGAGGCAGGATTCGAACCTGCAACTGTAGCAGTCGCGCGGTTCCAGACTGAAGCACCTAGAACAGCTTGACCACACCAGCCAGTGGGTTGGTGGAGCTGATGTTGCCAGAACTGTTGTAGCAGCGGCGTAAGACGATGTCATACATACAGGATGCAGGCGTTCAAATTTTCTCTTTGCCTCAGTGTAGGTCACTAGTGTCTTGTACTCCATGATTTTCCTTTCTTTCTGGAGAATCATTCTGTTTGACGAGCAAGGCGAATGGTGCTCTACACAGTTGACACAGATGGGAGGCGGGGCAGACGAAGTATTGGGATGTGATGGGCGTCCACAATCTCGACATGTGATGCTGGCAGTACAGCAGGAAGACATAGGGCCTAACTTCCAGCACCTAATGCACTGCATCAGGTGAGTGAAATAGGGCTTTACATGACGGCAGTAGACCATCACCTTGACCTTCTTGGGCAATGTATCACCCTCGAAAGCCAAGATGAAGGCACCGGTGGAAACCTGATTATCCCTTGGACCCTGGTGGACTCGCTGCACAAAATGTACTCCTCGCTGCTCTAAACTGCTATGCAGCTCATCGTCAGACTGCAAAAGAAGGTCCCTGTCAAATATGATATCCCTGGACCATATTTAAGCTATTATGGGGCGTGATGGTTACAGCAACATCCCCCAGGTTCTCATAAGCGAGTACCCCCAGATTGTCACAAGCGAGTAACGTCCGTGGCTGGGCAAAGTATGCTGTTTTGTCAGGACTGACCCAGATCTCATTTTGGACAATCCCTCTACCTACCCAAGCTTGTCCTCTAAATCCTCAACAAAAAACTGGGGCTTCTTCATCATGAAAGATTCCCCATCAGCTCCTGAACATACAAGGTATCAGGGCGAATAAGATCCGCTGCCATTCTTAGCCTCACGTTCCTCCCATGGTGTGGCTAGGGAGGGGAACGATTTGGGGTCATACTTCTGTGTGTTGAATTGAGCTCGTGAATACTTAAGAGACTGCTGGTGTTTCACTACCAGCAAGAGATGATGGACTACACTTCATTGCATGTCATCCGCCCTGATGTCACCCACTCTGACCAGGGGGCCTCCCCACTGGCGCCATCCAGCTGCAGCGAAGACTACCTGGCAGTGTGGCCATTGCCAGGAGTCCCGATGATCTAAGGGGATGGGCATCTACCCCTTGGCATACATGGGGAGTTTATGGCACAGGCATCAGCAGAGCGATCCCTGTGTGGTCAGGGGGTTACAACCAACAGCGTACATGGCAGCCCCACCACAACGGACTGGGTACCGTGCTCGATATCAGGTGCAAAGAAGTCCATGGTCATCGTCGACGCAGAAAGCGACACTGCATAGTGCATGGTGGACGGTGTCCTTGCTCAAGAGATGGAGAATGAGCGGGACTGAAATGCGACGACGAGAAAGTGGGCTAAAGATCACAATGCACGATGGACACGATGTACAATGTAAGGCGCCCTTTCCCGGTTGGCTTGCTCTTCAGGAAAATTTTGAAGAATTGAGGTCAACCCCTACAGGGGACCATCACATAAAGGCGAAAACGTGTGAAACTCCTTTTAGTCGCCTCTTATGACAGGAATACCTCGGGGCTATTCTTGCCCCCGAACCCACAGCAGGGTACATATGAAGGAGAAAGTGCTTGCTTGCAAGAGGAAAGTGCTGCAACAGCTGAATGTGAACATCGTCTGGCCCTGGGGTGCAGGATTGGGATGAAGTGAGAGCATTATCTAGCTCCCTCATAGTAAAGGCGGTGTTGTAGCACTCATTATTCTGAGAAGAGTATCGCTCGAGCCTTCTCTGCTCATTTCCGATGGAGGAAGGCAGGGTGATAGTGGGAGGAGCTCAAAATTTCCGCAAAATGGCGGCCCAAGGTGTTGGTGGTAGCAATAGAGTCAACTATGACAGCGTCTGCTACTGTCAGGCCGGAAATTTGGGAATTGACGTCGGTCCCAGGAGCCGTCAGAGGTTGGCTCACACAACAAAATGAAATCCAGCTAGCTATTTTTGCTAGTCCGAAGAATGTGAAGACATTGTGCATACAACCGTTTATAATGAATGAAGTTTGCCATTGTAGGAAAACTGTTAAAAACGTAGAGAACACGTCTCCGCGCGCAAAAAGCGTCGTGGCACACCTCAGTTCACTAAGGGACCAGGATATGGTGCGGTAAATAAGTAGTTCGAGGAATGGAACGCTGTGTCAGTAAGGATAACGTTTGTAAGATATTCTACCTGGCCATCGCAATTCGGGAAATGTTCATCGAATGTCGCCAGGGAGGAGTAAAGCCTCCAGTTAGAAAGCTTCCATTTCGGTGGATTATGAGACAGCAATTGGATGGCACACGAGAAATGGGCGCTCCAGTGCACGTCAGAAAGAACGGACCACCCGACATGATGGGCAGGCTGAGCAGTGTGGAAGGAGATGTCCAAATCGGAATAGGTGTGCGTGGTGTCTGAAAGGAACGTGGGTGCCCCTATGTTAAGGCAAATGAGGTTAAGGTAAATTAAGAACATCAGCCAAGAGGGCACCACTCTGACAGGTTCTGGGCGAGCCCCAAAGGGGAAGGTGTACGTTAAAGTCACCGAGCAGCAGAAAATGGTGAGGGAGTTGCCCAATAAGCTGGAAGAAGTCTGCCCTGGTGACACCGAACGAGAGAGGGATGTAAACAATATAAAGGGAAAAGGTGAAGTGAGGAAGTAAAATGAGGACTGCAACAGCTTGAAGCCGGATAGTCAGGAAGCTGGGTTGACTATGATCACCATGCTGGATGAGCAGCACGACTTCCCCATGAGACAGATATCCATCCCTCGGGGGAAGGTCGAAGCAGACCGGGACGAAATAAGACAGCACAAAACGGTTGTGAGGAGGCAATTTTGTTTTCTGGAGGCAGAGTGCAAGTGTACACTGCGATTCTAAGAGCATCTGTATGTCCTGTATGTTCGATCTAAGGCCTTGAAAGTTTCACTAGAGAAGAATCATGATGAGGAAAAGTGAAGGAGGTGTGACCTCGCTGCTACAAGGCACAGAGGCAGAAAGATCCTGCTCCATGAGGTCGACAGAGGTGTCGGCATTCTCTTTCTGTCGGTCTGCAGAATCCAGGGTAGAAAAACGGTTGGTAGTGCGCACTGGTGACACTGAGGTCGGCCGCGCAATGGTATCACGTGGCGACACCGTCGAAGAGGATCTCCGAGTTGGTGAAGGAGAAGACCGTTTCCCTTTGTTTGACTTGGAGCCTTTCCAGTTGGTAGATGAAGACTCAGATGTTTGATGGCTGGAGGGACATAGGAAGTTTTCGTGGGACTATTCCTCCTGTCCTTTCCGGCTTGCCGGTTGTGTAGCAGGTGACACCTACATCTACGTGATTACTCTGCTATTCACAATAAAGTGTCTGGCAGAGGGTTCAATGAAACACCTTCAAGCTGTCTCTCTACCATTTCACTCACGAACGGCGTTCGGGATAAACGAGCACTTAAATTTTTCTGTGCGAGCACTGATTTCTCTTATTTTATCGTGATGATCATTTCTCCCTGTGTTTGCGCAATCGGAGGAGAAAACTGGTTATTCGAATTTCATAAGAAGATCCCGTCGCAACGAAAAACGCCTTTGTTTTAATGATTGCCACTCCAATTCACGTATCATGTCTGTGGCACTATCTCCCCTATTTCGCGATAATACAAAACGAGCCACCCTTCTTTGTACTTTTTCGATGTCGTCCGTCAGTCCCACCTGATGCACATCCCACACCGCACAGCAATACTCCAGGATAGGTCGGAAAAGCTTGGTGTAAGCTGTCTCTTTAGTAGACATGTTGCACCTTCTAAGTATTCTGCCAGTGAATCGCAATCTTTGGTTTGCTCAACCCACAACCAACAACATTATCTATGTGATCGTTCCAATTTAGGTTTTTTGTAATTGTAATCTCTAAGTATTTAGTTGAATCCCGCTCATCGAGATACACGGGACAATCGCGAGAGGCTGCGGCATGGTCGCCATCGCAGTTGATACAGCGGGGAGAAGAAGGCGGACAATCGCCCTTCTGAGCATCCCTACCACGTTACGCATTTGGCTGGGTGTCGAAAGTACTCTCGAGTAGGTTGTAACGACGGTAATGGTAGCAGCGCATCGGGTTCGGAATGTACAGTCGCACTGTGTTAACTTCATAGTCTGCTTTGATCTTTGATGGAAGAACGACTCTAGTTTGTGTGGGCACTAAAGATGACTACTTTTTTCATCGCCTGATGGAAAGCAATGACACCCTGATCAGAGAGGTACTGTAGGATTTCTGCCTCAGCCAGACCATCGAGCAGCCTAGTGTAAATAACAACACGGGAAGAATTCAACGTTCGATGGACCTCGACACGAAGTCGATGGCCGTGGAGGTGCGAAGTGACAAGCAGTTGTTGTGCTTTAGAATCGGAAGTCTCCAAAGGCAAAGCGCCATTTCTTACACGAATGCAGGATTTCACAGGGCCAGCAACTGCATCAGCACCTTTCTTAATAATAAACTGATTTACCGTAACAAAGGACTGACCATCTTCCATGTGTGAAATCACGAGGAACCGTGGTACAGCTGGGAGGGTCTAAGAATCGTTAGCCTCATTCCGTTTAGTACACGTGGACTGAGATTATGATATTTGATTCACTGCGAGAAAATCCCCATGACTGCCAGCATCTCCGATGGTGCGTTCCTTCCTACTGCCCCTCCGTACAAAGGGCGTGCACCCGCCTTAGGTGATTTTTCACACCTCAGGTCGCACCTCCCGAACATCTGACAGAGGGACCAGTCGGCAATTTAGGAAAGTAACAGCTCAGGCAGTCAGTTCTCCCTGGGCCTGGCCTTTACTAGGGGTACATGCAAACCCTACCTGTCAACCCGGGCTGGAAATTACGCGTTACCCAGTCACCTGTTACGCGGCAGACGTCTGGGCTGGCCTTCAGGGGCGCAGAGGGAGGAAGAAGAAAAGGAGCAACGTTAAACGCCGAAGCGGAAGAAGGATAGACGGAGGGGAATGGAAGAAAAAAGAAGGAACGAAAGGCAGTGGAGAGACTGAATAGGCAGTACACATTTCCAACAATATCAAAATGGTTCAAATGGCTCTGAGCACTATGGGACTTAACATCTGAGGTCATCAGTCCCCTAGAACTTAGAACCACTTACACCTAACTAACCTAATAACAGCACACACATCCATGCCCGAGGCAGGATTCGAACCTGCGACGTAGCGGTTGCGCGGTTCCAGACAAAACGCCTAGAACCGCTCGGCCACACCAGCTGGCCTCCAACAACATCCCAGACATGTTCCCCAAGGGACGGGAAGAAGAAAAGCAAGAGGATAGACATGCGGCACGGAAGGGAAAAGATGCTGCAAAGGCAGGGGCCCGTGGTAGCCGAGCACGAACACGCCAAAGAGTGGCGAGCCCCCTGGGGACACAGTCGACAGTTGAGTAAACAGTAAAACTATGTTTCGTTAATAAGATTAATGCGTGGATGAGATGTCATTCATTCTGAATAAAATGTTTAGTTTATTCAATGTGTATTCCGTCCAATTACAGTTTCAAGTATCATCAATAGACACACATGTTTCACTTTGAGTGTTTAACCTCTCTCGTCATTCATGTGGCTACAGGCAAAGACAAGTAAGGGTGTTTTTTTTTTTTTTTTTACGGTCTAACGAAATCAATAGATAGTTTATTTATCGAGAATAGGTCTGTTTATCATTATAAAGTGTAAACGACCTACGATTCTGTTTCGGCTTTGACCAGTGAACAGCAATGGGGAGGGTTTAAATGGAAAACTGCCGAGTTGTTGTTAACAACAATCTGGAAACAAGGGCGGATTTAAATGGTGGAGCGGACAGGGGGAGGGGGGGGGGGGGAGATACAAGGACAAGAGCCCGCCCCACCCAGAGAGAGAGAGAGAGAGAGAGAGAGAGAGAGAGAGAGAGAGAGAGAGAGAGAGAGAGTCTCGGCACAATCAGAATTTTTACCTACGAGTAGCCCATGTAACTGAGCTTAACAAATAAATAAATAAATAACAGAAAGCCTGGAATTAAAAAGTCCGACTTCTTGCGTTATGCCTTAATTTCATTGTTTCTAGTTTCTTTTTTTCAGAATTTACGATAAAAGTACAATAAAATACGACATAGTTTATTGTTTCGTGACTGTGTAGCAGATAAATGAGTTACTGAGTAAGTTTTACTCACTATGAAAGTAAACTTTAGATTTTTACTTTGTGAAAAATTTGTAAATTTTTAGGGCTGCGTTCTGGTTCACATATTCAGACATTTTCGGTAAATTCTGGATTCTTTTCCTAGTTAGTAAGAAATAGTACTGCCGCCAGCTTTATTTGAAGCTACACGTTTCGGTTTTCCATCATCGTCAGGCTACTTGCAAGCAATACTTTTGTTGTTCTATGCACCTTGATATTACGTCCAAGTTCTCTTGTTAGCAAATTGTACCTTGTGTCCTGCTTGGCGTTTTTATCAGGAACCAGCGTATTTCAGTTATCATATAGCGCTTCTATCAGGAACCAGCGTATTTCAGTTACCATATAGCGCTTCACTTCATGCTGAAACGAGTAATCCGTAAGGTAGCAATATTATGAATGTGAAAGTAACGCTGCCACCTTTTCACGGCTGAATCACCAAATGAAATTTGGCTAGTTCAATACAGGAATAGACATACACTATTACTAATCGATGGAGAACTTTCGGAAATGCTTACAAATGGCGTTCCTTTTAATTAGCGATATACAGCTATGCTTTGAACAGGCCCAGTTTTCAGGCACAGTCAGTTAACACTACGAGGGGGTTTGAAAAGTCCGTGCAAAGTCCGAGAGATGGCACCACCGGCGCGTATCGAGGTCATATTTAGTTAGTAGCGTCTTTGGAAAGAACGCACAAGTTTCAGCGATATTGGTCTATTTCTTTGTGCTTCGAATTCGTGTGAATCATGAAAGTCGAGTGAATGTCAAAAAATGGACGAAGAAGGATTTCGTGTGATGATTAAACATTACTTTATGAAAGGCAAAACGCCTCAGAAGACTAAAGAGAAGCTCGATAAACATTACAGTGACTCTGCACCTTCGATTAGAACAGTTTATAAGTGGTTTCAAAATTTTCAGAGGTGCCATATGGGCACAAGTGATGCTGAACGTTCAACACGCCCTGAGGAGGTTACGACTCCAGGAATCATTGATAAAAATCCATGATATGGTGATGGATGACAGAAGAGTTAAGGTGTGTGAGATTGCTAGTGCTGTGGGCATCTCGAGTGAACGGGTCATAATATTTTGCATAAACATTTGGACATGAGAAAGCTATCCGCAAGATGAGTTCCGCAATTGCTCACGCTTGACCAAAAACGGAATCGTGTGAAGTGTTGCAGGGATGGTTTCCAGCTGTTCAGGAAGAATCTGCAGAACTTTAAGCATCGTTTCGTCACTGTGGATGAAACATGGCTACATTATTATACACCTGAGACCAAACAACAACCTAAATAGTGGGTTACCAAGGGAGAATCTGCACCAAAAAAGGTGAAAAACAGTCCTTCGGCCGGAAAGGTTATGCTGACTGTCTTTTGGGACTCACAAGGGAGGGGCAAGAAAGGGAAGCAGTGGTTGGGAAGGGAGTGAGACAGGGATGTAGCCTCTCCCTGTTGTTATTCAATCTGTACATTGAGCAAGCAGTAAAGGAAACAAAAGAAAAATGTGGAGTAGGAATTAAAATCCACAGAGAAGAAATAAAAACTTTGAGGTTCACTGATGACATTGTAATTCTGTCAGAGACAGCAAAGGACCTGGAAGAGCAGTTGAACGGAATGGACATGATCTTGAAAGGAGGATATAAGATTAACATCAACAAAAGCAAAACGAGAATAACGGAATGTAGTCGAATTAAATCGGGTGATGCTGCGGGAATTAGATTAGGAAATCAGACGCTTAAAATAGTAAATGAGTATTGCTATTTGAGGAGCAAAATAACTCATGATGGTCGAAATAGAGAGGATATAAAATGTAGACTGGCAATGGCAAGGAAAGCATTTCTGAAGAAGATATATTTGTTAACTTATAGATTTAAGTATCAGGAAGTCTTTTCTGAAAGTATTTGTATGGAGTGTAGCCATGTATGGAAGTGAAACATGGACGATAAATAGTTTGGACAAGAAGAGAATAGAAGCTTTTGAAATGTGGTGCTACAGAAGAATGCTGAAGGTTAGATGGTTAGATCACATAACTAATGAGGAGGTATTGAATAGAAATGGAGAGAAGAGAAGTTTGTGGCACAACTTGACCAGAAGAAGGGATCGGTTGGTAGGACATGTTCTGAGGCATCAAGGGATCACCAATTTAGTATTGGAGGGCAGTGTGGAGGGTAAAAATTGTAGAGGGAGACCAAGAGATGAATACACTAAGCAGATTCAGAAGGATGTTGGTTGCAGTATGTACTGGGAGATGAAGAAGCTTGCACAGGATAGAGTAGCACGGAGAGCTGCATCAAACCAGTCTCTGGACAGAAGACCACAACACACAACACAATTCTCATTGACTATCTGGAAAAGGGTAAAAATATTACAGGTGCATATTATTCATCGTTATTGGACCGTTTGAAAACCGAGCTGCAAGATGAACGGCGGAGATTGTACCGCAAAAAAGTCCTTTTCGATCACGACAATGCACCAGCACACACCTCAGCAGTTGTGGTCGCAAAATTAATGGAAACACGATTCCAACTCGTTTCACATCACCCCTATTCTCCAGACTTGGCTCACTCGGACTACTATTTGTTCCCCAATTTGAAGAAATGGCTGGTGGGACAATGATTTTATTCAAATGGGGAGGTTATTGCAGCAACTAATAGCTATTTTTCAGGCTTGGACAATTCCTATTATTCGGAAGGGATCGACAAATTAGAGCATCGTTAGACGAAGTGTGTAAGTCTAAAAGGAGACTTTGTCGAAAAATAAAAAAGGTTTACCCCCAACACGTAAGTAGTTTTTAATTTTGCACGGACTTTTCAAACGCCTCTCCTATTACTAATAGTTGAAGAACTTTCGAAAATGCTTACAGGTGGCATTCCGTTTAATTAGCGATGTACAGATATGCTTTTAACATACCAACTGATCCAATTTTGAGCCGGCAGAAGAGTATTACCGTCTCTAATGGTTCATACCTTTTCTCGGTCATTCGTTAAATGAAATCTCACTCAGATCCTTTAGCTACAAGGAATTGGACATCTACAAAAATTGCTGCCACAGAACTTTGGTGATAAAGATATATGGCATTTTTGCAAACTGATGAAGCATACAAAGACGATCTCCCTTGTTTTGCGGCTTTGAACGGAGAACTATGAATTTGGCTATAAATGGGCGAAAATATGTCTCCAGTAGATGCTATAAAAGAGAGACGGCGCGGCCAAATATTAGAATCTTGTGACAGTTGTTGTGAATATTTTCTGTAACAGTCAGCACTGCAGAGATATCTTTCTCAGCCTTACGCCGTCTGGAGACTCATCATCGCGGCAGGATGACATATCTTTTAAAAGGACTGGCACTAATGCATATCCATCAAGATATTGCACCAATGATGACCGCTGAGGAAGTGTTAGATATCTTCTGCAGGAAACAAAAGAGGAAACTTCCATTGCATCATATGTAAGATAAAATTATGACTGTAACGAAAATGGAAAAAAGAACACATTGACACTGGTGTGTCAGACCCACCATACTTGCTCTGGACACTGCGAGAGGGCTGTACAAGCAATGATCACACGCACGGCACAGCGGACACACCAGGAACCGCGGTGTTGGCCGTCGAATGGCGCTAGCTGCGCAGCATTTGTGCGCCGCCGCCGTCAGTGTCAGCCAATTTGCCGTGGCATACGGAGCTCCATCGGAGTCTTTAAGACTGGTAGCATGCCGCGACAAAGAACCGTATGTGCAGTTGACGGACTTGGAGCGAGGGCGTATAGTGAGCATGCGGGAGGCCGGGTGCACGTACCGCCGAATTGCTCAACACGTGGGGCGTGAGGTCTCCACAGTACATCGATGTTGTCGCCAGTGGTCGGTGGAAGGTGCACGTGCCCGTCGACCTGGGACCGGACCGCAGCGACGCACGGATGCACGCCAAGACCGTAGGATCCTACGCAGTGCCGTAGGGGACCGCACCGCCACTTCCCAGCAAATTAGGGACACTGTTGCTCCTGGGGTATCGGCGAGGACGATTCGCAACCGTCTCCATGAAGCTGGGCTACGGTCCCGCACACCGTTAGGCCGTCTTCCGCTCACGCCCCAACATCGTGCAGCCCGCCTCCAGTGGTGTCGCGACAGGCGTGAATGGAGGGACGAATGGAGACGTGTCGTCTTCAGCGATGAGAGTCGCTTCTGCCTTGGTGCCAATGATGGTCGTATGCGTGTATGGAACCATGCAGGTGAGCGCCACAATCAGGACTGCATACCACCGAGGCACACAGGGCCAACACCCGGCATCATGGTGTGGGGAGCGATCTCCTACACTGGCCGTACACCTCTGGTGATCGTCGAAGGAACACTGAATAGTGCATGGTACATCCAAACCGTCATCGGACCCATCGTTCTACCATTCCTAGACCGGCAAGGGAACTTGCTGTTCCAACAGGACAATGCACGTCCGCATGTATCCCGTGCCACCCAACGTGCTCTAGAAGGTGAAAGTCAACTACCCTGGCCAGAAAGATCTCCGGATCTGTCCCCCATTGAGCATGTTTAGGACTGGATGAAGCGTCGTCTCACGCGGTCTGCACGTCCAGCACGAATGCTGGTCCAACTGAGGCGCCAGGTGGAAATGGCATGGCAAGCCGTTCCACAGGACTACATCCAGCATCTCTACGATCGTCTCCATGGGAGAATAGCAGCCTGCATAGCTGCGAAAGGTGGATATACACTGTACTCGTGCCGACATTGTGCATGCTCTGTTGCCTGTGTCTATGTGCCTGTGGTTCTGTCAGTGTGATCATATGATGTATCTGACCCCAGGAATGTGTCAATAAAGTTTCCCCTTCCTGGGACAATGAATTCACGGTGTTCTTATTTCAATTTCCAGGAGTGTGTATATATATATATATATATGTGTGTGTGTGTGTGTGTGTGTGTGTGTGTGTGTGTGTGTGTGTGTGTGTGTGTGTGTTTTAAAATTAGTCTCACAAAGCCTATAGTGACATGTTCACCCTTCTGAACCTTGTGTCCCGTCCCCTCCCACCCAGAAGAAAGAAAAAAAAAAATATCTGTATCCGCCCCTGCCTGGAAATGTGCACACACATGAAATTGTTTTCCTAATTATAGCTGAGCCTGTATCTATGCTGTATAGGAAAAGAGGTTTCATCTTACAAGGAAAGGTCACGATGTGTTGTAGCGTATTATATTCATACATAGTGCAGTTAATAGAGCAACAAAATAGACATACACTATAAAAATTGTGGATGATTTGGACCATTAGATCAGGAGATCTAGTCGTCACAGTTACGATGAGAATACTGTATGAATGATTTATTACGCAAAAGGATTGTTTAAGACAAACAGTCAAAAGTATAATATGAAACACTGTCTCACAGAGTTTACTTACTGGAGTACTCTACCGGAGGCAATAAAAATGCAAGTCAGCAATAACAGCAGAGTCAATACATAGACAGTTCTCGCAGTGTGCACATATCATGAAAGCAGGTTGGTCACATTACTCACAGCAACACTCTTCCGTTAACTGTTCTTCGAAGAAGTAATCCAAGTGTATCAAATACACCAGGGAAGTGTTTGGTGTAGCAGCTGTAGCCGCGTGGAAAAAAGGCAGAGTTGATTAAGTTGGAGAATCATGCCGCCGAGAACTGGATATACACAACGATTGAAGGCGTAAGAATTGGTCTCTACGCCATATGTTAACGTCATTGTCAGGAGATACTATAATTGTATCTGTGATAAACTTCAAAAAGTCTTGTATGGACCGAAAAAGAAAATGTGGGCAGCTTGCGCAGTGCCTGTGTACTTTGCTGCAGTCAACTTCTTGATTAATTCAGCGCCTCCAAGAACTGCAGAGTAGTACAGTTCGTCATACCTATTGGCTGCAAACGTGTCAACCAAAAGAAGGGCTTTAATTTTTATCTTGTATATCTGGCCACATACTTGTTATGGGAATACTTTTAAATCCCTCTTCGTCATATTAGCCGATTTGCTGGCAAACGCCTTGATGTTCGGTAAATTTATATTTATATTTGCAGGAAAAAGGCCGGTGATCTCTGTTACGAGGACACACACATGAGATAGCGGCGTACCATACATCACAATCCTAGGTATTATAATAGAAGAGTGCGTGGTTGCCGATATGGATCCAACCACACCAAAGACATTCTTGTTTCCCTTCACTGCGACAGTCCGTCTAGATTGTAGCTTGTTACCAAATCTTGATTGGTTCGTATTTTTATTTGATCTGGTGACAGATGTTTTTTCTTGGTGAGAGACGTGATTTCTCTCACGGAATGATAAGCTTTTTCTTGTATAATGGCATCCCCTTCAACCAACCGCTTGCTAACTGCGTGGGCTATTTTGCGAGAGACAATCTTATTCCTACTTTTAAATTTCTTTACCCACGAGCTGGAAGCTTTGAACTGCACTGAACTGTAAGGATCATTTCTTTATTTTCAGTGCCCAAAGTCGCAATGTGCGGCCATCTGTTATTGCGTTTTCCTGTCTCTTTGCTATAAAATGATCGCTTAATTCACGATTTATCACATACTACAGATTTTTTTGAGCTTGACGAATGACGTCGTTTTAGCCTGTTTTCAAAGTTTTGTAACACAATCCTGGTCTTTATTTTCCTTTTCTGTGCCAACACTGCTTTAATTTTCAGGCGCGGTGTCGTACCAACTGCTAATCCAGGAAGAGACAGACGGGGAAGATAAACATTTACATCTTTATCCCTTGGTTGTTTTGTCCATATCTTGCACGCATAAGCCACATTCCTTCTGGAAATTTCGTTCGTTTTCTCGGAGGTGATGGCAGATAAGATGGAGAGCTGCTTCCCGTGAAATCCGCCACTAGTTACATAGCTTCATCCCTCACTCACAAGGGGAGGCCACAACGTTGGGATCACGGAATTACTTCAAACTTTGTACATCTTTAGCAGGCCATTAAAACAACATGATGTGCAAGTGGTAACGGCCACTGCTCTCGAAATTGTGAGAAAATCGCAAGCGAAGTTTTACGCGTATATTATGTAACTGACGTATCTGTGCGCAGGTGCCGGACGTTAGAGCTCGTGGTGGTCTAGTGATTAGCGTTCGAGTTTCGTAAGACAAACATGTGTGAAGCGACGGTTCAAATTCAGCTGAAACATTCATTTTTGTAATACAAGTGTAAATTCTCTGATATCAAAAAAAAAAAATGCACCTACACTATCCGTTCTTGGTACATAAGCAGCGTCTCACCGCTACGCAGGTTAACTGCCAAATAGGGTCTGCCTCTTGTCTACAGCGTCGAGGTGCAAAACAGTTCACGTTAGCAGATTGCATGTATGTGTTTCTTAATTTACTTGTCTACAGGTATAAAAATGTCAGTTCTAATAATTAAATTTAATTAAAAATAGTAAGTAGTGCAATAACATGCAAATACACGTGGTTTTATTAATTATATTACCTCTCAGATATCCTATAAATTAAATAATATGACCTGTGATGAAAAAATATAGACTAAAAATTAATTTTTAACGGAAGTCCAACAGTCGCTTCATAAACGGTCGTATTTCGTAGCTGGAACGCTAATCACTTCACCACCAAGAACTCAACGCCCGGCAACTACGAACGGATAGATCAGTTACATAATACATGCGTAAAACTTCTCTTGCGGTTTTCTAGAAAGTGCCAAAGCAGAGCACGTTACTGCTTGTACATTATGTTGTTTTAACGACCTACTAAAGGTATACAAAGTTTGAAGGAAATCTGTGATCCCAACGTCGTGGCCTTCCTTTGTAAGCTTCACTGTTACTGCCTGTCTCACTGGCCACACTTCTACACCACAAAGATGATCTGAATTACTCTAACAGCAAACACAAACCCATCTGATGTATTGAGAGCACTTTGAGAGCGATACCTAACTGGAGGGCTGTAGCAGAAATGGAAAACTCATTATCGCCCCACCTATTCCTCCCTCCCCTGACAAAGAATTTTTCTTTCAAGTCAGTAACAAAATAAAAACAGTTTTGTTCTATTGGTGACAACTACCGTGACGTTCCCATGTTAGCATCATAGGCCTGTCTCGCTGCATATAGCGACGGGTCTGGCTTGCGTGATCCGTTTGGCAGTGTTTACACGCAACGGCCGACTCGACCACTTTACTTTCCAATTTTTGGACATTTCTTGGTTTATTTTCCAGAAGGTTTCCACCTCAATATTAACAAGCGCTATATGAATTTATCTTTCCAAAAGCTATTGGATGCAGTTACGAAAAGTATACGGTTCCACTAATAAGACTTAACACGCTCCTCCGCATATTATCAACTGCGATAAGCCTCGTTTCGATATCTGGAACCTTTCACGAAATAAAACGGGTGTTACGTCTTACCTGACACCCTGTATATACAGGGTGACAATTATTGAACTATATATAATAAAATCGCCGTATCTTCTAGATGGTTTGTGTCACGACGTTCAAACTGCAATGTTGGTCGCGGGGCATGCAGGGTTTGGTTTAGCAACGAGGCCCACTTTCATTTGGATGGGTTCGTCAATAAGCAAAATTGGCGCATTTGGGGGACTGAGAATCCGCATTTCGCGATCGAGACGTGTCTTATCCTCAACGGGTGACTATGTTGTGTGCGACGTCCAGTCACGGAATAATTTGTGCGATATTCCTTGATGGCACGGTGACTACCAAACGGTACGTAAAAGTTTTGGAAGACGATTTTATCCCCATTATCAAGTGAGCCTGATTTTCACAAGATGTGGTTATTGCAAGACGGAGCTCGACCCCATCGAAGCAGTGGTAGGAGCACTTTGGGGACCGCATTCTGACTCTGGGGCACCGGGTGGCTACTGGGATGGGCCTCGATTGGCCACCATATTCTCCGGCTCTGAACACTTGCGACTCATTCCTGTGGGCCTATATTCAAGACAAGGTATACAGCAATAATCCCAAACCGCTGAAAACAGCCATTCGGGAGGTCATCGACAGCACAGATGTTCCGACACTTCTGTGGGTCATGCCGAGTTTCGCTATTCGGCTACGCCACATCATCGCCAATGATGGCAGGCATATCCAACATATCATAATCTACATCCGAATATCTGTAGTGACACTTACATGTCAATTAAAGTGTGTGCACGCCGCAGTTTATGACTAATTCACGTTATATATATATATATATATATATATATATATATATATATATATATATATATATATATATATATATATATATATATGGTTCAATAAGTGTCACCTTGTACACAGAATCACACACTGAAACGTTATGAACAACGGTGTATTAGTGGGCTGGTCCCGCTTCGGAACGCTACAGCTGCGATTTTGCGTATCGTGGATAGGCAGGTTTCCAGGGGTATGTGGCACCAGACATCTATGCCATAACAGCGGAAGGAAGGTTCCATTTTCGATGACTACAAGCAACAAGATCAAATGGAGCACCAAATTTCCCGAGGAATGGCACATCTAAACTTGAAATATAAAGTTTTTCCTACCCTCCTATTTGACAGTCTCCTCCCAATCGTTCCCAGAGACACAGGCCCATATGGATGTGGATTTATCCCACATAACTAGACAGTAAATCAGTTTTTCGATCTGAGACAAATCTAAGGAAAGAAACTGTATTTGTAATTGGAACATACCACTTATTCTACAATTTTAAAGCAGCTTATCAGGTGTGAATAGAAACAGAACTCCATAGATGGAACAAATTTTGTGAGAAGTGGGTTGATTGGTTAGTTATATGTTTCATAGATCATTTGAACGATTCTTTTATCAAAGTGCGGTAGAATGAGTCACTTTCACAGTACACACGATTAGTGTCAACATTAATGAAGACATTTTTTAGTCCTACTCAAGCCACTACAATACAGTAAATGTTTCAGAAATATTGTCAGAGCCATTGGGTATCCACAATGGTGTACACTTACTTGACTTCTTTTTAATGTAGCACTGGAATATGTAGTAACAAAGCTAACTTGTCGAGCACAGTAACAAATTGGTATTATTAGTGTCACTTAAAGATTAGAGCATAGTTATATGATCTCAAAAGGGTATTTGGGGAGAGAGTTGGTTGTATGTACACGTGTGTTGCAATAGAGTGTGGAAGGGTGAGAGGTGTGTGGGATGAAAGATGTGATTGTGCGACTGTTGGTCAGAGACCGAGTGAGTGATGGAAAGAGTAGACTGGTGTTTGAAGGGGGGGGGGGGGGGGGGAGACATGAACAAGGGTCAGTGTGAGATATTTGTTTACTGGGAAAGGGGAAATGGGTGTGAGTTCATGACTATCGGCACTCTCAGTAAATATGACTTCATCAATAATGACCATGCAACGTACTTTGACACAAGATCGCCTCTTTTATGAATACCAATACCAGTTGACGCAGAAGGGGTAAGGGAATATCTCAATAAACTCATTTTGAGGAGATGAGAAGACAATGTAAGTTCTGTATTGAATGCAGTCAGTAGTTATGAACAATTTCAATGGACTTGTCCCTGTCCAGCACAGTGCGGGATGGTTGTAAAAACTCCATGAAATCAGCAGAATGAATCATTCGTGAGTTCTAAAGTTCTACTAGCCATCCAGCTCGCAGAATGACCGTGTGCAGGGAGTTAAAATGATGGGGTAATATGGTTGAACATTTCCTCCTAAGTTACACATTTCTTTAGTCACTACTAGGGGAGGCTTGAGGTGGTGTATAGAGTGATGCCACTAGACAGAGAATGACTGGAAATGAATGATTTGAAGTGATGAATCATGCTACATCCTGTGGTACTCACATCATGTGTGTTGCCAATAGTGAAGTACAGAGTCAGTGATGTTAAGGTATGGCGGTGTTTTTCACAGTTAGGGTGTGGTCCCCTAATTGTACTTAATAAAACATTAATGCAGAAGGAGGTGCAGACATTTTACAACACTGTGTACTGTGTAAAGTAGACAAACAGTTTGGAGATGATGATTGACTATGTCAGCATGACAGTGCACCCTGTCATAAAACAGCATCTGTGAGGCACAATCAAATGCCTGAAGTGGACTGGCCTGCCCAGACTCCTGACCTGAACCCAATGTAAGTCAGTACATTGATTTCGCTCCAGACCAAAGAGTCCAACATCACTATCATTTCTAGTTTTGGCTCTTGTGGAAGAATGGTCTGACATTCCTCCACAGACATTCAGACACCTCATTGAAAGTGTCACCAGAAGAGTTCAAAGCTATTACAAAGGAGAAGTGTAGATACATCCCTTATTAAGTCCACTAATCCTTTGATGAGATAGTGTATTTGTGGTCTGTGGCAGGATGACATTTTTGTTGCACACTTACCTTGGGGCAGAAAATGACATGTTCCAGATAGTTCTTTCTCAGCTTGTGTGTCCATAGCAGAATGAAACTGGCACTGAGAATTTATGGTTTCAGTAAAACAGTCAAGATTGTCACTTCACTGGTTGCCTACTCTTCTCACTATGCGACATTGGAAATAAGTGTACTCAATGCAGTTATTTACACCTTACAAATTATTCCTATTGAGACAAACAACAATATAGGTTCACAAGAACACCAACAAGTGTCAATGCTTTATAAGTAAATACAAGGATAAATGTATGAAACAGTATTTACTAATATCATGGACAAAGTTAGACAATGTTTTTCATATTTAGATTACATGATGTAATGATGTTAAAATATAAGAAAATATCCACTGACATCTCTTCTGTTCCGATATAGTTAAGAGAAATAGCATTTTTCCCTTCACTACAAGTGTATTACGACAAACAGCTCTTTTAGAAGCATTATTTACTAAATATTCAGGTAACCTAACATGGAGTAGAAGCATGTTGGGTTACAATGTTGGATGAATGAAATATAAGAAAATACACAGTAAAGGGCAGGATATTTTATGATTGGTATGTTTGGATTAAATGAGAGTACTGTATAAAGAATTATTGATTACTTATTCTGAATAATTATGAAACAAGAACAGGAAGCTGACAAAATTCCCATAATAAGCAAAAAAAAAAAAAAATGTACTGGGGTGCCCAGTTATCACCTTTATTTAAGGATTATGGTCAGATGATACTTTCTGTTGCACACATGTCCAAACTGTGAACTGAACATGGAGACCAAATGCGAAGACTGATTTCAGTGACTTACAGGACAGAGTGTTTAATGTCAGTTACATCAAACGACTGATAAGCACCTAAAGGACAACATTATATTCTGTAAATCTTTTTTAAAAAATGTTATAGATATTTGAGAACATTACTAGAATGTCAATGAAAGAGAGAGAGGGGCTAACATGTGGTAATTGCAATCGAATACATGCAACAAGCAGCTCTTTGGCAGCATTTTTTGTATATGCCAATGATGATACTGATGGAGTAATGACGAGTTGTTGGTAAGGAAACTGGAACCCACCCTTAGTTTCCACTGTTGTCTGAAACAACATCAGTCCTCAGTATTAGACATATAATGCAGTATACACTAAACAAACAAAATGATTACAAACATCCAGTATCATTCAATAGTAATACAAAAGATTACGGTGATGGTTGTTTTTGTAGTTGTCTTTTTCTTTGTTGCTGATACCGCTATTGTTTTTGTCATCATAATTGTCATAACAGCAAACAATTCAGCCCACCCAGGCAAAATGAGTGCGTACGACAATAGCATGTTCTGAAACTACTACACTACATGAGGTGCTGTATGCTCACTGCATTGTCGTTCCTTAACTTTTACATTCATTCCCAAGAAGGAGAGTACTATAACCAGTATAAGGTTGTACTTAGCATTGATTTTGTCATCTGTCCTATGTTCAAAGGAAAAGAAATAAGCCACAGACTTTTTTAAAGGAGCCAATTCAGGATTTGACAAAAATAGATTGGTAAATCCATAGAAAATTCAAATCTAAATAGCCATAGCAGCAGCAGCAGTAATAGAAGTAGTATGATTCTGTGTGTTAGTGAAGATGTCAACCACAGGAACTATGGTGGTATAATAAATCTTAATAAGCAATATCAAGTTATTAGAAAACAGTTATTCTAAAATGTTTCAGAATGACTGGGTTCTTGTCCACTGTTGCAACAGGCACCATGCCGACTTTTCTCCATGGGAGTAATGTCTCAAACTGTCTACGCTTTGGTCGATTCCTGGGAGACCAGTAGTAGTATACGAAGCACATCTGGTGGCATTCTGTAATCTGTGGACTTTCAGTGTGTTGATAAAACACAGAAATTGCATCGGGAGTGAATACAACAGGCACCATGCCGACTTTTCTCCATGGGAGTAATGTCTCAAACTGTCTACGCTTTGATCGATTCCTGGAAGACTAGTAGTAGTATCCGAAGCACATCTGCAGGCATTCTGTAATCTGTGGACCTTCAGAGTGTTGATGAAACACAGAAATTGCATCAGGATTTTTCAAGAAAGCAGCTTATGATTTAACCTCTCGCTACAAGATATAAGAAAAGTGTGTCAATGAAAAGTAGTCAAAGCCCTATCATCACCACAATTGACATAGTATTTGGTGAACACAAGCTGCTTAAGTGGAATGAACACATTTCTGCATAGTGACTTTTATTATCCCAAAGTGAGTGTGTATTTCTATCACTGGCTTATGCATTTGCAACTGGCAGTCTTCTTCTTCCTTGAAATGGACTCTAGTTGATCAATGAATTCCAATAAGGGATTCTCTTGAAATCAGTTGTTATACCTGGCAAAAACTGCTAAAAAATCATGTTTGGAGAATGTGTGACGAGAATGTCCCATACAACTACAAGCACATTCATTATGCTCTTGTGATGCTCTAGCACGAGCCTCAACATCAGATTTGTATAAGGCTAAGAGTATGTAATCCCACCAATAAATTTTTCACAGATTTAACTGATGTAGGTGAAAACCTACATTTAATGTAGGAACTAGTATTATAACATGACTGTACGAATTTTACATGAAAACAAGTTGTAGTAATGAAGCTGGATCTTTCGCAATAACTTTTGTTAAAACTCAGATAACAGCTGGGGGTAAAGCTGATTCCTGCATGCGGTGCCTCTACATCAATACCAGCTCTACGAATTCAGGTAGTGAACTGAACATCAGCACTCTAGAAGCAATTCAGCGATCAACATCGCTTATAAAAAACAGCTATTTTCAGAGCCAAAACTGGCCATCATCTAAATTAATACTGACGGACTGTCACCAAACACGGAAGAATTACAAAGTCAGGAGTGTAATGACCAGAATTGTGATTTAATATGGATCATGAAACTAATAGTGATTTGCCTCTTGTTGTTCCAAAATGAAAGTGATAAGCCTGGTGACTTAACATCACTATCAACAATATGGCAGTGCCACCTTCATCGAGCTTCATATTCAGTTTCTCACCATGAGAATATCAGTGGAGGGTGATATAGAAATTCTCACAGTAGAGCTGGGTAATTGTTCCATAACATCTCTTCATAAGCCCTCCCCCCACAGGCAATGAAGTCAGAATTGTGGAACCAATAAACTTCCAGCATCAATATATCAAGTTTGTGGTTGTCAACTTCAGTACCCATAATACTAAATGGGGCTATTCAAATATTGACAAAAGTAGAGACACTGTAGCAGAATGAAAAGATCCATGTGACCTCAGCTGCCAAATTATAAACATCAAGCATCATTCAACAGTGCAAGATAGAGATGATGTCATTCTGATCTCATCTTTGTGAGTGAACAAATATCTGTTATTTATGAAATTGGTGGAAGAGGCAATTACCCACATACAACACCATCCTGTTATATGCCAGATGTATTCTGCAATCCGACCACTGACAGTTCCTCTTTGAAAATGGTATAATTTTAAGAAAGCAGACTGGGAGAAGTTCACCTCTGCACTGGACAACAGCATCCTAAGTACTGAACTAGTTCCAGAATCATAAGACAACTCTGCAAACATTGTGAAGCATTGTTTCCATGTCTCAATCCCATCAGGCTGCAAATCACAATACATAATAGGATCTGACTTCAGAAACTCATGGACATGTAAACTACCTTGATGATGATGCTTTTAGTGAAGTGACCTTGTGAGTCAGAGAAGATCTATTAACAGTGATATCGAAGAAACAAGGATGATGCTTTGTGTAAATTAATGGGAGGAGATAAATCTGAGCACAAACCACCACGAAGTTTCGAGTCGTCTCAAGCACCTGAGTTGACCAATCAGAAAAGAATATACAAATGTAACACCAGACTAGAGTGCCTGTCAACTTGTAAATAATAGTGTACTGGACCATCCTAAATCAAAGTTATATTACAAAGTTGTACATGCAGAGGTAATGGAGACTAGTGAACTTTTACAGTCTTTTCACATGGAAGAACCGAATGCAGCTATTAATATTTGTATGGCTGGCAAGGTAGCATGGCTAGATGACATCACTTCGGTGATCAGGTACAAAAGTGGATTTTGGCACTTTTCATTAACTGCATAAAACCTGTAATATCCCCAAATATTTAGTCCTAACTTAAAACCTGAAAAATCATCAGCTAAGCCAGAAATTAACAATATCCTTATTGTGCTGTCTGTTCAAAATCTTCAAGTGCAGTTTGCTGAATTGCTTGATTAATTTCATGGAGCCAGTTCTAAAACAACAATAATGTTTCAGACCATGAAAAAACTATATGTCTCTGGTCCTTGGTCACTCACAATTTATTGACAATGATTAGTAGCTGACCCAAAATGTATCTGGTGTAACACAACACATGTAAGTGCCTGGAATACTCTCTTCACTGATGTGTCAGTGAACAAATCAGAAGGTGACACACAAATATAACTGTTGCTGTTAAATAAGGCACAAAAACTAAAAACCAAACTACACTAAATGTATACAATTCTTTGAAAGCAATCATTCTGGTAATGCTGGAGACAAACAGAAAATTCTCAAAAAACATAATGTACACAGGTCAACTGAAGCTACCAATACCAGATGACAGCTTTGTTCTTCAACATAATGATGATGTGACAACATCGTGTGCAAACAGAAAGAGAAAAGAGCACTGACAATATTACTTTCGTGTCTGTATTAGTTTTTGGGACAGAGATTGCGAAGAATGGTAAGTAGGCCTAGGTCTAGGCTGGAAGATGACATTTGGCTGTACGTTTACAAAGCCATGAAATGTGAATACAAAATCTTAGATGTGGTGACATGATGATCTGTAGCATATTCCAAGGTTGAGGCTACTTTGAAATATGAGTGTGTGATTGAGTCAGTGATGTGGTATCAAACACTCCAATTAAGCTGTATGATCCACGAACACCATTTCCAAATAATCTACTTTTCAGCACTTTTACAGTGCATTAAGAATCCATCCAGAATGAGTCAATGATGAAATTTGAATAGTCGAATACATGAGCAAGGGTAGCCAACAACTGAACTTTTCAGAAAATATTAATATAAAACAATCAAAAATATATTGTTATAAAGAAAAACTACTAAACTTGAGTGTGGTAGTATCTCCACCCTGTCTTCATTTACAAATTCAGGAGTGCTGTGATAGATTGATCTATATTCCTGATAAAGTAATGCTTACAGAAGAATGTTTTAAAACAGTAAGCATCTGTGACCTGCTTTAAGTTCCAAAAGGTTTACTGCAGAGTTAAAATAAAATTGTGTAACACAAATCATCTAAGACAATATCTCCTCCCTTAACTTTCACAACAATT
Organism: Schistocerca gregaria; assembly: GCF_023897955.1. Classification (NCBI taxonomy): domain Eukaryota; kingdom Metazoa; phylum Arthropoda; class Insecta; order Orthoptera; family Acrididae; genus Schistocerca; species Schistocerca gregaria. The sequence goes on along the minus strand of NC_064931.1, from coordinate 647,205,982 downwards.
TGAGGACATGACAATCACTTGTTCACTCACTCACATATGTTTCTGCTGGTAATTTAGCTAAAAAATAATTGGGTAGAATTTTGATGGTGGGGTAAAATGAATAGGAGGAAGATGGTTAGAGAATACGAATACAAGTAACCTCACATAGTATTGAAAATGTGTTTAATACGACATAAGAATAACTCCTCTGGCCTTCTTACCAAGTATAAACAAGTGTAATAAGGAAGGGCTGCTAAACAGAACGTGAAATAGGACAAGATGAAGAGTATTCAGGGTTTTCATACCATATGTAAAATAGAGGGAGACAATTCTACTTGACTTTCTACAGTATTCTTTCAACCACTATGTGACATTCCCATCAAGGAAACAGAAACTACCAGTGGTTAATATACCATTTGGGAAACTTAATACATAAGAGTGAAAGCCAAATACTGAGTCAGGATTATACCTGAAATGTGAAATATGCATAAGGCCCTTTTGCTAGCAGACCCCTTCTGGGAAGTACAGTCACCTGATGTAAATCTTTTCATCTGCTGCCACTTGGTGCCTTGGGCGCCAATGAGGATGAAATAATGATTCTCTCTCTCTCTCTGTCACACACACACACACACACACACACACACACACACACACACACACACCGAGTTGGTTTGGAACTGAGCACAGGGCCCCATGAATAAGAGTCAGTAATGCTAATGACAAGACCACAAGCTGCTGACTACTGCACCAGAATAATTCAGTGTCTATCAAATTAATTATCTGAAGGATTGACTTCAGTACAAACCATTTTCAACTCAATCAGAAACAAGATAAATCAAACAACTTTCTGAAAGCAAACAGAAGTCAGATGCTACTTTCACTTCATTTGAATTAAGAAAATAAAGTTCATATAACGCCTCAATGGTGCAAACTTTCATGCTGTAAGGTTTCAGAACAGGGAATTTACTACTCTTTCACATGAAATACTTACACAAACAAGTAAACAAAACATATACTCACTTAAATTCAGTTCTGTGCATTAGGTGATGGGGGTGGGGGGCATGGAGAAAGAAAGGAGTCAAGGGGAAGTGAATTCACAACATCTGCATATACTGTTGTGCGAAAAATTAACTCAAAATTACTGAAATTACGACAATAGTTCTTACGTTCAATGTAACACCAGGAAAACTTAGCAAAATAACGGAGGCTCTGCCAACATCATTTTTCCCAAGTTTCCAGCACAAAAATATTACACAATAAGAAAATTATAAAGCATCAAATGGAGAGGTCACACTAAATGCTTAGGCTTTAGCAAGTCACCACAAGATAAAATAAAATAGTATAAAGACAGAAAGGGCACGTACTACTGCATTACTTAACCCTTAGACATAGTTCATCAAATGACAAAATTTACTGTTAGGTTTTCTTCTACAAAGATAACAGAAATTAGAACCACGCCCATTTCTGTTCAGCTTATACATAACAAATTAAACTACTGCAGAGGCTTACGAAGAATTTGCCATAATTAGACAACTCAAAATCTTGTCCTGTGTTCCTACAATAAATAACAGTTTGCTGTTCAAACGATCAACGTTGTTTAAGCAGACACAGTTAAAAACTATCGCGATAAATATTCAATAGGATATTGTAAAACTCGTCATGTTTACTGAATACATGCACAATCGAAGATCTACACATTCTGCTAATGCATAGGGTGCGTGCCTGCATATGATAAAATTGAACAAATTTCTATCAACGGCAATATAAATATATCAAAAGTACTTTCACACACCTGTGGAAGTCTAAAAGGATCTGCTTCTGTTGTCTCCGGAGGTCCGACGTAAGGAAGAGTTTGTAAATATCTACGAAAAATATACCACTGAACACTAAGGGTGATGCATATGCCGGCCACTAACGATATGAACCCTACGAACAACAACAATAACCACATATTCCTGCAATTCTATTCTTTTGTAATCAAATCATCTCCCTCGTTTCTTTACTAGGATTGTAATCATCATCGAAATCTTCTTCTTTCCATGTCGTCGTCTGCTGTTGTCGGCACCGCACTCAATCAATTACAAGCCTTCGAAACAAATTATATGACGATGAGTGATTATAGCGAACTCATTACTAGTATACAAAGAAGAAACATTACGCACAGGCTAAACATTAATTGCTAAACAAAACACCTTGTTTGACATTCTCACAACCACAATACACGGCGTTGACAATGCGTCGACCACGTTTTGTGTAACATCCTTGGATCCGAACTTCAAAGGTGTAGTGAGAACTACTCCATTGCTAACGAACCATAAAAAATAATTCAGCGCTCGAAGAACTCGTACGAAGAGCACCTACAATATAATTCGTAATTAAATGTTTAATAGTTATGTCTTGTTAATGCTTTGAACCAGGACTTCGTTTATTGAGTTAAATACACAGCAATAGCATGACAATTGTAGGAGCGTCCCTAGTCTGTAATTTTGCAGTTAAAAGCCAATTCACATGGTTTCGCGAAAACAAGGTTTCGACGGCTTGCGTCATCCGCCCCTTGTTTATCACGTGACCACCAAGCTCATTTGCTCCAGATACACAACATCCTCTGTACTATGTTTCGTCGTGCTTCCATTAGGTCGTGGTTGATACTAGTAGTTATTCTAAGTCTTTGTTGTTCGTTCTTTGTTATTTTTTTGTTGGTGTTATAAATTATTCCGTTTAGTTAGACCACAGTTATCAACACGATGATGCGATAGTACTTCAAAATACTACCTTTCTGTATCCAATGACAATAGCAGAACTAATAAATACAATCACGACACAAAAAACAAAACATCCTATGGTCAACATGGTATCCCAGACACGGATATTGAAATTCTCAAGCTAAATAAATTCTCTGCTACCTACTATTATCATTTATTACAGGAATGTTCACAACAAGCATAACAATCAGTATTGAGACTAAAGTAATTTCACAAAAAGGATAATACTCAAGATGTGTGAAACTGCAGACCAGTCTCACCATTATCTAGCTTTCCTAATACAATTGGGGTAATAATGCTTAGAGGTTTATGTAACTTTTTGACTAAAACGCACTTGTTGTTGCTCAAAATGGTAAATCTACTGACACCTTGAAGCATATTCTGAATTCTGTACTCACGATGAGTTAAACAGTGGTCAGTTTCTATTGTATGTAAAGCCTTCAGTCTGCTCATCCATAAACTTCTGCTTAGGAAATGTTACAAATATGGTATCTTTGTAGTTGCCTATAACTTGTTTGAGTCATATCACTCAGGCAGACTACTGATGACAGAAATGTGTTGACGAGGATTACCAGGTTGGTTGCACCAATAATCACATCAATTTAGCAATAGTTCATTTACTAACCTTAACACATACAAGGATCACAAAGAACTGATTGAACATGGCAGAACAGCCAAAGATAAATCTTAAGAGTCCGAAGATGAATGCATATTGATGTTGGTGTCGATTTCATCGGCGCCACATAGCCCCCCCCCCCCTCCCCGCAGTACGGAGTACTCTTGAGAGGCCGAGGGGGGGTGACCATGGCGTCAGCAGGGGTGGTCCGCAGGAGCCGGACCACGGTCAGCTCGACAGCAGCATCGAGGAGCTGTTTGGGTAGATGTTGTGAATGAAGGTTCGGCCACCAAACCTGGAAGTTGTTGAAGCAACCCGGGTTTTGTATTGGGAGTGCTGGTCATGTGCCATAAGGTAGGCTGGCGGTTTGCAGGTGGAACAGAGCGGTGACGACGATGTCTCCAGAGGGTGTGGCGAACACACGAAGCATGCCCAGATCGACGTTGGGTGGGAGGGGAACACATTTCACCAGGTGGCAGGGAATGGCGGAGATTGTCTCATGAGCACTGGATGAAGAGAAACACATAACGAACAGTGTATAATGACGCAGTATTATTGAGATGTCGTGGATTATGTCCGGGGCGACAGGCACAAACATCTCGAGTGAGGGCACGTTCAAGATGGGGGGGGGGGGGGGGGGCGTGAGAAACCTCGGCTAGTGAGGCAGGCGATGGTGGAGAGGTCGAAGGGATCTGCAAAGGGGCCGGCGGCGAGGGCGTGATCGTAGGTAAGCTTGACATGGGGAGCACGTGGTCACTCAATGGAGTACGTGAGACCAGAGTAGAGAGCTCGACAATTGGAGCTGGAAGTCACTCGATTGAGTGTGTAGGTCCGACGTGGAGGGAGTGGTCGGAGCATCCTGAGCAACGACAGTGAATGGCGTGGTCGTGGCCTGAAGGGGGCTAGAAGAAGGCTTAACATGAGCAGGCTTAAGTCTGTTGAGACTGTAACATCTGAATCTTTCATCTGGATGTCATAGGTGTTGACTGAGTTCTGGAGAACTTGGTACGTGTCGATATATGGAGGTTGGAGGGGAGCACAGACAGTTTCATCTAGGAGCATGATGTACTCGCAATTGTCCAGGGATTTCAGGACATGAACCTTAGGGCGGGAATGACTGGTGGGTGGAGGAATATGGAGGATGATGAAGTGGTGTATGATGCAGTCCACGAAGGAAGGTAAGTCAGATTGAGGGAGAGAAGGGGAAGGGCTCACAAGTTCGCCAGGGAGAACAATGTTCTGGCCATATATGAACTGGGCTATTGTGCCTTTGAGGTCTTCCTTATACATCGCACGAATGCTGAGTAGCACAAGGGGAAGGACCTCCGTCCATAGACAGTCGTGGCATCAAAGAGCCACCTTGAAAGTGTGGTGCCAGCACTCGATTAGCCCGTTGCTTTGCGGATTATATGCTGTGGTATGGATGCACCGGATGCTGCAAATGTTACAAATCCCGTTCAACTGGACCGACTCAAATTGTCTGCCCTGGTCAGTCATGATGATAGCTGGATATCCGAAACGCAATACCCATGACATGAAAGCTCGAGCAACAGTTTCTGCCATAATATTGGGGAGGGGGACAGCCTCGACCCAGCGAGTTGTTTGGTCGATAGACGAGAGAACATAACGAAAACCATTAGAGGGGGACAGAGGGCAGCCAATGTCAATATGAATATGCTGGAAACGCCCAGGAGGGATCGAAAAGACGCCGAGGGGGGGGGGGGAGGGTGAAGTGTGCTTGTGTACTTTGCAGTGCCCACATCTCGTGGTCGTGCGGTAGCGTTCGTTCTCGCTTCCCACACCCTGTTTCCCGGGTTCGATTCCCGGCGGGGTCAGGGATTTTCTCTGCCTCATGATGGCTGGGTGTTGTGTGATGTCCTTAGGTTAGTTAGGTTTAAGTAATTCTAAGTTCTACGGGACTGATGACCATAGATGTTAAGTCCCATAGTGCTCAGAGCCATTTGAACATTGCAGCGTTGGCACACGACGCAGGAGTGGGCCCATTGCTGGCAGTCCTTGTTTACATTTCTCCACAGAAAGTGCTCCCCTACGAGGCGGGTGGATGCACAAACACCGGGGTGAGCTAAATTATGCAATGCGTTGGAAACAGCTCGACGGAGCATGGTTGAGATGAGGGAGTGTAACGTGCCCGTGCTGTCGTCGCACCAGATCTCACCAGAAATGCCATGGAAGGTTGTGTGGAGGAAGTGTAGTGAAGAAGTTGAGTCTGAAATCAGGTTTTGTGTTTCCTCGTCGGCAGGTTGGAGGTTAGACAGTTCAGAGGTCTAACGGCAAATGGACGGCGTCGACTTGTGAAAGGAAATCGGCAACTATATTGTCAGCATCCTTTATGTGTCTGACATCAGTGGTGAACTGAGATATGAAGCCCATGTATCTGAAGCGGCAAGGAGGCGGGTTAGCTGGTGGGTTTGTAACTGCCGCAACCAGAGGTTTGTGGTCCGTTAAAACATAGAAAGGGCATCCCTCAACGTCAGTCTTAAAATGTTTGATCGCTTCATAGGTCACGAGAAACTCCCTGTCAAATGCAGAATATTTCCGTTGTGCATTGGGGAGTTTGCATGTGAAGAACTGCAGAGGTGAAGTTTGGCCATCGATTGCCTGGCTAAGGGCAGCACCGATGGCAGCATCGGCTACGTCTGTGGTGATGTAAAGCTGTGCATTGGGATGAGGATGCACGATGGTGCAGGCCTCGGCTAGAAGATTTTTGAGGACAATGAAAGAGTCAGTCATAGCAGAGGTCCATGGAACGGGCCGAGATCCAGAAGTGTTGGTGCCTGCCAAGGCGTCCGTCAGTGGAGCCTGAATCTCCGCAGCCCGAGGTAGATGTCGGCGATAATAATTCACTGTCCCCAGCAAGTGTTGGAGCTCTTTGAATGACAACGGTCTGGGTAGGTTTAGTATTGTTTGTACTTTCTCAGGGGGTAATGAAATGCCGTCGGCAGAGACACGAAAACCAAGAAAAGTTGATGTAGCTGCAATTTGTCCTGGTTGGTCTCAATGACTGCTGCTGCGAGAGTGTTCATAACAGTTTGCACCTGTCGAATGTTGTCCTCGACAGAGTAGCTGAACACAAGAATGTCATCAAGATATGCAAAGCAGAGTGTTAGGTCGAATAGCACTTCGGTGATGAAGCGTTGCCAGGTCTAGGTTGCGTGTTTCAGACCAAAGGGCATGAACTGAAACTGAAATAACCAGAGCGGGGTGGTGATTGCTGTCTTCTCGATGTCTTGAGGTGCCATAGGGATCTGGTGGTAAACCCGTTTGTATTCAGTGACAGAGAACGTGGTCGCACCTGCGAAGGAACTGGTATAGTCAGCAATGTTGGGTATGGGGTAGGTGTCCATAATTGTTTGTGGATTTAGTCAATGGTAGTCTCCGCACATTCGCCAGGACCTGTCTTTCTTGGGTGTCATATGTATGGGCATAGACCAACTACTGGCAGAGGGTTCAATGACGCCAGAGCTTAGAAGTAATAAATCTGATTTTTAAGGTCGAAGAGGTGCTCATGACAAAGTCGACATGGTTTACTGGAGATCAGGGGACCTGGCGTGAGGCAAAGCTTGTGAACCGTGCGGTTGGTGATGACATAAATTTTGCTGGCGGCATCGGAGGCGGTTTGTTTACAATGTGTGGCAAGTGGGACGGACGAGACATGGTCGCGGTGTTCGGAGCCACTCAGCGGATACGACGGGAGCCAAGGCGGCAAAGTGTTCCAGGAGTCAACGTGACAAGATGGCCGCCAGCCCGAAGCAGTGGCACTGTGGTTGGGTGAGCTTGGTAGAGCTTGTGAGCCGTTAGTGAGTCCATTGTCTGAGGGTGCGGACTGTGGCACACGGCCACGGGCGAATCGCTTGGCATGAGTGCACTGTTTGTGTTGTCAGTGGCGGTCGCACGGCGGTGCGCAGGAGCCGAATTTGCATAGTTTGAGGTGCTGTCTACGAGGGGTGGGGTAGGAGCCGTCAGTTCGGGAGCATGTAATGCTCGTTGCGCATGTGCACTTGTGTCTGGCCGAGTGTCAAACGCATCCCGACGAAATGTCTTTAATGCAAAGTCGTCCGCAATTATCCGGTCGTTCCCGGACAGAATGGAGCACTGGGGGGTGCCTGTCATGTTGTGCGCAGGAGGCACCCGGACCTACCTGCGATTGGCGTTTGGGAAGTAGCAGGGTGGTTTGCAGTTCCGTGCCGCCTCGCCAAACCGTGTGTGGAAGTAACAGTATAGGTAGTGCGGTTGCATTTCCTCCTGAAAGTTCGTTGCCAGAGGCGGTGGCCGAGGTTCGGTGGCCGCAGCAGGTTCCGTTGCAGGAGGTGGCGTGACCGTGGGCACAGCCGGTGACGTCCCAGTTGCTTGTTTACTGCTTCCCGTAATGAGTGGAACGGTCGGCACAGTACGGCCCCAGCCGCGTCCGGCCGCAGGGCGATGAGCCTGAACCTGAGACTTGTCAGGTAGGCAGTGGCTGGCGAAATAGAGCAGTGATGTATCGTGTAGATTGTCAGCAATTGTCATTCTTTGCTCGACAGGTTCAGGAGACCTTTGAGCCAGAGCAAAGTGGATGTGAGGAGACAGTTTATCTGACCAGATGGCGAGGAGAGCTGTGTCAGAGAATAGATCGGCGCTGACCAAAGCATGTAGCTGTCTCCAGAACTGGGAAGGTTTGTCGTTGCCTAGTTGCTTGACGTGGAGCACTTTCCGTATTGCTGCCTCAGTCGAGCGTGCAAGCCGACGTCGAACTGTCTTTTTGGATAGAGTGTACCAGGTAGATGAGTCCAGGGCGTCGACCAGGTCAGCAATCAAGTCCCCCTGGTCGTGCAGGTGGGTGATAAGGCACAGAAACCTGGTTGACTCGTCGAGTTTGTAATGGTCGAACACTTCGAAAACAATTTTGAACCAGGTTGTTGCCCTGTCGGGATTAAACGGCGGCAGCGTCGGTAACCGTTGTAGAATGTTCGGAAGAACAGGTTGAGTTGAGTTCGTCGGGACACTGCCTGAATCGAGCTGTTGTTGCTGTAGTATTCCAGGAGAGTGTGCGCCAGGGGATATGGCAACGACGGCTGTTAGGGTGGCAGCGTGAAGGTGATACGTTGTGGTTGAGCGCCATCCGTCGCGACGCGAAAGGCCGGCGCGGGTGAGACACCGTAATGTGTCGATTGCGGTTGCAGAAGCTCATCACGTTGCGGGTGTGTTCGGATTGACGCGTCGCAGAAGACCGACGCGGATGAAATACCGAGATGTGCCGAGAACGGTGAGAAAAAGTTCAAAGTTTTAGAACACGTGTTAGTCCGTGGAAAGCTCGACGTATGATCAGCGCCGGGGCCACCTGAGTTGCAGGGCACAGTGTGGGAAATGATGTCGAACATAGGACGGAGTGTGGGAATGTTCACTGTTCATAGTCACTCCACTCAAAACAGTGTGCAGATAAAGTGAATGTCGTGGCACAAAACACTGAGACGTAGCAGTGGGACAGAAGTGGAGGTCAGGCACAGATAACAAGTTATTGTTCCTGTTGCAGGCCGAGGAATCGAAGTAGGAAGGCATGTGCTGATGCTGAACCAAGGCAGGAGCGGGCGTAGTCGGATGCTGAGGAGGTAGACCTGTGAACAAAGCAGCTCCGGCCACGCGGAGGTCACAGACACAGTAAAACGGCGGAAATGAAGACATTACAACTCGGGGTCACCAGTGAGGAGTATTATCGGGTTCGTTGCACCAATAATCATATCCATTTAGCAATAGTTCATTTATTAACCTTAGCACATACAAGGATCACAAAGAACTGAGTGAACACTGCGGAACAGCCTAAGATAAAGTTTAGAGTCCAAAGATGAATGCATATCGAAGTTGTTGTCGATTTCATCAGTGCCACAGTGTCATCAATATAAAAATTACTTTTCAGAACATGGGAATATTGGTTGTTGAGTACCTCACGATTTTTTGTAACTCTATTACCATGCCAATTGCCAAGAACAGATTCAGTGTCATTCACTAGCCTCTTAACTACGGGACACAATGAAGTTAATTTATATTATATTTTATTGATCCAAGTAATCATAATATTCCACAATTTGCACATCTGATACTGCACATGTCAGAATACAATTACAAGTAATTTTTACAATATTATTGTAACAATTTTAATTGTTTAGTGAAAGTTTATTCAATATACAATACAGTAATAGGCATTACATTGTACTTTCATTTGTACGCACTTGAAGGAAACATGTAGGTACTATAATAAGCCTACATGACCAATTATTAAGAAATTAGTTAACATTTGTGTCATTGTTCAAAAAAGTCATTTACTGTGTAAAAGTTTAGTTGTAAAAGATTTTTGTTTTAAATTTATCTATGAAAACACTTGGGATTTCTATCTTTTTTAATTTCAGCTGGCTATTGTACATCCATATCCTAACATGTAGAACACTTTTTAGGTACTGGTAACTAGTTGCTCTGCACTGAAACATATATAAATCAGACTGCTGCCTTGTATTGTAATTATGAATGTGTTCATTTAATATTAATGGACCGTCTTTGCTGCTAGATAGGTTTTAACCAATGATATAATACTATAAATGTAAACAGAGGGCAGTGTCATAATGCCAAATTTCTTGAAATGTTGCCTGCATGATTCATTATATCTCAGATTGTATATTGTACATATTGCCTTTTTTTAATTTTAAAGAAATTTACAGCAGGTCTCTGAGACAATAAAATTAGCAGAAAGGTGATTTAGAGGGAATCAAATGGAAATAAATGAGAAGAAAATTGTATGAATCAGCTTTAGATACATAAGAACAAAATACAGAAGTAATGTAATTCTTGAATTAGGTGGCTTTAGCTTTGAACAAAAATCTTGTACAAAGTTTCAAGTGGTTTGTTTACAAGAACCTTTAAGATAGCAAAAACATGCTAAACTTTTGAACAAAAAGTTGAGTAAATACTAGTATGTCTTACGAAAGCTTAGGAATTACTGGAAAACTGAAACAGTACTATATGATGACTATACAAATGTGAAGAGTCTCTTACAATGTGGGCTGATGTTTTGGGGAAACAGAAGTTTGGGAAAACAATCATTTAATATTTAAGAAGCTACAAATAAGAAGAATGACAAGTGCTGTTAATAAAGAATTAAATCATGCAGGAATACATTTTATATTTTGACTTTTCCAGAATTACCGTATGTAAATATACATATGGCAGTAAACATTGGGAAGGGGCAAGTTGGCTCCTTTGAGAAATTGTACAATAAACTTTCAAAAATCTCCGAATTAATATATTTCAAGTGTGTCCAAAGCGATTTTTTGTTTTGGTAAGACACTGTTTTCGCATATGTCTACAGCAATGGCATATTCATAAAATGGTAAATTCTACCCAAAATTTTGTTCACTTGCAAAATGAATGTAAGAAGATGGGTTAGCATTGTTTACTCTCAGGGCGAGTTAACAAGACATTACTGCAAAATCTCTCAAAAAGACAAATTTAAAAGTTTTGTCTTTCAGTTTTTGACACTAAGATTTGCAATGACAATTTCTGCAGTGATCAAGTGTAACAAAGTTTTAAAAAATAAAATGTCCTGTGGCGAGAGTCTCCCGTAGGGTAGACTGGTCGCCTGGTGCAAGTCTCTTTAGTTGACACCACTTCGGCGACTTGCAAGTTGATGAGGATGATATGATGGTGAAGACAACACAACACCTAGTCCCACAGCGGAGAAAATCTTCGACACAGCCTGGAATGGAACCCGGTTCCCGCGCATGGCGTTCTACTGCCCTGATCACTCAACTATGGAGGCGGACATAACAACCTCAAAAAGTGACTAATGAATCGGTACAGTATAAAATTAATTTTATTACCACATTCATGACTGTTATTACTTCAGAACTTGACAATACATTCAAATAAAGTTTACTAACGCTTTAATAAAATTAAACTGAATTAATCTTTTATCAGAGTTACGTAAACAAATCATCATAAATCACAGTAAAGGTAATGCAACACGTTTTAAACTAATGTGGTACAGTGCTAATTATGAATCACAGCACTTTCCTTGATCATACTTTGTCAGCGGCCTTATCATTTTATAAGTAAATCAATTTATGTCCGACCACATTTCTTAAAAAACTAACAAACCTAGCTAGTTATGTCTTTCTACTCTTCTTTCCCTTGGCGATGTGATGAATTTCCTTCTGGTTAGATACATGGCAGGGATCTATTTTAAACAAGAAGGAATGTATTTCAATTTGTGTCCTTTAATAGGACAAGGTCCATTGCATTTTGTTTTAAGATTGTTTGGTAATGGTTTACCGCTTGAAGGCCTTCGACCTTTTCCTAGAGAAATCTATTGTAGTCAGCCATTGTGTGTACTGTATTGTACTGCACATTATTCAAAGTAAAAAACTGTCACTTTTGCGACCCTGTAATTGTTTCTCATTGGGAGGCATAAGTTTGAAATTTGACTCAAAGGTGCCTACAACCTTCCTCTGCGACGGTGCACAAGCATGGCAAGGTGTCGAAACACGTGAAAAAAAGAAAAGGCTGCAACTCAGAAGTGCATGTAAGCTGTATAGTGGGTTACTGATTTCACATTAGCACTAAATTTTTCCACAATACTGCCGAACGTCATCGTGGGCGTGGTACACGATTGTAAGGTCGTGACACCCCATCTTACCCACATTTCACCCTCCGCTATGGAAGCCAGCACCGCGATGCCCAGTGTTGGAATCACGTGATTTTCTTATGATTTGCCAACGAAAACATTTGAGAAACACCGCCGCTCAGAATCGACAGCAATCAGGAGATGTTGTAAAGGGTGTCAATGAAACTATCCCTTTGCTTGGGGCCCAGACAATTTGTGGTCGAAAACGACAGTTCTCTGCGAAGCGAGCAACAGTGGTTCGTTATTGACAACGTTCGATACTGCTAACACCAGTCAGACAATTCAGTCCTACTCTAAGGACATCGTGGAAATGTAACCCCAATGAACGTGATCTGACCACTTAGGTGTGTAGTGTGACCACAATTGTTTGCTCTTGTATACAGGGTGGAACCACTAGGTACGATCCAAAAGCGTTCTTCGAAATTTGACGTGATTCGAAGCCCAAAGGGTGTTCATGCTTTTTGAACCGAACTGTATCACTCTCTCCTGTGTCATGACCATGAAGGGATGCAAATTTGATATGTGCATGAATATAACACCAAATGGTCATTCTGTGATTCCTCTGTTTGGCAACACCCTCAGTGCCAACCGCACACCATTGCTGAGCCCATTAAAAATGTATTTGTCAGAGTCTTCGACAACCAAATAGCTGAGTGGTGCCTCGTGGTTGCTCTGGTGCCTGAGGGCAGGCATCCCCAACAACCTCAAGGAGTGTCAAATGGGTTGGCTACCCCAGATACTAGAACAGCCGTGAGCCACCACTCGCCTGAATGGTCTTAACAAATAATGTAATACTATAAATGAAAACAGATGGTGACATCACAGAGCCAAATCTCTTGAAATGATGCCTGCATAATAAATTATATCTCACATTGCATATTATTCGTATTACCTTTTTTTTGCACTTTGAATATATCTCTGCTGTAGGGTGAGTTCTCCCAAAATATGAATCCAAATTGTAATATGGAGTGAAAGTATGAATAATATACTTGTATAAAAATAAATTAGATGTCTGATTTGCTGGGTACCCTCAGAATAAAACACAAAGATTATTTGAGATATAATTGACATAAGTGTTTCATTTAAGATTTTCTTAAAACCATATCCCAAGAAATTCAACAGAGCTCACATTGGACAGCTTATGGTTGTCTAGGAGCATGCCAGGAATTTAACGTTTTGAGATGAAAGGCTGAAACTAATGTGAGTTTTTTGTACATTTATAATGAGATTATCCTAATTGAACCTATCACTTAGTGATGACATAAGTCTTTCAATCTTTTGATCATTGTCACTTTTGTCTGAACCTGTTACTAGAATATGTATGTTTTCAGCAAATAGTGTAGCATGCCCTTAAGTAAACTTTGTGTTTATGTTATCAATATATAGCAGAAACAGTATGGACCCCAGGACTGAACATTGTGAGACACCATATCTAACAGGCAATATCTCAGAGGAGTGCACAGTACCCTGATGAACATTAGTATTCTTTTTTTCAGATTAAATTTCAACGTTTTGTTCACTGTTTGTCAGATATGGTTCTAACCATTGGTTTGCAGTTCGTCTTACATCTTTATTAACTAACTTTCTAAGGAGTATGGTGTGGTCAATAACATCAAAAGCTTTACAAAGATCTAAAAAATACCAGCATTAATTTATTATCGAATGATTTTAAGGTTGTGTGGACATATTTATACACTTCTGTGGTTGTTGTTTCTGCTTTTCTAAATCTATACCGGTGCTTCAATGTTAAAGAGAATGTATTAACAAAAAGTTCCAGTCTGGTATAAAACAATTTTCCAAATATTTTTGAAAATGTCTTGAATTGTGCTAATGGCCTGTACTACACCATTTTCAAGTCCCTTTTTGTGGAGTGGAGAAACTTCATCAACATTTAGGAGGTCAGGGAAAACTCCATTACTAAAGAATGGATTAATTATATGAGTTGGCGGTTCTACAATGTGCTCCCTACATTTCTTTATAGTTAAATCTAGTATGATGTTACTGGCAACTGGAGTATTTAATTTATAGTCTTTTTATAGCTGTAAAAACATATGTGTATGAGGATTTCTGGTGAAACATTGATGGATTTATGGCTTCCACGTGTGTTGCATGTTCAGTGTCAGCTTTGACTGACATTAATAAATGGTTTAATGCTAATTCACTGTCATTAAACTTTGAAAAGATCCACTATATGCAGTTCAGAACCTATAAGAGATTTTCTTCCAGCATTTATATAAAATATAAAGAGATACAGATCGAAGAGGTTGACAGTTTTAAACTTCTGGGATTTCAACTCGATAACAAAATTCAATTGGGTATGGTATACCACAGAGCTGCCGAAGCGCCTAAACAAGTGTGTATTTGCAGTGAGAATGCTGTCAGAAGTAGGAGCCATAAGTATAAAAAACCTTTATACTTTGCTTACTTTCATTCTATTATGTCATATGGCATCAAATTCTGGGGTAACTCATTAAAGAGAGCAAAGGTTTTTAGAGTGCAAAAGCGTCTAATTAGAATCATCTGTGGTATAAATTCAAGAACATCATGTAGAAACCTGTTCAAGGAATTTTGCATTATAACTACTGTTTCTCAGTATATTTATTCCTTAATGAAATTTGTTGCCTAGCAATATATCTCTTCCAGCCAATAGCTCAATACATAGTATCAAAACTAGGAATAAGACCAGTCTACATAATGACCTAAAATCATTTACCTTGGTCCAAAAAAGTGTCCAGTATTCAGGAACACACATTTTCAATAAATTGCTAGCAACCATTAAAAACTTGATTTCAGATCAAGGATAGTTTGAAGATAATTTGAAAGACTTTTCGATAGGCAACTACCTTTCCTCTATAGATGAACATCTTAACAGGGACTGTTAGACCAGCTTACATAAAAATGTCTGTTAGATTTAATTTTTGACAGTAATTGGTCACAATAGTCAAGATTAAATGTTTTGTGCATCATAAATTTATTAGAAGTGCATAACAATGTTTCATTCTAACTGTGTATTAATTCTTTAAAAATTAGCAATTCCAGTTCACTGTAATGTATTCACCGATTCTAACAATCTTCTGACAAATGATAAGAGTAGCAAGTAGCGTATCCAAATGTTTTAGGTTTTCTGACATGTTCCACACCCACGATAATCATCTCAGTTTTGGGTCTGGGGAACGAAAACTGAATCTAATATAATCTAATGTAGGACTGGTTTTTTATCAGTTTTCCAGCTATTTCACTGAAATCGTTATCAAAAGTATTTACTATTTTTTTCTGATTCTGGTTTCAACTCATCATTTACATTTACTTTTATAGTTTTGTTTATAGCATGCTGTTTGTTGTTACTTTCATTTTTCACAGCTTTCCAAATTTCTTTTGTTATTACATTATTTTATTAATTTATTACAAAAGGTTAATAACTGAATAGACTGTAGTATTCCTGCAGAAAATGCTAGTTGCACACACATTCTTGTACTAAACTTACCTTCATTAACCACCCCTTAGGTTCATAAATCAGCTGTTTCAGTGCAGAGAAGTTATAGAAAAAGCCATGAGTTAATCGAGTTACCTTGACTGTCTTCTTTCTTTGGAATTTTTTAAGAACTACTTTCTAATGATCAGGTCCATAAGCCATCTGATGATATGTCCTTAAATTTTTCTCAACCATAGTGAGGTTTGATCTCTGAATAGCATGCCTTGTCCATCCTGTAGAAAGTTGTGCTTAATGTGTTTAAGACGACCAGTTCTTATTTTTTTCCGCTACTAATGTCTCAAACTGCCATCAGTTTTTCAGCTTTGATGTCATTCTTTTCATAATACATGTTTAAGCAGCTTGCTACTTCATATGATTCTCTTTTAGCTACTGATTCTTCCTAGACGAAAAAATATCCTCGATACATACACATGAATGGAAGCTTAAATTGTACCAGCATATTTTACCCTTGTAGCCTACAACGTTAGCTCTGTGATGGATTTAGGTGCAGGTTGTGTCTTTTGCAAATCACATTTCTTACATGAACATAACAATCTTGTTTTGCTATTGTTCCTTGTAGACTGTCCAGCTTCTGCTTTTTGATGGTGCACCTCTTGCACTATTCGCAACGAATGTTCTTCAGTTTAATTTTTACAGTTTACAGTATGTTTGATTCCACCATCAGGTGAATCATACAACTGACAGGTGTCTATTTTAGGATTCTTGAAACTTAGGTTTTACTCCTCTGTAAATATTCATCCAACTTGTGTGCAGAAATAGCTGTTTTGTTTGTCAACAAACGTTTTTCAATATACTCGGCTAAGAACAACCTACAATTAATATTAATTGTTGTGGATTCTAGACGGTTAATTTGTAACCCATTGTCTTGTATGCACAGTGTGAACAAATTAAATACACTGAAGAGCCAAAGAAACTGGTACACTTGCCAAATATAGTGTAGGGCCCCCATGAGCACGCAGAAGTGAGGCAACATGATGTGGCGTGGACTCGACTAATGACTGAAGTAGTGCTGGAGAGAATTGACCTCCTAAATCCTGCAGGGCTGTCCATAAATCCTTAAGAGTACAAGAAGTGGAGATCTCTTCCAAACAGCACATTACAAGGTGACCAGATGAGATGCTTACATACGTGTCAACTGTCAGAGTCGTATCTAGACATATCAGGAGTCCCATATCATCGTATCTAGATGTATCAGGGGCCCCATATCACTCCAACAGCACACTCCCCACACTATTACAGAGCCCCCACCAGCTTGAACAGTCGCCTCCTGACATGCAGGGTACATGGATTCATGAGGTTGCCTCCATACCCATCCACATCCATCTGCTTGATACAATTTGAAACGAGACTTGTCCGACCAGGGAACATGTTTTCAGTCATCAACAGTCCAATATCGGTGTTGGTGTGCCCAGGCGAGGCATAAAGCTTTGTGTCATAGAGTCATCAAGAGTACACTAGTGGGCCTCTGGCTCTGAAAGCCCATATCGATGATGTTTCATTGAATGGTTCACATGCGTACCCTTGCTGATGGCCCAGCATTGAAATCTGCAGCAATTTGGGGAGGGTTGCATTTCTGTCATGCTGAACGATTCTCTTCTATCATCGTTGTTCACGTCCTTGCAGGATCTTTTTTGGGCCGCAGCGATGTGCGGAGGATTGGTGTTTCACCAGATTCCTGATATTCACAGTACAATCGTGAAATGGTCGTATGGGAACGTCTATACAAGACAGCAAGTGTCTGGCGAAATTGTTAGACCGGTAACTGCTGCTACAATGGCAGGTTATCAAGATTTAAGTTTGTATGAATGTGGTGTTATAGTCGGCACACGAGCGATGGTACAGCATCTCCGAGGTAGCGATGAAGTAGGCATTTTCCCGTATGACCAGTTCACAAGTGTACTGCGAATATCAGGAATCTGGTAAAACTTCAAATCTCCGACATCGCTGTGGCCAGAAAGAGATCCTGCAAGAATGGGACTAGCGACGACTGAAGAGAATCGTCGAATGTGACAGAAGTACAACAATTCTGCATATTGCTGCTGATTTCATTGCTGGGCCATTCAACGAAACATCGTCGATATGGGATTTCGGAGCTGGAGGCCCACTCGTGTACCCTTGATGACTGCACAACACATAGCTTATGCCTCACATGGGCCCTTCGACACTGACATTCGACTGTTGCTGACTGGAACATATTCCCTGCTCGAACGAGTCTTGTTTCGAAATGTATGGAGCAGATGGACGTGTACGGGCGTGGAGACAACCTCATGAACCCATGGACCCTGCATGTCAGCAGGGGACTGTTCAAGCTGGTGGAGGTTCTGTAATGGAGTTGGGCGGTTGCAGTTGGAGTGATGTGGGACACCTGATTCGTCTAGATACGATTCTGACAGGTGACACGTACATAAGCATCCTGCCTGATCACCTGCATTCATTCATGTCAATTGTACATGCCGACGGACTTGGGAAATTCCAGCAGGAAAATGCGACACCCCACACGTCCAGAATTGCTACAGAGTGGCTCCAGGAACACTTTTCTGAGCTTAAACACTTCCACTGGCCACCAAACGCCCCAGACGTGAACATAATTGAGCATATCTGAAATACCTTGCAACGTGTTGTTCAGAAGATATCTCCACTGTCTCTTACTCTTGCTCGTGCAGGATTCAAGGTGTCAGTTCCCTACAGCATTACTTCAGACACTAGTCGAGTCTATGCCACGTCGTGTTGCATCACTTCTGCGTGCTCTCAGGGGCCCCACACTGTCTTAGGCAAGTGTACTAGTTTCTTTGGCTCTTCAATGTATTTAATTTGTTCACACTGTGCATACAAGAGAATGGATTACAAAGTAACCCTCTAGGATCCACAACAATTAATATTAATTGTAGGTTGTGCTTAGCTGAGTATTAATTACAGTTACCAATATGATGGAGGATAAATGTACAACTTTTAGCTTTTTTCATTTTTGAGTCAATTTTTTTACAATGTGTTACACACATGTAACACTGGGATTCAAGGTAACAGTATTGGTAATGGTAAGATAAAATGTATAATCACAGTTTTGCGTTCTGAATCGGTTTAGTACAGAAGTCCATACAATAATGTAACAATAAACGTATTTACATACATTTCTTTCAGTAGTGGAATCTTCTGAAGCAGTTTCTGTCTTTGTGGAAGCACTGAAAATCCTTTGCATTTTTGGCATTGTTGTAAATTTTGCACCTTCTTCTTATGTTATTCGGCTGAGGAAAGTAGAGAATTTTCTGCTTTTGGCATTCTTGCACTGGAGTTACTGTAGTAGCAAGTATCTTGAATTTTTTGGACATATCTTCACTACTTGGACGTCCTCTCTTAAATTTTCCTTGTCCAGCAGATATCAGTGCACTTGAAAGATTAGCTTGAAACTGTCTGAGAGAAACATATTTTTCAGACAGGGCCTTGTAGTCTTCTGTATATTTCAGCCAGCTATTGATAATACACTCCTGGAAATTGAAATAAGAACACTGTGAATTCATTGTCCCAGGAAGAGGAAACTTTATTGACACATTCCTGGGGTCAGATACATCACATGATCACACTGACAGAACCACAGGCACATAGACACAGGCAACAGACCATGCACAATGTCGCCACTAGTACAGTGTATATCCACCTTTCGCAGCAATGCAGGCTGCTATTCTCCCATGGAGACGATCGTAGAGATGCTGGATGTAGTCCTGTGGAACGGCTTGCCATGCCATTTCCACCTGGCGCCTCAGTTGGACCAGCGTTCGTGCTGGACGTGCAGACCGCGTGAGACGACGCTTCATCCAGTCCCAAACATGCTCAATGGGGGACAGATCCGGAGATCTTGCTGGCCGGGTTAGTTAACTTACACCTTCTAGAGCACGTTGGGTGGCACGGGATACATGCGGACGTGCATTGTCCTGTTGGAACAGCAAGTTCCCTTGCCGGTCTAGGAATGGTAGAACGATGGGTTCGATGACGGTTTGGATGTACCGTGCACTATTCAGTGTCCCCTCGACGATCACCAGAGGTGTACGGCCAGTGTAGGAGATCGCTCCCCACACCATGATGCCGGATGTTGGCCCTGTGTGCCTCGGTCGTATGCAGTCCTGATTGTGGCGCTCACCTGCACGGCACCAAACACGCATACGACCATCATTGGCACCAAGGCAGAAGCGACTCTCATCGCTGAAGACGACACGTCTCCATTCGTCCCTCCATTCACGCCTGTCGCGACACCACTGGAGGCGGGCTGCACGATGTTGGGGCGTGAGCGGAAGACCGTAGCCCAGCTTCATGGAGACGGTTGCGAATGGTCCTCGCCGATACCCCAGGAGCAACAGTGTCCCTAATTTGCTGGGAAATGGCGGTGCGGCCCCCTACGGCACTGCGTAGGATCCTACGGTCTTGGCGTGCATCCGTGGGTCGCTGCGGTCCGGTCCCAGGTCGACGGGCACGTGCACCTTCCGCCGACCACTGGCGACAACATCGATGTACTGTGGAGACCTCACGCCCCACGTGTTGAGCAATTCGGCGGTACGTCCACCCGGCCTCAGCGCATGCCCACTATACGCCCTCGCTCAAAGTCCATCAACTGCACATACTGTTCACGTCCACGCTGTCGCGGCATGCTACCAGTGTTAAAGACTGCGATGGAGCTCCGTATGCCATGGCAAACTGGCTGACACTGACGGCGGCGGTGCACAAATGCTGCGCAGCTAGCGCCATTCGACGGCCAACACCGCGGTTCCTGGTGTGTCCGCTGTGCCGTGCGTGTGATCATTGCTTGTACAGCCCTCTCGCAGTGTCTGGAGCACGTATGGTGGGTCTGACACACCAGTGTCAATGTGTTCTTTTTTCCATTTCCAGGAGTGTAGTTATTGTTATTGTGTCCCAGAAGATATACAAATACTATCTTCTGGATTTTATACAATATTTGTATATCGATGTCAATATATCATGAAGATCTATTCCTCCCATATTACAATTGAACAATTGAACAATAGATGGTCTTAGGACAAGAATATATTCTTTCTTAGACCTATCCCATCTTTTTGTCATGTCCTTTGGCTCTACACGTATAACGAAGATAGCAATGTAACACATTTGTTATCATACCACTTCACAACGATGAACTTGCCCATTGTGTCAACTTGTGATGCTATAGTACCTTGTCCTTGCGATTTCATCTGCTTTTCGTTGGGAAGAGTACATTTCTTGAATCTTCCTGCTTTTATTGTGCCTGTATAATAAATACCCCACTTCAGTAGGCTCTCAGCAACATGATACGATGTAAAAAAATTGTCTGCATAAACTCTAAAAAAGCGATTGTCTTCCAATGCTGCAGTCAGCTTCGTCACAACATTGTAACAAAGACCTTTTCCAGGTTGCCTTAGAAGCTGCACCGTGGTAAACGTCAAAATCATACAAATATATTGAGGAACGAGCTCTAGCCCACATTTTGAATCCCCATCTTGTTGTCTTGTTTTGTATATATTGTTAAAGACTGCTGCATCTTTTGAAAGGGATCATTATTTTGTCTACACACTGATTCTGATCAGGCAGTTTTCTCAGACAAACTTGTGGGAACAAAGAAAGCCAAGGTCGAATTTTCCATAGCTTACCTTATTTCTGTGTTAGTTCAGTAACAACAAGATTGTCCTGGAAATGCAACAGAAATACTAGCTTCTGAAAGCGGCTTCAAGCCATTATATCAGAAACCAGATTATATGCTATATATTTTTCCCAATAACATTGCACACTAGGCATTTGACCCAAGCCCATTCGCAAATAAATACCTAAAAGCTGCTCCAGCTTAGCTACAGTATTGTCAGTAGTTGTACACAATTTCTGAGTACTATAAATTTCAGTTTGTTGAACACAGAGTTCCAGCATGTCACATGTCACAAGAGATCTGAAATACTGCAAAGGGGTGAGCACTTCTTCAGGTTTGTCTTCCAGAAGCTGCACAAAAGGATGAATTTCTGGGGTAAAGTTGCCATCGATCCACAACAACTCTGTATCTTCTGGAACACCCTCAGGATTTACTGAATGAAAAACAGCCAACTCTTGCAACAACTCTGGAGTAGATTTTTCTCCACCGTCATGATACATGCTACCATCAGTCAGAATTTCATCATCATCACCATGTTCAGAAAAATCATTTTCATTGGGATTATTTACAACGTCAAGAATGTCATCAATCATTAACAGTAAGTCAAAGAAAACGCCTAAACGTCACAATACGAACATTCATAAACATAACCCAAAAGGCCCATTGTTACACATATGTAACATTAACACATTTCAACATTCCTAGGGTATCTGAAAATGAAGAAACAAAACAATGCAAATAATTGGGCCAGTAGTACTTATTTAAAGAGAAAATATTTAATATATACTGATTAAAAAGATATTATCCACACAAACAGAGGATCCCACATACCATGCGCGACATGATGGCGTCCAGCTTCTCCCCTGGAGCACCTGAGAAGTTACAAACATGGTCAAAGATAATATTTATACAGTAGTTCCAATTATTCCTCACAGAATGCGCTGCATGGCTTGTACAAATGTGTAACAGTGGGCATTGGTGAACTAGCATTGGCTGAATACCTGTAAAACCCATATAAAATTTACGTTGCAAATATGTAACCAGGGCTACTAGAGGGTTAATGTTTTAGTGCCACACAATATCTTTCTAACTTGTTAATAAGTACAACGAACTATGTGAACCAAGTTTGTAAAGGGCTAAAGACTCTGAAGCCCACATTACTGTGAAAGGCAATGCGCATTTGGCGATTTTTTCGCACACTCTCTGCCTTCCATACTATAGATGAGTAAGTTGTTCAGGAACTGCAAAGATGGAAAACCAGTGGGGTTATCCCGCCTGTTCCTGCAAGGCAACGGCCATCACCCTTGGTCATTCTAAAGAAGCCTTCATGGTTTACGACCGTGTGCTGATTTTAAAGCAACAGTAAACCCATAAACCTTCATTGATTCTTTTCCTATTCCACGTTCTGAGGAACTGATGGACAGACAGATTGGGCAGACGCTTTTCAAAGGTTGATGTGCGTGAGGCATATTTACAATTACCACTGTCCAAGCAATACTTTGTTATAAACACTGATCTTGGCTTGTTCCAGTTCCCAAGACTGCTGTCTGGAAGTGACACAACTCCTCCAATTTTTCAGCGGTTCCTGAACCGGTAACAGAGAAATTCCCTTCTTGTACTAACTATCTGGATGATGTAACTTTTCAGGCTTTCCCGGCGATCTAATGACATCTTGGGTTGTGGGGTGTTCTGCCGGATATCAGCATCGTACTTGCATGATATTTCGGTCACGTAGCTCGTAACCTTCATCAGGTGCGACCTGAGACTGCTCCTCGAGTGGACCTGGTCCAATATTTATGCCTATGGCCTTCCCTCTACACCAATGGCTGCAGGCGCTTCCTCTGTGGTCCGCGCCCATTCCCTGCGACCTGCTGGAGCGTTGGTGCTCCGTTTTCCGTCCGCTGCGGTTCTAGGAGTTCCCTCTGTGGTCCGCGCCCACCAAATCCGCTCCTGGGGTTTCATCTACGGTCTGGGGTACCAAGCGTTCTCCCTGCGCTCCGCGCCCGCTTACCACGATCTGTTGGAGCGTTGCCGCTCCGTTTTTTCACACACCGCGCAGATCCGCCGTAGCGAGAGGATGCTCCGGCTCACCGCTCCGCTTTGTCTCGCTGGCGCCTTTGTTCCCACGCGTCTTTGTCTGCGCGCCTTTCTCAAGGCACGTGGTCACTGGCGAGTGCGTGACGGAAGCTTCAGCGATTCTTCACTACTGACTACTCGCTTGCGAGTACGTCAGCGGCGAAATTGTCATGTTCTGCACGCTATCGGCTGCGAATCAAACCGATTCAGAAATCGATTTGTGCCGCGCCTAGGGACCGTTAGGGCACGCCGTGAGCCAGGACCCCCTTCAACTGGGACAAGTCCGCGGTCACTAGAGTTAGAGAATAGCACCTTTCCTTCTAACTTCACAACAGTCTGATGGACCTATTAAATAGCGACCAGAAGTTCGAGGAGGATTCTGTCCCGACAGAGCGCGCTCTGATGGCGGCAGCATCCGTCCCACAACTCGCGGCCACTGAGGAGACGACTCAAGTCGAAAACTCAGCCGCCCCTCCAGGCTATCGCCCCCTAACAGGGGTTGAACTCTTCGCCATCATGAACCGGGTGGCAAAAGCCGTCTCGGCGGCCGAACGAGAGGCCGCTGAGAAGGCTTACCAGCGGTTCATGATGTATGAACTAGCCACCACACTGGCAGGCTCAGCCAAAGAAGAGGCCAAGGTACCGCCGGGAACTCCGCCAGTCGTGTCCACGCAAGAGGTCACTGTACTGCCGGAGGCGGCCCCGAAGGGAGCAGCACCACCAGGCTTGGCTTCTCAAACAGCTAATGTTCTGCTGGCAGCCCCAACGGTACAGGCTAATCAAGAGGCTGCTGTTCTGCCAGCTGCGCCTCAACCGATTGAGCTCATTCCAGAGGCCAACCTGGAACAATTGATCCGGGAGGGAGAGGCCATGGAATACACGCAACCGTCTCGAAAGAGACCTGCAGACGCGGTTGACGACGATGAGTCGTCCGCATGCGCATCTTCTGTTAACAGGCTACAACAGAAGAAGAAGCCGCACGCACCAGAGGGCGCCCACGAAGACGCAGAGGGATTTGTCGTCCCAAAACGGCGGCACACGGCACGGGCAAAAAAAGCTTGAACCGGTGCAGCCAATAGGGACACACAACTCTTTTTCAGATATTGCTAGAAAAATTCAAAGAGGTAACATCCTCCTCGAAAATAAGATGGCAAGGGAACGAGCTGTACAGGATCTCGCTCTCGAACATGGCCGACTACAGAAAGGCCATGCATATAATTCAGGAAGATGGGTTAAGCTGCTACACCCACAACGCAGAACCCATTAAACTCCTAAAGGTGGTTTTCAGGCGCCTCCCTATTAGGATGGAGCCAGACCATCTCAAAGAGGAACTGCACACGCTGGGTTACAGTGCGCAGTCAGTCACCCTAATGAAATCACCCAGGACCAGGAAAGACATGCCCCTATTCCTGGTTGTATTGCCAGACAACATAGAAGCAAGGAAAATCTTCTAACTAAAGGAAGTTGCTCGAGTGGGGGTAGAGGTGGAACCACTCAGAGCAAAAGGCAGAAGAGAGCAATGTTTTTCATGCCAGGGCATGCACCATGTGTCTCGTTTCTGCTCCATGCCGCCCCGCTGCTTAAAATGCGCGGGAGCACACCAGAGCAGAGAATGGAAAAAGCCACGTGAGGAGAAACCGCAGTGCTGCAACTGTTGTGAGCCCCACGTGCCTAGTTACAGGGGCTGTCCTGCTTTCAAACGGAACACAGGAAAAGGAGGGAAGGCGGTGCCATCGCGTAAGGTACAGCAAGGTATCAGCTTCGCTTCCGCCACCAGGGAAACCAAGGCAACGCAACAAATCCGATAGGTAGCAAACGCGACTACAACACGGGAAGTATCCGAGGCCACCCCCCCCAGACCAGCGAGCCGCCACGCAGGCGGAGACAGGAAGGCGTGAACAGCGCACAGAGCGCCCGACCCGCGCCAACCCACCACTAGAAACGCCTGCAGAGCCGAACACGGCCATACAGGCTCTCCCGACCACCTCCACGGCCCCCCTTTATACGCCAGCAGACCCGAACGAGTTAAGTGCACTCCTGCACTCTCTCAGCACTTTGCTACAACAACTGCCAGTATTGGTCAAGGGAGTCACGGCGGCCCTCCAGGCCGATACCGTCCCCCCCCCTCCCCCTCACGCCTTGCCATGGATAATGGCCTCATTCATGGCGTTAATGCAAACGGGTGAATTTAGACAGCTTCTGCAAGACGAGGCAATTGACATCTGCCTCGTCTGTGAAACTCATCTGAAGCCTGGCGTAAACTTCAGCGTAGCGAATTACTCGTGCTACCGCTACGACAGGCCAACGGCCGGAGGAGGCACGGCCGTTTACGTCAAAAGGACAATTAAACACCACCAGACGCACCTACCACACCTCAACACCATAGAGGCCACTGGGGTGAACGTAAACACTGCCATCGGGCAGATCACGTTCGTGTCGGTCTATAGACCACCCAGGGGCAACCTGGAGCCGACCGACTTCGACGAGCTGCTGACTGTGGGGAGGCGAGTGTTCATTGCGGGTGACCTCAACGCGAAACACACGCAATTGAACTCACGCCTCACAAACATCAGCGGCCGCCGACTACTCCTAGCCGCACTTAGGAATGGCGCCTACATCCCAGGGCCATACGAGCACACCATCTTCCCAGGTCGTAGACAGTCAGACGTGCTCGATATCGCACTCATCAAAGGAATAGAGCAACATATAACAGCTAGCACTCGATGTGCCCTGTCATCAGACCACGTGCCTGTGGTCTACAACATAGACATAGTAGGCACAGCAGTACCACCGCGTCGCCGAAACTACAGGCGCATGGACCTAGACAGGTACCAAGAGGGCGTTACCAATCTAATAGTAGACGCACCAAACGTGGACGAAGTGGGCGCCGAAGCTGCCCTACGGTTACTAAACCGCCCACTACTACAAGCAGCCGAAGCAGCCACCCCACCTCCACCACCACAACAGCCAGATCACTCCCGCCGCCTCCCACCACAAATACGTGCAGCGATCAGGGAGAAAAACCGAGTGTTCAGGGAATGGCAACTCACACATCAACCAGCCACTAAAAACCGCCTCAATCGCATGCAGCGGGAGATCAAGGCTGCGGTTGAGGCGTACAGAAACCAAAACTGGGCCAATCTAGTGGAAACACTAAACCCAGCCCAGAGGACGGCAGCGCCTGGCGCACGGTCAAGTCCTTCCTGCGCCGACGACAACGGGTCCCCCCGCTACATGTCGGACAGGACACCATCTGCAGCCCCGACGCAAAAGCAAGCAGCCTGGCTGACCACTTTGAGGCGTCTTTCACGCCTGTCGAAGACCACCTCTATTTGGAACACATCCGTAGAGTAGAGGAGCAACTGCCTATCTTCCTGACGGCGCAAGAGGAGGGTGATGTAATAGAGCCAATCACGGAAGAGGAAGTGGCGGCGGAACTACAGACGCTCAACACCAGGAAAGCAGGAGGCAGCGACGAAGTAGACAACCTGCTACTTAAGAACCTACCTGCAGGGGCTCACCAGCCACTAGCAGCGTTATTCAACTGGGTCCTTCGTACAGGGAATTACCCTTCTGAGTGGAAACATGCAGAAGTGGTAGCCTTCCCCAAAACAAACAAGGACCCACGACATGCCGCCAATTACAGACCGATCAGTCTACTCCCATCACTTTCAAAGGTGTTCGAGCGTCTGTACGCCAAACGGCTCCTACAACACCTCACAGAGGAAGGTGTCATCCCAGACGAAAAATTTGGTTTCCGCAGCGGCCACTCCACAACACACCAGCTCATGAGACTGGTCGAGGAAGCCATGCGGGCACTGGAGACGAGGGAATACCTAGGGGCGGTATTCCTAGACGTCACCAGAGCTTTCGACTCCGTGTGGCACGACGGCCTCGTGTACAAGCTCTTTGTACACGGGGGTACCGACATCGCACGGAGTGCTGATCAAATCGTACCTGGATGCAAGGACCTTCCACGTCAGGTTAGACGACGGAAAATCAACACGCCGGCAAATCCGAGCAGGAGTACCGCAGGGATCTGTTTTAGGCCCCCTACTGTACACAGTCTACATGGCAGACGCCCCGCAGACAGCGCGAGTAAAGATGGCACTATACGCTGACGATACCGCGCTGTTCGTGCGGAGCATGAACGCAACGGAGACCAGAAGACAACTGCAGCTAGGCTGTGACGTCCTGGGCGCATGGTCGACAAAGTGGCGGCTCAAGTACAATGCCGCAAAGAGCCAGGCAGTGATCTTCACGAGAAGAGCACTACCGCCCGATCTCCAACCGGTCAGCATCATGGGAGGCCCCATCCCATGGAGCAAGACCGGAAAATAGATGGGGGTCACTCTTGATCAATGGCTCACATGGCGACCACATGTCCAGGAAGTCCGGGACAGAGCTATAGGACGACTAAGAGTCCTATACCCTCTGTTAAACTCCGCATTGACCCTTCCCCCACACCATGGCATCATACTCTACCTGGTACTCATACAACCAGTGCTAGAGTACGCGGCAGTGGTGTGGGGAAACGCAGCAGATGTACACATCGGTGCACTACAGAGGGTGCAAAATCGAGCACTGAAGCTCGCTCTGTGCCTCCATAGGCGGTACTCCACCGCTCGACTACATGAGCAAACAGGCATTCCACTTCTCAAAAACAGGTTCCAACAGTCAGCCAGGCTGTTCTACGCGAAGGCCAAAACCTCGCATAACCGGCTCATAAAGGACCTGGGCCAACAAATACACCACAGGCCAACTACACGCTGGCCTGATCTGTTACGTGAGTAACACACAGAATCACACATAGGACGCCAGGAGCGTCCAGAATGGACAGACCAAAAAGACAGGGAAAAAAAAATTGTACCCAAAGTACTAACAGGAGTAGCACCAAGTGCTTAGCCTGCATCCACAACGAACCAGGGCAGGTTCGTTAGGTAAAGAGCGAGCGACAAGGAGCAAGCCGCTCCGTTTTTCGTCCGCTGCGGCTCTGGATGTTCCCTCTGTGGTCCGTGCCCACCAGTCCCACTTCTGGATGTTCCATCTTCGGTTTGGTGCGCCTGGCGGTCCGTCAGGGGCTCGTTTTCCATCTCCATGTCTCTGGTTCTTCTGTTTGTGTAGTGTTGCAGCTGGCCCCATTGCTCCTTTAACAACTCCAGAGCCGGATCCCAGGCTCTGCTTAGCTGGTACCCTGTGTCACGGTTCATAAGATCGTCAGCCATTTTTATTTCTATCGATTCTCTTATGACACTGTCCCAAAATCTGGGTGTTTGTGCTAGAATCTTGGTATCCTCATACTTCATGGCATGATCTAGTTCTAGACAGTGTTCAGCAATGGCTGACTTAGTCACCTGTCTTAATCTAGTGTGCCTCTGATGTTCTTTACACCTGATCTCCACAGTTCTTGTCGTCTGGCCAATGTAGGACATGCCACATTGACAAGGTATATTGTAAATCCCTGGTTTTCGTAACCCCAGGTCGTTTTTGACACTCCCCAGCAGTCCCCAGATCTTGTTGGATGGACCGAAAACACACTTCATATTGTGTTTACGGAGGATCCTACTGATTTTGGTAGAAATAGAGCATAGGGCAGATATGTCACCTTCATTGCTCCGTCTTGGTCTTCTTCAGGAACCTGTAGTATAGTGGCTGGTTGGAGTGCCCTCTCAATTTGTCTGTCCGTGTATCCATTCTTGGAGAAAACTGTTTTGAGACGTTCTATCTCTATAGGT
The DNA here is from genome assembly GCF_023897955.1 of Schistocerca gregaria. NCBI lineage: Eukaryota > Metazoa > Arthropoda > Insecta > Orthoptera > Acrididae > Schistocerca > Schistocerca gregaria. Next base: position 647,177,033 of record NC_064931.1, on the reverse strand, counting down.
AGATTCTCTTGGTCTGACAGGGCATGTGCTCTGTGGACCAAAGTCTTCAGAATCCCATTCTTCTGTGCAGGGTGGTGACAGCTGCTGGCCTGCAGATATAAATCAGTGTGTGTTGGTTTTCGGTACACACTGTGGCCAATTGATCCATCTGCTTTCCTCTGGACTAGTACATCCAGAAATGGTAGCTGGCCATTCTTCTCCAGTTCCATGGTGAACTTGATATTAGGGTGGCATGAGTTAAGATGTTCAAGAAACTCATTGAGCCTGTCCATCCCATGTGGCTAGATCACGAAGGTGTCATCCACATACCTAAAGAAGCTTGTGGGTTTAAATGTGGCTGTCTCCAATGCCCTCTCCATAAACATGTTGGCAACCACAGGGGACAGTGGGCTGCCCATAGCTACACCTTCAGTTTGCTCGTAATATTGGTTTCTGTACAGGAAATACGTGGATGTCAGTGTATGACTGAACAGGTCCAACACAGCACCGTCAAATTTCTCTGCAATCAGTTCTAGTGAGTCCTTCAGAGGGACCCTGGTGAACAGCGATACCACATCAAAACTAACCATGATGTCCGAGTCTGTGATGTGCAGTTGCTTGAGGCATTGCAGGAAATCTTCTGAGTTGCGGATGTGGTGATTACATTTCCCCACATATGGAGACAGGAGACCTTTCAAGTACTTGGCTGTTTTGTACGTAGGTGCCCCAATATTACTGACAATTGGACGTAGGGGCACGCCCTCCTTGTGTATTTTGGGCAGACCATACAGTCTAGGTGGCACTGGCGCTTTTTCCTGTAGTTGTCTGATGATCTTATTGGGCATCCCTGTTTCCTTCAAGAGAGCACTAGTCTTCTTGGCCACCTTGTCCGTGGGGTCACACTCCAGAATTCTGTATGCAGGGTCCTCCAGAAGTTGGTGTACTTTCTCATCATAATCCACCGGCTGCAAGATGACAGTGGAGTTCCCTTTGTCTGCTGGCAACACCACAATGCTGTTGTCTTCCGGAGTTTCTTGAGTGCAAGCCTCTCCTCGGTTGTGGTGTTCGATTTCGGCGGCCTGGCCTTGGTGAGGGCCCTGCAGGTCTCTCGGCGGACTTCCTCTGCCACATTAGGTGCAATTGTGGCTGCAGCTTGCTCTACTGCACTGAAGAAACCTGAAATGGGTATGTTTCTAGGGGTCGTAGCAAAGTTGAGACCCTTGCTGAGTACGATTAAGGTTGTATCATCAAGCTGTATGCCACTCAGATTCGTCACAGTGCATGTCTCTTCCATCTGCAGTGCTTTCTTACTCAATGCGGTAAACTTTGCAGATTGGCAAGATGAGGCATTACTTCTAGTACACTCAGCTAAAGACCAGGAGGCACGTTCTACCCAATCCCAATCTTCTCTTGTTAAGGAGGCTGCCATGTACAGATGAATGTGTAACACATCCCTGGCCACAACATCTAACCTGTAGCGCATATCTCGAATCCTCTCCCTCACCAATGCCATGCTGGCTCTGCGTTTTATCTTGTTCGCCGCTCTGGAGTTGATATGATGTTTAATTCTGGCAAATACTGGTACCACTTCTCCATCTCGACACCTCAGCAAAAAACTGAGAGAACTCAGCATCTTCCATTTCTTCTGCCGAAGCTTGTCCAGCTTCTTGATATTCTGATACATCTCCTCCCCGTAGAGACTTTTGATGTAAATCTTCAGGCTTTCCCGGCGATCTAAAGACATCTTGGGTTGTCAGGTGTTCTGCCGGATATCAGCATCGTACTTGCACGATATTTCGGTCATGTAGCTCGTAACCTTCATCAGGTGCGACCTGAGACTGCTCCTCGAGTGGACCTGGTCCAGTATTTATGCCTATGGCCTTCCCTCTCCACCAACGGCTGCAGGCGCTTCCTCTGTGGTCCGCGCCCATTCCCTGCGACCTGCTGGAGCGTTGCTGCTCCGTTTTCCGTCCGCTACGGTTCTAGGTGTTACCTCTGCGGTCCGCGCCCACCAGATCCGCTCCTGGGGGTATCATCTATGGTCTGGGGTACCAAGCGGTCCCCCTGCTCACCACGACCTGTTGGAGCGTTTCTAGAGTCTCCCCCATTGAGCATGTTTGGGACTGGATGAAGCGTCGTCTCACGCGGTCTGCACGTCCAGCACGAATGCTGGTCCAAATGAGGCGCCAGGTGGAAATGGCATGACAAGCCGTTCCACAGGACTACATCCAGCATCTCTACGATCGTCTCCATGGGAGAATAGCAGCCTGCATTGCTGCGAAAGATGGATATACACTGTACTAGTGCCGACATTGTGCATGCTCTGTTGCTTGTGTCTATGTGCCTGTGGTTCTGTCAGTGTGATCATGTGACGTATCTGACCCCAGGAATGTGTCAATAAAGTTTCCCCTTCCTGGGACAATGAATTCACGGTGTTCTTATTTCAATTTTCAGGAGTGTATTATAAAGGGAGACAGAACAATTTCAGACGCAACGGTCCACCACATGACCGACAAAACAAACTGTGGAAACTACCGACATAACGACAGAACTGAATTGCATCAGAACTGGCGAGATTCAAACAGGGCAGGGCCCTCTTGGCAAGGTGAATTTACAGAAGTTAGGTCTCCTAATCTCAATAACGACGCGCGCCAACAAAGAGACAGTAGGCAATGACTCACACCGCTGCAGCCACAAAACGTACTTATGAAGTTGACGACGTAGTTGCCGTGGCTAGTAATTACGTAAAAATGGGAGACATTAGGGACATCTTACTCCAGGAACACAGAACAACATTGCATGTCCTATAATTCACATTACAGTAAATGACGTAAGATTTACGGCAGTACTTGACTCTGGCAGTCCCATTTCAGTAACTGGTGAAAGAGCCTTTAGGAAATGCAACAAATCGAACGATTGCCTCACACTTCCGTTATGTAAGATTAAATTTCAAGGTGCAATCTTTGGAAAAATTGTAGATGTAATCCAACAAACCAACTTAGAATTCTTTTGTCAAAGCAACAGTTTCTTTATAACTTCCTTATCGTTCCATTATTGTCAACATAAATTATATTGGGAGTAGACTTTTTGAATGAATACAAAGCAATCTTAAATTTTCACGATGCTGAAATAAGTTTAGAGAAAGAAGGCAAGTCAATGGCTTTGAAATTTGAAGACTGGCTCTCAAACCATGACGAGGAAATTAATCGGCTTTACCTCCTGTTAGATAACAGTTCGGAACTTTCGACGGAACTTGACATTAACAATCACTCTGCAAGTATTAACAGGGATGCTATCGACGGCGTATTTGATACTAATGAGTCAATTCAGAATAAAATTCATACAATTGAGAATTGTAATGATACTGATAGGCAGGACCTTCTTGAGATTTTACAAGCACATTCCACAACTTTTACTCACAGTACAAGAACAATCTAGTTCTTTCAATACCAATTTCGTGTTGGTGAGCATACTAAATTTTGTGTTAGACCATACGTAATACCAGCACATTATAGGGACCGTGTTAGAACAGAAATACAATCTATGCTTGACGAGGGCATTATTGAGCCTGCAGTAAACTCATACAACAATTCATTACATGTTGCTGAGAAGAAAAATGGATCGATCAGCTTGTCTTAGATTCGAGACAAATCAATACTATCATCATTCCTGAAACAGATATGCCGCAAACGTTGGAAGAACTTCTTCAAAATTTTAATGGTGTAAAAGTGTTGTCTTCCATTGATCTCAGATCAAGGCTTTTATCAGATCGAACTTCATCCAGAATGTAGAAAATACACAGTTATTCTTTGTTTCGGTATTTGTTATCAATTTCGGAAACTTTCTTTTGGTTTGAACATTTCTTCGGCAGCATTCATTCGCGGCCTAAATTCCATATTACCTGCTTTCTTAAAACGTCACATCACCTTATATGTGGACGATATTCTAATAGCAGAAGCCTCATAGGAACAACATAATCGCATCCTCAACAGTGTGTTACGTATTTTTGCAGAATCTGGAATTACGATTAACTTGGAAAAGTCTGAATTCGATAGGTCAAAGGTTAAGTTTTTAGGACATATTATTTCTTCTGAAGGTATTCAGCCGGATCCTGAAAATTTAGAAGCAATCAGAGCCATTGCAGTTCCATCCACAAAAAAAAAAAAAAAAAAAAAAGTCCGCAGTTTTCTAGGCCTCGCAAAATTTTTACCGTCGTTTTCTGAATATGCAAATTCTAGTTACACCAAAACTTTGTTCTCTCACTGAAAAAAAATACTGTTTGGAACTGGGACGAACAGGCACAGTTGGAATTCAGTTCTTTGAAAGAAGCGCTACTTAACGTGCCAATACTAGCTCATCCAGATCTGTCACAAGATTTCTGTCTTAGCACGAATTCTTCTAAAGTCGGTCTTGGCGCCCATTTATTTCAAGAAGCCTTTGAAAATGACACTACTATTCAGAAAATCATTGTTTTTGCTACCCGACTACTAACAAAATCTGGAAAAAATTATTCCGTTACTGAGTTAGAAGCTTTAGCTATCATTTGGACATTTAACAAATTCCGTTTCTTTCTTTCTGGTAAGCAGTTAAAAGTATACGGTGGTCATCGTGCATTATAATTTCTTATGTCTTCAAAATTAAATCATGACAGGTTGAAACATTGGGCTTTGTTTCTGCAAGAATTCCACTTCACAGTAGTCTATATTTCCGTCAGGGAGAACTTCGTTGCGGACGCACTGTCACGCGCAGCGGCTGGGCTTGAGAAACGTAACACAGAAGGCGGCAACCTCGAAAAAAATTTCGTATTCTTTACATTCAGAAAGTTGCCTTTGAAAACCTCATCACCACATCTTTAAAGGACATTGCTCATGAACAAGATAAAGATCCGATTTGGAAAGACATCAAAAGTAAATGGCATGAAAAGACACACACACAGATTCGGCATTATTATCTGGTTAGAAACAACATACTCTTCAAATGCTGCGCTGTTGATGACAAGCTATGGGTTCTTTGCATTTATGACGATTTTGTTAATAAGCACATTTGGTACATTCACTTCAGCTACGCATATTTTGGTCCACGAAAATGTTATCATATTCTTCGGACGACTTGTTATTTTAACAATATGGAAAAGAGAATTCGAAGAGTCTTGTCTATTTGCAAACTTTGTCAAAAAGCTAAACTATCTACTATCTCACATCGTGCTCGGTTGTTTCCTACCATTCCTTCTAAATTAACAGAATTTGCTGTTGTCGATCTCTTGGGACCCCTTGTCAGAACATCGAATGAATTTTCGTACGTTTTAGTCGCTGTTGAACTTACTTCAAAATTTGTTGCTTTCACACCGTTACGAAAAGCCACTGGACGGTCTGTAGCCAACGCCTTTGTTAAAAATTTCTTACGTGAAGATGGACACGTTAGTAAAGTCATTTCAGATATCGGTCCTCAACTCAGATCTGCTGTTTGGTCACGCATGCTTCAGAATCATAAAATAAACCTGTTTTTATTTCATTGTACTCACCACATTCTAATCAGTCTGAATGGATTATGAAAGAAATCAATAAGCTTTGCAGACTTTGTTGTCACAGAAAGCATCAGTATTGGGACAGATATTTACACTTATTTCAAAATGTGCTGAATGAAATGCCTCATGACTCCACTGCTTTACCACCTATTCTTGTACTGAAGAACTAAGAACCACCAAACAGAAACAGAGAGCTTGTACCTTTTCCGAATACAATTAAACTTCGACACAAAGACATAATTGATTTGGCTATTACATCTACATCTACATCTACACCCATACTCCGCAAGCCACCTGACGGTGTGTGGCGGAGTATAAATTCTGCTGCAGACAAAAGGAGAAAACTACACGGTAAAGCAAATGCAAAGAAACTATATATTGGTGAGAAACTTCCCATTAAAGCTCATTTATTGTCACATAAGAAGAAACACTTGAGTCACAAATTCTTTCTGGTTTACAATGGACCTTACAGAATCCGACGTATACCACATGATAATTGCCTTCAAGGTGAAACTCTGCGTACTAGGAAGAGTAAAAATTTACACCACATTTCACATGTAAAACCTTTCATTGAAAGATAATCTGCTTTTTAACTTAGTCTTTGCCATAAAATTTTTCCCTTCACTTTACTAGTACCCTTTGTCAGGCTTAGAAACTGTTAACGTACAACGAAGTTAAATATCCAGTCAAGAACCAAGAGAACTTATTTAAACAGTAATTACGAATGCATTGTTATAGCGAACAGACGACACAGTGTTGTTATTTGTACATTCTTGCTTGTTAGTTGCACGATTACGTAACGAATATACGGCTTACATACTTAGAACATTTACTGCTAATGAGATTTTAATGCAACATTTTGATTTACTTGAAAAGACATTCTTTATTTGAAGTACCTTCTGTGAGATTAAAGATGACTTAGTATTTGGTTTCTTTGACAGCTACACGATTATATCACGACGCTACTAATGTGTGACACAATTTACACTGTTGCTTTTGTGGTGTATCTGTTTTATATCTGCACAGTTTTTCTGTATTATTCTGGAAAGTAAAACATGTTTCAGTAGTAACTTTGTGGTATAGGTAGAATGAGACAGCCTTTTGCGTAGCACAACAATACGTTACAGTACAGTACTTTCTTCATCACGGGAATAAGCGTAATAACTACGATATTTATACGCAAAGCATTACACTTTTGTTTATGATGAGGTAAGTACATTGACTACTGCAGAACTTTGCTTATGGAGGATGATAACTACGACACTTCCACAGAATTATCTTACAGCAAGAAGCACATTTAGCGCCACAGGACACGCATTTGAGTGATTAATTTTTCTATTTAAATCATTTATTTTTTAAAGTTTTTGAATCAGAAAGATACAAAGAAAGTTTTCGGTGATACATTTCATTCGATTGATGTAATCTGTAACACCTGAGGGTATAATTACATTAATCCTCAGGTGCTACACGCCCACTTTGTCTGATATTTACTGAAATGCCTACTGAAATGATGAGAAACATTTTACGTCTATTGTCTTGCTAGTTGAGAGATTTTTTTTATGCCTTAGGAGATGCTATATGGCTAGTGAATGACGTTTCATGCCTTGCTTTATGTATATATTTGCCTATTTTGTTTAATATCTAGTTTCTAGTTGCACTGAAGCATTGGTTAAAATAAAATGTAGTAGATGTACTAATATCACTATTTTATGCATACAGATCCATTAATTAATAATTATATGATCTACTTTCTTAAAAGAAAAGGGAGGAGCACAAATAGACATTTCCCTTTACAGGAATTGTATACCTAATTTTTCAACGATTTGGTAACATTTTTGTCAGAGTAAGTTTTTGTGATGCATCACTCTAGTGTTAAGATCTGACTTAGGTATTAGACATTTCCTATCTTTACTGTAATCTTTTTTCTGTTTGAGCTTTGTCATGTTAAGGTATAAATTATAGCATTTGCTGCTGCTGTTTGTCAGGCATTGTCCTACTGAATTTTACCTTGTGTTAAGCCAGTTTTACTACTGATTTATTTTTCTTGTTGCTGGACATTGGCTCATATTAGTTGTAATGTTGCATTTGCTTTGCTAATTTATATTTATTGCTGCTAGCTTTGCCAATTTTCATTTTTTTGTCATTGGTGTTTGTGTTAATTTTTTGTGCTGCTGCATTGTCTCGTCCCTTAGTTTATGCATCTGAGCTCAGTAGATTTAAATTAGCTTAAGAGGGAGTAGGCTATATAAGAGAATGAGTTGCGATGAATTGAAAGAAATGCGTTGAGAAGTTATACGAAAAAAGTTTGTAAAAAAAGGTACTATACAATGAAGAATAATTATTTTGAAAGAGGATATGTATAGAGTACAGAAAGCAAGTGTAGATAGGACTTTTTGGGAATAATGATGAACGAAGGGAGATCTCCAAGAAGTAAAGAAAGTTTTGTTTGCAAAGTACTGCAGTAAAAGAAACCCTGTCCTTTCCTTTTGTGTTATTCCGCTATGTGTTTGTGTACCCTTGTGTATTTGTGTTTTTCCTATCTTTTTGTGTTTGTCTGACAAGAGTTATTTTGTAGAATATTTCTAATAATATGTTATCTACTTTGTAAAGATGTTTAGATATTACTTATTCTGTTTTGTTTTCTACATCTACATCTACATCCATACTCCTCAAGCCACCTGATGGTGTGTGGCGGAGGGTACCCTGAGTACCTCTATCGGTTCTCCCTTCTATTCCAGTCTCGTATTGTTCGTGGAAAGAAGGCATGTCGGTATGGTTCTGTGTGGGCTCTAATCTATCTGATTTTATCCTCATGGTCTCTTCGCGAGATATACGTAGGAGGGAGCAATATACTGCTTGACTGAGATTCATTGGAAGAATCCTAAGGAAATGCAATCCGACAACAAAGGAAGTAGGTTACAGTACGCTTGTTCGCCCAATGCTTGAATACTGCTCAGCAGTGTGGGATCCGCACCAGGTAGGGTTGATAGAAGAGATAGAGAAGATCCAACGGAGAGCAGCGCGCTTCGTTACAGGATCATTTAGTAATTGCGAAAGCGTTACGGAGATGATAGATAAACTCCAGTGGAAGACTCTGCAGGAGAGACGCTCAGTAGCTCGGTACGGGCTTTTGTTAAAGTTTCGAGAACATACCTTCACCGAAGAGTCAAGCAGTATATTGCTCCCTCCTACGTATATCTCGCGAAGAGACCATGAGGATAAAATCAGAGAGATTAGAGCCCACACAGAAGCATACCGACAATCCTTCTTTCCACGTACAATACGAGACTGGAATAGAAGGGAGAACCGATAGAGGTACTCAGGGTACCCTCCGCCACACGCCGTCAGGTGGCTTGCGGAGTACGGATGTAGATGTAGATGTAGATGTAGACTCTTCGGTGAAGGTATGTTCTCGAAACTTTAACAAAAGCCCGTACCGAGCTACTGAGCGTCTCTCCTGCAGAGTCTTCCACTGGAGTTTATCTATCATCTCCGTAACGCTTTCGCGATTACTAAATGATTCTGTAACGAAGCGCGCTGCTCTCCATTGGATCTTCTCTATCTCTTCTATCAACTCTACCTGGTGCGGATCCCACACTGCTGAGCAGTATTCAAGCATTGGGCGAACAAGCGCACTGTAACCTACTTCCTTTGCTGTCGGATTGCATTTCCTTAGGATTCTTCCAATGAATCTCAGTCTGGCATCTGCTTTACCGACGATCAACTTTATATGATCATTCCATTTTAAATCGCTCCTAATGCGTACTCCCAGATAAGTTATGGAATTAACTGCTTCCAGTTGCTGACCTGCTATTTTGTAGCTAAATTATAAGGGACCTATCTTTCTATGTATTCGCATCACATTACACTTCTCTACATTGAGATTCAATTGCCATTCCGTGCACCATGCGTCAATTCGCTGCAGATCCTCCTGCATTTCAGTACAATTTTCCATTGTTGCAACCTCTCGATACACCACAGCATCATCTGCAAAAAGCCTCAGTGAACTTTCGATGTCATCCACCAGGTCATTTATGTATATTGTGAATAGCAACGGTCCTATGACACTCCCCTGCGGCACACCTGAAATCACTCTTACTTCGGAAGACTTCTCTCCATTGAGAATGACATGCTGCGTTCTGTTATCTAGGAACTCCTCAATCCAATCACACAATTGATCTGATAGTCCGTATGCTCTTACTTTGTTCATTAAAAGACTGTGGGGAACTGTGTCAAACGCCTTGCGGAAGTCAAGAAACACGGCATCTACCTGTGAACCCGTGTCTAAGGCCCTCTGAGTCTCGTGGACGAATAGCGCGAGCTGGGTTTCACACGACCGTCTTTTTCGAAACCCATGCTGATTCCTACAGAGTAGATTTCTAGTCTCCAAAAAAAGACATTATACTCGAACATAATACGTGTTCCAAAATTCTACAACTGATCGACGTTAGAGATATAGGTCTATAGTTCTGCACATCTGTTTGACGTCCCTTCTTGAAAACGGGGATGACCTGTGCCCTTTTCCAATCCTTTGGAACGCTTCGCTCTTCTAGAGACCTACGGTACACCGCTGCAAGAAGGGGGGCAAGTTCCTTCGCGTACTCTGTGTAAAATCGAACTGGTATCCCATCAGGACCAGCGGCCTTTCCTCTTTTGAGCGATTTTAATGTTTCTCTATCCCTCTGTCGTCTACTTCGATATCTACCATTTTGTCAGCTGTGCGACAATCTAGAGAAGGAAGCACAGTGCAGTCTTCCTCTGTGAAACAGCTTTGGAAGAAGACATTTAGTATTTCGGCCTTTAGTCTGTCACCCTCTGTTTCTGTACCATTTTGGTCACAGAGTGTCTGGACATTTTGTTTTGATCCACCTACCGCTTTGACATAGGACCAAAATTTCTTAGGATTTTCTGCCAAGTCAGTACATAGAACTTTACTTTCGAATTCATTGAAAACCTCTCGCATAGCCCTCCACACACTACATTTCGCTTCGCGTAATTTTTGTTTGTCTGCAAGGCTTTGGCTATGTTTATGTGTGCTGTGAAGTTCCCTTTGCTTCCGCAGCAGTTTTCTAACTCGGTTGTTGTACCACGGTGGCTCTTTCCCATCTCTTACGATCTTGCTTGGCACATACTCATCTAACGCATATTGTACCATGGTTTTGAACTTTGTCCACTGATCCTCAACACTATCTGCACTTGAGACAAAACTTTTGTGTTGAGCCGTCAGGTACTCTGTAATCTGCTTTTTGTCACTTTTGCTGAACAGGAAAATCTTCCTACCTTTTTTAATATTTCTGTTTACGGCTGAAATCATCGATGCAGTAACCGCTTTATGATCGCTGATTCCCTGTTCTGCATTAACTGATTCAAATAGTTCGGGTCTGTTTGTCACCAGAAGGTCTAATATGTTATCGCCACGAGTCGGATTTCTGTTTAACTGCTCAAGGTAGTTTTCAGATAAAGCACTTAAAAATATTTCACTGGATTCTTTGTCCCTGCCACCCGTTATGAACGTTTGAGTCTCCCAGTCTATATCCGGCAAATTAAAATCTCCACCCAGAACATGGTGGGGAAATCTACTCGAAATATTTTCCAAATTATTCTTCAGGTGCTGAGCCACAACAGCTGCTGAGCCCGGGGGCCTATAGAGACATCCAATTACCATGTCTGAGCCTGCTTTAACCGTGACCTTCACCCAAATCATTTCACAATTCGAATCTCCGTCAATTTCCTTCGATACTATTGCACTTCTTATCACTATAAACACGCCTCCCACTTCACTGTCCAGCCTATCTCTGCGGTATACATTCCAATCTGAGTTTAGGATTTCATTACTGTTTACGTCTGGTTTCAGCCAACTTACTGTTCCTAGTACTATATGGGCGTTGTGACCGTTTATTAATGAGAGCAGTTCTGGGACCTTTCTATAGACGCTCCTGCAGTTTACTATTAGCACATTAATATTGTTATTCCTTGTTGCATTTTGCCTACTCCTGCCTTGCCGCGTCTCAGGAGGCGTCTTGTCGGGCCTAGGGAGGGAATTCTGTATCCTAAAAAAACCCCATGTGCACTCCACACGTACTCCGCTACCCTCGTAGCCGCTTCCGGCGTGTAGTGCACGCCTGACCTATTCAGGGGGATCCTACATTTCTCCACCCGATAACGGAGGTCGAGAAATTTGCACCCCAGCTCTCCGCAGAATCGTCTGAGCCTCTGGTTTAAGCCTTCCACTCGGCTCCAAACCAGAGGACCGCGATCGGTTCTGGGAACGATACTACAAATAGTTAGCTCTGATTCCACCCGCGAGCGAGGCTTTCCGCCTTCACCAAATCCGCCAACCGCCTGTACGAACTGAGGATGTCCTCTGAACCCAGACGGCAGGAGTCATTGGTGCCGACATGAGCAACAATTTGAAGTCGGGTGCACCCAGTGCTCTCTATCGCCGCCGGGAGGGCCTCCTCCACATCTCGGATGAGACCCCCCGGCAAGCAGACAGAGTGAACACTGGCCTTCTTCCCCGACCTTTCCGCTATTTCCCTAAGGGGCTCCATCACCCGCCTAAAGTTGGAGCTCCCAATAACTAATAAACCCCTCCCCCCGTGTACCTGCTCGGACCTTGCTGAAGGAGCGGCCACATGTCCACTCACAGGCAGAGCGGGCGATGCCACACGGCCAGCCTCTACATTGACCCTCCGCCTCGTGCGCCGCGAACGCCGCTGAACCCGCCACTCCCCTTGGGGAGAGGGTGGCCCAACCGCGCCCGGTACCCGCGAAGATGTCTCGACAGCAGGGACAGTGGGTGAAGCATGTAACACCTGGGGTGTACTTTGCGACGCACCAGACTCCCCACTGCCGCTACACTCCGAGGCAGCAGCCTGAAGACGGCTGACCGCGGCCATCAACACGCTCAGCTGTTCGCGAAGAGTGGCCAGCTCCTCCTGCGTCCGTACACAGCAGCCACACATCCTATCCATCCTAAGAAATCAATTTACTATAGAGTGTTAATCAACTTTTAACTAGACTGCTAATTCACTAAAGGCGGTTGATTATTGACTAAACTGTGATTGCTAACCACTTCTTGTAGACAACAAGGAAAGTAGCACTACCTGTCTCTGGACTGTATTGAAAACAAACACTAGCACTACATGAACTATGGCTGACTAAAGGGACTCTCTGACTGTATTCAAAACAAACACGAGATCTATGGAATACTTAATAGCACTCGACTATTAAAGCTTCCTAAAAGCAAAAACACACCGAAGAAGAAGTGACAAGTAAGAAAAATATAGTTAATACTTAAATTAAGGTAGCTCGCTGCACAGCAGACGTGAAGCAGACGGCGGTTAGGGCGACACTGACACTACTGGCACTATGGCTGACTAAAGGGACTCTCTCTGACTGTATTCAAAACAAACACGAGATCTATGGAACACTTAATAGCACTCGACTATTAAAGCTTCCTAAAAGCAAAAACACGCAGAAGAAGAAGTGACAAGTAAGAAAAATACAGTTAATACTTAAATTAAGGTAGCTCGCTGCACAGCAGACGTGAAGCAGACGGCGGTCATGTGTGAAGTTGATGTTTTGAAAGTTATTCTGATCTTTTATGTATTTACTTATGTAATAATTCCTGTAACGCTGTTGTATATGTTATTTCGATTCTTTTGTAAATCCTGTATTACTACAAATGTTATCTGTATTGTTATGTTCTTTAATGATGTATTTTGTACTTTTATTCTCATGTCGTAGATTTATAATTATATAAACACCACTTTTTCAAATTAAGTTTCACTTCACTGCACACGTTTCTGTTGGCCATAGTATATGCACAATATGTGAACAAAGGGACAGTGTTTGCACGTTTGTTGATAATTCAGCAAGGGACTGGTTAACAGCATTGCTGGTTGTAAGGACATACCAAAAAGTTTGTGAGTGCACAAGTGGTGGTTTATGGACTTGCTATATTGTCTGCAAGACTCTTTAATGGTGATCGTGCACCTGCACAGTCGCAACAGATGGCTGCTGGCCATCTCTACAAGGACTAGAGTGGGTCTACACCTTTGATGATCCACCAATACCATTATTTCTACAAGGACTGCAGTGGGTCTGCACCTCTGGTGGCCCACCAATACCATAATTTCTACCAGGACTACAGTGGGTCTGCTCTGTGATGACCTACCTACCAATATTCTTCAAAACTTCTACTGACTCTGCTGTGGGTTTGCTCTGTTGTGGCCCATTACCTGTCTGCATATCCAGAGTCAGCACTGTCTTCCCGTTGGAAAGACAACACTACTTCTTCAAGACTGCATGGAACTCCACTATTTCTTTGTGCATTTTCTTTTTCTGACCAGACTTTGTGCAATGCAATTACTACTGTGATGAATGATCAGGACTGTCTTTATGAGAACAATTTTTCTTTTGACCAACAGTGTATCAATAAGTGTGTGCATTTGATATTTTTGTTATTGTAATTACGAAAACGTTTTTTCAAATATGTATGGGGCACTGCCCAAAACAATTTGTAAATTTTTTTGTGGGGAGCATGGGGGCTATGTAAGTAGGCTGTTTAGGTTTTTGTGTTGGTAACGCCACTTAGCGGTCTGTATGAAAATCACTGACTGTGCCGTGTGCAGTCTGTGGCTGGTTTGCATTGTTGAAATTTTTGCTATTGTAGTGTTGGGCAGTTGGATGTGAACAGCGCATAGCGTTGCGCAGTTGGAGGTGAGCCGCCAGCAGTGGTGGGACGTCCACAGTGTACAACACCACAAGCAGACCAATATCTCACAATCAGTGCCCGCAGATCGTGTCGGAGTACTGCAGGTAGCCTTGCTCGGGACCTTACCACAGCCACTGGAACAGTAGCCTCTAGACACATAGTTTACAGGCGACTGAACAGACATGGTTTATTCGCCCAGAGACCTGGAACGTGCATTCCACTGACCCCTGGTAACGGGAGAGCGCGTATAGCCTGGTGTCAAGAACACAGTACATGGTCATTTGATCAGAGTCCCAGGTTACGTTCACGGACGAGTCCAGGTATAGTCTGAACAGTGATTCTGGTCGAGTTTTCATCTGGCGTTAACCAGGAATAAGATACCAACCCCTTAATGTCCTTGAAAGGGACCTGTATGGAGGTCGTGGTTTGATGGTGTGGGGTGGTTTTATGATTGGTGCACGTACACCCCTGCATGTGTTTGACAGAGGAACTGTAACAATTCAGGTGTATCGGGACCTAATTTTGCACCAGTATGTCCGCCTTTTCAGGGGTGCAGAGGGTCCCACCTTCCTCTTGAGGGATGATAGCGCACGGCGCCACCGAGCTACCATCGTGGAGGGGTGCCATGAAACAGAAGATATCAGGCTAATGGAGTGGCCTGCCCGTTCTCCAGACTTAAAACCCATCATGCACATCTGGGATGCTCTCGATCGACGTATCGCTGCACGTCTTCAAACCCCTACGACACTTCAGGAGCTCCGACAGGCACTGGTGCAAGAATGAGAGGCTATACCCTAGCAGCTGCTTGACCACCTGATACAGAGTATGCCAACCCATTGTGCGACCTGTGTATGTGTGCACGGTGATGTCATCCAGTTGTTCGGCCTGTGGCCATGTGCATGTTGATCATATGCCATATTGATGTCGGGAGACATGCGCAGGAAACAGTGACGTTTTGTAGCACATGTGTTTCGGGACGGTTTTCTCAAATTATCACCAGTACCGTGGACTTACGGATCTGTGTCGTGTGTGTTCCTTATGTGCCTATGGCATTAGCGCCAGTTTTGTGTAGTGTCACGTTGTGTAGCACCACATTCTGCAATTATCTTTAATTTATGAACATGAGTGTAGCTGCGCGCGTCTGAAATACTTCGATGCCTTCCGTTAATCCGACCTGGCGCGGATCCCAAACACTCGAGCTGTACTCAAGAACACGTTGCAAAAGCGCTCTATATGCGCTCTTTTACAGATGAATCACAGTTTCCTAAAATTCTCCTAATGAAGCGAAGTTGATCATTTACCTTCCCTACCGCAGTCCTCCCATGCTGGTACCAATTCATATAGCTTTGCAACATTACGCGCAGATATTTAAGTGATGTGACTGTGTCAAGCAAGACACAGGTAATGACATAGCCGCGAGGTCTTGGACGCCTTGCCGCGGTTCGAGTCCTCCCTCGGACATGGATGTGTGTGTTGTCCTTATCGTAAATTAGTTTAAGTTAGATTACATAGTGAGTAAGCCTAGAGACCGATGACCTCAGCAGTTTGGTCCTTGTGGTACTTACCGCTACTAATGCTGTATGCGAACATTACTGGTTTGTTTTTCCTAATGGTTCAAATGGCTCTGAGCACTATGGAACTTAACTTCTGAGGTCATCAGTCCCCTAGAACTTAGAACTACTTAAACCTAACTAACCTAAGGACATCACACACATCCATGCCCGAGCCAGGATTCGAACCTGCGACCGTAGCAGTCGCGCGGTTCCGGACTGAAGTGCATAGAACCGCTCGGCCACCGCGGCCGGCTGTTTTTCCTACTCATCCGCATTAAGTTACATTTTTTTTGTACATTTCGAGCCAGCTGTCGTTCATTACACCAACTAGAAATTTTGTCTGAGTCATCTTGCATGATCCTACAGTCATTCACCTTCGACATCTTCCCATACACCACAGAATCACCAGCAAACAACCGCAGATTGCCGCCCACCCTGCCAGGGAGATGATTCATGTATATAGAAAATATTAGCGGTCTTATCACACTTCGCTGGGACACTCCTGACGATATCCTTGTCTCTGATGAACACTCGCACTCGCCGACGAGGACAGCATAATGGGTTCAATTACTTAAGAAGTCTTCTAGCCACTCACATCTCTGGGGACCTATTTCATATGCTAGTACCTTCGTTAAACCGCCTGCTGTGCGGTACAGTGTCAAATGCTATTCGGAAATATAGAAATATGGAATCTGCCTGTTGCCCTTCGTCCGTATCGCAGTAACCATGTAAGAAAAGTGTAATCTGCGTTTCACACAAACGATACTTTCCAGCCGGCCGGGGTGGCCGAGCGGTTCTAGGCGCTACAGTCTGGAACCGCGCGACTGCTACGGTCGCAGGTTCGAATCCTGCCCCGGGCATGGATGTGTGTGATGTCCTTAGGTTAGTTAGGTTTAAGTAGTTCTAAGTTCTAGTGGACTGATGGCCTCAGACGTTAAGTCCTATATTATATTTGAGCTCAGAATATTTTGTAGAAATCTGTAGCAAACCAATGTTAAGGATATTGTCTGTAATTTTGTGGGTCCATTCTTTTATCCTTCTTCTAGACAGGATTGATCTGCGCTTCTTTTTTCCAGTCGTTTGGGACTTTGCGCTGTTAGAGAGACTCGCGATAATGGAAACTAATTGAGGGGTCAGTGCCGTGGAGCACTCTTTGTAAAACCGAATTGGGATTCCATCCGGACCTACCGACTTACTTGTTTTCAGCTCTTTCAGTTGTTTCTCTACGCGAGGGTTGCTTAATACTACGTCGTCCATACGGGACTCTGTACGATGGTCAAACGACGGTATGTTTGTAGTATTCTCTTGCGTGAGCGATTTCTTAAACGCGGAATTTAAAACTCTAGCTTTCGTTTTGCTGACTTCAGATGCCACACCAGACTGGTCAATGTATGTCTGTATGGAAGCCATAGATCCGCTTAGCGGTTTTGCATAGGACCGGAATTTTCTCGGGTTCTCAGGCACATCTTTTGCTAAGGTCCGGCCTCGACAAGGTGTAAGATATTTCCGCTACGTGTGGGCTGCCAAACTAGCCGCTCAAGACCGTTTCCGAAAAACGGGTTCAAAAGTACTTCGCAAGGCTGTCTGGCTGCACCCTCTGCCTCGAATCCACAGACGTCCCTGTCTATACTCGTTAGGCTAAAGTCGCAACCATCTAGTATTGCATTATCTGGGTACTTACGCGCTACTGACCACAGACTTTCTTTGAGTCTAGAACTGTCACAGCGGAACCTGGTGACCGGTATAAGTACTCAACAACTGACTTGGTTTTATCTAGACCTGTTATACACGATCAGATAACTTCCCTATCACACTCAGTTTTTACCTCAGTAGAGACAGTATTTTTGTCAATTGCAATGTCTACTGCCCTCCTATAGCGTCTAACCTGTCCTTGCGATAAACGTTCCAAGATTCGCTAAATATTTCAGAGCTTTCTACTTCAGGGACTAGCCAGCTTTCGGTCCCAAAAATAGTCTGAGAGCGTGAACTTTCCTGAAGGTCAGCAAATTCGGGAACTTTATTACAAATACTCCACTCTCGCAGACATATGAACACGTTGGCACTATTCCATGGATTACAATAGTCGCGGAGAGCTGGGGTACATTAATTCGGTCCCGGGGGGTACGGGGTGGCGGCAGGAAGGACATCCGGCCACCCTTTAAAATTAACCTTGCCAAATCCGTTCGTAACCATGCTGACCCTGCGCAACCTCAGGATAAGGCACCAGCAAAAGGAAGACTCCCCCATTTTACTGATAAAATTTGACAGTCGAAGTGTCTTTACTCTGAACATGCACTGATTTCATTATCTGCATGTCGACTGACGAGTTTTCATCAGAGATCATCAAACTACTAGCTGGCCTAACAAACCTCCATGTGGACTCAACAAATATCTGCTCCCCGGGTAGCAACTTTCTTTATTTAGTGCACCCCACCTCACCTATCAAGAGGACTCTGGCAATGCAGGGCTACAAATGTGCAGCCAAGACGGTTACTGAGTCGACGAAGCCTGCGGCCGTGACCCTCCACTCGGCTCTAAAACAAAGGACACCGATCAACTCTGGGAACAATGCTGTAAAATGAAAGCCGGCCGATGTGGCAGAGCGGTTCTAGGCGCTTCAGTCTGGAAGCGCGCGACCGCTACAGTCGCAGGTTCAAATCCTGTGATGTGTGTGATGTCGTTAAGTTTAAGTAGTTCTGTAGTTCTAAGTTCTAGGGAACTGATGACCTCAGATCTTTTTTTCGTATGAACTGAGGATGAGCTCAGAACCCATGCGACAGGCGTCGTTAATGCTGACGTGAATAACAACTTGCAGACGAATGCACCCTGTACGCTCGATAGCCAAAAAGAAGGCCACCTCCACATCTTTGATGAGGCCTCCAGCAGACATACCGAGCGTACACTGGCTTTCTTTCCAGCCATGAACGCTATCTTTCTAAGGGGCTGTATAATGCGGCAAATATCGAAGCTCCTGATAACTAGCAAGTCTCTGCTCACGTGTTCCTGCTCAGATTCTGCTCAAGGACGGTCACCTGTTTATTGAAAGGGCAAATAGGCTAGGCCAGACGTCCAGCTTCCACATTGGCTTTCCACCTCAAGCAACACAAACACATCACGTCCCGCTGTTAGGGTGGATACAACGCATTGGATATACTAGGAGGTGCCTCAGCAGCAGAGCCTGTTGGTGAAACACTCAGCACCGGAGGTCTACCACGCGATGAGCCAGATTCTCCGTCACCGCTGTACCCTTAGGCAGCGGGCTGAAAGCAGCTGACCATAGCCAAAATCACATCCAACCTTTAATGAAGTGTGGTCAGCTTCTTCTGCACCCGCACCCAACACGAGCACATCCTAGCAAGACTAACTGAAGAAGTGTACTACAAAAGCTGACTGATCCTTAGGTATGCGACTTCTTACCCTCCTGATGTGTCTACAACGGATGCTGATACCTTAATGAACTGCGTAGCTGGCTGTTCAGAAGACATGACAACTGAGCTACAGAATGCCTGAATTTACACTTACCAAACGTGAGGTTAAGCTTTTTAAATATAAAATACACTATGTGATCAAAAGTATCCGGATACCCCCAAAAACATACTTTTTTCATATTAGGTGCATTGTGCTGCCCCCTACTGCAAGGTACTCCATATCAGTGACTTCGGTAGTCATTAGACATCATGAGAGAGCAGAATGGGGCGCTCCGCGGAACTCACGGGCTTCGAACGCGGTCAGGTGATTGGATGTCACTTGTGTCATACGTCTGTACGCGAGATTTCTACACTCCTAAACATCCCTAGGTTCACTGTTTCTGATGTGATGGTTCAAATGGCTCTAAGTACTATGGGACTTAACATCTGAGGTCATCAGTCCCCTAGAACTAAGAACTACTTAAAGCTAATTAACCTTACGACATCACACACATCCATGGCCGAGGCAGGATTCGAACCTGCGACCATAGCGGTCGTGCGGTTCCAGACTGAAGCGCCTGGAACCGCTCGGCCACAGATCCGACGTGATATATAAGTGGAAATGTGAAGGGACACGTACAGCACAAAAGCGTACAACAGTTGAAGAGGGTAGTAATGTATAATAGGCAGACATCTATCCAGATCATCACAAAGGAATTCCAAACTACATCAGGATCCACTGCAAGTACTATGACATTTAGACGGGAGGTGAGAAAACTTGGATTTCATCGTCGAGCGGCTGCTCATAAGCCATACACCAGGCCGGGAAATGCCAAACGACACCTCGCTTGGTGTTAGGAGCGTACACATTGGACGATTGAACAGTGGCAAAACGTGTGGAGTGACGAATCACGGTACACAATGTGGCGATACGATGGCAGGGTGTGGGTATGGCGAATGCCCGGTGAACGTCACGCGCCAGCGTGTGTAGTGCCAACAGTAGAATTCGGAGGCGGTGGTATTATGGTGTGGTCGTCTTTCTCATGGAGGGGGTTTGCACCCCTTGTTGTTTTGCGTGGCACTATAGCAGCACAGGCCTACAATGATGTTTTAAGCACCTTCTTGCTTCCTAGTGTTGAACAGCAATTCGGTGGTGGCGATAGCATCTTCCAACACGATCGAGCACCTGTTCACAATACATGGCCTGTGGCAGAGTGGTTACACGATACTAACGTCTTTGTAATGGAGTGGCCTGCACAGAGTCCTGACCTGAACCCTATAGCACACCTTTGGGATGTTTTGGAATGTCGACTTCGTGCCATGCCTCACCGACCGACAACGATTCCTCTCCTCAGTGCAGCACTCCGTGAAGAATAGGCTACCATTCCCCAAGAAACCTTCTAGCACGTGACTGAACGAATGCCTGTGAGGGAGGAATCTGTCATTAAGGCTAAGGGTGGGCCAACACTATATTGAATTCCAGCATTACCGATGGAGGGCTCCCGATCTTGTATGTCATTGTCAGCCTGGTATCCGGATACTTTTGATCACATAGTGTATGCACGAAGTTTAAGCAATATGTACTACTAAGAAAAGACAAGAAAAGCTAAACATGTAACTTGCTGTTCTGGAGATGTGTCACGGGCGACAGCAGTGGATTCACTTCTTATGAGATTGAAGCTGTGCTCTCCCATAATATTGGTTCTTCTGACAGACCTATTGCTGTTGTCTCAAATGGTTCAAATGGCTCTAAGCACTCTGGGACTTAACATCTTAGGTCATCAGTTCTCTACACTTAGAACTACTTAAACCTAACTAAGGACATCACACACATACATGCCCAGGGCAGGATCCGAACCTGCGACCGTAGCAGCAGCACGGTTCCAGACTAAAGCTCCTAGAACCGCTCGGCCACATCGGCCGGCGCTGTTGCCACGAAAACTCTTAAAAAGCGCAGTGGAACTACAGTCAGCTTGCAAAAGAGGCACTCGCCATTATCCATCGCGCTGCATAATTTCACCAGTATATGTACAAAGGGAAGCTCTGTTTGCTGATAGACCCTTGGCCTTTGACTGTGTTGTTCAATACTGCCAAGTCTGTCCCCACTCCGACAGCAAAAAAATTGCACCGTGGGCTCTCATATTATCTAATTAGCAGTATGAATTGCTGTGCAGGCTCACAGCCTAACATTCGAGCACTGTCTTGATGTCTCAGTTACCGGTCGGTACCGACAGAGCGTTTGATACACATGAGGAGCCATGTTTTCAAATCGATACTCAGAGTTTTGAATGTCTTAAAAAATTTTCTCTCGATTTTTAGCAGGTTGTCACAGCAAATGCTTCTTAAGCAGCTCGTCAGATCATATTTCAAAACTTGTGCCATGGGTGACTACACAGTTTGAAAGAATTTCACCACCCATGCCACGTCGCAACTTTTTGCATGGTCTCACGCTATCTCTGTAATCTGTTGTTCTGCTGTTCCACAGACAGATGCACATGCTGTGGTAGTTCACACAAAGTAATTCATCAGATGTCATGGTACTTGTCAGGGAATGGATGCTCAGATTGAGCAAATGACAATCTCTGTAAAGTTTGTGCAGAACATCGACCAGTTCTGCCGCAAGCTTTGTTCGTGACCATGTCTGTCCTCACACTGGCAACGCATTCATATTGATTTCACAGGTCCATTCTGGAACATGCGATGATTTTTTATGGTTGGATCATGAGACCAAGTTAAAGTTTTATTCACAAAGAAACTATTCACAAATACGAGGTTTTACACACCAGTTGCATACTATTCTGCTTATTATAATAAACGCCATTTTAATCATCCTAGAGTGGCAAGAGAGAGGAAAGGGACGACGTGCTTGACTGAGGGGCACAATAGCGAAGACGTAGTTCACAAGGAAAACTAGTTTAAGTAACTAAAATTCACACGGAAACTGTATATCATCATGTTTATTAAAACATACGCAAGCGTTTTGCAATTGTTCTACAGTGGTAAGAAATAAAGACCATGTTACAGGTTGAAGGCTTCAATACAAAAGATGTGGATCACAAAGAAAACTAGTTAAAATTATGAGGTTTCACACACATTTCCACATGAAACATATTGTAACCTACATAACTGTCGAAATCCTAGCATGACCCTTTCTAATGTCTACAGTTTGGGTCTTGAAACTGAAGAAGGCTACATTACAGCCAGGGAGCTCTGTTCAAAAAATTAAAAGAGCACTTACCAGAGACCTCCACACGCTACCTGTCCAGCCATCAGAAATCGAATGCCCCACATGGTTTTCTCTGCACTAACGTTCCGTCCCAGGTGCTTGGGGGGGTGGGGGGTGGGGGTGGAGGGGGAGATATCAACTGACCTTCACAATGCATGAAAAAACCGGTTCAACCATGCCATAGGGCTACCCTCTTTGGTCCTCATATGCTTACTCAGAAATTTCAGTTGGCAATACTACATTAAACGACATCAGACTACCAAACACTGTGACTGCTCTCTTTTGCAGGTTTTCTCATTCATACATAATGGATGAAAGGAAGTGGGGCTGTGCAAAGGACACCAATAATTAAATAGAAACAGGCCCTCATTCCGTCTCAGACGCTCATTGCTCCTTCAATGGCTTTGTGTTAGACTGGAAGAGGGCCGAATTGAGAAATATACAAAATCAGACTGCTACGGCAGAAGTCACACTTTGCATTAATGAAAGATTTTCAATACAACTCTTTCAATGTATCGATATAACGTCACGCATGTACCCTTCATTGGTGGGTATGTAAAAGATTTAGAGTTGCAGTTATCTGTGAAAGGTAGAATGGCCACCACAGTGCATTAGCGTTGTTTGTGTTTAGTGTTGTTATCAATCCTGGTGGGGTAGATAAGGGGTATGAACAGAATCAGATGTTGAGTGATTACCATCAAGGACACGGAGATGTCACATACACAAGTGGGACAGTGTTATCAGTATCTGTCATAGTATGAAAGGAATCTCATTTTGGATCTCTATTCGGCCAGCTGGTCGATTTGTGCTATGTCCTGAATTGTGGGGCATTTGAGTGTGGCAGTGGCTTAACATTGGGCTGCGTGGGAATGTGGAGGCAGGCATATTCCATTGACAAGGTTCCGTTTGACCACATCTGACTGCCACAGGGGAGGATGACCGTATTGTGCACAAAGCACACTGTAACTCCTTCACATCTATGCCTGCCATCTGAGAATAATTATTGGACTAGATGCAACTTTTGTGTCATCCGGCACCATTGTCTGGAAACTAACTGTAGCCGAACTAAGGAATTACTGTCACATGAGTAGGCTGCTGTTAACGCCACAACGCAAACAGATACATTTGTATGGGTGCCATTACTGGGAAGCATAGACTGCTGATGAATGACCGCATTGTGTTCATAAATTAACTATGGTTCTGTGCTGCTCTGGAAGACCATTGTCGGCGAGCACGGCAGAGACTTGGGAAGAGGTCCCATTGTTCCAATGTTTTGCAGAGGTACAGCGGTGTTGCTCCTGGTGTCATGATGTGGCGAGCCATTGGGTATGACTTCAGATCATGACAGGTGATGACTGAAGGAACTCTGATGACACAATGGTACTTCATGAACAGTCTATATCCTCACGTGTAACCTCTCATGCGACAGTATCTTGGTGCCATTTCTTAACAGGTTAATGCTTGTCCACACATGGCAAGTGTCTCTATGAACTGTCAGTATATTGTTGAGGTACAACTGTGACCACCTGCCTCCAGATCTGTCCACAATAGAAGACATGTGTGACCAGTTCAGATGTCAACTTTGTTACAGTGACAGTATCAAGGATAGCAAGGACCAGTTGCGGCAGTTGTATGGCTTACCTTGAGGCAGATACAATGGTTTTAGAACGCCCTTACTAACTGAGGCAGTGGATGCATCCCAGAGAGAGAGGCAACAATGTCATACTGATAGGTGGGTTCATACTCTCAAGTACTTTGTAAATTGAACTAGATTTTGTAATCACTGAAATAACAACACATAACCTGTCAACCTGTGAAGTTTCATTCGGTTTCCTCCTCCCCTTCAACATGCTTCACTTTCCTGTTGGACAGTGTATTATTAGGAATCATTTTCACAGAAAAGTATATAGCAAGGCCCTACATCAGCAAAGTATTTTACATAAACCTAAAATAATCTTCAGTATACTGCCTGCAGAAATAGAGATAACAAAACATTACATACACTTAACAATGAATTTAAAATGGTGTCTGTCTATAATAGTTTCTATAGCATTGGTCATGAATGTCAAAAACAATTTACCCATGTGGGGCAAGAATCTCAAATTTTCACTTTATTTGTAACTGATTTTGTGAGTCTGAGAACTTATTATGCCCTAAGAACTAATTTTGACAGGAGGTAAACAAAACTTATTTTATCTCAAGTAACTAAATTACTTTTGTACCTAAATGGCAAGCATATTTCATTGTTATATGTTAACTTCATCTTTTTATATTATTAATATCGATAAGAATGTCATATTTTAAATTCAGTTGTTTGAAATTACATTTTTTTATGATTAAATGTAGGGTATCATACGAGTTACTAAAAAAAAAATTATTTCTGTAGTAATAACGTTAGAGTTTAGACTGAAACTTAAACATATAAAACAGAAATAAAATCAGACTGACAGAAAATCGTGTTGGATAACAAAAAAAGTAACCAGTAAAAATGCCACATTAATTATCCCCTAAGTGGAAAAATTGGAAAGGAGCGTTAAGAACGCATATTTAAATGTGATACTGACTATATCACTTTGTTTGGTTTCATATCTTGACTTTTGACGTTGTTAATGGAGTTTGTGCATTATTTTCATACCTTCTATTGTTTAATTCTCACTAGTACAGTTAAAGTTGAGCAAAGTTTGTTCTCAAAGATACTCGAACATGTTTGGGTTGCCTGGGCAAAGTGTAACCCAGACCATTAGACTAGATAAACATGTAAAGCCTTCCAAAGTCGCCATGAGACGGACTGGTAGATTCTACTTTTAACAGTCTGGGATTAAACCAAAACAATCTCAGCCCCTCAGTTCGACACAAATCGAGCTGTCATGCCAAATATACTGCAGAATTCGTAACTATATGACTGCATGTTGTGCAGTTTCTGGAAATGACAACTTCACGACCTTCAAGTCTCACCCTTTTCTTCCTCTCTTGTCAACTGATGCATTTTGGGCCCATAGGTGTATAGCATGATTGCGCTTCTCAACTCTGTTACGACTACTTCTACACACATACACCGCAAGCTATTGTACAGAGCGTGGCGGAGGGTACCCTGTACCACTTCTAGTTATTTCCCTTCCTGTTCCACTCGCAAATAGAGCGAGGCAAAAGCAACTATCTGTATGCTTCTGTACGAGCCCCTAATTACACTTGCCGTATGTACCTTGGCGGCAGTAGGATCGTTCTACTGTCAGCTTCAAATGTCGGTTCTCTAAATTTTCTCAATAGCGTTCCTCGAAAAAATATCACCTTCTCTCCAGGGGCTCCTATTTGAGTTGCCGAAGAATCCCCATAACAATTGCTTGTTGTTCGATCCTCATGGTAACAAATCTACAATAGCTCTGTCGCCGAAATCTGAATGTGGACACAGCAAGCCTTATGGTACTTCTTTGTTCACAGTCAAAAGGTAAATTATGTTGTGATCCGCTGTGGAAATTGAAGATGCATTTAGAGAAAGCATACTACAGCCATTTTTACAATGTGCTAGGAATTGTTGCTGGAATCCACATGCCAGGATGTTGGACCAGCCTTTCTGTGCACCTCGCTGAGTACTGTATGAGGAGGTGATAAAAAATGGGAGAGTATTTCGTCTCTGTTCTGTACCAGTTAATATACACCTTGATGGCAAGACAGCGCCAAAATTGCTGTCTCGCCAAGGAAACGACATAATATTTCATTAACAGCATGATTACCAAAAAAATTCAAGTTATATAGTAACTACTAAAGCCACAGTATTTCCCACTTCTCTCGGCAGTGCTAAATATGCGATTTGGTATAATTACAGACTTCTATGAATGGGTGTGAAGGTTGCAGTCAATAAAAAGTGTATGGTCAAGGTTCCAGGAACAGGCAAATACCTCCTCCCTCCTTTATGGGATACATAAATTATTACAACTGGTGCAGGTCTGTCACATTGTTCCAGAATATGTGTTTTATTATGTCTGTCATTTAAAGAATGATTCTTCTGTTGTTACTCTATGTTTTGATTGATTCAAACAATTGAGTACCAAGAAAGCTATTAAAATGAGCTTGGAAAATGACAGCAACAACTGTGTGAGTGATGATAAATGTTTGAAGTGGTGTAAGTGGAGTAGTTCAGTGATTATCTTAGGTAAGACGTGTACCAAAAGATATACACATCAGCCGGCCGCTGTGGTCGAGCGGTTCTAGGCGCTTCAGTCCGGAACCGCGCTGCTGCTACGGTCGTAGGTTCGAATCCTGCCTTGGGCATGGACGTGTGTGATGTCCTTAGGTTAGTTAGGTTTAAGTGGTTCTAAGTCTAGGGGACTGATGACCTCAGATGTTAAGTCACATAATGCTTACAGCCATCTTTTTGTACACACCAATAGAGTAAAACACAAAACATTATACTCACTGATTACATGAAACAGCAATTAGTTTGCTACTTATGTAGATGATAAAAATTTGTTTTTTTTAGAAATGATGTACCGTATTGAACTTATGTCCTATACCTTATTATGTTCACACATCCACCTTTTGGCATTTATTTCAACAATTAGGAGTACTAACAACCAACTTCACTACTTGATGAAGTTACTTTATAGAAATCAGTTGCAGTTTGAAAATGACAACAATATTTATAATAAAACCATCACAAAGACAAATGAGATTTACCAAAACCACAGATTCTAACTTTTACGCAGAAAAGAATAAATCATATTTCAGTTTTTTGCAATTCAACCAATCAAATAAAATGTCAAACAGGCCATAGAAATATGTTGGAACTAGACACAAATTCTCACTGTTAGCTATATTTTAACACCAACGAACTCTTGAACATAAGTAGTCACTCAATAACATATCTGAAAGAGGTCGGCAAGAAGTCATACGGAATTTGTGAATACGAGGGCTATTCAGAAAGCAGGGAACGTTTTCGTATTTAAAAAAAAAAAAAAAAAAAAAAAAAAAAAAAAAAAAAAAAAAAAAAAACCACACAAGAAATGAATTTTATTAAATACATGTAAAAGGGCGACTGACGTATTACTTTTCCATATAGTCGCCAAACACATTGAGGCACTTATCATAGCGGTGGACAATCTTTGTAAGACATTCGTAATAAAATTCTGCCGCCTGAGACCTCCAGCCAGTGAGTCACGCCCGCCTGGAGTTTCGCGTCGTCATCAAAGGGCTGCGTTGCAAGTCAGTTCTTCATCTTGGGAAACAAGTGGAAGTCGCTTGGTGCAAGATCGGGACTGTGGGGCGGATGAGGGATAATTTCCAATCTGAATGAATTAAGCAGTTCTTTAGTGCGGTTCGCCGTGTGAGGTCAGACATTGTCGTGGAAAAACAAAATTTTGGACGTCAGATCTCCTCGGCGTTTGTTTTGAACTGCTCTTCTAAGGCTGTGCAAAGTTTGACAGTACCGGGCAGAATCCCACATTATAGAAAATCAGTAAGAAGCACACCTTGCCTATCATAAAACACTGTCGCCATCAGCTTCCTTGCTGACAAGGTTTTCAAACACTTTCTTGGTTTTTGAAGGACCTTGTGTGCCCCCACTCCATAGATTGTAATTTTGTTTCGCAATTGACTTGTTTCACCTAAGTCTCGTCACTGGTTACGATTGGTTCAAAATGGTTCAAATGGCTCTGAGCAGTATGGGACTTAACATCTTAGGTCATCAGTCCCCTAGAACTTAGAACTACTTAAACCTAACTAACCTAAGGACATCACACACATCCATGCCCGAGGCAGGATTCGAACCTTTGACCATAATACGATTGGAAACCAGTAATGAATCACCAGAAATGTCAACGTTACCCCCATTCGTCGTTCTTTTTGGTGCTCTGTAAGCATTTTGGGCACCCATCGTGCACAAAATTTGTGGTAGCCTAAATTTCAAACTACAAATCTGTGAAACTTGTGGAAAAGAAAGCGAAATCTCCGTTATTGTGAAGCGACGGTTTTCACGAATCGTTTCATCAGCTTTAGCGAGAAGAACATCAGATGCAATGCTCGGGCTTCCACTCTTCTCTTCATCATGAACGTTGGTTCATCCATTTTTATACCGAATGCACCATTTCCGGAAGTAACATTCACGCATTAAGTTGTTTCCGTACACTTCGCACAATTCATGATAGATTTCTATAGGTTTTAGGTTTTTTGTAAACAAAACCTCACAACTGGCAGGATTATCGATTGCAGAACACATTTCAAATTCGTATATCCAATAAACCAGATGCGCAGAGACGTTCCCACTGTCACAGATGGATGCCGACTGAGCTGCCGAGCACGCACATACCAAAATATATGCGATCGGCGCGCGCATAGCGGCCTCAATTTGGAAACGTTCCCTACTTTCTGAATAGCCCCTGTAATTTGCAGGGATATTGTTCATGGAATATTGTATATTGCTTAAACAATTTGTGCGTTGTGTGGAATATTTCATGCAGTTTATAAATTGAGAATGTCGCAGGAAGTACACTGCTGGCCATTAAAATTGCAACACAAAGAAGAAATGCAGATGATAAATGGGTATTCATTGGACAAATATATTATACTAGAACGGACATGTGATTACATATTCACACCATTTGGGTGCATAGATCCTGAGAAATCAGTACCCAGAACAACCAACTGTGGCCGTAATAACGGCCTCGATACACCTGGGCATTGAGTCAAACAGAGCTTGGATAACGTGTACAGGTACAGCTGCCCATGCAGCTTCAACACGATACCACAGTTCATCAAGAGTAGTGTTGGCGTATTGTGACGAGCCAATTGCTCGGCCAACATTGAGCAGACGTTTTCAATTGGTGAGAGATCTGGAGAATGTGATGGCCAGGGCAGCAGTCGAACATTTTGTATATCCAGAACTGCCCTTACAGGACCTGCAACATGCGGTCTTGCATTATCGTGCTGAAATGTAGGGTTGCGCAGGGATCGAATCAAGGGTAGAGCCACAGGTCGTAACACATCCGAAGTGTAGCGTCCACTGTTCAAAGTGCCGTCAATGCGAACAAGAGGTGAATGAGACGTGTAACCAATGGCACCCCATACCATCACGTCGGGTGATATGCAAGTGTGGCGATGACAAATACACACTTCCAATGAGCGCTCACTGCGATGTCGCCAAACACGGATGCGACCATCATGATGCTGTAAACAGAACCTGGAGTTATCCGAAAAAATGATGTTTTGCAATTCGTGCACCCAGGTTCGTCGTTGAGTACACCATCGCAGGCGCTCCTGTCTGTGATGCAGCGTCGAGGGTAACCGCAGCCATGGTCTCCAAGCTGATAGTCCATGCTACTGCAAACGTCGTCGAACTGTCCGTGCAGATGGTTGTTGTCTTGCAAACGTCCCATCTATTGACTCAGGGATCGAGACGTGGCTGCACGATCCATTACAGCCATGCGGATAAGATGCCTCTCATCTCGACTGCTAGTGATACGAGGCCGTTGGGATCCAGCACGGCGTTCCGTATTACCCTCCTGAACCCACCGATTCTATATCCTGGATCTCGACCAACGCGAGCAGCAATGTCGCGATACGATAAACCACAATCGCGATAGGCTACGATCCGACCTTTATCAAAGTCGGAAACGTGATTGTACGCATTTCTCCTTCTTACACGAGGCAACACAACAACGTCTCACCAGGCAACATCGGTCAACTGCTGTTTGTGTATGAGAAATCGGTTGGAAACTTTCATCATGTCAGCACGTTGTAGGTATCGCCAACGGCGCCAGCTTTGTGTGAATGCTCTGTAAAGCTAATCATTTGCATATCACAGTATCTTCATCCTGTCGGTTAAATTTCGCGTCTGTAGCACGTCATCTCCGTGGTGTAGCAATTTTAATGGCCAGTAGTGTAAATGCAACACTCCACAATGAGAGAGAGAGAGAGAGAGAGAGAGAGAGAGAGAGAGAGAGAGACAGAGACAGAGAGCTTTACAGATGATACAAGAATTTTTAAATAATTGGTCATGTAATTACACTTTTATTTCGAGTAATACCGCCACATTTGAACACAGACTCTAAAAAGATCGCGGCAGGTTCTGGCACACTTGTGAAACCTCCCAGTCTTCATCCAGCCTTCCTCCCTGGTACACTTCGCAGGCTTGTGTGGCAAATACAAGAGCCTTCTCCCATGAGACAGTTTGCGCACTTTTGTACACTCCTGGAAATTGAAATAAGAACACCGTGAATTCATTGTCCCAGGAAGGGGAAACTTTATTGACACATTCCTGGGGTCAGATACATCACATGATCACACTGACAGAACCACAGGCACATAGACACAGGCAACAGAGCATGCACAATGTCGCCACTAGTACAGTGTATATCCACCTTTCGCAGCAATGCAGGCTGCTATTCTCCCATGGAGACGATCGTAGAGATGCTGGATGTAGTCCTGTGGAACGGCTTGCCATGCCATTTCCACCTGGCGCCTCAGTTGGACCAGCGTTTGTGCTGGACGTGCAAACCGCGTGAGACGACGCTTCATACAGTCCCAAACATGCTCAATGGGGGACAGATCCGGAGATCTTGCTGGCCAGGGTAGTTGACTTACACCTTCTAGAGCACGTTGGGTGGCACGGGATACATGCGGACGTGCATTGTCCTGTTGGAACAGCAAGTTCCCTTGCCGGTCTAGGAATGGTAGAACGATGGGTTCGATGACGGTTTGGATGTACCGTGCACTATTCAGTGTCCCCTCGACGATCACCAGAGGTGTACGGCCAGTGTAGGAGATCGCTCCCCACACCATGATGCCGGGTGTTGGCCCTGTGTGCCTCGGTCGTATGCAGTCCTGATTGTGGCGCTCACCTGCACGGCGCCAAACACGCATACGACCATCATTGGCACCAAGGCAGAAGCGACTCTCATCGCTGAAGACGACACGTCTCCATTCGTCCCTCCATTCACGCCTCTCGCGACACCACTGGAGGCGGGCTGCACTATGTTGGGGCGTGAGCGGAAGACGGCCTAACGGTGTGCGGGACCGTAGCCCAGCTTCATGGAGACGGTTGCGAATGGTCCTCGCCGATACCCCAGGAGCAACAGTGTCCCTAATTTGCTGGGAAGTGGCGGTGCGGTCCCCTACGGCACTGCGTAGGATCCTACGGTCTTGGCGTGCATCCGTGGGTCGCTGCGGTCCGGTCCCAGGTCGACGGGCAGGTGCACCTTCCGCCGACCACTGGCGACAACATCGATGTACTGTGGAGACCTCACGCCCCACGTGTTGAGCAATTCGGCGGTACGTCCACCCGGCCTCCCTCATGCCCACTATACGCCCTCGCTCAAAGTCCGTCAACTGCACATACGGTTCACGTCCACGCTGTCGCGGCATGCTACCAGTGTTAAAGACTGCGATGGGGCTCCGTATGCCACAGCAAACTGGCTGACACTGACGGCGGCGGTGCACAAATGCTGCGCAGCTAGCGCCATTCGACGGCCAACACCGCGGTTCCTGGTGTGTCCGCTGTGCCGTGCGTGTGATCATTGCTTGTACAGTCCTCTCGCAGTGTCCGGAG
Source organism: Schistocerca gregaria (assembly GCF_023897955.1). Taxonomy (NCBI): domain Eukaryota; kingdom Metazoa; phylum Arthropoda; class Insecta; order Orthoptera; family Acrididae; genus Schistocerca; species Schistocerca gregaria. The sequence goes on along the minus strand of NC_064931.1, from coordinate 647,145,087 downwards.
CAAGTATGGTGGGTCTGACACACCGGTGTCAATGTGTTCTTTTTTCCATTTCCAGGAGTGTAGAAACTACCTGAGCCTTCCCTTGTCTTTGAGCATGAGCTGCTTCAGGAGTTATTAAATCCAACTGAATAGGTCTCTAAATACATCTTCAACAAGATCACTGCACATAGTCTGCTTCAAGACGTATCATAAATAAATTCTTAAACGATTTGCAGAAATGTGTTTTACAAATTCAATATACACTTGCACAGTAGTAAATATTAATTAAAACTACAGATCGATGCTGCTTTGGAATATTTGCATGCATAAACATATTAGATAAAGAATTTGATACCTCAATATACTTGCAAATGTTGCTCTCACCAAAGTTGGAAAGTGTTATATACCTCTGGTAGAAGTCGTGGCGCACTGAGTCACAGCTGGGCGTATTGGAATGCTTGGTGGCCCTCTGAAGTGTTTAGTTTCAGTGCCCACTACCTGTCGCGAGAATAGCAGTCTTCCCAGGTGCATGCGGAACAGATATACATCGTGTAAAAATAAATGAATGCAAATACACTCGAAAACACATTGCACAGGAATATTGTTTAGAAATCGAAACTAAAATAAAAGAGCGCAAATACACCACGCCGAAACGATTCTAGAGTCGGCCGGAGTGGCCGAGGGGTTCTAGGCGCTACAGTCTGGAACCACGCGACCGCTACGGTCGCAGGTTCGAATCCTGCCTCGGGCATGGATGTGTGTGACGTCCTTAGGTTTGAGGCGTAGCGCATTCACATCGCTCCTGTCTTTTGTTAGGACGATATCGTTATAGGCATGAGTCATCGACAAATGTCACCAGCTGACATGGAGCTGAGTTACAGAGCTGCACATAGTTGTACTAGTAGGCGGCAGAGGTCAGCAGTTGACGGACAGTGCTAGCGTCGTAGTCAAAACAATGTTGTAATGTTAAATTTGATTAATATTTAATGTATTTGCATAATTATAATTGTGTTATATGTGTAGTAATTAGCAGTGTGAGTATTGTATGAGTGAAGAACAGAAGTAAATGAAAATTGTTTTGATTATTCACGAAGTACCAGTTAAACTATACAGGGGATTTACTATAATTAAATGTGCAGTCAGTTTATGGTACTAATAAATCGTGAGTAGAACACAAATTAATCGGTAATTTTGGAAGGAATAATTTTATATTTAATACTTTCCTAAATTTATTTAGCAATTACCATAGAAAGAAATGTTTTACTATGATTGGTCATTGAAGTAAATCGCGGGTTAGCGCGGGATAATACTGCAATCTGATTTGCTGTTTGTCATATCAGCCAATCAGAAAAATGCAGCCTCACGCCAATCTATGCTGGGAACAAAGCCTTTGGTGTGACCTAGAGAGGTCGGGGCTGAGGTTTCGAACTAGTAACATGATATTGAAAGCAGCTCCGACGAAAGTACTATAAAATCGCGGAAAATTGCTAATTACGAGTTCGCGACGTAGTACATAGCGTATTTAAGTGAACGGTATAGTGGAAGTCGTGTGGAATTTCGGACGGAATATCAAAATTATTGCTTTTGACTGTTAGTTAAAACCGCGTGGCGTGTTGTGCGATCCAAGACTAGAACAGGTATTACGTGTACAGCAGAGTGCACAACATTTGAGTGAGAATTTTCATAACTAAGCGATCTAGTGAACACTATTAACTTCGGTAACGGGTGTAAATACCATGAACTGGCTACATGTGTGAATGTGGTGTGCGTGGGAACTTTACATTGTGTAGACACTTAGTACGGACTTGGCAGTATTAACTGTGATCTTTATCGTAAAAATACACCTGAAAATTTACATTGTCAAGTTTAAACTTTTATTTCAGTAGCTAGCCACATCCCGTTTCCGGACAATTCTATGCATGTTGCGACCTGCAGTAGACAGTAGTGGTCTAGTATTTTCTACTACAGCTTTTAGCTAGACAAATGAACATTGCTGGACACTGGCAGGGCGGTAAAAAGAAACGTGCCACGCCACAGGTTAGTTAGGTTTAAGTAGTTCTAAGTTCTAGGGGACTGATGACCACTGCAGTTAAGTCCCATAGTGCTCAGAGCCATTTGAATTTGAACGCTTCTACATCACGTAAAAAATATTGTTAAATACTCTAGTACAGTAGTTTGCTATATGAGACACTGTTGTAACCTGGGGTCTGTGAAGCAATGCGTCCACCAGTGGCTGCAGTTCGCCACAGAGTGAACCGGTGACTGGAAGTGGCCTCTCCAGCCGTATCGACGAGAGTGTACAGCACAAAGAACAAGTAGGTGTTTCCAGAGTGCGCCAGAATCCGCAGACAAAAGCGTGCGAAATCCATAGCTGGCATACCAGCACCAACCTTTCCTGCATGTTCAGACCAGCTTTCACCAGCAGGTGGACACGAATTCTACACTCCTATTGTCTCCTTGGGTCAAATGGTTGTTGGAGGGGATAGAGGTTATATAAACCCTCATCGTGGTGCAGTCACTCTCATTCTGCCATCGTCAGTCAGCTTGTGTGGTTGCTCCTTAGCTGCATGCGTCAATTTATCGAAAATGAAGTGTTCAGTGATATCGAGTAGCATCAGCGTCACCAGGACAGCCTGCCATGTAAGTTAATTTTTCTGTTCGTTGAATGTACATATATGCGCCGTAAATTTAGTATCCATCACAGCAACTGTTTAGGTCGTAGCCAGTAGAGGCAAACTTCCGGACTACCGAGTTTTTGAACGGTTTGCTGCTGTAATTTTAGTGGGTGACCAATTTTTACTCTGTAACTGGTATTGCAGTCCTTTTTCTTCTTGTCGTTGTAGCCTTCATCCCTGAGATGTTGGCCGATCTAGATTGGCAGCTGGAGGCTGTGAGACTACTGCAGCACTAGCTTCCAGCAATAATAATCTAGTTGGCGTATCAAGACTGTAATTGCATTTACTTTTTGTTTTTAACATGTAGCTATTAGAGAACACATTATTTTGCTCTCGTAATTTACTGTCTTAGACATATTCTTTGTTTTCTAGGTGTTTCTATAGATGGAGAAGGAGATAAAGGGGTATGTGTCGGGGCCAAGTGATAGGAGACATCGATTCTTTATATAGCAGAATACAATTTTCTAATTCATTTTGTGTTTCATATACAAGTAATTTCAGTGTACTAGAGAATACAATTTTCTGTTTATATTTCAGCATGCTAAAGAATACGATTTTCTATTTATATTTTAGTGAGCTAAAGAAAATAATTTTCAGTACGATTTTCTGTGTGTATGGCTCTAACGTTTTCAAGAAATGATAACGTTTAATATCTTATTGTTGTAGGTAGCATTAGTGAGCACGATAGATGCTTCTAGGTGAGGGTAAAGCAGCTGAGAGGGTGCATGAGAAGGCGACTGATGAGGAAGCTGAAAGGCATCGCCATGCCGCCTTCTTGGAGGAGGATGCGGAAATACTGGATTGGGTGGAGGAACTACCGGAAAATCCGACTGGACTAGTCAATCCTCGGACCCAGGGTGAAAAATGTGATCATAATGCAACTGTTGTCGTTACAACATATGACTATTGTTATCCTGGAACGTTGTTATTCGTTTACAGCGTATATTTCTAAAAAATCCTGAGCAGTGAACTTAATTTTTTTTCGCTACAGAGACACCACAGTCATCACCAGCACCACAACAGCCAGCTGTGGCATGAATACCTTGAATGGTGGTTGTAGGGGCAGAAATGAAACACGGCCCGAGCGAAATGCCTCACTTCGCGTAGCACCACTTGTGGCTGTGCGAGAGGCGGTGGAATCAACTGCGGCCGCTGCAGCGCTGGCCCCTTCACCACTGCATAGCCTCTGGCCTCCGTGGGTGGTTCAGTCGGAAGAAGAGGAGAAGAACAGCAACGATCCCCCAACCAGCAGCAGCAGCAGCATCGGACACTATAACCACAACGTGGGTGCTACCACTGGACCTCACCGTCACCACCTGCTCCTACTCTGGTTCTGACTGTTCCCCTTCGCCGGCAATGCACGGTATGTGTGCCTCGGTGCATACTCCTTACTCCATCTGGTGTCTCCTCCTCAACATCGTCATCCACCGGGTGGACATAGTCGACTCCTAGCTGCAGTGCTAATGATAATGGACCTTTGGCTTGTGGTAGTGCTCTCTCCCACGCTCATGGTGAAATACATCCGATTAATGGCGTCATGGTCACTCTGGAATACTCTACAGTTGCTAAGGCCCTTGAGGGGTGCATCTATTTCACTAAAACTGACAATATGGATGAGAGGTACTGCAACCTAGTCGGGTTTCTAAAAGCATGTCTCACAGTGTTCGAGACAGACCTTCTCAAAGCCCTAGATTGTTGTTGTTGTTGTTGTTGTTGTTGTCTTCAGTCCTGAGACTGGTTTGATGCAGCTGTCCATGCTACTCTATCCTGTGCAAGCTTCTTCATCTCCCAGTACCTACTGCAACCTACATCCTTCTGAATCTGCTTAGTGTATTCATCTCTTGGTCTCCCTCTACCATTTTTACTCTCCACGCTGCCCTCCAATGCTAAATTTGTGATCCCTTGATGCCTCAAAACATGCCCTACTAACCGATCCCTTCTTCTAGTCAAGTTGTGCCACAAACTTCTCTTCTCCCCAATCCTATTCAATACCTCCTCATTAGTTACGTGATCTATCCACCTTATCTTCAGATTCTTCTGTAGCTTCTAGTCTCTTCTTGTCCAAACTAGTTATCGTCCATGTTTCACTTCCATACATGGCTACACTCCATACAAATACTTTCAGAAAAGACTTCCTCACACTTAAATCTATATTCGATGTTAACAAATTTCTCTTCTTCAGAAACGCTTTCTTTGTCATTGCCAGTCTACATTTTATATCCTCTCTACTTCGACCATCATCAGTTATTTTGCTCCCCAAACAGCAAAACTCCTTTGCTACTTTAAGTGTCTCATTTCCTAATCTAATTCCCTCAGCATCACCCGACTTAATTTGACTACATTCCATTATCCTCGTTTTGCTTTTACTGATGTTCGTCTTATATCCTCCTTTCAAGACACTGTCCATTCCGTTCAACTGCTCTTCCAAGTCCTTTGCCGTCTCTGACAGAATTACAATGTCATCGGCGAACCTCAAAGTTTTTACTTCTTCTCCATGAATTTTAATACCTACTCCGAATTTTTCTTTTGTTTCCTTTACTGCTTGCTCAATATACAGATTGAATAACATCGGGGAGAGGCTACAACCCTGTCTCACTCCTTTCCCAACCATTGCTTCCCTTTCATGCCCCTCGACTATTATGACTGCCATCTGGTTTCTGTACAAATTGTAAATAGCCTTTCGCTCCCTGTATTTTACCCCTGCCACCTTCAGAATTTGAAAGAGAGTATTCCAGTCAATAAAGCTTTCTCTAAGTCTACAAATGCTAGAGACGTAGGTTTGCCCTTCCTTAATCTAGCTTCTAAGATAAGTCGTAGGGTCAGTATTGCCTCACGTGTTGCAAGATTTCTACGGAATCCAAACTGATCTTCCCCGAGGTCGGTTTCTACTAGTTTTTCCATTCGTCTATAAAGAATTCGTGTTAGTATTTTGCAGCTGTGACTTATTAAACTGATAGTTCGGTAATTTTCACATCTGTCAACACCTGCTTTCTTTGGTATTGGAATTATTATATTCTTCTTGAAGTCTGAGGGTATTTCGCCTGTCTCGTACATCTTGCTCACCAGCTGGTAGAGTTTTGTCATGACTGGCTCTCCCAAGGCCGTCAGTAGTTCTAATGGAATGTTGTCTACTCCGGGGGCCTTGTTTCGACTCAGGTCTTTCAATACTCTGTCAAACTCTTCACGCAGTATCGTATCTCCCATTTCGTCTTCATCTACATCCTCTTCCATTTCCATAATATTGTCCTCAAGTACGTCTCCCTTGTATAAACCTTCTATACACTCCTTCCACCTTTCTGCCTTTCCTTCTTTGCTTAGAACTGGGTTGCCATCTGAGCTCTTGATATTCGTACACGTGGTTCTCTTCTCTCCAAAGGTCTCTTTAATTTTCCTGTAGGCAGTATCTATCTTACCCCTAGTGAGATAAGCTTCTACATCCTTACATTTGTCCTCTAGCCAACCCTGCTTAGCCATTTTGCACTTCCTGTCGATCTCATTTTTGAGACGTTTGTATTCCGTTTTGCCTGCTTCATTTACTGCATTTTTATATTTTCTCCTTTCATCAATTAAATTCAATATTTCTTCTGTTACCCATGGATTTCTAGCAGCCGTCGTCTTTTTACCTACTTGATCCTCTGCTGCCTTCACTACTTCATGCCTCAAATCTACCCATTCTTCTTCTATTGTATTTCTTTCCCCCATTCCTGTCAATTGTTCCCTTATACTCTCCTTGAAACTCTGTACAACCTCTGGTTCTTTCAGCTTATCCAGATTCCATGTCCTTAAATTCCCACCTGTCTGCAGTTTCTTCAGTTTTAACCTACAGGTCATAACCAATAGATTGTGGTCAGAGTCCACATCTGCCGCTGGAAATGTCCTACAATTTAAAACCTGATTCCTAAATCTCTGTCTTACCATTATATAATCTGTCTGATACCTTTTAGTATCTCCAGGATTCTTCCATGTATACAACCTTCTTTTATGATACTTGAACCAAGTGTTAGCTATGATTAAGTTATGCTCTGTGCAAAATTCTACCAGACGGTTTCCTCTTTCATTTCTTAGCCCCAATCCATAATCACCTACTATGTTTCCTTCTCTCCCTTTTCCTACTGACGAATTCCAGTCACCCATGACTATTAAATTTTCGTCTCCCTTCACTACTTGAATAATTTCTTTTATCTCATCATACATTTCATCAATTTCTTCATCATCTGCAGAGCTAGTTGGCATATAAACTTGTACTACTGTAGTAGGCATGGGCTTTGTGTCTATCTTGGCCACAATAATGCGTTCACTATGCTGTTTGTAGTAGCTTACCCGCACTCCTATTTTTTTATTCATTATTAAACCTACTCCTGCATTACCCCTATTTGATTTTGTATTTATAACCCTGTATTCACCTGACCAAAAGTCTTGTTCCTCCTGCCACCAAACTTCACTAATTCCCACTATATCTAACTTTAACCTATCCATTTCCCTTTTTAAATTTTCTAACCTACCTGCCCGATTAAGGGATCTGATATTCCACGCTCCGATCCGTAGAACGCCAGTTTTCTTTCTCCTGATAACGATGTCCTCCTGAGTAGTCCCCCCCGGAGATCCGAATGGGGGACTATTTTACCTCCGGAATATTTACCCAAGAGGACGCCATCATCATTTAATCATACAGTAAAGCTGCATGTCCTCGGGAAAAATTGCTGCTGTAGTTTCCCCTTGCTTTCAGCCGTTCGCAGTACCAGCACAGCAAGGCCGTTTTGATTAATGTTGCAAGGCCAGATCAGTCAATCATCCAGACTGTTGCCCCTGCAACTACTGAAAAGGCTGCTGCCCCTCTTCAGGAACCACGTGTTTGTCTGGCCTCTCAACAGATACCCCTCAGTTGTGGTTGTACCTACGGTACGGCTATCTGTATCGCTGAGGCACGCAAGCCTCCCCACCAACGGCAAGGTCCATGGTTCATGGGGGGAGCCCTAGATTATCTTAGATATAATGCCATTAAGTGTAATCTAGTACTTTGCTGTGGGTTGACTCACCTACCGAAACAGCAGGGTGTTGCTGAAAAAAAAAAAAGCCTGCACTACATCTGGGGATACCATTACATCTCGGAGTATGTCAATTGCTGAGTGTTATCATGAATCCACCTTGTGTATTACACTGCCCAAGTTTTCCAAGATGAAAGTTGGAGAGTTAGATAAGCAGTCAGCAAAATACCACACCTCGCCACCCATATGCATGTCTATGATCCGTTAAATAGATGGTACAGTTGTATCAATATTCCTAAGGATATAGCTGATAAGAAGGAATGTATTAACGTCCAAAATGAAAAGGATCAGACTTGTTTCTCATCGCCAATCCTGACTTGTAAAATAAAAATTAAGCAGAATCCAGAGCACACTTCTCGATAAGGAGTAGGTCTTAACATTTGTGGGTGTTATAACTTTGGCAGTATCGAGTTCCCTGTAAAGATTCAGGACATATCAAAATTTGAGGCACAAAGTTCTGGAATATCGGTTTATATTTATGGCCTGGAGAAGAGAAGCAAGCCAGACCAGTAGGACAAGCGTACTGTAGTTGGACCACTCTATTTTTCGAAATATGCAGGTAAACATGATCTTCATCTAAACATGTTGTTTTTCTCTGAAGGTGATAATCATCATTACGTATGGATCAGATACATGTACCGCCTTCTAACTCCCCATACGAGTAAACACATTGGTAAATGGTGTATTTTCTTCAAGTGTCTAAATGCCATTTTAGAAGAAAAGCATTTAAAAAGGTATCTGAAGGACTGTGGATCCAAGGAACCGGTATCTGTTGTTATTCCCTCAGAAGAAAACAAGTTCATTAAATTCACTAATGCTCATCATCAGGAGGATGTTCCTTTGTTGTATATGCTGACTTCGAATGTCTCTTCGCCCTATCGCCCACTGTGAAGGGAACCCCATAGCCTCACATACCACCTCCACACAAAAACACGTACCATATGTGGCAGCGTACCAACGTATATGCTCATATGATTCAAGTCTTAACAGCCATGAACCTTGTTGGGGAGAATCCTGCAGTTTGGTACCTCACTGAGCTTGAAAAACTCTCATGGGATGTTAATCAGTTTTATAGCTCCAACTTCTCCATGACCGAATCGGAGGAAGTTAAAAAATTGTACAATGATGTGGTTAAGTGTAATATTTGTGGGCTGCCTTTAGATGGAAAAGCTGAAACTCCCCATAGAGTTCATTGTCACCTTATGGGGAAATTCCGTGGTGCAGCTCACAACGCATGCAATTTGAAGTATAAGTTAAATACCTATTTTCTTCCACAGGTACGACACTCACTTTCTAGTTGAGCAATTAGCTAATTTCGATACAAAGGACGATCAAGTCAGTGTCCTGCCTGAGTGTGTACAGAGTATATTTTTTTCACTCACGAAAAACTACACTCAGCTTCCTTAGCTCTTTACGTTTCATGCAGACTTCACTCCAGAAACTTACTGACTTTCTGTCTGAGGAGGATATGCAAATTACCCGCTCTGCATACCCTGACGACGAAAAGTTTCATCTTGTGACTAGTAAAGGGGGTTTCCCTTATGAGTACATGGATAGTAAGGCGAAACCAGGCTACCAGACATATCTGCATTTAGCAGTACTCTCACATGTGATGCCATAACTAGTGCAGATTACGAATGTCTGGTGGGAATTCAACTTTCCCAGTTTGGGTGAATACGCAATGGTCATTGACGTACACTTGCTTGCGGATGTTTTTGAAATGTTCTGGAGTGTATGCATGACCATGTAGTCTCTGGACCTCACCTTATATTACATGGCACCTGGGTTTTCCTGGGACGCAATGCTCAAGAAAACGAGGCCAGTATCAAACTTGTGATTGTTGCTAATATGCTTCTTTTCTTTGAGTGCTGGATTTGTGGGGGACTTTGCCAGTGTGTACAAAGACACGCCGAGGCAAATAACCCACGTATGGGTGTGGGGTTCAACACATCCCTTATATTCTACATTTGGAAGTGAATAGCTTATACGGGCATGCCATGATGCAGCCACTGCTTGTTGGTGGGTTTCAGTCAATGCCCAGAAATGAATAACGGGATTAAGTGGAAAAGATCGTGATGTAGGGTGTGTGGTAGAGGCAGACCTCATATACCCTGTTAGTGTGCATGAAATGACAAGTAACTTGCTATTATGTCCGTAGCAAAAAGTTCCACGAGAAAGCACTGTCCCTAAGCTGATGACCACTGTTGGACACAAGCAGAGGTATATAATTCATTATCGTAATATCCATTAGTTTCTCAGTTTAGGGATGGAGCTAGGAAGAATCAACCCGGGTATCTTCTTCAAGCAGTCCCCCAGGTTGAAGGAATATATTAAATTAAATACCGAAAAGAGGATGGACGTAACTAGTGATTTCGAAAAAGATTTTTGTAAATTAATGAATAATTCCATTTCCAGTAAAAAATGCAGAATTGTCGAAGTATTTTTATTAGGACCGAATGGGAGGGGCGTTGTAGCGTAAGAAATTGCACCGCCAAACCAAATTTTAAATGGGTCACTATTTTCTACGAGAAGTTTGTTGCTGTGGAGATGCCGAAGTTTTCACTAGAGTTTATGCAACCTGTCTATTTGGGGATCTGTATACTGGGCATCTCCAAAATCCACATGTAGCTGTTCCACTATCAGTTTGCTAAAACTTATTTCTTGGAACCAAAGTTACTATATATATGGATACAGAAAGCTTCATATATTGGGTGAAGAACTGCAATCCATATGAACTAATGAGCTGTCACGCTAATGAATTCGACACATCTGGGTATGCAGCTGATAATCCTAACGGTATTGTTCCTCAGAAGAAGAAAGTTACCAGCTTAATGAAAACTCAGTCGAATGATTGCTGATTGTGGAGTTTGTGGGCCTTGCACAATGGTGTTTGAGGTGCTCCACCGCAACCTACAGCGAATTAGTGTTAGATCACAATGTCATTGGGTGTATACGACACTGTAATCTAAAGTCAGATTGTAACCTGGTGATGATAAAAGAGCCATTTGGGATGATGGGATCGAAACCCTTCCGTACTCACACTATTCACTTGATGACGAGGGGGGGGGGGGGACGTGATGGTGTGATTGTGTTGTGTGTGTATATATATATATATATATATATATATATATATATATATATATATATATATATATATGTGTGTGTGTGTGTGTGTGTGTGTGTGTGTGTGTGTGTGTGTGTGTGTGTGAGAGAGAGAGAGAGAGAGAGAGAGAAAGTAGCTAGCTGACCGAGAACCTGTGCGTAATAGTGTGGCTCTTTTATCATAGAGTAAATATTGTACGTGTGTGATGTATGGCGTGATTGCATGTGTGATAGCTTATGTACCTGTGTGTGTTTGCAGTTGAGTGTGTTTGAGTCTATGTCCACGTAAATATGTATGACTGCATGTAAATACATTCAGTTTAATTTTTTTAATAAGTAGCATAATATCTATGTACGAATATATAAGCAGCATGTGGTGGAGAAAATATAAAAAAGTTAAAAACGTGCAAAGTATAAATAAAAAGTTTAAAAACTGTACGAAAATCATAAAGGATTTAAAAAATTGTAAATTTGGAAAAATTACACATATCAGCGACCTCAATAGTCATTAGACATCGTGAGAGAGCAGAATGGGATGCTGTGCGAAACTCAGGACTTTGAATGTGGTCAGGTGATTGGGTGTCACTTGTGTCATACGTCTGTACGCGAGATTTCCACACTCCTAAACATCCCTAGGTCCACTGTTTCCGATGTGATACTTAAGTGGAAATGTGAAGGGACACATACAGCACAAAAGCGCACAGGCCGACCTCGTCTGTTGACTGACAGAGACTGCCGACAGTTGAAGAGGGTCGTAATGTATAACAGGTAGACATATATCCAGACCATCACACAGGAATTCCAAACTGCATCAGGATCCACTGCAAGTACTATGACAGTTAGGCGGGAGGGGAGAAAACTTGGATTTCACGGTCGAGCGGCTGCTCATAAGCCACGCATCACGCCATAAACGCCAAACGACGCCTCGCTTGGTGTAAGGAGCGCAAACATTGGACGATTGGACATTGGAAAAACGTTGTGTGACGAATAACGGTACACAATGTGGCGATCCGATGGCAGGGTTTGGGTATGGGGAAAGCCCGGTGAACGTCATCTGGCAGCGTGTGTAGCGCCAACAGTAAAATTCGGAAGTTGTTGCGTTATGGTGTGGTCTTGTTTATCATGGAGGGGGCTTGCACTCCTTGTTGTTTTGCGTGGCACTATCACAGCACAGGCCTACACTGATGTTTTAAGCACCTTCTTGCCTCCCAGTGTTGAAGAGCAATTCTGGTATGGCGACTGTATCTTTCAACACGATCGATCACCTGTTCATAACGCACGGCCTGTGGCGGAGTGGTTACTCGGCAATAACAACCCTGTAAGGGAGTGGCCTGCACAGAGTCCTGACCTGAATCCTATAGCACACCTTTGGGATGTTTCGGAAGGCCGACTTCCTGCCAGGCCTCACCAACCGACATCGACATCTCTCCTCAGTGCAGCACTTCGTGAAGAATGGGCTGCCATTCCCCAAGAAAACATTCCAGCACCTGATTGAGCATGTGACTGGAAGAGAGGAAACTGTCATCAAGGCTAAGGGCGTGCCAACACCATACTGAATTCTATCATTACCGATGGAGGGCGCCACGAACTTGTAAGTCATTTCCAGAGAGATGACCGGATACCTTTGATCACATAGCATATCATTTAAGGGTTGATGTTATGCTGACATTCCATGTGTGGGCAATCTCAGACCCATTGAGACTATAGCCTTTCTCTTGACACAGGAGTGCTAAAGCATTACGTGCAAGCTTGGATCCCACTACACTGCCGGCCGCAGTGGTCTAGCGGTTCTAGGCGCTCAGTCCGGAACCGCGTGACTGCTACGGTTGCAGGTTCGAATCCTGCCTAGGGCATGGATGTGTGTGATGTCCTTAGGTTAGTTAGGTTTAATTAGTTCTAAGTTCTAGGGGACTGATGACCGCAGATGTTAAGTCCCATAGTGCTCAGAGCCATTTGAACCATTTGAACCCACTACACTGCTGCCATCAGTTTTCTTTAATGACCCCTCTATATATATGAAACTCTTGCATTGAATGGTCAACAGTTGTTCGTGCTGGATGACGATCCTAATTTAATCATTTTTCTTAAATGTGGTTGAAGCATAAAGTTTATGTGAGGTGTATTCCTGACATATAATTCGTTCATCAAACTGTACTGGTCTGGTTATACAGAGGAGGTCGTCATTGCGAGGTTTCAAGCCAACTAATTTAAGAAACTCGTAGTTCGCAAGTGTAATCACTTTGTGGTTCAGCAATGAAGTGGCGCGTTGTGGATTCCGTGGACTAGTTTTACACCGCACCGCCTCTCGTGCTTTAAATGTATTTGCACAATGATTTTCTTACCGCGAAAGTCAAGAAGTTGATTATTCTGGTCCACAATACACAACTCCAAATAGTCCAATGGCTGAACTGTCACTGAAAGGTATATTGCATTGGTGGGAGTCTCAGCAATGTTATACCTTGTTGCAACTGAGGGGAAGAATCTGTACATAGTATGAACAAGTCTGTGGTTGAGATAACAGTTCATTGCAATGTCAAACTCGATACGGATTGAACTGACAGACAGTACGTCAACAGTCTGATCTATCTGACTTGTAAAATTTACTAGGCTCCTTCTTCAAAATCTATCCTTTTGTGGAAGTTAGTAGGGCCCCTATTGAACCTTCTGGTTAAAGTCAATCATTGCCGTCATAGTCCTTCTTTCAGATTTAAGTGTATTGATGTTTGCATGTAGCTCAATACATTTTTGAGATTGTTTTAAGGTTTCGTTTAAATCATCAATTGCATCTCAACCTCAACTGGTGAAAGAATGTTGGAAGTTCCTCCTTATACTTTCTTCTTCATTGTAAACGTCAAGAGAAACATGAAGCATATATGCCCACAGAGGTGTGTATTTAAGTCCCGATAGCGTCGAAAATTGTAGAACACACGTCTTCTGCAAGTGAAGTATCGTTGTAATTCTTCTGGCGGTTGCAGGTCACCAAATCAGTCGAAATAATAGAAGACATTTGGATTTTTCATATCACATGACACACAGTGGGTGCTGGGACCTCCAGCAATCACAATGCTACATTCACCAATTTTCTACATAGTCTTGTGCAATGTATCCCGTATAAACATAACAGAAAAACTTGGAATATTGAATTTTTTTCTAACAAGTTTAAGTAGATCTACATTTGTGAGGGCCGAGCCGATAGAACTGAGAACAGGCTTTTTTTACTTATGAATAGACCAAGCCCTTTCCTGTACCGTTTCAAGTATAGTCCTTGTCCGATGGCTCTGTCTTCTACCATGCAGTTATGTCTTCTTGCTTCTACTAATTGCACTTGGGAGTTTTGCTCGTTCTTGACTGTTCAAGCAATAGTTGCAGCATCACCAGGGAGAGACCCCACAGCCGAGAGAGAGGAGAGGGCTAGGATGAGGAAAGGAAGAAAACGACCAGACGTTTTGGGTGTTGGTAGCACTCGAGGGACTTTAACCGATTCTCTTCTTTTTCCTGCTCATTTCGGCTTCAGAGCGTTTTTAGCGGCGTACGTCGTTGTCAGGATACAGTTCTTCAAACACCTTTGCCTTCCCTTCTTTTTCTTCCTTAGTGCACTATGTGCATCCTTCATAACTCGCTTGAAGTTCATCACTCCTAAAACCAACTTAATTTTTCTACACATGGTTTTATCAATTGCAAAAGCTGCAGTGCTTTGACCTACACGAATATCCTTTCTTCTGCGTATCACCTTAGCCTTATCAGCTAAAATCCGATCTGTAGTGTGGTGACTTGGGAGATCTTTATATGCAGCGTATGCAGTGTCGTGTCCCATACATGCTTTGTCGAACAGATTAATCCCCTTAACAACTCTTGCCAAGCGTTTTTGAAACTTTGTTCCAGTCCACAGTAGCTATATACCGGAATGTGTAATTCCACAGGCAGTTTGTCTAGAATACCACCACCTAGTCTAATGCATCTCCTAGCACGCATATTTTGCGGACTGCACACCCTGTTATACAGCAAATCGTTACCATCAATCCAGCTGTTTTGCGCTGCAGCAAAACCCAGCCATTTGACTAGTCCTCTATTTTATCGACGTCTTATGACTCTCTCCACGAGAAACTCATCCGGTTCTGAGCTTTTCTGCAGCTCTTTGATGTGGAAACAATCTACAGCTCACCTTTACTGTCCTCCAAGATAGAAGTTCTAGGATTCGTTCTTTGCACTGTGGAAACTGTAAATATCTCTACTGACCAGTTTGGCACGCATGATTTTTCAAATCTTGTCTTGTGTGTTCATATATGTACCAAATCACCTACATTAAATGTCTGTTTGATCCAGCATCTAAATACGACAATACACTATTTCCATGAGTCCATTGTCAGGAACATCGATTGGCCTTCATTTTATTGTGTTATGTTTGGTTTGATAATATTGTGCAATTATTTCTGGGAAGATATCTCTCCATTTGTGTAAGTTGCGAAGATTAAAATGCATCCACATTTGACTTTTTATTGTTATGTTCTGGCATTCCAAGATACGCCCCTTCAGGTGGATGAATGTTGAGCAGTGATGTGTTCCATCCATACTGCTGCACCATGATCTTGAAATGCCTATTATAAACTCTCCACTCGGATCGGTTTGGAGGTTGTCCAGACATTGATTCATCCTTTTCTGCAATGAACGGTCAAACACATCCACGATATTTCTCCCCGTTTTTTGTTTCAACAGGTAATGAATGCCCAGGCAGATTTAGAGCATGGATCAGTAGCCATTAATATATATTTTAATTAATTATTCTCATGTGAACATTCCCTCATATTTACAACATTAGACTGTCATAAGGTATTCCAACCTTAATCATGTTGGTTTGTGCAGTTCTCAGCCTACTGTCTCCATACCTCTTCAATGATATCTGTCTCTCCAATGTTGGAGATTACAAAACAAGCCCATTCGAATGAGCTGCATTACCTGCAGCAGCTGATGCCATAAGGAGATGTAGTCGATCTATTAGCTCGTTGGGCGTCGTCATACTAGATATACTACAGGATTCGATTGATCACTGCTTTATGCTCAGTGTTAATACCGTCACCATTAGTGCTGTTGTAGTTTTCAGCATCGAATGTTTGTTTTATAATGGTTTTGTATGTCTTGTTGCTGGGGCTCAATGTGACCTTATGTACATCAGCAAATTCAATATTTCACTGTACATTTCCCTATCATTAAGTGAATAATTTATGGGGTTTTTTCATGGGTCTTTGGGAAGTAAGGCTCATCAAGCCAGGTCTTTTCTCAAACTGGCTATCACCAATCTCTATTGTGCCATCAGTTACATTTATAGACTACATGCCCAACATGTGTGGTCTTTCCCTGCCGATGTCGAATATTCTATTTATATGGCCAGAGGGGTGATGGATAATTAAGTCATCAATGGCAACACCATTGTTGTTGTTCCACCAATGCGTTAAGTTATTTTGATATAGAAAAACTAACTAAACAATTAAAAATTAAAAATTCGAGTAGTGTATATATGATTGATGAATTAGTAAATAAACCATTAAAATTGAATGTGGTATAGTAAATTTAGATAAATCTGATATTCCTGGAAGTCATTGGATTTGTTATTATAAAAATAATGATAAAAAATTATTTTTGTTTCATTTGGTAGTAATATACAAAAAACAATTAGTTAACTATTTTGGAAAAAAATGAACTGTACTGCAAAACAGAAAGAATACAAAACTTTGATGAGGTAATATGTGGTCATTTATGTTTATTTGTTCTAAAATTGCTATGTGATAATGATAATTTTAATGACATTTTAGATTTAATACATGGACATTTTTGGAAGTAAGATACATCTAAATAAACAAACTGAACATGTATTTAATGCACCTTCATTGAATTTAGAAAAATTTGAAAACATCGAAAATATAATTAAACAACTACAGCCATCAATAGATACAAAGATAACTAATGCAGTTCAACAATTTCAAAAAGAATTGAATGCTACTTTTAAAGTAACTAACGGTTATATTGGTTTTAAAAATAGGAGACTTACAACACAAATGGTCTAACTGATGCAAAATTGTAGTTACCAAACATTATTTTAATAATGAGCTATATAATTTTGTTAAGAAACCAGAATAGGCAAGCATTTTAACACAATTAGTAACCTTGTTAACAGAGAATATTATAACAAATTTCTTTCAGATTTAAAGCAAAGAAATGGTATTATGTATGGTATTATGGCAACTTTCATTAAATCATTGAAATTACAAATTAGTAAAAGCTTAGACAAAAAAATAGGTGAAGATCTAAAAGTATTGAAATCATTAGATTAATTCTAACTTTATTAAATTTTTATCTATACAGGTTGTTACAAAAAGGTATGGCCAAACTTTCCGGAAACATTCCACACACACAAATAAAAAAAATGTTATGTGGACATGTGTCCGGAAACGCTTAATTTCCATGTTAGAGCTCATTTTAGTTTCGTCAGTATGTACTGTACTTCCTCGATTCGCCGCCAATTGGCACAATTGAAGGAAGGTAATGTTGACTTCAGTGTTTGTGTTGACATACAACTCATTGCTCTACAGTTCTAGCATCAAGCACATCAGTATGTAGCATCATCAGGTTAGTGTACATCACCAACATGGTTTTGCAGTGAGTGCAATGTTTACAAATGCTGAGATGGCAGATGCCCATTTGATGTATAGATTAGCATGGGGCAATAGCCGTGGCACGGTACGTTTGTATCGAGACAGATTTCCACAACGAAGGTGTCCCGACAGGAAAACATTTGAAGCAATTGATCGGTGTCTTAGGGAGCACGGAACATTCCAGTGTATGACTCGCGTCTGGGGAAGACCTAGAATGACGAGGACACCTGCAATGGACGATGCAATTCTTCGTGCAGGTGACGATAACCCTAAGGTTAGCGTCAGAGAAGTTGCTGCTGTACAAGGTAACGTTGACCACATCACTGTATGGAGAGTGCTACAGGAGAACCAGTTGCTTCTGTACCATGTACAGCGTGTGCAGGCACTATCAGCAGCTGATTGGCCTCCACTTACACTGCTGCGAATGATTCATCCAACAATGTATCCATCGTCATTTCAGTGCAAATGTTCTCTTTACGGATGATGCTTCATTCCAACGTGGTCAAATTGTAAATTTTCACAATCTACACGTGTGGGATGACGAGAATCAGCACACAATTGTGCAGTCACGTAATCAACAAAGATTTTCTGTGAACGTTTGGGCAAGCATTGTTGGTGATGTCTTGATTGGGCCCCATGTTCTTCCACCTATGCTCAGTGGAGCACGTTATCATGTTCTCATACAGGATATTCTACCTGTGCTGCTAGAACATGTGTCTTTACAAGTACGGCACAACCAGTGGTTCATGCACGATGGAGCTCCTGCACATTTCAGTCAAAGTGTTCGTACGCTATCAACAACACATTCGGTGACCAATGGATTGGTAGAGGTGGACCAATTCTATGGCCTCCACGATCTGATGACCTCTACCCTCTTGACTTACATTTATGGGGGCATTTGAAAGCTCTTGTCTACGCAACCCCGGTACCAAATGTAGAGAATCTTCGTACTCGTAATGTGGACGGCTGTGATACAATACGCCATTCTCCAGGGCTGCATCAGTGCATCAGGGATTTCATGCGATGGAGGGTGGATGCATGTATCCTCACTAATGGAGGACATTTTGAACATTACCTGTAACAAAGTGTTTGAAGCCATGCTGGTATGTTCTGTTGATATGTGTTTCCATTCCATGATTAATGTGATTTGAATAGATGTAATAAAATGAGCTCTAACACGGAAAGTAAGCATTTCTGGACACATGTCCACATGACATATTTTCTTTCTTTGTGTGTGAGGAATGTTTCCTGAAAGTTTGGCTGTACCTGTTTGTAACACTCTGTATAAATGTTTTAATATTTTATATTTCTTATATATATAAATGGAATATCATAGTTCACATATAGTACTTAAAGATGATTATATTTATTGTTTTAAGTGTAAAACATTTAAAGAAACACATAATCCACTTAGAATAACAACTACAAATGGAAGACAAAGAATTGAAGGTATCTGTACAATTTGCAAATCTATAAAAAGCAAATTCATTAAAAAATTGTAAATTTTGAACGTTTAAATAATATTCGTGAAAATATAATTAATGTACTAAATAAATCAATTAGAAAGAATTTTGCAGAAGAAATTATGTTTCTTTTAAAATAGGCGATTTATGGCAAGTTGTTTTAGATGAAATGGATTGTGGTAAAATAAATAAGGTTATAAATATTTATTAACAATGACTCATGTCTTCCAAAAAAATTTTATTATTGGAAAGCAAAATAATCTACAAACAGATAATGGAAAACAAATTCTATAACAAAGAATTTAAAGATTTTATGAAAATATATAACATTAATCATTATTCAACTTTTTCAAAATTGAAAGCATCTGTTATTTAACGATTTCATAGAACACTTGAAGAAAAAGTGTGGAACAAATTAGCTTTGCAAGGAAATTATAAATAGTTAACTTTAGTTAAGAATCTAATTGATAAATACAATAATACAAAACATTCTATGATAAAAATGAGACCAATAGACATTAGCAAAATATTTTGTAAATACGTATCATTACATCTAAAGAAAGCGAAATTGGAAAAAGGTGATAAAGTTAGACTTAGTAAACTTAAAACTTTAAAAAACTAAAAAAAGGTTATACAGCAAATTGGTCAACAGAAATATTTCAAATTGAAAATATCATTTATTCAAACCCAATTACATATAAATTAAAAGATATAAAAGGAAACTTTTATCTACAAGAAGACACAGAAAACAAAAATCCAGATGGATACTTAGTTGAAAAAGTTTTAAGAAAGAAAGGTTTATGTTAAATGGTTAGGTTTTGATAATTGACATAACAGTTGGATAAATAAAGATAAAGTAGTAATAGACTGAAGTCTGCTTCAGATGACGCTAATTTTATAAAAAAAAATAGTTTACTATTTAGTTTAACAACCATTTAGTTTTTAAACAATTAGTTTTTAAAGGGATTAGTTTACGATTTTGTTTTACAGTCAATTAGTTTTTAAGTAAGTATCAGATCCTTCCATCAAATTTTGAATTTGAACATTTTGGACTTTAATTATTTCATGTTTTACTTTAATTGTTTCATCTTTTACTTTAATCTTCATCTCTCATTTTAATTATATCACCTTTAATTTTAGTTATTTCATTATTTATTTTATTCAATGTTTGTAGTTTTTGTATACAAAAGTCTTTGTGTCTCATTTGATCTTCGTAAATACTTATTTTATCTCTGTGAAAATTTCCATTTATATGGAAAGAATCTTATCTATAATAAATTTTTATTAATTTACATATATAAATATAATTTTATTACTTTTTAATATCTTATAATGACTATATGGTAATGTATCTGTTATATTTTCCAATACATATCTGTTATTATCATGAGGACATAGTGGTTTTTTACTTGAATTGTATAAATTTCATGTTTATACTTTTAATTAATATAAATATCTTGAATTTTTGTAATTTGTTAAACAAACAACCTTCATAAACTTCTAAACTTATTTTGTTCTTTTTACAACACATTTTTTAATTCCTTTCAGTTTTTTCTATATTGTAACCAAATTAATAAACATACATTTTTGCTCTTAAACCACAAAATACTTCAATTACTTTTCCGCTTCATTCATCTTTCATTTCACCAAAACTTGTTTGTGTATTTGAGGAATATTATATATATTAGCTGTGGGATAAACACTTGTATAAAAATAATTAATAATTGATTTTATATCATCATAGAAATCTTCAGTTTTATTGTTATAAATATAACTATCTTTATCTTGATAACATTATTCAATATTATCTCCATATTTAGGTCTCTTAACTCTATAGTGAAAATCATACATTAATTCTTTAGGTAAATCAAGTATACTTAATCCAACATAAATAGGTTTGTCAAATGTGATTTTAGTTTTATACATATGAATAGCACCAAGATTTTCATTAAATATAGTTCTAGCTTTGTTTGGTTTGGCTACAATTTTAACATATACTTTGTTATTTGAAACTAATTTTATATCTTGTATATTTCTTATATTCTCCATTGTTTTTCCAAATACATGATTGTTCATTACTTTATAGAAATCTTTTTCAAATTCATTTGCAGCTTTAGTTCTTAAATGAGTGTCTAAATCTATATACATTTTAAAGTTTGTTTGTTTAAACTTTAAAAATTCATATATTTTTGGAAGCTGCATTCCTAAAGATAAATATTGTTTAAGATTTCCATAATGAACTACATAATTAGGTTCTTTATCTAAAGTAGTTATTAATTTACTTCCATTTTTACCTGGAAAAACTTTTGATCCAGGAGCTAATGGTACATCTTTGTGCATTTAATTTAATTTTTTGGATATTCTAAATCTACTTCAAATATGTAACCATTTCCACAATTGATTGAAACTCAATTTACTTTTGTACAATTAAAATTAGTTGGTTCATCCCATTTAAATCTAACATATGATAAATATTGGTTCATAGCATAACCATACAAATTATTTGCACCTAGATTTCTTATATAATTTGATATTCCATTATTACTAAAATCTTTTAAAAATTTATTATTAGCGTTTATATATCTTTTACAACATTGAGATATTCCTCGTCTTATTCTTTTTTCAACCATTCTAAAGCATATCATAATGATATATATTTCAAGTTTTTGTTCAGCAATTTTTAACATTGCAGCCCAAGATAAACCTGATGCAGTATAATACCAAGAAGGATCTAGATTATACGTGCTTATACACGTTTTTCTAAAATTTTCCAAAACAACACCTCTCTTAGTACATGTTTTTGATATTTCATTGTATAAGATTTTTCTTTATATGGTTCACAGTGGCCTGTTTTTAAAAGTAAACTTTCGAAATCACCATAACTAACAAATGGAACTTTTTGAGTATATTGATAATTAGGTGTATGTTTACCGGTTTTTCTTTACTATTAAAATTTTGTAAACATAAATCACCAATAAATTTTAGTGTTTCATGTTTGGTAATTTGACATGATAAAATTTTTATATAAAGTGTGAATTATTATCTATATTGAAATAAAGTATATTTATATATTTTTCCGTTTTAGATTTTGTAATTTTTAATGGATATACTATATATTGATATTTTTCATCATCATCATCAAATGCATAAACATTACTTATTTTTCCTAATTTTTAAATATGATCAACTAATAGAGGAAATTCAATATTTTCAACTTTATCAAGATTACGACCAACATTTTTATATTTTGTTATGCTTTCAAGATGTTCATCCTCCATCTACAGCAAATAAAGCTGCTTTTGTGACCCTAAAACATTTTTCATCATTATTTTTCACATTAATAGAAGCTTTGTTATTTTTGTTTTATCTGGCAAATTAAAATAGGAAGATTCTTTTAGTGGTTTATATCTATTAATTGCTAGTTGCAAACCAATAATTCTATTCAATTTCCATCCGGATCCTTGTGCTTGAAAATTAGTTCTTTTTTCAAAAATATCTCTTTTACGTTGTTTATAGGTTTTACAAAAATTTATTTCTCTGATAATATCATAGTTTCGTCTTTACTGTCCAAATTCTTGAACTTTGTCATTTATTTCATTTTTTTGTAGTTTATAGTCACAATATAAATTAAAATTTATCTTTAAACCATTATGTACATTCACATAGTCTTTAACAGATTTAATTCTTTTTTGTTTTTATTGCAGTTAAAACTGTATAGGCTCAAGTATATTTATATTATTTTCAAAATTAATAGTTAGTAATCTGTTTTCAAATGCATTATCAAATAAGTAATCTTTAAATATAATGATTCCATATATCTCTTAGTTCCAGTTTTAGAATTATATTTTTAGAAAATGGAAATATTTTTTTGGTTTATCTTCTTTTGTTAGAAAAACGTCATAAATACTGTAATATGGTAATTTTTCCAAAAATCGTAACTTACTTCAGTGAGAGCTATAGCTGTTTTAGAACTGCATTGAGGTATAAAAATTTTAACTATATTTGTATGACTTACTTCAGTTTTAAATTTTTTAACAGTATTTGTTTTATTTTCACTTACTACAGCTGTATCATTTTCAACACTATTTTTATTATTTTCACTTACTTCAGTTGTATTATTTTCATCAATATTTTTATTATTTTCACTTACTTGAGTGATATCTATAGAAGTCTTAGAACTGTGTTTATATGTATTATTTCCAAAAATAATTGGATGATTTCTAACAATAGTTGGACGATTTTTAATAAGAAATCTAATTAAATCAGCTTTACAAAAATTTGAATATTCTTATAAATTATTTATTCTACAAAATTCATGAAGAGTATCAACTTTAAAGTGTTGTAGATGTAGTTCTGTAGCAATGTATCTTTCCATTTTGCTCCTGTATTTATTACAAAAAATTTCATTAGAATTGTAAAAAATATTTTTCAACAAAATGATTATTATTGATCAAAATGTTAATTATTTAAAAATAGATGGATACTGACTATTATTTAGAAGTTTGGAAGGTAGGAGACGAGGTACTGGAGATGTATCACAGCATGAAGAAATTTGAAAAGTTGCGCCACCGTAGATGTCGTTTGCTAAGTACTCTTGCCTTTCTAAAGAGATGTCGTTCCGAGAATGTTGTTCCAAATTCTGCAGCAGCTAGGAGAATCAAGAAACGAGCCAGGCTCGCATTGGTACGTGAGAGAGTGCAATTCACCCGCCGGAGCCTTGAGTTTATCTCACAGGAATTACTCAAATTACATTTGCAACTGGCTACTAAGTTCACTTCTTTTTCCTGGGATTGGATTGATGGTGTAACCGGGGTGTCAGCTGATTCCGCCCATAAAAAGGCTACGGGACGTCAAACAGCTAAGTTCTCACGTCTCCTTGACAAACCATCTCTGCTGGTTCCGTGCAAGACTGTCATCAATTTGAGTGGCATGGTGTTGAGTGATGATGCGGTCTCGGTTTTGCAGAAAGGTCTCAACTTCGCTCCCACCCCCAAGTTCATTCCGGTCGCAGAAATTGTTAGTGCTGTTGAACAGGTTGCAGCTCGACTTCCGCCAGAATCAGCCGAGGAAATACGTCGTGAAACTTGTCGTGTGTTGACGAAATCCAAGCCGATGAAGTCAAATATCAGCAGTAAAGAGAGGGCGGCCATTCGTGATCTGAGGGAACGCTCTGAAATTGTTGTCTTACCGGCTGACAAAGGCAATGCTACAGTTGTTGTCTCCCATAAGGACTACACTGATAAGATGCAGAGCCTGCTAAATGACGATTCCTACCGGAAGATCAGCGTTGACCCTACAAAGAAGGTGGAGAACAAGACGAGGGTTCTTCTCAAGGACGCAGATTTACCGGAGGGTGACGCTAAGAAATTGTTACCCCAAGGTCCGGTACCGCCTAGACTATATGGACTCCCGAAGGTTCACAAAGAGGGGGTAAATACCTGACGGGAATATTAAGTCCTTATGTGGGTAAATCCCCTCATCACATCCGTAATTCCGTGGATTTTGTTAAACGCCTTGATAGCTTCAGGTTGGATGAGTCAGATATCATGGTGAGTTTTGACGTCGTTTCCTTGTTTACGAGGGTACCCCTGCGAGAGTCGCTAGAGTTGATTGGTCAGAGGTTTGACGAGAATACCACTGAACTTTTTAGGCATGTCTTGACTTCCACGTATTTTCTTTTTAATGGAGAATACTACGAACAAACGGAGGGAGTCGCCATGGGTAGCCCACTCTCACCGGTGGTAGCGAATTTGTACATGGAGAACTTCGAGGAGGAAGCCCTGTCGTCATCTGAATGGAAACCTACTTGCTTTTTCCGTTACGTGGACGACACGTTCGTCATCTGGCCACATGGTATGGATAAACACCTTGACTTCCTTACACATCTAAACTCCATACATCCCAACATCAAATTCACTATGGAGACTGAAACGGAGGGTAAATTACCTTTCCTTGACGTCTTGGTCAGGAGAAGGGCTGACGGCACCCTAGGTCATGGGGTGTATCGAAAGACAACACACACTGATCTGTATTTGCACGCAGACAGCTGCCACCACCCTTCACAGAGGAATGGGGTACTTAAAACTCTAGTACATAGGGCGCGCACTATCTCTGACACAGAGAGTCTACCCCAGGAATTGGAACATCTAAGAACTGTGTTTCGAAAGAATGGGTACTCAGAGTGGCAGATCCAACGTGCTGTCCGCCCAACCACTGCAGCACAACCTGTTGAGATGGATGAAGTCACGAGGGAGGAGGTAGGCACTGCATTTATTCCATACACAGGCGCACTCTCGGGGAAAATCGCCCGCATTCTGAAGAAACACCGGGTTGGAACTGTGTTTTGTCCTCCGAATAAAACTCGTGCACTGGTGGGGAGCGCCAAAGATGACCTCGGTTTGAGGAAGGCCGGCGTGTACCAGATTCCGTGTCAATGTGGCAAGTCGTATATTGGTCAGACAATGCGTACCGTCGAGGATCGATGCCGTGAACACCAGAGGCACACTCGACTGATGTATCCGAGCAAGTCGGCGGTCGCTGAACATTGTTTGTCGGAAAATCACGCTATGGAGTATGACCGCACGAAGATTCTTGTACAGACGTCGAGATACTGGGACAGCGTTGTTAGCGAGGCAATCGAAATTCGCACCAATGACGACCTCATAAACCGTGACTGTGGCTATAATCTTAGCAAGGCTTGGGAACCAGCGATTGGGTTAATCAAGAGTAAATCGAGCAAACGCATAGTTGTGACGACCACGGCGGACAGAGCCATCACACCGACGTCATCTCAGACGCCGTCGCAATCTGTTCCACCGCGCTACCGTGGCGCGGACGGCGGAGGGAGCGCACCGCGGGCGGAGGGTATTTAAATCGGCCGCCGCCGCGACCGAACCCAGTTCCCCCTGAGCAGCCATAGCGTACGGATCTCCGTGCCGGCACGTTCACAGGAGCTCAGTCCGTCAGTTCACCTGATGATGGCGACATGTTTGATCGCCGAAATATTGTGCCCGTTGGACACTATAGACCGGCAGTACACCCGTGGATATTTTGATTATGTCAATTAAGTTAAGGGACATACTTGGAATGATTTTTTAATTTGAAACATGATATTGTTGTTTACTTCATAAAGAAAAATTAGAACATCGAGAATGGATTGCAGATCTCGCAATTTAAGTGAAATTGACTGCACACTGCCCACAAGACACCGCAAAATGAGAAATAACCTTATCTGATTTGACAGAGGTGCATTTTAAAAAAGTGCATTCTGGAAGGAACAAAATCTGATAAAAAAGATCGCCCATTTCCCTAAGTTCACGGGCCTTAAAGAATACATGAGGTTTGAAGAATTCAATGTGAGGCTGAAAAAACTGCAAGGACAGTTTTCTAAACGTTTGGAGGACTCTCCCCATCTTACATTTCTTTTTGAGACGCTTTAGCCTCTAGGTAGAAAGCCCTCGTGTGCTTCTGTAGATGGAACTGACTGAGCTGCAGTTTAACTCCAATTCAAAAGTTCTTTTACTTTAAAACTATGCAGGAGTTCTAGGCGTTTATCTCGGAAAAAGTTTCCATGTCTCCATAATTAAAGTACAAATGTACTGAAATATTTCGATCAACATATATGTGTGAAATGCTGTTTTCGAGTAAGAAATTAAAGAAGTCACTAGTACATGGCCACCGGTGTGCAAAAATTTGTGAAACTATCTGCAGTTGTGCGTATGTTGATAGTTTGTACCAGAGAAAAATCATATCTCCAGAGCATCAAAAATAATTAAGTAATACTGAATATTTGTTTAGTTTGTGATCTTAGTTGTTGACAAATATGAAATCAAGTCGTATGCAGCACGATTGCATTGGCATTTAAATACGACACTTTCGCACTTTCCTCCTCTTCCCCCTCCTCCTGCTCAGACAGTGTGTAGTGGCAGTGGGGAAAAATGTGCAGCCAGGCGAGGGAGCTATCGCAGACAAGCAAGAGCACTGCTGACGTGCCAAATTCTTGGCCGTCCCTGCATTACAGTATAACACTTTTGATTAGTCTGAGACCTGAGAGTTTGATCAGTTTGGTAGAATTTTGTAAACTCAATCTGATGAAATAATTGGCGAAATTCTATTGGTGGAACATTAAAAATAATTGTCGCTTCCTTCCCTAGTCTCAGATAAGTAAATTTCTTACCTCAAAAGAAATATTTCTGCAACAGTGACCGTAGCAGCGACAGACGTCTCGTTCTGCTGGAGGTATTTCTGCCGAAACTTGTTTTATGAATATATGGGGACAGGAAGAGCGATAACAGGCAAGAAACAGCGCGAATTTTAACGTAATTCATACATATTCTTCAACGCAAATGAAATTTGAGACAGTCTCTCTATTATGGGAGCCACTACTCCACAGTGCCGGACTATCAGTGGAAATAGCCCTGTTACACACAGGAAGATATTCAAACCGAAAAAGTATGAAAAAGATAGGAACGTTTGTTTACTACAGCCCATAGCATATTAAAACGAAACGACGAGATTGCAGGTGACAAAGTAACTGCCATGCTAGCGTAGGAAACAAAGAAAATTTATGGAATTTCAAATGCCCTCCGAGAGGGGATGGGAGCCATGACAGTTCTGGAGATTTCGTTGCAAGGAGATGCAAAGACAGTAGCGCTTACCAGTTGAGCAAAGTTCGGAAGTGACAGATAGTTCGTAGCGCTGACCCCAAGCGTGCGTGGGGTCAGCTCTGGCGTCCGTCGATACCGTAGTCTCGCGGCGCGACTGAATTAATAGCGAGGTTGGACTCTGTCTCCAGGTTAATGGAGTTCAGAGTATGCTGTTATCTAGCGCGGGCGCAGACTGCTGTGCCAGTGCTCACTTTCACAACGAACGAACAGACCACTGTAAAGCGACCGAGGAACGAATGAGACATGACTGAGCGTAACTTGTTCCAAGGCTAATAACGTAATCCGCATTGCCAGCCCTGCATGTAAGCTGCACTGA
Organism: Schistocerca gregaria; assembly: GCF_023897955.1. NCBI lineage: Eukaryota > Metazoa > Arthropoda > Insecta > Orthoptera > Acrididae > Schistocerca > Schistocerca gregaria. Next base: position 647,117,194 of record NC_064931.1, on the reverse strand, counting down.
TCTACCCGGATTACGTCTTTTCGGCATGGGTGAGGACACTTTGAGCTGTTGAGTTGTCACTCTCCACGTGGAGACAATGTGAGGACACATAGATGAACGTCTCCCTCTGCCAACACAAGGGTCACGGACCAAATTTGAATGAAAACAGCTTTTACTAACGGCGAACGCTATATTGGGATTTTTAATTAAGTGATTTATGGTAATCATATAGTTATTCTCACAACATTGTCTGATAGTCCTATCTTTCCACAATGCATTGATAGTTCCATAACTCCATGCGTAATTACTTTACTGAGAGAAATTTATGCATAAAGTATATGTTCTTGCTTAATATAGACGTAATTGACCCGTGATTGCGGTAATTAGATTCGTAATTTGATCACCTGTTAGAAACTGTGGTGGAAACTTAAGCTAATTGATTTATAACATGTTCTTTCTTTGTGTAGGCTTGACGTAGCGGTCGAAATGGCATTGTTAATGTGAGCGTGAAACGATCTGGAAAAGTCAACTATCTACAACAGAATAGGTCCTTCAAGTGTGAAGCCTTTGTAGTACTCCTAAGAAACACATGTATAGGCGTACTTTGCTCTTGAAATTAAATTGCCTCAGATGAAAATTTTGGCCACCATAATGATCTCTTTCCACAACCTGAATGGACTGCTATGTGTCCCAAGGACGCGCCAGTTGAACAGGCTGTGTGAATCACTCTCTGGGGTAAACTACGACGCCTCCGTAAATAGAGCATTACTCCACTGTTCCTGTGTTCAGTTATGATACCTACCGTAACGACCTGTCGTGTGTGACAGTATACTGGTCAAAAGGAAGGATCAATCACATCGACGGTCTTCCCTGAGAAGATGTAGTGCAAGTGTGACTGGTCAGAGGGAGCTGTTTGTGTTAGAGAGAAAGAGGAATGTGGGCAGATATGGCTTTAGAAAATGTTTCTTGGAGGAAGGATACAGTAAAGACTATGCCACTGTTATTTGCAAGGTAACTGGATGGCTTGCGACTTTCGTATGGACAAGGTTCCAGTCGGCTACACAGTTGATGTGGGAACAATCCTACATGTGTTTGAGGGAACTATGTTGGTTAGACTTCATCTGTTTCGTATGCTCTATAGGAATTTGAGAAGGACTAGGAGGGGATCACTTCCAGCTGGATCAAGGATATGTGGAGTTATTTTGCAAGGCAGTTTGTAGTGGAGGGGAATTAGGTCACCTTGTAGGATTCATAAATTGGTGTCACCTCTCTAATTCAACATGGGAGCTGCTCTAGTATTGAGGACTGTTACAGTGATATAGATGAGGAGGCCTAGTACATGTAGACAAAAAATTCATAGACTATAGCATGTTTGAAAATATAAATAAAACATAGGCTGCAGTTGGATTAACTAGACAAATACTAAAAATTAGGACCTTGAAATGATGGTCGAAAACGGTTGTGGTCAAATGGCGATATTTCAAACGTGGCCCTTTCAGCTATAGGTTGGGGCTATTGATGCCGTGCAGGGTGACACACATATTGTGTGATGAGATATTAGGAATTTTCACTGAGGAAAAATGCATGTGTTTTATGTTGCTGGAGAGTGTGGATGAAGGTTTTGTTAGAGGTGAGCGAACTGTCGTTATTGAAAAAAGATATGGTGTTGCCATGCCATAGTGAGCTAGAAAGTACTGTTATAGGGCGGGGTACAGTGTTTTGTCTAGACCCTCAAGACAACTGAAAAGGAGTAGCAGAGGATTCTTGAATTGGTGACTGCACTGATGAGGTACAAGTTATATTGAGGCACCGAGCATACTGGACTCGTATTATCGAAGACGTCGGTTGAAACCCGCTTCCCGCCATCCTGATTTAGGTTTTCCGTGATTTCCCTAAATCGCGTCAGACAAATGACAGGATGGTTCCTTTGAAGGGGGCGGCCGACTTCCTTCTCCCTCCTTCCCTAATCCGATGGGACCCATGAACTCGCTGTTTGGTCCCCTCCCGTCCAAATCAACCAACCAAACATATCGACGTAGCTTAGGCTATACACGTATATTGAAGTATATGCGGGCATTGTAGAAGACAGAGAATATTTGAAATTTGTCGGTTGATATCTTCAGTGATGGGGGTCTGGCGCACAGATGATTGTTTCTTGTGTACTGGGTGGTGGCTTTGCTTCGAATTTATGTGAATATGTGTGATGGAACTGTCTACAGCAGTTGTAGGTAGCTAGGGACTGTAGAGTGGGATAATGTTTACGGAAATGGTTTCCTTTTGCAGTGAGACGGGTTAAGTCCAGGTGCTGGGTTGGACAGCAATGGAGAAAGAAAACGACCGAGTACTGTACTGCCATTTGACGTAAAAGATTGAGGCAACCATAGAAAATCTACATTTGGAAATCTTGATAGGTAATTTGAACGCACTGTGCTATTTAGCGGCAAAAAATATATCTTAAGCGGCGGCTGCACCCCACTGTTCATGTTACCCATTGTTTACATCAGCCACTAAATACATTTGCCTTGTTCATCTTTAATAGATCTTGGCCAGCGGTAATTTCATTATACAACGGAAGCAACATTATGGTCAATGTCCTGCCGAAAACGAGATCAGAAGAGACAGAGCAGGAACTTAGGTAGGAGTAGTACAGAAAAGAATACAGAGGGAAGGCGACTGGAGATGATGGAATGCCTATACGATACTGCACAGAGTACGCGAAAGATTTTGCTCCTCTTCTAGTAACTGTGTACCGTAGGTCGCTGTAGAAACGAAACGTCCCAATTGATTAGAAGAAGGCACAGGCTATTCTCATTTTCAAGAAAGTTCATCGGGCAGGCTCACATAACTACTACATAATCCTCTACCCCTGGCGTCAATCTGTAGTAGAATTTTTGGAACACGTGTTATAACGTTTCTGGAGACCGGAAATGTCTTCTTTTGGTTTCAACATGGGTTCTGCAAATAACGATCGTGTGAAACCCAGCTCGCTCTGTTCCTCCGCGAGACCGAAGAGGAAGTAGATAGCAGGTCGATGCCGTGTTCATTGACTTGTGACGGGATTCAGCCGTTACTAACAAATATAACACAGCAAGCCATCCTTAACCGAGAGAAATTTTCAGAAAGAAAATTAACTTCGCGGGTATACCAAGAGGTTTTACACGACCATTACTCTTGACAATTTATGTAGATCACCTAGCGGATAGTGTCAGAAGCTCCTTGAGGCTATTGTGCAGAGGCAAGTCACAGCGCTAAGAAATTAGTGAGATCTGCAGAGGTACAATGCTTGGTGCAGGGATTGGCAGTTTACCCTTAACCACTGGCGGCTTGCGTATAGACACTATTGAATTGCAGCGGCAAATGTTTCCATTTGACGTTGTCAATAAAATGTATTTATTTATTATACACATAGTAGACCCTTTGTGGATCACGTGAAGCTTCTACAGTTCCTGCTGCGGTTTTTCCATGAGACCTACATTTTCTCGCTCATGGCTTTCTTTCTTTCTTTCATCCGTCCACTTTGTACCGATCTTTTTGGCTCTTACCTCTGCCTGGACTTCACACTTGTCTATTTTGCTTCAGTAGATGTTACGGTCTGCAGTGTCCTGAATGGTGAGTTGAGCATCAGTAATGTCTCTTCGTACTTGTTCGGCCCATGTCATACCTTTAAGGTTTTCAGTGGCTGTTAGTATCTGGCGGGTGAGTCTATGCTCGGGGAATCTGTGTATGTGTCCATATAATTTTAGGCGTCTTTTTCTAATGTCAGCAGCAATATTTGAAATTTTCTATGTAGTTTTGTTGGTTTGCAGTGTATATAAAGCTTCATTTTTTCGTGGTCCAAGGATTTTTCTAACGATCTTTCGTTCTTCTTTTGGTAGATTTTGTAGTCACATCTTGTTATGGAGTCACAAGGTTTCTGTTGCGTATAGCACCTCGGGTTTAGTGACAGTGCTATAGTGCCTGATTTTTGCATGCATGGACATGCACTTTTTGTTGTAAAGTTGGTGTGCTCGACCGTAGTCTCTCTTTAGTTTCTGTGCTTGAGTTTCTTAAGATTTTTATTCTAGTCCAGTGGGTTCCAGAATTTCCCCCAGATATTTAAAATGTGGAACTCTGTTTATCCGTCCATATTTTGTGGTGAGATTCTGTATGTTTAAGAGTGTACACGTAAGTTCCGTTTTCTCAAAAGAAATTTGCAACCAACCTTCTCGGCGCAGTATTTCTACTTGATGTATTGCATTTTGTTCACTGTCTGTTAAAATTGCAAGGTCATCGGCAAAGGCTAGGCAGGTGACTTCAGTTTTCCTTCCAGTCTTCATTGGTTTCCATAGGCCACGTTTTCTAAGCTCACTCTCCCATTCTCTTATGACTCTGTCCAAAAAGGTATTGAACAGAATTGGAGGTAGTCCGTCTCCTTGTCTTACTCCAGTTCTGATCTCAAAACATTCCGAGATTTCCCACATGAATTTTACTTTAAAGGTTGTGTTGGAGAGTGTCTGCTCAATGAGCTTACGTGTTTCCTGGTCAAGATCGAGTTCTATCAGTGTGTTGACAAGGGATTTACGGTCGACTGAGTCATACGCCTTCTTTAAGTAGACAAATGTACATATGGTGGGCTTATGTCTAATAGCTCTGTATTTCAACGTCATTTTTAGATTAAAAATTGGTTCAGGGCAGGAACGTCCAAAGCGGAAACCCGCTTGATACTCCCCAATCTTGAGTTCAATTTGTTCCTGTGTTCTCTGCAATAGGCTTAAAGAGAAGATCTTGAAGGTGACTGGTAGAAGTGAAATGCCTCGGTAATTGTTGACACCCGTTCCGTCTCCTTTTTTGTGCAGGGGATGGATAAGTGCACACTTCCAATCGTCAGATAATTCTTCTATTGTCCAAATTTCTTCAACATTTTCCGTGAGCTCCTCAAGTGGCTTAGGGCCTAAATTTTTCAGTAGTTCTGCTACTATGTTGTCTTCACCAGCCGCTTTGTTGTTTTGGAGGTGGTTGATGTGCTTGAGGATTTCTTCTTTTGAGGGTGGTATCGAGTCTTAGTTGGTGTGTGCGGGTTCAATAAGTGGGAATCTTTCTGTGGGTTCTGGACAATTTAGTAAATTGGAGAATAAACTGAGAGTTCTTTGCAGTTTTCTTCGTTAGTAAGTGCTAATTTTCCGTTTTGTTTTTTAAAGCAGAGATTTTGTGGTGTGGATCCTCGTATCCTATTTGCAAATATCCTGTAGAAATCTCTTATATTGTAATTCCGAAAGTCACTCTCCAGTTGTTCTAGTTGTTCGTCTAGGTAAAAAAATGGCACTGAGCACTATGGGACTTAACTGCTGTGGTCATCAGTCCCCTAGAACTTAGAACTACTTAAATCTAACTAACCTAAGGAGATCACACACATCCATGCCCGAGGCAGGATTCGAACCTGCGACCGTAGCAGTCGCGCGGTTCCGGACTGTAGCGCCTAGAACCGCTCAGCCACTCCGGCCGGCGTTCGTCTAGGTATCTTCTCTCGGTTTGTCTGATGGTTCTGGTTGTTTCTTTCCGTACTTTGAAGAAATTTGGTTGCAATTCTTGCATTTTCTTGCTGCTGTATTCTGGAAGACCAATTTGCGTGTTTTAAGGGCGTTTTCACAGTTGTCGTTCCACCATGCACGTTGTTTCTTTTTTCTCAGCGGTAGCAGTTCCTGTACTTTACGCATGATTATGTTTTTGAACTCTTCCCATGTGTTTGCATCCCCTTTCTCCCATTAGTCCTTTATGTTTGTTTTGTGGAGACTGTTTATGTCAAATCTCTGCAGGTGCGACCTCTTGGGATTGTGCTTTCGGGGAGTGAATTTTACTTTGACTCGTGTAAGGTAGTGGTCTGAGTCAATATTGACACCTCTCCGGACTTGTACATCATGAATTTCTCGTTGCTGTGCGTGGGTGATTGCTATATGGTCAATCTGGAATTCCCCATGTTCTTGAATAGGAGAGTGCCAAGTTTTTTGCTTTTTGGGGTGCTTTCGTAAAGAAGTCGACATTATGTTCAGGTTGAATTGTTGGCAGAGATCAACTAGTCGCCTTCCTGTTGGTAAATTTTTGAGCAGGATATCTGCCTATAGTCTTCCTGTGTTCTTTCTCTCTGCCCAGTTGTGCATTAAAGTCACCAAGGAGTAAGATGGTGTCCTTCCTGGGGATCTTCGCCATAGTTTCCTCCAGTAGGTTCCAGAAATTCTCCACTTCGGTAGGGTTTCTCTTGTTGTCTATGTTGGTTGGGGCGTGAGCGTTGACAAGTGTATAATTTCTGTTGGCGCACTGTATACGTGCTGTCATGAGTCTGTCGTTGACGGGATTGACTTCCTTGACGGAGTTTATGATCTTCTTGTGCACAAGTGTCGCGTTTCCCAGCAAGGGGGAACCTTTGCCAATTAGTCTATCAGTTTTTCTCTTGAATAATCTATGGTATCATCGTCAGTGTATCGTGTTTCCTGAAGTACTAGGAAAAGGAGTTGTTGTCTGTCGAGTTCTGTAGTAAGATAGAGGTGCTTTCCATGTTGTACTAGTGTATTGATATTTAGTGTGCCAATGAATGTTGGTGTTTTAGTGGGAGTTTGCCAGAGGACTCCGACTTTCTCTGAGTTAGTGGTTGCCTGGGTCCCCCAGAATCCGAATGCCCAGTTGCCGCATGTCCACGGGTGGACTGATTACCACCTAGGGTAATGTTGTTGTTGCTCTCACAAACGACAGTGCTTATTATTAAGTTTTGTTCAGCTAGGCTGGTTGTGTGGAAACTGGGATTGTTAGTTCCTGGAGCAGTTGCTCCAGCTGCACTCACTGGATGAACAGTGGCTGACCAAGTTGCCGGTGGTTTCCACAACAGACGCCGCTTGGGTTTTAAGAAGAGAATTCTTCCGCCTTCTCTGTCGGTGAGATCTTCATCTTCATTCGCCATCAATGCCGTTGATCCTCTTCACCTGTACCCTGGTAAGGGGTCCCTACAAGGTACTACCAGCCGGGCCAGGTGGACCAAGTTTTTTTTACGAGGTGTTACTCCCCCCCCTCCCCCCCGCGTCCTCCTTTCTCAACCGGGTTTGGGGCCGACTTTGGCGGAGTTTAATACAGTGAGCCTTTTTTACTTTAGTTCTTCCTTTATACTTGTACAGCATCAGTGAGGGAAAAAAATCGCAACGCCAAAAGGAGTTGTGTGACATAAACGGAAGTTGGTAGGGTGAAAGATGATGTCTAGTTAATCAAGAATGCCTTTAAGGAGACAAAGACGCCATTACCAACACCTCACTGAGTTTGAACGGGGTCGTGTAATAGGACTATGAGAGACTGGATGTTCCCCTGGCGATATTGCAGAAAGACTTGGCAGGAATGCAGGCACCCGAGTGTCTGGAAAAAAAGCGCAGGTGACACCTGTATATAAGAAGGGTAGAAGAACGAATCCTCAAAATTACAGACCAATACCCTTAATATCGGTTTGTTGCAGGATTCTCGAACATATTCTCAGTTCGAATGTAATGAATTTCCTTGAGACAGAGAAGTTGCTGTCCATGCATCGGCACGGCTTTAGAAAGCATTGCTCCTGCGAAACGCAACTCGCACTTTTTTCATGTGATGTCTTGTGAACCATGGATGAAGGGTATCAGACGGATGCCACATTCCTTGACTTCCGGAAAGCGTTTGACTCAGTGCCCCACTGCAGACTCGAAGACTTCTTAAGTAATAGAACCCAGTATGTTGTCCTCGATGGTAAGATTTCATCGGAGGTGAGGGTATCGTCTGGAGTGCCCCAGGAAAGTGTGGTAGGTCCGCCGTTGTTTTCTATCTACATAAATGATCTTTTGGATAGGGTGGATAGCAGTGTGCGGCTGTTTGTTGATGATTCCGTGGTGTACGGGAAGGTGTCGTCGTTGAGTGACTGTAGGAGGATACAAAATGACTTGGAAAGGATTTGTGATTGGTGTAAAGAATGGCAGCTAACTCTAAATATAGATAAATGTAAATTAATGCAGATGAATAGGAAAAAGAATCCTGTAATGTTTGAATACTCCATTAGTAGTGTAGCACTTGACACAGTCACGTCGATTAAATATTTGGGCGTAACATTGCAGAGCGATATGAAATGGGACAAACATGTAATGGCAGTTGTGGGGAAGGCGGATAGTGGTCTTCGGTTCATTGGTAGAATATTGGGAAGATGTGGTTCATCTGTAAAGGAGACCGCTTATAAAACACTAATAGGACCTATTCTTGAGTACTGCTCGAGCGTTTGGGATCCCTATCAGGTCGGATTGAGCGAGAACATAGAAGCAATTCAGAGGCGGGCTGCTAGATTTGTTACTGGTAGGTTTGATCATCAAGCGAGTGTTACGGAAATGTTTCGGGAACTCGGGTGGGAGCCTCTGGAGGAAAGGAGGCGTTCTTTCCGTGAATCACTACTGAGGAAATTTAGAGAACCAACATTTGAGGCTGACTGCAGTACAATTTTACTGCCACCAATTTGCATTTCGCGGAAAGACCACAATGATAAGAGAGATTAAGGCTCGTACAGAGGCATATAGGCAGTCATTTTTGCCTCGTTCTGTTTGGGAGTGGAACAGGGAGAGAAGATGCTAGTTGTGGTACGAGGTACCCTCCGCCATGCACCGTATGGTGGATTGCGGAGTATATATGTAGATGTAGATGTAGACACTGTAAATGGCTGCTGGCAGCGGTGGTCGCGGAATGTACGGCCGCAGGTAGACTGATCTCCGGACGCCTACGTGGCACTATCGAGCGGGAGGAACACTGTTCTTGCCGTGTGGCTGTGGCGCATCGTACATCGTATGCAGCAGCGGATTGAGCAGCAGGTGGTGCCACAGTGACACAACGAACTGTTACAAATCGATTACTTTAAGGACAGCCCTGAGGCAGACGCCCTGTAGCGAGCATTCCACTGACCCCAAACCACCGCCATTTCCGACTTCAGTGGCGTCAAGCGTGAGCTCATTGGAGGGCAGGGTGGAGGTCTGTTGTGTATTATGATGAAAGCTCGTTGTGCTTCGGTATCAGTGGCGGCCGTATGTTGGCTAGGAGGAGGCCAGTTGAGGGCTTGCAAGCAATCTGTCTGCGTCCTAGACACACTGGACCTATGACCTACGCCTGGAGTTATGGTTTACTTAGAAGTGAAGTCACTTAAATCGCTGGATAAAAACAAGTATACTCGTCGAGACTTTATACCTATTAGCTTCCTTTCAGAGTATGCTGAAGCAATAGCTCCATCCTTAACAATCATATACAACCGCTCGCTCGACAAAAGATCCATAACCAATGACTGAAAAGTAGCGCAGGTCACTCCGATATTCAAGAAAGATAGTACGACTAATCCACTAAATTACCGGCTCATATCGTTAACGTAGATTTACAGGAGGATTTTGGAACATATATTGTGTCCGAAAATTATGAATTACCTCGAAGAGAATGGTCTAATGACACACAGTCAGCAGGCATTTAGAAAACATCGTCCTTGTGAAACACAAATAGCTTTCTACACATTCGAAGTGTTGAGTGCTATTGACAAGGGTTTTTATATTGATTCCGTATTGCTAGTTTTCCAAAAGGCATGTGCACTGTACCGCACAATCAGCTTGTAGTGAAATTGCGTGCTTATGGAATATCGTCTCAATTATGTGACTGGATTCGCAATTTCGTGCCAGGGAGGTCACTGTTCATACTCACTGACGAAAAGTCATCGAGTAAAACAGAAGTGATTTCTGGTATTTCCGTAGACAGTGTTATGGGCTCTCTGCTGTTCCTTATCTATATAAACGATTTAGGAGAAAATCTGAGCAGCCGTCTTAGGTTATTTGCAAATGATGCCGTCGTTTATCGTCTAGTAAACTCATCAGAAGAACAAAACAAACTGCAAAACGATTTCGAAAAGATATCTGAATGGTGCGAAAATTGGCAATTGACCCTAAATAATGAAAAGTGCGAGGTCATCCACATGCGTCCTGAAAGCAATCCGTTAAACTTCGGTTACACGATAAATCAGTCAAATCTAAAGCCGGAAATTCAACTAAATACTTAGGAATCACAGTTACGAACAGCTTAAATTGGAAGGAACACACAGAAAATGTTGTGGGGAAGGGAAACGAAAGACTGCGTTTTATTAGCAGAACACTTAGAAAGTGCAACAGATCTACTAAAGAGACTGCCTACACTACGCTTGTCCGTCCCCTTCTGGAGTACTGCAGCGCGGTCTGGGATGCATACGGAGCACCCAGAGAAAGTTCAGCGAGGAGCAGCATGTTTTGTACTGTTGCGAAATAGGAAGGAGAGTGTCATGGACATAATACAGGATTTGGAATGGACACCATTAAAACAAAGGTGTTTTTCGTTGTGGCGAAAACTTCTCACTAAGTTTCAATCACAAACGTTTTCCTCCGAATGCGAAAATATTTTTTTGGCGCCGACTTACATAGGGAGAATCGAACGTCATAATAAAATTAGGGAAATCAGAGCTCGCGCGGAAAGATATAGGTGTTAGTTTTTTCCGGGCGCTGTTCGAGAGTGGAATAAAAGAGAATTATTGTTAAGGTGATTCGATGAACCCTTTACCAGGCACTTGAGTGCGATTTGCAGAGTATCGATGAAGATGTAGATGAAGGATGCGATTTTGTATGACAGCTGGAACACTCTCGTGGTTGTCGCACACAGGCTGACTGCAAATTTGTATGGCAATCTGATGATTCGACCTGTTATGCTGCCATTCTTGAATAGCATTCCAGGGGATGTTTTCCAACAGGATAACGCTCGCCCACATAACCACTGTTGTAACCCAATATGCTGTACAGATCTGTCTCCAATCGAGCACCTGTCGGATATCATTGGACGACAACCCCAGCGTCATCCAGAACCAGTGTTAACCATCCCTGTACTGACCGACCATGTGCAACAAGCATGGAACTCGATCCCATAAACTACCATCCGGCTCCTGTGCAACAATACAATGCATGCGCGTTGGCCTGCTTGCATTCAACATTCTGGCGGTTACACCAGTTATTACGGTAGGAACATTTCACATTTGCAAAGGCTTACTTCACGAGTACATTAACCCGTGATCTTGCAATGTTAATCACTGAAATATGTTACTTAGACAAATACATTCCCAAAATGTCGTTACTCTACGTTAATAATTCTTTGGTGTTGCGATTTTTTCCGTCTATGTATAATCCTTAAGCGTAATAATGGTAGCCATACCTCACTTTAAAGAAAAAATTCTTTGCGTGGATGCACACAGTTCCAGAGGTGTGGTGTTCGACTGTCGTGCGCAGGCACATGATTCTGCAAGGAAGAGGGAGCACTCTCAATTCCGCAGTTCCACCCTAGATGTGCTGGCAAAAGCTTTTTTCCCTCCCCATGTATTGTGCGTAACCAAGCACCATTTTCTTCAGAGATATAAAGTGTGGAATTAGACTGTGATTCTGCTTCCAACTATTCTCATTGATTCATTTATTCGTGTCTCTTATTGTAGAGAAATTTTTGAACTATGGTCTTGCACGCCCAAGAAATAAGCTTTGTGATTGCGTGAACTTCAACAGCTTAAGTTTTCACAACTATGTCTCCATGTGAAAACTGCAGTTATTTAGAGGTGATGTAAAGTGGACAAAAGAAAAGATTGGTTTAGGAATACAAACAAAATAAAATGAAAGAAAAAACTGAAATGTTGAGAAGTCAAAGAAGCATTTGATTATGCTGCTTCACTGCCACTTTTGGGAATTGTTGGTATCAAGGAGAAACTTAGTAACGCATACAGACTTTCAAATAATGAGCATAATATAAAGATCAAAAGGAACGGTAAAACTTTGCCCAAAATAATAGACTGCATTTTCTTTTGTGGAAACTCTGAAGCTCCCTTACGTGGACGTGATGAAAAAGACAATTCAGTTAATCTACGACATTTAGAGGAAGAGTAGTTTTTGTATCTAAATTAGATTAAGATTTAAAGAATCTCTTAGAAATAAGTGCCGGCTTTAAAGGTGTTGCTAAGACGGTTCAGAATGAGATACTTGACTGCCTGCTACAAAAGAGATAACGACGGAAATTAAAAAAGCTTGTTTTGTAGCTCTTATGGCTGACGACACAACAGATGTTTTGGAACACACCTGAATTGTTCTTGTTCTACGGTATGTGTGGAATGGAGAAATATTTTATCCTTTTGGGGGAGTTTTTATTCTGGAAAATCCAAATTACAGATGGCATATCAAAACGTATTTTAGAACAATAGAACACACTCCTTCAACGAAGTGGAGAAAAACCGATAGCTCAGACATTTGATGGTACAAACGTCATGAAAGGTGAAAGTGAAGAGTCCAAGCAGAAACCAAAGTACTTTATACTAATGCACATTTCATTCACTGTTACGACCATCAACTTATTTTAATAATGAGAAATGCAGCAAGTATTACACGAAACGCAAAAATATTTTTCTCCTACATCCTGGATATTCCAACATTCTTCTCAAGATCACCGCAATGTGTGTCTATTCCCAAGAAGCATATGGACGTCAGTAATCCACGTCCATCTTCTGCAAGGTGTAACATCAACATGCGAACCACAAACAGAATTGACGAAAATTTGTGGCCTTAAAAAATAGCCTTAGTAAGATTCACTGAACACCAAATGCAGATCGAATCATTGCAGAAATAAGAGGAATTTTAGAACACCTGAGTGACGATAATTTCAGGCTTTGGTGAGAGCTTTACAATACGGTTATGCCTCATTTTGAAAAAAAAAAAAAAAAAAAAACATTGCAACCAAATGAAATCTCGAGGAATTAGTGTGTTTAAAGTTAACGGGTACATAACATTATTCAAAACTGCTACTTTAAATTTTAAAAAATCAAGAACTTTTGTGAGAATCCTTTAAATTCACTCATGGAAGAACCCAAGCGAGTGTGTGACTGTATATATGTTGATTTGATGGACAGATATTCTTCCGCTTAACTCTTTCATGTGTGGCTGGCAGCGAAAGAGTGCCCAAGGGCCCAATTGGAGGTGCCTCCCCAGTTCGTCCGACGAACAGGTTTCAGGCAGTGTGCGTCTCTTTGAATCAAAGAGATTCTCTCTGGTTTCTGGTGGATAGGTGAATTACTAAAGACTGTCAGACTTGCTTGTGAGATGAAGAAGGAGCTCATCATCTGTAGTATCGTCGACAGAACCAACTGTGGTCCTTCGGCACAGAGCTGAATGGAGGGTCTGAATCAAAGTCTCAGGCTGTTCTGCGACCATATAGGCTGTAAATTCCTCGACTTGCACCATAGGTTCCCTGGTTCCTCTAAATCGTTCGGGAGTCCACCACACACAGGAAGTAGCTACAAGGGTAGGGGTGCTGTGTGGAGGGGACTGGGTGGGATTTTAGGTTAGATATTCTCGAGAACATGAAGAAAAGACTTCGGTTTCAAAGGGTACAGAATGAACACAGGAAGAGGGTAGACATGGGAACAATCAATATTGTAGTTGTAAATTCTCGTAGCTGTGTTAAAAAAGAACCAGAGCTCCAAGCGCTATTAGAAAGCACTGAACCTCAAATCGCTATAAATAAGCTGAGCCGAAATTTTTGCAAAGGACCTAGCCATGTTCAGAAAGGATAGAGTTAACATAGTTGGTGATGGAGTGTTTATTGCTGTTAGAAGTAGTTTACCTTGGAGTGACACTGAAGCAGGTAGTTCCTATGAGTTAGTATCAGTAGAGGATATACTTGAAAACAGGAATAAATTAATAACTGGTCCCTTTTACCGACCTCGACTCAAATGATACAGTTTCTGAACAGTTCAAAGGAAACTTGAGTGTCATTCCAAACGGGTATCCCACTCCTACAATAAGGTATTTGACTTTTTTCTGCAAATTGTCTTAAATGATTGATTATGTTATTTTATGCCCCTAACATGCTTTTTTTCCACTTGAATTTCAGTGTTCTTCTATAGAAACGGAAATGAAATTCAGATAATTTGAAAGTCCGCTAAAACGCTCCATTCGAGTTATGTGATGCCTGTGACGCCACTGGCTAGCTCGTTGCTCCTACTCTCATAATGTTAATTCACAATGATGTCTTGTTTTGGAATTAACGATTCGGAAAATGGATTACAAATGGTGTGTAGTACCACACTGTACAAATACATCTATAAAAACTCCTGAAAAGTTGTTTTTGAGCGTTCTAGGGAATGGGAAGATGAGTAATTGAAATTTGTGGTTAGGTCTTATGGGACCAAACTGCTGAGGTCATCGGTCCCTAGGCTTACGCACTACTTAATCTAACTTACACTAAGGACAACACATACACACCCATGCCCGAGGGAGGACTCGAACCTCCGACAGGGGCAGCCGCCCGGACCGTGACAAGACGCCCAGACCGCGCGGCTTCCCCGCGGGGCGGTAGATTAGTAAAATGTGGTTGCACTGTACTGGCAAATTGCACCACGTCGACGCACAAGTTCACTAACTTAATTAAAAATGTCCTGCACTGTGAAGTTAACATTAATTTACCTCCGAGATATGCTCTCCCACTGTTACAACGAAGGATAGCGTCATTCAACGAAATTAAACTCCTGGTAAAAATTGTCGTTTTACCCAACTACATGTCAATTAGCCGGTAGCCCAGTTGTTAGAGCAGAAGACCGTCGAATTTTACAATATAATATCCATAGATCGCTGGTTCGAATTTACCCCAAAAGAACATTTGAAATTATTTGTATAACGACTCGACAGTTCTCTCATATGAAAACCAAATCACAGTTACAAAATTTCACCACACCAATAATAAACAGAATATTATTATGTTTTCATTGTTGTTTACATGCGCTTACGTTTGCAATCGCTGTTCATACACGTCACGTTGAAAAAGATATTTTATAGTTAACGTGACCACACACTTCTTACTTTATTAGAAATGTTTTTATATTCGCACTGCCCAGCTAGGATACTTATTGTTTAAGCTTTTGCTGGTTCATCTTCTTACGTAAAGATGAAGTAAACGTGTTTCAGACGCTAACGTTAGTTTGCGCTCACAAACATCACAGCCCTTATGTTTCTGTCACCTTCATGTTGTACACGCTTATCTCTCCGTATAACCTCATAGTCCTACGTCTCCTTGTACTGTGGTGATATCTTCAGTACTAGCAATGCTTTCCAAAAGAGTGAGTTATTTGCTCGCAAAGTAAATGCATTTATCCTTTGTTAACCATTTCTCAGATTAATACTAATGTGAAGCTATAAATAATACATCTCACAAGCGAAACAACTGCTACAATCAGTTCTTGCTACGACTATTTTGTTATTTCGCGTAAAAGTTTTAAATATATATTACCTTTACAGGATTCAAACACTTGACCTTTACCTCTGCAATCGGATGTGGTACCCACTGCGCCACCGGACGTTTGCTAGATAATGAGTTGCTGCTGAGTATCTTCTACAGAGGAAATCAGCATTAAGTTTTGACAAGAATAATTTTATTGTGATCTGGGTCGTGGCTCATGACTGATAGTCGACAATCTAGTTAAAATATACAGGCTCAGTTGCAAAAGTTCTACAGTTCCTTAGTTTTGAACGAGTTTGCTGATGTTGCTGGGAACAGGGAAATAATGCATCGATGCACATATCGCCGCTCTAAATGAGGCAGCATAAACACATCAACTTTCGCAAGGTTTCCACTGTAAACGTTCACAAAATTCCTTTCTATTGTTATTTAAAAGATGTACTTGCGTTTTCCATCACTAAATAGGTAAACTATTTGCGAAAAATGTATGTAAAAACCTCGTAACTTCGGCTAACGCTCCTACAATACACGTATATTTTCGTCTTACTCCTAGTCTGCGACGTCACCAGAGCACCAGTCACTAACAGAGCATTTTTGATCACTTGACCAGATCTTGATATTCAACGATGTTTAAGCTTTAATCGCATAAAAATAACGGACTTTTGTGAAAACATTGGCCGTAAATGCTATTTAAATATTATGATCAATCAGAATAACAACAATCCGAACCATATTTGGAAAACATCTGTTATGGTTGGTGGTGGCTTGAGTCTACTCTCGATATGGTGGTAAAAATACGTGTTTAAAGTCGATGGTAGGCATAAAACGTCGTCCGAAATCGAACTGAATGCCTTCTCAGAAAATTATTTTGAACAACTAGTTCAGGAGCTCATTCGAAGTTTAAATGGTTGCGAAAACATACTTGACCACTTAGCCACAAATAATCCTAACCAAATAAGGAACGTCACACAGATACAGGGATTAGTGATCACAAGGTAACTGTAGCTAGACTGAACACCGTAACATCCAAATCCATCAAAAATAAACGCAAAATGCTTCTGTTTAAAAAAGTAGGCAAAAATTTGCTGGACACCTTCCTAAGAGACGGTCTCCACTCCTTCCAATCTGACTATGTAAATGAATAGACCAGATGTGGATTGAATTCAGAAAAACAGTATCGGCGTCGATTGAGAGATATGTACCAAATAAATTAATATGAGACGGTAGTGATCAACCATGGTACGCAAAACAGGTCAGAACATGATTCCAGAAGCAACGAATAAAGCTTGCCAAATGGAAAAAGTTCCAGGAAGGGCAGGTCGTTTTGTATAATCCCGAGCCGGCCGTTGTGGCCGAGCGGTTCTAGGCACTTCAGTCTGGAACCGCGCGACTGCAACGGTCGCAGGTTCGAATCCTGTCTCGGGCATGGATGTGTGTGATGTCGGTAGGTTTAAGTAGTTCTAAGTTCTAGGGGACTGATGACCTCAGATGTTAAGTCCCATAGTGCTCAGAGCCATTTAAACCATTTATTATCCCGAAACAGGGCAGAGAATGCCATAAATAGGACACGCGAATTGGGGTGGCAGTCGTTAAAACAATAGCGCTTTTCGCTGCGGCAGGACCTTCTCATAAAATTTCAATCACCAACTTTCTCCTCGGAGTGTGAAAATATCTTGTTGGCATCCACCTACAAAGGGAGAAATGATCGTCTTAATAAAATAAGAGAAATCAGATCCCGTAGGGAAAATGTAAGTGTTCGTTTTCCCCACGCACTGTTCGAGAGCGGAGCGATAGGGAAAATAGCTTAAAGGTGATTCTATGAACTCTCTGCCAGGCACTTAATTACGAATTGCGAGTAATAATGTAGATGTAATTGTAGAACATAAATGAAACACACGCCTCTCCATTCGATAGTTCACAACCTCGGAATGCGCCTCGCTACATGCTAGCATTATGCAGATACGAGCTATAGGCGACCCAACACTCAAACCTGCATATTACTTTGGAGGGGTGTGTGTGTCCCATCAACCACAAAAGGGTTAAATCTTGGTAACTGCTAAATTATTCAACAAGAAATACTTCGCTGGTTTTAGGAATGAACATTCTACACAAAAGATGGTACCGAAAACTGAAGCATATCCCATGACTGACAAAGAAATGACCTAAAAGTATTTGTAGGTCTTATATTCATGAGTATTAAAAATTAACTGAGCTGCTGAAAATTATGTTGAAAAGATCTAGATAACGTCCTCAGTGAAATTACGAATTAAAAAAATCCTCTTGACAGTTCCCGTAACTACATCAAGGTTACAATGCTGCTTCTCAACACTGACAAGAATAAATATTTTTCTAAAAAGCACTAGAAATTCGGAAAGACTAAATGCGCTTGCAGTGCTTTCAATGGAGAAAAATTTCTTCCGATGTCATTCAAAAATCAAACAGAAAATTATTTATATTTTTGCGCAAGTTAAATTAAGAAGGCTAGATATCCTTTTTAAATGAGTAGATCAAGCTTGAACTGTAACAATTTACGTTAAAGTAAGTAAAAAATATTTGACTTTGCTCTTTTAGCAATCAAGTTTTTGAATAAATTTTCTTTTTGTGCATGTTCGTTTCCTTTTGCACAATCTTAAAACAAAGGCTAAATTTTTTCTAAAGCCGCAACCCCGCTGATTTTATCTACGAGCCCCCACTGCCTTTAATATAAACAAATGTAACGTATTGCTCAGAAATAGGTGAAAGTCCCCATTATTGTATAATTACACGATTGCCAAACAGTCACTGGGAACAGTCACGTTTGATAAATATGTTGGCTAAACATACGGAACGATTTAAAGCGCAATGACCACACAAAACTAATCGTTGGTAACGTAGTTGCCAGACTGAGATTCACTAGAAATCTCCTCAGGAAGTGTAGCTCAACTGCGAATGAGGTAGCGTACCAAAATCTAATTCGATCGTTGCTTGTGAATTGCTTGTCAGACTGTGACCCTTAGCAGATACGATTGACAGAGGATATACGAGGACGTGCTGAGAAGTAATGCCTCCCAAATTTTTATCATGAAATCTCTTAATTTTTTTAAACAAAAGAAACGTTATTAACAATCTACATGAAACTTCCTGGCAGATGAAAACTGTGTGCCGGACCGAGACTCGAACTCGGGACCTCTGCCATTCGCGGGCGAGTGCTCTACATCTTTATTCTTCATGTCTATGTTACGGCCAAAGTGTAAAATTTGACAAAGAGGAAAGTAGCCGGCCAAGTCAGAAAATGGTCAGTGTCGTTGTAAACTGACAGTCCAGTGTCCAATCTTTTCTTGCTTTGAGAATTTTCCGGCCAATTCGCGAAGTAGCGAAGGCCCATAGGCCAAAGTCGGAAGAAAAAAATTGAGCCGATTTGCAAAGTGTGTATAAATTCAAACGTTTTACAGGCTATTCTTTTATCACTCTCACTTATTACAATTCGTCATCACTTAAACTCTAATGTAAACTTTTATGATATTTGGAACTGCACATCTCTTTCGATATTTTACGAATATATAGAGGATGTAGATGAAGATGACATGGGAGATACGATATTGCGTAAAGAGTTTGACAGAGCACTGAAAGACCTAAGTCGAAACAAGGCCCCCGGAGTAGACAACATTCCATTAGAACTACTGACAGCCTTGGGAGAGCCAGTCCTGACAAAACTCTACCATCTGGTGAGCAAGATGTAGGAGACATGCGAAATACCATCAGACTTCAAGAAGAATATAATAATTCCAATCCCAAAGAAAGCAGGTGTTGACAGATGTGAAAATTACCGAACTATCAGTTTAATAAGTCACAGCTGCAAAATACTAACACGAATTCTTTATAGACGAATGGAAAAACTAGTAGAAGCCGACCTCGGGGAAGATCAGTTTGGATTCCGTAGAAATACTTGAACACGTGAGGCAATACTGACCTTACGACTTATCTTAGAGGAAAGATTAAGGAAAGGCAAACCTACGTTTATAGCATTTGTAGACTTAGAGAAAGCTTTTGACAATGTTGACTGGAATACTTTCTTTCAAATTCTAAAGCTGGCAGGGGTAAAATACAAGGAGCGAAAAGCTATTTACAATTTGTACAGAAACCAGATGGCAGTTATAAGAGTCGAGGGACATGAAAGAGAAGCAGTGGTTGGGAAGGGAGTAAGACAAGGTTGTAGACTCTCCCCGATGTTATTCAATCAGTATATTGAGCTAGCGGTAAAGGAAACAAAAGAAAAATTCCGAGTAGGTATTAAAATCCATGGAATGTAGTCGAATTAAGTCGGGTGATGTTGAGGGTATTAGATTAGGAAATGAGACACTTAAAGTAGTAAAGGAGTTTTGCTATTTGGGGAGTAAAATAACTGATGATGGTCGAAGTAGAGAGGATATAAAATGTAGACTGGCAATGGCAAGGAAAGCGTTTCTGAAGAAGAGAAATTTTTTAACATCGAGTATAGATTTAAGTGTCAGGAAGACGTTTCTGAAAGTATTCGTATGGAGTGTAGCCATGTATGGAAGTGAAACGTGGACGATAAATAGTTTGGACAAGAAGAGAATAGAAGCTTTCGAAATGTGGTGCTACAGAAGAATGCTGAAGATTAGATGGGTAGATCGCATAACTAATAAGGAAGTGTTAAATAGGGTTGGGGAGAAGAGAAGTTTGTGGCACAACTTGACCAGAAGAAGGGATCGGTTGGTGGGACATGTTCTGAGGCATCAAGGGATCACCAATTTAGTATTGAAGGGCAGTGTGGAGGGTAAAAATCGTAGAGGGAGACCAAGAGATGAATACACTAAGCAGATTCAGAAGGATGTAGGTTGCAGTAGGTACTGGGAGATGAAGAAGGTTGCACAGGATAGAGTAGCATGGAGAGCTGCATCAAACCAGTCTCTGGACTGAAGACCACAACAACAGCAACATGATTTCAAACGTTATACATAGTGTCCCACATAAAACCGGCACACCTCACTCCCGAGATTCAAGTAACAGTGAACTAACTAAAAAAGAATGGATGATAGTAACGTTAAAAAAACATGTTGTTACCTGTTTATGAAAGACGTTGGAAGTGGTGGCTATGAGCATCCAGTCATCGCTGACTTCGTGTGATGACGTTACCAGTGCAGTCGTACGTGATTCTATAAAGCGTATCAACGTGTCTGACTTTCCTCGTACTAGATCGATGAAAGATCTGCATGTGAAAAACGTGACTTTATCTAGCAGCACAGTAAAGTGCATCTACTGTGCCCGGGTTGGTTCAGATCTATATGCAGATATGAGAAAGAAAAATTCGGGCACTGCGCCGAAAGCGACGACAGATGTGTAACTTGGAGTGGCCAATGAGGGGTCATTTGCACTTTCGAGTCGTGGTTTAGGAGTCCTGTGAGCTCCAAAGAAGAGAGGGACCTGTGACAATGGTCCAGCACTAAAGAAAAATTACTCTTGTTATATAGACTCTATGCCAAGGTATCTCGAGTTAAGTACAAATTTTTGGTTTTGGTGGAGCACTGAAAGATCATGTATGAACAATTTGTCTGAAAAGCTTTGTTAATTATCAGTTCTTGTAAATTGATAACTTATATGAAGGTAGAAGAATTATGGAAACAGTGTTTTGTGATTTCGTAGTGAGTTATTTAAATCTAGAAGCTCTCTTACAGCCCTCGTGTCTCTGCAATAGGGAACGAAGTCAGAAGTTAAATACACTATGTGATCAAAAGTATCCGGACAACTGACTGAAAATGACTTATCAGTTCGTGGCGCCCTCCATCGATAATGCTGGAATTCAATGTGGCGTTGGCCCACCCTTAGCCTTGAAGACAAGTTCCACTCTCGCAGCATACGTTCAATCAAGTGCTGGAAGGTTTTTTAGGGAATGGCAGTCCAATCTTCACGGAGTGCTGCACTGAGGAGAGGTATCGATGTCGGTCGGTGAGGCCTGGCACCAAGTCGGCGTTCCAAAACAACCCAAAGATGCTCTATAGGTTTCAGGTCAGGACTCTGTGCAGGCCAGTTCATTACAGGGTTTTTATTGTCGTGTGACCACACCGTCACAGGCCGTGCATTATGAACTGGTACTCAATCGTGTTGAAAGATGCAATCGCCATCCCCGAATTGCTCGTCAACAGTGGGAAGGAAGCAAGAAGGTGCTTAAAACATCAATGTAGGCCTGTGCTGTGAGAGTTCCGTGCAACACAACAAGGGGTGCTATCCCCCTCTATGAAAAGTACGACACACCATAACACCGCCGCCTCCGAATTTTACTGTTGGCACTACACACTCTGGCAGATGACGTTCACTGGGAGTTCGCCATACCCACACCCTGCCATCGGAACGCCACATTGTGTATCGTGATTCGTCACTCCGCACAAAGTCTTTCCACTGTTCAATCGTCCAATGTTTAAGCTCCTTACACCAAACGAGGCGTCGTTTGGCATTTACCTGCGTGATGTGTGGCTTAGGAACAGCCGCTCGACCATGAAATTCAAGTTTTCTCACCTCCCGCCTAACTGACATAGTACTTGCAGTGGATCCTGACGCAGTTTGGAATTCCTGTATGATGGTCTAGATAGATGTCTGCCTACTACACATTACGACCCTCTTCAACTGTCGACGGTCTCTGCCAGTCAACAGACGATATCGATATGTACGCTTTTGTGCTGTACGTGTCCCTTCACGTTTCCACTTCACTATCAACGGAAACAATGGACCACATCCAATCACCTGACCATGTTCGAAGTCCGTGAGTTCCACGGAGTGCCCCATTCTGCTCTCTCAGGATGTCTAATGACTACTGAGTTCGCTGATATGGAGTACCTGGCAGTAGGTGGCAGCACAATGTCATATTTGACAAACGTACGTTTTTGGGGGTGTCCGGATACTTTCAATCTCATAGTGTACGTGGCATTGCATAACAGGGGCATAACATCAAGAGAAAACAAGATGGCGACCGGGAAATTCGGAAAAGAAGGTAACTGTTATTGCATGGGAACGAGTAAAGACTTGACATCTCTTAATACATCGATCACTTAAATTCAGCCCACTACAAGAAAAACACATTACCAGCAACATGCTGTAATTCAACAGGGGTCGTGTTATCAATTTCGCTAGTATTGAAAAATCGTCTATTGTGCCAGGATTGTCAGTATACACTTCGCTTTTTAGTGTTCTCTACAAATTAAAATCACGTGATGTTAAAACTGGGATCTTGGGGGCCAGAGGCCTGTACTAGTAAGTCTGACTTCAGGGAACACATTGAGGATGTTGGTCGTACTTTGGTTGGATGTGTGAGCGGTTGCTTCATCTCGTTGGAATACTGCATACAGCTTCTCTCCGTCCGTTAACTGTGCATAGAAAGAATCAAAGATCTCTAGGTATCTAGCACTGTTTAAGGTTTAACTGAAAAATAGGGAGCCAATAATAAGCAAACCAGACAACACACGCCAAACATCTATCTTCTCTGAGTGGAAAGGTTCTTCATGCAGAATATGTTGGTTGTCCTGCGACCAGCATCTGCAATTCTGGAAATTTATACAACCTGACAAATGAAACAAGGCCTCAACTAACATGAAGTAAAGCAAGGGATCCAAGTAACCGTTATCAATTGATGTTAACAGCCAGTTCCAATAATGTACCCTTTTTTCCTGATCCTCAAATTTCAACTCTTGCATCACATTCACAAGATAGGTTTTAATTTCATATGTTTTAGTACACAATGACACGATGTACGAGATACACCAACCTCCTGCAGTACCCTCCATACCGACTTGTGAGGAATTCTCCTAATGTCCATGTGAGTAATAGGATAAAGAGAGAGGGGAGCATTTTGTTTGTGCAGGTTGCATACATTCAGTAGCAACAATACATTCAGGGGAAAACTTGACTGATTAATGACCTCTTCCCCTACCCTTAACATATTGTTATGCTAATTGACTTATTACCCCCTGGGGGTTTGATTTATGAGCCCCGGGGGATAATTGGTCATTCTCAGAAACTCACCACCCCTCCCTCTCCCCTCCTTCTTGCCCTAATCTCTGGGAAAACCCCTAATTATAGAAGGACACTTTCTATGCCATATTAATTGGCTAATTAATTAAACTCATCAATTAATTTCCCATCACACATCCTAGGAAACACCCCAGTCCACCCACTTCCCCACTCCACAATCAGAAAAAATTGGTGAGAAAATCGATCAGTCTATGCAGATCTGTTCGTGTGGAAGGTTCAAGTATTACCCTGCCCAGCAACTACATGTCCTAATTACTCAATTAAACTGCAGCACCTTAGAGTTGTTATCTTGTTGGAAAAATTTCGCATGTGTGCTCAGCTTGATGTGCAGGGATTCACTGAGCTAATGCACAATGCAACCACCAGAGGATGTCCCACTCACCACCCGTTGCCCCCTCCATCCCCAGCCCTCCCAGAATAAATTGGCGGGAAAATCACTGAGCTGCTAGACTGGAGGATCTGACGACAGGAAACTAAACTGTATTTAGAAGGATACGAAAATAATAATAATAATAATAATAATAATAATATATTGTTTATTTATAAAATTCGGTTTGTAGGAGTTGGCTCTCTTTAATTGGCGAGGAAAGTCCCTCGTTCTCTGCTGTTTAATTTTCGAAGATGCAGGTCTTGTAAAACACATAGAAAAGAAATAATTAAATACATAAACAGATTCGTTTTTCTGATTGCACAAGGAATACCATGAAGATAAAACACTCACTGTATGTACTTACACTATTACAGATTGCATTAACCATATCTTCAGAAAAAACAACTTTCCAATTCCACACACTTGCTTCATTGCGCACGTCGTTCAAAAAAATTGTTCAAATGGCTCTGAACGCTATGGAACTTAACATCTGAGGTCATAAGTCCCCTAGAACTTAGAACTACTTAAACCTAACTAACCTTAGGACATCACACACATCCAAGCCCAAGGCAGGATTCGAACCTGCGACCGTAGCGGTCGGGCGGTCCCAGACTGAAGCTCCTAGAACCACTCGGCCACTCGAGCCGTCGCGCATGTATTCTGCAAGGTACTGGCTGATGATGGGGTTGCGGCTGCACACGCGTTGACACCGTGCAGTGACTGCAGGGGCACAGGGCCACTATCAGTATAGTCCCCAGTTGCCTATTGCTTGATTCCCAAACAAAGTATCAGGTGCTGGCGCCTCTTTGGTAACAGACTCACTTCCTGTTTTGTTCTCAAACACAAACCTTCAACAACAGACCATTGAAAGCAGCTGCTCTAAGTGCTCGCCCTGTCGTGGAGATACCAAATGAGTAAGTTCATAACACCAGCAGAGGATGCTGGGAGAAGCAATCTACCCCACACATGCTCCCTCCAATCCCCTCCACACCTCCCCCTCACCCCTCGTGGCTTCCTATCAGACAAAGCAGAAGCAAAGAATGCTTCATCAAAATGTGGTTCCGCCAGACGCACGTCACCCACCAAAATGAGGCTTGTGGCTGCATGGGTCTCTACCTCAGTTACTGCCGCCCCTGCCAAAGCGCCGCTCTGGCGACCATGGGCTTCCATCCCTCTGGCTACTGGCTCAGAGCTGGCAGCTGCCAGTGCTCCTCACCAGGAGTCATTCCCACAGCTTGGGTGCTCACACTGGCCTGACGCAGCTGCACCCCATCATTGGAGGCCTCGTGGGGGTGTGGCACCATGGCACAGACCTTACTGCTCCAACCATAGCCAGCCTCACCCACAGGATGGTCGCAGTCCTTGGCTGCTAGCAATAGTGATCCTGTCTGGGCTAGCAGCAGTTCCCTCTGCCCCCCCCCCCCCCCTCCCACTATTATAGATGGACATTAGGTTAATAATGTGGTTCCACAGCTAAACTATGACGTGGTTGAGGAAGCATTTGAGGAGTGCTTCTCGTTTTCTCATATAGAGGACCCAGCAGGAGGGCAAAGAGACTCGATCGGTTTTCTAAAAGCGTTCCTTCCTGTTCTGGAAACATAGCTCTTCAAAATCATTAATGGTCTGTGGTAACCCCCCCCCCCCCCCTCAATAAAGTATAGATTGGTGCTACGTTGTGAACTCATGCATCCCCTCAAGCCGGATTCAGGTGCTGAGGAGAAGAGTATCGTCTATATTTGGGGGAAAAATGGCGTGACATCAGGGAGCACCTCAATCACTAAGTGGTGAGTGCTATACAGGCCAAGTTTTCCAAGATGAAAATTAGACGCTCAAGTAAAGTACTCAGCCGAGAACTACATCTCCACATCCTTAAACATGTCTTTGATCCGATAAATAGGGGTCCAGCTATATCGAGCTTCCTAAGGATGTAGCTGACAAGAAGACATGTATAAATGTCCAAAATAAATAAGACGACTATTGTTTTGCAAGGTCAGTCCTGGCTTGTGGAAGAAACTATAAGGAAGATCAGCAGCACACATCTTGATATGGTAGTGATATTGACGTTCATGGGTGTTAGAAATTTGACGGTATCGAGTTCCCCATTACGATCCAGAACTTTCCTAAATTTGAGGCACAGAATACCGATATATCAGTTCATGTTTATAACATGAAGGAGATCAAGTTACATAAAGACAGTTAAATTATAAAAAAAATTGTTGGAGCTTTTCATTTCTCTGAGTTCGTCGATCAGCGTAAGCTGCATATAAACGTGCTGCTAGTCTCTAAATGAAACGACTATTACTACATTTGGATCACAGATATGTCCCACTGCTTTTATCTCAACCGAATAAACACAACTGTAAAAAGCACATTTGCTTAAAGTGCTAAATGCATTTTCCATTAGCGACTTATTAGAAAAGCATATTATGGATTGCTCTATTAGGAAACCAGTACATGCTGTCACGCCACTAAGGAAAAGAAAACCTTAAAATTCAATAATGCCCACCATCAGGAGTGTTGCCCTTTTGTTGTGTGTGCTGACTCTGAGTAGCAGACTGCATGTTCATGATTTGACTTGCAACCATCACAAATCATATGTTGGGGAAAAATCCTGTGATGTGGCTGCTCACTTAGCTCGAAAAGCTTTCATGGGAGGCTGGTAAGCTGTACAGCACCAAAATTCCTATGACCAAGTTAAAGGAGAATAATGATTTGTACAAGAATGTGGTTGACTGTCATGTCTATGGGCTGCTGTTACGCTGGAAAGCGGACACTCCTCGTATGGACCATTGCCATCTAACTGGGAAGTTCTGCGGTGCCATCCATAACACATGCAACTTGTTGTATAAAATACCGTGACACACACCCGTCTTCTTCCACAGTTTGAGCAAGTATGATTCACACTTTCTTGTTTAGCACTTGGCCGAGTTCGGTATGGAGCAGGATCAGGTCAGCCACCAGAGTGAGAGTATTGAAGAAAATATTTCATTCTCCAAACGAATGATGTTCATCTACATCTACATCATACTCCGCAAGCGTATGGCGTAGGGTACTTTCGGTACCACTATCTGATCCCTCCATCCCTGTTCCACTCGCGAATACTGCGTGGGAAGAATGATTGTCGGTAAGCCTTTGAATTGGCTCTAATTTCTCGAATTTTCTCCTCGTGCTCAATACGCGAGATATATGTGGCAGGAAGTAATATGTTGTTTGACTCCACCTGAAAAGTGCTGTTCCGAAATTTCAATAGTAAATCTCTCTTGTAACGTCTGCCAGTGGAGTTTGTTTAGCATCTCCGTAACGCTCTCTCGCCAGCTAAACGATCTCGTGACGAAACGCGCAGCTCTTCGTCGGATCTTCTCTATCTCCTCTATCAGCACTACCCAATAGGGATCTCAGATAGATTAACAATACTCAAGAATCTGGCGAACAAGCGCCTTATAAGCCACTTCTTTCGTAGATGAGTTACATTTCCTTAAGATTCTTCCGATGAATCTGAGTCTTGTGTCTGCTTTTCCCACTATCTGTTTTATGTGGTCATTCCACTTAAGGTCGCTCTGGATGGTTACGCCTAGATATTTTATGCCATACGGTGTCACCAGCTGTTTGTCATCAAAAGTGTAGCTGTACAGTAGTGGATTTCTTTTCCTATGTAGGCGCAATATGTTAGAGTTATTTACGGTCAGGACCAACTGCCAGAGTCTGCACCATTCATCAATTCTCTGCAGGTCGTTCTGCAAATTCTTACTATCTTCTGGCGTTACTACTTTGGTTTAAACAACTGCATCATCTGCGAATAGCCTTAAAGAGCATGGAACGTTTTCTACTAGATCATTTATATACATATTGCGAACAGCAACGGTCCTGTCACACTTCCCTGTGGTATTCCGGATATTACCTTTACATCTGTCGATTTAGTTCCGTCAGCAGCGACGTGTTGTGTTCTATCTGCAAGAAAGTCTTGAATCCAATCACAGGTCTGTTCCGATACTCCGTAAGCTCGTATTTTTTTCATTAAACGGAAATGTGGGACGATGTCAAATGCCTTACTGTGTAAGTAGGCTGTTTAGGTTTTTTATATTAGTAACGCCAAGTAGCGCTCTGTATGAAAATCACTGGCTGTGCTGTGTGCAGTCTGTGGCTGGTTGGCATTGTTGTAATACTCGCTATTGTAGTGTTGGGCAGCTGATGTTAACAGCACGAAGCGTTGCGCAGTTGGAGGTGAGCAGCCAGCAGTGGTGGATGTGGGGAGAGAAATGGCGGAGTTTTGAAATTTGGAAGACTGGATGTCATGAACTGCTTTATATAGTATGACTTTTTATGATATTAAGGTAAATACATTGTTTGCTCTCTATTAAAATCTTTCATTTGCTAACTGTCCCTATCAGTAGTTAGTGCCTTCCGCAGTTTGAATCTTTTATTTAGCTGGCAATAGTGGCGCTCGCTATATTGCAGTAGTTCGAGTAACGAAGATTTTTGTGAGGTAAGTGATTTGTGAAACGTATAGATTAAGTTTAGTCAGGGCCATTCTTTGTAGTGATTACTGAAAGTCAGATTGCGTAGCGCTAAAAATATTGTGTGTCAGTTTAAGCATAGACTTGCACAATTTTCCAAAGGGGACGTTTCATATGTCGACCCTTAACCGAGGATACCACAATGGAATCATCTGGTTTTTTTTTTCTTGTAGTTTGTGTAATTAGTGTAGCTTTTGTTTATTGCTAGCGCGTAATTATAGAGAGAATTTCCTTTGCAGTTGTAGTTTTTTATTGTTGTACAGTAAAACAGTTGTGGCATGCATGTAGATTTGCAGCAAGTATCTCAAACCTGCGTTTGCAGTTAACGAGATATTATTTTCAGTGCTACGTTAATGTGTTCTCTTGTTCTCTTATTTTTGCTCTTCAAATTGTGCCTTTCTGTGTTATCGTGTGAAATATTGTGACAATAATGGCGTGTGAAAAACGTAATACTAGGCTCCAAAGTAAACTGAGAAATGACAGTGAAGACGTGAGTAGTGTTAGAGCCACCGTGTAATAAATTAACTAATGTTCAACATTATAACTTAGTAATTGTACCCGTGGTGTAGGGGTAGCGACTTTGAGTCAAAATCAAAACGTCTTCGGTCCTAAGTTCGATCCCCGCCGCTGCCTAATTTTTGATAAATAATCAGCATTGGCGGCCGAAGACTTCCGGCATAAGAAGTCAGCCTCATTCTGCCAACGGCCTTGTCAAAGAGGGCGGAGGAGCGAATAGAGGTTCAGGGCACTCTCTTGTCCTAGGGGTGGGAAATTGCCCCTAAAGGCGGAAGAATCAGCAATAATCAACGACATGAGGATGCAGAAGGCAATGGAAACCACGTAACGTGTATCCACAGGAAATGTGGCCTGTAGTTGAAGAAGTGTCATGATGATCTCTCCATTGGCAAAAGATTCCGGAATAGTCCCCCATTCGGATCTCCGGGAGGAGACTGCCAAGGGGGAGGCTACAATGAGAAAAAGATTGAATAATCAACGACAGGATAATGTTCTACGAGTCTGGGCGTGGAATTTCAGAAGCTTGAACGTGGTAGGGAAACTAGAAAATCTGAAAAGGGAAATGCAAAGACTCAATCTAGATATAGTAGGGGTCAGTGAAGTGAAGTGGAAGGAAGACAAGGATTTCTGGTCAGATGAGTATCGAGTAATATCAACAGCAGCAGAAAATGGTATAACAGGTGTAGGATTCGTTATGAATAGGAAGGTAGGGCAGAGGGTGTGTTACTGTGAACAGTTCAGTGACCAGGTTGTTCTAATCAGAATCGACAGCAGACCAACACCGACAACGATAGTTCAGGTATACATGCCGACGTCGCAAGCTGAAGATGAACAGATAGAGAGAGTGTATGAGGATATTGAAAGGGTAATGTAGTATGTAAAGGGGGATGAAAATCTAATAGTCATGGGCGATTGGAATGCAGTTGTAGGGGAAGGAGTAGAAGAAAAGGTTACAGGAGAGTATGGGCTTGGGACAAGGAATGAAAGAGGAGAAAGACTAATTGAGTTCTGTAACAAGTTTCAGCTAGTAATAGCGAATACCCTGTTCAAGAATCACAAGATGAGGAGGTATACTTGGAAAAGACCGGGAGATACGCGAAGATTTCAATTAGATTACATCATGGTCAGACAGAGATTCCGAAATCAGATACTGGATTGTAAGGCGTACCCAGGAGCAGATATAGACTCAGATCACAATATAGTAGTAATGAAGAGTAGGCTGAAGTTCAAGACATTAGTCAGGAAGAATCAATACGCAAAGAAGTGGGATACGGAAGTTCTAAGGTATGACGAGATACGTTTGAAGTTCTCTAACGCTATAGATACAGCAATAAGGAATAGCGCAGTAGGCAGCACAGTTGAAGAGGAATGGACATCTCTAAAAAGGGCCATCACAGAAGTTGGGAAGGAAAAATAGGTACAAAGAAGGTAGCTGCGAAGAAACCATGTGTAACAGAAGAAATACTTCAGTTGATTGATGAAAGGAGGAAGTACAAACATGTTCCGGGAAAATCAGGAATACGGAAATACAAGTCGCTGATGAATGAAATAAATAGGAAGTGCAGGGAAGCTAAGACGAAATGGCTGCAGGAAAAATGTGAAGACATCGAAAAAGATATGATTGTCGGAAGGACAGACTCATCATACAGGAAAGTCAAAACAACCTTTGGTGACATTAAAAGCAACGGTGGTAACATTAAGAGTGCAACGGGAATTCCACTGTTAAATGCAGAGGAGAGAGCAGATAGGTGGGAAGAATACATTGAAAACCTCTATGAGGGTGAAGATTTGTCTGATGTGAAGAAAGAAGAAACAGGAATCCATTTAGAAGAGATAGGGGATCCAGTATTAGAATCGGAATTTAAAAGAGCTTTGGAGGACTTACGGTCAAATAAGGCAGAAGGGATAGCTAACATTCCATCAGAATTTCTAAAATCATTAGGGGAAGTGGCAACAAAACGACTATTCACGTTGGTGTGTAGAATATATGAGTCTGGCGACATACCATCTGACTTTCGGAAAAGCATCATCCACACAATTCCGAAGACGGCAAGAGCTGACAAGTGCGAGAATTATCGCACCATCAGCTTAACAGCTCATGCATCGAAGCTGCTTACAAGAATAATATACAGAAGAATGAAAAAGAAAATTGAGAATGCGCTAGGTGACGATCAGTTTGGCTTTAGGAAAAGTAAAGGCGCGAGAGAGGCAATTTTGACGTTACGGCTAATAATGGAAGCAAGGCTGAAGAAAAATCAAGAAACGTTCATAGGATTTGTCGATCTGGAAAAAGCGTTCGACAATATAAAATGGTGCAAGCTGTTCGAGATTCTGAAAAAAGTAGGTGTAAGCTATAGGGAGAGACGGGTCATATACAATATGTACAGCAACCAAGAGTGAATAATAAGAGTGGACGATCAAGAACGAAGTGCTCGTATTAAGAAGGGTGTAAGACAAGGCTGTAGCCTTTCGCCCCTACTCTTCAATCTGTACATCGAGGATGCAATGATGGAAACAAAAGAAAGGTTCAGGAGTGGAATTAAAATACAAGGTGAAAGGATATCAATGATACGATTCGCTGATGACATTGCTATCCTGAGTGAAAGTCAAGAAGAATTAAATGATCTGCTGAACGGAATGAACAGTCTAATGAGTACACAGTATGGTTTGAGAGTAAATCGGAGAAAGACGAAGGTAATGAGAAGTAGTAGAAATGGGAACAGCGAGAAACTTAACATCAGGATTGATGGTCACGAAGTCAATGAAGTTAAGGAATTCTGCTACCTAGGCAGTAAAATAACCAATGACGGACGGAGCAAGGACATCAGAAGCAGACTCGCTATGGCAAAAAAGGCATTTCTGGCCAAGAGAAGTCTACTAATATCAAATACCGGCCTTAATTTGAGGAAGAAATTTCTGAGGATGTACGTCTGGAGTACAGCATTCTATGGTAGTGAAACATGGACTGTGGGAAAACCGGAACAGAAGAGAATCGAAGCATTTGAGATGTGGTGCTATAGACGAATGTTGAAAATTAGGTGGACTGATAAGGTAAGGAATGAGGAGCTTCTGCGCAGAATCGGAGAGGAAAGGAATATGTGGAAAACACTGATAAGGAGAAGGGACAGGATGATAGGACATCTGCTAAGACATGAGGGAATGACTTCCATGGTACTAGAGGGAGCTGTAGAGGGCAAAAACTGTAGAGGAAGACAGAGATTGGAATACGTCAAGCAAATAATTGAGGACGTAGGTTGCAAGTGCTACTCTGAGATAAAGAGGTTAGTACAGGGGAGGAATTCATTGCGGGTAGCATCAAACCAGTCAGTAGACTGATGACCCAAAAAAAAATAATTGTGCATATGGAAATGGACCAGGCGGCAAACAATGGTGTAGACAGTGAAACAATTAGTGAACAGGGAAGCATTATAGATCGATCGGTCGGCAACAGCTTGCCTCAGGAATCCGAAATGACAGGACACAATCTTGCAAATACTGTAGATTCAGGTTTTGCGTCCTCATGTTTTCTCAAATAAGTCAAAACACATTTTCTGCTTTTCAAACTACGAATATTGCCGGTTCAAATGCATTGCCGAATAGCACTGAGGAACATGTTTCAGACACCAGCGCATTGTTATTACAATTAATGCAACAAATGGGACAAAAGCCTCAAAAGTTAGACACAATGGAACAAAATCTGCAAAAGTTAGACGCTTGAACAAACACGTGAAGAATTAACTACTGAATTACATATTATCGAATCGAAATGTCAGAAAGTCTGTAATGACGTAAAAACACAAATTTGTGAGCATTTCCAACCTATTTTTTCGCGGCATGAAAATGCATTGCAGAATCACGAAGGAGCCATAAAAGAACTGCAAATTATTGTTCATAAAAATCATGAGACCTTGCAAGCTAAAATTGATTCAGTCGCATCTAGCGATTGGGTTATGCAACTTGCAAAAACTCAAGAAAACTTAAAGAAGACAGTAGATACTCAGAAAATTGGTTCAGGAAGACACATGGAGGAAATCAGTTCATTATCAGAGAAAGTAGGTGATCTTTCGGATCAGCTAAATAATTTATCTACGAAGGTAGATGATAATCTGAATGACACAAAACCGGTAGTCTTTAATGGCACAGAAGAGTGCGAACAAATTAGGAAATTCAAACAAAATCTGAATCAAATTAATACGCAACACGAAAGAGAAATCGGGGAAGTACAAGATCAGCTGACACAGGTAATGCAAGAATTACGTATTTCAAAGGACACTCGCGCTCCAATACGGGAAGAGCAGCTCTCCATGCTACTCTATCCTGTGCAAGCCTCTTCATCTCCCAGTACCCACTGCAACCTACATCCTTCTGAATCTTGGTCTCCCTCTACGATTTTTACCCTCCACGCTGCCCTCCAATACTAAATTGGTGATCCCTTGATGCCTCAGAACATGTCCTACCAACCGATCCCTTCTTCTGGTCAAGTTGTGCGACAAACATCTCTTCTCCCCAATCCTATTCAATACTTCCTCATTAGTTATGTGATCTACCCATCTAATTTCAGCATTCTTCTGTAGCACCACATTTCGAAAGCTTCTATTCTCTTCTTGTCCAAACTATTTATCGCCCATGTTTCACTTCCATACATGGCTACACTCCATACAAATACTTTCAGAAATGTCTTCCTGACACTTAAATCTATACTCGATGTTAACAAATTTCTCTTCTTCAGAAACGATTTCCTTGCCATTGCCAGTCTACATTTTATATCCTCTCTACTTCGACCATCATCAGTTATTTTACTCCCCAAATAGCGAAACTACTTTACGACTTTAAGTGTCTCATTTCCTAATCTAATACCCTCAACATCACCCGACTTAATTCGACTACATTCCATTATCCTCGTTTTGCTTTTGTTGATGTTCATCTTATATCCTCCTTTCAAGACACTATCCATTCCGTTCAACTGCTCTTCCAAGTCCTTTGCTGTCTCTGACAGAATTACAATTTCATCGGCGAACCTCAAAGTTTTTATTTCTTCTCCATGGATTTTAATACCTAGTCTGAACTTTTCTTTTGTTTCCTTCACTGCTTGCTCAATATGCAGAGTGAATAACATCGGGGAGAAGCTACAACCCTGTCTCACTCCCTTCCCAACCACTGATTCCCTTTCGTGTCCCTCGACTCTTATAACTGCCATCTGGTTTCTGTACAAATTGTAAATAGCCTTTCGCTCCCTGTATTTTACCCCTGCCACCTTCAGAATTTGAAAGAGAGTATTCCAGTCAACTAAAGCTTTCTCTAAGTCTACAAATGCTAGAGACATATGTTTGCCCTTCCTTAATCTAGATCCTAAGATAAGTCGTAGGGTCAGTATTGCCTCACGTGTTGCAAGATTTCTACGGAATCCAAACTGATCTTCCCCGAGGTCGGTTTCTACTAGTTTTTCCATTCGTCTATTAAAAATTTGTGTTAGTATTTTGCAGCTGTCACTTATTAAACTGATAGTTCGGTAATTTTCACATCTGTCAACACCTGCTTTCTTTGGGATTGGAATTATTATATTCTTCTTGAAGTCTGAGGGTATTTCACCTGTCTCATACGTCTTGCTCACCAGATGGTAGAGTTTTGTCAGGACTGGCTCTCCCAAGGCTGTCAGTAGTTCTAATGGAATGTTGTCTACTCCCGGGGCCTTGTTTCGATTTAGGTCTTTGAGTGCTCTGTCAATCTCTTCATTTTCCTTTTTAAATTTTCTAACCTACCTGCCCGATTAAGGGATCTGATATTCCACGCTCCGATCCGTAGAACGCCAGTTTTCTTTCTCCTGATAACAATGTCCTCCTGAGTAGTCCCTCCCGGAGATCCGAATGGAGGACTATTTTACCTCCGGAATATTTTACCCAAGAGGACGCCATCATCATTTAATCATACAGTAAAGCTGCATGTCCTCGGGAAAAATTACTGCTGTAGTTTCCCCTTGCTTTCAGCCGTTCGCAGTACCAGCACAGCAAGGCCGTTTTGGTTAATGTTGCAAGGCCAGATCAGTCAATCATCCAGACTGTTGCCCCTGCAACTACTGAAAAGGCTGCTGCCCCTCTTCAGGAACCACATGTTTGTCTGGCCTCTCAACAGATACCCCTCCGTTGTGGTTGCACCTACGGTACTGCTATCTGTATCGCTGAGGCACGCAAGCCTCCCCTCCAACGGCAAGGTCCATGGTTCATGGGGGGAGGACAAATATGCATATGTGTAATAAAGCAAGGAATAATGAGTAGTGGTTCGGGGCTTTGGTTTGTGAAAAAGTATGTTGGAAACCGGGAATCGTACTTTAAGAGTTATGAAATGTGTGTGAATGCGTGAATGTATCACTATGCTGGCGAAAATTTTTTGGATGCTGTTATATTTACAGGATTTTGTTTCTACAGATTTTAAACGCAAATTCTCGACCTGTGAAATTTTTTATATGAGACTGTCACTGTAGTGCAAACTGCTGTCGTAAATATTGAGGTAAGAAAGTTAAGTGACCATCTGCACGTAATGCGTTTTGGGCGCCCACCTGAGAGATAGTCGTCTGACAAAAGAAAGCCATTAGGTGGAGAAAAAAAAGGCCATTATCGTCGCTATTGATATTTCTTTGTCGAAAGCATCGCAAATACGACACGCTGAAACTTGAAAGCATATGATTACACTGTGGAGCTCTTAATTTATGATATTTACTAAGATGCCTAATGAAATGATGAGAAACATTTTACATCTATTATCTTTGCAGTTGAGAGATTGCTCATTTTGTTTAATATCTAGTTTCTTGTTGCACCGCAGCATTGTTTAAATTAAAATTTAATAGATGTACTAATAGAAACTGTTTCTGTCTACAGACCCAGTGAAGAATAATTTTATGATGTACTTTCTTAGAAAAGAGAGCACAAATAGACATTTCCCTTCACAGGAATTGTATAAATAATTTTTTTAACGACTTGGTAACTTTCTTGCAGAGTAAGTTTTTGTGATGCATCACCCTAGTGTTGAGATGTGACATAGGTATTAAACATGGCCATTTTTACTCTAATATTTTTTCTGCTTGAGCTTCGTCATGTTTAGATATAAGTTATTGCATTTGCTGCTGCTGTTTGCCAGGCATAGTGCTACTAAATTTCATTTTGTATTACTCTGTTAAGCTAGTTTTACTACTGATTTATTTTTCTTGTTGCTGAACATTGGCTCATATTAGTTGTAATGTTGCATTGCTTGGTAATTTAAATTTACTGTAGCTTGCTTTGCCAATTTGCATTTTTTGTCATTGCTGTTTGTGTTAATTGTTTTGTGCTGCTGCATTGCGTCGTCCCTTAGTTTAGCATCTGAGCTCAGTAGATTTAAGTTAGCTTAATAGGGGGTAGACTATATAAGAAACTAACTATGATGAATTGGAAGAAATGCATTGAGAAGCTATAAGAAAATAGTTTGGCGAATAAAGTAGTGTACAGTGGACAAAAACTATTTTTGAAAGAGGAAGTGAACATAATACAGAAAGCATGCTTGTATAGGATTTTTTTTGGCTGGAGCAAATGTTGAAATAAGAGGGACGATCTATGGAATGAAGTTTTGGGTTGGACTGCAGTACCAAATGTTACATTGAAAACAAACCCTGTCCTTTCATTTTGTGTTATCCCACTGTGTGTTTGTGTACCCTTGTGTATTTGTTTTCTTCCTGTCTCTGTGTACTGTTTCATAGAATTTTTTCTCTTCTAATACTAAGCTACATTCACTATGATGAGGAATACTGTTATCCTCAAATATAATTTGTATTAATAATATTTTATTTACTTCGTAAAGATGTTTAGCCATTATTAGTTCTGTTTTGTTTTAATGCTCATGTGTGAAATTGATGTTTCTAAAGTTATTCTGATCTTTTATGTATTTACTTATTTCGTAATTCCTGTAACACTGATGTATATGTTTATTTCTATTCTTTTGCAAAGCCCCTATTACTACAAATGTTATCTGTATTATTATGTTTTAATGATGTATTTTGTACCTTTGTTATTGTATTCTTATGTTATAAAATTGTAATTGACACCAGTTCATCAAATTAAGTAACTTGTAAGTTACATTTCACTGCACATGTTTCTGTTGGTCATAGTATATGGACAATATGTGAGAAGTAGGGACTGTTAGTGTTTGCACGTGTGTTGATAATTCAGCAAGGGACTGGTTAACAGCATTGCTGGATCTAAGGACAATTCCAATAACTTTGTGAGTGCACAAGTGGGGTTTATGGACTTGCTATATTCTCCGCAAGACTCTTCAATGGCGATTGTGCACCTGCAGAGTCGCAACAGATGGCTGCTGGCCATCTCTACAAGGACTCAAGTGGGTCTACACCTTTGATGGCCCACCAATACCATTATTTCTACAAGGACTGCAGTGGGTCTGCACCTCTGGTGGCCCACCAATATCATAATCTCTACCAGGACTACAGTGGGTCTGCTCTGTGATGACCTACCTACCAATAGTCTTCAACTTCGACTGACTCTGCTGTGGGTTTGCTCTGTTGTGGCCCATTACCTGTCTGCATGTCAAGCGTCAGTACTGTCTTTCCGTTGGAAGGACAACACTACTTCTTCAAGACTGCTTAGAAATCCACTACGTCCGATTGCATTTTCTTTTATTGCTCAGTCTTTGAGAAAAACACTGCAATTTTACTGTGATGGATGATTAGGACTGTCTTTATAGACTGTGAGAAAATTTTAGCTTTTGACCAACATTGTATCAATAAGTGTGTGCATTTGATTTCATTGTTATTGTAATCATAATTATGAAAAAAAAATATCAAATCTGTATTGGCCAGTGCCCAAAACAATTTTTAAAATTTTTTATGGGGAGCATGGGGGCTATGTAAGTAGGCTGTTTAGGTTTTTTATATTGGTAACGCCAAGTAGCGCTGTGTATGAAAATCACTGGCTGTGCTGTGTGCAGTCTGTGGCTGGTTGGCATTGTTGTAATACTCGCCATTGTAGTGTTGGGCAGCTGGGTGTTAACAGCGCGTAGCGTTGCGCAGTTGGAGGTGAGCCGCCAGCAGTGGTGGATGTGGGGAGAGAAATGGCGGAGTTTTGAAATTTGGAAGACTGGATGCCATGAACTGCTATATATATATTATGACTTTTGATGATATTAAGGTAAATACATTGTTTGTTCTCTATTCAAATCTTTCATTTGCTAACTATCCCTATCAGTAGTTAGTGCCTTCCGTAGTTTGAATCTTTTATTTAGCTGGCAGCAGTGGCGCTCGCTGTATTGCAGTAGTTCGAGTAACCAAGATTTTTGTGAGGTAAGTGATTTGTGAAACGTATAGGTTAAATTTAGTCAGGGCCATTCTTTGTAGCGATTACTGAAAATCAGATTGCGTAGCGCTAAAAATATTGTGTGTCAGTTTAAGCACAGTCTTGCACAATTTTTCTAAGGGGACGTTTCAACTGAGATCAAGGAACACGGCATCAGCTTGAGCGCCGTTGTCCACTGCGCTGTGGATCTCATGAAGGAACAGAGCGAGCTGAGGTTCGCAGGAACTCTGTTTGCGAAACCGTGTTGATTTTTATAGAGGAGCTGTTAATTTTCCAAGAACGTCATAATTCTTGAGCATAAAACATGTTCCGTCTGTCTTACGGCCTTTCTTAAAAACGGGAATGACCTGCGCCTTTTTCCAGTCGTTAGGTGCCTTTCGTTGCTCAAGCGATCTACGATAAATTACTGCTAAAAGGGAAGCAAGTTCTTTCACATAATCTTTATAGAATCTTATAGGTATCTCATCTGGTCCTGAAGCCTTTCCACTACTAAGCGATTGTAGTTGCTTTTCAGTTCCGCGATCGGTTATCTTAATATCTGCCATTTAACGTTCGCACGACGATTGAAAGGTCGGACAATGTTACGATCTTCTGCGGTGAAACAACTTCGGAAGACCGAATTCAGTATTTCGGCCTTCTCTCTGTTATCTTCCGTTTCTGTTCCGGTGTAGTTGCTGAGAGAATGAATAGATGATTTTGACCCACTTGTTGATTTTACATACGACCAAAATCTCTTAGGGTTTTTACTCAGGTCGGTTGACAACCCCTTACTTTCGAAAACATTGAACGCTTCTCTCATTGCTCTCCTTACGCTTATTTTCGCTTCGTTCAGTTTTTGTTTGTCAGCTAGGTTTTTACTTCTTATGAATCTGAGATGAAGTGCTCTTTGTTTACGCAGCGAGTTTCTAACACGGCTATTAAGCTATGGTGGATCTCTCCCATCTCTTAGAACCTTACTAGTAACATACTTGTCTAGTGCATATTGAAAGATGCCTTTGAATTTTTTCCGTTTGTTCTCCGCATCTTCATCCTCATCACAGAATATTTCATGCTGATTGCTGAGATATTCTGAAATTTGTATCTTGTCACCCTTGCTGAGCAAATATATCTTCCTACCTTTCTCAACATTCAGTGTAGAACCCGTCGTCATAGATGCTGTCACAGCCTTACGATCACTGATACCTTTCTCTACGTTAACTGATTCGATAAGTTCAGGTCTGTTTGTTGCCAGGAAGTCTAAGACGTTACCCCCACGAGGTGGTTCTGCAACAATCTGCCCAAGGTAATTTTCGGACAAAATATCCAGAACAAAGCCACACGATTCCTTGTCTCTGGCACCAGTTTTGATGTCATGACACTCCCAATCTACACCTGGCAAGTTGAAGTCACCTCACCCCCTATTACAACGGCATGATCAGGAAAATTACTAATGATTTTCTGCAAGCTCTGTATGAAGCGTTCTACAACTACAGATACTGATCCAGGTGGTCTATAAAAGCATCCGATCACCATATTTGACCGTTCTTTGATACTCAATTTCACCCAGGTTAATTCACATTCGGAATACGAGATAACCTCGCTAGATTTTATCGAATGTCTTACTGCAATAAACACTCCCCCACCATTGGCGTCTAACCTATCCTTATGGTAAATATTCCAGTCTGAACTTAGGATTTCGTTGTTATTGACGTCTGCCTTCAACCAGCTTTATGTCCCCAATACTATCTGTGCATTACAACCTTCAATAAGCGATACTAATTCTGGGACCTTTCCTTGGATGCTCCTGCAGTTTACTAAAATCATAGTAATCATTTCTATTTCTGATCTGCGAGGACCTAGATTCTCTGAGGTCGCTGTGGCTGATCGTGTTTGCCCTGAAGGAAGGGGTTCTCTAACCTTAAAATGCCCCATGTGCACGCCACACGTACTACGCTACCCTAGTAGCCGCTTCCTGCGTGTAATGCACGCCTGACCTATTAAGGGGAACCCTACAATTCTGCACCCGGTAGCGGAGGTCGAGAAATTCGTATCCGATACCGTCGCAGAGGAGTCTGAGCCTTTGGTTTAGACCTTCGCCTCTACTCCAAACCAGAGGACCGCGATCAACGCTGGGTACGATGCTACAAATAGAAAGCTTAGTCTGCACCCCGAGTGCGTTGCTAGTTTCCTTCACTAAATCAGCCAACCGCCGAAAGGAGCCGAGGATGGCCTCAGAACCCAAGCGGCAGGCGTCATTCGTGCCGACATGTGCCACTACATCCCAAGAATTATACTCTACTTCCTGGACTTATTATGTTTTATGCCAGCACCACTCAAGAAACTTGTTGAAAC
The DNA here is from genome assembly GCF_023897955.1 of Schistocerca gregaria. Classification (NCBI taxonomy): domain Eukaryota; kingdom Metazoa; phylum Arthropoda; class Insecta; order Orthoptera; family Acrididae; genus Schistocerca; species Schistocerca gregaria. The sequence goes on along the minus strand of NC_064931.1, from coordinate 647,076,851 downwards.
ACTGTCTCAGAGGCATATGTGCATTACTCGAGGTGTGTATTCCAATGACACACAGTTTCAACTTGTGATGAAGAAGGGTGTTTTCCCATACGACTATCTGGATTGTATGGGAAAGCTCAATAAAAGCAGACTACCGACACAACTGCATTCACTAGTAACATTATAGGCGATACTGTGTCAAATGCAGAGCATGACCATGCTGTAAATGTTTGGCAGGATTTTAGCATCACCACTTTAGGAGAGTATGCAAAATTTTACAGGGTCACAGACATGCGTTTGCTTTCAGATGTTTTTGAGAAATTCTTGGGTAAATATACGACCACATATGCTCTGGATGCTGCCTTTTACTGCACAGCACCGGCGTTGTCTTGTGGCGCTATGTAAAAAAAAAACGAAGTGGAGCATCGAACTATTGACTGATGCTGACATGCATCTTTTCTTTGAACGAGGTATCCATGGCGGACTTTGTCAATGTGTCGATAGCGCTTCCAAGGCCAATAACCCACGGATGGATTAGAGGTTCAGTGCATCTGACGATTCGAGATATATCATGCATTTGGATGTGAATGACTTGCATGGGCACGCCATGCAACAATCGCTGTCGATTGGAGAGTTTTGATGGCTATCCAAAGTCGAATGCGTCGGGTTAGATGGGAATATCCATGGTGTGGTGGCTGATTCCTGTGTGGGGAATTTCGAGGAGGCAGACCTCAAATATCCATGGTGTGGTGGCTGATTCCTGTGTGGGGAATTTCGAGGATGCAGACCTCAAATATCCCATTAGTTTGCATGATGCACACAGTGACTTGCCGCTATGTCCAGAGCAACTAGTTCCGCGAGGAGGCCCCATCTCCAAACTGACCACAACGCTGACGAACAACCAAAGATATGTCATGCATTACAGAAAACTCCAGCAGTGTCTCAGCTCAGGAATGGAGCTGGTTAGAATCATCTATGCTATCTCCTTCAAGCAGTCACACTGATTGGAGGAGTATATTGATTTAAATCCGAGAAGAGGGCTTCTGCAAAGAATAATTTCGAAAAAGATTTTTTTTAAATTGATTAATAAAGCAATTTTCGATAAAACAATGGAAATTTTGAGAAAACACTGCGAAATTCTTATTGGATCAAGATGGGATGGGTGATGGGGTGGAAGGAAATGTATCGCAAGACCAAATTTTAAATGGGTCACTATCTCCAATAAAAACTTTGTGACTGTGGAGATGAGAAGACTGCAATCGAGCTCATGAGACCTGTATATCTTGAAATGTCCATGTTAAACCTGTCCAAACTCCACACATACTGATTGCATAGTAAAATCCCGAAAATTCATTTCGCTGATTCAAAATTTCTTTATATGGATGATGATGTTTAGTTCGGGGGCGCTCAACTGCGCTCGTACTAAGTCCCAATTTTTACACAGTCCAATTTTTAACTCAATCCAATATAGCAACTATCACAAATGATGCTGATGAAATGATGAGAACAAAATAAACACCCAGTCCCTTGGCACAGAAAATCCCCAATCCAGCTGGGAATTGAACCCTGGACCCCGTGATCCAGAGGCAGCAACGCTAGCCACTAGACCACGAGCTGCGGACTTTTATCTGGATCCATGTAGCTTCATGTATTGGGTGAAGGACTGTGATCCATATGAAGTAATAAGGTGCCACATCAACACATTCAACGTGTCTTCCTTCGTGGCTAATAATCCTTACAGTACTGTTCCACAGAACAAGAAGGATATCGGTCTAATGAAAGACATGGTGAATGAATTACTGATTGTGGAGTTTGTGGGTCTTAGATACAAAATGTATCTGTATCACACACTGGGAGGCACCACGCAGAGACAAACAAAGGGTGTCAATAGTGCAGCGTTAAGGGCCCTCGTGATTAAACGTTACTTGCAGTGCCTGTACAGCGGTGTTTGCAGTGCTACACCATAGCTGTAGTATATTGCACAGAAAATTTGTATTCAGTCACGAGGTCATGAAGTGAACATTGTGAGCCAATTGAAAATTGCTTTGTTGCCTCATAACAATAACAGGATCACTTGTAAGGATGGATCGAAACTCACCTGTACTCCCACTATTCACGTGAAGATAGTGTTGTGAATGAGAGAGAGTGAGAGTGTGAGTGAAGAGTGGTTGCCTGTGGACTGTTACGACTCATTTATCATAGGGTAAATATTTTTTCAGTGCAAATATATATGCATACCACGTGTGCTGACATAGTTGTGCACTTGTAAATATATATCCGCCCCACGTGTCCAGTGATAAAGTAAACAGACCGAAAAATCGTGTAAAATATATGTACACCACGTGTGCCAACATTGTTGTGCACTTGTTAATGTATGCACAACATACGTGCAGCAGTAATGTAAATAGACCAAAAATCGGGTAAAATATATACACGCCATACATGCTGACAGAATGCATACTTGTGAATAGCCTTTTAAATGAGTACACTCATAAATAGTCCCTACACATCATGCAAATTGAACAGTTTTATCGTTTTACCTGCCACTAGTCATCCAAGTCTCATTACTTTTTAGTGTAGATGTATTTAACCCCACAAACCGTCGAAAACAATTGTGAATACTTTCAACCAGTGCAATTCATTTAAATAAATACCAATATTCTTAGCCAGTGCTTGTATGCTCCGAAAATTGTAAACGCACAACCAGTGTTACAGTTGTGTGGACTGTAGGTTTTTTTTCTAGTTATATTTATTACTTGTAGTAATAGTGTGTACAAAAAAACTATCTCTGCATTGAAAAATGTTACGTGAAAAAGAATCGTATTGTATCTCAAGAACAAAATTGTATCTATATATCTGTAAGGATTGAATAAATGAATTTCGTTACTACATGTCTCTGTTGTTGTTATAAAAAGAAAACCTATCCTACATTGCACTGTATATGCTGATCAGCCAGAACATTATGACCACCAAACCCACCAAACTACTGTCGATGTAAACCGATCCAGGCAATGGCAGCCTCATCTGGTGAGGTATGACTGCTAGTCAGACACACGCACAATGCATGTAGTGGCAGTGTCAGTGAGCGTGCTGTCCATGTGTAGAATGGGGAAGCACATGATCTATCTGAGTTTGACCGAGGGCAGACTGTGATGGCCTGGATCTCAGCACAGGCATTTCAGGTGTTCGAGGAGTGCTGTGGTGAGTGTCTTCAACACATGGCGAAACCGACATGAAACCATGTCCAAACGTTGTGGGTTTGGGAGGACACCCCTAATTATACAGGGTGGTCCATTGATAGTGACCGGGCCAAATATCTCACGAAATAAACATCAAACCAAAAAACTACAAAGAACGAAACGTGTCAAGCTTGAAGGGGGAAACCAGATGGCGCTATGGCTGGCCCGCTAGATGGCGCTGCCATAGGTCAAACGGACATCAACTGCGTTTTCTTTTTTAAATAGGAACCACCATTTTTTTACAATTTCGTGTAGTACGTAAAGAAATATGAATGTTTCAGTTGGACCACTTTTTTCGCTTTGTGATAGATGGCGCTGTAGTAGTCACAAACGTATAAGTACATGGTATCACGTAACATTCCGCCAGTGCGGACGGTATTTGCTTCGTGATACATTACCCGTGTTAAAATGGACCGTTTACCAATTTCCGGAAAGATTGATATCGTGTTGATGTATGGCTATTGTCATCAAAATGCCCAACGGGCGGGTGCTATGCATGCTGCTCGGTATCCTGGACGACATCGTCCAAGTATCCGGACCGTTCGCCGGATAGTTACGTTGTTTAAGGAAACAGGAACTGTTCAGCGACATGTGACACGTCAACCACGACCTGCAACAAATGATGATGCTCAAGTAGGTGTTTTAGTTGCTGTCGCGGCTAATCCGCACATCAGTAGCAGACAAATTGCGCGAGAATCGGTCAGTGTTGAGAATGCTACATCAACATCGATTGTACCCATACCATATTTCTATGCACCAGGAATTGCATGGCGACGACTCTGAACGTCGTGTACAGTTCTGCCACTGGGCACAAGAGAAATTACGGGACGATGACAGATTTTTTGCACGCGTTCTATTTAGCGACGAAGCGTCATTCACCAACAGCGGTAACGTAAACCGGTTTAATATGCACTATTGGGCAACGGAAAATGCACGATGGCTGCGACAAGTGGAACATCAGAGACTTTGGCGGGTTAATGTATAGTGCGGCATTATGGACGGAAGGATAATTGGCTTCCATTTTATCGATCTCAATCTACCGATGTTGATGTTATTACAAGATGTTTCACTGCATGACGGAATGGCGATGTACTTCCAACATGATGGATGTCCGGCACATAGCTCGCGTCCGGTTGAAGCGGCATTGAATAGCATATTTCATGACAGGTGCATTGGTCGTCCAAGCACCATACCATGGCCCGCCCGTTCATCGGATCTGACGTCCCCGGATTTCTTTCTGTGGGGAAAGTTGAAGGATATTTGCTATAGCGATCCACCGACAACACCTGACAACATGCGTCAGCACATTGGCAATGCATGTGCGAACATTACGGAAGGCGAACTACTCGCTGTTGAGAGGCATGTCGTTACACGTATTGCCAAACGCATTGAGGTTGACGGACATCATTTTGAGCATTTATTGCATTATTGTGGTATTTACAGGTAATCACGCTGTAACAGCATAAGTTCTTAGAAATGGTAAGTTCACAAAGGTACATGTATCACATTGGAACAACCGAAATAAAATGTTCAAACGTACCTACGTTCTGTATTTTAATTTAAAAAACCTACCTGTTACCAACTGTTTGTCTAAAATTGTGCGCCATATGTTTGTGAGTATTAGAGCGCCGTCTATCACAAAGGGAAAAAAGTAGTCAAATTCATATTTCTTTACGTACTACACGAATATGTAATAAAAAATGGGGGTTCCTATTAAAAAAAACGCAGCTGATATCCGTTTGACATATGGCAGCGCCATCTAGCGGGCCAACCATAGCACCATCTGGTTTCTCCCTTCAAGCTAGACAAGTTTCGTTATTTGAAGTTTTTTCGTTTGACGCTTATTTCGTGAGATAATTTGTCCCGGTTACGATCAATGGACCACCCTGTATACTGCAGGAATCGATTGTTCACTCTGTTATGGCGAGTGTCAATAGCATTAGCGCTGTTGATTTCATCATCCAATATAGGTTTTATAATGGTTTTATATTTCACACTGGTTTGGCTTTTTGGTACTCCGTCTTTTTTCTCATGTAGATCAGCCAAATGCAGTGTTTCACCATATATTACCAGGTATTTAGGTGAATAATTTAGGATTTTAGAAGTCTTTGGAAAATAAGATTAAGTAGACCTGATGATCTCTGGAATACCCTATCGCCGATCCATACTGTGGTATCACTTAACTTTAAAGACTGTGTGCAAAGCATGTATGGTTTTACCCTACTGAGACAAAATATTCTGTCTATGTTAGCAAAAAATGGTTCAAATGGCTCTGAGCACTATGGGACTTAACATCTGAGGTCATCAGTCCCCTAGACTTAGAACTACTGAAATCTAACTAACATAAGGACATCACGCACATCCATGCACGAGGCAGGAGTCGAACCTGCGACCGTTGCAGCATCGCGGTTCCAGACTGAAGCGCCTAGAACCGCTCGGCCACAGCGGCCGACTATATGTTAGCATCACTGTGATGGTGGTGCTTGGCAACAGCATCGTCATCATCATCACATAATTTCAATGAGAGCTGCCTCAGAGATTTGGTAACTGTCTTAAAGGTTTCTCTTAGTGTTTGATCCCACTCTGAATCTCCTAACCTTAAGAGTTGTAACTCTCTTGAATGACCTCCTGTGCTCGATGACTAAGCTAAGCTGACATCTTGTTAGATAATAAGCAGTGCTCTGTGTGGGGTTTCACCTTACATACATTCTATTCTATTGTACTGGCCTTTACAGCTATGTCGTTTACTTTCTTTACAATTACATTAACCCTATCACTTAATGTATTGATAGATCTCGTAAGGGTCTGACAATACATCAGTTGTTCCTTGTGTATATTCCCAGCTTTATGTCCAAGGGCCTGAATTTTTCCATCCATGTACAAGGAAATGTTCTGTCTATGTATAGTCATCCTTTCAAGTTGAGTGCTCAACATGCATGTGAACTTCTCCATGGTGTAATGTATACTGATGTAGTCACATCTTGTCAAAGCTATACACATAGAAACTCTCGGAAGTTTCGTCTATATCTACCATCATTCATCTGTTTTTATCAATAACAATCTCCACATATCTTTATAAATTCATTGAATAAGATATCAGTTCGTACAACTAGTTGGTAAATATGCTGTTAATTCAAATGTTCTTGTTTGAAGGCTATAAAGAGGTTTGCATTATCCCTCACCAACTGTTCTGAGATTCTAGAATATGATTGATTCAAATAAAATACATCAATGCCAATATGACGAGCAAAACAGAAATATCTTCGAATTTGATCCTGGTTTTCCACAGCAACATCGTCGAATATGAACACAGTGTTTGGCTTCACTTTTTCCGTTGGAGGGACAGCACTGTCGTGTTTGTCACACCATCTAAATCTTCGAATGTCTGCTGTAATAGTTGGCGTTTGGGCTGAAACAGCGTTTTTGAAACTACACATACATTCTCAAAGTGGACTCCATTTGGGTATGTTAGCAGCGACATGAAAACATTTGTCTCCCTGCAGCTGGATAGACCTATAGTATATTACTGGAAAGGATTAGCCCATTCTTCTTCTTCTGGCCTTCTGCACCATCAGAGGAGCAATCGCTTACAACAAACTCTTTAAGGTGAGGATCCTTCACCATCCTGCTATGATACCAACTGCATCAGATGTTGATGTGAAGTGGGATTTTATAGAAACAGAAACTCTTGTAATAATATTTATAATAATAATAATAATGTAGTAGCCACTATATCAGATCGATACATGAACTAAAGCGCTCTTCTAAATCATCTATATATAGCAATACCAATAGCAAAGACATGTAATTAGTACTCACTTTTCCGCTCCTTCCCACTCCGGTGGGAGATGCTGGATAAACTCAGCTGCTGCTATTGATAACGCCTCAGGAACTTCCCACTGACTTTGATGGTGAGCTGCTGTGCTCGCCTTATATCCCTGACATCACAATCACATGACAGATGCCATATTATCATTGGTTCCCGCCATTTTTCCTCCATAACATCACAATATCGAGCGCCCTGTGGTGGTGGTAATGTGAGCTCGTCAGTCGGTCTCCACACATCCACTTGCACTCTTGTGGGAGAGGCACGCGAGGCCTAAGTGAAAAGCTGGAGCACGGAGTTTGGGCATGTATCTGCTTCAAGCGAGAGTGCATTCGATTGGCTCTTCTGTGCTGGATACCCTGGTGCAAGTTAAATATTATTGTCAGCTCTTTTGATTGGGAGCTGTGTCTCGCGTTTGCCTCGCGACTGATCGTGGGGACGGAAAGGGCACATGTCCCCAGCTCAGGTGGCGATTTACAGGGCGAGACATTTTCTTTCTGATTCCGACGTAGAACGAGTTCAATTGTGGTTCCGTATTCCATGGAGAGAAGTCTTGGACATTCTGATTCGGGGTTCCGAAAAGTCTTCCATCCTGTAGCAGACAGTGGAGTGAACTTTGACCATCAGCGCCGACGCCTTGAAGAGGCATACTGGGGTAGCGGCGTATCTGCACAAAACGACGCGACAGCGTGACTTCCAGAGGCATCGTGTCATCTGCAGCCGTAATCATGGAACCAATTGAGGTGACGACAGTTTGCAGTGCCAAGTTCTGAGTCAGCAACGAGGGACTGGATGGTTAGAGTTCAGAGGCTGTTACATTAACAATAATATGAATTTGTGTGGACCACAGAACTTAGGCGTGCAGTTAATGATCTTTTGGCTTTTTCCTCTTGTACTGTTTGAAATGGTGGAAATGGCTCTTAGCACTATGGGACTTAACATCTGCAGTCATCAGTACCCTAGAACTTAGAACTACTTAAACCTAACTAACCTATGGACATCACACACATCCAAGCCCGAGGCAGGATTCGAACCTGCGACCATAGCAGCAGCGCGGTTCCGGACTGAAGAGCCTAGAACCGCTCGGCCACAGCGGCCAGCGACAAGGAATTCAGATAGTGGTAGCAGAACTATCCTGTTCCAGGACTTTAACGTAGGACTCAAATAGATACAGATGTACAAATATTAAAATAAAATTTTATTATACGTTACATACCCATGTTACATGGAAGTAAAATACTGTGAAGTTCCAAAACATTGTAGGAGCAGATATGAGCAACTTGGATTGCTCATTCAGAATACACTAACTTCACAAAGACAAGTAGTGAAGTTACTGGATCCTGAATAAACAATACTACATGTTAAAATACCAGTTATGGCTATTATACAGGGTGAGTCGCGTAACACAAAAAAAATGGCTCTGAGCACTATGCGACTTAACTTCTGAGGTCATGAGTAGCCTAGAACTTAGAACTAATTAAACCTAACTAACCTAAGGGCATCACACACATCCATGCTCGAGGCAGGATTCGAACCTGCGACCGTAGCGGTCGCTCGGTTCCAGACTGTAGCGCCTAGAACCGCACGGCCACTCCGGCCGGCTCGTCTAAGACGTAACACCCCCTTTATTCCGGGGGCGATTGCATGTATTGGCATGCTGTTTTCGGCGAATCATAGCGGACTGCGGGGCACATACGTTGGTACATGCGCAATAATCACAACGTTTATATTGGCCGAGATAACGAGGCAAGTACATGTTTTTTAAATGGGACGCTATACTTTTTTTACCATCATTCGAACGCTCTTGAAATACTCGTATAGTGATGTAACGCATGTTGCTATTGTGATTCAAACTTTGCTTAAAAGACGCTGGGAAACGAAGATTTACCAACGTAGCGTAGGCCGTGCATGCTGCATAGAGCACGGCAACACGGCCTGCGGGTCGCGCGAGGCGTGTTTACAGTCTGCAGCCGCTTCCCACCGCCTCGACCTTCAATCCTACAATATTTCCCAGCGTCTTTTAAGCGAATTTTGAATCACAATAGCAACATGCGTTATGTCACTATACGCGTTTTTTCCAGAGCTTTGGAATGATGGTAAAAAAAGTATAGCGTCCCATTTAAAAAACATGTAGCTATCTCATTGTCTCGGTCAATATATATACAGAGCGAGGTGGCGCAGTGGTTAGCACACTGGACTCGCATTCGGGAAGACGACGGTTCAATCCCGTCTCCGGCCATCCTGATTTAGGTTTTCCGTGATTTCCCTAAATCGTTTCAGGCAAATGCCGGGATGGTTCCTTTGAAAAGGGCACGGCCGATTTCCTTCCCAATCGTTCCCTAACCCGAGCTTGCGCTCCGTCTCTAATCACGTCGTTGTCGACGAGACGTTGAACACTAACCACCACCACCACCATCGGTCAATATAAACGTTGTGATTATTGTGCATGCACCAATGTATGTGCCCCATAGTCTGCTATGATTCGCCGAACACCGCTTGTCGATACGTGCAATAACACCCGGAATAATGGGGGGTGTTACGTCTTACGCGACTCGCCCTGTACATGTGTGCACTGTTGGAAATGTATGTTAACCTTTACAACGAAGGTTATGGTTTGAGAATGGACAATATCGTCCGAAACTAACCACTGCAAATAAAAATGGTTGGATGCAACTGTGACAGAAATCGAAAAAAATTAAACTTCGTAAAATAATACGTTTCAAAAAATATGTATGTTCATATTGCTGAGCAGGGGACCGCGTAATCTTAAACTGGCCCCGGTGTGAGGGGAGACGGCCACGGATGCGGCCTTTAGACACGGACAGATGCTTGCCGTCGTTGGCACGGCGCCTCTAGCAGTGCACAGACCGGTTGCATAACTTCCTCCTAGTTGCCAGCGCGGTTCGACCTACCACATTAAAATTAGTTTCGCGAACACTAGCATCACCAATTCCCGCCTTCTCTTGAGCCACTAATTTGTATGCTGCAGATTTCAGGAGCCATTCTTCTGAAATAATGTGTGCGTAACTATTTGACACTGGACTATCTAGTGGTTTACATCTACATCACTATTCTGCAGTTCACATCCAAGTGCTTGGCAGAGGGATCACAGACACATATTAAGACTATTAATCGACTATTCTAGTCTCGAACGGCACGCGGGGAACATGAACACCGAAATCTGTACGTGCGAGATCCGATTCCTCTTGCTTTACAGCGATGGTCATTTCTTCCAATGTAGATAGGAGTCAACAAAATTGAAGACTGATATTCTATGAAAAGCTGCCGCCCCAACTGAAAATACCGGTGTTTTAATAACTGCCACTTCTGTTCGCGTACCATATCTGTGACACTCTCTTCTCTATTTCGCTATGATATAAGTTGCGTTCAATAAGAAATGAGCCGGAGGCAGTAAAATAAAAACCGCTGAAAGGATTGTAACGCCATTGCCACGGAAGAAGGCGTGGTCCCCGTAAGAGCGTCGAGGCACCAAATTCTCCACTAGAGAGACGTGGATGTACAGTCGTGGACAAAACGAGCGAGACACCTCGCCTTTTCGTTATGCTGATCCGCATAGCTTTAAAGTCTGCTACACAGCATAACAGGCAAGGCGACGAAGTTCTACCAACATACTATGCACAGGCGTGAAATTGAAAAATTATCCGAACTTTGTCAGACTGTTTTCAATCATGTGTAAGACTACATTAATGCTGATTTGTTCAAATGATTCAAATGGCTCCGAGCACTTAAATGCTGGGTCATCAGTCCCCTAGAACTTAGAACTGCTTAAACCTAACTAACCCAAGGAGATCACACACATCCATGCCCGAGGCAGGATTCGAACCTGCGGCCGTAGCGGTCGCACGGTTCCAGACTGAAGCGCCTACAACCGCTCGGTCACTCCGGCCGGCCTTCGCCACAGCGAGAAAACGTGCATTAGCCAAAGTTTTTCTTAAGCTACCTAGCAATGGGAATGCTCGCACTTCTAAAACGCATTGGCATTAATACTGGGATCTCAATTATCACGTGTATAGGCAAATGGACTTTATTTGCATTCCTGTAAACGGGTTTTGGTTCGAAAGCGTAGCTACGATTACTATGCTGATGTATCGACTGCAACTAGAGCATTTCGAATAAAGAGTATGGGGAATTATTTATGTGGCCCTCATCTTCAGTAACTGGCGTAGCTATTTCGTTCTTCGGAATTCATCACCTAAATCAGTAAAAATGGAACCCTACTAGTTTCACTTTCTTGACCGTCTATTTCTCTACCCAACTCTCAAAACTCGTTTACCTCGAGTAGACATAATAAAATGAAATGTATCGCACTTCCTACGGTATACGTTCCTTTGGTGGTGTAAAAAAGTGAGCTTCTATGTTAGGATCCAGTATGACTGGTCTGAACGATGACACAGACCGTTTCGCGACCTATTGCGCATAATATTTTGCTAATTCGTAACGATCTGGGGTACTTTGTCTTACTAAAACAGTTATGTTATCTCGATAAGCTGACATTCATTTTTATTAATACAGTTCATACTAATTAGCGTTTCTTCTTTCATTTATATCTTATATTTACGTGTTGTATTTAACACACTAATCAGCATTAGTATAGTCTTACAGATGATTGAAAACAGTCTGACAAAGTTCGGCTAGTTTTTCAATTTCACACCTGTGCATAGTATGTTGGTAGCACTTCGTCGCCTTGCCTGTTATGCTGTGTGGCAGACTTTAAAGCTGTGCGGATCAGCATAACGAGAAGGCGAGGGGTCTCGCTCGTTTTGTCCACGACTGTACATCCGCATCCTGGCAGAGCGAGTACGTGCACTCAGTTGTGATGAAAACAGTGAAATGGAGGTGTCAAAAGAAGAGTAAACGGATGTAGTGCGTTTCCTCACAACGGAATGAGTACTAGGAACAGAAATTCGCCAGGAATGGCACAAGTCTGTTGTTGCAAAAGCGACTGAAGAAATGACGGATGTCGTTTCCAATGACACACGCTCTGGAACGTAACACTATATTACCGATGTACTCACTATTGAAGACCGACGAGTTACTACAACAGCCATTACCCCGAACTCGGACTGCGCGTCGGAACTGCTATGGATATGGAGTGCTCTCCATATATTTGTGCCACTATTTGATGAATTTGCGTTCACTGCTCTCCTTCCACTGTAAAGGAGCGCACTAAATCCCTTTGCTCATCTTTTTATGCCTCATTTCTCGGGTTTAAGCACTTATGAATGCAGTGGATGGTCGACGCCAGTACATGCTCACTCTATCGTCACCGGGTATGCGCCCGTGTCCTTTTAGCTATAAGTTGGAGCAACAGCAGTCTTATAGGGACCATTTTTTCTTCTATACCCAATGACCTTACCATCCTTTCAGCAGTTTTCATTGGACAGTCTCCAGCTTGTTTCTTTTCAAAAATGCATATAATGCAAAACAAGCTACCCTTCTTACAACTTTTTCGATGTCCTGCCTCAATCCTATCTGCTGAGAATCACGTAAAGCACACAAATACTCTAATAGATGGACAAGCTAGTGCAGGGAGCCTCTTAAACAGATCTATTGCAGCTTCTAAGTGTTCTGCAAATTAACTCCAATCTTTGGTTCACTTTCCCTACATAGTTCTCTGTGTGATGGTTCCAATTTGAGTGGCTTGTAATTGTAATCCCTAGGTATTCATTTGAAGTGAAAACCTCAAAATTTGCGTTATTCATCGTGTAACCGAAGTTTAACGGATTCTTTTCAGTACTCATATGGAGGACGTCTCGCTTTTAATTGTTTAGGGTCAGTTGCCATTTTTTGCACCATTCAGATATCATAGGAAAGCACGGCTGGTTCTGGTCAGATATTCGCTGATGTCAGCTCTTTCAGGTGTCAGTGTTCCAGTAACTGGTGATGTTAGTACATTCCTGTTTCAGCGTTCTGGGAACTACACTTGCAGTTTGACGAGGCAGTCGTTGTTGTTATATTCAGCGTTACTACCGTCCCTGCTCTCCCCAGTTTTGCTCTTGCCCAATGTCGTCCTGCTCTCAGCCAGTCACCTCTCTTCATCGTTCTTGGTGCTGTGAATACGTGTGATCTATATTGTAGCGGTACTACCGTTCGGGATCGGAAAAGTCAGTTTTTGGGAAATATTTCTGAGCGCGAAATTTACAGTCAGATGCAGGCCTGTTTACAGTGATTTAGCTCACCAGCAGTTGCGAAGTAAAATAGAGGCCACAGGAGCGCAAAACCACCAGGAAAAGTACATGCAGCGGTTTGCATGGCGCAAGTCACAGGAAAAACGGGCAAAACAGAGGCCCACAGCTGCATATAAATAGGTGCTGGCTCACTAGCAAAGCAATTACACGGCAGACATGCCGCCCCTACACCCCCCGTCCACCTTCTCCAGTATGCCGATGACACCACCTCCTCGCCCTCGCCCCCACCGTACAACGCCCCCAACACCTTATCCAATCCCATATTGACCGATTTAGCACTTGGTGCAACCAGTGGTTGCTTCTAAGACTCAGGCGTTTATTGTAGGCAAAACCACCCGTTCCTTCCATCTCCTCGATTTCTATATCACTATTTATGGCCGTCCTATCGCCGTCACCCCCACCCTCAAGTACCTTGGCGTCACTCTCGAGCGTCGCCTCTCCTGGACCCCCCATCTCCGGACAATCCAAGCAAAGGCACGCTCCTGACTCCATCTCCTCAAGCTCCTTTCTGGCCGCACAGGTCTGGACCCCTCCACCATCCTCCATACCTATAAATCCCTCATTCGTCCTATCCTCCACTACGCCCACCCTGTCTGTATCTCTGCCCCTCCTACCTTTTACAAATCCCTTCAAATCCTAGAACGCCATGCTCTTTGCCTCGCCTATTGCATCCATCTCCCCTTCCCCACGCGGATCCTGTATGACCTCATTCCATTCCCACACCTCCTACTTTTCCTCGAACGGATACGGATCCTCAACACCTCCCATAAACCTGAGCCCCCTTACCAGCCTGCCTCTCTCATCCTCTCTCACCCCAGTCCACTGCTGCGCCTGTATGCCCACGTCCCACCTGTTCTCCATCTCTCCAATCTCCATACACCCTCCCTGATGATGCCCTCATCCCCTCCATCTACCCTTCCTAACAAGTTTAATCCTCCTCTTCCACATCCTGTGTTTTTTGCTTAGCGTACCCTCTCTCCCTTCTCTCCCTCCTCTCTTCCTCCTCCCTCCTCCCCCCTGGCTTCCTCTACCCCCCATACCTTCTTTCCTTCCCCCCCATCTCCTCTGCCACTGGTATCTACACTCTCGCCTCTCCCTCCTCCCCCACCTTTCCCCTTTTTGCAGGTCCCCAGACTCGCACACGTCACGTGAAGACTCGCGCGCCAGAGATCAACCCCATCAGTTCTGTGTGTGTGCCACCGAGTAAGTGATACAGTGGTTTCACCGAAACCACTCTCCATCATTCACGTGTGTTCTCTCAGCCATCAGTATTCGTGTACAGTACTGACCGTTTTTTATCTTTTACTCCACATCCGTGTTTTTTAATTAATGTGTCTACTGTTTTTTGTCCACCGTTCTGTTATGTTCGTCTGTGTCTTCATTGTTTTTATTTGCACTGATTGTGGCTGAAGAGTGGCGTAATGTTGCCGCTGCCAGCCTACCTTTTGTACAAGGTATTAAAATTACAATAAAGAAAAAAAATAGCAAAGCATTCAAGTGTGACAGCTCTCCTGGACGGCAGGAGACACCAATCATGACAATCAGACTGAACAATTGGCGTCCGTATGTTAAAGGTTCCTACTATGACTTTGTAGGTGTGTTTGCGTTCAAACGGCTCTAAGCAATATGGGACTTAACATCTGAGGTCATCAGTCCCATAGACTTAGAACTAGTTAAACCTAACTAACCTAAGAACATCACACACATCCATGCCCAAGACAGGATTCGAACCTGCGACCGTTGCGGCAGCGCCGTTCCGGATTGAAGTGCCTAGAACCGCTCAGCCACAGTGGCCGGCTAGGAGTGTTTGTATGGAGTACTGTCAATAAGGCAGCAGCATGCCTGAGCTTGCAGGCCAAGAATTTTTGCAAGCTTCAGACGATCCTGAGACAAGCACACATGCATTTCTGTTGAGTCACTGATATATGGTGGACTGTGAAAGTAGTGACTTACAAAGTAAGTAATTTTGCAAGTCCAAAATTTTTCAGATTTGTGGATGTGAAATTTTGCAGACGGACGTTAATACGAGAACCAGTCTACTGCCATGTGTGAACCAGTAAATGCTGAGTGTGTCAATGCCATTACGCTAGCACACTGCATGCAATCAGTTAGCCAGCCAGAGCTTTCCTGTAGAATTAAAAAAAAAAGATTAGGAAGAGATTTAGGTACAATTAACATACCACAGAGTGTTATTTAAATAAATAAACTCGTACTACATACCAAATCTACGCCAGCCCACATTATTACTGTGTGTGTGTGTGTGTGTGTGTGTGTGTGTGTGTGTTGAGTGAGTGAGTGTGTGTGTGTCTGACACACAACATATTTTGCAAAACGGTATTAAATTTTTCTAGTAAGGTGGAAGACTTCAATATTCGTTACAAAGCATGAGACTGTTTCCACATTTGGTTCTTGTGAGTTATTATATGCTTTTACGTTGTAAATTGTACAAAATGGCTGATAAAGTTAGTCCATCCACTACTCAAGGGAATTTTGTGTGCCTGGGGGCAGTTATATTTAAAAAAATTGTACATCTTGCTTTGGCAATGGTCAATAGCACGTATAAATTTTAGAAAATGCACAACACTGTGCTGTCTGTAATAATGTTATTTTATTGGTTTCAGTTCTGAACCATCATCAACGGCAAGAAAATTATCACCGATGTATCACATGTCATATATATATACTAAGTCCAAACAGGCCTTGGCAGGCCCAACGGTACCGCCCGGCCGCCGTGTCATCCTCGGCCCACAGTCACCACTGGATGCAGATATGGAGGGGCATGTGGTCAGCACACTGCTCTCCCGGCCATATGTCAGTTTACGAGACCGAAGCCGACACTTCTCAATCAAGAAGCTCCTCAGTTTGCCTCAGAAGGGCTGAGTGCACCCCGCTTCCCAACAGCGCTCGGCAGACCGCATGGTCACCCCTGCCTGACAGCGCTTAACTTAGATGATCTGATGGGAACTGGTTTTACCACTGCGGCAATGCCGTTGGCACATGTCATATATGCTTTGACATAAGTTACCACAGAAAACCACAATTGCCAAGAAAAATTAAAAATTATGACAAGATTAAAATAAGATGGCACGTGAAAGATTAAAATATGATGGCATATATGTGCCATTATTTTTTAATCTTCTCACAATTTGTGATACTTTTCGGTTTTTGACTTTGCGTGATTACTTTAAAATCTTCATTAATGGGTAGGATGCGACCTTTCCCACCCTGATCACTCTACCCCACACATTGCTCTATAAATGACAACTGCCATATTCTGATATAGTGTTACTCTACACACGAAAACAACTACTTAGGAACGGAACTCCACTTATTACAGTTATTTACAGTAACTGGGGATATCTTGTATTCCCCCAAATGTATACAGATTTTTCCATACACGGAGTTTAAAATAGTTTTTAAATCTTTTTGAAATTGGTGCACATTCATGTTAAAGTGTCTTATTGTTGTTTACAATAGCTTTACTGTCTCCCCGTACAAAGATGTTGTGGCTCATTATTACGTAATCACACAAATCCATTTTGGTACTCGGTAATCTTATAGTCTTATACATATTACAACTGCAAAAGTTTCTGAGTGTGTGTGAGTCATACATGTACGCACACCTATCAAAAGGGTGGATGTGAAAAGTGAAAAAGAAGTGAAGTCCACGTCATACGAATACCCATAAGAGCACTTAGTGACTTGCAACAAACTTCATGCAAATATTAAACCTTTATGAAACTTTTTCTCGCTGACAACTCCCTAAAATGATGAAAGGAGAAAAGTTTATCGCTTACTACATTTTTGCTGTTAATGCAGTAAAACTGCCGCATGAAACATGACGTTTTAATTTATTACTTCTTTACTACTAACTGTATTCGTGACATCTTTTGCAAATAGTGTTCACACGTTCTATTGAATGTACCAGCAAAATTATATTGTATGACACATGGTTTAGGAGGAATGACGCCATAAACACAGATGCGTGGAAACTGCTGCATAATGTATGACGTTTAAATCTATTACTTCTTTGCTACTAATTGCATTCATAACAATTTTTGTAGGCATTATCCATATATATCACTGAATGTACCTAGAAAAAAATACCATTGCATGACATATAGATCACGAGATATGACCTCGTAAACACTGAGATGCGTGAAAAACTGTCGCATCATGCGTGACGTTTTAATTTATTACTTCATTACTACTAACTCTATCTGCATAATGAAGTCACAGATGCCACTGGAGGTTCCTACAAAATTATATCGTTGTACTGCATATAGTTCAGAGCTACAACGTCATAAACATTGAGCTGCGTGAAAATGTAACTTTAGGGCGAAGTTCGCTAGAGATACAGGTGAAATATGTGTACAAATACGAGCGAAATCTATTAAATATAAGTGAAATATATCTGAGAGGTGTGTATGCGAGCAAAGCAACGGGTAAAGACCTCATCCTAAACCCCCGTAACGATTGCAACCAAATTTGGTATACATATTTGTTACGATCTCTAAAGAAATACTTCGGCAATAAGAAGCACCAGTCTCCTATTGGGGTTGACACGATAACGAGAAGAGGGGGATAACGAGAGGAAGGGGGAGCAGGAAATGGTCAGACAGGGGCAGGAGGAGATGGACAGAGAGTGGAGGCTGGAGAAGCTGTACAGCGAGACGGGTGAGGAGGAGACGGACAGAGAAAGCGGGGAATTGGACGAAGAGAGGAGGGAGTAGATAGAGGGACAAGGGGGGGGGGGGGGGTTGCGGAGCTGAACAAATGCAGGAGGTGGAGGAGATGGACAGAAAGGGGGGAAGAGGCAGATGGAGAAAAATGGCTCTGAGCACTATGGGACTTAACATCTGAAGTCATCAGTCACCTTGAACTTAGAACTACTTAAAACTAACTAACCTAAGGGCATCACATACATCCATGCCTAAGGCAGGATTTGAACCTGCGACCGAAGCGGTCGCGCGGTTCCAAACTGAAACGCCTAGAACCGCTCGGCCACACCAGCCGGCGGCAGATGGACAGAGAGGGGGCAAAGGCTGAGGTGGACTAATAGAAGGTTGGAATAAATAAACTACTGGCCGTTAAAATTGCTACACCACGAAGATGACGTGCTACGGACGCGAAATTTAACCGACAGGAAGAAGATGATGCGATATGCAAATGATTAGCTTTTCAGAGCATTCACACAAGGTTGGCGCCGGTGGCGATACCTACAACGTGCTGACATGAGGAAAGTTTCCAACCGATTTCTCATACACAAACAGCAGATGACCGGCGTTGCCTGGTGAAACGTTGTTGTGATGCCACGTGTAAGGAGGAGTAATGCGTACCTTCACGTTTCCGACTTTGATAAAGGTTGGATTGTAGCCTATCATGATTGTGGTTATTGTGGTTTATTGTACTGTGATATTGCTGCTCGCATTGGTCAATATCCAATGACTATTAGCAGAATTTGGAATCCGTGGGTTCAGGACGGTAATACCAAACGCCGTGCTGGATCCCAATGGCCTCGTATCACTAGCAGTTGAGATGACAGGCATCTTATCCGCATGGCAGTATCGGATCGTTCAGCCACGTCACTAGAGGGGAAACCATCGTGCCTGGCCACGCTGCATTGTTGCCTAATTTATTCAAGATGGTAGCAATGACGTCATCCAAGATGGCGGCATGTAAACTTGGCAACATCGCATGACGTCATTCAAGATGGCGGCTTTTGGCGGGAAAATAGTGCAATTGGGCTAGTCCACTAACCTAACATCAAGAAAAAATCGCGGGAATTTTGAATTTTGGCGCGAAGATTGGCCAATTGTGCTACGTCCACTACTACTACACGTGGTGAGCGGACAAGGGGCCACTGTGTCGTCAAATTCGGCAAGTTCCAGCGTGTCCAGCAAAAACATGTTTACGACGTGGGAGCAATCGTTGGGCCCGCCCCACGAGCTAGTTCCCGGCTGCCTCACGTGGCAGGCGTAGGCAGTGTCTCCGCGCGCTGGCCAGGGGGTGGTGAGAATTTCAACTAATTCAGTTGGAGCTCGGACGTTGCGGTGACTGCACTACAATATCAAAGATGTGTGTGCTGACTGTGTTGGATACAAAGTGATGACCATACTGCTTGAAATGAAGTCTTCAGTGCCTTGCCCCCCTGCAAAATCAAAGGACGTGACTTCCTTTACTATAAGAGCAGTTTATTATTTGACATGAATATGATGGCTACCAGTGAAAAAAGATAAGTGACGGAGAAAGCTTGTACATGTGAACAATTATGGTGTTGGGGTTTGACCTTGTGATAGATTTTTGTTATGGATGTAAGGAAAATGGCTTTCTCACCGAGAAAATCGGACATCTTGAATAAATAACAAATGATAATAACAAATAGAAGTACAGTTTTCGAGACAATATCGTGTTGGAATTTGAATTTGGCACAATTTTCTAGTGGAGGTAGGCCTATAATAATAAATGATAATGAATGATAATAAATGATAATGATTGATAATAAATAATAATGAATAATAATTAAGAAAAGTAATGTTTTGCAGCCATTATCGTGTTGGATTTTGAATTTGGCGCAATTTTCTAGTGAAGGTAGATCTATAATAATAAATGATAATGAATGATAATAAATGATAATGAATGATAATAAATATCAATGAATTATAATGAATGTTAATAAATAATAATTAATAAAGGTAAGGTTTTGCAGCCATTATCATGTTGGAATTTGAATTTGGAGCAATTTTCTAGTGGAGGTAGGCCTATAATAATAAATGATAAGGAATAGTAATAAATAATAATGAATGATAATCAATAATAATAAAAAGACAAGTATGGACTTTGCATGCATTATCCTGTTGGAATTCAAACTTCCCGCCATTTTTTCTTCTTGAGGCATAGGGTAGTGGACGTAGCACAATTGGCCCATTTTCGCGCAAAAATTCAAAATTCCCGCATTTTTTTCTTGAGATTAGGATTATTTTTCCGCCAAAAGCCGCCATCTTGGATAATATCATGCGATGTTGCCAAGTTTACATGCCTCCATCTTGGATGACGTCATCGCCTCCATCGTGAATAAAATTGAGAACAATGCAGTGTGGCCTGGAATGAAGGCTGCCCCACTACTCACGTCTCGATCCCTGAGTTAACAGATGGGGACGTTTGCAAGACAACCATCTGCATGAACAGTTCGACGACGTTTGCAGCAGCATGGACTACCAGCTCAGAGACCATGGCTGTGGTTACCCTTAACATTGCATCACAGACAGGAGCGTCGGCGATGGTGTACTTAACGATGGGCCGGCCGCAGTGGTCTAGCGGTTCTAGGCGCTCAGTCCGGAACCGCGCGACTGCTACAGTCGCAGGTTCGAATCCTGCCTCGGGCATGGATGTTTGTGATGTTCTTAGGTTAGTTGGGTTTAAGTAGCTCTGCGTTCTAGGGGACTGATGACCACAGATGTTAAGTCCCATAGTGCTCAGAGCCATTTTTTTTAACTTAACGATGAACCTGGGTGGACGAATGGTAAAAGGTCTTTTTTTCGGATGAATCCAGGTTCTGTTTACAGTATTATAATTGTCGCATCCGTGTGTGGCGACATCACGGTGAACGCACATTGACGGCACTTTAAACAGTGGACGTTACATTTCAGATGTGTTACGACCCATGGCTCCACCCTTCATTCGATCCCTGCGAAACCCTACATTTCAGCAGGATAATGCACGACCGCACGTTGCAGGTCCTGTACGGGCCTTTCTGGATACAGAAAATGTTCGACTGCTGCCCTGGCCAGCACATTCTCCAGATCTCTCACCAATTGAAAACGTCTGGTCAATGGTGGCCGAGCAACTGACTCGTCACAATACGCTAGTCACTACTCTTGATGCACTGCATAGGCAGCTGTACCTGTACACGCCATCCTAGCTCTGTTTGACTCAATGACCAGGCGTATCAAGGTCGTTGTTACGGCCAGAGGTGGTTGTTCTGGGTACAGATTTCTCAGGATCTGTGCACCCAAATTGCGTGAAAATGTAATCACATGTCAGTTGTAGTATAATGTATTTGTCCCATGAATAACTGTTTATCATCTGCATTTCTTCTTGGTGTAGCAGTTTTAATGGCCAGTAGTGTACATTCGTCAAAATGTAATCACATAGTTCTAGAATATTTGTTCAATGAATACCCGTTTATCATCTGCATTTCTTCTTGGTGTAGCAGTTTTAATGGCCAGTACTGTACATTCAGGGCAACGCCGGCTGTCTCTACATGTACACAGAGAACAACTCTCGGATCGTTGTTAACAGAAACAATTTCTCGCTCACCGAGACAATTATGGTCTCTTCCTTGCTAAGCATATCGTAAACAGTTGTAAAATTATTTACTCCCTTCTTTGGCACTTTTTGTAATTCGCCACTCGGTGGCGTAAAAATGTTTTTTGTGAAGTAAAAATGTGAGTTACGAGCAACATGCGTGTTCTGTCAGCTTTTCCCATCGTCTCAAAATATGGTGTCTTTATCCATGTCGCGTCGTTTGCTTAGCAGTTATATAAAAGTACTGAGGCGGAATTTTTATTGGGAAACAAGATCAGATTCCCATAATAATCTTGTTTCCGGCGGTCTTTCCCATTATAGATTCAAATTCCTGAAGTCCAACTTACATTTACGTGATGACAACAGTGTAAATAAGTCAGACAGTTACACTAGGGTGAGGCAGTTATTTGACAAGATGAAGAGACGATTCTAGGAAAAATCACCCAATGAAGAAAAGCGTAGCGTTGATGAAACAATGGTGCCTTACTTCAGTAAACGTTAGACGAGAACCAGTGTGGTACGGCTACAAAGTTTGGACTAGGCCTACAGGCACTGGATTCATTGTATGAATGGATCCCTAACAAGGTTGAAGCGCTACTCTACTAGAGAACTAAAAACACTTGACCTTAGGAGCATGCGTCGTTCTTCAATATGCTGACTCGTTATTGTGTTTGGGGAAATATTCTTACCACCCGTTTTTTTTTCACACGTACTTCACATCATTGACCATCCTTACTGAATTACATGATAAAGGAATCCAATGTATACGGACAATTAGAGACAATCGGATCTCAAATTGCCCCTTACTGGACAGTAAGAAGACATAGAAATCCGCTCACGGAACCAACGATTCCAAACCTGACAAGTTTAGCGATATAGTAGTCGCAAGATGAAACGACAATAGCGTGGTCACAATAGCTTCCAACTCTACACCGGCAAAGCCACTACACACAACAAAACGATTTTCACATAGTGCGAAGAAAAGAATAGCCTGCAAAGAACCACTACCGAAAACGAGGGTAGAAATGATCGAAATAATCAAAGCATAAAATACAGGAGATCCATCAGAGGGAAAAAAACGGTACTTAAGTTTGATAGCGCATTGCATAGGGCACCTGAACAAAATGCATGTCAGTTACATAGGCTTGAAGGTAGTGGGAATCTGGGTAATCTTGAATCTCGTTCCCGTATTGTAATGTCCATTCCGGGAACAAATGCCCGAGTATGCAAGTCTACGGGCAGGCCGTCAAAGACAGAGCGTGAAGACTCCAGTATTGATAGAACAGATCGCTGCACTGGATGATTGGGCAAGACAAACAAATTCACTGCAGGCTCTGCCATACAAAAACCGTGACGAGATGTGTAAAATGCGATGCTGGTTTGCACGCAAACTGTTTCACGAAATATCATACAAAGTGATTGTTTAAACCAGTGTTTGATCTATTGTTACCTCTAGTTAGCTTTGAAATGTCATAGACTTCTTTGTATGTGTGGGACCGATGACCATAGCGGTCTGGTCCCTTTAATCCCACAAACCAACCAACCAACTGTACGTGTCACAAATAACTTAATTATAATATATTTTGAACTTACTACTGGTATGACTGACGTCCTACATATAGGACACTCTGTCAATCACACAACAATTAGTTTTTAAACATAAAACTGGTTTTGACAGGTTATACGATGCGTACGTAACACATTGCTGCAAGAAATACACAAAAAACTTACTAAAAATTAATTCAGTCTTGTCTGGGTTAAAGTTACAATTCTCGTAGTTTTAATCTGCCAGTAACTTTCACATTACATATTGCTGCTGCTACCCTACATGTGAAGGAGCGCCAGAGCTTCGTTGCGCCGACTGTGTCATATTAAATTCACTGTACTCTGAAATGACACTGCGCATGAGAATATGTCTATAGGTATACATTGTTCAACGTACCTATGTATTGCCACACAATAACACTCTGTTCATAGATACAAATACACATAATACTTTCACATTTCTTTATTCTACTGAGTTGGTGCATACTGGCGCGTCCCAAGGGTGGGTTTGGCTTGAGATTGAGCGACACGGTTCGTAACCACAACTTAGCTGAATGGCCTTAGTGAGAGGGAGACTTTGACCTAACTATGAAGTGACTATAAATTATCTGAATGTTTAAAAGGGTGTGAGATAATTAAGCAACTTTCCAGAGCGTTCAACAATCTGAAGTTTACTAGAAAATGTAGACTGAACCCTACAGCTCTGGCGGAGATGTGTCCTATGAGCGGCCAAGTCTGATACAGAGACGGCGTAATGACACTGTCGTTCGATCTACTCTTCAAATGCGATCCACATTAAAATGAGAGTCCCACAGCTGCTGCCTATAAACACCTGCAGACTATCTCCTGACGGCCTCCTACATCGACTGCCTATTCCGACTAACTCCCTGTCTATAACTCTGTCTACTTCCTCGTCTCCGAGAGTCTTGCTACCGATTTTTATGTCATTTTCCCTTCAACCCCACCGGCTATTTCCGTGACGTACTGTCGAAGACTACTTTCCTCCTTATTGGCTGTTATTGTGCACTATTCTTCAGTGGCTGAGTGGAGAGTTTGAGATGCTTCTCTTAATACGGTCATACACTGCGTCTGAAGCCCTGTATTGTCTTTTCATGACGTAGTGCTGTCCCCACCAGAAGACTATCTCTCTTTCTCTCTCTCGTCCCACGCTCTAACTACACTACTGGCCATTGAAATTGCTACACCAAGAAGAAATGCAGATGATAAACGGGTATTCATGGGACAAATATATTATACTACAACTGACATGTGATTACATTTTCGCGCAATTTGGGTGCATAGATCCTGAGAAATCAGTACCCAGAACCACCATCTCTGGCCGTAATAACGGCCTTGATACGCCTGGGCATTGAGTCAAACAATGGTTGGATGGCGTGTACAGGTACAGCTGCCCATGCAGCTTCAACACGATACCACAGTTCATCAAGAGAAGTGACTGGCGTATTGTGACGAGCCAGTTGCTCGACTACCATTGACCAGACGTTTTCAGTCGATGAGAGATCTGGAGAATGTGCTGGCCAGGGCAGCAGTCGAACATTTTCTGTATCCAGAAAGGCCCGCACAGGACCTGCAACATGCGGTCGTGCTTTATCCTGCTGAAATGTGGGGTTTCTCAGGGATCGAATGAAGGGTAGAGCCACGGGTCGTAACACATCTGAAATGTAACGTCCACTGTTTAAAGTGCCGTCAATGCGAGCAAGAGGTGACCGAGACGTGTAACCAATGGTACCTGATACCATCACGCCGGGCGATCCGCCAGTATGGCGACGACGAATACACACTTCCAATGTGCGTTCACCGCGATGTCGCCAAACACGGATGCGACCATCATGATGCTGTAAACGGAACATGGATTCATCCGAAAAAATGACGTTTGGCATTCTTGCACCCAGGTTCGTCGTTGAGTACACCATAGCAGACGCTCCTGTCTGTGATGCAGCGTCAAGGGTAACCGCAACCATGGTCTCCGAGCTGATAGTCCATGCTGCTGTGCAAACGTCGAACTGTTCGTGCAGATGGTTGTCTTCTTGCAAACGTCCCCATCTGTTGACTCAGGGATCGAGACGTGGCTGCACGATCCGTTACAGCCATGCAGATAAGATGCCTGTCATCTCGACTGCTAGTGATACGAGGCCGTTGGGATCCAGCACGGCGTTCCGTATTACCCTCCTGAGCCCACCGTTTCCATATTCTGCTAACAGTTATTAGATCTCGACCAACGCGAGCAGCAATCTCACGATACGATAAACCGCAATAGCGATAGGTTACAAACCGACGTTTATCAAAGTCGGAAACGTGATGGTACGCATTTCTCCTCCTTACACGAGGCATCACAACAACGTTTCCTCAAGCAACGCCGGTCAACTGCTGTTTGTGTATGAGAAATCGGCTGGAAACTTTCCTCATGTCAGCACGTTGTAGGTGTCGCCACCGGCGCCAACTTCGTGTGAATGCTCTGAAAAGCTAATTATTTGCATATCACAGCATCTTCTTCCTGTCGGTTAAATTTCGCGTCTGTAGCACGTAATCTTCGAGGTGCAGCAATTTTAATGGCCAGTAGTGTATTAGTGCCGTTTGCGTATTAACTTTAATCCACTCATTCTCAAGATTCCGTTACCAGAAGTGTACACAGAGCCCTTCTTGTGCCATTATGGTTTATAGCTTTCAGCATGCTGTCAACACGGCTGCCTGTCAAACCGGGTCTGTGGCTCCTCTCGTTGCACCAAAACACATTACTGTTGCTTCTTTATAGTTTATCAATTCTGTTATTAACCACTTCTTACTAATTCTCCGTTTTGTTGTTACTAGTGCAATTCAGACTTGGTTTCACTCATCGATATAGCAATAGGTTCATAGCGTTTACCCGTAAGTTTAATAAACACAAGAGATAAACATAACGGAGACTTTAGTCGTCAATAATGTATGCTCCCTGATTATTTACAACAGTCTGGCAACGCTGGCGTAACTTTTCGAAACCGCGACTCCAGAAATCACATGGTTTTGAGGCGAAGAACTCGTCGAACAATGTTTGGAGAGCATTTCCATCCGGAAAGGAAGTTCCTTGAAGGTTGTTGGATAGAGAACGGAAAAGGTGGAAGTATAAGGACACAAGATCAAGTTAATAAACTCCTGTACAGTGTTTTTTGTCAGTCTAGGAGAACGCGCGGGCGTTATCATGGAGATGCATTACTTCACAGTCTTCTTCGTCGTTGTTCTTGGACTGTATCAGCAAGACGTCTCAGTTGTTGTCAATAAATATCAGCAGTGATGTTAACATCTCGGGGAAGCAATTCGTAGTACACCACACTGTTCCACCAGATGCGTAACATTTTCTTTTGAAGATCCACGCAGGTCTTTGTACTGGGAGTTGCTGCTTGGTTTAGGCTCAACCATTCCTTTCTTTTCTTTGCTTTAGAATAAAGACATCACTTCTCGTCACCTGTAATGATACAAGATACGAATTGTCAGTGTCGATCACGAGCCAATTGATGATAAGCAAGCAGACGTGTGATTTTGACTCAGGGCATACGGTACGCATACACTCGATTTTTGAACATTCCCCATTGCAGGCGTACGTCCCACAATGGTGGAATGATCACAGTTCATAACATTAAACAGTTCACGACTACACTGACGTGGATATTTGTGGAAGAATGTGTTTAAACGATCTTCATAAAATCCTTAAGGTCTTCCTGAGCGTGGTGAGTCACTAATGAGAATACGATCCTCCTTGAAACGAGAAAACCGTGTTCTTGCCTTGCTCTGTCCAGCAGCGCCATCCCCATACACGGCGCAAATGTTTCTTGTTGCCTTCGCTGCTCTCATCTCTCTATTGAACTGAACCAGAAGAATATGTCGGAAATGTCCGTTTCCTCCACGTGGCACTCTATTTAGCGTCCACTCACTATCTCCAAATGACAAAATGACAATATCTAACTCGAACAGCAACAGTGAACTACAAATAAAAAATGACAATGAATAAATAAATACATAGCAACTGGAATACTAACATGCAAAACAGAAACGCTTACGAACTTATGCATCAACCTAATAATAAGACTTGGTTGCTTTTGCCTTTTTTATTGTCTTCTTTGGACACCGTCTCTTTTGTAAATATATTTCTTTGTATTATGTTTCTCCACTTTTCCAAAATCACGTTCCTTCTCCACTTTTGCAAATTCTACTACCTCCAACGTTTTAGATACCTAGCGTCAGTCATCTTCCATGGACCCTTATACATGAAGTGAAATAACAAACTGCTGTTGTGCCTATTTCTTTGCCTCATTAATTCCGGAGTGAGCGAAAGTTGCGTCTTCCTCTCAACTGCTTATTTTCTCGTCTGTGGTTTACAGTAAAGTGATATACCAATGCGATGCATGTGGTATTAGTTTTGCTCTCGTGGCAGTACCCTTTATGACCCCTGAATATTCTGGCGAAACCTATTTGTATTTTATCAATACTTCGCTCAGTTCTCTTGCTTCATAATGCTCTTATCTTGTGATATCAATTAGAGTCCACTCTCTATAATTTAACACTCGAGAATTTGGAACTCTGTGTAATCTGAAAACAATTCCTCAGTCCCTTGAAAAATACTCGATAGATTGAAAAAATCGATGTGTTTTGGCTCCCTCGGCATTTTGAAGTTTCAGTGGTGACGGCACTTCGCCAACACTTTACAATTTGAAGTCAGGGCTTCCGCTCTCTCTATAATTTGAAGTCCCTTACTTCTGTGATTACCGTTAAAGTCCTATGTAATTAACAGTACAGGCTCAGACAACCTGTCGTTTGTTTCTCCTACCTACAACACCTTCAGTCTGCAATCTTCTTTCATACTGTGTTGTAGTCAGTCCGTGTATCTCGAAATTGTGAAACGCCATGAGTGCTAGAAGAAACAAGTGTCCTCCAGTTTACGGAAAAAACTTGCTATTGAAGCTACAGACAGTGAAATTTCGAAAAAAAAAAATATTCGCTATTTTATCATCTACATCGCCAGTGATAATGTGTCTCAGGCACAGGAAGAAAAAGGTCACGTCAGGGCGAATTTCTCTGTCTCGAGCAGTGCTTGCCCACGTGGATAAATCAATGTGGAGGATAAGAGTTTAGCGTGAGTGGTTTCATTTTGAAGGAAATTGCCAGTCTTTTGCACAGTTCCCCGCGATTGAAGAATTCGCGGTAAAAGAGGGGTGGCTCTCAAATTTTGAAAAAGTCACGCCATTGCATTAAAGGAATCTGCGGAAAGAATGACTGCGTGGTCAGTTCCTTTTGTATTGGATGGAATGTAGAACTAAAACAACTTTTGAATATTCAACACGGACGAAACCTAGCTTTTTTTATATATATAAATGTCTTCCTGATCGCAGAAAGCACAAAAGTATCATGGAGGAAAACCGAGCAAAGACAAAATAATTGTCCTTCTAGCTTGTGACATGGACAGATCTGGTGAAACTACAGTGTTTCAAGGGAATAACAACGCTTTCCACAACTTATCGCTTAAATAAGAAATCATTGATGCCGACAGAATTGTTTAATGATGGCTAACCTTGATTAAATAGTGATATGAAGAAGGAGGAACGCAAAATTTTACTGTTTTTGGACAAGTGCACCGTACATAACAACCCACCGCAATTAGGTCACGGGGAACTGATTTGTTCCCCACCCCATATGACACCAAGATTGCGACCATTGGACCAGGGCGTAACACAGAGTTTTTAAACTCTCTGCTGCAGAGAAAATGTTTCACTTGTGCTAGATAGCTTTGAAAAAGGTGAGAAGACGAACATAACAGTTTTGACCGCCATAACCATGATTGATAAGGCCTGAAAAAATGTCAGCCCTATCGCTCTTTATAACTGCTACCGAAAGTGCGGGTTTGTAATGCAAAGAGTAAACACGGAACAGCCATAGGAGACGTTAGAATTGGCGAATTCAATATCGCCAGACTCAGGGAGGGAACTTCTACCCAGGTGCAGTGAGGTCACTTTTGAGGATTTCGTTCACGTTGACGATGACACTGGTGTCCATGGTGTTATAACCGATACTGAACTGTTGGCCTGTCAGTGAGGACATAGAAGATAACGAAGAATAGCCACCAACTTCAGTCACACTGAGCGAGTCAAGGTTATCTGTCCATACCCTACGTCCTCAGAACGGAAACGGGTGATGTTTTCTTCTTAGCTCTCACCACCACCGTAAATTCACTGATAAATGCTAGATGGAAGTCGCTCTCTCAAAAGCAAACCACTGAATGTTTTTCAAAATGACGTGTAACATTCTCATTTGTGTGTTTTTCATGTATTATATGTATGTACCATATGTATATTATTGCACATTATTAAAATAAAGATGACCATATGTGCATATGTAATATGTATATATACAATTTACGTTCAATCAAACTCTCAGTTATTTGAATGTTTTACTGGGTTCCTCTTGACTATTTGAACTCCCATTATTTTGAGCTGTCGGTAATTTGAACGTTTTCCCTCGTGATTTGAGTTTCAAATTATCGAGAGTTGACTGCATTTTGTAATTAAAGGCCTTCTCAGATGCTTCTTCGCCATTCTTCGCGGTTCTGCTGACTCAGTAAAAACTTCCATCAAAACTTGTTATGTTAAGGGTTTTCCCCAACTCTCCAACAGCACCATCTATTTTCAAATCCACTAAATGATAAATTTGCATTGCGACTCCTTATGTTCAGTACTACATATACAGGGTTATTACAAATGATTGAAGCGATTTCACAGCTCTACAATAACTTTATTATTTGAGATATTTTCACAATGCTTTGCACACACATACAAAAACTCAAAAAGTTTTTTTTAGGCGTTCACAAATGTTCGATATGTGCCCCTTTAGTGATTCGGCAGACATCAAGCTGATAATCAAGTTCCTCCCACACTCGGCGCAGCATGCCCCCATCAATAAGTTCGAAAGCATCGTTGATGCGAGCTCGCAGTTCTGGCACGTTTCTTGGTAGAGGAGGTTGAAACACTGAATCTTTCACATAACCCCACAGAAAGAAATCGCATGGGGTTAAGTCGGGAGAGCGTGGAGGCCATCACATGAATTGCTGATCATAATCTCTACCACGACCGATCAATCGGTTTTCCAATCTCCTATTTAAGAAATGCCGTACATCATGATGGAAGTGGGGTGGAGCACCATCCTGTTGAAAGATGAAGTCGGCGCTGTCGGTCTCCAGTTGTGGCATGAGCCAATTTTCCAGCATGTCCAGATACGCGTGTCCTGTAACGTTTTTTTCACAGAAGAAAAAGGGGCCGTGAACTTTAAACCGTGAGATTGCACAAAACACATTAACTTTTGGTGAACTGCGAATTTGCTGCACGAATGCGTGAGGATTCTCTACCGCCCAGATTCGCACATTGTGTCTGTTCACTTCACCATTAAGAAAAAATGTTGCTTCATCACTGAAAACAAGTTTCGCACTGAACGCATCCTCTTCCATGAGCTGTTGAAACCGCGCCGAAAATTCAAAGCGTTTGACTTTGTCATCGGGTGTCAGGGCTTGTAGCAATTGTAAACGGTAAGGCTTCTGCTTTAGCCTTTTCTGTAAGATTTTCCAAACCGTCGGCTGTGGTACGTTTAGCTCCCTGCTTGCTTTATGCGTCGACTTCCGCAGGCTACGCGTGAAACTTGCCCGCACGCGTTCAACCGTTTCTTCGCTCAGTGCAGGCCGACCCGTTGATTTCCCCTTACAGAGGCATCCAGAAGCTTTAAACTGCGCATACCATCGCCGAATGGAGTTAGCAGTTGGTGGATCTTTGTTGAACTTCGTCCTGAAGTGTCGTTGCACTGTTATGACTGACTGATGTGAGTGCATTTCAAGCACGACATACGCTTTCTCGGCTCCTGTCGCCATTTTGTCTCACTGCGTTCTCGAGCGCTCTGGCGGCAGAAGCCTGAAGTGCGGCTTCAGCCGAACAAAACTTTATGAGTTTTTCTACGTATCTGTAGTATGTCGTGACCATATGTCAATGACTGGAGCTACAGTGAATTTATGAAATCGCTTCAATCATTTGTAATAGCCCTGTATACTAATCTGTTTGGTGCTGTACTAACCTAAAACTCTGGATGTACTAAGTTTTCGTCATTCCCCAACAAAGCTTAACTTCAATAATTTGAGTAACTACCACATTATTCTTTATTATATTTTCCTCTTCTAATAAATCATTGTGTTCATCATTTAATTTCTCCTGTGGTAATTATGTAAACTGACTGCATGCTACTAATTGCTTATGAACCTGTAGATTTCATTCCAGAAACGAGCGTGCATTTCACACAGTCTCACTGCTGGCTGATTTGCGCCCACTCTCCTCTTCCACCCATTTCCTCCTCTGCCTATCTTCTGTGCTTCACTGTGTTTGAAAGCATATTTGCCAGATTCCCAATTCCTTGCCCACTGATTACTGTCTGTTCCTCTGCGGTATTACAGGCCACTGTCGTGATTCCTGTCTGATTCGTGGCAGACTCTGTTGTTGTTGTCCACCTCTGTCAAAGACCTTGTTTGGCATGTCTGGCTATGTACGCGTCTTTCCTGCGTTGCTGCTTTTTTTTCTTGTTCCAACGTTTACATACTTTTCTATTAGGTGGCTGCGTAATTTGCATTTGATCTGTATACATAGTATACGTTCTTGTTTCACTGTTACCTTTACTGCATCTGTTCGATAGTTGCATACTTCGATTAGGAGTCCCTGCACTACCAAAAACAATAGGTTTCTTGTCATTCTGTACGTCTAGAAACTGATTTCCTTCAAGTTCTCTTTCCAACAACGCATTTTCTTTCTGGTAGAACTTTTTTAAATTTGCAGCTGTGTATGAATTCCACTTGAGGGTTCTTTCCAGCAATTATTGCAGTTTGTTCTTCAACAGAAATTCCTTCCAGAGGTAATTTATTGTCCACTGCTTGTTCGACGTGTTTTTTCACCGTCTGTTGTACTGCCTGTACAACTTGGTTCACCGTGTCCACTTTTTGTTCTATTTGCGTTACATGTAAAATTTTTCACCTTGCTTTTGTGTAGTTAACTGCACCTGTACTTCTACATAGTCTGCATCCTTCAATACCGGTTTTGGCTGTTGTTCCCGGTTTCCCTTAATTCGTTGGATTCCTGTTTTCGTCTATGCTCCCATTTCTTCAATACTACACACTTTCCTGTCATTTTTTTGTCTGTTTTCTTTGTGTTACCTTTGTGAATGTTGAACAATTGTGTTTATTATTAACTCTATTTATCTCTTTGCGATTCAGCAATCTTGAACTTGCTGTCCTCTTGTCTCGCCTCTACGTTTCCCCACCTTACCATTAGCTGAGTTGTCGCATTTCCCGTATTCCCTGCCATCGTACTATAAGAAATTTCTTGTTTGTATTGTCTGTTTAATTCTCCTGCTAGTTTTACGCGTTCTCCTTTTGGCATGTTCTCCTGTTTACTTTAATTTATCGGTATTAATGTCTCCAATTTACTGCTCCATCCTCAAAAAGGTACATAGTGACTGTTACTTCACATGTATCGCTTTGCGATAATGATTAAAACTGCTAACTTAAGATTATTAAATGTTCTGGAGGGAAATAGATCGTTAGCAGCTTCTGATGTAACGTTAATTTTCCTTCGCGGAGGTTCAAAAGTTTCAAATGGCTCTGAGCACTATGGTACTTAACTACTGAGGTCATCAGTCCCCTAGAACTTAGAACTACTTAAACCTAACTAATCTAAGGGCATCACACACATCCATGCCCGAGGCAGGATTCGAACCTGAGACCGTAGCGGTCACGCGGTTTCAGACTGTAGCGCCTAGAGCCGCACAGCATCTCCGGCCGGCTTTCGCGGAGGCAGGTCTGTGAAGCTATAATGACAGACGTGAGCGGTCGCAGCTCTATAAATATGGGACGTCTTAAGCTCTCCCCTGGTGAGCAACTCGTTCGCTGAGATGTGGCAATATGCTGGCTGATTTCCAGTGTCCACGAGGTGGCACGGCCTTGGAAGGTAGCTAGGTGACCACAGGTCCCCTGATCATTTTTGGTGTGGCGAATCAACATTTCGTGTCGGCGGTTGTAAATTTACGACACCGATATTGTACCGTGTTCATTGTGGGAAAATTCTAGGCTCCAACTGTCTGGAAGATGTCAGCCAGTCCGAAAGGTTATCGGCATAGACACTGTATCGTAAATTCATGAACCAATGAGTGGTAACACAGCATATTCAGTGTACCAACTTCTGGGCAGTTAATGGGCATACTGTAACCGATAGCTGAGAAGTTTTGGCAGGCTTTTCCAGAGTTTCAGTGTGCTGAGAGGAATTCTTGGTGGTCACTGTGGCGAAAGTTGTAAATCTTCGCCTCCAGGCGGCAGTTTCCTGGGAGCGGAGAGGAACGTTAATTAGTCGTGGAGTCAGTCGGAGGACACGTGACCGAGAGGTCACGTCGACAGAGGGAAGCGCCTAGCCGCAACCTGGCAATTTACGCTGAATCGATCAGATGTCACCTCTGAAACACTAGCGTGACTTTTGCTCTGAACAGTTCAGAATTTGCGCAGTGATTCCCCAGTCTGTGTTGCTTTTTCATTGTCTTTACTTGATTCAATATTGGATCCGTTTTTAGCTTGTGGTTGCAAGCTGCTCAGAGTTTGGAAATCCAATTGCTGTTCCATAGCAATCTTCTCTTCAATTAGAGGTAACAGAACAGTCGACCGCTAGTGAGCTTTGCTCAAACGATCATTTTCTTATTCTGGGAACATAAACGGACATTCCAATGTGGAAATCGATTTTGTTAGATTTTTGCTGGGACAATTCGTCTCCTAGCTACCAAGGAGCCCCTTCATTGTGAGGCCGCAAAACACCGATGATGTTTGCGGAATTCGACGCCCCACATATTGTTTACCATGCGACCACAATATTGGCTGCTAATGGCAACAGGGGGAGGGACTGGAGGTAGCCAATGGTGAGCACAGCATGAGGCTACGGAGCATGGTTGAAGTGCTTAGTCGACGAGTAACCCACAACTGTGCTACAGTGCTGGTGGTGTTGATACAAAACAGAGCAATTACAATGATAAACAAAGCAAACATTCCTATACCTACAATAGTTGCCGAAGTTGAAATTTCTTCAAAAATGAACCCAAGGAATTTCACATTGTGAGAAAGATGTGGCAGATGAAATATTAGCGTTTCTGCAAGATAAGTCAGTGGAATGTGTCGTGTCGTATACGCTTGATTGTGCGAAAAATGTACACGACGAGTACAATAATGTCGATAAGTTCTTAACAAGTGAAAGTGATAGTGAAACGGGTGTTGAGCCATACAGTTCATTATTCTTATAACACAGGGAGCCAGAAAATCCCGTCTCCACTTTAACGTAGTAAAGGATAATCGTTGTCGAAGGAGCAGGTACTAAACATAATTATGTACATACAAGATCATCTGCGGCATAGTAAAAAAGCAATTATGAACAGATGTCAAATAAGCCTGCAGCAATAGGACCGTGTAGTGCATAAGAAAAACTACGGATATTCAAGGTAGGACAAGGCACACTTAATACAAAATATGGTGTTTACGAGTTTGCAGATGCTCGATACAATTTATAGGATGCTAGAATGCACATGACAGTGGCATACTACATTATGCGCATCAAATTGCGAGCGACATAGATTACAGTGTTTTCAAGGGAAGCAGTGGATGGTTGCATGGCTTCTAACAGTGCTACAGAATTGGAAAATGTAAGATAATGAAATTTCAAACAAAGTGTCAAATTGAGAATGAACACCAAACTGCGGAATCTGCCTTAAATTTTGTAGATGAAATAAACAACCTTATCCCATCGCTCAGTAAAGAATTGGTGTTCAGCTCCGACCAATCGGTGTTTGAAGAGGAAATATGTATGAAAGGAACCCTGGAAATTAAAGGTACCAAGAGAGTTGTATCGAGATCAACTAACATCAATGCATTAACACATAAGTATACAGTTATGTCGACTGTTCATCTGGATGGTCAATTGAGTGGAATGTTATTTATTGTGCTGCGAGAAGTTGGAGGTGCTCTGGTCCCTACGATTCCGTCTCATGTGCATAATTTTACAAGGGCAGTAGGGAGTGTTAATTCCTGATCTGCGTATAAAAATCATACTCGTTTAGAGCAAACTATCCCTCCTGAAAACGTGTGACATTGCAATTCATACCCCCTGGAACCAATGAACGAATTCAGCCTCTAGATGTTTGTTTTTGCGTGCCTATGAAACATATTATCGCACTATCTGGAGCTACGTCTTAACTCATTACCCTTTCAAATCAAAATGATTCTATATGTATTCATTAAGAGTGGATACCTAGCTGAACATCCTGCACGTTTTGTAACTTCCAGGGAGTTTGCCTTCTATCTTGGTGGTGTGAACTTTTGTGAACACTGTGATGCACCATTTTTCATTTGGTGCTCTTTGTGCAAGTTAATAGTTTGTTTTGAACATTAATTGAATGTCAATGATGTCTATTTTGTGGACTGTGACACGTACGTCCCACAGAATGTTGATCTCTGCACCTCATAAACCATCATTATCTGTCGCCCACCTGATGCGCAATGTGAGTCACTACCAGCCAATTTTTTTCCTGAATGAGATTTTCACTCTGCAGCGGAGTGTGCGCTGATATGAAACTTGCTGGCAGATTAAAACTGTGTGCCCGACCGAGACTCGAACTCGGGACCTTTGCCTTTCGCGGGCAAGTGCTCTACCATCTGAGCTACCAAAGCACGACTCACGCCCAGTACTCACAGCTCTACCTCTGCCAGTACCTCGTCTCCTACCTTCCAAACTTTACAGAAGCTCTCCTGCGAACCTTGCAGAGCTAGCACTCCTGAAAGAAAGGATATTGCGGAGACATGGCTTAGCCACAGCCTGAGGGATGTTTCCAGAATGAGATTTTCACTCTGCAGCGGAGTGTGCGCTGATATGAAACTTGCTGGCAGATTACAACCGTGTGCCCGACCGAGACTCGAACTCGGGACCTTTCCCTTTCGCTGGCAAGTGCTCTACCATCTGAGCTACCGAAGCACGACTCACGCCCGGTACTCACAGCTCTGCCTCTGCCAGTACCTCGTCTCCTACCTTCCAAACTTTACAGAAGCTCTCCTGCGAACCTTGCAGAGCTAGCACTCCTAAAAGAAAGGATATTGCGGAGACATGGCTTAGCCACAGCCTGAGGGATGTTTCCAGAATGAGATTTTCACTCTGCAGCGGAGTGTGCGCTATTATGAAACTTGCTGGCAGATTAAAACTGTGTGCCCGACCGAGACTCGAACTCGGGACCTTGCAGACACGACGACATTCTTGGTTTCTGTTCACAAGAGTTAAAAAACACACCTAGGGACAGTATGGTGTCTGTTTGCAACATTGAAAGGGGAGGCACAACACTGAACACTCAATCATTTAAAACTGCACCATAGAGGAGACACGACGGAAGAGGGGGGGGGGGCTGGAGGACCCGGACCGATGAGGTGGAATAGGGGGGGGGGGGGGGAGAAGAAAAGAAAAAACGGGGAGCCGATGGAGGAGAGGACACATAAAAGGTTGCAGCAGGGCGGATGCAAGAAGGAGTGGGGAATGCAGTGGAGGGGGAAGCAAAAGGACATGGGAGAAAGAAAGAAGTCAAAGAGAGGGTAGGGGAAAAAAGAAACAGGTGGGAAGGGGGAGAGGGAGCCTGGGAAAAGTAGAGAGGGAGGGAGGAGGAGGTGAGGATCAGAGTTGATAGGAGGGATAAACGAGGGAGAGAGGGCATCATCCGGGAGGGGAAGTTGACAGAAGCCACCTTGGGAAAAGAGATGAAGCGTGCAGAGGTGGAGGGTAGGGGGGACACAACGGTGAAGGCGCGGCAGCGGCCGGAGTTAGAGAGGAGAGGAGCAATCAGGGGATGGGGGGGGGGGGGGGGGGGCTCAAGTCGGCGGGAGGTGTAGAGGACTCAGATATGTTCAGGGAAAAGGAGCAGATGGTGGAAAGGATTCAGGTCATGGGGGCGGGAGGTGTATACGAAAGGCTAGGCAGAGTGCATGGTGCTCGAGGATCTGGAGGGACTTATAGAAGTTGGTAAGAACTGAAGTAAAGATCGCTCCTAATTATGTAATTAATCATACTGATCGGTCCTAATCACGCAACTATATGGGTAGCGCTAAACAAAGACTGCCTAAAATCGCAATACAGCTTAAAATTGATGATGCCACACAACTGCTCTTATCCTGATGGGAAACAATTTCAAAATACCACTCGAAACTAGTGGCAGGCGCACTGAAACTCTACCCTTCACCTATAAGCTGGTGGGAAAAAGGCTGGGGTGTAATGTAATATCTATATTTCTTTGGGGGAAACATATTCAATTGACGATATGCTGGTGTCAGACAGAAAAGTTCAATAAGTGTATCACCTGTAAAGACACAGCTGAGGACAGAAGCTTTCGCCGGCCGTTGTGGCCGAGCGGTTCTAGGCGCTTCAGTCTGGAACCGCACTGCTGCTACGGTCGCAGGTTCGAGTCGTGCCTCTGGCATGGATGTGTGTGACGTCCTTAGGTTAGTTAGGTTTAAGTAGTTCCAAGTCTAGGGGACTGATGACCTCAGATGTTAAGTCCCATGCTTAGAGCCATTTGAACAGAAGCTTTCATTGTTTGACGTCAGAGTTCACTAGAGACGCATGCTCAACAATTATCCTGCAGCACAGGTAATCGAAGCCAATACACGCTACCATAACTGATGGAAAAAATGCATCACTGTTGTAACTGCATTTCGAAATTGTCATGAGAAAACCAGCACTCGTAATAAAAGGTCATAAAGCATCACATCTGCCTGCGAAAATCGTTATCCCAAAAGACTGCAGTGTAGGCGTACACGAAATAACCAACTTGAAGGTAGTCGTATCCCCCTAACCATCCCTCATCCATCCATTCCTCCCTCCATCCCTCCTCTCACCATTGCAGGTCGAGACAGATGTCTGTTCCATCTTTCTGCTCGCGGTACACAGAGAGATACTTCTGATGGCATTTATGTTTGTATATTGTGTATATTTTGTCTCCAGTCTACGGAAATTAGTCACAGGTAGACAAAAGGCAAGAAGAAAAGAACACTTCCAGCCATCTGTTAAACATAATTCTTGGAAATACCAGAACCCTCTGGAACAACAATGAAATTTCAGAGAACACGCCAGATTGGTTTTTCAAACAGACAGCTGCTGCCGCCACACCGTGCTTTGCGGCCTACTGTCCTTTCGGCTTGGCGCTAGCTAACCACAGCCACTGTACGCTTGAGGCAATGAACCCTTCACCAACACCACAGCATGTATAGTCAACTAAACAATAGGATATAAACAGTCGGCCGGCCCAGGTGCAACTTGTTCATCTAAAATATAGTGACATAGCCCCCACACGCCGCCCCCCCCCCCCCCCCCCCCTTGCCGGAGCGTGGCTGTGTCCACCGACCATCCAGAGCGCACTAAAAAAGAATCACACCTATCTGTACAATGAGGCTATGCCGACGTGCAAAGTATCGGCGTACTACAGAGTTCTTTATGCTACTCACTGAGTGAGGCCAAGATGTGCAAATGTAGTTGAGCAAGATGTTCAAATTTGGATAAGCGTACATGGCCTGTGCAATTTTCTTATAGTTCAGCCGAAAAGACTGAAGCATTTCAGAATCCTCAGCAAAGATGTGCCAACAATTTGCAGCAGAAGCGTCTAAATCTGTATCAGGGCCAATCGGAAGACGTGAAAGTGCGTCCGGATTACCATGTTGAGCTGATGGACGATACACAATCTCGTACAGGTACTAAGACAATAAGAAAGCCCATCTTTGGAATTTTTGGTCAGTTCGTATAGGAACCGATTTAGTCAGATGAAACAAGGACTGCAAAGGCTTGTGATCCGTTACTAACAAGGGAACCTCCCCATCGCACCCCCCTCAGATTTAGTTATAAGTTGCCACAGTGCATAGGCCTCGAAAAACTGAACACAGATCAATCGAGAAAACAGGAAGAAGTTGTGTGGAACTATGAAAAAATAAGCAAAATATACAAACTGAGTAGTCCAAGCGCAAGACAGATAACATCAAGGCTACACTGAACTCAGGAGCGCCGTGGTTCCGTGGTTAGCGTGAGCAGCTGCGGAACGAGAAGTCATTGGTTCAAGTATTCCTTCGAGTGAAAAGTTTAATTTTTTATTTTTAGACCATTATCAAAGTTCAGGCACTCACACATAATCAACTTCGCTCTCCAAAATTCCAGGACATGTTCAGATTTGCTTGGAAATATGCAGGATTTTACACACGGAAAAATTTGAAAACGTTAAAAACATGTTTTAACAGAGCGCAGGAAAAAGTGTGCTGCTGTGAAACTGTTGGATTCATTTGTTGCAGTTTATGTGACAAACTCTTATGTTTTCATCACTTTTTTGGGAGTAATTTTCACATCCAGAAGAAAATCTAAATCGGGCAACGTAGAAGAATCTTTTTACCCATTCGCCAAGTGTACAAGTTAGGTGGGTCGACAACATATTCCTGTCATGTGACGCACATGCCGTCACCAGTGTCGTATAGAATATATCAGACGTGTTTTCCTGTGGAGGAATCGGTTGACCTATGACCTTGCGATCAAATGTTTTCGGTTCCCATTGGAAAGGCACGCCCTTTCGTCTAGTAATCGCACGGTTTTGCGGTGAGGTCGCAAAACACAGACACTAAACTTATAATAGTCTCGTCTCGTCAATGAACTAATGGACAGATCATAACTTTGCGAATATCAAGAAAAACCTTTCGCTCGAGGGGAGACTTGAACCAAAAACCTCTCATTCCGCAGCTGCTCACGCTAACCACGGGACCACGACGCTCCTGAGCTCAGATTATCCTTGATGTTGCCTATCTTGGCATGGACTACTCAGTTTGTATATTTTGCTTATTTTTTCATAGTTACACACAACTTCTTCCTGTTTTCTCCATTGATCTGTGTTCAGTTTTTCAAGGCCTATCCACTATGCCAACTTATAACTAAACCTGAAGGAGCTGCGATGGGGAGGTTCCCTTGTAAGTAGAATTTTCCGCCATACAAATATTCGTAGAATTTGGTGACACCATACACAATAGCCAAAGCCTCTTTTTCTATTAGTGAATAGTTACACTGAGCTTTGGACAACATTTTGGATGCGAAAGCAATAGGTCTGTCTTTACCACCAATCCTGTGCGAAATCACTGCATCGATTCCGTAAGAGAAAGCGTCAGCTTGCATTACAACTGGTTTTTCAGGATCAAAGTGAAATAACCATCGATTACTGAGCTATGCTTCTCTAACTTTTTGAAAAGCTACTTGTCAGTCATCTGTCCAAACAAAAGGGCACATTCTTGCAATGCAAGCGATGCAATGGAGCTGCAATATGTGCAGCTTTCGGTATGAACCGAATATAATAGTTCATTTTCCCCAAAACTGACTGCAATTCTGTGATATTACGAGGAAGTGGCAAGTCTCTTACGGCTAACAAATGCGACTCAAGAGGATGTACACTTTGACTGTTTATGACATGAACAAGATACTGCAACTCAGGTTTTAAAAAATCGCACTTGCCTGCTCTGCACTTGTGTCCTGCTACTGATGACACATGAAACAAAGCACGTAAATTTGCAATATGTTCGTCAGGTGTGCGAAATGACTGACTTGTCCAATATACGCTGTCAGTTGCGTGCTTTATACAGGTGGTGGGTGTGGGTGGGGGGCAGAACCTACCAGTTCAGTTGTGTGACAGAGGCACATGTGTCTAACTGAAATTTCACACTTTTCCCATAAATAATTAAATGAACAAAAACTTTGTTCGACTGGCGTCTCACTGACGAAACTGCGCGATTGTTAGTTGCAGACTTGGAATATACTGCATTAATGACATGGGCCTCATGACTAGTTTTTTGTGAGTGGGCCGAATTCTCATGATTGTTCCGTTGCAAATATGCGGATTGCACATGTCCTTTCCTACCGCAAGCGTAAAACTGAGCTTGGCGGGAGGGTCAATCTTGGCGTTTGTGCCGTGCATAACAGCGAGGACAAGACTTAACTCTGTTCGCCTGTGTAACCGCCTGTTTAGCGAACTGCGTACGCGGCGTGGAAGGTTGTTTACTCGGTTTGGCTAGCGCAAGCCGATGGTGCAGAATGGGGCGATCACAACTAAGGGACTCAACCCGACAAATAGCCAGCTGGCTGCTCAAATGTATGAGCCGACAAGTCACCGGGATCGTGCTGATCTAATATTTGTACTACCTACTGAAATGGTGGGTCGGACTGCTTCAAAATTTGTCTCTGATTTTGACATCAGACACACTGTACACGATCGCATCACGCAACAGAACATCTGAATGTAAAGAACCGTAAGCACATTTGAATTTGTATTTCTGTGTCATACCCTGCAAATCTGTGCCTACTCGCGACATGTTTGTTCTGACCTTTTTTCGAAATTAAAGAATTAATATCTAGCTGCTACCACATTCACTTGTTGCTCACAATAACGAAGTGATTACTTGTTCGTATGCCCGCATCTCGTGGTCGTGCGGTAGCGTTCTCGCTTCCCACGCCCGGGTTCCCGGGTTCGAGTCCCGGCGGGGTCAGGGATTTTCTCTGCCTCTTGATGGTTGGGTGTTGTGTGCTGTCCTTAGGTTAGTTAGGTTTAAGTAGTTCTAAGTTCTAGGGGACTGATGACCATAGATGTTAAGTCCCATAGTGCTCAGAGCCATTTGCACCTTTTTTTTTTTCGTATGAGAGTTCACTCAGAGTGGCGTTAGAATGTACTTCTGGATAACACTGCGCTTCCTACCGTGGAAAATAGATAGGCAAGTTTCACAGCGCCTGCAACATTATGGGCGAGTAGATGTGCCTCAGACTGTTGTAAGCACTTGAACCATTCTTCTTCTTGTTCACTAAATTGTCGAAAAGGTGGTATAGCAGCTGTAATAGGCGGTGCTCGTTCCGTCGAGGGCGCAGCGTTGGCAAGGAGCTGCTGCACTGTGTTGAGCAGGGTAGAAATCTGGTTCGTCTGAAACTGAAATAACTGCTCTAGCTGTGTGGCATCTAACGCTTGTGGCTGTCGCGCCTGAGCAGGGGCGGGACACGATTGGTGAGCATGTTGGAAGACACTAATGCAAAAAAATATGCAAGGCAAGCAATGTGAAGAACGACAAAATCAAAGAAATGTTCGGCAACGCCCACTTCAAAGACTGATTAGAAAAAGAACAAGAAACTGTTACAGCAAAGCGATCGCCCCTGCAAAGTAAAGACAAGAAAGAATTAAGGCGCCTGCAAAAAGATGGGCATGGCCGTTGGCACGTAGTTCAGTTGATGACTCGTGTGGGTTCTTGCCCACTCGTCGCTAATAGGGTGCCTATCGGTTGCAGCATTCTCAGAATACAACATTAGTAGTTTTAGTTCTAGAAAGCAACTGACAAAACTTAACTTTGGAGATTTACAAATAGTAGCCGCAAACAAGGAGCAACAAACAATCTAATTTAGAGTCCTTGATCTATGAACTGTTCAAGTTGATACATGTCACTGATAACTAACGCCCTCCGAGAATGGGCTGCACCAAAACACTGATTGTGTACAAGACACCTAGACAACTGCTAACACGTCACTGTGAAAGATGACTGCAAATGTAGAGGTCATCAATCACCCTCGCCCAACTGTTTGGAATCGCCCCACAACGCTGCAAAACTACACCAGTTTCCATATGTCGCGATGTCTTCCGCATTTTTTGTTCAATAAGAAACACTGACTTTGTCCTCTATTTGAATCATCCTGTGTGTATTCTGGAAGCAGCTGCAGCTTAATTTACACTGTGCAAAGGCCAGTATTCTGTGAGGGCCAATGGATGGAGACCTGATAATGTTGGTTGAGCAGCTAACAGAAACCTCGAAGCTGTGATGGAAAAACAAAATAGTGGTGGTGTATGTAGCAGTACTCATGCATTACATGGATGTGTTACACTAAAAAAAAAAACAATGAATCAAACAACAACAACACAGAAATCCTCACTTGCAATTGATAGTCTGTGGGATATTGTCCTCCTAAAGTACAGGTGACGAAAATTTACTCTGGTTTGTCGAAGCAACTTCGATCATGAGCTACCTCGTTCAACGAACCAATACCTGTATATTTAATAGTATCGCCACATATGGTCAATGCTGGCATGCACACAGCATTTGTTTCCAACATATCAGAAGACAGGGATGTGGTGGTATCTTATCAAGTTCCAAAAAAGGATGATTGTAGTAGTGTTTTTATAGTTCATAGTATTTCTCTGTTGGTTGGTACAAAATAATGGGGAGGGTGAGAATGTTTGGGTGACTGACATGAATGGACTCTGAGAGACGCAGATATCCATTGGACTGCAGTACCTGTATGGAGTAAAGCAATACAGTATCAAATTCCTCATCCTACTTCCATACCTTTTATGATGTGGAGTCTTCCTAATTTTCCTCTGTGGTCAGCTTCAAATGACAATTCTCAGTAGTATTCCTCGAAAAGAACATTGTCTTCTCTTCACGGATTCTCATTTGACTTACCTGTTGGGAGTAGTCCAACTGGTGAAAATAAAAATTACTCGCATTGTGACTCTCATGGTCAATTTAATTAACAGACTTATCAATTTTACATCAATGACGTGCCGCCTGATAGGTGGAAGAGATGGAATAATTCTTCATAGCCTTCTTTTTCTCATTGTGGCGATATCTTTTAACGAAATTTCAATCTCCCACATACACAGAGTGAGAAAGGCTCTCACGATTTGTTTTGTAAACACGAGTATGATATAGCACTGCATTGGTTATAGAGGACCTGCTGTAGTGTGTAAAATAGCTACATCCTCTTGAATTAATGCTTGCTGTTGTCGAATGTAAAATGATTGTGTTTTTCTGATATGTGAGCCAATGGCAGAAAATATTGTATTCTCTGAAGTTATTTCACGTGTCTGAAATGTTTGTAATACACATA
This sequence comes from Schistocerca gregaria, assembly GCF_023897955.1. Lineage (NCBI taxonomy): Eukaryota > Metazoa > Arthropoda > Insecta > Orthoptera > Acrididae > Schistocerca > Schistocerca gregaria. The sequence continues at coordinate 647,032,738 of NC_064931.1, read as the reverse complement.
CACGAGAGTTAAATGCAAATGTTACAGTGCAGTGCTCAGAATGGCATACCCTTGGTAACTGGGCTGCTAGAAGCGTGGCGACCGAGCTCTGTAGGAGGTCGTGGCTGACCTTTTAGACTAACAATGCACGATCAGGGTAGGTCTCATTTACCACAGTTTTGTTCTGTTGAATGCCAGCGTCCTGCTCTATTGTATGTGTAGCTTTTGTCGGCGTTGATAACATTGGCCATCCAGCCACATGCAGGCGGGGACGATTTGTACTGAAGAAACTGCGATGTGAGGCTGCTCTGGGGGGGTCTGCAGTCGATTTAGGCAAATGGTTGCCTGTTTTCCAAGAAGCCGACTTTTGAAAAAGCAATCGGGAATGTTTTCCGGAATTTCGTTGTTGTTCTAGAGGGGTCCAGTCTTTCCGCAAAATATGTTTAGCAGATTTCAAGAAAGAATAGTGTTGATGTTAAATACAAAAAATCGTTCTCCATGACAGAATGGTGGGCTGTTGGAGCATGTTTACTCTGGATGGTGGGTGGACACAGCCGTGCTCCGACAAGATGGCGGCATGTGGTTGATATGTCACTATATTGTAGATGAACAAGTTGCACCTGGGCTGGCCGTCCATTTATCTCCTATTGTTTAGTTGACTATACATGCTATTGTGCTGGTGGAGGACCATTGCCTGAAGGCAGACAGTGACTGCAGTTAGCTCGTGCCACACCGGAAGGACGATAGACTGCAAAGAATGTTGTGACGGCAGCAGCTGGCTGTTTGAAAAAGTGATCTGGAGTGTTCTCCGAAATTTCATTGTTGTCCCAGAGGTGTCCGGTATTTCCACGAAATACATTTAACAGATTGCAGAATGAGTTATCTTCTTCTTGCCTTTAGTCTACCTGTGACTGATTTCTGCAAACTGGAGACAGTAGATCAATGCAACCAGAAGGATCTCTTCGTGTACCATCAGCAGTAAGGTAGAACACGCATCTATCCCTACTTACAGTGGTGAGAGGAGGGAGGGATGAGGGGAGGATAGGGGGAAAGACTACCTTCAAGTTGGTTAATTCGTGAGCACCAATTAAGGAGAATGCATGTTCTGCTACCACCCCATCTGCAGTGTTTTTGGACAACGATTTTCAACAGAACTTGTTGCACTATGATCCTTAGGTTATGAGAGCTAGTTTTTTCATGACAATCTCTTAGTGTAATTAGAACAGTGATGCATTTCTTCCACGAGTTGTGGTAGCATGTATTGTCTTCGATTACCTAGCATGCAGGGTGATTGTCGAGCATGCGTCTGTAGTAAACTCTGGCGTCAAATAACAAAAGATACTGTCCTCTGCTGTACGCTTACAGGTAATACACTTATTAAACTCCTCTCTGTCTGACACCAGCATCTCGTTAGTTGAATATATTTCCATATAGTACCTTACACCCCAACCTTTTTCCTGCCAGCTTGTAGGTGAAGGGTAAGGTCTGAGTGCGCCTGCCACTAGTTTCGAGTGGTATTTTGAAATTTTTTCGCAGCAGGATTAGAGCAGATGTATTGAATCGTCAATTTTGAGCTACATTACGATTTTAGGCAGTCTTTGTGTAGCGCTATGCATATAATTGTGTAATTAGGATCGACCAGTATGATTAATTAGGTAATTAGGAGTGATCTTTACCTCAGTTTCCCAACCAAAATAAATAAAGTACACTAACGTCACCTCCCTTTCCTGCATCTATGCAGTTGCCATGTACTGGGTGGTGCACTTCGGCTTTCTGTTCAGAAGGACCATGGTTTGAGTCTGAGAAAGGGCACCACCATATTTAATTTCCCTCAATTCCCAGGTGGGAGTTGGGGTGGGTCAACAGCACAGACCTAGGACAAACAAATTCCCACCAAAAGCTCAAAATTTCCGCAAAAATTGGAAATTGCCGCCAAAACTCGAAATTTCCGCCAAACTTCGAAATCCCCACCAATAGGTTAGGTGGAGGGGGGGGAGTCTATGTGCCAGCTGAGAAAGACATGATGTCATCTGGAGCTGGGTTGGGCATGGTCAGGGGAGGGTAATTAATTGAACAGTTTAATTAATTTGCATCAAAATTGGGGTATAGGGAGCGGAAGACGAGAGGGCATAGTCCAGGGATAGTAGGAAAGAGAGGATTGGGCATATTTCACAGAGAGGTGAAAGGAGAGGATGGGCTGAATCAGGGAAAGGTGGAAAGAAAGAAGGGCACATTGACCATGAGAAGAGAAGGGAGATAGACCAGGGGGTGGTGAATGGAGAGGAGAGGACAGCGAACGGAAAGGGGTGGAAGAAGACAAGATGGCATGTAAGGAGAGGAGAGAGCAGAGAATGAGGAGGGGTGGTATGGGAGGAGAGGGCAGAGAATGAGACGGGGTGGTAGGAGAGGAGAGGGCAGAGAATGAGGAGGGGTGGTAGAAGAGGAGAGGGCAGAGAATGAGGAGGGGTGGTAGAAGAGGAGAGGGCAGAGAATGAGGACGGGTGGTAGGAGAGGAGAGGCCAAAGAATGAGGAGGGGTGGTAGGAGAGGAGAGGCCAAAGAATGAGGAGGGGCGGTAGGAGAGGAGAGGCTAGAGAATGAGGAGGGGTGGTAGGAGAGGAGGCCAGAGAATGAGGGCTGGTAGGAGAGGAGAGGGAGGAGAATGAGGAGGGGTGGTTGGAGAGGAGACAGCAGAGAATAACTAGGGGTGTAAGGAGAGGAGAAAGCAGAGAATTAGGAAGGGTGGAAGTTGAGGAGAGGCTACAGAATGGGGAGTGATGGAAGATGAGGATAGGGTAGGGAGCAGGGAGGGGTGGAAGTAGAGGAGAGGGTAGAGAGTGGGGAGGGGTGGAAGGTGAGAACAGGGCAGAGAATTGGGACAGGTGGAAGGTGAGAAGAGGGCAGAGAATGGGGAGGCGTGAAACGTGTGGTGAGAAGAGGGCAGAGAATGGGGAGGGGTGGGAGGAGAGGGCAAGAACGGGGAGAGGTGGAATGAGAGGAGAGGGCAAGAACGGGGAGAGGTGGAATGAGAGGAGAGCGCAGTGAATGGGGAGAGGTGGAATGAGAGGAGAACGCAGTGAATGGGGAGAAGTGGAAAGGCTTAAGAGAGCGGAGGAGGTGGAAGGAGCAGAGATGACACAACCAGTAAGAGGTCGAAATGTAGGGGGTAGAGAAGATACAGAGTTGGCAACTGAGAGGTATGGGTAAAAAAAGGCCAAAAGGTGGAAGCTAGCGGTGGGCAATTAGGCGGGTCAAGATTTGAAGTTTGAGAGGTGATGGAGTGAGGTGGTGGGGTGACAGATGAGAGTATAAGTTGGAGGGGCAGAAGGTGGAGGGATGAAAGACAGGTGGGGCAGAATGTCGAAGGGGCAGAAAGGGGAGAGGATGGATGGCGAAAGGGGTAGGATGACAAAGGGGGCAGATGGAAGGGTGGGAGAGAGGTGGTAGAGATGAGGGGCACACAGGATGACAGGCACGAGTGGTATAGCTGAGGTGGGGTGGGGTGGGATGAGAGACAAGGGTGCAAGTGGCTACAGGTGGGGATGAGAGGCAGGGGTGAGAGTGGTGAGAGGTGTGTGGCCGAGAGGTAGGACCAGGAGGCGGAGATGGGTGAAGAGATGGGTGCAAGAGGTGGGGGCATGAGGCTGAGATGGGTGCAAGAGGTGGGGGCATGAGGCGGAGATCGGTGCAAGAGGTGGGGGCATGAGGCAGAGATGGGTGCAAGAGGTGGGGGCATGAGGCGGAGATGGGTGCAAGAGGTGGGGGCATGAGGCGGAGATGGGTGCAAGAGGTGGGGGCATGAGGCGGAGATGGGTGCAAGAGGTGGGGGCATGAGGCTGAGATGGGTGCAAGAGGTGGGGGCATGAGGCTGAGATGGGTGCAAGAGGTGGGGGCATGAGGCTGAGATGGGTGCAAGAGGTGGGGGCATGAGGCTGAGATGGGTGCAAGAGATGGGGGCATGAGGCTGAGATGGGTGCAAGAGGTGGGGGCATGAGGAGGAGATCGGTGCAAGAGGTGGAGATGGGTGCAAGAGGTGGGGGCATGAGGTGGAGATGGGTGCAAGAGGTGGGGGCATGAGGTGGAGTTGGGTGCAAGAGGTGGGGGCATGAGGTGGAGTTGGGTGCAAGAGGTGGGGGCATGAGGTGGAGATGGGTGCAAGAGGTGGGGGCATGAGGTGGAGATGGGTGCAAGAGGTGGGGGCAAGAGGTGGAGATGGGTGCAAGAGGTGGGGGTAAGAGGCAGAGGTGAAGGGGCAAGAAGTGGGTTGTGAGAAGTGGAAGGGCCAAGAAGTGGAGGGGAGTGAGGTGGACGTGGAGGGCCAAGAAGTGGAGGGGAGTGAGGTGGAGGTGTGTGAAGCAGAGGGCGGAGAGGTTGGGGTGGTGGGTGAGAGGTGGCTGTGGTGGTGGGAGATTGGGGTGGTGGCGAGAGACAGAGGAGGGCGGCGAGAGGCGGAAGCGGGCGGTGGGCAGCGCAGGTGGGCGGCGAGAGGCGGCGGCGGGCGGCGAGAGGCAGAGGTGGGCGGCGAGAGGCGGCGGTGGGGGCAGAGGCGGCGGTGGCGGGAGAGGCGGCGGTGGGGGCAGAGGCGGCGGTGGCGGGAGAGGCGGCGGTGGGGGCAGAGGCGGCGGTGGGGGCAGAGGCGGCGGTGGGGGCAGAGGCGGCGGTGGGGGCAGAGGCGGCGGTGGGGGCAGAGGCGGCGGTGGGGGCAGAGGCGGTGGTGGGGGGAGAGGCGGCGGTGGGGGGAGAGGCGGCGGTGGGGAGAGAGGCGGCGGTGGGGGGAGAGGCGGCGGTGGAGGGAGAGGCGGCGGTGGGGGGAGAGGCGGCGGTGGGGGGAGAGGCGCAGGTGGGGGGAGAAGCACAGGTGGAGGTGAGAGGTGGGGGTGAGAGGCGGGGGGTCAGAGGCGGGGGGGTCAGAGGTGGGGAGGGTGAGAGGTGGGGGGGTCAGAGGTGGGGAGGGTGAGAGGTGGGGGGTGGTGAGAGGTGGGGGACCAGAGGTGAGGGGACCAGAGGTGGGGTGAGAGGTGGGGTGGGTGAGAGGTGGGGTGGGTGAGAGGTGGGCGGGTGAGAGTTGGGGTGAGAGGTGGTGATGCGAGAGTTGGGGTGAGAGGTGAGGTGTGAGAGTTGGGAGGAGAGGTGAGGTGTGAGAGTTGGGAGGAGTGGTGGGGTGCGAGAGATGAGGGGAGGAGGGAGAAGTGCGCATGAGAGGTCAGACAAGAGGTGTGGAGGGCGGGGGGTGGGCGAACGGTGTGGAGGCATTAAGTGTTGGGGTGTGAATTTGGGACGAGAGATATGATGGGGTGAGAGGTAATGGGGGCAAAGGCTCTGGCATGGTTACACATGTATTTGAATAACTTCTACTTCCCACTGTACGATATGCAGTACTCACACATGATAAAGGGAGGGAGGGGGAATGGGAAAGAGCTATATGACATATGTACAACTGGTAGTCGGTGCATTTGATGTCAACAGAGACTTTTAGGAACTGCCTGAAAAACACTGACATCTAGAATGGTTGCTTGTCCACTTCAGAAGGATTGTTGAAGTATGGTTGAGAGGTGATAGTGCGAATGTGGAGGAAATGGTATAGGCCGCCCCTACCACATGTTCTGACTGTGAAGATGCAGTCATTAAATCTAAACCAGACTAGTGGAATTTAGTCTTTGAGTGGACACAAAGGATTAATCTAAGTGGCTCATATACAGGGTGATTCACCTAACATTACCGCTGGATGTATTTCGTAAACCACATCAAATACTGACGTATCGATTCCACAGACCGAACGTGACGAGAGGGGCTAGTGTAATTGGTTAATACAAACCATAAAAAAATGCACGGAAGGATTTTTTTACACAAACATACGTTTTTTTTTAATGGAACCCCGTTAGTTTTGTTAGCATATCTAAACATATAAACAAATACGTAATCAGTGCCGTTTGTTGCATTGTAAAATGTTAATTACATCTGGAGATATTGTAACCTAAAGTTAACGCATGAGTACCACTCCTCCGCTGTTCGATCGTGTGTATCGGAGAACACAGAATTTCGTAGGGATCCAAAGGGAACGGTGATGGACCTTAGGTACAGAAGAGACTGGAACAGCACATTACGTCCACATGCTAACACCTTTTTATTGGTCTTTTGCACTGATGCACATGTACATTACCATGAGGGGTGAGGTACACGTTCGACGGGCGTTTCATAGGACATGGAGGACGCATAAATTGGGCAGCCCGTTCTCCTGACCCTACACCTCTGGACCTCTTTCTGTGGCGTACGTTAAAGGAGAATGTGTCTCGTGATGTGCCTACAACCCCAGAGGATATGAAACAATGTATTGTGGCAGCCTGCGGCGACATTACACCAGATGTGCGACATTCATTACGCCAGAGATTGCAATTGTGTGCAGTAAATGATGGCCACCACATTGAACATCTATTGGCCTGACATGTCGGGACACACTCTATTCCACTCCGTAATTGAAAACGGAAACCATGTGTGTACGTGTACCTCACCCCTCATGGTAATGTACATGTGCGTCAGTGAAAAAGACCAATAAAAAGGTGTTAACATGTGGACGTAATGTGCTGTTCCAGTCTCTTATGTACCTAAGGTCCATCATTGTTCCCTTTGGATCCCTACGTAATTCGGTGTTCTCCGATACATACGATCGAACAGCTGAGGAGTGGTACTCAAGCGTCAACTTTAGGTTAAAATATCTCCGGATGTAATTAACATATTACAATGCAACAAACAGCACTGATTACGTATTTGTTTATATTTTCAGATGTGCTAACAAAACTAACGGGGTTCCATTTAAATAAACGTAGGTTTGTGTTAAAAAACATACTTCCGTGCATTTTTTTATGGTTTATATTAACCAATTACACTAGCCCCTCTCCTCACGTTTGGTCTGTGGAATCGATTCGTCAGTATTTGATGACATGAACACGACTATGCAAGAGTGTACTCAGGATCTACGCCTAAGGGGGTGGGGATTCACATTAGAAACTTCCTGGCAGATTAAAACTGTGTGCCACACTGGGACACAAACCTTGGACCTCAGCCTTTCACAGGCATGGACTCTACCAACTGATCTACGAAAAAAAAAAAACATACCCTCCCTCACAGCAGTATATCTGCCAGTAGGTATTTCCTATGTTCCAAACACCACAGAAGTTCTCTGCATACCTTGCTGGACAGCACTCCTGGAAGAAAGGATACTTAGCCACAGCCTGGGGAATTGTTTCCAAAATTAATTTTCACTCTGTAGTGAATGCGCACTGATTTGAAATTTGCTGCCAGATTAAAAATGTGTGCAGGATCTGTTCTCTAAACTGGGACCTTTGGCTTCTGTGGCAAGAGCTCTACTGCCTGAGCTATACAAACATGACTCACAACCCACCCTTACAGCTTTACTTCCCCCAAGCACCTCATCTCCTACCTTCTAGACTTCACAGTTCTCTCGCATACCTAGTGGGTGAAGGACCCCAAGTTCAAGTACCAGTGCAGCACAAAATTTAAATCAAGCAGTAGATTTCAAATCACCACATGCTCTACTGCACGGTGAAAATTTGGTCTGGCGATTCTTGTTAGTTTTGCAATTAGTGACAAAACAAGTTTTGGATATAATAACAATTGGCTTTGGGTACACTTGCTACTAATAAATATCTGTTGCATCTTTTATCGTTCTTCAAAGTGATACTGAATTGACACATGTGTCTCATTGGTGAAGCAGGATGAGAGCTCCATTTGTAAAGATGTCTTTTTCTAGATGAGTACAAATGCCCTCCTTCATCCCTCACTACACACACCCTTGTATGCAGTGGTGGTGGTGGTGGTGGTAGTAGTTGTGGTGTTGGAGGAGGAGGAGGCGGAGGAGGAGGAGGAGGTGGTGGTTGAGTTGCATTTGCTGTGAGGCAGTCAATGCGAAAAGTTGTATTCTCCACCAGTTACAAGAGGGTTGGTAGGAAGGATGTTGGTGTTCACGGATGTAACATCCACAGTGACAAGTGAGGACATGAGCTGTAGAGAGGTGGTGGAGGATGTAATTATAGAGTCCTGGCTGTAGCAGAGGAAACCGGTAAAAATTCATTCGAGATGCTGCTCACTGAAGGCAGAATCCAACATGAAGAGCACATAAAACCTTTATTTACTACAAATGGTCTAGTATACAGAGTTACCATCATCTGATATCAATACCGGTTAATACAGGTGGTCAATTTGAGCTATAAATGTGCTCCACATCTTAATTATCAAGACATTTGATGTAAGATGCATTAAAATCAGTATATACAATATGTTCAAAGTTAAAACCAATATTTACAAAATGTTTCACCAAGTACATCTGTCCCATATGATAGAGTACATCACTCATGTAAGAGCACTGCTGAACCGCTAACAATGGACTGAGAAGTTGTTTTCCTTCAAATTGAATATCTACAGATCACCCGTATTACTCAGCCTGGGCAAGTGAAAAAAAAGGCAGTATCATTTACCTGCTTGATTCACTTGCAACATATGATTCCCTTTAATTGTAAACCACTAATCTCACCCAGAAATGCTATTTCTGTTTAAGTAAGTAACTGAAACTTATCACATAATCAGCCACATAATAAGCCCACTTGTTGTTTGTGGCCAAACTATTTACAAGGCTGATGTAAAATAGAACATTATTTTAGATGCAAAAGTCAGTAATGAGAAAATTAGTGCCCTTCAGGCTGATTTGGACAGAACGAGGGAGGAACTGAAGAGGTTAAGGGGGGTGGAGGGTAAACAGTAGTGGGAAGTGGTAGCTGGGAACAGGGGCTACAGAAAGAGAACAGTGTCTGACAGTTTCCCAATTGTCACAACCAATAGATTTGCATTGCTACCACAGTTAAGTAAGGAAGAGGCTCATGTAGAAGTAGATGTAGTTAAGATGCAACAGAATCTCACAAGGAAACCAACTGTTTCAAAAACAGTACAAAGTAAGAGGAAAGTTCTGTTGATAGGTAGCAGCCATGGAAGAGGTGTGGGCCAGATTTTGCAGGAAAAATTAGGTGAGAGGTACCAGGTTACAAACTTTTTCAAGCCAAGTGCATGTCTTAGCCAGGTTTCTCAAAGCAGGATCATGTGATGATAGTGGCTGGAGTGGGACACAGTATTGATAGGGATCAGGGCTACAGTATTGAGTGTGACCTGTTGAAAATAGCCCCTGCAATGATCCATACCAATGTTAGGCTGGTGGCTGCTTCATGTGGCATGATCAGTCCCAGTTGAACTGCTCTGTCAGGAGGGTAAATGTGGAGTTGGATCAGTTGTGTAGGGTGGCCACTCTGTCAGACATTGGATTGGTTCCTATCGGGGCTATTGATAGGGAGGATTTCACAAGGAATGGCCTACACCTCAATAGGAAAGGGAAGGGTAATCTGGCAGGGTTGTTAGTGAAATCCATAAGGGGGGACATTAGTACTCATGGATGAAACTCTTTTTTTAGACTAGTATCAGTGTCCAATGAGAAGTTCAGGCAGGCAGGTGCTAAAGAGGTCAAAAACTCACAAGATTCTCACAACAGTAAAGTAAATAATAATGTTACCATATATTTAACCAAAATATTGGTGGATTAAAGAAAAAAGTAGATTCTCACATAAGTAAAGTAAAAATAAGTTACCATTTTTCACCAAAATATTCTGGGATTGAAGAATAAAGTAAATGAGCTCCGGGTTTGTTTAGGTGACATTGAATCTGATAATGTAATAGATATACCATGCCTGTATGAAGCATTACATCGTGTGTGATATGGAAAAGGTAAATATTAGGGGTTATAAATTAGCTGCACAAATGAGTAGAGAGAATAAGGTGAGAGGAGTAGTTGCCATATATATCAAAAGTTATCACTGTGTAAAAAGCTTAGATACAAAAAAGTTTTGTCTAGAGCAACATATAGAAGCACGTGCCTGTCAACTTAAACTGAATGAGGGCTCTTTTATAATTGTAACAGTATATAGGTCCCCTTCAGGAAACTTTCATTTATTCCTGGAAAACTTGGGTGGCTAGTTGTGCTATCTGTCATAGGGGAAAGCAAATTATTTTTTGTGGGGACTTTAATGTTGATTCACTGAAAGAGTGTAATAGGAAGAATGACTTGGAAGTCTTACTCAGTTCTTTTAATCTGACATCTGTCATTTATTTTCCTACTCGGGTAGTAAAGGGCATCAACACATTGATAGATAACACTTTTATAGACCAAGATAAGTTTAAAAACATAAATTCTTGTCCTGTTGAGAATGGCCTTTGTGATCATGGTGCTCAGTTCATTACAATATATGACATAGCTCCATTCAGTAATTCAAAACTACCTTCCAAAGTTTTGTGTTCAATTAATGACTCAACAATTAGAAATTTAAGGGAAAATCTTCAGCAGTTAGACTGGGATGAGATGTACAACACCTGATGCTAATTTAAAATATAACTTATTTTATGATACACTTGTAAGAGAATTTGAAAACTGTTTCCCCAAGAAAGTAGTTAAATCTAAATATAAGAAACCATGCAAAAAGCCTTGGGTTACTAAAGGAATAAAAATATCTTGTAACCACAAAAAGGAACTGTATCTAACAACAAGAAAGAGTGAAGACCCAGAAACAGCCAAATATTATAAAAACTACTGTGCTACGTTAAGAAAAATTATTAAAAAGTCCAGAAGCATGTGCACCATGTCTGAGATTAATACCTCTGATAACAAAATCAAAACAATTTGGAATATTATTACAGGGGAGACTCGGCAACCAAGAGTGCAGGATGACGGCATGACCATCAAAGCAAATGGAAACTTGACAAACAACAAGCCAGAAGTCGAAAACATTTTGAATAATCATTTTTTAAATGTTGTAGAGAAAACAGGAACTAAATGTTCATTAGATGAAGCTAGGCAGTTAATGGAAGAGGCCTTATCCACACAATTTGATACAATTGAAATTCCACCCATATCTCCATCTGAAATTAGGAAGATAATAAACTCTCTCAAGAATAAAAGTTCACATGGAATTGATGGCATTTCCAGTAGGATAATAAAAGCTTGTTCCCAAAAGATAAGTGGGATTCTTAGCCACATATGTAATAGCTCTATGAAGCAGGGTATTTTCCCAGACAGACTGAAGTATGCCATTATTACACTCTGCATAAAAAAGGGTATATGTCAGATGTCAACAACTACCACCCGATCTCTCTTCTGAGTGCCTTATCCAAAATTCTTGAAAAAGTAATGTATTGTACAGTAGCTTCACACCGTTGTAAAAATAAAGTTTTAACAAAATGTCAGTTTGGTTTACAGAAAGTTTTTTCAATGGAAAATTCTATATATACTTTCACTAATGACATATTAAATGCTCTGAGTAACCGGAAGCCACCCATTGGGATTTTTTGTGATCTCTCAAAGGCTTTTGATTGTGTAAATCATGGAATACTTCTAGAAAAGCTCAAGTACTGTGGTATGAATGGGACAGCGCTTAAATGGTTTAAATCATACCTAACTGGAAGAGTGCAGATAGTTGAAAGAAGCAGTTCACATAATATGCAAAAAACTGGTGATTTCGCAAACTGTGGAGCAATCAAGAATGGGGTGCTGCAAGGTTCGATGTTGGGTCCTCTGCTGTTCTTAATATATATTAATGACTTGCCATTCTATATTCACGAAGATGCAAAGCTAGTACTTTTTGCCGATGATACAAGTATAGCTATCACACCCAAAAGACAAGAATTAACTGATGAAATTGTAAACGATCTTTTTCAGAAAATCATTAAGTGGTTCTCTGCAAATGGGCTCTCATTAAAATTTGACAAAACACAGTATATATATATATATATATATATATATATATATATATATATATATATATATATATATACAGTAAATGGAATGACACCATTAATAAATATAGACTTCGATCAGAAATCGGTAGCTAAAGTAGAATATTCAAAATTTCTACATGTATGCATTGATGAGGGGTTGAACTGAAAAAAACATAGTGAAGATCTGCTCAAACATTCGAGATCAGCTACTTATGCTATTAGGGCCATTGCAAATTTTGGCGATATACATCTCAGTAAATTAGCTTACCATGCCTATTTTCATTCTCTGCTTTCATATGGCATCATATTCTGGAGTAAATCACCATTGAGTAAAAGAGTGTTCATTGCACAAAAGCGTGTAATCAGAATAACTGCTGGAGCTCATCCAAGATCATCCTGCAAACAACCGGCGGTTGCTTCGTCAGGAAAGGGGGAAGGAGAAGGAAAGATGAAAGGATGTGGGTTTTAAGGGAGAGGGTAAGGAGTCATTCCAATCCCGGGAGCAGAAAGACTTACCTTAGGGTGAAAAAAAAAGGACGGAAAAAAGGATATGGATGGGTGTGTGTGTGTGTGTGTGTGTGTGTGTGTGTGTGTGTGTGTGTATGTGCGCGTGCGAGTATATACCTATCATTTTTTCCCCTCCCGGGATTGGAATGACTCCTTACCCTCTCCCTTAAAACACACATCCTTTCATCTTTCCTTCTCCTTCCCTCTTTCGTGACGAAGCAACCGCCGGTTGCGAAAGCTCGAAATTTTGTGTGTGTGTGTTTGTGTGTTTTTTTTATTGTGCCTATCTAGCGGCACTTGCCCGCTTGGTAAGTCTTGGAATCTTTGTTTTAATATATATATATATATATATATATATATATATATATATATATATATATATATGAAATTTGTTATTAACAATCCAAACGAATTCAAAAGTAATAGCAGTGTACATGGCTACAACACTAGGAGAAAGGATGATCTTCTCTACTCAAGGTTAAATCTAACTTTGGTTCAGAAGGGAGTAAATTATGCTGCCACAAAAGTCTTTGGTCACTTACCTAATAGCATCAAGTCTGACAGATAGCCATATAGCTTTTACAGGGAAATTACAAGAATTTCTGAATGGCAACTTTTTCTACTAATTAGATGAAGTAAGTGGGTAATTCCCCCCCACCCCCACCAAAAAAAAAGTGTCATGTATTATTTTGTGTAATGTAATATCATGTATAGACACCTTTTAGTAACCTGACACGTTCCATATCATTACGAAGTGTCGTATTCATGATCTATGGAACAATTACTAATCTAATCTAATCTAACAGTAGTCATGGCTCTGAGTGTTGTATCAGTCAGGTTGTGCTGCGACACCAGGAACCTACTGCTTGGATGATGACAAAAGCTCTGAAATATAAGAGCACAATGTGATTGTTCTCAAAAGTCTCCTACATTTTCATGAGCTGACGTAGATAATTTCTTAAGGTACATTGTTATGACAAATGAGTGCTGGCTGCATTAATTTCAACCAGGCCAATCAAATGAGTATGTAACAGTGATACTCATTTTTATTGAAACTCAAGTAGTTCAATATAGCTTTTCCTCTTGTACTCTTTTGGGATAACAAAGATGTAACCATGCTACATTACATAACCAGAGAACGTATGGTAAACATCTGAGTCATATTGTGATTTGCCTCATAATGATTTCAAGTCAGTAATTGGATTCAAATACCACAGTGGCATACAATTGCAGCATTAATGTGTGTCCCAGACAGCCCAATTAACAACACCAAAGTATAGGGATATTTGTTTTTCGAATATTTGGTGATTTCATTAAAAATCATACAGGTCTCTTTATGTCACATTATTATTTCAAAGTTTTCTGAAAAAGAAAAGGTTAAATTTCTACAAGATACATATCAAAAACTACAATATTTTGATATCTTATGATTTATTAAAATGTTATATACCTCTCTGAATGACAGTATTTGTGAACATATTGTAACGAAATGGAAAATTTAAGAAAAAAGTAGTTAAAAATTACAAGCAATAAAGAGCTGAAATTATTTTTAATAAAAAACTTCCTCACAATACTATTAGATACGGTTAACACATACACACTTCATAGCTTTATCCACCTTCAATTTGGAAAAATAAGCTATGAAAATTTGTAACTTTCACCAAACTTCAAAATTATGTTCTGAAAGTATGAACATTCATGAGACATTAATTGCCTTGAGAAGTGATAAAGTGGAAAGACTGATAACTGTCAGTTATGACATTAGTGCCTCTAATTCTTAAACTATACACTGATCAGCCAGAACATTATGACCACCTACCTAATAGCTGGTATGTCCACCTTTGACATGGATAACAGTGATGAAGTGTTGTGGCAAGGAAGCAATGAAGCCATGGTAGGCTGGTTGAGGCAGTTGGCACCACTTCTGCACATGCAAGTCACCTAATTCCCATAAATTTGGGGAAGGGGGAAATGAGCTCTGATGCCACATTCAATCACATGCCAGATATGCTCAGTCAGGTTCAGACATGGTGTGTTGGGGGACCAGAACATCAACTGGAACCCGCCACCATGGTTTTTGAACCATGCCACCACACTCCTGGCCTTGTGACATGGCACATTATCTTATTGAAAAATGTCAATACCATTGGGAAACACAATTGTTATGAAGGGGTGCATGTGGTCTGCAACCAGTGCACAATACTCTTTGGCCATCATGGTGCCTTGCACGAGCTACAATGGACCTATGGATGCCAACATGAACAGAGCATAATGGAACTGCCACCAGCTTGTCTTCATCCCGCAGTACAGTTGTGAAGGAGCTGTTCGCTTGGAAGATAATGGATTTTTTGCCTCCCATTGGCATGATGAAGAAGGTATCGAAATTCATCAGACAACGCAACTCACTGCCATTGCACCATCATCCAGGACCAATGGTAATGTGCAAATTTTAGTCATACTTGCCAAAGTTGTCATGTTAATACTGGCACATGGCAGGGTCATCAGCTGCATAGGCTCCTCGTTAGGAGTGTTCAGTGCACTGCGTGTTCAGGCACGCTTGTACTCTGCCCAGGATTAAAATCTGATGTTAATTTCGCCACAGTTCGCTGCCTGACCTGTTTTACCAGTCTGCCCAGCCTACGATGTCTGACATCCATAATGAGGGGTAGCCCCTCAGTCTCAAGATGTCTGGATGTGGTTTCACCATTGTGTCACCATGTGTTGAAGACACTTACCACAGTACTCCCTGGACACCTGGTGAGTCATGCAGTTTCCGAAATGCTTGTGCTGAGCCTCTGGGACATCACAATATGCACTCTGTCAAACTCAGATAGGTTGTGCAACTTCCTCATTTTACACACAGACAGCATGCTCACAGATACTGCATGATCCATGTGTGTATCTTAGTAACAGTCATTCCTCATCAAGTGATACTGCTATCACCTGGACAGGTTTATATCAATAGTAGGTGAGTGGTCATAATGTTCTGGCTGATCAGTGTAAAAATATTTCTGTATAAAGATGAATCTGAATTTTTTTGATTTTTTAAAATTATTCTCTCTAAACCCCCCTACCTGAATATTCTAAAATTTACATGGTACTTTAGTTGGTAACTTTACTTCTGGAATGTACAATCAGAGTGGGCAGTATTTTGCGGTGTAAAATCTGAGAAATTTTTATATTTCTATATTAGACCTTGCTACTCTGAAGGTCAAAAACTACTGGGCACTTACAAAGTTAAATTTACTGCTGATGTTGAGTAAATTTAAACAAAACTGGTATACCTTACTAAAAATAATTATTTTATAGCCTTATGAATGAGTGAGAAAACAACTGTTCATTTTATTCAAGTGTTTTACAAAGAAATTAGAGATAGAAAATAGCCTTGTGTGTGTGTGTGTGTGTGTGTGTGTGTGTGTGTGTGTGTGTGTATGTGTGTGTGTGTTTTCTTTTGCTCCTCATTGAACTTCTATAGCTGAGCTGAATTTGCAAGTGGACAAGGATGATTCAACAAGAGCAGTACTTGGGAAATGGGAACCAATGATGATGATGATGACGATGATGACCATTTGAAAGAATTTGTGGGATGATGGGGTGTCATAAAGAAGAGGGTTACATCATGCAGCTTATGAGAGAGACTAATTATTTGCCCCGCCTACCACTGATTGTCATACACACAAGAAATGAAATTGCTCACAACAAAGTCTTTTGAAGCGTACTGAGGTCTCTGTATTTCACACACAGTAACAGGCTGCATTTCGGGGACAACTGTTCTTGCAATGTATATGCCACTGTGGGGAGGGGTAGATTAATGTTGAACATCCTGTCGACATTGAGGTCATTTGATACAAAGCACAACCTCTGATTAGCAAAGGACGGGAAAAGGAAATCAACCATGATCTTTCAAAGGAACCATCCCAGCATTTGAATCAAGCAATTTAGGGAAATCAGAGAAAACCTAAATCTGGATGGCCAGATGGTTTGAACTGTCATTCTACCGAATGTGAGTCCAGTGCGCTTAGCACTGCACTACCTCATTCGGTGCTACTCCCAGGTGAAACCCAGAAGTGATGTGATGCAGTTTCTACTACTGGCTTCATAGCAAACCACTTTTATCTTTTTTAAAGATAACTCCCTTAATGTCTTTCATTTAGAAGTAAGAGTTTCATGTTTCATTGTAATTTTGATATGCTCTGCACAAATCCAATATCATCTTTTGTAGTATCAACAGCTTCATGCTGGATATTAAATCGTGTTGCTAGATGTTTACAGAAATCTCCTACCCCATCATTGCACATTTTCCCTGACCAGCCGGCCGTGGTGGCCAAGCTATGGTTGCAGGTTAGAATCATGCCTCAGGCATGGATGTGTGTGATGTCCTTAGGTTAGTTAGGTTTAAGTAGTTCTAAGTTCTAGGGGACTGATGACCTCAGATGTTAAGTCCCACAGTGCTCAGAGCCATTTGAACCATTTTTCCCTGACCCATTGCTGAAAATTTCCGTTTTTTTTTTTTTTTCTTAATTCCTGTACAGTTTCTTCCAAGCTTAAAAAGCTGAAAGCAGTTTTTAAAATGGGATGCTACACCATCAGCCACATACAGATGTTAAAAAATCTATGGCCCCTAGGTGCTACGTCATCAATTATGATGCTGACAGCATAGCATGCATGTGCACTGTCATGAGTGAGATCATCACTGACAAAAACAAAACAGTGTGATGCTCCAAGGAAGTGAGCAACACATGTGAATATTGACACTTGTGATGTGTGCCAGTAGTAGCTTTATTTTATTCTCCAAAAGCAAGAGACCAGTTCTCGGCAATGTTGAAATGAAGAACTATTGTGTCAGTATTCTGGGATGTGGCTGATTTTACTTTTCTGCTATCGCTTGTCTCTGAAACCTGTGAATATGATTGTGAGCTACTCATGACCCAATGCCCAACCTCTATAACAAACTTCCCAAGCTCCACTGTCTTCTTCATTAATTTCCCTCCTTCCCACAATGCATGTGTTACGCCACTGTCAGCATCCAGAAGCAGTAATGCTTCAATAGCCATCCCTTCAGTACCAGGACAAACTGCACACACTGCCAACCAACATTTATTTTGTGGCTCTTGACACTGCACATGTCATATATCCTATTACCTTTTTAACTTTCTCACAACTTTCTCTAAGAGATAACATCAGCCTAATTAGGACTTTGCCTGCTGCAATATTTGTCATCATTTAGGTAATATTCCAGAGCAACATTAAGCACAAAATTTTGCAATGGATGCCAACAGTTGGAATCTGGGGATGCCCAAATACCTTTTTCATTCTTTATTTTATGAGCTTTTGAGATTATATACTGTACACATCACACTGGGAGCACATCTCTATCTTCAGGTTCTGCACCAAGTGTATCTACATTATACATCTCACAAAGTTCTGAAGATGTTGCTTGTGTACAACACATTGCAAGTTCTTCCACTTTTTTTTGTACATACTGTTTTCTTCTTGTGCTTCTTATCTTGCCGGGAGTTTAAGGGAGGATATATTAGGGGCTACAACAGAAATGCTAACAATGAACACACAAACAACTCTACACCCAGGAATATAAACACCTGCACTGTTTTCTTCACTTTCATATTCCAGTGATGGTGATTATTCAGGTGGGTTAGCACTAAATTTCTTGTATTGAGTATAGTGATTCCTGCACAATTGATGTGATGGTAACACAGTTACTTGAGAAGCAAGATATTTCTGTAATACCTCTGACAGATTCCCAACAATCGTGACCTATTTTTCACTTTTCTTAAACATCACCTTCTTGTGTCTTTTTTCATAGTCCCTATATCACACCCTTTCACTGCTGCATTTCCTCACTGACACTGTATCTAACAAAAAGCTCAAACTAAAAACACAAAACTCTATGCAGACTGATTCATGTGAAAGTTCTCACTTATTTGTTATAAACAGAAGAGAACTGGAAATAGTATTGCCATCACACATATTTTACACCAGAAATTCAATTATGTGAAATAAGCAGAATGTTGAAAAATTCCTAGCACTTTGCACAGAAAAATAGTGCCCTCTTTGATTACAGTTACTGCTAACACATTAACAAAACAATATATTGTGCAATTTTCGTAAGTTTTGTGATGAAAGTTTCTGAGTAATTTATTTGTAAAAATTTTTTAAATGTCATTTTGTAAATTTTTAATAGTAAATATTTACATAAAACAGAGCAGAGAATATTTTTTTTATATCAGTTGTGTCTGATAATATAACAAGAAAGTTAGCAGTCTGTGACTTTCCAAATTAGAAAAAAAATGTAAATATAAAAAATCAAAGTTTTGTATTTTCTTATTGAATTTGTAAAGTTAGGAAGCCCATAAGAGTGTGTGTGTGTGTGTGTGTGTGTGTGTGTGTGTAAGAAAATGAAGCAGAAGTTCTGGGCCTTCAGAGCAGCTTAACTTGTGTACAGTCTCTCATTCATTTCTAGAACCCTGGAGAAATTTGTGGTGAATCACATATTTGTAAACAGCAACATGACTGTCAATTCACAGAGCACCTTTTTTGTTGTCTTATTTGACTAAATAATAATCACATTTCTCAGTCAAATAAAGAGCAGATTAGAGTGTAAGCTTTCGACAATCTCTGCACCCAAGATACTAAAAGGTGCTTTACCCTGCAACCTATACATGAATGACAACATTTTAACCACAGATTGTACTTTATTCGTATTACTTTTACTCTGTGGTACACTGGTGTATTTCTATTTGTACCATAATTAGAGTTGACAAAGCAACATACGTTCATGACTCTTTAATGCTTTCAGTCATGTTGGCAAATGCTGATTCTCAGCATCTGACCACTTGAAAACGACTACTACAAAAATCACAATAATAGAATTTAAATAATAAATGAATGGGAAAAAGCTGTCATTAAAAAAATCAACACTTATATGATATACAGACATCTGTAGATAACAATCAAAACTGATCACTGTAAGATTACAGTGATTGTTAGTTGGATAAATAAATGAAAAAATAAAATATCACGGGCTGAAATGCTTATCCTGCAATATTGTCAATCCCCAACTACACTGGTGTCAAGAAGAATGTGGTTCTGTGGCTGAAATGTTTCTCGAGCAGTCTGAATTTCTTGGAATGTTAAACACAGAATGCATTGCACAATAATCAAGATATTAGGTACAGTTGTGTGCAGAGCTAGTGGAGCACAAAATCACAAAACTTATACCCACCAAGTTTCTTTCCTATTTCTATAAGTAGTGTAAGAGGCTAAAGTGAAGTTGGGAATAAAGTTTAGATGTAATGACAGCAATATATTCCATAAATTTAGAGCAGGAAGTATACCAAGCTGAGCTTCCTACATAGCACTCTGTAGATAGCATCCTCCATTTCATTCCATGAGTAGCAAAATTATAAAGATAACCTTATTAATGATAAAGGGCTTCTAGGTTCTGGCATTATCTGATAAAATAAATGAACACATAAAATATAAATACTTCCCCGTTTACAAGGCTATACACAAGTGATTGCATGAATCAGTGACTGTGATGAACTTTGAACAAACAATAATCTATACTACTGAACTGCTATCCCACAGCCAGCACCTGTTGCAGGTTCCATATCTAACAGCTTCCAAGGGCAACAAAAATTTGATTTTCAGTATTTTGCGTGATTGTTGGCCAAATTTAAAATTTTTAAATGATGTCATAATCTACTCATTAACAGGTATAATATCTCAATCAGACAATTACTGCACTCAGAAACTGTGCGTTTGTATTGAGGCAGCATAACTTATGTTACACAAATACATGGACATTATTCATCCACTATTTGAGAATGAGAGCAATTTACAACATACTTTACATTCAATTTCAAACCTTGGTTAAACTGTATCTCACTGACACAACCCACAAAGTTATGAAACATTGCTTACTACATTTTCTCTGTTCATGCAGCCAAACTTCAACATCAGGAATGGCATTTTAATTCATTTCTAATTAACTATTGACTCTATTCACAACACAGTTTGCAGACAGTATCTATATACATCACTGAATGTACTTGCAAAATGATCATTGAACATTGAGATGGGAGAAAAACTAGCTTTTGCTTGAAATGGAATGCAAATATTGATCCACCATTTCATAATAAAAGCATTTAGTAACGTCTGACAAACTTTAAGCATAATTACAAACCTTTTGTAAATTTTTCTTGCTTGCATGCTCAAAGTCAAATATTTAACACTCCTTTTTTAAAGTAATCTGACATCTAGAGCTGTTTTATACATGGGTGTTTGATTCTTTAAAGAAATGGGGGTTCACTTGTTAAGTAATATTAAAATTTTATGGTGAAGGAAATAAGTATGTAACCAAGTATTCTGCCTGGGTGTATTACACCACTAGACGTGGCTATCTGGCATCTTTGCTCTTACTGAATACTTAGTGCAGAAAGAGTATCAATCAGTCTAGTACTGGCATATTAATAGTGACACAAACTGGTGATTTTCATCAGTAATGGAAACCAAACTCTACTACATGAATGAACCCCGTGCTGAGTAACTGACACCTAAACATAAAATACAGCAATAATGCCACTTACCTTGGAAGTCATCATAAATTAGGAAGCGTTATCAAGGAAAGTATATTTACATGCGCAAATTTGTTGCCAGTGGTGAAAATGTTTCAGAATGCTTTTGAAGGTGCTCCTTTTCAAACTTTTGAGTACATATGTGTACCTTCAAAACACTGAATCACCTTGAATACCAAAGTGAGGAAATTCCCCCACAATGATAGACAGTGCAAGGGAATATGTTACTGGAGCATTTCTGTTTGCTGTACATGTCAGGTGAGTATAAAATATAAGCCGTTGTGTTGAGGAAACAAGTAAAAAGTTATTACTCATCCCACCACAGAGCAATTGTATCCTTCTGCAGAGTTTCCTGGAAGTAAAGTCTAATTCAATCTGTGGTTCAGAGTCGATCTGTAATTTTGAATAAATACAAGAAACATGTACAATTTTCTCCAAACATGTAAACAATCCCATAAAATACTGGACTTCACAACAACAACATAAGTATAATATGGGTATTGCAATTATGCACTTTCCAACAAAAAGTTAAACACTGCACAACAAAACATTTCTGGATGTTTAATTATACACATAGTAAGTACGAAAGGCCCTAGCTATCAATTGTCACATGGAGAGGAGGCTGCTGATGCAATATTTAACACATACTTTGTACAAACAGACGAAGTTTTAAAGGCTGTATATTAAAAAAGTAGTAACTCTGTAAGGCACCTGTTAGTTACATATGGTTTAAGTTCTTTCTGTTTTTTTTTTTTCAATTCCATTATACCTAAACAGATAAGGACAAATTTCCAAACTTGTGCTAAGTACAACCATAACCATACGTTGTGTCGTCAGTAATAAAGTTTATTTACATCAATAAGTGTGACTACCAGATAACTGTAAAGTTTTTATTAACATTATTGTTATAATTTAATCAGTATTACTTCTGCTAGTTTATGCTTTGTACAAACCCCAAGTGGGCGCAGTCTTGAAATATTTGAAACATACATGTATATTTTGTCATCACGTACAAAATTTTCCAAAAAAATAAGGCATCCAAACTTCATTTATTTACATATTTCTAACCTCCATATTAGCATTGCACTGCAAGATCTATATTTCAATGCCTATCTCAGGATAAAGAAATACTGTACATTGATAAAATGTGTAACAAATAACAACAGAGAATAACTCTACTTTTGAAGTGCAGTATGCTTCTATAATTAAAAAGAAAGAAAGTAAAGAAGTTAACCTCTCCAGGAATGCCCAATGGTGGCAAGAATTTTAAAACAAAAAAATCAGGAGAAAAAGTTGATAATGAAGGCAATGAAGTAAGTACATGTGAGTTTCTTGTCTGTATGGTAAATAACAATGGACTAGACTGGTGATACATATTTATAGGTTGCTACAAAGTGGGCAAAAGGTCATTCAATTAAAAATAAAAAGAAACCAAACAGAAGTAAGAATAATTAAACAAAAAAAAAGTAGTCAAAAAAATTAAAAGAGTAGAATTATGAAAGGAGAAAAGTGAGGAAGCTAGAACAGAATAAAATTGGGGCAATGAGGAGTAAATAAAAAAGAGAACAAACAAAAGCACCAAAGATAACAAAGAAGACAACGGAAAACTGATGTACAAGCAACATAAAAATAGAAACTACAACTTTACTTCATGACATGAAAATTTAAAAAGTGACAGACAAAACAGAAGTGAAACTAAAAGTGAAAATCTGGTAGATACGAAATTTCAAACAAAATAACTTAGTACTTAAATGCACTTTGCATCCACCTAGTCAGTGGAGCTTACATTACATTGAAAATACTGCAGAAAAGCAATGAAACTGCAAACTGTAGATGACAAAACCATGGCAGTCTGTTTGTAAAGAGAACAGAACCTTCTCACTGTTATGTGTAAGCAAATGAAATTTAAAACAATACCAATCACTAAGCTTCATGAATTACAAATACTTTAAAATTAAAGAAACTTCGCATAAAAGCAGCCTGGAAGTAAAACACGCATAACTACATTTTGTTAACAGAAGTTGGGTGGAGAATAAAATAGTAGCTTTGGAGAGGAATAAAAAATAGCTAACAGTGCTGATATAATTAAGTACGCTACACGAAATAGTATGGGTGTATTCTCACCCCATAAAATCTCTGTGGGGTGAGTTTTCTCTAACAACATTATAATTTAGTGTACCCTTCTGTTGATGAGTTAGCCAAAATTATAAGTTGTGTGTGTGTTATACAAATTTTGAAGTGTCTTTTACTGTTAATATTTCTTTCTTACTTTCCATTCCAAATTTTTTCCCTACACAATTAGAGGATGACACATCATCTTGTACTGTTCTGAAACTACTTTTTGTTACATAACATTCAGTCACTCTTTCTATGGTTTAAATTTGATTTTGTTTGTTTGTTTCTTTAATGCACTCCTTTGTTTTATGAATGTTTCTGTTCATTTACTATTCACACAAGTATTATCACATTGCTTTTTACTTCATCTGACCGACCCTATATCTTCCTCTTCATCTCGAATATACTCAATTTTAAAATTCTTGCCACTGAGGAAACCAAACACATTCTCATATGAGAATGATTAATACAACAGCAACAGATTCTCTTTCAAGCACAACACAGGATATTACTCACCACCACCCACTCCAAAAGATATAGTTACAATTTAAATACTATTTACAAGTAACTCATATTATCTGTTTCTTTTCTTCTATTTTTCCCTTTCAAGAATTATTCTATATTTGATATTGTCTGTCTGCATCACATGACTTTTCATAACAGCCTATTTCACTAGATCACTGAACTTTGCTGAACTCTACTAAATGCACTTCTATACCATCATCTCAAAAGTTTGAAACAAAGTAAACCAAATTTAACTGAAAAATTCAGAGCACCATGCCAGTTCATGACATTCTTGATCAGATGAATATCTTTTGCTTAAATACTAATGAAACAGCCACAATACTATAAATGCAGGATGTTCAAATATTTGTTATCAGAATATAACTGTTCCACAAGTAGCTTAAACAAATACAACATTATAGCCGGTGCATATTGTTTAGATCTCCTGTATATCGAGTCCTTTGCGGTAATTTGTCATTTCGGTGGAAAAGTTCATTGTAAATTAATCTAAAAACAAAAATATGAAATGTTGTAATTCCTAATGCTATGAACACCCAAAACATTGTTGAGAATCCAAGATGATGTCCATGCTTATGCAGTGAAATTATATGGCTATGCAGTGGAGGAGCTGCAACAAAAAAGTAATATATATATACATATATATATATATATCTGAGAAATGTTAATTCAATTCACTTCATATTATAAACCAACACTGCTCATTTTAAATTTGTAATCTTAAAAGCATTTCGCCTACTGTTTCATACAATATTAAAATATCTTACCTTCCTCTACGTTTTTCACATGTATTGCATGCCTGAGATCTTCCATGTGTTGCTTGTCATATGTAATATACAGTATTGCTGTTAATGGCTCAGTCAGCTTGACCTGGAACTTTGTCTTCTCTGATCTGCAAAAGTGAGTACTTTATTACATTGTAAGAAGTGGTGGTGGTGATGGTGGTGGTGGTGGTTGTTGTTGTGAAGAATGATGCATACAACATAAGAGTTATTAAGTTGAATACTCAGATCATTTGTTTTTTAATAATTATTTCTTAATCACTAAACATTTCCACACATGATATTCCAGTCTCTGTTCCATCCTCTTGTTCTATCACCTGACACTGGCCCATACATTAACCTCAGTAGTGTATTGCTAATATTTAGTCTTGGTGAAATTTGTAAGAAACTTCCATGGAGCATTCTGTTAGTTACCACTGGTTGGTATGCACAGCCCACACTGTGACATGTAGGTTATAGCAACATGTACACAAAAGGACTGTACAACGGGCTAGCTGTGCTCTGCGAACCTGAACCATGCAGCAGTAATAGATGGAGAGGGAAGGATTGTGTTACCACACCGTGGCTAGAATTATGTTATGAGTAACATGACAAGGAGCCGAGACAATGCAACAAATCACTGCAGAGCAGTGAAAATAACTGTGAATTTTGAGACAGAGGCATTCGGAACCCAGCAGTACCATCACGCTGCCAGGGCTATCCTAGATGATGAGACAAATGGGCACTGCCAGCTGCAATCACAGGTTCAAGACCAGGATGGACCAGCAGCCTCCTATCCACCCAAGAAGACTTAGTATCACAGCACAGAGGACCTGCCATCTACACCAGCCACCAGCAGATTCCTGTCAAGAGGCAGCCCATGCAAGGCAGTCATCCCTCGTCAAGATGCAAGCCACGCCTGGTCACATAGGGATGGGCATTCAACATCAGAGGGCCAATGCAGCAAGAAGAAGGAGCGGGCTGCTGACAACATAACCTTGGCCTACTGATGGGCTAATGGCTCACCTCCGTGGCACGATGTCATCACCGCAGGATGCCAACGCAAGTACCATCCATCTGGGGTGTTGAGCATCACTGGCATGCTACAATGGATTAGACCGTGTCCACCTCTCTGTGATGACAGAGGAATGTTGTGATTAAAAGCAATAAAGTGTCTTTTCAACCACCAGTCTGTCACTGTGCCTCACTGGTCCACCACTCAGTCCTACCCCTGGACAGTTGGACCCGTGTGTGTGTGTGTGTGTGTGTGTGTGTGTGGTTTTTGAACTCAAGGACACTCAGTGCCAAGGTTATCAGTGTCCTTATACATATTACAACAATTGAATGTGTATAAAATGACTGAAATTCTTGTCACACAATGAGGAGGAATCATATAAAATTATACTCATTCACTTACTCCCACCTCACTCACATTGACCCACACAGTCACTCTATCTGAAAGGTCTTAATACAACGGAGAAAAGTGAAAGGTGCTAGATTGAAGCAGAAGTAAAGCCACAGAAGCACTAAAATAAAGCCAAAGGGAGATGTGACTGGTTGACCACTTACAAAAAACATGGGTGAGCCAGTCAACCCCAAAATTAGTGAGAAAAATTTGGAAAGATCAAAAAACCTTAAAACTCTGATCACATTCATTTAAGTGTAACTTAAACTAGATGGCAGATCTGCCAGAAAATCTGCCAATGCCCTCTCATCTGAAAATAAAACACAATCTATTAAAATATGGTGCACAGTGATCTGTACACCACAAGCACCACACATTGGAGGGTTGTCTCATTGAAGCAAGAAGCTATGTGTCAGAGGACTGTGTGTGATCCACGCAAAGATGGGTAAGCAGGATCTCATTCCATCTTCAAGGCTGGAAGGATGTATGCAACAATAGTTGGCTTTACTAGACACAGCTTACCAACTGACACTTCCAGCCACTTGTCTTCCCATCGACACATGACTCTGTACCTGAACAGTGAGGATATAGCATATATGGGGATGGCACACTGAAATAACTGAGGATCATGACATTCCTCCTTGGCTGCTACATCCACCCTTTCATTCCCATCAATGCCCATGTGTCCCAGTACTCAGCTGAAAGGCACCTCCCTCCCCATCCATTGTAGTTGGAGGAGTGCGTTCTGGATATTCTGGACTGCTTTATCTGTTGGGTACAAGTGTTGAAGAGAGTGAAGGTCACTCAGAGAATTGGAACACACAAGGAATTTAGGCCTTAAAGCAGATCTAGTTATCCCAGTCCTCACTGCACCAATGACCACAACAGCATAATGTGAAGAGCCAGCATTAATGAAGAAGGAGAAATTAGATTAATAGATGTAATACTGAATAAAAGAAATTATGACCCAATCACATAGAAATTTTTTCTCTTCATTCTAGCTCACTTATAGCCTGCCATAGTTTAGTATTTTCATGATACTTCTATGTCAAGTCATCTGAGATTTGTGAAGACGCTTGATATAATCAGGAACTGGTATCATTGGACAGATATGTACGTAGAGATCTCCCAAACATTGTGTAAACCACTGTAGTGAAAGCCAAAGACAAAATCCATGCCATGCCATATCTCAGTTAGCCCCACAACATTTTGTACCAATCTCTCATGCAGTGCTCTGCTTTAGCAAGTTGGAATTGACCTCTTGGAGATGTTTCCTAAGCCGACAAATGGGAATAAGGGACAGAAGTACACACTGACTATCTCATGCACTACACAGTCAGGAAGGCTGTATTGGCTCCAGATATCACCAAATTTCTTATAGAACACAATTTCAAAACATGGGGCACAACTTTTAATGATTTATGATTGTACAAAAGTGTTTTATTTAAGACTTTTCAAATGGTTCAAATGGCTCTGAGCACTATTGGACTTAACATCTGAGGTCATCAATCCCCTAGAACTTAGAACTACTTAAACCTAACTAACCCAAGGACATCACACACATCCATGGCCGAGGCAGGATTCAAACCTGCGACTGGAGCGGTCGCACGGTTACAGACTGAAGCGCATAGAACCGCTCAGCCACACTGGCCAGCTTTAAGACTGTTATCAGAGTTAATCTCATGATACTATATTGTGCACAGAGTGACAACTGCCTACCACTTGAAGGCAAACGGTCTCTAAGAATATTTTAATAAGACTTTCCAGATAAGCCTTCAATGTATCGTGACACTGAACAGAGAAACTGGAATAAGATACTGCCAACCATGAAATCTGAATACAACATAAGAAAGCAAGACACTACAGGCTTCACGTAGTTCTTCCTAATCCATGGCTGAGAAGCTGAAACAATGATGGCTATTTTGTTTCAGTTTCAACATGATGGTGCTCAGGATGTTTACATCAAATAGCTCATCAAGAGAGCATCACTTGTCAGATGTAATCTATGAAGTCAAGGGTGATCCTACTTCCAGTAGACTAGACGATTTAGCTTGGGAATTCTGCTACCATTCTTGTAACACATTTATGCAATTTTATATTTCTGGTTGTTGTATAAATGGTAATTGTATGAGCAATTTCCATTTATTTGAGATTACTCACTTGAATGAAAATGTTTCACCCTAATTCTCTGGTGTTGTCTACATCAATTTCAGACATTAGAATAAAACCCTTCTCTTAATTATTCATTCATCTTTGACTTAATATTTCTGATTATTTTATTAATTCACAATTCTAACCAACACATGACTGCAGGATCTCAGGTAGATGTTATTATTTGCAGCATGTTCAGCTGCAGGATACAAAAGCAGGTGTGTACGGCTAGATCCTATGACTTTATGAAGCCTCCCTTTTTAAACAGAGCCGTGCATAGTCCAATTATCTAGATATATATCAATACGGAGATATAGTTCCACCTTTCACCAGCTTTGTGTAAGTGCTTTCCTTTATCATACTCCTTGTAATTCCATACAGCATCCTTTTACCTGCAATAACATCCTATTCCAACTAATGTGTGCTTTTCCAACTAACATGTGAATTCCTCCCAGCTTTTCCTCTTTTCTTCCACTACCACATTCTTAAACCTCTTTTTACTTTACTTGTATTCCCTTCTATTTTCTTCCTCTTTATCTTTGTTCCATTCATGCCATGTATCCTTCTTTTCACTTTCTTCACCTGCTCATTCCACCATGGTGTCTTCTTATCCTTTTCTCTTTCAGACATTTTGCCCCAGGTGTTCGCTGCAGAGTTTACAAATGCCAGTTTGACCTTACCCTATTCCTTTTCCACACTTCCACGTTCAGTGCCTGGGATTTCATGCTTAAATAACATCCTGAAATTTTCTTGTGCTTTACTATCTTTTAGTTTCCACATTTTTATTTTCTTCTCCTTTTCTGTCTTTATTCCTACCATTTTAGTCATCCTCATCTTTGTCACTATTACTCAATGGTCTCCATCAAAAGCTTCTCCTGGGAATGCTGCTACATCCATCAAATCTCTATGATTTTGCTTCTCCACTAGAAAATAGTCAATGACTGTCTTTGTCCTCCACTCTCCCACCCATATCTTATCTTCCGGCTATTTTTCTTTCTGAACCATGTGTTCACCACAATCAAATCATTTATTGCACAGAACTCATTCAATTTCTCTCTTTCCTCATTTTTCCCATATCTATACAGATCAATTCTCTCTTCCTTCCCTAGTCCTTCCTTTCCTACTTGTGCATTTAAGTCACCTATCACTATCACTTTCACATCTGTAATTTCATTCTCTAATTTCTCTCCTCTTCATTTCCTGTCAGTGGTGTGTGTACTCCATTACTTGTCCTCAGACAAATCATAATCATGTGACTGTTGTATTCTACTGTTTTCACGTATTCTTCTAGGGTTGGTTTTATTATTACATTCACTGCATTTCTGTCCTATTGTCCACCATTCTAGTGAAGTGTGTATCCTCTTCTCATTTTCCTCCTTCCTCTTCCCTTTCACCTGACCTCACCAAGCCCTAACATTCCTACATTCTCCAACTCCATGAAGTCTATCAGCTCTTCTGCTGTCCAGTCTGGGTCATCATATTAAAGTGACTAATTGCTCACTTCTCACAGTTCCTCCAGCACCCCAAGAATTGCACACCGTCTGTGGGGTATGCCGTGGCCTTTTCCAAGGCTGGTATTGAAGTACCATTCCACATACAGCCTGAATAGGTCAGAAGTTCACTACACTCAGCTGGCGGCTACACGGGTAGCGGAGGCTGTGTGGCGTGGACTGGGCGGTTTTTTAGGTTAAAAGGCCTCGGGAAAGTGCGGGATGGGCTGCAATGTCAAAGGGTGCTTGGCAATTACAGGACGTGCTTGGATCAAGGAACAGTCGGAATTATAGTTGTAAATTGTTGTAGTTGCGCTGGAAAAGTCCCTGAGCTTCAAGCGCTAATAGAAAGCACAGAAGGTGATATCGTTATAGGTACAGAAAGCTGGCTAAAGCCTGAAATAAGTTCTGCAGAAATTTTTACAAAGTCTCAGACGGTGTTCAGGAAAGATAGATTAGGCAGAATTGGTGGTGGAGTGTTTGTGTCTGTCAGTAGTGGTTTATCTTGTAGTGAAGTCGAAGTAGATACTCCGTGCGAATTGGTATGGGTGGAGGTTATACTTAACAGCCGAATTAAGTTAATAATTGGCTCCTTCTACCGACCCCCAGACTCAGATGATACAGTTGCGGAACAGTTCAGAGAAAGTTTGAGTCTCGTAACAAATAAATACCCCACTCATACGGTTATAGTTGGTGGGGACTTCAACCTACCCTCGGTATGTTGGCAAAAATACTTGTTCAAAACCGGTGGTAGGCAGAAAACGTCTTCCGAGATTGTCCTAAATGCTTTCTCCGAAAATTATTTCGAGCAGTTAGTCCACGAACCCACGCGAATTGTAAATGGTTGCGAAAACACACTCGACCTCTTAGCCACAAACAATCCAGAGCTGATAGAGAGCATCATGACTGATACAGGGATTAGTGATCACAAGGTCATTGTAGCTAGGCTCAATACCATTTCTTCCAAATCCATCAGAAACAAACGCAAAATAATTTTATTTAAAAAAGCGGATAAAGTGCCACTAGAAGCCTTCCTAAAAGACAACTTCCATTCCTTCCGAACTGACTATGCGAATGTAGACGAGATGTGGCTCAAATTCAAAGATATAGTAGCAACAACAATTGAGAGATTCATACCTCATAAATTGGTAAGAGATGGAACTCATCCCCCGTGGTACACAAAAAAGGTCCGAACGCTGTTGCAGAGGCAATGGAAAAAGCATGGGAAGTTCAGAAGAACGCGAAATCCCGAAGATGGGCTAAAATTTACAGACGCGCGAAATTTGGCACGTACTTCGATGCGAGATGCCTTTAATAGGTTCCACAACGAAACAGTCTCGAAATTTGGTAGAAAATCCGAAGAAATTCTGGTCGTATGTAAAGTACACAAGCGGCAAGACGCAGTCAATACCTTCGCTGCGCAGTGCCGATGGTACTGTTATCGACGACTGTGCCGCTAAAGCGGAGTTATTGAACGCAGTTTTCCGAAATTCCTTCACCAGCGAAGACGAATGGAATATTCCAGAATTTGAAACACGAACATCTGCTAGCATGAGTTTCTTAGAAGTAGATACCTTAGGGGTTGCGAAGCAACTCAAATCGCTTGATACGGGCAAGTCTTCAGGTCCAGATTGTATACCGATTAGGTTCATTTCAGATTACGCTGATACTATAGCTCCCTATTTAGCACTCATATACAACCGCTCGCTCACCGATAGATCTGTACCTACAGATTGGAAAATTGCGCAGGTCGCACCAGTGTTCAAGAAGGGTAGTAGGAGTAATCCATTTAACTACAGACCTATATCATTGACGTCGGTTTGCAGTAGGGTTTTGGAGCATATACTGTATTCAAACATTATGAATCACCTCGAAGGGAACGATCTATTGACACGTAATCAGCATGGCTTCAGAAAATATCGCTCTTGTGCAACGCAGCTAGCTCTTTATTCGCACGAAGTAATGGCCGCTATCGACAGGGGATCTCAAGTTGATTCCGTATTTCTAGATTTCCGGAAAGCTTTTGACACCGTTCCTCATAAGCGACTTCTAATCAAGCTGCGGAGCTATGGGGTATCGTCTCAGTTGTGCGACTGGATTCGTGATTTCCTGTCAGGAAGGTCGCAGTTCGTAGTAATAGACGGCAAATCATCAAGTAAAACTGAAGTGATATCAGGTGTTCCCCAGGGAAGCGTCCTGGGGCCTCTACTGTTCCTGATCTATATAAATGACCTGGGTGACAATCTGAGCAGTTCTCTTAGACTGTTCGCAGATGATGCTGTAATTTACCGTCTAGTAAGGTCATCCGAAGACCAGTATCAGTTGCAAAGCGATTTAGAAAAGATTGCTGTATGGTGTGTCAGGTGGCAGTTGACGCTAAATAACGAAAAGTGTGAGATGATCCACATGAGTTCCAAAAGAATTCCGTTGGAATTCGATTACTCGATAAATAGTACAATTCTCAAGGCTGTCAATTCAGCTAAGTACCTGGGTGTTAAAATTACGAACAACTTCAGTTGGAAGGACCACATAGATAATATTGTCGGGAAGGCGAGCCAAAGGTTGCGTTTCATTGGCAGGACACTTAGAAGATGCAACAAGTCCACTAAAGAGACAGCTTACGCTACACTCGTTTGTCCTCTGTTAGAATATTGCTGCGCGGTGTGGGATCCTTACCAGGTGGGATTGACGGAGGACATCGAAAGGGTGCAAAAAAGGGCAGCTCGTTTTGTATTATCACGTTATAGGGGAGAGAGTGTGGCAGATATGATACACGAGTTGGGATGGAAGTCATTACAGCATAGACGTTTTTTGACGCGGCGAGACCTTTTTACGAAATTTCAGTCACCAATTTTCTCTTCCGAATGCGAAAATATTTTGTTGAGCCCAACCTACATAGGTAGGAATGATCATCAAAATAAAATAAGAGAAATCAGAGCTCGAACAGAAAGGTTTAGGTGTTCGTTTTTCCCGCTCGCTGTTCGGGAGTGGAATAGTAGAGAGATAGTATGATTGTGGTTCGATGAACCCTCTGCCAAGCACTTAAATGTGAATTGCAGAGTAGTCATGTAGATGTAGATGTATTATTATGTGCGGTTGCTGCTGCCAAAGGCATTTTGAGCTACTGCCAGCATAGTTTTAGGCTGCTCCTAACAGGGAGGACAGACACCTACTGTAGCCATTACTGTGGAGAACACATGACTTTTGTTGCAGTAATATGACAGTTATTCCACTTTTTCCACCATTGAGAATTTTGCGTTCTTTTCTGCTTTCAAAAATGTTGGCTGTCTTCACCTGCTACCCTGTCAATGGGTCCTTACAAGGTTCTACCATTTGGAGACAGATGGACCCCCTGCTCCTTCCTCACCATTTGCTACGTGAGGTACAGGACTTGGGACTGGCACTGACAGAGTCACCTATCTGATATAAATGTTAGGTTTTACACTTTGCGAAGTAACACCTGTGACTTGTTGTACATAGTAAACCCTGTGCTTGTTACATTGTTTTGCAGACATTGTTGGTAATAATTCTGTAATGTTTCCATTTTTTAGTGTACATGTGGCAAAAGGAAGTTGTTATGCCAACATTAATAGTGGCAAACGTTTGGTGCACACGGCATAAAAGTAAGGAAACAACGAAGGAAACATAAACCTTTAATTAAGGAAATTTAAGAGATGTGGACTATTTATTGCATACAATATTCATGTGCTTGTGTGTGAAAGTTTCAGGGAAGCTCAGTGTCATTTTTTGAGACTAGCACCAAAGCAACAAATGAACAATGCTCTGATCAGAGTATACAGAATTGCAGCCCTACGTAATTTGACAACACTCAGTGTGAAATATAAAAAAGGACAACAAAAGATTCTGAATTGGAAAAGGAATAAGTTACAGTGGGCTGTGAAATAAGGACTAAGGCAAAACAATAAAAACTTTTTCTATACTTTCAGACCTATTTCTGTTGCATGTGAATGATGGGGCCTGTGGAGTTAAAAAGTGAAAATGTTTGCAAACTTTAATTGTTTTATTGGCAGGAAGCTTAGAAAATGTAACAGATCTACTACGGAGACTGCCTACACTGCACTTGTCCATCCTCTTTTAGAATACTGCAGCACAGTGTGGGACCTTTAGCAGATAGGACTGACAGAGTACATCGAAAAAGTTCAAAGAAGGGCAGCATATTTTGTATTATCACGAAATATGGGAGAGAGAGTCACTGAAATGATACAGGATTTGGGCTGAAAATCATTGAAAGAAAAGCGTTTTTCATTGCGATGTAATCTTCTCACAAAATTCCAATCACCAACTTTCTCCTTTGAATGTGAAAATATTTTCTTGACACCTACCTACATAAGGAGGAATGATCACTATGATAAAATTACGAAATCAGAGCTCATACGGAAAGATACAGGTGTTTGTTCTTTCCACGTGCTATACGAGATTGGAATAATAGAGAACTGTGAAGGTGGTTCGATGAACCCTCTGCCAGGCACTTAAATGTGATTTGCAGAGCATCGATGTAGATGTAAATACCAAACACTACTGAATATTCCCAGGGTATAGCAGTTGATAATTCTGAAGGGGAGTAAGGTAGGCTCTGCATCAAAGAGTAGTGTTCAGCTAGAACTTGAAAAATAGAAGCAGAGACAATGATAGATATGGGAGCAACAAGTGGAGGGAACATGAGTAAGTCCAATGAGGACACAGGTTTACAGTCTGCCTTGCAAGCTACAAACCAAATGTTAGTTAGCATTAAGCAGGACTCAAACCAGAATTTTCAAGTGTGAACTCAATTTTTGCTAGCTTTAAACAAGACTCAACCAAACGTTTTCTAGCATTAAGTAAGATTTAAACCACAAGGTTTCTAGCACTAAGCAAGACTCAAATCAAATGTTTATCAATGACAGACAAACTTAATAAAACTGTTATATTTTGGAGTTGTAAGATAGACCAGAATAATGGAAGCTGTAAAAAAGACTGTAGTGATGGGATTCAAGTGGGTGGAAATTCATTGTGATGAACACAAGAAAAAGGTTGGTGATAATTGTAGTAGAAGGCACAGACAGATAGAGGTGCAGTGTACAGAAATAAATTCCTCTCTAGAAGACTGGTTAATTCAGGTGCATGTGCAGATGCAATGTATGGAAGAGTATTGAAGTCTGGAAGCCAAGTAAGAGCTGAATGATATTAACTGAAATACAGATCAGCCTGTCAGTGTATTCGAGTCTGGGTCATTTACTAGTAAGAGTGTGGCTGTGAAAAATGTTCTAGTTAAGTGCAAATTATTTTGCAAGTTTAACCTCAGGGGGATCAATTCATCCTGTAGATTTTTGAAAAATTTTAGAGATGTTTTACCCACTTACTGGAATGAAAAGAAGAAGATATCATTTATCAAGAGCCAGTGAATGCTGAAGCAGTAGCAGCCAAGGTCTGTCAATCAGTTAAGGAATTTGAAGCTTAATTTTTCTACAAGTATTGGCTAAATAAACACCAGCAGGGACATTCAAACACTAGCTGGTACAATGGCATTGTTGTCATGTAAGGGGGTACAATTTGCTTCTATGGTATTTCAGAAATGCTTGGAAATATATATCATATGTTTATAGATTTCAAAATATTTTATATAATGTAACAAGACTGAATAAACAATGAAGGAATTAAATGCTTTACTTAACACACATAGTTCCAAACAGCATTCAGCTTGGGCTATTTATACTCCTGTCCCTGAGAAAATTATTTACAGCTTGTGTCATGAAGTCACAGAATTTATGACAAAAACGCAGATTTGGTTGTGAAGGTTTTTATTTTCAAATTTATTGAAACCTAAAAATAAAAATCTCCACAACAAAGACTATTTTTATGTCAAATCTTACACTGGCTGGCATATCAACTGTGACGATGGAATGGAAGAAATTCACAGGATTTTTCCCCACGTTAATTTACGTTAAATGAATAATTGAGTATTTTGTGGAGGAGGTACAATTTTCAGTGATTGTGGACTGGCCTTGCAAAGGAAAGGATTAGTTAAGGATAGGTTGAAAAGGAAAGTCTGTGGGAGAAAAAGAAGACACGATGAGGTCAAGCTCGCCAGTTTGGAAGTAAGAGACTTAGTTTTGGTAAACAGCAAAGAGAAATCCAACTGAATATATGCTGGAATATAAAAATTCTGGGTGATTTAACATGGTCTGTAAAAGGAAGCAAGTAAATCATATGCAAATGTTTATATGTTGACATTTCCCAGATCATGTAAAGAATGTCTCAGAAACATAACAGATGTGAATGGATTGAGCACTTGAGATAGAACGATTAGCAACCATTCATCATTCCAACTTTTCATCTCGTCCTCTCAACAGCTGATTTGCCCATAGAACAGGTGGCTGGTGGGTAACTTTCCAAGTAACACAAAATATTAACATTCTAAATAAGGGGATAATATCTTGAACAGACTGCAGTGGAAGTTACAAGACTGTCTATGTCCATAAACAGCATACATTGCACCTCATAGTACCCATCTGTACAAGCATTCCTCCAAGATTCTAGAATTATGTTAAGGAAATTGAAATGAGAAAAATTGTGTAAATAAAATGTCATTATCTGTGCAGGCTCCTGTACACAGAGAAGATATCATAACAAATTTGCTATACTATCCAGGAATAAGGCTGCTTGCATTACTACAGAACTTGCTATGGTGATTCCTTTCTTGACATCAAACTGTGTTATTACGCTGCCCCCCAAGTTTCATCAAATTCTTTTAATTTAATGTCCCTGCACTCTATAGAATGCTAAATGTGGTGGAGTACCAATGCAGCCTCAAAGAAAACAGTAGGCTGAAAGGCTTTGACTAATGGAAGGAATGAATGCATTGGTGTGTGGACCAAATGGATACTACTTGGTGCGCACAACTGACCTACCAAATTTGTAGGATTTTCATTTGTGTCAGACATTGTACACGGTGTTTTCT
Source organism: Schistocerca gregaria (assembly GCF_023897955.1). Taxonomy (NCBI): domain Eukaryota; kingdom Metazoa; phylum Arthropoda; class Insecta; order Orthoptera; family Acrididae; genus Schistocerca; species Schistocerca gregaria. The sequence continues at coordinate 646,996,428 of NC_064931.1, read as the reverse complement.
AACATAGTCCATGAAAAGGTCTGTATTGTACTGTACTATCTACCCACTGCTATTGAGTTACCCTGATGCTGATGAAACTGGCCACAGTACACAATTAAGGGGAAAAACATGTTATGCACCACATATTATACATGGTTCCCTAACAATCAAAGCAATCTTGCTTCTTTCATGTTGGGATAGTACATACGACAACTGTAGTGTCTAGAAATGCACAGTTTGACATGTGATGGCTACCCAACATTAACACTGTCTGCAACAACATATTCTTAGTTTTAATACCAAATTTTTGTTGTAATGCATAAGCTATAGTAAATCAGAACTAAAAACAATTAAAATCGGTGGAATGAAATTTTATGATTAGAAAAAAAGTTTCATACCATACCTTAGCAAAACTGGAGGGTCCAGGCAACCGGCATCACATCCATAATAATATTTATCACTTCGATCAAGTGCTACATACAGCACAGGTTTGTTGTCCTGAATTTCCACACTTATGTTCACATGAGTTAGGTTTCCATAGCTGATCCGCCTAAGAAAAGAAGATACACTCTAAAACATTCAGTTACAGAATGACAGAAAATGTAAGCAAAACTAGATGGGGTGGGGGCTAAGAAAGATGAAATACGGACACACACACACACACACACACACACACACACACACACACACACACACCACTTGGATTCTGAAGTCTTAAGTTTCTGTCCCTGACATCATTCAAAAGCACTAAAAATAATAAGTGAAACAGCATTTTCTGAAACAAGGACAAAGATCCACACAGTTATGTGAAACAACATGTCCTATAACGTAATACTAGGTATCGCTGGTGTAAATTGTTGGTGATCACTTTTTCTATTAAAACCTTCATGACTTTTCATTGCAATATAAAGATTAGGGCCATCCGGCTCCTCCTACATCCAACCACACTTCTACAATGGGTAAACAATATGCTTTGTATAGTACATGAGCAATACATAACAACAATAATAATAATAATAATAATAATAACAATAACAATAATGGAAATATTTATAGTAATGAATACATGGAATTTAAGAATTGTCGGTCTTATTAACATTAAATAATATTCTCGTTACGTTCTTGTCAAATGTGGGTAGTCAGATCTAACAGAAAAGTATGACAACAGTACAGATGTATTCAGTATTCAGTTTATTCACCACTGACCACTTACAGCGGAATAGGTCTGAACATTAAATATACAATTAACAATAACTTTACAGTAAAGTTTTTACAATTTGATTCAACTTCTTTTAGAAATATTCTTATATACTAATTTCAATGATTATTTCAAAATATTCTGTTATCTTATAAAATGGGTGTTTGAGTAGCCAGTTATAAATCTTACGTTTGAAAATATTACTGGTCAGGGACCGAGCAGATGATGGAAATTTATTGAAGAGTTTTAAACTCATTATTTTGTGTGAGATTGCAGTCTTTGCATGTCTGTGTCTTGGTATGTCGAATTCCAGTTTGCCTCTGGTGTTGAGGGGATGTATGTTCTCTCTGATCTCAAACTCATTTAAGTTGCTTTTGACATAAAGCAGTGCTGTGTAGATGTATAGATTCACAACAGTTAATATCATGTGGCAGCAGTGTTCCTTGGGCTTAACTTTGCTCATTATTCTGATTACTTTTTTTTTTTAATTTTCAGAATTTCACTGAGAAAGCAAGAATGTCCCCACAACAACATGCTGTAGGAAATGTGTGATTGAAACATGCCAAAATATACCACCTTTAGATACTCATCAGTGACTACATCTGTCAGCCTCCAGATGAGATAACACACTCTTGCTATTCTCATGCAGATATGGCTAATATGTTCCTCCCGGTTTAATTCTGAATCCATGTGGAATCCTAACAATTTTACTGATTTGCTTTCAACAGCTGTAGTTAAACCCAGAATTAGTTCTTGTGTTTTATTAGGATTACATAGGAGTTCATTAGAAGAAAACCAATTCATTACTAGTTCTTGTTTTTCCTGTGTTGCCTGATGCAGTTGTGTTGTGTCATGATGTGTATTGAGCAGTGTTGTGTCATCTGCATAACACACAATTGAATTTGCTCCTCCATGGTAAGGTAAGTCATTAATTGCAATAATGAACAGAAAAGGACCTAGGACCAAGCCATGAGGTACTCCAGTCTAAACTTCCTTCAGCAAGGAGCATCTATTTTTAATTGATACAAACTGTCTCCTATTACTTAAGTATGATTCGATTACATCTAAAGATGGTTTGTGTATGCCATAAAATTCCAGTTTTGCAAGTAGGGTGTTAAATGGTATGCAGTCGAAGGTTTTGCTAAGATCACAAAGTATAACTGATACTAGATCCTTATTTTCGAATGCAGTTAACATCTGATTAACAACTTCAGTGACAGCAGTGGTGGTATTTTTACCATGTTGACATCCAAACTGTCGGTTGGAGAGGAGATCATGCTTTTCAAAACAGTTATTTAGTTGATTGTACATTAGATATTCAAAAGCTTTAGAGAAAATTGGGACAATAGGAACTGGTCGATAGTTTTGGGGCAGATGCTTATCTCCCTTTTTAAAGACTGGTATCACTTTAGCAGTTTTGAGTGCATCTGGGAAAACTCCAGTTTCTAAACACATATTAAAAATTAAAGAAAGAGGTTGACAGATAAAGTGTATTATTTTTTTTTCAATACATTGTTAGAGAACCAATAATAGTGCATACTTTGGGAGTTGGTGAACTTTGCCACAGCTTTTACTATATCATCTGGGGTGACAACATTCCAGTAGAAAGTATATCTCCCATGGGGCACAGCATCAAGATGATGTAGTACACAAGAGTCATTTTGCTTGGTTTTGTTTTTCACCTCACTCACTGAGGTTAGGAACCAATTATTTACTTCTTCTGGGACCAGCATTGCATCTTGTGTGTGGGTTTGTGAATTATTTTGGTCGATGATGTCCCATGCTGCTTTACATTTGTTGGGAGCACTTTCAATGTAATGTTCACATGCCTCTTTTTTGGCCAAGGACAGTTTTTCTTTGTAGGTTTTTTTAGATTTTAGATAAGCTCTATAAGAACAATTATCTAGTTCAGGTCCTTGTTTACAAGAATTTTTATATATTCAGTACAATCTGAGCATCTCCTCGCTAGTGAGAGCTAGCTCATCTGTACACCATTTTAGCTGTTCGTTTTTCTGTTTATGCTTAGGGCTACTTTTGATTAACGGTGAGCAGGAGTACCATAACTCTCTGAGTATTTTCAGGAAGTTGTTAAACACCATTTCACCAGCACCCTTCTCCGGTTGTGTGTTGTATACAAAGTCGCAGTTAACATCAGATAATCTGTCAATAAATTAATTAATATATTCATCTTTCTGCCCTCTTATCCATGTGGCATTAGACTTGATTCTGACTGATTTAGGCAACTGATCACAGCAGAATGTTAAAATCAGCGGTTCATGATCAGCTAGGGCTCCACTGGCAAGTCTGATGTCATACATATCTCTAGAAAAATTTACTATAATATTATCTAAGAACGCATTATCCCCCCGTGTTGGTGTGTGATTTGCACATTGTAAATTTAGTGATCTTATGATATTAAAAATGTTCTAGTAACATGTTCATCACTGTTGGCCATTTCAATGTTGAAATCACCACAGATAATTAGTTTTATTTTAGATTTTAGTATTTTCCTCATAAGCAGCTCAAATTTTTCGAAAAATGTATTTACATCTCCACCTGGTGATCTATATAAGCTAACAATTATAGTATTCTCAGCATTTAGTCTTATACATCTAAATTCTCCATCTAGTTCTGCACAGTAAGAGCTAACATCTATTTTGGTAAACATTATAGTATCTTTAACAAATATTAGAACACCTCCATTCTTTCTTTCACTTCTACACATAATGTCTCCAACAGCATACCCTTGAGAAACAAAATATTGTACTTGATCTTCTGTCAGCCAATGTTCTGAAATACAAACAACATCAACGTTTTTAATACTGCAAAAATGTTCTAATTGTAATACTTTGTTCCTAATGCAGCGAATGTTTGTTTGCATCACAGTGACAGATTTATGTTTATTGTCTTGGAACACGCTCTCATTAGAATGCTGCTTTTAGCACCTAGTTCAAGTGCAGGAGGTTTATTACCCACCGATTCACTGACTTTTATACTAAAAAATGATGAACAGTCCAGGTATTATTCAAATGACTACTTTTGAAGATTGTTTTTTTCCGCACGAGTCTTTCTTTAATTATTTCGTTGACACGTTTGCACACAAACTTTTTCCCTTCATAGTTCAGGTGGTGCCCATGTCTGGTGTGAGGGTTACACTGCAATTTACTTATATCAACCACAGCACAAATTGCAAATTCAGAGCACAGTTCCTTCATTGTAATATTTGTTCTTCGAATTTCTTTATTAACGCACAAACTATAGATTAGATCATGCCTATGAGGCACTGTATCAACAAATGTATTCCTTGATTTCTTTTTTCTAGAAAGTTCTGAAGCACTTTTATGCAAACCTGCTTCATTTTTCGCATCATCATTTGATCCCGTTATGCATATGAGAAAGTCATTTTCTTGTGTGGATTTTGCTTGAATGCAAGTGTCTAAAACGTGCTTAGTTCCCGCTCCAGGTTTGACAACACTGCTCACTGCTATGTCCCGATTTCCTTCTCGAAACATACTAGATATATTCCTGCCATGGCTGTCTGTTAGAAAAAGGCACACTGTTATTTTTACCTAATTGTCCCTGTTTATCATCATTTTTCTCAGAGTGATATTCGTTTTCAGCGCATTGTCATTTGAAAGGTCTGGATCATTTACACTATCTTTAACACCATCACTGGACTGCAGAACACCGTATTTGTCTTTATCTGTAAATGTAACTGCTGTTGCAAAGTTCATTGTTATTTTTCCAGCTAAAGTCCTACCTTTGTGTGTCACTTCTTTCCACTCGGATGATTTGTACCTTTCGTCAGGTGCCACTTCACTTGATTTGTTCTTCGACCGTAGTTCCCGATTTTCATTCTTAAGTGTTGTGATTTCATTTCTTAAAGTGTTGACTAAGAATTGTAGACCTGAAACTCGTTCTCTTAAATTTGTTATTTCGACATTACAATTCTCGCAAACAACCTTTTCTAACACATAACTGTAACTTTTTCTCGTTACACTCACGGCCATCTTGATACAAACAGTAGTCACAATCAAGCTACAATAGCTCATTACAGTGGAGAAAACATTGACTGGTCAGAGGAAAACTGAGAAATGACAGGATAAGATTAGCAGATAAGATGGATAGATGAAAAGGGAAAGCGATGAGAACAGCAAGGAGAGGGAAGATACACAGGTGAAAAAAGTTAAAACTTTAATCTCTTGAATGAAAAGTAGTTTTGGATAAGACAAAAGCTGCAGGATAATTTTTTTCACAAGCGTGTGGCTGAAAAGGGAAAAAACAAAAATATGGAGAAAGATGTAGTGGTGTGCACAGGTACAGTCAAGATGTTGAATATATCTGATTTGGTATTGTTGTTGTTGAATGGTGATATGTATCTAATATGTGAGGAGAGGTATGTGAGGACACCAGTGACTAAGAAACCGATGGAGTGACCACAGTTTGTGAAAATCGTGTCTGTCTGGTTGCATCCAACCTATCTGAGATAGGAAGAACTAATAGGATTAAACAACCAAATGTTGCACACACATCTTATGCAAGTGCTCACTGATAGTTTAAGTCACCTGGAGTTCACACTATTCGTGCCATCTCGAGCTACATCACAGAAGTAAAGATTTGGCAGTATTAAAGACTGGACTAATTTTTGTTTGGTTTGATGTGGAAATTCATCTAAATGTTTGGATTGCATACCAGCTGGAGAGAGATTTCCTATCAGCTGCACCTGTTCAATCTTCCTAACTTAGGTGCTCATCCAAGGTTAAGCCAAGGCCTTTTATTGCTTTCCGAAATGCTAACTGGATACAGTTGAGAAGTATTGGAATGGCAGTTTCAAGAAAACGTTCACTGATCAACTTTCAGTGAGATATGAGGATGACCCAGGACAAAACCCTGGGGGACTCCAGAGAACACATTTTCCCACAACGATTTCTCCGACTAGCAGACGATTCGCTGGCATGTGTTTTTGAGGTAGCAGCACTGCACTTCAGTTGTTTCATTTTATTAAATAATAAACTGAAATAAAATGTATTAAAAACATTAATGTACTAAAGCAGTGTTAATTTGTCAGTTCACATCTGTCCATAGCATGTCTAACGTTTTCAGTCACTTTGTTCAATTCAGTTTCTGAGTGTCTTTGGAAGCCCAATTGATGTTTATCACAGATATCATAAACTTTGAGGAACTCTGTCGCCAGAATAATCATATTGACAACATTTTTGATCATACCTTGACTCAACCATCATTATCTACTGCCTCACAGGAAATTCTCATGGCTACTTTCTGTACTGCGTCCACACAAACATGTTTTAAGAAAAACGCATCTGTCCAAAAGGTGCTCTTGTGGCTGATATCTTACTACAACTACAGAATTGACTACTGTTGATAAAAGATAGTTTAGCAGGAACTTGAAACATACTATCAGATTTTGCCTTTTCTATGCCAAAGCTGCACAGTGTTTCCAATAGTGCTGCAAGATTCAACCTTTTACATATCACACTCTTAACTTTTGCTCTTTATCTTTCCTCCCCACTGCTCCCATTTCTCTCTTTTTCCTATCATTTCATTTGCACATGTACCCTGTGATTTTTTTCAGCATTCATCTCTTATTTGACTGTGTGAAGCTCATATCAGTATTCTGAAATTTTAAGTCAGTCTCCTGTTAACATTAACTTCTTCCCTGAATTTTATGTGGCACTCGAATATATTTTTCGTTTCCCATCTGACACTTTCTCAGAAAGGAACGACTATTAAATTCTTGAAGTCCTAGAGTTTGCATCACTCTTGATCAACTTGTTTCATTTTTAGCAATTAGTATGTAAATTCTCCTGTTCAAACAATCTCTGAATACAAATAGGTTATTAAGTCACTTGTGTGAACAAGTTCACCATCTGTCACCTATCTCTGTCAGTGGAGCCTACACCTGTATGATAAACAGCATATCAAAATATCATATAAAATGTTCCAGCCAATTGTATGTTTCACAACTCCTGACTTATCTGGAAGATGTCATGCTGATACGAAAACCTACAACCACGCTTTTATATCACAGATTAATTTCCTAATTGGCACATACTGAAAGTTCAGTCATTCAAGCAGAATAAACTTATAAAAATGCTATGTGCTACAAAGTAACACTTTAAGGTTATTTCATCCCATCTGGGTTGTTGTAGGGGAACATCATGTCACATTTACCAGTCACAGTTTACTGTTCCTCTCTTCTAAACATCAATTATTTCAGTAATGTACAGCTTACTTGTAAATGGTGATGTACTGAAGTTCAGACATCAATTAAGTGGCACACAGCCTTGGATTTCATACATTATAGTTTTCAATGTCATCTTGTCCTGAACTTTTCAGTTTAGTTAACATTTAGGATGAATTTACCTGATGGAGGCATGAAGCATTTTCAAAAAGTAAGGACTATTCAGCTGTGTGTAAAAAGAGAGAGAGAGAGAGAGAGAGAGAGAGAGAGAGAGAGAGAGAATTCCCTAGAAAAAATTTCATTGGTGTTATTAGGTTGGTACAAACCTACTTCTCAATTCCACATCATCACTGTTTATTTCAAAGCACTTTTCACAACACTGCACTAACTTCTTCAAGACTTCTGTGTAAAAGTTCTCCACCTGTGAATTAACTGGTTGACAATGACAGTCTTGTGTTCTTTTTCATCTTCAAACCATTGTGCATCAGGTCACTGTCTCAAGTGCAACTTGAGATAACATTTACTGGATGCACTTTCAGGGCTGTAGGGTGGGTAGTCAAAAACTTCCCAATAGAAATGATGATTGTGCCACTTGATACAGGCAGGGATTTCCGCTCCTCGATACAGGTAGGGCTTGTCAATGTGTGTTGTCTTTGATGATGATTACCCTCCTCCTCCTCCTCCTCCCCCTCCCCATCCCCTCCCTCATGCACACAATTTTTCCATGAAAACCATATAAATAGTGGCGCAGCCAAAATGAAAAAAATCAGCCAGAACATCAATAATCAACTGATAAGATTGAAGTGTTTATTCCCCTTGAAGCACGATTTCATTAGTTCTCACAACTGGTCTGCCACCCTCTGCTATTCATCATCATGCATATTTGTATAGCCACTTTTAAAGTCTCAACACCATTGTTGAACCTTTCTTTCACTCATTTCTGTAAGCCATAAACTGGGCACAGCTCCTGAAAAATACCTGCAGCTGTACATCCTTTTGCTCATAAAATTCTAAGCACTGTACCCACTTTGTAACTATTTTTCAAAGTGTTGTTATTTATTTTCATTTACAACCTACTGAATCAAAATGGTGAGTTCTGTAGTTTCATAAACAATCATTGGATTGCACTGCATTCAGGAAACTTTGTTCTCAGTTTTCACAATTTAAATACAAACAAATTGCCCTTATTTTTGCATATGCCTCGTACATGAGCAACTACCTGGAAGACAGGCAGTTGAGAAACTTTTCACCGTAATGCATCTCATCTGTTGTAGTTCACATAGAATTGGTTAACTTGCTCTGAATGCTAGTCCAAAAGACCAACCACCTCTGCAACTGTTGTGTTGATCTCCAAAGATTTCATGTTCTCTGTTTATGCTAATGTAGCATCAGAACACTCATTTACTATATTTACAAACCTGAAGTTATAGTGTGTCAGTATGTACAGCATTGTTCATCAATATTCTCAATCAGCTTGTACTAATTGTGATTCATCACCTTTGTGAATCATGTCAGTTCGAATACAAAAGAAATAAAGAAAGCTTTAACATTGTTAATATCTGTAATTTCACAAATCTTAGGTTAGTAACAAGCAGCTCAACAACCTTAGCTTGGCTAAGTTTGTTATGTACGAAGCTAGTTCAGTATGCTTTAGTGGTCAGTGCCACTGCCATGTGCCTGCCACCCTCTACACACTCCTTTCTATTTACCATATTTACTCGAATCTAAGCCAAAACCTCAGCATCAGTAAATAAATTAAAAGAAAACGTAGAAGAATGTAAACATTATGCCATGTATTCTTTCGTGTTTGCTGTTATCTTGTTTAAATCCTGTCTGCCTAATAACTACAAAACTATAGTGAGACAACAGAAAATGCACAAGAATACACATATCATATCATATCATGTTTATATTTGTATTATTGTTATGCTGAATAGTAATACAGTCAGAAATGAAGCACAGCAGCTGACTGGATTTTTAAATCTAAGATGAATCTAATTTCTGTGCAGAATTTAATGTACTAAAGAGGCGTCTGAAAAGATTTTCAAACGGAGAAAAATTTTTGCTAAACTCTTGTTCAGAACATCTTTTATCATATGCAGTCTATTATTCGGTTCTTGTTGATCATTATCAAAGAAAGCAGCAGTGTAAGTAACAACAAATAGCAGTCTCTTGCCATTGTTTTGCTTATGAGACAATTCCTCTCTCTCTAGCCACAATAGTGTGCACAAAAGCAAGCCATGCTGCCAGTGGTGACAGGTCATAAACACTTATTATCAGAATGCAACAAACAAAGCATGACACAGTACAATAATGCATTTTCAGCTTAGAGTGATGTAAACATTTATAACAAAGAGAACAGCACTGATCAGATCAGATCCAAATAAGCAACTGATTCAAACCAGATGAAGCACATGAAAAAGGAAGGGTACCCATATAAATACGGACGGAGCACCTGACACATAGCAATGATGACTTGGTATAGCTTAACTGTTAAGCTTACGGCTTGGACCAAACTACTGTAGTTGAATCTTCATCCGTTCGACCACAATTGTGTCTCATGTTACAACGGATATGGTAGTCCAGTATATAGTGCAGTACTGTGCCTTAATTTGTAGTTCTTTCCTGAGTTGTCTCCAGTGTTCAGGGAATTGGGTACAATACCTTGTTCAACATTTTGAATTTTGTTTTTTTGCAACTTTTCTTTCAATAAAGTTTTTATTAATAATTGTTATTAAATTTCAACACCCATCTGTTTGCATTACAAAGTTGACTGCTAACTTATATTTTGGTATGAACAGTGAGATTTGCTTTATCACGTGATACAGCATAAATAGTTTTAGCTAAATGGATCCCGTACCATCAACCGGTAGGATAGAACAACACTGTAAGCATAAAGAATTACAGGTTTCACTAATAAAGAATAACTGATGATGTTGGAATAATCAGATTTTGATGTCAATGGTCCAGCATTTAATGAGTTTTCTATTGAAGATGACATGTTTGTGGATGAAACTGATAACAAAGGCAATAACAATGACAATGACTGTGTTGGTAATTTTGATGGCAATGAACTGCAAGTAATCTACACCAAGTAGAACTCTAATGAGCACAAACCATGACCAAGGCTAAACTGATAACACCCTAACAACCCAAGACTGCATTTACAGGCTACATTCATCCACAGTATATGTTTCATTGACAATATGCACGTGACTGTGATTGTATTACAAACACACCTTCGAAAGTTATACTGTAATAAACAGAGAAGAGCTTGGAGCTGCTGGTAGGCACAAGGTGTGTAGCATCAGGCTCTGCTTTGTCCACCGGGGGGTGGGGGTGGGGGTGGGGGGGGCTTTATAGCAGTCACGTGTTAATTCCCTAATAGTGTGTAGTGCTTATGTTTTCTGATAGGAAGAAATCATTGATACATTTATAGTTCTATAAGTAAGCCAGTATTTCAAAACTTTCTCTGGAAACCGCAGCAGGTTTCATCAGTCCAACAACAAAATCATCTGGCTTCACAGCAACTTGTACAGAATCTGTTTTTTTGGCCTGTGATCTCTTTCATTGTCACCTCGAAAAAGAGCCAGCTACAGATAGTGGCATCATGTTTAACTTCACTGTTAAATTAGAATAATGAAATGTTTGTATGATATTAAAGGCTGGGAGACTCCACATGGAATGCTCAGCTACCTGTGCAAGTATTTTTATTTGACGCCATTACTTACACACACGTACGCGCGCGCCCACACACACACACACACACACACACACACACACACACACACAACACACACACACACACACACACACACACCACTAGACACCCATTCAAAACATAGAAGAAAGTTTTAAGATACTCCACCACTTCCAGAAGTCATATAAAATGGGTTTAATGGAAAAGCTGAAAATTTTTGCACACCACTAAAAGAAGGGGAAAACAATTCTGAATGACAAACTAGATAGTGAATCAGTTAATTTTTTCAAATGTTTCTCCTGTATATAATAGCGTCAGTAAATTATATAAATATGTTCAGGTCTTCATTGACTCTGCTCAACATTTGCAACAAAACAGAATATAAAGCATAATTGATAATGTAAAAAGTCAGTAATGGTAAAATAAATTTATAATTGACAACTATAAACACACATCCACAGAAAATGCAACACCTCTGAGTGTATCTGCACTCTTTGTGAAACCATTCTCTCATACTTTGAAGGGGTGCTGAAAAGTAATGTCGCCCAGTTTTTTGCTCTGTTCTTAATATCGGTTGAGATGTTACATGTCACGTTTATTACTCGGTTGGCTTTTCCACTTTGTTGACAAAAGTTGCAACCCTCTGCCACCACAGGGCTCTGAATTGTAGTGTGTAAGGTGTTGGTGTTTAAAGTAACTATGTCGGTGTGTAAGACACCTTGAGAGAACTAAAAGCACAAATTCAGAGTTTGTCCACACATGGAGCACCCACCCTCTACTTCAGCATGACAATGGCAGACCACACACGAGCACTGCAACAATATGACGCCTTGGGTTCACTGCCCCATCTGATTTTCATCTGTTTGCAAAACATAAAGAACACCTTCACAAGGACTTCATTTGATGGTGATGCAACAATGCAAGCAGAGGTGAAGTTGTGGCTCTGTCAAAAAAGTCAAACATTCTACAGTGACAGTATCAACAAACCGGTCTCTCATTGAGAGCAATGTGTTGTTCATCACCAGGGTGATCATGCTGAGAAATAAATAAGAAAGGTGTGGAATGTTAATAATGTTTGTTATGTTTAAAAAGCTTTAAGAATTTCCACATAAGAACCTCAGAGGCATTACTTTTCAGCGTGTCCTTTTATCTCTGTAACATATTTCAATTTGAAAAGCAAATTGTGTGAGTGATGGTTTGCATGTGAGTGGTATTCTGCACAATGTAGAAGGCACGGTTTCTTATGACCTCAAGACAATGACTATAGTGGAAAAGAAACAGAAAACTCACATGCAAACATCTCATCTCATAAAATACTTATGTAAACAAATGTACTTCACACTGAGAATAAATTCTCGGAACACATCATGCTAAGCACAAAAAAATATGTAACTGGTGCAGTGTCTCATTATTTAAATCATAACAGTTTGCACTGCAATTTAAAGATATTAAAATATGATTATAATCTGAGATAAAACAGAGCACTAAATGATTCAGTTTCAATCAAATTATGTGTTTTTATAGTTTCAGATGTTTAATAGTGTTATACAAAGTTTACAATACCTACATAGAACTCATAGAAAATTCAGAATGAAACAAAGATAACACCACAAGTGCAGAATACCAGGAAGGAATAAAAATAATTGCAAGGCAAGAAAACAGTTCATCAAATACCTGTATACATGGAATTCAGTTATTTGAAGATTCTAACTGAATCAAAGCAACTGAAAAAAAATGTTGTGATGTTTCACACAAAGGACATGAAACACAGTTGCATAAAACATGTTGGCTAAAAAACATATCCATCATATCCCGATAATGGATGTGTTACAGTTACACAACAATGTGTAATTATTGTTTTATGTAATTCAACAGTACACTTCTCTAATAACCGTTTTTGAGATAATTAAGTATGAGAAGAAGCAGTATCAAATCAAACTAATGCTAGGCCATTTTAAAAGGCTGTGCCTATTACTAAAGAGTAACACCAAAACCCTTCTCTTGCATATCACTGGGATGAAAAAGGATCTGCAACACTGTAAAAGGAGGAAAGAAGTAGCACTATGTATCATGTATCATGAACTAGAACATACTTCAACTCATAAGATAGTGGAAAAAAAGGGGGGGAGTACTTTTTATGACGTAATAAACAACTGTATCACAACTGGGATACATATCTCCATTGCTAGTAAAATACGAGAAAGCTCTTTGAATAAATGTCTGATATAAAAGGAATTGTTCACTCCTGGGAATATCCAGAGGCATTCTTGCCTATACACAAGAGAGTAAATAATGACATGACAAAAAGCGAAATGTACAACAAAAGATTCTTAAATTTTGATACTATTAACCTCTGCATATCCATCATATAACTACTTTTAGCAGCTTTTAGCAGGTGCATATTATCTTTCATGTCCGTAGTGTAGTCCAGTAAGTCTCTTCACACTGATAACTAATCACCCATATGCATACAAAACTTGGTTGGTTGGTTGGTTGTTTTGGGGAAGGAGACCAGACATCGAGGTCATCGGTCTCATTGAATTAGAGAAGGATGGGGAAGGAAGTCGGTCGTGCCCTTTGAAAGGAACCATCCCGACATTTGCCTGGAGCGATTTAGGGATATCACGGAAAACCTAAATCAGGATGGCCTGATGCGGGATTGAACTGTTGTCCTCCCGAATGCGAGTCCAGTGTCTAACCACTGCGCCACCTCGCTCGGTACAGAACATGATAGAGTGAAATTTCTTTATCATAAGAGTAATTACTTGCAATCTGTCACTTGCATTTGTGGCCAACAACTTTTCGCAAATAGATATTTTTATAAGTGCAGTGCAATTTACTTACCCCAAAGCATACATAACAACAGGGAACTTTCATTTCAGTAACATGTTGTCAGCAAAAAGTAAAATGATTAGATGAAAAATTATAAAATAACTGTACTTATAAATTGTATTTATGCAATAATCACCTGAAGACATATTCTCTATGAATGTCACTTGGATGCATGTTCAATTCTAAATGCTGGTTGCTAAAGCGAAGGCCTCCAATACTCAAAACCATTGCTTGCATTACACCAGGAGCTCCTGCTTTGAGTAAGTTATGGCAGCCCTAAAACAGGGAACAATAAACAGTGATGGCAGCAAGCAGTGAGTGGAAAACAGTGAGCTTCACTTCGATGTGGTGCGCATATGAATCTGTAAAGCATATATTTTGTAAACAAATTCTTTAGTAACATTTTACATTTACACAACAAATATCATCATTCATATTAAAATTCTGTAAATCAACACTACCACAATGTATTGGAGCACTAAATTTCAGCTGTCTTTCACATATATTACCAGTTAGAAATCCTTGAAACAATTCAACTACATGCAATAAGGAAAGATGATACTGTGTCAATGCATGAGGCGATAGTGATTCCTGGGGTGGGGTTGGGGGGAAGGGGGGGCGGGCACAAGACAAGCTCAGGAATTGATTTTCTAATGGAATCTTCTGGATTTTTAATTACAGAGGTGAGTGACAAATTTCTAACATATTGGTGACTGTTCAGGGACCCGAGGACTTGCAAACACAAAAGGAAATGGGATCTGTTTCCACCTTCAATCAAGATGTTAGAAACAAAAAATGAACAAATGCATAGCTGACATTTTCTTAACACTGTGTTATAACCCTATTTTATAATTACGAAACATGGAAAAAAAGATAACTGTGCAGCAGTGCATCTCAAGCTGAGAAAATTCAGACCGTTGAGTAAAAGCACAAGGGAAGCTAATGCTATGGAAATTATCTTTAAACCTATACTCCACATATCACTACCATTTGTATGGCACAGCATGTTTTATACGGTATCATGCGTTAAGGTTTTCTTCTGTCCCTTTCTAAGGTGAAAGGTGATACAAACAATTGCATAGCAGCAGTAGTGTCAGTTGTTTTCAGTCAATTTTATCTTCATGATCCCCCACAGGAATGGTACAGTATGTAGGGAACGAAGGGGCAGGAGGACAATCTTAAATTCTTCCCTAAATACCTGTTTTTGGATGTTTTAATGAGATATTAGGTATCATTCTTCAAGTGAGATTTTTCTGCATTTCTGTTTCTGTTTTCCATGAGACAAATAAGCCAGCAACTATTTTTTGTACATGCAGGATAACCCATGTCATTTCACCCTGATATGGGTCCCACACACTTGATCAATGTCTCAATATAGGACACACAATCTGTGACATGTAAGTGTATTTCCATTCTATCACCGTCTCCTGTTATTCTCAGTACACTGTCATTGATAAATATGCTTTTCTTCCTTCTGGTTGTGAATGTTCCACAATGTTCAATAATATTATTTATTTATAGCTCTGATGATTTAGAGCAGTCTACAGAACCTTTCTACATGTAATTCAATTTTTGATGTGTTCAACGATCACTCTTCATCTGGCATAATAGTTACATGAACACAGATTCAGTTTTCATTTTTTGTATTATAATACTGAGGATTAATCGTTTCGCAAACACAAGTTTACAATTTGCATTACAAATGATTTAATTTAATATATATATCAGCCTAAACTTCATTAATCATACAGGCTTCAGGCTCCCAGTACCATGCAAATCTGTGTTCTCAGTGAACAACTTATGTGACTGTTCTACTTCACATCCTCATGCTTTCTCACTGAATATTATTGAAATTTTTACAAGATAACACTTCCTCACAGACAAATGTGTCATCTGAAACATGTCTGAGGTAGTAACTAATGTTATACTGTATGCAATTAACATATTAACATTAAAAATATCAGACTCATAACTTTTTCAGGGGAATGTCTGAAGTTTACATTATGTGCATAGATAAGGCTCCCCTCAGGGTGTGGTACATTCTGTCAGCCAGTTCTTGACTCAGTTACAAACCTAACTACATATCTCACATATTTCCTTTAGTAGACACTAGTGTGGCACTAAATTTTTAAAGTCCAGTAAAACTGACTCTGAGTAGTCCTAGCCATGGGTTTTACAATACAATTCACAAAGTGCACAAGTTGGATTTCACACAATTAGTGTTTTCGAACCAATGTTGGTACCCAAAGAGAGGGTAATCTTATTCCATGTTGGTCATTTTGTTTAAACTCAGAATATGTTATAGACTTCTGTATGATATATATGTGACTGATACAGCATGGTGGTCCTGCAGATCAGTTCTTCTGAGTCTCTCTCGCCCCCCCCCCCCCCTCTCTCTCTCTCTCTCTCTCTCTCTCTCTCTCTCTCTCCCCCTCACTACCCCAGCTTGGCCACCTCTTGTAAGAAATCGTGAGACCAGTCTTCCTTACCAATAAATGTAAACAATTCTCTAATCCATGGACATGTGCTAAAATGTGGTTAACAGTGAAACTTTTCATGTCTAAACTCCATAACGAACAGGAGGTGGCATCCATTAGGACCCAGGTGTTTGTTCCCATTAGTAATTTAGGTGCTTTGTAATAGCACTTTTGCTGATCTCTATATAACCCAGCATTGCAGTTAAGTGGTAGTGATTTCTCTCTGTGAAGGAACACTTAAAGACATAATTAAATGTTTCAGATTTTTCGACAGCTACTGTGTTTTAATCTGAGCCACTAATAAGTGTCTGGACATGAAATTGTTTACCACTTACAGAGTTAACACAGATTAATAATTTCCTAGCATTCTGGGAGAAGTCTTGCAACAGGACAATGCTGCAATACTTATAGTCTTTCCACACAGGCTTCTGGCAGCGTAAGGGTATTTCAACTGAGATCTGCATATCTTTGCCATCTTTCGCATTCTTTACTCTGTATGCATTAGGTAATTAGGTCTGAAATTGGTATAATTTGAGGTTGCTATTAAACAGGATTATGAAACTAAGAAATAGTGTACGAACTCATTTGTTGGAGCATTAAAGTGAGAAATTTGAGAATAATGTGGGATTACATATTTATTTTAGGAGAATGAATAAAAGAAAAAATGAAACTTGCAGATGATTATGTTACATTTAATTTGGCTGAATAAACAATACGTGCTCATGGGTTATAAAACAGTGAAACACATAAATAACTGTTTTACATTTCAGAACTACTCTTATGAATCAAATTTAGTTTACTTTTGAACAACATACAAAAAGACAGATTGCTACTTATTGTAAAGAAGACATGGTAAGTTGTGGACAGGCATAATTTAAAAAAAAAAAAAAGACATTTACATAAAGCTTTCGGCCACAGCCTCCATCAGCAAAAGACACACACACACACACACACACACACACACACACACACACACACACACACACACACACACACCATCATACACGCTAGCAAGCACATCTCATGCACACATGACCATGGGTTGCAGCATCTCGGACAGGAATGCCTGGCCCGAGATGCTAGAATTGGCAGTCAAGTATGCAAGAGGTGTGTGTGTGTGTGTGTATGTATGTGTGTGTGTGTGTGTGTGTGTGTGTGTGTGTGTTTGTTTTACTGATGGAAGTTGTGGCTGAAAGCATTACATAAGTGTCTTTTAATTGTGCCTTCTTTATGGTAAGTAGCAATCTGTCTTTTCCTACATTGATGATATTCCTACCTGGAGTTTCCATTGTTTGATAGTTAACTTTTGCACAGAAATCTCAGAAACACTGTTCTACACAAATGCTGATATTGTTTTCCTTACACCACCATCTGCTTCACTCTACATATGCTTATTGAAGCCTTTCTTCCTTCAATCTTAATATGCTTTACACTACTAAGTTGCATTTACTTTGTTTGTAGTAACTGGAACATCTTCTGGAAACAGATACACAAATGTTCCATTATACTGAAGACATAGTGTCTATTTCTCTCCCACTGCCTTCACACAGCCAACCAAGGATTAGATTTTTGCAAATTTTTCTTCATGCAAAATAAATTATTAAAAGAAGGTGATAAATAACTGGATGAACAAAGTTTCTGCCATTACTTTACAGTGGATAATTGCTGCCAATTTCTATTTTGTTGGTGTTATAATGAAAGAGTAAATCTGGATCAATAGTTTCTGTTGTGGAACAGAGGTAGCTTATTGTTACGTGGAAAGGGAACAGACTTCTTGGTGGGACCTCCAAATCAGTAAAGACATGCTCTTTTCTGAGGAATATCATTTCACTTTTTTCTTTCAGTTTTGAGTTTTTAACAAAAGAGGCAACCCTTAGCAATTTTTATCAATTTTATGAAAAATCTAGAAGTTTTGTCAATATATATGTATATTATGGGGTCTATACTCTGAGTTAAAAGAATAAAAAAAACCTACCACGATCTGACAACAGAATTTAGTGTCAAAAGGATTTTTTAAAAAAATTGAAAAGTACAATGAAACTATGTTGCAGAGGAAGTAAAGTATTATTAATAAAATGTTTCCATTACAAACAATCAATTATTGGGAACACACACTGACATAAAACAAAGAACATTATCCACTTCAGTAAAAATTTACAATTTTTATAAAGAGATTTAAGAATAAAATTCAAAATACAGTTTGGACAAAACTGTTATGGAAGGTATAGTAACAGACTAGTTTGTTAGGAACACATGCATGAACATTAAATGGAGTCACAAGCAGGCATTGTTTAGTGATACAATTTCTTCTATGATCTGAGAAACCTCTTTCTCAGCACTTTCCATGACGTTTGCTTTCTGATTCTGCAGTTCTCTTAAATTTTCTCTAATTTATTACCCCTTTCTCTCATTTTCTTTCGACAACTTCGCAGCTGCTCATTTTTTTGCTTCTACTTCACTGTACCCACTATGTGTGATTTCAGAAGCTGTGTAATAACTGCTTTGTGATGGGTATAGATCATACACCCCATCAACTTTGATAACACCGTGAACAGTACAAAGGGCTATAAGAGAGGCTTCAGTCAAATTTTCAAAAATAATAGAGGAGTTGTCCGATAAATCTCTTTCAAGGCTATCACTGTCATGGAAGCAAATGCAAGCAAGCATGAAAAATCTCTTCAAATTTTCATGTCCGCTCTTACCTTGAATGATGATTAACCAAAACTAATTAAAGCGATCATGATCCCCATCAAATTTGTCGATGATTTCCTTTAATGATATGATGGGTTATCCATGGACACCTGAATAACTTGCCTTTTCAGAGTTGCCTTAGTCTGAGATGCACCTGGCTCAAATCCTTCAACTAAATCGTTTCCACCACTTTCTCCCAAAAACACTAAAGGGAGGTACCTGCCCCAAACATACTACCCCACAAACATACAAACAGTTCCATCTGATGGTTTTGGCTAATATTATTCATATTTCCATCAAACCCAAGTGTGATCATATCACAGGCAACAACTGTTGTTGAGTGAAAAACAATTCCAGTTTGGAAAAAATGCTATAATTTACTCTTTAATTTTGAAGCTGCACTTTGGAGGCAATGTCACTGTCTGGGAACGTATCTGATAATAGATTAACAAGGCTGTCACTGTCCTGAGAAGATTGGTGTGTCACAGCAGTCAAAAGACATAAACAATCTCTGCCTTCATCATGGCATCCCTCTGTGCATAATCTAGCATTTTTGGCCTTCGTCTAAAAGTTCCTGCAGTAGGTGTCTTATGTAATTGCCACAGGAAAGGAGCTAGCTGTTGAGACATTATGACTATGTGAAGCACCTCCAGCCTGCATTTCCTAAGACTAAAACCACACACAGATTAATTATAAACACAACTTTTCTCATTGAAATTTGTAAATTTATTTTCCAGTGCACTTATTATGTCGAGGACACCATCAGGATTGTCCTTTTGATCAATGTAACTGATGATTGGTTGCGTACATCCAGCAGTGGCTGGCAGCACTGCAGGGGCTAGGTCTGATACAGTAGCATCAAGGCCACTGCTATTTGCAGTGCTTAGCAAGGATATAGGCACTATCACCTTCTTAGTACTCTGAAGCTCAGTGTGCTCCTTCCCCTTGCATGACTGGAGAAGGCCTACTTGCCTATATTACCAAGGAAGATGTTCATTTTACAGAGCATGCACCAAACACTGAATTTTTCAGACAGGTGCTCTGCTACCCCCCAAAGTTTGGATACTCTGTCCACTAAAAGTTGAACTCACACTTTCCATTCTTCAAGTGAATCCTGAATTAATATATGCATTAGACTGGGTCACTCCTAAGCAATGTGAGAATATGGTTCATGAAGACAGGAAGTGACAAAACAAAATCTCATGACCTGGACTACTTTCTTGCCGATGAGTAACCTCCACATCATCCATTCAACCACATCCCTCCCTGAAGGCAATATCATCTTCCTTCTGTGCAGGTAGCTGAAGGAAGATTATTGTCACTAAGACCTACAGCAGCATCAGAAACATTACCCAGTGAGGAAAGTGGTGGTGGTGGTGGTGGTGGTGGTGGTGGTGGTTAGTGTTTAACGTCCCGTCGACAACGAGGTCATTAGAGACGGAGCGCAAGCTCGGGTTAGGGAAGGATTGGGAAGGAAATCGGCCGTGCCCTTTCAAAGGAACCATCCTGGCATTTGCCTGAAGCGATTTAGGGAAATAACGGAAAACCTAAATCAGGATGGCCGGAGACGGGATTGAACCGTCGTCCTCCCGAATGCGAGTCCAGTGTGCTAACCAATGCGCCACCTCGCTCGGTAGTGAGGAAAGAAATGACATGAAGGGTCCCCCCTGTTGCCCCACCCTTCTCCTCTTTCTCTTTCTCTTTCTCCTCGTCCTAGAGTCTCCACTACCCTCTGGCCACATATGTTGTAGGACTAAGCTCAATGCCAACTCAACCAACCACAGCATGCGGACAGTCTGCATGCTTGTTGTTGTGCTCTAATGACACTATTTTTGTGCCTACCAAATGGTTCAAATGGCTCTGAGCACTATGGGACTTAACTTCTGAGGTCATCAGTCCCCTAGAACTTAGAACTACTTAAACCTAACTAACTTAAGGACATCACAGACATCCATGCCCGAGGCAGGATTCGAACCTGCGACCGTAGCAGTCTCGCGGTTCCAGACTGTAGCACCTATAACCGCTCAGCCATGTGCCTACCACTAAAGCTCTATGATCAGTCTTATTCATAGATGACAACAATCAGGTTAATAGGTGTTGGTATCTACAACAGTAATTTTTCAGTATACATACAAAACAAACCTATGGTATGCAAACCTATCACACTCTAGTATCCCTTATCCAAAATAAATGGATTTGAATAGGTCGCTAACTCCCCTACAAAGAACATGTTTTTGTCATCAAATTGTGTTAGTAAACAACATTTGAACAGAGATAAATGTAAACCACACCACATACTCTTCGCAGCTCTTTGCTAGTCACATCACATCACAAACGCACAAAACCGTGGCTCAACAAAACATCAGGGAAGTACGACCACGCTGCAGTGACAGATGTGCAAGCTGTTCCATGTCAACAAGCCACACACCTTTCCACAGCTACGTTTAGCACAGCATGGCTGTTGTTTTGGACTGAGTTAGGGAAAAGGCTGGGAGATACTGAAACATGCAGCACTGAGCCAAAGATGAATGGAAAGTGTGGCACTGCACTGAATTGAGCAGCAGGCAAGCAAATGACTCTGCTCAAAAGCATATGGGGTATCATGCCTTTTCTAGGGTTTTTAGACAAAAATTCATAAGTTATGTATGTTTTCTAGAACAAAAAATTCCCTGAGTTTTTTGGAACAAAAAAATTCCCAAAGTTTTCCCAGTTTTTCAGGACACCAACCTGACTCTGGGACCCGCTTCCATGTGCTGCGTAATTGGAACCTACAGTCTTGGGTCATTAAACTGCCAGTCATGCAAATTTCCACAAACTGTTTTACAATGTAGTCCCTATAAATTGCTGCCCAAGTAAGAAATTTTGTTCTACTATTATTAATTGCACACCTTTTTGTGACACACTGTTTCATTACAGCAGAATTGCAAGGTTATATCACGATGAAATTCTTTGTGTCACTTTTCGATTGTTGAGAAAATGAACAGCATATCACATTTGCATGGAATGTGGCAAACATCTGACCACTGAAGGCCAAGATAATTTATGACTGGTCATAGCAAGGCATCTGTGTTGGATTGAGAGCAAAACGATACACTTAACAGTATGTTTCTTGGTTCCCCGTAACTTTAACAGACGCTGAAGGGGTTATGCATCTTGTGCTCCAAAGCTGCTGAGTAATTAAATTAATTCTTATTTCTCCATCAGAGTTGCTAAATAAGAATTCTGTTCTAACAGTGGTTATGATCACAAGATCATCTTTAGGTGATATGTGTATCTCTTACAATTAAATGTCATTAAAAGTAAGTGTTAAATTTGTACATAATATTTGGAATGGTGTTATGAGGGTTTCATCATACTAGTACAGTAATTGCATTGAACTATATTGATGACTGGGGAATATATTCTTGTGTAAAACATGAAATGTAAGACAAGGACAAACACATTCCCCCGACGTGAACAGTTTGTCGATACCATCACTGTAGAGTGTTTGACTTTTTTGACAGAACCCCAACCTCACCTCTGCTTGCACCACTTTAACACTATCAGTGAAGTCCTTGAAGGTGTTCTGTAAGTTCTGGAAAAAGATGCGAATCAGATGGGGCCAAGTTGGGACTGTATGGAAAATGATCAATGACAGTGAACCCAAGATGGCAGGTTGTCACAAATGTTGCAGCACTCATGTGTGGCCTGGCATTTTCATGCTGTAGGAGAGGGTTCTCCATGTGTGGACCAACTCATTGAATTCAAAACATGATTACGGTAAGCTGTTCCTCACACATTGACACAGTTATGTTACATACCATCAAGTTAGATGCTACAATTCAGAGCCCTCTTATGGCAGAACGCTGCAAATATGTAAACATTTCTTTTACTTAAAAAGCTTTAAGAGTTTTCACATACAAAATTCAGAAGCATTTCTTTTCAGCATGCCCTCTTACATCTGTAGCCTACAGCTGCTTCATGTATGACATTCCCTTACGAAATGCAGATGATACCTACATCAACAGAAGCAAAAAAAAAGTGTACATTGTTACCACAGAAGATTTATCATAACTCATAATTTCCAACAGCGACTTCACAGTCAGCTCAGACAACTACTCTTGGCTTCATTCAAGCCATTAAATGGTATAGCTGAATGATATAGCTGAACATTAAAGGTGCAGATGGCAAACATTCTACAAGAGATGAACTGTGATGCAGAACTCTCAATCTTCTTGAGTACTTTCTGCACAACACTCATTAACAGTACGGATCAGCTGAGATACCCTACATAAACAGCAGTCAGGAATAGCATTCTACCTTATTTACCCACAGGGCTATCAACTGTCCCCTGGGGTGCAAGACGCTTCTCTTCTGGCTACAGGACACAGTGCTCATCTGCGGATGCAGCCACCAATCCAGATGGAAGAAGCCACTTTCCTCAAACTCCAGAGGACTCAAAGATCAACATATTGATATCCATCATTATGTCCCTAAAGATTATCTTCTGGATACAACTGAAAAACCTTATACTTTTAATAATGCAAGTAAAGATCTACAACATTTGTTAAATGAATAAAACAATTCCATAACAAGTCCTTTTCAAAGTATTTTCTAATCTGTTATGATGTCTCTTCTCCCTGTTTCTTGCCCTTTTCCTTTCCTACAGTTCTTTCTAATGCCAGCTCACACTTGTGTAATAGTAGCTCAATTCAACAGTTGTTTCAATCAGGCTGTTTTGTGGATATTTGTGACTGTCATCGACCAGTTCACTACTTACGGGCTGCATTTTCAAGTAGGTGTCATTTGTTCTTATTTGTGTGTAT
This sequence comes from Schistocerca gregaria, assembly GCF_023897955.1. Classification (NCBI taxonomy): domain Eukaryota; kingdom Metazoa; phylum Arthropoda; class Insecta; order Orthoptera; family Acrididae; genus Schistocerca; species Schistocerca gregaria. The sequence goes on along the minus strand of NC_064931.1, from coordinate 646,972,544 downwards.
CTTACCTACACCAGCAAGTACAGTATTTTTAATCTCACATTTGAGATTTGTGTGTTACCAACTACTATTACATACTTAATTGTAGCTTTCCATTATAACAATCAAACCACAGAGCACATTCCTTGGCCTGTTCAGTTGAGAAGCTGCAATGTAATGGATTCAAGTGCATGGAGTGGTATATAGATTTTAGTTTGATTTTTAATTTAGTTTCCTTATATTTCACTATGCTCCTTTTTCTTGCTTTTAAACAAAATATGTTAATTATGACTTCCTAAGATGCTGAAACTGTTCTTGTGTGTGATCTGAGGCTGTGAAATGCAATAAAAGTATTTAAACACATAACTATCACTATGTTCCCCTCAATTAGTATGCCAAAACACGATTACCTGTACACTACAAAAACAGTGATAGGTTACAAACATGGTATCGATATCAACTGCCGGTAGCCTGCTGTTGAAATGAGATCCTGCTGCACTAGTGTCTATCTGTAATGGGAATTAATAGCTGTGGCAATAATGAGGCTGAATTACATGTGCCTATCTCTGGGTATATCCACAGATTGTAGCACTTGCAATGTAATTTCTTGCATCTGTAATACGGTGGTGGCGAAAGGACTATTCATGCTGTTACTACCACACACACACAACACACACAACACACACAACACACACACACACACACACACACACACACTGTGTGTTAAGCACAGCAACAGGCAGTACAAGGGGCGTAACAATGGGGACATTCTGTCCTGTTGGTTTGCCTGTTGAGCCACCAAGAGCTTCTGACCCAGTTAATCATAAAATATTCCTCATAAAAATTTAAGAGGACTGCCAAACAAATGGATTTTACTGTTCCTCAGCAGGTCAATATGATGTACACAGACAAGCAACTCAGTTTCGTTACTGAAATTCTATACGAAAGTACATCATCAAGCAATGTGTGTCTCAGGGTTCAGTATCTGGACAAGACATCATCATTCTAAAATGAAATTTTCACTCTTCAGTGGAGTGTGTGCTGATATGAAACTTCCTGGCAGATTAATATCATGTGCCGGACCAAGACTCAAACTTGGAACCTGAGTTTGTCTCTTCTGCCAAGAAGTTTCATATCATAATTCTGTTTTCAAATAAATGAATTTTGAAAAAATCTTCACTAAACACAGGTATTGGTATCAACTTCACTTTTTCAGTGGAACTGCAGTATTTGCTGCTGCTGCTAGTATCATAGTTCCAAAAGAGATGAATTCAACAGAATACCCTTCTACAAAATCCAATTAGAGCTTTGAAGAAATTACAATGTTAAGAACATAGGATTTATCAGTTTTTAACATGAAACCAATTACTGTCTTATGTGGATGTTCATGTTGCTATATGCGACTGTCTCATCAGGCTGATGGGACGTTCCAGCTTGATGCACTACTTACAAAAGTGGAATAGCACAGCAGCCTTTGATTTAAGACTACAACTAACCAGATTTGGCTACATGTGATTGGTCTGACACACCAACTGGAAGGCAATGGATATGGCATCAAAGGATGGCTCACCAGTTAATTGTAATAACAGTTCTGCTCTTGTTTCTGCCAGAAAGCTGCATGTCAAAAAAGGAATGAATTTATAAGCAAGGCATTCAGAATTCAGTATAAAGATTGTTAAATAATAACATTACATCGTGGGATTAATCTCGAGATACGCACTCGCAATAAAAATTACATTAGCAACAGCAACAAAAATGAAATTACAAAATGTATAAATTAAATGTTATAAATTAAGTGTTTGAAATGCCCAATGTCCACACCAATACACGTTTGCAGTCACTGGTGCAAGGACTTCTGGATAAACTGAACAGATTCTCAAAATACCACTGCACGTACTGCAACAACACATTGTTTTAAATTCTACTGCATCATCAGCACTTGTGCATAGACTTCATCTCTGAATTTACACCAGAGAAAAAAGTTAAGTGGTATCAAATCAAGTGCACATGCAGGCCAACTGATAAAGCTTTCATGTCCTATCAAATGACCAGGAAAGAGTTGGGGGAGTACCTTCCTAGCCTCAAGTGAGTTGTGAGGCAGGCACCCATTGTGCTTGTACCACGAACATTTGCATATTTCAAGCTTCCTTTAAGAGAGCTGGCAGCATTTCAGTAAGAAGTTGCGCCTTACATTTAAGCTGTTAAGGTTGCTTTGATAATGTAAGCACCAATCACATAGTTTGAAATAATCCCACACCAAACATTAACTGCCTTTGATGTTGAAACTGCCCCAGCCACTCCAGATTCTCAGCAGTCTAATAATGCAATATCTTAAATTCAGCTTTCCATGATTCATGAAGGTAGCTCCATCAATAAAGAGAATTCTTTGAAGAAAAGGAACCTATTGTCCTGATGTCTTATCAGGACCGAGTGACATTCTGTCACGCATGTTCTACAATTCTGCTGGTTAATCTGCTGGTGAAGCGACGCATCATACGGATGGAAAATGTTTGCACTTTACACGCAAACAGTATGTTGACTTATTACATTGACACTCACAGTTTCTCTGGAGATGACAAGTGGATTATGAGCAATAGCTGCCACAATGTTTATTTTGTTTGCTCTGGTCACTGAAGGTTGCTCCTTGCCTTCTGTAGACTAATTCCATCCCATCCAACACCAATTCTTTGCACATGCACTGAACTGTCATTACTCTTGGACATCAACGGTCACAAAACCTATGTGGATACAATTCAACTGTTCTATTCACGTTGCTCCTGCATTCACTGTAAAGAAGTAACATATCTAGTTTCTATATGCCTTTGAAAGTCATTTATTTTTTGAAACTGTGACACATGTGAATAACACAGGGTTATAGCTATATTTTCTCTGTCCTCCTATTATACAAGTTTCCCAGTAGTGCAACACACTGTTTCCTCCTTACCTGATATAACATATTTACTTATTTAGGTATGAAATAACACACTTTTGCATAAGAATGCAATAAGTTTCAATTTCAAGACAGATAAATCCTAAGTTCTAACTACTGTAATTGCTCAGAAACTAGTAAACGGATTTTGAAGAATGAAATGCTAATGAATTTGTCTCTTTTGGAACTACAACACTAGCAGCAGAAATTACTCTAGTTCCATTGAGAAAGTGAAGTTGATACAGATATCTCTGTAACTAATATAGTCACAGAAGAGCTATGGGCACTTGTTCAGTAGGAAAGAGGTGTCTATCAGTAGTGAAGATGAACAAGTGCTCATAGTTCTTAAGGTATTCACTGGACCTTTTTTCCCCCCTCTTCTTTGGGTCCATACTACTATCTCTCAAAGTATGGAAAGCAAAGTGCCTGCAATAGAAGGGATTTGTTTCATGGTATCAAAGATAAAGAACTGCTCATAGTTCATAAGGTATCCATTTTATCAGACTTATTACAGCTGGTGACAAACTAGAGCAACTTCTTCCTTCCTAAGCGATTAGCTGCTGCTGACTAACTAGAGCAACTTCTTTCTAACTGAGTGACTGGAAGTGTGCTCAGTAAGGGTGGGTGGTTGTTTAAATGTGCTGTTGCTTCTAGTCACTCTTTTTGCTATTCTTTCATGACCATATTCCTCAACAGTAAGGACCTACATCTGCATATACACTCATTAAGGCATTCTAGAGTGCAAAGTGAAGAATACTTTCTATCAACATCAACCCTTTTTCCATTCACACATGGAACAAGGGAACCATGCTTCAGTATGTGTTCAAATCTCTATTAATTTTACTTTCATGATTCCTACAGCATACACACAATGAAGGCAGCAGAATTTTCGCTAAGTCTTCAACAAATCCTGGCTCTATAAATTTACCTAATAGAATTTTGCTAGAACAATGTCACTTCTCCTCCAAAGATTCCCATTTTAGTTCCCTGATCATCTCTGTTACACTTTCATATGAGTTACATCAACCTGTTGCCATCCTAGAGTTGCATCTATGAATTTCTTTGATTTTAGCTGTCACACCTTTGTGTTAAGAACTCCAAATGCTAGCATCAAAAAGATTCAGCATCACCTTGCCCGATGATGGTTGAGTCTTTCGCCTTTTTTGGCAATGGCGAATTCAGATGTTTCCACTGTATGCTTTGTTCCCTTGCCTTGAGTCATCACGATACATCAAGCAAGTGTTCATGGTGGCTAAAATTCATCTCATTTCACCTGACATGGCTGCCACATTTCCACTGCTGTCTCAGTGTGATGGTCTTTCAGAACCCAGGAAGTGGTGAAATTCAAAATGTCATGAAGGATGTGGAAAAGTGCTCCATGACTGATTTTTATGTTTTTCACTATACCTCAATTGTGACCTGCTGGTCTTTGAGCACCAGAGCCTCCTCTTCTCTTATCGTTCCTAATCCTTCACAGAGGGATGCTCTGTCACTGTGTTCTTTGTTATCTGTCTGACTACACAGTAAGTATCTATGCCACCCACTGTCATATGATGGCACATTATTGCAATACATTTCCATTAAATCGGCATGGACTGTTGCAGCATTGTTCCCTTTCAAATGCAGAAATGAATTACTGCACAATACTCCACTTTATCAATGGACTGTACCACTTTATTTTAGTTCCTCTAGTGGCATGCTACAGTACTACAGTGAGGGGATTTCAAAGTGTACCAGGATTGCAGACATTTACCTGCAAACAAACAAAATATTAATTACGTAACTTTATTTATTTATTTATTTATTTTTGAGGTGATAACAAAAGCTTAAGTACTACACCTGGTACTTCAGCATTCTACCTATAGTTCTTAGTACTGTGTGAGCGAAGCTGCTTTCTTGGAGAAGACAAGTCCTGGGACTTTCCCATCAACACTAGCAGATTACAACTACTATTTTGATATTTCCAATCTCTATATTAGACACTGTCTGGTTTAGACACTCCACTCAGTTCCAGATCAGATGACCCCCAATAGTCCTACAAATCAGCAATGGGTCTGAGACGACACAAGTGAGGCTAACTGTCTTCACTATATCCACCAATCACCATAAATTACTGAGATGGTCTCCTATTCCACATGATAGACATTGTCGGTAGCTACAACAGCAACATTGCAGCTGTTTGTAATTGCTGCTTTCAATTGCTTCCAGGGTGAAATCTTCCAAACGGTATGCAATTACTCCTGCAATCCATATCGAGATCCCACTGCACTGATGTCCTCTTGCGTTGCTATTTTCCTAAGACAGAGCAACATCCACCTAGAGCTAAAACTGCCTACAACTAGTGCCTCATCCCCCCCCCCCTCCCAGTGGTTTTCTGTGGATACTGAAGTAAAAACCACAGCAGAAGCAATGAGCTCTAGCTCTGCCTATTTATTGGCAGAAGACAATGCCTCAAATCTATTTGCTATTTGCCACATACCACTTTTCCATGGAATTGCTCAAGATCTGGGCACAACCCCTGTCCAATATTAAGTGACTATTTGGTGCCAGATTTGGGTTCACTGTGGCATTAGGAGAAATTGTGATGATCCATGGTACATTTGCAACTATATAATACTAGCCTGTCATTCCACCAATGGAGCAACCTGCTGAGGCCCCATCACGCCAGTCACAGACGCCAAACCAGTTTCTAGCGGTATATGGACAGCAGTCACCTTGCCCATCAAGTTCCTGTGACAATAACCACACCTAACATTTCTTCAGGCTGTTCAAGGAGTCCCCATACCCCTTCCTGACTTTGCATAATTGGAGAAATAAATAGCTGTTCTACTGGTATCTCTGTATTGATGCCAATGTAAAGCACTGTTTGTGAAACCATAGATGATGTGGGCAAACATAGTTACACAGTTGAGGAACAATTAGGGGCATGTGTGTGAGTGCATGAATATCCACAGACAGAACAAGCAATGACAAACATAATGAGTATGTTTAGAGATGGCCTGCTTTATTGGCAGAAACACACATTTTTATGAGGCAGTGTTAAAGACAGACCATGTAGTGGAAATAAGACAATGAAAGAAGAAACATGTGCTGCTTTTGCTCAATCAGTTGTGCAATCTCCAATGACATATATTCACAAATGAGGAGCTGAACATCAAGTACCACAATCAACAATGCTTGACCATGTTACAGATATCTGAGAATGAAAGTATTTTGACTGATGTTTGGGAATCAATTACCTGACAATGACATGAAGCAGTGAGTTGCAGTCTGCTGTGCTTTGTTGGTACAATTTCTAACTGCTGTTTCAGACTCAAGAGTATTATTTTAAAGAATGTACCATACATCACAATTCACGTGGGAAAATGTGGTTTTCTGATATAAGAAAAATTCCCCATTATGAGCAAGAAAATAAAAGGGACGTGCTTCACATTATAGTGTGGGCCGAACTGTTACCATAACGTTTGAACCATATTTCTTGAAGGGTATATGAATGTTGCAAACATGATTAATATATCATCTTGAAAACAAAGAAATTGTGGATCACATGTGCTTGCAGGTGGCTGGAGCTCCAGTAACTTTACTATTCAGGTGTGTGCGTACCTTGACAACCAATTTCAAGGCTACCAGATTGGGCATGGCTTAGCAACATCTCTAGCCCCATTGAAACAGCCACTATCAAGCACAGATTTTACCACCAGACAACACATTATGGGGGATAATCAAGTCCCATGTGGACTTATGTCAGAACAAAACCAATAAAGAATGGCACAAAAGTGTTAAGGAAGTCTTTGAAAGCACAGCTCCTTGGATGCTCTGAAAGATGTCAAGGAGGGCATGGAGAGACATTGAGCTCTGTGTAAGGCACAAAGGTGCAAATACAGATCTACTGCTCCAATCTACAATATATGATTATGAGTACTTTTTTCCAAATATATTTATTTTATTTTTCTTCTTTTTTAATTTATTTTCTACTTTATGAGATTCTGTCCTCCCCTATAGAACTTCTAGGGAACACTGTAATTGTTAAGAGGAAGATGGGAGCTTAGCTGTTGCATGTACAGACAAGTAAAGAAATTAAACATGTTACAGGAAACAGTCAAAACACAAACTTGTACTCAGTTCCAACAGAGGCTCATAATACAGTCAGCTACGAACAAGTAAAAAATCAAGTACAGGGGTTACTTTTATGTATCTCTGCTAGTAAATTACTGCCTACAAGTCGAACGAAGTTGTAGCACAACTGTTTCTATTCACTGGTCACAAGTTCATATTGGGCTGCCTTCAGGAGCCTCTACATCTTAACAGTTATTAGTAGCAGGTATAAAGAATAGACCAAAATTTTCAGTAATTTAGAGATTTTAATTATTAATGAAAAATTTAAAAGCTAGCAATGTAACTCAAAATTACTGATGCTTGTGACACATTCTTTCTTGAAGGTGGGTTCCTTACGTTAAAATGTAGAATTAAAGACACAACCAGTAATGATAAAGAGAGAACAAGATGAAAAATAGGAAAGTGTACAATTCACTATGGCTACCACTATTATGAAAAAAAATGTATGTAGACACAATGGAAAAATATTATAAATAAAATTTCCTACCTGTTTTTCAAGTGTAAGTAACCAATAAGATACTGCTGTGTTCACTTCTTCTATAGATGAAAGGCCTTGCCACAGGTTGTTCGCTTGCCTAAAACAGTTATTATTGTGCACTTACCTAACTATTACACTGACATAAATACTGCACTCTTTGAAACTAAAGGTAGGAAAAGAAATAGAAAAAGAAAGAAAGGAAGACTGGTTGTAATGTTACAAATTTATTGATGTTTAATAACAGTGAGTAGTTGCTTTATTGTGAGATAATTTGAGAAAAGCAGGATCCCTAACATACCTGGAGTGAATGACAGAGAAGCAAAGGTATTGAATGCAAGATCACAGGTTTCTAACACATCACAATCATCATAATTATTCAAACACTGATGCCAAATTGTAATACCTTTAAATTGTATTAACCCCCCCCCCCCCCCCACACACACACAAATATTCCAATGACAATACAATATTTTTACTGTAAACATTTGAAACAATTAGTACCTGGTCAAATGCCACAGGGAAACTGAAGTTTAATGGTATCGCATTTGAAAGTGATCACAAAATCTGAACTAATACATCTCAGTAAGATATTATTCAAATGTGTCCACTCAATATGTCTTTTTACTGTAGACTATCCTGACATTTTCACACTAACTGACTAGTTCTCTTAAGATAAATTTTCTCCAATAAATGACAAGTTAAATTATTTGACATTTTCCAAAGCTGAGTCAGCACATCTAGTTTTACTTCCATTCTTTCTCTCCTTTATTTTTTAATTTGTTGACTGACTTCCATGCAACTTCTAACTTCTCTGTTTTTCAAATTTAGTGTTTTGATGCATGTGAAATCAAGAGACACTAGTTCTGCTCTGCTGCAGCTCTTGAAATGGTCAGCTTTGGATGTCCTGTTACCAAGTGAAGTGACAAAAAACCTGACCACATGTGTCTGTGTGCTGACCTAGTTCAGTTTCATTTCTTGTTATACTGACTGCCCATTTATACATCAACTTCTGTTGTGTACCAGTTTCACTGCACTCTACTACCAGGTTGTGTTCCATGTTAGTGAGAAATCGTGTTCTTTACTGGATTCATGCATGGTTATTCTTTCTAGTCTTGACCACAGTAATTTGTGTTGTTCAATATACACTATATCCTGACAGTTAAATGGTGAAGATGATATGTTCATGAATTATATGAAACAGGAAGGTATTTAGCAATAAAAGAACTCTTTCAGTAACAGGGAAATGCCAGCAGCTTCTTAACATTAACTTTTGATGAAACTGGTGATCTATTCTGATCATTCTATTGAAAGAAAAGCCATGTAATTGCAACCAGCTTTGAATTTCACCTGAAGCAGAAGAAACCAAGACAGTTATAAGACATGCCTCACCAATCTAATCTCATAAATACCACTTTAACATATTCCAATTAATGGTCCTTTATGTAAGAGGTCCTTGTTCATTTTGCTTCAGATTTGTAAGTTTCTCGTGAAGGAAGGAAGGAAGGAAGGAAAAGGATGGGGAAGGAAATTGGCCACGCCTGGAGCAATTTAAGGGAATCATGGAAAAAATAAATCTGGGTGGCCGTTGTCATCCTAATGAATGCAACTTCAATGCACTAACCACTGCACCATCTTGCTCAGTGTTTCTCGTGAAGCACTAAAACTGTAGTATTTGAGTGCAATGGGCAGGAAATTAAAAATTCAAGAATATATCAGAGGTAGCAGCTGCGGCATGATCAATTTCTCTGCAGTACACACATTCAGTACCAATTCCATCTACAATTTTCTGCGCTGACCTTGGTCGTCATAATTTTCAGCAATAGTCTCTAACTCTGACTGTTCCATGTTGACATGCATGGGGTACAATCACAGCTTACTACTTTGTCCACATTGCTTCCAAATGCATGAGAAAAGTTGTTGCTGTATCAACATACTTCATTTGCATAATATTGTAATAAAGAAAGACATATGGCTCTAGTTTGTAACAGCAGGGGCAATCAATCAGCTGTAGACATGGAAGATGATCACAAGGACATGAACAATGCGTCAACTAGACCTAACTGGAAAATCTTACACACAGAATGTTCTATATTATACTGCACAAACAACAGCTACCAATGTACCTCTAAGTAAACACAGATTAATCAGTAGCTCCTGTAGTGGTAAAACTTTAAAAGTCTTCAGGTTTCTCCCCCAAGGTTTCTGGCATGTAGTCCCTTACTTACATATAATAACTAACTGATTCCAATTAGTAAACTATTGAATTAAAAAGGAATCCACAAGCAAATCGCTCTGTCAAATCATTTGTTGTAAATAATTCTACTTTTCAAATCTGTATTTGATCCCAATGAGCTCATGCCTTTTGGTACAGTAGTGAAGGTTGGTATTACTATTGTACAAAATGCAATTCTGTTCAAAGTAACGGATGACCTCTGTCAAAGCTTTTGTAACATATTCTTAAATTTTTTGAACTTAAAACAGTTTTAGTTCTTATTCTAATAATATTGATATTTGGGCCATTTCCTTCCTAAACAGGGCACAAACCTATAAAATAACATCTCACTGCTGTAAATAACCTAACAAACTTGAGCAATTTAAAAGAACTGCAATGCTTTTTAAGGAAAGTAATTTTTCTTGTAAATTTATTTCTTAGAATGTAGACATCCTTTATCTCTTAAACAAGCCCTAACAGAAGTGTGTTGGTTTTCAAAGGATATCATAATGTGACAAAGTGATCAACCAACTAAAAAATCCACTGAGGTAATTCCCACTCCTAGTGACTTACATAACTGGGAATCAATTAGTGCTTGCAACAGATGCCTCACAATATGGTGTGAAAACAGTGATAGCTCATTGAAACTTTGATGAGTTCAAGCTGCCAATCAATTTTGTCTCCAAAATGTTGATGTCCTCCCAAAAGCACCATTTCCAAATCAGAAACGAAATCTTAATTACAATCTATGCCATCAAGATGTTGCACATATACCTATATAAAAATAAATTCCACCTGCCCATGAACCACAAACATTTATTTCTGGGTCTCATTCATGGGTCTCAGAGAAGAACACTCACAGTCTCCAACAATGGGCTATGTTTGTATGCAACCACAGCCTCTATACTCACAACCACTGTTGCTTTGATCATCCTATGGCAGGGTCTATCCATGCAGTGTTACCTCTGCAATCCAACACCCCGATGCTTTTGGGTTCCTCTTCACACAGTGCAATCACACCACAGGTGCCATCCACGACGGCACATCCACACTTCGAGCACCCATTGGGGCCATGTGATACAGAAGTGCTTCTGGCATACAGTCCCGGGCCATTGTACTTGTCCCCTTACATCAAATGCAAGACTGTTCTGATGCCACCAAAGCATCTAAAACCAACACAGTGCCTCTGCCTGAAACCAGTTCTTATGGTCACAGACACTCCACTGTCGATAGGCGAAGAGCTCATGTTCCACCCAGGAAAAGTGACAGAACAATGAAGTCAACTGAGTCAGTGAAGACTGGCTAGATACATACAGTGAAAAAAATTGAAAAGAAAAGACCATGTGCACTAACCGAATGACAGCTGCTATGACCTTAAGTTTTCGAAAGCTGCTAGTATATGCATTCACTGACACAACCTCCACTTGGAGCCATCAGTGGGGAGACCAACTGCACAAACGACCCAACACCTCTGACCTAGTTTCCCAAATGGGGTAAGCACATGGCAGCATAAGATACACACAGTCAACACTGTTTTAGAATTAGAACTCACCATACCTCATCCTGAGAGAGCATGTTCAGCATCAGGCAGTGACACATCAGCTCCACAGCGGCCAGAAGCATGGCCAACTTTGGCCACCAGCACTTGGTATGCTCTTTTCCAGAGTGAAGGTGTACTCATCTGAAACTACCTGGCCAATTAAAACTGAATGCCAGGCTGGGACTCAAACCTGTAACCTTTGCCTATTGTGGACAAATGTTCTACTGCCTGAGCTGACCAGGCAGAACTTACAGCCTGTCCCCACAGATTTACTTGCACCAGTACTCTTTTCTACTTTCCAAAATTCACAGAGCGTATCCTGCATACCTCACACGAACAAAAACCCTGGAAAAATGGATATTGTGAAGGAATGGCTTAGTCACAGCCCAGAGGATTGTTTCCAGAGTGAATATTAACTCTACAGTACAGCATGTGCTGACATTTGGAAATTAAGAAATAAGTACTGGCAGAAGTAAAGCTGTCAGGACAGGTTGAGTCGTGTCTCGAGAGTCCAGTTGGTAGAGTATTTGACTGTGAAAAGCAAACATTCCACGTTTGAGTCCTGGTCTGTCACAAAGTTTTCATCTGCCTGGAAGTTTCAAACCAGCCCACATTATGCAGTAGAAAAAATAAGTCACTCTGCAAACAACCTCCTAAGCTGTGGCTCAGCCACTTGTCTGCAACATTTGTTCTTCCATGAGTGCTAGTCTCATATGATATGCAAGGCAACTTCTGTGAAGTTTGAAAAGTAGGAGAGAGGTACTGACGAAAGTAAACCAGTAAGGGCAGGTCATGAGTTGTGTCTTGATAGTGCAGTCGATAGAGCATTTACCTGCAAAAGGCAAAGGTTCCATACTCAGTATGTTCCTTATCCACCAAACTTGATGAAGGGACTGGCCTCGTGTGGATTTGTCTAACTTCTATTTTAACCTTGTATATCATTCATTCTCTGGTGTGTTATAATGATCGTCCATGAATATGCCAACTTTAATTTCGTACCTGTTTGCCCCTTATGGCAATTTGTGGGCTACAACATTTGTGAAATCTACGTATTCTCTGGGTTTACTCATAGATGTTCCTCAACATTTTAAACATTTTATTCTTTGTTCACTATAAATCTTCCCAACAACGCTGTCAGTCATCAACCTTGTCATATTCTACCGTACTCTTCTGTACTCAGAAGTACACTATATACAGTATGCTTCCCTTTTCATAACACTGTACAAAGAAAACAACTGGTCAGAACGATGTCAGATTTGAATGGAATACTATAAAGGAAAGAAACAACACTATGGGAGGGGCGGAATGGAAATTTTACCACTAGATGGTGCTGTAAGCATCATAATGTAAATGGGTTCAGCTACGAATGGCAGATGAATCGCAATATCACACCAATTGTACTGTGCAATGTGCATGACCAAACGAGTTTGGAATTCAACACTAGTGGCACTGTTAGTTAGGTAAGCCCATCCATCATGGTGAGGTCGTACCACATCTGATGGGAAAAACTGGTTTTTAATTCTCCTGGAGGCAAAAACTGCATATAAAGCAACAATGACATTAGCTGTTAATTGTTTTGAGGCCAAAAGCTGCATAAAGAGCAATAATGAAATATGTTTTTAATTGACCTTAGGCCAAAAACTACGTAAAAACCAACCATGAAATCTATGTTTAATTGGCGCAATACATGTTCAATATGGTGTCCACTGTTTTCTACCCCAAGTTGAAATTGAGAAACAGCATGCTCCACATCAGACTGGAGTATCTCAGGGCTCCTACTCAACATGTGTTACATAAAGTATGCCTTCAATTCAAATACGTTTGTAATAAGAGCACTGAACACAGTATCTTCCAGATAACCTCACAGCCATGTCATAAGGATTAAAAGCAGGTGAACTGGATGGCCAGGCTGTAGGGAAATGATGGCAGATAATTCTAGCATTTCCTAAGTGTCTCTGCAGCAGCTGTTTCACCATCTGTGCAATGTGCAGAGGAGTGTCATCTTACATGAAAATGATCCTACCCACACATTCAAGCTGTGGAATGGTTTGAAATGGTGTGCAGATGTCTCTCATAGCATTTACCAATGACAGCACACATAACAGAACCCACGGGACTCACCTCCTCAAAAATGGCCCTAAGATATACGATGCTGTCAATCTGTACCACACAGTTACCTTTGCAGAATGAAGTGGTACTGGCTGAAGTGCATGTGAATTTTGCATTGCCCAAATTCTGTATATTGACATTACTTTGGAGAGGGAAATGGGCTTTGTCTGTCCATAAAATATTCAATGGTCATTCACTGTCCACTTCCACGTGAACAAGAAATTCTACGGCAAATTACACAGCTCAAAGCAACTCCTGACCATGGATAATTTTGTATGGATAGCAATGCAGGATGTTTCATAAAATTTTATGCACCATGCTCAAGGACATGTCCACAGTTTGGGCAATTCCCCGTCCACTATATGTTTACACATCACCACTTGATCCTTCCTACAATGCTGTGGTCACATCTTCTACTTATGTTGGCTCAGTTGTTTTCCTCCCTCTGCCACATTACACTGCAAAAGAACCTGTCTTTTTAAATTTCATATAATCATTTTCTCTAAACCCTTGGCAGACATCAAATCAATGCCTATTTTCATACCCCTGAGTGTCCATAACTTCTGCAGAGCAACAAGTGTGCAGTTACTATTCTTGTAAGAGAGCTTTATCAGCACCACATGATTCTGTATTGAGACAGTCATGCCATGTGCTTCAGATGCAGAGGAAAAGCCATGTATCCAGTGTCTTTTGTTTCTGCTACTTTCTGTTCCATTCCGGGGTAAAATTGTAATCAAATTTTTAATGCCATTCAAACTTGTACAACTGTCAGTAAACCTGTACTTGTTAATACTTATTTTTTGTGCTTCCATACAATGAAAGAGAATTAGTTTCATCAAACAGTAATCTAAAAAGAGTCCAGGGCGATTTTTAGCACAGGAAAAAAAAAGTTCCAAGGAACTGAGTACATAAAAATACAAAAAGGTCAGCTCCAAACAGAAAGAATACACAAATCATAATTACAATGTGTGATGACCGCCGAAACATCCTTCTGCATAAAACAAACTGTTCATCAGTTCCGCTTTCTTTTCCTTTGAAGTTCCATCTTCATGATATGGTGATGCAACATGAGATAGAACATAATAGAATGTTGCATTAATTTTGTCTCCATTAATTGCTTGTGTGTGCTTTGACTGACTTATTGTGACACCAGTGCTCCATAACTGTTTCCACACATTAACATGATCATCTTTCAAATCTGGCTTTACCACAGCTCTTTCCATTATCTGAAAATTTTAGTCAGAGAATACAAGTCTTAATGGAATAACACAAGAAATATAATATATCACTAGTTATAATCATACAGAACTTACATTTAATGCTTCCTTCTCAAGAATATCTTTCCTTGTTGCATATTCCACTTTTGTTATAGCCTCAGAGTACTTTATTACTGTGAGACACTGAATGGTCTTCGTGCTTCGTGCTTTCATCTGAATAAAATTATTTCGCATTATACACTGAACATAAAAAACACTAAATCTACTATTCCTACGTACCACAATTTTATAATTTCTAAATTTTTCAAGAGATGAAAAACAGTTTCACACAAAAAATTAAGATCCAGACATGAAACAAAAGCCCGTGAGAACACAAAAACACCCTTACGCTCCATTTCTTATCTTAATTTATGTCAATACAAAATGATGCAAGATTACATTGGAACACATTTTCTTATTTTATAACTGTACAGAGAAAGCACTTTTTTATTTTGTTGATAAACTAGTATTAATCCAGTTACATGAGGAGTGTTCCACTTTGGTGACTATTGGACTCAGTGAATCACTGCATCCTCTGCTGCACCGCACTATTCTGCCACTGACACGTCTTTTGACCAGGTTTGCAGCACTCTTGAAAAATTGTTATTGCTCTTGATTTGGAACATCACTATCACAGTGCAATGTGCATGTGCCATCTACACTGGCTGAAAGATCTGACCTCTCAAAATCCCTATCAGATCCTATTTGGACAATTTGAACTACACTACTCTGTGCAACTGTCACAATATACATCAGGTATCAAATGCCCTAGAGCCAAAGAAGACATCAACAGATGGTACTGCTGGTCACTGGTGGTTCTACCTGAACTGATACACAATGATTATACATCTTAATACATTCAAGTAATGCCAGTTCCACTTTATTAAGAGACAGTGAAACTCAAAGTTTTCAACAACAAAGTAATTCAAGGCAGAGGAGAAGATTGGTCCACAACAGAGGATGAAGCTGGCTATGCTCTTCCCAAAAGAACAATCCAATCACTCACTTCATTCAATTTAAGGAAACCACAGAAAAGCTACATTTGGATGACTGGTCTATTGACTCCTCCCAAATGTAATACCAGTGCCTTAACCACAGTGCCATCTCACTCAGCATGTCAAACCAAGTAATCTTGTTTGAAACAGTTTGTGAGAGCGAAGAATGTTATGGGAACCATAAACTGTAATTTCACCATATAGTAAGAGTTTAAACCAAAGTAAATACAAAATAGGAATATGCTGTAAATTTGACCAAATGTGATGTTGGTACATCTTGAGTAGCTGGTGAAAATGTAAATTAAAACTGGCATACAGATTCTGGAATAGGATCTTTTAATCTGTTTCAACTGTGAAGGACATAAGGGGAAAGGAACAAAATGTAAGAGTTTCACCAACAAGTCTAATATTTACTTTAGTTGTCACATCAGAACATTGCCGCCGCCACCCCCGTCCCCCTCCCTTCTCATGCCCCCGTCTCTAAAGACATGGATGAGTCTCACAAATATCATAAACTATCATGTTCTGCAATTGAACACTGAACACCAAAGGGATCTGAACATGTCAGTGATGTCATCTTTTTAACGCATCTTACCTGCTACAATACCGCCATGGCCACATGCAGTGAATTTGCAACACTAATTGGGCATTAGAGAAAGTATACTGAACTAGAAAGAAAATAAAGGAGGACAAGATTCAGCACACCAATGCAGAAATGAATAAGTCACATGATAAATTACTAGTTTTGGTTTGCAGCCAATTGGTCATTTTATTTACACATTATTTCTACAGCTTCCCTAGTTGTCTTGGGGCGATTTCCTTGCTTGCTGTTTGTAGCCTGAACAGCAAGCAATGAAATCTACGCTCAACACTTGAAGGAGGAAACCAGGATAGCTGCCAAAATAATACATTAAGGTAATGACCAACTTGACTAAATTCTGCCACAGTTCACAGTTACAAGTAATCTATCAGCTGAATGTTCAAATCAATCAGTATTTTCTTTCACACAGTACGCTTTCTACATAAACATCTTATTCTGCTAGGTTGTAAGAACTGGACCTATGTTAAGTGTCCATTTCCCTTAACATGGAAAACTCTTCTTGAGGCAAATTCTGTAAACATAGTCCAACTAATACTGAACTGAGACTTTATGCAGAAAGAATAATGATCATTATGACAGTTAAAAAAATTCCATGACATGTGAAATAGCACATTCACCTTTTTCTTATACACTGATCATGACTGTAAATACCAAACATTCTTTTGACAAATTTAATAAGCAATTGTCTATAAAATTATTACTATACACAAGGGATATTTTTTTCAAGGTCTGATCAGTCATAAAATTAAATGTACAGTGAAACTCTGATGAAGCTTTAGCATATGTCACACTTTTCAGTCCTGAATGCATAGTGAGCACCTAAAGGTGCCTAGAACAATACTCCCACCCACCAAGTGTGAAGTGTGTGCTGTCATTTGCTTTCTTCAGCCTGGAGGATTTTGCCTGATTACTTGCAGTCCACATAACCTAACTGTCATGCGTGACAACAATGTGTGGCAATGGTGCAGGAACTTCACAGCAGGATGTACACATGTTCATGATGCAAGCAGCAGGGAAGCAAGTGAGTATCAACCAATGATCTTGTTCAGCAAGTGGATCAGGCGATTCAAGAAAATCATCTGCGAGGGGCAATTCTGAGCAAGGTAAGAGGAATGCAGGCATCAGCCATTGTTCTTCTTCATTACACTGTTTGGCCAAACACTGCAGTTGCAATAAAGATGCTTGTGCAGTGTATTTAGTGGGAAGTATCCAATCACTCACCAACAGCCCGGACTTGTCAACCTCTGATATTTATCTCGCTGCTCACATGCACCACTGGCTATGAAGCAGCATTTTGGCACAGACTATGAGCTGCAGACTAGTGTAGAGAAATGGTAAAAAACACAGGCAGCTACTTTCTATAATGAGGATATTGATAAGTTGGTACAACACTATGACAAATGTATAAGTTGGAGCGGTGACTATGTAGAAAAGTAGCTGGAAGATATAGTTAAATGTCGCAAATAAAAAAATTTTTTATATCTTCACTGTATTTTCCATTCCACAACAGATTGTTCCTTGAAAAAATAATAAAGATAGCCCTTGTGTTTCATAAAAAAAGTTAAACTACAAGGGGGAGGAAAAACAATAGTATGACAATACCTCAACAGTCTGTGGGATTGACTTTGATACAATTGAAACACCCATTACATTAGCAGTTTTGGAAGATACTTCAACCATTCCAGTTACAACTTGAAATCTGAAGCTTTCTTTTCCATTTGAAAATCTGAAAAAGAGAACAAACAGTTACTTTCACAGTTCAACTAGTTAACAAAAATTGCCAAGTGACATAACTCACTGCATAAAATGATTGTGCAAGATTACATTTTTTATTGATTGATAGAAATGGGATTTACATTAGCTGAAATATAAAAATCGATCTCATTACGACACAATGATATGAAAATGTTATAGACAAAAGATGTAGCTCTTGTTAAATAAATCAATGATGGAAATGTCTAATATTAAAAACGGAATTAATCTCTATATCTATAATTACTAAGCAACCATTCCAGGACCTGACGAAAGGAGAAAAGTTCGTTGCTTACTATATTTTCACTGTCATTTACCATCCAGTAAAGTCACCAGAAATTCAATACCAATTACAAAATAACCTAGACACAATACCTCTATGGTGGGGAAAGTGGCAACTCCCTCTGAATAAGTAAAAGTGTGAGGTCATCTACATGAGTATGAATAGAAATCTGTTAAATTTCGCTTACACAATACATCTCACAATTATAAATGCTGTCAACTAAATACTTAGGAATTACTATTATGAACAACTTAAATTGCAACGACCACATAGTGTTGTGGGTAAGGTAAACTAAAGAAAATGTTTTATTGGCAGAATGCTTAGAAGATGCAAAAGGTGTACTAAAGTGACTGCCTACACTACACTTGTTCATCCTCTGCCAGAGTACTGTAGTGCAGTATTGGATCCTTACAAGAGAGGATTGATGGAGGACTTCGAAAAAGTCCAACGAAGGGCAGAAAAATAGGAAAGAGAGTGTCACAGATATACCACATGAGTTGGGGTTTAATCATTAAAACAAAGGTGTATTTCATTGTAGCAAGAGCTCTTCACAAAATTTCAGTCAGTAACCCCCTCTTCTCAATGTGAAAATACTTCACTGTCACCAAACTAGATAGGGAGAAAAGATCATAGCAACAAAATAAGATTTAAGTGTTCATTTTTCCCATGCACTGTTAGGGTGTGGAACAGCAGGGAAATAGTCTGAAGGTGGTTCAAAGAACCTTCTTTCAGGCACTTCAGCATTAGATGTGACATTTTAATTTATTATTTCTTTACCACTGACTCTATTCGCAACAGTTTGCAGACAGTATCCACATATACCACAGAATGTATCTGCAATACTATATCACTGTACAACAAATAGTTCAGGCGATATGACATCATAAACATTGAGATGAGCGGAAAAAAAAAAATTGCTTTTGCTTAACATGAGGTGCAAATTTCCCAGACTACATGCTTTTGCTTAACATGGGGTGCAAATTTCCCAGACTACATTCATCTAGTGTTTCATAATGAGAGCACTTAGCAACTACTAACAAACTGTAAGCATAGTTTCAAACCTTTTCTAAACTTTTTCTTGCTTATATGCTTAATGTCAAATATTCAACATATTAACTCATTTTTAAAGTAATCAGATGTTTGAAGCTGTTTTATACATGGGAGTTTGATTCTTTAAAGAATTAAGGGTTTACTGGCACTGGAGCTAAGACATTTCACTGATAAATAAAAAAGATAGACAAGCTTGTAGATGGTACAGGATCATAAGCATAAGGGGAAAAAACCACTCACAACTATAAATCAAAAGAGAGGTGCACAGAATTACAACTGACAGCTTATAATGATAAATGTGGTGGATGATTTAGGCAGGCACAACAGGATCCATATAACTGGTAAGAAGAAAGGAGGGTTTAAACAGGAATATGTATACACATTGTGCATATGGTAGAAGTTACAATCCAGAGGATTTTATGAGCCAAGTATTTACTAATGAATGAATTTCTGTATGGGAGCTTCTGAAGAATTGTTGTTGCAAAAACACAATGATGATGTGAGTGATGAATTTATTAGTAACTGAGCTGATGCATAGTATGTTCTGTGAGGAGATATTGTCTGTCAATGAGTTTGTGGGGTGACTTGGTGGTCAAAGCACTGAACTAGATGTCAGGAGGACCAGTGTTCAAATATACACCTGGCCATTTAGGATTCAGTTATATGTAGTTCCCCTAAATCGCTTAAGGTAAATGCTGGAATGCTGCTCTTGAAAAGGACGTAGCCAAGACCCTCCACATTCTGTCTAAGTGAGCTTGTGCTACATGCGCTACATATTTCACGATCTTCTCATAAATAGAACGTTAAACCTTAATCTTCTTTCCTTTTTATCTACTTGCATTCATTCATCATCAGTGAATGCTTTTCTGGAGTCAGACTCAGGCTTTAAAAAATGGTGGCTTGTGTTTATACTAATTGATATGTATGGCATGAGTTTTTTCATGATTAGCTTCTCCTTCTTGCTGGCAATAAGACTGTATTAGATAAATTTATGAAGGTACAGAAAGCAAATTTGGGGAGGAGATACTCGCAGGAGTGAGAACTGCACAGTTCACTAACACATATTGGGTGTATAGACAATGTAGGCAGTGTAAACCTACTTTGTATGGGTTAGGATGTCATTAAATTGAAGATCATTAAAGAAGTCAATGTTGGCTGTGAAATATTTTAACAAACCCATGTCACAATAGTACGGAGGTATACATGGATATAGTGAGACAAGTAACAACACATTCAATGTCAGAACAGGTTTTCTGTTACAAATACGATAAACAGATGGTGTGGTAATTACTGAAATACACATACTGCTGCACAGCAATCATTGTAACAGATTTGAGAAAGTGTAATCAGTACTGGTCAATGTCTCCACTTCTCTTCTGGAGAGATGTGCACATTCACTGGAGTGTCCTGCAAGAGCTGCACAAACTCCATTATCATATCCTCTGCTGAGATTACAGGTGGAAGGCATTCACTTGGCTGAGTTATGAGAGAAAACAGCAGAGAAAATTTGGACAGTATTATCAAGGAGGAAATGCATTTGGTACATGTATCTAGTAAGAGTAAAGTCACAGCCAAACAACAAGACAAAAATTAAATGTCAACATTTACTAGTGGTGCGGGCATTAAGTAACAAGCGCAATGAACGGTGGAAGACTTATTACTCTTGTGCAAAATTATAAAAAATTGTGTGATCATCTTAATAAGCTTCCAGACCACTGGAATCATCAATCAATAGAGAGACAATATCCGTGGAGATATATGAACAATAATGAAGCAACTACATAAGCTTTTAACATTTTCTAATGTTTTTAGATAGTGTGAAGAATGACATTTTGTTACCTACACAAAAAAATCATACCAGGAATTGCATGACTTAAGATATTTTTCTTTATATAAATTACTGCTGGCAAGATGCTAATTTGCTGATACAGCTGGTAAATTACCATATTCATGAAATGTTCTCTCACTTTGAATGTTTCAAATAATACATTACCTCCAATTCTCATAAAATTTACAAGCAGCAAAGAGTTGACCCTTTTATACCTACATCCAAAAATTTATTACTACCATACTAAAATACTAAATTCATTTTCAGAAACATTTCAAGCTCCACTCAGAAGGAAGTCAGATACCTTTTTGTGGTTCTTGCCACGAGTTTTATCATACAGATATGGTCTAAACAAATGAGAGCCAAAGGGAAACACTCTGTCTCCGACAGTGAGGTGAACTACATTTTTATTGTACCCACTTAAATAAGTTAGAAATCAGCATCTTCCAAAGACAGAAAAACAATACAAAAATTTGGTATAAAAATATATTAGAACCAGTTTGGGAGACACTACAAACTGAATGTGTTTCCTATTGACAGCACCAATGAAATGAGGAACATTCCATTTAATACAAAATTTGTTTTCACTCATTTCAGAATTTTTTTACTGGGCACTAGATGCACATGTAATGTAAACTTCTCCAAATGACATCACAGGTAGTATATCCTGAAAAATACTATATATTCTCATTTTGAAGTGGCTACAGTTGAAAAATGATCCTTTTTATTTCTTTATACCTGATGACAATCACTGGCTGTATTTATAAAATGAATGACTGTTGTATAGTAAAAGAAAAAAATACATTATTTCTTTCATTGTTTGCTGCCTCATGCTTTGGTTAAATAACGAAGACCAAAGAAATTCCCAGTTACCAAGTATTTAAATACATAATTATAATATTAAGAGAAGGATAAAGATTTAACTTACAATTATGGAATGAAGTATATTAAATATGGTGTATGTAATATTTCAGATAAGAAGTGTCGAGAAATCATTTGCACAAGACAGTTCCGAATTGAAGACAGAAATTAAAGCACTTGTGTATGATGACAAGTCTAAAAATACTTTCACTGCTTCAAGCTGCAATACTTCAGGGCATAGAAAAGTGTTCACCTTGAAAAAGCTATGTAACTAACAACAGTCAACAGTTACTGTTAATCAAAAATATTCAGAGTGTAAGAAGGATTTTACAGAAACAGCCAAAATGTTCACATTCTGAGACCAAATTGAAATCATAACAAAGATACCACATTTCATTACAACAGAAATGAGAATTGCTACAGAATCATCAGAACTCATTTTCCTGGAAGTGAAGCTGGAGGGAAGAACCACAAGACTTGAGAAAAGGAAATACTTCCTGTAGCAACATCCATATAGAAAGCTCCATCTTACTAATTTCACTTGCAGTGAATCATTTTTGTTTAAAATGAGTCCAACTGCGCTTGTAATACTGTCATGTCACAGCCACACCCAAGAACTGAAAGCATGTTCACTACAAATACCACTGCACAGGCAGCACAGAATCAAACTCGTGGGTGGACCTGCTGCTATTTATACAAATATCCAATATTCTAGAACGATGCTATTTAAACACACATTGAATATTACAGAATAAACAAACATGTTTCATGAATGTTCCAGAAAAAATAAATACTAAATAACAAATAATTGCCAACAGTCAGGATTGAACTGACGACCCACACCATGCTGGCCAATGGTGCTAAGTGCTATACTACAATGCATCCACCACAGGTCACAGTATTGGGCCATTTCCTGCTGATACAGTGACCAGTTGTTTCGTAAGTTCTCACTGGAGTCGACAACACCACCTTGGATCTTGATCTTTTAAAAGGTATTCTGTTGGTGACAGTTGTGGATCCTCACATCCTGGTTGTGTTTTTATATCCTCTTCACTGTGGTAAGCATCGAAGGTAGCCTCTCCTATTGAAGCTTCATGACTCTTGAGTGGGTCTTCTGTTTCCTTGAGCCTCTCACCATCAATTTGCGCCTCTTCATACAAAGGACATGGACAATGTCTCTGCACTTTTGTCTTCTTGATGAAGGATCATAATCCTCAAATACGTATGCCACATTCAACAAACGATAAAGGATATGATAAAATCCAAAGCAGTTCTTTAATAAGTACTTCAATAAGTTCTTCGATAGTCCGACTTACCTCACAGGTATAATTATCCATACCATGTCTCCTGGGCTGCATCTGACTGGCCAGTGCTTGACATTATAGTGCTCTTGGTCTTTCTCCTGGGTGTCCATGGTTCATATGCAAGCCAGCCTGTTTTGCTCCTTTGATCTTGTTGATGAGGTGAAACATGAACAAGTGTATCCACTGTCATTTCAGCCACACTACTATGGAGCAGAAAGAATGGGGTCAGGACTGTAGTATCTTGCTTCACTGTGTTGTATGCAAATGTCACAGTTCAACATCAATGTACATCGAGAGCATACCTGCAAATGTCTTATTAAAGTGTTCTGTGAGGTCTTTCATCTGTGGGTGGTAGGCTGTTGTCATCCTATCCGTGATATCGCAATGTGAAATTATCTGTGATATTACAGAAAAACTTGACAGAAAAACTTTTCCCTTTAGAGACCATCACACATGGTACTCAGCGCTTCGAAAGATGTTGTATACCAGGAACTTGGCAATTTCTGGAGCTTTAGAAGTTGGCACAGCTTTTTGTGACATCGCAACTGGTGAGGTAGTCAGAGCAGACTATTGGCCATAAATTCCAGAACCTTCCGAAGAGGTCGAGTACAATGTGGTAGAATGACACTGCTGCATGCAGGATTTGTACCAGAAGCCCCAGAGGTATTTGCCCTCATTGGAATTCATTACAGTGGTTCACACAGTGTCTAATGGATTGGTAGAGAACTGAGCAGTGATTCTTGAATCTGACTTGGTCTAGAGTCTTGATGAATCCCAGGTGACCAAATGTTGGAGTGCTAAAGAAATACTTCGGGACTGCTGGCCACAGATGAGCTGAGACGATGAGCAATCATTTCCACCCCAATTCATAATTCCTTTTCACAATGTTCCATTTATTAACTGGAATACTCCTTTGGTTGGTTCTTCATTCCTCAAGGCTTCTATGTATTTCAGCAATGTTGGATCTTTCATCTTTTCAGCAGCAATGTCATTAAATGCAGCCATGGCTTAGCTTTTATCCATGTTTCTGTGTCCCACCATAAGATTCCTTGAAAGGCAGTCAGTGTCCTTGTGTCAGCATCCATTTGTGTATATCATTGTGACATTGAACTTCTGAAGCCTCAGTGTCCATCTTGCTAGTCAACAGAATGGGTCCTTCAAGCTAGTTAGCCAGCATAGAGAATAATGGTCCACCACAACACTGAATTGTTTGCCAAATAAATGAGCCAGAACTTGTTGAGGGCCCAAACAACTGCAAGGTACTGTTTCTCAGTTATAGAGTACTTCCTCTCGGACTTGGAGTGTAATCTACCACCTTTTCAGCACCTTCCTGAATATGCACTAAAACTGCCCCTATCCCAAAACCGTGCCAGTGTAAAGTTCTGTCTTCACATTCTTGTCGTACTAAGCCAGAACTGGAGAAGATGTTACAAGGCAAGATCTTTCTAGCACTTCATTCCAGGAATGCAAGGTCTGTTCAGAAAGCTCTAGAACATTTGTAATTTCACACCAATGGTGAGTTGCAGTGAAATGCAGTTAGCATCCCTGCACATGTCTGTGTATAACGTGTAACTGCCAGAAGTTTCATTGTTGTATGTCTGTTGGTTGTTGCTCAGTGCTGTACTGAGTAGAACATTGTGTTGCACAGTTTGCGAATTTCAAGATGGCAGAGTTAGAGGAGCATTGCGTCTGCATTAAATTTTGCGTGAAACTCAAGAAAACCATTAAAGAGACCCACCAAATGAGGCAAGAAGCCTATAATGATGAGTGCTTATGCCATACTTAGTGTTACGAATAGTTCATATGGTTTAAAAATGGTCAGACACAAGGTAAAGATGATCCTCGTTCAGGACCCATTTCGACATCCACTGACAATGCTCATGTCAGGAACATCAATGAAATTGTGTGTGACAATTAAACGCTATCCAAGAGATTGGAGAAGAATGTAACATTTCAGTTGGATCATGTCATGAAATCTTGACACAGCATCTCGGAATGCATCGTGTTGTCGGAAAGTTCGTCCCACAGCTCATGAGTCAATACCGGAAAGATCTTCATCTCGCAGTCTGTGAAGAGCTTTTGGATCACGTAGATGAAAATAAGATGTTCCTTACAATAATCATAAACGATGATGAGATGTGGGCCTACTGTTATGATATTGAGAACAAGGTGCAATCTTCACAATGGGTCAGGAAAGCTTCTCAAAAAAAAAAAAAAAAAAAAAAAAAAAAAAAAAAAAAAAAAAAAAAAAAAAAAAAAAAACTCGTCAGGTCAAGTCAAATGTCAAAGCCATGACTGAAAGAAGTTCACTGAGGCTTTTTGCAGATGATGCTGTAGTATATCAAGAGGTTGTAATAATGGAAAATTGTACTGAAATGCAGGAGGATCTGCAGCAAATTGACGCATGGTGCAGGGAATGGCAATTGAATCTCAATGTAGACATGTGTAATGTGCTGCAGATACATAGAAACAAAGATCCCTTATCATTTAGCTACAATATAGCAGGTCAGCAACTGGAAGCAGTTAATTCCATAAATTATCTGGGAGTAGGCATTAGAAGTGATTTAAAATGGAATCATCATATAAAGTTGATCGTTGGTAAAGCAGATGCCAGACTGAGATTCATTGGAAGAATCCTAAGGAAATGCAATCTGAAAACAAAGGAAGTAGGTTACAGTACACTTGTTCGTCCACTGCTTGAATATTGCTCACCAATGTGGGATCCATACCCGATAGGGTTGATAGAAGATATAGAGAAGATCCAACGGAGAGCAGTGCACTTCGTTACTGGATCATTTAGTAATCGCGAAAGTGTTACGGAGATGATAGATAAATTCCAGTGCAAGATTCTGCAGGAGAGGCACTCAGTAGCTCGGTACGGGCTTTTGTTGAAGGTTCGAGAACATACCTTCACCGAGGAGTCAAGCAGTATATTGCTCCCTCCTATGTATATCTCGCAAAGAGACCATTAGGATAAAATCAGAGAGATTAGAGCCCACACAGAGGCATACCGACAATCTTTCTTTCCAAGAACAATACGAGATTGGAATAGAAGGGAGAACCGATAGAGGTACTCAAGGTACCCTCCACCACACACCGTCAGGTGGCTTGTGGAGTATGGATGTAGATGTAGATGTAGATAAGCTCATTCATGCCACAGGGACAGAATGTCAAACGCTGGAGCGGTTGGGATGTGTTGCAACACCTGTATGTAGATGTGAGAAGGAAATGACCTGAAATGTGGCAAGACAATTTATAGCTCTTACATCACGATAATGCACCCACTGCATGACTATTGTACAAAAAATGAAATCACTGTGCTGCCTCATCTTCCTTACTCTCCAGACCTGGCTCCTGCAGACTTTTTTTTTTTTTTAATTTCCAAATTCAAAAACTCCATTGAAAGGACAAAGCTTTGCAACAATAGATGAGATAAAAGAAAATCTGCAGACGGTGCTCTGTGCGATCCAGCCAAAGGCATACCAAGACTGCTTTCGGAAGTGGAAACAGCATTGGGAGTGGTGTATCAATAGTGGAGGAGAGTATTTCAAAGGATACCAAGCACAACAAGTAAAAGGCAAGTGTACAAAAATTTTGTAGACAAAGTTCCAGAATTTTCTGAAAAGATCTCATATTTGGTATCTCCCTGTAGTAATTCTTGCAAAAGATGTGCCTTGGTACAGAAGACCTTTATGAATTACCCAAAGTATGAGCACAGTCTAAGAAAGCTTCCCACATCACAAATGGGCCAAGGAGTTGGAAGAATCTGTTACTGTTCTTATTTTCTCTGGATTGGGACAGACCATCGCCATTCTCTAGGTGTGCCAAGATTTTTATTTCTTGGGTGATGAGGACACACTTTTTCAGATTCAGAGACCTGCAACCTGAACACATTTTTAACACAGTTGTCAGGAGGCGTAGATGGTTTCGAATTGTCTCTGAAAAAATGACACTCTCATTTAGATAGCAAAGATATGTCCATTTAAGGTGTCAAAGTAGGTTGTCCATCACACATTTGAAGGTGACTGGAGCATTACATAGTCCAAACAGCATAACTTTCGACTCTCAGATGTTGTCATCAGTTATCAAGGCCCTCTCTTCTCTATCAGCTTCATCGACCTTGATTTGCTAGTAGCCTTTCTTAATGATAATAGCTAAGAAATATTTGGCTCCTTTCAAGCAGTCTACAGTGTCACCGATGTGCAGCAGACATTTTTCTCTGTGACTGTGTTCAGTTGTCGGTCTGAACGCTGAATGATGTCATCTTGCAGCATTTTCTCCACCTCACTGCGGATTATCTCTCATTAGCTGTCAACACTCTGTGAGTGCTGGCTAATTGGCAGATGATCCCCAGTGCTGCTATGATGTTTTACCATGGGTTCCTTAGTCTGTCACCAAGAAGAACTGACTCAACCAACTCGGACTTATGCCACCACTGTATAATGACAACTCAGCATCTGACCAATAGAGGTACAACCAACTCCTCCACCACAGAAGAGCAGACTTTTTGAAGGACAGAGGACAACATGCCAGTCTCTTTTTCACTGTGGATGCCCTGGACATATTGTGCACTACTATGGAGAAATAATACAAGTGTTTCACAACTATTGGGCCACAAGGCATTGATCATCAAAAAAATCCTATTCACCCTACTCAACTGCAGAACATTCATGGTTGACATGTGTGCCAAAGGTCACTGTCGTACTCTGGACAAGGTCCCTCCCCAACATTCAACAGCCATTTCCCAGTGCCAAAGTGATGCCAGCTGCTCGCCAAGCTGTTGAATTTAGGGAAGCTAAGCAAGGAGGTGAGGAGTATCACAGATGAAAATCAGTGACAGATGACAGCTAACAAAATGACAGGAAATTTCAATGATGTCATCTGTCAGTCTAGGTACTAGTCAACTCAGGAGGATTCCTTTCTTCTTTCCTTTTAATGTTAAATGTTTATCATTACCAGCTAAAGAAGAGGATCATCCATGATACAAAAATGATTGTGCTGAAGGTTGCAAATGTGAAATACACCCATCCAACAGGAACAGGTATTGAAAGAATAACTATCAATAACAGAACACAGCCCTAAAATTTCTCATTTTAATAAAATGTAGTCATGATAGTAATCTCGGGTGGGACTTCTTGCAGGCATCATAAGCAACCAAGAGTTCCAAACTGATAATGCAATTCCAACAAGAATTGAAACATAGATTGCTTTGGGTGGTTATTTATCGATGAAAACATTGTCCTGCCTTCATCAATTAGATGTTTGCCCCCGATAACTGAGTGGTCAGCTTGATGAATTGCCATCCTACTGGCCCGGGTTCGATTCCCGACTGGGCCAGAGATTTTCTCCGCTCAGGGACTGGGTGTTGTGTTGTCTTCATCATCATTTCATCCCCATCTGGCACGCAGGTCGCCCAATGTGGTGTCGAATGTAATAAGACGTGCACCACGGCAACCGGACCTGCCCCGCAAGGGGCCTCCCGGCCCATGACGCCAAACACTCATTTCCATAAATGAGATGACTTTCAGTTGTCAACTGAGATGCTCAGGTAAACTAGAAGCTTTTGCCAATTGCAGAGAGCTACTCAGGTTCACAAAAGAAATGACCATTAGCATCGTAGACAAAGAGCAGAACTTGTGATCACAAATTATCATGACCAGCCACAGCTCATCTCTAAATGTATGCACACAGAGACAATTGAACCAGTCCAGAATGAGCTGCTTACAAGGAGGCCAAACAGCAACTGGATTTCTGATTTTTAAAATTTTTTTTTTAATATATACACCGATCAGCCAGAACATTACGACCACCTCCCTAATGGATATATGTCCACCTTTGGCATGGATAACAGTGACAACACATCATGGCAAGGAAGCAATGAGGCCTTGGTAAGTCACTGGAGAGAGTTGGCACCACATCTGCACACAAAAGTTACATAATTCCCATAAATTTCAGGGAGGGGGCGATGAGCTCAGACACCACATTCAATCACATCCCAGATGTGTCCAATTGGGTTCAGACCTGGTGAGTTGGTGGACCAGCACATCAATCAGAATTCACTTCGAACCACTCCATTATACTCCAGGCCTTGTGACATGGTGCATTATGTTGTTGAAAAATGCCACTGACATTGGAAAACATGATCGTCCTGAAGGGGCTTACATGGTCTGCAACCAGTGTACAATACTCCTTGGCCATGATGGACCCTTGGATGCCTACATGAATGTTCCCCAGAGCATAATGGAGCTGCTGCCAGCTTGTCTCCATCCTGTGGTATTGGTATCAAGGAGATGTTCTCTTGGAAGACGAAGGATCTGCAATCTCCCACTGGCATGATGAAGAAGGTACCAGAATTCATCAGATCTTGCAATGCTCTGCCACTGCACCAACATCCAGTGCCTATGGACACATGCCCAGTTCACTCGTAGTTGCCGATCTCATGGTGTTAACAATGACATATGCATGGGTCATCGGCTTTGGAAGTCCATCAGTGCACTTTGTGTTCAGACACACTTGTACCCTGCCCAGCATTAAAGTCTCATGTTGGTTCTGCCACAGTTCACTGGCTGTCATGTTTTATCAGCCTGCCTAGCCTACAAAATCTGACATATGTAATGAGGGGTGGCCGCTCAACGCCATGATGTCTGGACGTGATTTCACCATGGTTTTGCCACGTGTTGAAGACACTCTCCTTGAACATCCAACTATTCGTGCAGCTTCCGAAATGCTTGTGTCAAGCCTACGGCCCATCATAATCAGCCCATCATAATCAGCCCTCTGCCAAGCTCATCAGGACATCACACTCACTGCACCTTGCATGTGTCTGACCAGCAGTCATTCCTCAAAGGTGACAGTGCTATTGCCTGGATGGGTTTATATCGATAGAAGGTCATGTATTTAAGGTACATGAAGTTCTGGAACCTGATATCAATCATGCAGAGCAGCTCAATGCAACTCTCAAAGATACTTAAGAAACTTGACTTTGAAGTTTTCCACACATCTTTGATATCATAAAGCAAGACAGGTTTCCCAACAGGCTGTGTGGCTCTGTGGTAGAATGCTCTGCTTCCATGAGGGTAGCCCGGGTTTGATTCTCGCCTGTGGTGAATTTTCAAATAAAGGTGCAAGTTCTGAGATCATTTCTGTGTAGTGTAAAAGACATAAAGAAGCAAAAAATTTAATTTGTATTTTTTAAATTTAAACAGTTTTTATTAACATTCTATAATGAAAGATCATTACCTCAAACTTTAAATTTGCAATGTACACTGGATTTTTATGTGCGATATGTAATCAGAAATAAAACAATGAGCATTTTTTATCAAAATGACAATTACATTTAGGGTAATTGGCATATTTTTGATGAATTTTAGATTTAAATCACAGAGGTATCCAAACTGAACAGAGAGAGAAGAAAAATGATTGAAATGAGACTTGATCTAGCCATTATTAGTTTCATGCGTTATTGATTTTTTTCCATATTTACGTATTTTACGGTCATATAACATGTACCTTTGTTTAAAAATTTGAATCCTCTGATAATCAAACCCAGCTGTAACTAGTGGACTAAGTTTCAGGTGTGTGCTTTCCTAAAGAATGTCTTTAACTCAACTAATGCAAAATTATCAGAGAGACAGTGGATGAACAACCACCAGTATCTTCAGCTGCTAAGAAACAATTCCCAGCAGTAACCATTTCACAAACATTACTGGTAATCTACCCAGCAAATACTATCACAGTGAAAGTGTAAACAGCACATCTACAAAATGCAACTTCATCACTGGTTGCATCACCTACAGAGATGAAAGATAATTTGGATGTCTATATACTCATATAATGCCTCAGGCAGCATTTCTTGGAGTCCAAAGTAAATCAGCACAGAAACCAATTGAGTCTTTTCTTTTTGTGCTTAAATCTAGGAATCTTCCACATATTAACCTTCCATTAGGCATGCCCCTTTTCCTCCCATTCCACAGCTGTGCTGCACTTGTGAGGAGCTTTAGCAGCCTTTATTAGTCAAAAATATTCCCAAACATATGGGCACTTTGCGAACCCATGGATAAAATAGGAAACGACAAATTTCGTGTAAATAATAAATTATATTTTGTTTTAAAGTGAACAAATAAGTAACTGATACAGACCATGGGAGTACTAAATCCTGACTTCTAAAGCAACTGTGAGCTGTGCATGACTGATGGAAGGTTAAGGAATGTGTCGCTATTGGTCAGGCTACAAAGCTATCACTGGAAAATTTTGGTAGTTTAGTTTCAGTAAGGGTGTGGTTCCACCAACCTTGAAAACAACCAGGGCATCCTAATCTGGCAAGGGTGGGTCATAGTCCCCACAGCAGTGTTAACACAAGGTGTTCAAACCACACAATCAATGTACCAATAAATGCAACAGTCCCTGCAAGTAACACAGATCAAAATAGCACCATGTATTGTCAACATACATCAGATGCATCAAAATCAAATTTGGCACCCCCAATGTCATTATTTTTTTAAGACACTCGAACTTAACACAATGTCGACTCAGAAAAGAAGGCCAATCATACCTAAATTTCTAGGGCACAATGCTCCACATGCAACATTCAAGGCTGTAACATCTTATTTTGCTGTTGTGGCCAAGACAGTCTCAAATGAGCGCATGCAAGGACGTTATATCATGCTTGACATTCTTAGTGATGTATCCTTATACTGAGGAGTGATCAAAGGCAAAGAATAACTGTTTATTAACAAAACAAAACTCAATCATAATGTCCTTGGATGAATATGCACAAACTACAAATAAAAGAAATGACGCTGTCCATGATGTGGCTACACGACGAACCCCAAAGTCATAGTAAGTGGTGGTGTGAAGACCTAGGATGTTACTGGGCTGTTGCCACTGGCATATGACAGCTGACATGATGAACTGGTTCGGATCTGCTGGTGTGGGGCGCTGGGACAAAACTGCTGGTACTGCTGACTTGAGGTATAGGGCATAACTGACTTAACACAGTTTGGCAGTGGCTTAAATAGTCAGATGCAGATGAAATCTGTGTGGTACTGCGACGGCATGTGACCTGGTGTAGCAAAACGGTGGCCTGCTGACAGCACTCTCTGCTGCAAAAGGAATGCTGCCTGCTGGCAAGGTTGGAGCCCTCAGATACTATGGAGGCAATGTGTAACTCCACGGTAAACAGCCCAGGCTGTACACGGAATAATATTTCAATGCTGATGACAGCCACTCATGCAGGTTCTCCTGAGGCAGTTGCCCGCATGGCCTGCCTGGTGTGTGGAGGAATCGACTACCAGATGACTACAACACTTTGCATTCACAAACATGAAATTGAGATTTAAACTGACATTGTTGCTTACTCTGCTTATATATGCTACTGCCTAGAATTTCCAATGCTGTTGACAGCAAAAATTGTCCAGTATGTTACATATATCAATGTACTATAATCTAGAGGGCAATCAGTACTTGAAGCATCACATCAAAATTTTAGATGGTCATTCCACTTCCTTGTGCTCAACAATGGAACAGATATTCAGATTTAAGACCTTCATGACATTTAGGTTTTCTGCTTACAGCTCTGTCCATTTAACATTAGATGACACTTCTTTATAGGTGACTGCCATCTAATGTGGAACTAGGCTCTTTAATGAACACACCAAATGACGCACCGCCTATATTTTTCCCAGGTTGACACATTCCATTTGCCCTAAACGATGCCGTTAAAACCAAGTCTGACAATTCCAGCTAGTCAGTTGTACTGAGCAAAGTAATGTAGTGTTACAGCATTATACTCACTAAAATCAATACGGTTTATTTGAAAATGACATGGTGTATTTTCTTCCCAATCCTTTCCTAATCTGAATTTGTGTGTCATCTGTAATGGCCTCACTGTTGATGGGAAACTAAACCTCAATCTTCCTTCCTTATTCAGAGTGCAAAACCAATAGTCATGAGGAAGGTGGTTGTCATGTTCCACATGTATGGCAATTTTACCTTAAATTCAGAAGCAATAAGACACACACACACACACACACACACACACACTCTTTTCATACAGAACTCTGAAGGGCTCAGGTATCCTGAAAGAGTGATTTTTTTTAATAAACTTTAGGCCATTCTTATCTTCAAGTGCTACTATACGCAGTATCAGCAGTTCACAGTAATTAACAAAATTGCCATACCCTTAAAGCCATGTTCACAAGGCTTGAGAAAAACAATGTGGGCATGAAACATGGTGGTATGTGATGTCATAATATGGACTTTATATGCTGTACAGGATATTTGAGTGTGAACAATAGGCTCATAAATAGCAAATTTTCCAAACAGGAAGAGGAAGATGAACTAACAAACTCCAAGAGTATTTGAAACACCACAGGCAGGGCTGAGCATGCCATGTATGATTAAATTTACTGGAGCTTAAATGTCATAACATTGGTTTATGCACTGTAATCTGAATGCTATGAAAGTATACTTTTTCATGGCACCTGTGCATCAAAGATACTCAAAAAAGGCAAGGTATAATTTGTTACAATAAAGTAAAGGCATATCAGAGGTTAAAAGATCTACCATTTATTTAAATGCAAAAGTATAGATGAGAATACACACTTATCCATTTTTTACCCACCCAATGGCAGTGTATATGTTCCCTGGTTGCATAAAAATGAAATTTTGAACTTTGCAACAAGTTTCAACAAAATCAATCAAGTTTATGGCATGGATGAGCAGTTTACCACAAACATATTCTTCAGCTGTGATGACATATTTTGTGTAATAAATATGATGCAAAATAATTACATAGCTGAGACTGACAATACAAATTTGTTTACTTCCCAAACGAATTTTATTAGTGGTTACTACACTTAAAGTAGGACCCCCTGAGTCCAAAAATACCTACATCATTCCTTTCATGATTCAAAATATTTCTACATGTCATTCTCCATGAGACTGTGCAGGACATCGACCATTTTTGCCTTGGAACAAAGTGCAAGAACATGTCTGCAGCAAACATTCCATCCACTGTAAGCTTTGACTGATTTTAACGAACCTGGCACACAACTGAAAGGTCATCCACTGTCACGGTCACTATCTTGGTCCACTTCAATGAAACGTGTCATGTGTACAACATAACTGAAACTCACCTCAAATAATTCCTCAGCAATGTGAGCAGTTTCATTTCTTCTGTGCTGAGTTAATAGTTTTATAGTTCTCTTTTAAGCATGATTTTCAATGAATTTACTTATATCTCCACAATATTCTTCAGAATTTGCTCTTCCTATCACTGACAGCTTGTAATGAGTAGAGACTGGATTTTATGTAATTACATATTCTGTTCCTTTATAAGTAGTTACAAGAAAAACTAAAATCTCAACAAATTACACTGAAAGGATACTTATTTCAATGCTTTAAATTTCACATTTTTTACATATTTTGAGATATAATACATATTTGACACTATACTATATAGTTTTACATATTTTAATACTACTGTGCAATTATCACACATTTTTGTGAATCTCATACATTAACATTATAAATCAAGAAAGGAAAAAAAGTTTAAGTTTTCTCATTCTGTTCTCAACCTTGTTACTCTCGAGGATAAATTACACAAATTTGATGCCGACAGTGATTACTGATTTTAAATGCTTTCCTTTCTTGTTCTCAAATGCTTCACAATGTGTAACACAGTTGCATCCACGTTAACCATGTGTCTTCATTGTCATCAAAGTTGAAAACATGGATTTCTATTGACAGTGCTTCAGCCACTGATGGTAAAACAGTCCTATACCAAACTTGTGTTAAATGTATAGGATGTGTAGTGAAATCTCAATTGAACAACATGTACAAAGCAATCTACATATTGGGAATAAGCAATAGGTTTCTTCAAAGAAGCAGGTTCTACATACCCAGTTGTAGGGACAACCTACATCATCTACTAGTGAATTTTTCAAATAACTGTGTTTTATACATATTATAAAAATATAGTATAAAATATAGCATAGTTTTATATTGGTTGTCAGGAGCATATTCTGGAACATTTTTTTTTTTTTTTCAAATAACTTTGTTTTGTGTTGGTTGCCAAATTTCAGGTTTGTGAATTCAAACATTTCTTGCAGAAATACTGCAATCACAACACTTCAATGAGTCCAGTCTCAGGAGGAATTACCTGGATTCTTGATATATTGACGTAGTAGAAAAAAATCAGCACTGACATTGGAAAATCACCTACACAGATTCCTACTGATGAGATGACGGATGCTGTATGCCATATCACCGCTAATCGTGAGCAAGTTGGTCTCTTATACTGCATGTAAACCCTATTTAATTTATTGTAAGCTTTTCATAGGCAACAAGTAGTCCAACAGTTGCTAGATTCATTAGTGAGGGATTTAAGATACTATGGCCAAATGGTGTAAAAGAAGAGAGAGTCCTACGGATGTACACAGATGCAGCACCATACATGGTAAAAGTGGGGAAATCGCTTAACGTATTTTATCTAAACTTAGTGCATGTAACATGTATGGCTCATGCATTGCAACAAGTGGCATAGATAGTTAGACATCAGTTCCCAGAAGTAAATACAATATCAGCAACAAAGAATGTTATCTTCAAATGTCCTTATCAGGTGCAATACTACAAAGAGTAGCTACCTGATATATCTCTGCCTCTGGAGCCAGTGTTAACAAGGTGGGTAACATGACTTGAATCTGTGATTTCATAAAGTAAACACTTTGAAGCTGTGAAGTCAGTGCTGGAGAACTTTTCTTTTTATCCTGCAGTATCTGTGAGTGGATCCTCGACAGCATTCAACAATTCTGGACTGCTCAGTTCAGTTTCATATATTGCAAGTCACTTCAGCTGACTTCCTGACAGTATCAAGATACTGGAGACTTCAGGTATGCTCTCCAAGAGGCTGTGAGAATAATGGAAGATGCAGTTCAGAAGGTCAGTGTTGTACCAGGTGAAGCGGGTGATGTAGATGCCGGTGAACTTCAATCTGTACTAAATGAGAAGTATGGCTACCCAAATTATGTTATTTTGTCCTGCTTATTTAATGGTGAAACTGTAAAATCCCATGAGAATTTAATTCCTAGCACAACCTCTCTGTATAAATATGCACCACCGACTTCTTGCAATGTTAAGCAATCTTTCTCTATTTATAGAAACATATTGTCAGACAGAAGACTGTGCATGGCAACGCAACATTTGGAAAAGTAAATTATAATTAATTGTGCATCCTGTTCCAGTGTGACTTAAATGATTCAATACAAAGACACTTGTACTTCTGTACTTTGTAGTATAAGTTAACTAATTTTGACTAGCTTGCCTGTGAACTTACATTTTCTAGCAAAAACTTAAATTTGTGATTTTATATATAATTGCTTCATTACTTATTTATTTACATATTTCACCACTTTTGGTTCCATATTTATGAACATATTTCTTGATCTGCTATTACACAAAATATGGGCTCCACTACTACGGCTAACACGGTTATTTCACAGCTTTCTTGGAACATCAAATTTGTTCTCAATCTCAAGCTTTTAATGACTCCCTCTGTCATCATCATCATCATCATCATCATCATCATCATCATAAGTTAGTCCTAATACTAATTCTGTTGAGAAAAACCAAGTTCTCATGGCTAATTCACACATCTTTTTCAAGAACTTTCATCCTAATGTGGTTTACTCATCAAATGTTGCCAACAACAGCTGTTAGAGGGCACCTCAATCACACAACAAAACAAGTTGATGTACACAGACTGCATAAATCAACTGATCATTTCCAAGCATACACCGAATATATTGGAACCATATCAAAGAAATGCACTGAAGACCCAAATTCTGCATGAAAAGCAGTCAAGGAACTACAATTTTTATGGTGAAAATGAACTCTCATGCAAAGTTGATTCCAAAAGCTGTGTAGTATCACACTCAGCTGTGTGACAGAGGGGTTCCTAAACACTAATGACCAGTCTGCAAACAAATTTTAAAATATTGTTACACTTTACATGTTGTTTTGCAAATCATCCACCGATGTTTGTCAATATGGCACTCCAGTCTTATCATTGTACAATAATTATGACAGCACAGATCAACCCTTGCTCCTATTTCAATTCAAATTGTGTATCAGCTTAAATAAACAAATAAATATATTTAGATTGTCTGTTCAATGGTGTTATTAACACCTGGTCAGTTCTATACTGTCAGTTCAGTAAGTTCTGAGATCGAATTTTTGCACAAGAAACAACTTGTGCTACTCTCCAAACAAATTGAGCTATGTAGAATGAAGTTTTCCTTACTAACAGTTTTTTTAGCAGTTGGTTATAACCTGTTTCCAGTACATGATGGCGCATGTTTATTCTTTGTTGCTGTTTTCTAGCCGACAGTAGTGTTCCTGGGCCACAGGGATAACAGTTGTGGAGTCCTTCCCCATATTCATCTAATTTGACCCCAGGAGCCTTCATGCCCTTTCCCAAATTCAAATATGTCTTAATGGGGTGCATTTTGAAGATGTTGAATTGACTCACCAGAATATGATAGCAACTCTAAACAATGTTCATGTCAAAGTTTTGCCAGAACCTTTACAACTGGTGCTGGAAATGTATATTGAAAACTAAGTTTAAGATCATTTTGTATTTAGAATTTATGGAACCTACAGCATATGTTTGATTTTGCCACAGTAAGGTACTACTATACCCAAGTGACTGAAATTCTATTATGTCTTGATTTTACTTGTTAAAGTAAATCCTGACTTTTCGTGCAACAGTTCAAGTATGTCTGATTATGCTTGGAATTCTCTGCCATCAGTTCAGCCAAATATACCTCGGAGAGGATACATGACAGACTGCGCTAGGTTATTGTGGCTGATAGTTTTCCATGCACTCCTAAACTAACAATACATAGTAGGCAAGCACAGCACAACAAATGAAGACATAGTTCCTGTAGGCAAAATATTGGTGATATGAGGGCTGCCAACTATCAATGCTTCTGACCATTCCGGGAGTTGTGCAATAGGAATGGTATCACTCACCTGTCATATTCAACGTTAAACCCACAACTGAATGTCAAGGTGGAACAACTGGTAACAACATTCAAACATTAGTTACTTGAAGTCCTAACCAACAATACTACAGAGGCAGCACAAACACTTATTAGACACATAAAGGATCTCACATGTAAATAGTCTCAGTCCTATGGATGTGCTGCATAGAATGCAACCTCAGATGCTACTATATTTGTTGCAGCAAAAACATAACAGGTACTCACTGAGTTTCATCTGGCAATTTACCATCAAGGAAAGTACATCCGGGAATATACACTGTGTGATCAAAAGTATTCGGAAAAACATATGTTTTTCATATTTGGTGAATTGTCCTGCCATCTACTGCCAGGAACTCCATATCAGCAACCTCAATAGTCATTAGACATTGTGAGACAGCTGAATGGGGTGTGCCACGGAACCCACGGACTATGAAGTGGTCAGGTGATTGGGTGTCACTTGTGTTATAAGTCTGTACGCGAGATTTACACACTCCTAAACATCCCTAGGTCCACTGTTTATGATGTGATAGCAAAGTGGAAACATGAAGGGACACGTACAGTACAAAAGCGTACAGGCTGACCTCATCTGTTGACTGCCAGAAGGCCATAATGTGTAATAGGCAGAAATCTATCCAAACCATCACACATCCATCCAAACCATCACACAGGAATTCCAAATTGCATCAGGATCCACTACAAGTATTATGAGAGTAAGGCGAGAGGTGAAAAAACTTGGATTTCATGGTCAAGTGGCTGCTCATACGCCACACATCACACCGGTAAATGCCAAACAATGCCTTGCTCAGTGTAAGGAGTGTAAATGGACGATTGAACAGTGGAAAAACGTTGTGTGGAGTGATGAATCATGGCACATAATGTGGCGATCCGATGGCAAGGTGTGGGTATGGAAAATGCCCAGTGAATGTCATCTGCCAGTGTGTGTAATATCAACAGTAAAATTTGGAGGCGATGGTGTTATGTTGTGGTCGTGTTTTTCAAGTAGGGGTTTGTTGTTTTACATGGCACTATCACAGCACTGGGCTAGACTGATGTTTTAAGCGCCTTCTTGCTTCCCACTGTTGAAGAGCAATTCAGGGATGGTGATTGCATCTTTCACCACGATTGAGCACCTGTTCATAATGCACGGCTTGTGGCGGAGTGGTTATACGACAATGATATACCTGTAATGAACTAGCCTGCATAGATTCCTGACCTGAATCCTACAGAACACCTTTGGAGTGTTTTGGTGCCGACTTCATGCCAGGCCTCACTGACCGATATCAATACCTCTCCTCAATGCAGCACTCAATGAAGAATGGGCTGCCATTCCTCAAGAAACCTTCCAGCACCTGCTTGAATGTATGCCTGTGAGAGTGGAAGCTGTCATCAAGGCTAAGGGTGGGCCAACACCATACTGAAGTCCAGCATTACCGATGGAGGGTGCTACAAACTTGTAAGTCATTTTCAGTCAGGTGTCTGGATACTTTTGATCACATAGTTTACATTCAGGCACAATCCTAAGTGGGCTTCAGGCACTATGGTTTCCTTCCTGAGGAGGAGGGAATCTACATCTATCGTGGCATCACAGCACCAAACAGTCTAAAGCAACATGAAAAGCAGACATGCTCTCACCATCCAAAAACGTAAACAGTGTGTCACCCAAAGTTACAGCGATGTGCACTTAAGAAGACAGCAGGGCAATAAAAATCTTCACAGACAGAGAGAGACAGAGAATACCTGGTGGCAGTGCTAGGGTGCCCTCTGCCTCTGTCCAATACCTCAAACTCCAGTCATTGTATACCCTCACAACTGGTAACAGTCATAAGCACTACACCCAGCCACTGTTTCTGTTTCTGACTCTGCCTAGCAGAATTTATATGCTCTGAAAACTATTGTCATCACTAATTAATATAATACTTGCTGGATTTGCTTCATTTCACTCATAATGAACACTATAGTGGCTAAGGAACCTCATCAAATATAAAATAATATGAAAATCAATGCTAAATGTTCTGCAAGCACCCTAATGTGTGTGCTACAGACAAACATGGCAGAATGACCCTATTGGCTGGATTATCACGTGGTACACTGCTCCTTGTAACTGCGCACTGCCTCACCACCTGTCTTCTTATGTACACCACTATAACTATGCTGTCACCGTCAATGCCATATGACACCAACTGATAACCTGCATCAGGGCTGTAAATCTCACCACATGGGTTGGCAACGATGACTGAGTCTGGTACCACTGACACTGCCCAGGGTGCTACAGCAGATTTCATCATTACCGGAAGGTAATGGAAATGTCTTCATTGATCCAGCCATCAGTGAGCAAGCAGAGGTCATAAACCTATGAGTGGCTTTGTCCATCACTGATGCTGGCACCTCACTTTTTGTTTTCTGTTTTCTACACAAAGATACAAACTTTAAAAATGACCCTCATAAACAGGTTCTAAGAAGGATTAGTCAAAGTAGGTTCTTCCAATCTGAGGTTAATAAACAGAATGATATTACAAAACAGCTACAGAAACTGATTGCAGTTACCTTCAATTGAAAGGTCAGTCTGAATGCCATAGTATCTTACCATGTGTGATCTCATTGGAGATGATACACCCTTACCTAGTGAATCTCATCACCCAGCCAGTATGGACTGACTTACAATTTACTATGAAATTCAAACAGCATTTCCATTTACCAATTTTCATGTGCACAGAGTATTGCAAGAACTGAAAGTCACAAGTCCAATAACAAATATAAAGACATACCAGCTTGAAGTCCAGACTTTCGGTTTAGTAATCTGCAGACAGCCACAACCCACAAAAGTCAAAACTGCTATGTATTAAAGAAAGTACTTGGCAAAGAGCACATAAGTTAATCTACTAATGACAACAGGTTTCAAACTAAAAGCAATTATATAATAGCCACCATATTTCTTTCACTAAATTATACATGTTTTGAGAATTTATACTACATAGTTTACTAGTATGAGTTGTGTTAGAGTGATTTAAGTTATTAGCAGTTTTTTAGATAATAATTGCACTAATGAAAGGGGACAGTAATAATGTTCAGCTGAGATATAAGAAAATTATGATAAATGCTATTTACTTAAAAAATGCCATAGATCACAATATTTCAATCAATTGCCTTTATTTACGGTGTTGCCAATGACCTTGCCATGTTGGATACACTGATCCACCTGATCATTGAAGTTAAGCAACATGGGGACCATTTAGTACTTAAGATGGGTGACTGTCTAGGAACACAGGGTGCCATTGGCTCAGGGACACACAAGTCATCAAAGTGGCATCCAAATAAAAGACCTGCACCAGGCCATGTACCATATGACATTATTAGTATTATTTTAATTACCATGTGTTATTGATTTCAAAGTTATATAACTCTTTCCTCTAATGTCCATATGAATATTTCAACTGAACAACATAAATAAAGACAGCACATATATTAGAAGTAACTGCAGATGAACACTCAAAAATTCCATTTGGCTGAAAGGACCAGAAAAACACTGCAGATGTTACACAAATTGGTACTCAACAAGAATAAGGATGCACTGGTGTTTGTACTACAAACACTTCTAAGCTGTAGCACATATCAAACCACAATCCCTAAAAATTAAAATTCTATAAACTGATTTGACTTACGGTTCAACATGTGACACTGCAGTAGGCCAATTAAGGTATGTCCCCTGGCGCAGACTGAATGACTGTATGTCATTCGTTGGATTGTTTATTGTTATTTCTTGAACGAAGACGTTCGGCAATGTCCTATGTGCATAATACTGATGAGACACACTAGTTCCTTGGGGCAAACACTGAATTCTGTGAACAATGCCTGTGGTATAGTGAACAACAGTAGCTTCATATGCTGCTTCTGCTTGTGATGTAACTGACACTATAGGAAACCAGTATGCAGGTAAAGATAATGTACGCCCACTCTTGATATAGACGGGACTTGCTGGATCTACAGTCAAGCCAAAAACACCATTTCCCACAAAAGCTAAGTAAGGTTTCTCGTCATCTTTGGCTGGATAATGTCTGATATTAGCACTGAATTCTTCTGAATCTGCAGAGAACTGAGCAAGACTATTTGATAAGCACTGTTCGTCTTCACCTGAAAATTTAAATATATAGTAAGAAATCAGTAGAAGTCCATAAAATCACACATTCATGTTATCTATTCATTTAAAAATCTTGAATTCATTATCACACAATTAGAAAAGCTAATTGAATGTGTGAATTATTCATAACAGTCCACATTTACCTTGAAATACTTTTGAGTCATAAAGACATTTTAGTGAGCAAATTAATCAGTAGAACTTTCTGTACAGGTGGCCACTATTTTTATTCTATTGGTACGTAGGATCAGGCTTTGTGTTATTAAAATGAAGGCTTGGGTGGATATAATGACATGCAAATGTAACAGTACGTTCATGAACAAGATAATAATACGCCGCATATATTGCCAACATAGTTTTCATCTTGTGATTTATTTTATTTATTTATTTACTTGTTTCTTTATTGTAGCCTTCTAAACTGGTCTCCTTCATGTCTCAGGCAAGTCGTACAGTACATCAGAAAATTGACAATTCTCTACATAATAGAATACATTTTTCAAAACTCTAATTAAGGTACTAAATTATACAATAAAACTTGATAAGTATATACAAAGAAACCATAAGTAGTTAGGAAGGAAGTAAAATGAAGGTAAGCAATGAAACAAAAGTAAGAGATGTAAATGTT
The DNA here is from genome assembly GCF_023897955.1 of Schistocerca gregaria. Taxonomy (NCBI): domain Eukaryota; kingdom Metazoa; phylum Arthropoda; class Insecta; order Orthoptera; family Acrididae; genus Schistocerca; species Schistocerca gregaria. Next base: position 646,929,456 of record NC_064931.1, on the reverse strand, counting down.
TTATATTATTTCTTATGTAAATTTCTCTAGCTATCTCAGTACATCGAGTGTTGCCTGTGCAGAGTAGGAAAACAGCCTACACTTCAGCTGTCTTTAACTAATTATCCTGTTGTTCACTGAATTGGTAGAAATATGGAGTGATCACAGTTATTATTACTAATTTATTTGCATTAAAACTAAATTACAGTTGCCACCCAACACTTCACTGGTATGCAGTGAGTCTCTTCCTCACCATCAGCATTACCACCATCCTTTCAAACTGCCCCCTAATTTACATATTCCTTCTCATTCATCCCCTCTCTTCTATTGATGTGTCTCATACATGTATTTATGTTTCTAATAGATGTTATGAACTTGTTTAGTTCACTCCTAGATATGTTGTTCATGTCTATGTTAAGTAATTGGAAGTGTCAGCATTCCTAATTAGGTATGTAATTTCACCATGACGGGGGAGGGGTCAAATCCGGTAGCTTCCACTTGGCAGTGGGCAAGTATAACACCACACGATCAGGAAATTGTAAATCACCACAGCCACACAATGCTGATGGCCTCTTTCCTATGTTATGTTCATATTGTAGGTAAGAGTTGTGTCCTGTCATAAAGTGTCCATACCTCTGCTGGTGACAATATGATTCAGTATCTCTATGATGTTAAGAAGGAGACTCTATAGGGGCATCCTGTATTTCCACTTTGCCAATCCCACTACCATTCATTGAGTGTCTAGTCTTGAAGATCTAACTTATTAGTTACTCTGGAATCCATAATTTCCCATACTTCATGTTATCCCGCTGCAACCAATATGCTGTGCAAGATATTGTACTGTGATGTCAGTGGGACATATTCCCAGAATAATGAGCAGAACCTCTGCTGGTTAGTACTGTATACTCCTATCATCCTTCAGAGAACATCTCACGGATACCTATGTCTTAGTGTGGCTGTACCACCAGGTGGAGCCGGTGGGGCCCAGTACTTGTTGCAAAGCCCACAATGACAATCAGTATTTCATTGTGGTACAGTTTAAAAGTCTCAAAGGTTAAAAGCCTTGAAGAATATGTTGCAGTGCCAGTGTTGGCAATTTTGAGCATGATTTTGGAAGTCTTTCGGCAAACCATATCTACATGAGCTGAGAAGTTTCTTCTGTTGTTGAGAAAACTCCTAAATAACTGCATACAGTGCTTCTCAAAAATAGGCTGTTCTCTGGTCTAAAAGTTGAATTCTCATTTAGGATGGGTTTGTCCTTAAGCAGCACATATAAAGATTTATTTTTAGCTACTGCTAATTTGTTGTTCCTGCACCACTCCTGCATCTTTCAGAGCACATGATTTGATTTTCTTCAAGCTTGACTCTGGGATCTCAAGACACCACCAACAAGATACAAGATATCACCAGCATCAGCCACAATTCCATTTGCTTCATCAGTCCCATCCAACTGTTCCAACAATGGCTCAATTGTGAATTCCCAAAATATTGGTCCACATATCGAGCCCTGTGGACAGACCTTCATAATTTTCTTTTATTATCTTATGCTGCCCAGTGCACAGTCAAGGGGCATCAAAAGGAAGCAGTGGTTGGGAAGGGAATGAGACAGGGCTGTAGCCTATCCCTGATGTTATTCAATCTGTATATTGAGCAAGCAGTAAAGGAAACAAAAGAAAAATTACGAGGAGGAATTAAAAAACATGGAGAAGAAATAAAAACTTTGAGGTTCACCAATGACACTGTAATTCCAACAAATACAGCAAAGGACCTGGAACAGCAGTTGAACGGAATTGACAGAGTCTTGAAAGGGGGATATAAGATGAACATCAACAAAAGCAAAACGAGGATAATGGAATGTAGTCGAATTAAGTCGAGTGATGCTGAAGGAATTAGATTGGGAAATGAGACACTTAAAGTTGTAGATGAATTTTGCTATTTGGGGAGTAAAATAACTGATGATGGTTGAAGTAGAGAGGATATAAAATGAAGACTGGCAATGGCAAAGACAGCATTTCTGAAGAAGAGAAATTTATTAACATCAAGTATAGATGTAAGGGTCAGGAAGTCATTTCTGAAAGTATTTGTATGGAGTGTAGCCATGTATGGAAGTGAAACATGGATGATAACTAGTTTGGACAAGAAGAGAATAGAAGCTTTCAAAATGTGGTGCTACAGAAGAATGCTGAAGATTAGGTGGGTTGATCACATAACTAATGAGGAGGTATTGAATAGAATTGGGGAGAAGAGAAATTTGTGGCACACTTTGACTAGAAGAAGGGATCGGTTGGCAGGACTTGATCTGAAGCATCAAGGGATCACCAATTTAGTATTGGAGGGCAGTGTGGAGGGTAAAAATCGTAGAGGGAGACCAAGAGATGAAGACACTAAACAGATTCAGAAGGATATAGGTTGCAGTAGGTACTGGGAGATAAAAAAGCTTGCACAGGATACAGTAACATGGAGAGTTGCATCAAACCAGTCTCTGGACTGAAGACAACAACAACAACAACAACATGCTGCCCAGCAAACCATTCAACTGTGTGACTCTTACAGTAGCCCATGAAACTTATATAAAGGCAATTTAGCATCTGAATACTTCTTACGTGACTGAACATCATAGACTACCATAAATTATTATTGAATGCACTTGCAAAGTTGATCATAATTGAGGGCCATTTTAAGAAAACTTGCTTTATGCAAAAAGACATATTTTTGCAGGAGAAGCAGTTATTTAATTAACAAGCGACTTTAGACAGATTTCTTTCTTTTACAATTAACAAATTTGGTACACTTCTGGATATATTTTAAGACAGTCTTTGCACATGCATAAAATTTTTGATAGTTTATCAACTGCTGGAAGCAGGAAAACAGCTTTCTTTTTCAAACTAGATCAGTGATACTTGAACATTAAATGTCTGATTTTTAGATTAAAGTTTTAAAATAATATTTCTTTTTTCTCTTCTCCGCAACTTCAGAGGACTCTTCATAAATTCTCCATGAGCTGTCATGATGTTCATATTCCTCATCACTTGCAGAGAGTATGTCATTGCAGAAACTTGCTGCATTCTTAGGAATGGTAAGGAAACACATTAGCTTCATTATATCCTCCTGCTTTTCTGCAATAATATCATTTATCTTCAGAATAAATCCAGCACATTTCATGGCTTTGACGGAAGGAATGTTCTTCTTCAAAACATCCCGACATACTTCTGATACAAAGAAATGCCTTGTTTTAACAGCACACTGAATCTTACTGTTGGTTTGTCTGTAAATTATGGCCAATAAATTCACCATTTTACAAGGCAAGTTGGACTTTAATATTTCTTTAGAAATCCATTTGAAGTTGTAGGAAGACTAGTTTTCTCCCCACACCAGTACCTTCCCAAACTTCGCTAGAATCTTCCAGAATTGACAAAGTGATATGTTCTCTTCTTTCTTCTGATATCCCTTCTCAACTCTACTGAATACACGATCCTGGAGAATGAAACAATGTCCATGAATAAGAAAATAATGGTTAAGTTCACAGAACACTGTACTGTGTTCCACAAAATGTGCCAGCATACATTGCAGTATATAATTCTTGTTCTGGCTCGTACACAAGTCTGGAAAAAGCTCAAGTTTCAATCCTCTCTTACCAACATCTCTAGTCCTCTCTTCTTAATAATGTAGGAGGAAATGTTAACTGTGCAGATGTGATTTCATTTGCACCTCATCCAGCTTCTGTTTCACACCAAGTATACTGAAAAATGTTATCAGTACCTTGTTCTGGTTCATGTATCACCACAATCAGGTTATAGAACAATACCTGTGATGTGTAGAAGACGCCGACAATATGAAGGTGTGGCAGAGGTTGATTTTGTTGCATTTCAAAGACAACTTTTACAGTGCCTTCAGAGTATTTGGTCATGATGTTGTTGAACTTGTTAGTTTTACACACTTCCTGTCATTCTTCGGTTTCTGCGACCTTTATTTTCAGTCAAATCCCCTTGCATGTCGAACATATATCACCAAAGCCAAGATTAAAATTCTTATAAAACATTGTCTTAAATTTTGACATGGAACAGCTTCTATTACCTGTTTGTCTTTATTCTTTCCAAAAATTTTCCCTCATATTTACATTTAAACTTGAGGGCAAATATGACTTCTCATTTCACCCCCACTACAACAATTCTCTCTATACTTATACTTCAGAATGTGCTCTTTCACTTGTAGGGTCATAACTACGTCAGCTTGAGTTGCTCTTGAGCCATCTCTTCAGTCATTTAGTGTTGTCCCACGTTCCTGACAGTGCCGAACAATCCGGGTTAAGCAATCCTGTGATAAACCATACATTGGTACTTGTGATCTATCTCAAAGTTTTATCTTATACTTGATAGACATTGATTTAGAAGCCTTAGCTTCATTAGGATCAACAACATATCTAGCTGGTGGTCAAATACCCATGTACGACAGAAACAATGCATCTTGCTTGCTCTTATCTCCTGACAAATATAATACCTTGAAATATGATAAGTCAGCATAAGAGATAGTCTTTTCTTCCATGGTTGCTTGCCTTAAGCCTTTCAGCATGCCAGCAGTCAATATCAGGCACTGAAATTTTCTTTGAATATTGAGATGATTTTGCTTTGGAGATGTCTGATTGTTTTGTTTCTCTTCTTTCATGCTCACCATGTGTTTCAATCACACGAATATTATATTCACCATCACCTTCCATGTTGATTATTTACCACAAGTCTAGTCTTCTGCACTTACTTTCATGAAATGGAGGTAACTGGTAACCAGCTCAAATAACAGCTATCAGCAACAAATGCAATTTAATGCTACCCGTGCAAACTAAATAGTCACCGGGTGCAGTGGCTAATGGGAGCTCCCATCAGCCATTGTGCCAACTGTCAGCTTATTTTTCATGCACAGTAATACAGCCTGCCACCTACCCCCAAGCAAAACAGTTGTTCCAGAAGTTCCATTAAACAGTCAGAAAAGTACTTTTTCTGACAGATACTGCACATTAAACAAATTATAAGAAAACTCAGCAAAATCTCTCATGTCTTTTGCAAACTACATAGCATAAAGTGGGTTGTGAAAAGACCCCAATGTATGCATGAGGTAAGTTTTGCAAAAATGGGCTGTATTCTCTGTTCTATAAGTATGGAATAAAGCCAGTTTTGTAAAAGCCAGCTGCAAAGACTTTTAGAGGAAGCTGAACAATATGTGTTAAGAAAAGGAAGTTATTTAAAAAAATGCACAAAGTGAGGCTTGTGGAAATTATTCTCAGTTGGAGCATAATATTTATTGTTTGCTCTGTCTACAATTTGAAGAGCCTGATTAATATTGTCATGTAACCATTTATTATTTGTGTAAGTCAAGCTGACATGCCAAGATGCTGGAGCTCTCTGTGCTCTTGAAGATACTGGCAGAGTAGATGCTCGTGAACTTCTGCTAATTAAACATACAGGTCTATAGCTCTTTGGGTCTGTGGGATCTTTATGATAACCGCACATACAGATATCCAAGTCTCTGGTACCCTGTCCTGTCCCAATGCTTCATTCAACAGATGTGTTAAGGATGGCATTATGATTGGAGCTAATTTCTGTATCACTTCTGAGCAGGTACCATCTGGACCAGTGCCTTGCTACATTTAAGCATGGCTATCACTACCACTACTTCTTCCTGAGCAAATGGGAGTAGGACAGCACTGTTACTATATTCAGAATTCATCTAGTTAAGTGGCACTGACTGATGGTTGTTGTCTGTATCTGCAGAATCATATGGCAAAAAGAGTGTTTGATAAACATCTGGTGGAATTTCTTCAGTCAACTGTCATTGTTCCATTGGTCTTGCAAAGGATGGACAGGATGGTGGGAGCCTTACACTGAGGTGAAAAAAATCATGGGATACCTCGTAATATCATGTCGGACCTCCTTTTGCCTGGCATAATGCCAGGTTCAACAAGTCATTGGAAGTGCCCTGCAGAAGTAACTGAGCCATGCTGCCTCCATAGCTGTCCATAATTGTGTTGCTGGTGAAGGATTTTGTGCATGAACTGACCTCTTCATTATGTCATATAAATGTTTCATGTGATTCACAATGGACAATATGGGTGACCAAATCATTTGCTGGCATAGTCTTGAATGTTCTTGAACCAATTGCAAACAATTGTGGCCTGCTGATATGACACACTGTCATCCACAAAAATTTGATTTTTGTTTAGGATCATGAAGTCCACAAATGGCTGCGAATGATCTCCAAGTAGCCGAAAATAACCATTTCCAGTCAATGATCAGTTCACTTGGACCAGAGGACCAATCCATTCCATATCAACACAGCCCACACCATTATGGAGTCGCCACCAGCTTGCACAGTGCCTTGTTGTCAAACGGGTCCATGGCCTCGTGAGGTCTGTACACGCTCAAACCCTTACCAACTAAAATCAGGACTGATCTGGGCACTCCATAGTTTTCCAGTCGTATAGGGTCCAACCTATATGGTCAAGAGCCAAGGAGAGGTGCTACAGGTGATGTCCTGTTAGCAAAAGCACCCACATCAGTTGTCTGCTGCCACAGACCATTAACATCAAATTTCCTTGCACTGTCCCAATGGATACATTTGTTGTATGTCCCACACTGGTTTTTGGTGATTATTTCAAGCAGTACTGCTTGTCTGTTAGAGCTGACATCTCCATGCAAACACTGGTGCTCCTAATACAGTGTCCTAATGGATACATTTGTTGTGCATCTCACACTGATTCTGGCAATTATTTCAAGCAGTACTGCTTGTTTGTTATCACAGGCAACTCTATGCAAACATCACTGCCCTTAGTCATTAAGTGAAGGCCATTAGCCACTGTGTTGTGTGTGGAGAGAAGTAATGCCTGATATTTGGTATTCTCGGCACACTCCTGACACTGTGGATCACAGAATATTGATTTTCCTAATGATTTTAGAAATAGAATGTCCTATGTGTCTAGCTTCAACAACCATTTCGCATTCAACTTCTGTTAATTCCCGTCATGCGGCCATAATCATGTCAGCAACCTTTTTACATGACTCACCTGAGTACAAATGACAGATCCACCAATGCACTGCCCTTTTATACATGTAATTTTGTCATTTAGAAGTTTGTATGGTTGACCCCACAGTCACTATATCTTTGTTTCAGATGCTGGTATATATTCAGCTTTCTATCTCTTTGGTTCCTCCCTCATGAACACTGGTGTAACTCCTCCTTGTGCTACGGACTTTTCTGCGCAATTCTGACTGTTCCCCCACTCCAACGTGTCTGAGGAATAGCTCAATATCACCTCTTTGGGATGTGATTTGCCTGCATCTGCTGCAATAACTCAGTAAAGGCATTCATCCAGAGATCTATGTTTTCAGGTAAATAGTCTCAGTTTAAAGAAGCTATTTCACCAACAAATGCATTCCAATTTCCTCTCTTCAAATCCCAGTTTTCTGGTTACCTACCACTGCTAGTATTTCTAGAGTTTACTGTCACTGCTCTGATACAGAATGTTATGACACTATTTTCATTAGTGGTCATATGTTGTTCAACCTCCCAGGATATAAACTTACTAGCCACATCCAGATTTGCCAGGATAATGTCTATACTTGTCTCTGCAATGGTACTATCTGTGAATTTGCTACGCTGATCTTCTTTATTGATCACGGTCATGTCCCATTCTTGGATCATGTCTGTCAGCATTACACCACATTCTTCTGTCCTTCATCTATGTCAAAGCCTCAACTTTGCATTCACACCAGCCCCTATTACGTGATGTGCATCATGACTGCACAATGCTGCAGCTCTTAATTTGTCAGGGTATGAATCAATCATATGGGAGCACTACATGTATATGTACAGGGTGTTTCAAAAATGACCGGTATATTTGAAACGGCAATAAAAACTAAACGAGCAGCGATAGAAATACACCGTTTGTTGCAATATGCTTGGGACAACAGTACATTTTCAGGCGGACACACTTTCGAAATTATAGTAGTTACAATTTTCAACAACAGATGGGGCTGCAAGTGATGTGAAAGATATAGAAGACAATGCAGTCTGTGGGTGCGCCACTCTGTACGTCGTCTTTCTGCTGTAAGCTTGTGCTGTTCACAACGTGCAAGTGTGCTGTGGACAACATGGTTTATTCCTTAGAACAGAGGATGTTTCTGGTGTTGGAATTCCACTGCCTAGAACACAGTGTTGTTGCAACAAGACGAAGTTTTCAACGGAGGTTTAATGTAACCAAAGGACACAAAAATTTCAACGGACTGGGAACGTGACGGATGAACATGCTGGAAAGGTAGGGCGACCTCGTACGGCAACCACAGAGGGCAACGCGCAGCTAGTGCAGCAGGTGATCCAACAGTGGCCTCGGGTTTCCGTTCGCCGTGTTGCAGCTGCGGTCCAAATGACACCAACGTCCACGTATCGTCTCATGCACCAGAGTTTACACCTCTATCCATACAAAATTCAAACGCGGCAACCCCTCAGCGCCGCTACCATTGCTGCACGAGAGACATTCGCTAACGATATAGTGCACAGGATTGATGACGGCGATATGCATGTGGGCAGCATTTGGTTTACTGACGAAGCTTATTTTTACCTGGACGGCTTTGTCAATAAACAGAACTGGCGCATATGGGGAACCGAAAAGCCCCATGTTGCAGTCCCATCGTCCCTGCATCCTCAAAAAGTACTGGTCTGGGCCGCCATTTCTTCCAAAGGAATCATTGGACCATTTTTCAGATCCGAAACGATTACTGCATCACGCTATCTGGACATTCTTCGTGAATTTGTGGCGGTACAAACTGCCTTAGACGACACAGCAAACACCTCGTGTTTATGCAAGATGGTGCCCGGCCACATCGCACGGCCGACATCTTTAATTTCCTGAATGAATATTTCGATGATCGTGTGATTGCTTTCGGCTATCCGAAACATACAGGAGGCAGCGTGGATTGGCCTCCCTATTCGCCAGACATGAACCCCTGTGACTTCTTTCTGTGGGGTCACTTGAAAGACCAGGTGTACCGCCAGAATCCAGAAACAATTGAACAGCTGAAGCAGTACATCTCATCTGCATGTGAAGCCATTCCGCCAGACACGTTGTCAAAGGTTTCGGGTAATTTCATTCAGAGACTACACCATATTATTGCTACGCATGGAGAATATGTGGAAAATATCGTACTATAGAGTTTCCCAGACCGCAGCGCCATCTGTTGTTGACAATTGTAACTTTTGTAATTTCGAAAGTTTGTCTGCCTGAAAATGTACTGTTGTCCCAAGCATATTGCAACAAATGGTGTATTTCTATCACTGCTCGTTTAGTTTGTATTGCCGTTTCAAATATACCGGTCATTTTTGAAACACCCTGTAGGTAATAATACACTTGCACTGAGCAGTACACATCTCCACTATTACAGCAAGCTCACTGCATAATTGTGTTATTTTAGTGACAAGGTATCTCCGATTAAGAATGATGATTGCTGCCTTGGCACTCTGGTGCCCAACTACTGACAGCACATATGTCAGCAAGGCACATGTATGGTTGCTGGACTAGTACATCAACATCCAGTTCCTCTATGATCTTGCACAGCTCACTCATTGGCAATGCAGGGAGTATAGTGTTGATCTGCTGCAATCTAATGTTGTTACTAGACATATACTGTATGGAAATATCGTATCTGAAGCTAGGGTGTGGTCAAAACAGACTTGTACATGGGCCTTCGCAAAATCTTCATACATCTGTTCACAATCGAAGACTTCCTTCCAGCATGTAAAGACTTGTCTGAGAAAATTGCAGAGGTCTTTAATATCTGTAGGGAGTTTATTGTACTGAAAATGTGACCAACTGCCGGTGGCATTGAAAAAGCAATTGTCTTTCTTTTTGGGTTGCAACACATGCTATAAATCTCATGGCTGCTCGAAGAATTGTAGTAGCCTCCCATCTACTTAGCCTGACACTGCCTTCTACATCATGTATCTAGTTCAGGTCTGTTGACATCAAAAAAGCAGTTTTGTTAGTATTTTGTGTTTGCAAGGAGTAGAGTGCATTACATCTCTCATTGTGTGCCAAAGGTTCATCTGTTGTGGGCTCTAACATGTTCTCCATTGTTTTGAGGTTCTCAGCACTAGAGGCTCCTGGTACTTCCAATCCAGTGACCTGATTACTAGCTCCTGAATCCAGAAGTCAAGAGCTGGAAGTGTGACATTTTTACACAAGTTGATGTATGCTATTGTCATGAATTATGCTCCATGAATCTGGCGTTTTAAATGAAACAGATGTTATCACGTCACTGCTCTATATGACAGTGGCAGAATTTGTCCCAGTAGGCTTGTAATCACTGAGAGTACCACCATGTACGAAGTTAACTTCGCAATATCACAGTACCAATTATGATATTACTGGGTCTTTGGCTGGGAGGTTTTGCTTTCAATATGTATCAAAATCTGACTCTGATTTTTGGCAGCCATTGAAGCTCTTGAATTCCAATAAGTTACTCTCAGTTTCTTTTATCCTAAATAGATGGTGAACGTGGAAACTGGTCCATTTCAAAGCTTTATTCTTAAGCTCCCAAGCTGCCTGTTGTTGTAGGTTTTGTTGTTCCACAGCCCATCTATGTAGTAAATCATTTTGTTGCAAAGGTATTCAATTAAGTACTTAGAGCAGGTGACATCATGTGATATACATTAGTTTGTTTCTGAAGGATGCAGAATACCATACTGTTCACACCACTCAACTGCTCTGCATTAACTCCTTGACCTCATGGAAAATATTGAAGTGTGTACTACAGCTGTGCATGGTATGAAGTCTACCAAATGCATATAGATTCTGAAAATTAGTTGTGGCACATTCAAAAATATATGGGTTACTAAACACTTCCATAATCAGTCCATGCTATTTGTCTTTCAAGAATGAACTGGTAAGTGAGACAGTCTTCTTTCCTTTCATGTGAACATTGTCTTCTCCTTTTAAGGCATGACATGCACTTCACTTTTTCACCATGCTCACTGCAGTTTTCCTTTTGATGTCTGTTATTTGCACTATTGAAACAAACCTGCTGTTTTGTTGTGGTGCATTTAAAGCATTTAGGTACGACTAGGTGTTCCTTCACATTTTGTGAAATGAAGCAAATGTACAATTTTTGTTTAGTTAACAAGAAATTGTGTACTCTCAGGGACTTGCTTCGATTAAATGGTGTACAGTACCACTATGAGCAGTTTTTTTTTTTTTTTTTTTTGTTTTTTCCCCTTCCTCTACAAGATGCTCCATCATCTATCTACAGCTACATCTATATGTATACTTTGCAAATCACATTTAAGTGCCTGGCAGAGGGTTCATCAAACCACCTTCACAATTCTCTATTATTCCAATCTCGTGTAGCTCAAGGAAAGAACGAACACCTATATCTTTCTGTACGAGCTCTGTTTTCCCTTATTATATTGTGGTGATCATTTCTCGCTATGTAGGTTGGTGTCAACAAAATATTTTTACATTCGGAGGAGAAAGTTGGTGATTGGAATTTCGTGAGAAGATTATGTCGCAACGAAAAACTCCTTTCTTTTAATGGTGTCCAGCCCAAACCCTGTGTCATTTCAGTGACAATCTCTCCCATATTTTGTGATAATACAAAACATGCTGCCTTTCTTTGAACTTTTTCGATGTACTCTGTCAGTCCAACCTGGTAAGTGTAGGCAGTCTCCTTAGTAGATCGGTTACATTTTCTAAGTGTCCTGCCAATAAAAAAGCAGTCTTTCGTTAGCCTTCCCCACAACATTATCTATGTGTTCCTTCCAATTTAAGTTGTACATAATTGTAATTTATAGGTATTTATTTGAATTTGTGGCTTTTATATTTGACTGATTTATTGTGTAGCTGAAGTTTAACAGATTCCTTTTAGCACTCATGTGGATGACCACACACTTTGTTATTTAGAGTCAACTGCCAATTTTCGCACCATTCCGATATCTTTTCTAAATTGTTTTGCAGTTTGTTTTGATCTTCTGATTACGGGTTCACTCTTAATGTGTGGAACTTTGTTGGATTTTTCTTGCAGCCTCTCACAGTCTTTCTGGGATTTGGCTTCTATTATAGCACCACTGGCTGCCCTTATAGACTTATTTTGAAGTCTATTTGTCTTAGGATTAATAGTATGTGTTAAAGGCTTTAGACAATTGCCAATTTCTAAAAACTTCCATCATTGTGTGATGACAGCAAAAACAGTGGCACAACATACATAAATTAGATTTAGATATTGATTATGAGTAGCCACTACATAAGACAGTGTTAGGTGACTGAAGTAAGCACGATAATTGATATTTGCCTGGAAAATTACATCTATTTTGAAACCTGCCCGGAACTGATATTTTCAAACTATTTAGTTGCAACAAAAGTTTACCACAAATGCCAGAACTCTAGTACTACCTTGTGTTCTTGAGTATATCTCATCACATAACATGTGTAGCTGCTAAAAATATGTTTTGTTGTTATAGTTATCATGTGAAAGTTTAATAATGTGAATAACTTGGAAATTTCTGGCAGACACCGTAACTCGTTATCTATTCACATCAGCTTACATAATGCTTGCAAGTTCACAGATACTTCTTCACATAACAGTATGCTTGTCTATTGTGCACTAGTGTACTTGTGGTATAAGTACATCAATTTTTGAGTAGATGGGTACTGGGAGGTGCTTGTGAAACATGCTTCATAAGACTTGGCATGTCCAAAAGGACCTTAACAAGGTTTTCTCTCAGTATTGCAGAGTGTGCAGCAGGAAAAAATTACACCAGAAACCAAAAGAGAAGATACAAAGACCACAAAAGAATTTACAAATATAAGAAAGGGGTTGTGAAGTGGTACCTGGTAGTAATGATGGTAGAATAAGAGGATAATCAGGACAGTTTATTGTTGCATGCAAAACTAGGTTCTACCAGATGTCTACTGAGAAAAGAACAAAGCCCTCAGGGAAATGAAGGTCTAGGTTGGTGCAGTAGACTTTGAAAACAGCATAGTTGTTGTGCATATGGTGTAGGGATAGAATTACATAAAAAAATCTTTGATAAAAAAATCATCATTTCATTTTTATATTAAAATATATGTGAGTTCAGCCAGGTAACAGAAGATGTGCAACGATTTTTAGAGGAAGGCAGCAAGCAAGATTTATTTATCTTGTGAAAAGTTATGGTCATATAACATGGATATAGAAACAAAGTTCCATGTGCCAATGATGTCCAAAGTGGGCACAATGTCTGCCTATGAAGCCTAACAGACAAACAGTTCTACAACAACTCCAAGCCAAATAACATAAGAGGCAAGTGTTAACCACAACAGTTGCTCGGAAGCAAATGGAAGATAGTGTATTCATAGAAAACTTCCGTTTGGCTTGGCAGCATTGAAACTGAACTGCTGCTGATTGGAAACTGATGGCCTTCTCTGATGTCTGATGTTTTCTACGTCTGGTGAGACAAGTCACAGAAGAAACTCAATGCTTCCAGCAATGTTTGGAAAGTATTGTGGGCAGCATTATGGTCTGTATGATACTTCTGTTGTATTCTTTTAGACAATTAACTTCCATGGAAAGTACTCATGACTAATCTGATTATATATTCAACCTCAGGAATGACAATCAGTTGTATATGATGAGTGTCTTTGCACAGAAGCATGGTATCTTTCAGCAAAAGCTAGCCTTCTCAAATGGCTAGAATTTTATGAAAGCTGTCAGAAGTGCATGATTAAATTACTTACCAGGGTCTTAACCAAACTGATCATTTGTGGGATCATCAGAAGTGTCTTGTGTTCAAGTAGAGTATCATCCAGCATGCATCATACAACAGCTATGGGAAGCACTGTAAATGCTATGGCTCAGAACAAATGTGGAACTGAATAAGCAACTGAAACTTCCTGGCAGATTAAAACTGTGTGCCGGACTGAGACTTGAACTTAAGTTTGCATCTCGGTCTGGCACATAGTTTTAATCTGCCAGGAAGTTCCATATCAGTGCACACACTGCTGCAGAGTGAAAATTTCATTGTGAATAAGCAACTGACTGACTAACATCCAGCTCATCTAACTGCTGTGTGTGCTACAACTGATGGTTACTATGGATATTGCTGAATGGGGGAAAAAAACATGCACACAACCTCCTCCTCCCCCCATTCATTCTCATTCTCATTCTCATTCTCATTCTCTCTCTCTCTCTCTCTCTCTCTCTCTCTCTTCAGTACTTCAAAGCAAAGCAGAAGCCCTTGTGCAATGTGGAACTCACCAGGAGATACCACTAGAGGTGGACTAGCCAGTGTAAAAGGTGGCTTTAGAGTATTGTGTTGTCAGTAGAGAAGCAGTAACAGCAGAATGAGTCAGTCAGGAGAGCTTAATGACTTCAAATGTAAACTAGTCATACAAGGTCAATAAGGGGCATTTCAACCTTTCTATAGCTGACAATGTCAACTATTGATGATGTGACTGTGAAGTGGAAATTTGAAGGAATAAACCACAGCTGGACCAAGACCATCAAAACCTCACATACTTACAGACAGACTTTGACTGTAAAAAAATTACACAAAATCAGTGGAAATAATCACTCATGAGTTCTGAGGAGGTACCAGCTATCCAGCTAGCACAATAACTGTGCACTGGGAGTTACAAAGAACGGATACAATGGTCAAGCAGCTATTCCTAAGCCAAATATTTATGCAGTCAATGCTAAGTGACATTTGATGTAGTGTAAAGAGCAATGTCACTGAACATAAAGTGACTGGAAACAAGTGATTTGGAGTGATGAATCATTCTATATGCTGTGGCAATCCAATGGAAGGGTTTTGGGTTTGGCAAATGCCTGGGGATGTTACATGCTGTGCCAACAGAGAAGTATGGAAGAGGTAGTGAAACAATATGAACGTGTTTTTCATGGGTAAGGCATGGCCCCTTATTGCACTTACGAAAATGCTAAATGCAGAAGGATATAAACACATTTGGCAGTATTGTGTACTACGTACAGTAGAGTAACATTTCGGAGATGAGGACTGTTCGTATCAGCATGACAATATAACCAGTCATAACACAGCATCAGAAAGGCAATGGTCTGTAGACATCAACAATCCTTAAATGGACTGGTCTGACCTAAACTGAATGGAGCCCATGCACTGATACAGCAGGACTGTAAATTCGTTTGCACATTGGTGCCTGAACTGTCAACTTTTCTATGAACTATGGAACTTTGTCTTCTGGACTTTGTCCAGCAAGCAGCATGTGTTTTTCATTCTTCCCAGTCACCATGGACAAATCACCTTTGCAGCTGTGCTGCAGCAGCTGATGGCTAAACAGGTGGACAGTCAAAAACAAATTTATGAGCTCCAGTCCAGGGTACTGATTCAAAAACAAACAGCCAATTCGTTGCTGTATCCCACTGTCACTTTTTCATTTTCTCTGTTGCCTCTTCACCAACATGGACACCACAACTTCCAATGTTTCAGGTTTTCAATGAAACTTTGGAACCATGTTTGGCCTTCCTATGTCAGCTCAAATGATTTTTCATGGCCCTCACCATCAATGTGAACTGTCGCAAATGACCTCTTCTCCTTGCCTGGTCTGGCACTTTGACCTATCATCTTCTTCTATCCCTTAATCATGGAGTTGACATTTCTTCCCTCTTCTACGATCACTTGCAGAACAAGCTCTATGCTCATTAAATGGCCCCCACTGTCTCTCAAGCTTCAGCATTCACTTACTCTTCTGGGACATCTTCCTCTCCTGTCAGGTATCCCAAGAGCCTTTGTTCCAAGTTCCGCCACCTGTTGGCACTGGCTCCTTCGAGGTCGGCTCTATTGCCACTCAGTTGTTGCATCAGGCTCCTGCGGAGACACCTTTCCCTCCACCACCCCCAACACTTCCAGCTGGTTTTAATGAGCCCTGCAGTTCTGACACAGCTTGCTCTATAGTTAACATCAGCACAGCCTCCGTCCATGCTGGCCCCAACACTGCTATCCCTCCCGTATCTGCTCCCCATTCTTCAGGCTTCCATTTCTCCTTTGTTCTGTCTTTGTTTTCAGTTTCTCGCTTCCCTCTCTCTTCTGCGCTCCCACACACCTCCATGTTCCCAAGTTCATTCCCATGCACCTTAGCACATCTTTGGGTCCCACCACAGCTGAACATGCCTGCAGTTAGTCTCCTTTGCTTGCTCCTTGCACCATTGGTTTTCCACTCCTTTTCGGCAAGCCTTCTCTCTCTGCATCCAGACCCATTACTCCTTCAGCTGCCATCTTCATTCTTTCATGTTCCTTTTGCACATTTCACAATCTGCATCTTCCTTCGCCATCTCTGCCATCACACCTGCTACAGCGGCCACTGCCGGCACCACCAGGATATCCTTTGTTGCAACCAGCTCTCCTGATGTTGTTGGTCAGGCTGACTCTGGCTCTGTCACTGCCAATGCCAGCCCAGGCAAAAGTGGCATGGCACTAATTGCCAGCCCAGTTGTTCCTGCCGCTGCCATTTCCACTGCTGCTGCAACTGGCCCTGTCGCTGGACTCCACAACCATCACGCCCTTAACACGCTCTCCTGCATGCCAGTGCACAACTCCTCACATTCCATCATACCTTGTCATGCACTTGAGCCCCCACGGTTCTCGCTGTTTTTCATGTGTTCTCTGGTTTCCACCCCTTGCCTCATAGTCTGTCTTTTCTGCAGCTCTCTGGCATGCACACACCATGCCTTCTGCAGGTCCTTGCCCTATGCTGGGCTGCCACAGCCTCCAAGATGGCCACCCACAGCTGGAGCCAGCTGTTTCTTCCAGCACTTTCAGTGCAGTGCTCATGGAAGTTCTGTTGCAAGCCCTCTCCACAAGGCCCGGTTGTCCTGTCATTATGAAGAAGCATTGAATACACCCACCACACCCACCCTCATGCTGCCATCCTCCTTCCTGTCAGTGTCTCACTTTTTACGGGGTGGGAGGAGTGTTGTGTATGCAGGGCTGAGCCCCTGTGTATTTGAACATGCCTATTCTGACATGACACCTGCATCCTGTGGGCTGCCGGCCCTTGGCCTGCAGGTGCTCCTCCTTCAGAAACTGTTCATGTGCCTAGTCAGTATATCAGGGGTTTGGATTGGTGCTGATTACAAATATTATGTTTACAGGCTTAATGCTAACAGATGACGCAAGGAACCACCATATCGCCCATAGGCAGTGCGTGCAGCAGCAACAATAGCAGCACTGCTACCACTGACTAGCTTGCGTCTGCGAGTCACGAGGTCATCAAGGACCCGTGGACATTCTCCACTGTGGAGTACTTAACCCCCAGTGCAACCTCCAGCAGCCGTTTATTTAGATTTTTGGGTTATACCTGCCTCTGATTGAAGATGCTCATTTGTATTATTATTGTCTTATGGGAGACTTTACTTTCTGAGGTGATGCTATAATAAAATTAACGTACATTGTGGGACTATCTGTGGAATCACCATTCTTCATTGCCATCATACCAGGTCACACCAGAGATTTGGATATGATACGCTCTTTGGACTTCACTCTTGTTTGTGTTGCCGATTGATATGCTAAGCTGGGCTAGAATATTGCTGTTGGCGTGGTATCACCTCTAGCTGTTGCTTCCGTGTTATTGTATTCTGTGTAGTCTTCTGTTTGGCTCCATAAACAAGTAGCTGGTCAGCATTTTTCTGTATTGTGTGCTGCAATAAAAATATTTAATTTTTGAGACTGTCTTTGATATTGTGCTCAGGAGTTGCTGTTTTGCATATATGGCGTATGTGATGCTGCAAGTGGTGAAACAACAAAGCAGTACTCACACACGCACTTATATAAAACTGTCTGTGTTAAGTTTTAATTGTGTCCTTGAACCAATACCAGATGATATAATAAAATTTATACCTGGGACACTCTTTTATGGACAGCCTGTATTTTGATAAACTTTATTTTCATAAGTTCTTGAAGGTTGCCAATCACACGTGTCCTTTTCAAATTCTAAACAAAATAATTTTAAAGAACAAAGGGAACTTTACTGTTTAAAATACTGCTCTTTCATTTCTAATTGTCATTCATTTGCTCTAAAATGAAAATGTCCAATAGAACCAGGAGGATCCATAGGAAATGGTGGTGGTGTAAATATAATATGTTGATCTTGAAGGTGGGATTTTAAAGAAGAAAAGTAAAAAATATGACAGACATGGGAAAAAACAATAGAGCAGAAAGTGAGAAACTGAGAAAATACTACATAGAATGTCTAGGTAAATGTAACCTTGCATGGATAAAAGTTGCTAATTCCTCTAGTTAAGTCATGATACAACCTCACAAATGTAACCATACAGAAAACAGAGATTATCACCATAGCTCAGATATGAGAAGTGCTAGCATATTAGAAAAGACACTGTATACTATAAGAAGCAACAGAATTGCACACAACTACGTAATAGTGGTGGTGGTGGTGGTGGTGGTGGTGGTGGTGGTAACAGTACAAGTAGAAGTAGTAGAAGTAGCAGTAGTACATCTACATCTACATCTACATCTACATCTACATCTACATCTACATCTACATCTACATCCATACTCCGCAAGCCACCTGACGGTGTGTGGCGGAGGGTACCCTGAGTACCTCTATCGGTTCTCCCTTCTATTCCAGTCTCGTATTGTACATGGAAAGAAGGATTGTCGGTATGCTTCTGTGTGGGCTCTAATCTCTCTGATTTTTTTCCTCATGGTCTCTCCGCGAGATATACGTAGGAGGGAGCAATATACTGCTTGACTCTTCGGTGAAGGTATGTTCTCGAAACTTTAACAAAAGCCCGTACCGAGCTACTGAGCGTCTCTCCTGCAGAGTCTTGCACTGGAGTTTATATATCATCTCCGTAACGCTTTCGCAATTACTAAATGATCCTGTAACGAAGCGTGCTGCTCTCCGTTGGATCTTCTCTATCTCTTCTATCAACCCTATCTGGTGCGGATCCCACACTGCTGAGCAGTATTCAAGCAGTGGGTGAACAAGCGTACTGTAACCTACTTCCTTTGTTGTCGGATTGCATTTCCTTAGGATTCTTCCAATGAATCTCAATCTGGCATCTGCTTTACCGACGATCAACTTTATATGATCATTCCATTTTAAATCACTCCTAATGCGTACTCCCAGATAATTTATGGAATTAACTGCTTCCAGTTGCTGACCTGCTATTTTGTAGCTAAATGATAAGGGACCTATCTTTCTATGTATTCGCATCACATTACACTTGTCTACATTGAGATTCAATTGCCATTCCGTGCACCATGCGTCAATTCGCTGCAGATCCTTCTGCATTTCAGTACAATTTTCCATTGTTGCAACCTCTCGATACACCACAGCATCATCTGCAAAAAGCCTCAGTGAACTTCCGATGTCATCCACCAGGTCATTTATGTATATTGTGAATAGCAACGGTCCTATGACACTCCCCTGCGGCACACCTGAAATCACTCTTACTTCGGAAGACTTCTCTCCATTGAGAATGACATGCTGCGTTCTGTTATCTAGGAACTCCTCAATCCAATCACACAATTGATCTGATAGTCCGTATGCTCTTACTTTGTTCATTAAACGACTGTGGGGAACTGTGTCAAATGCCTTGCGGAAGTCAAGAAACATGGCATCTACCTGCGAACCCGTGTCTAAGACCCTCTGAGTCTCGTGGACGAATAGCGCGAGCTGGGTTTCACACGACCATCTTTTTCGAAACCCATGCTGATTCCTACAGAGTAGATTTCTAGTCTCCAGAAAAGACATTATACTCGAACATAATACGTGTTCCAAAATTCTACAACTGATCGACGTTAGAGATATAGGTCTATAGTTCTGCACATCTGTTCGACGTCCCTTCTTGAAAACGGGGATGACCTGTGCCCTTTTCCAATCCTTTGGAACACTTCGCTCTTCTAGAGACCTACGGTACACCGCTGAAAGAATGGGGACAAGTTCCTTCGCTTACTCTGTGTAAAATCGAACTAGTATCCCATCAGGACCAGCGGCCTTTCCTCTTTTGAGCGATTTTAATTGTTTCTCTATCCCTCTGTCGTCTATTTCGATATCTACCATTTTGTCAACTGTGCGACAATCTAGAGAAGGAAGCACAGTGCAGTCTTCCTCTGTGAAACAGCTTTGGAAGAAGACATTTAGTATTTCGCCCTTTAGTCTGTCATCCTCTGTTTCAGTCCCATTTTGGTCACAGAGTGTCTGGACATTTTGTTTTGATCCACCTACCGCTTTGACATAGGACCAAAATTTCTTTGGGTTTTCTGCCAAGTCAGTACATAGAACTTTACTTTCGAATTCATTGAAAGCCTCTCGCATAGCCCTCCTCACACTACATTTCACTTCGCGTAATTTTTGTTTGTCTGCAAGGCTTTGGCTATGTTTATGTTTGCTGTGAAGTTCCCTTTGCTTCCGCAGCAGTTTTCTAACTCGGTTGTTGTACCACGGTGGCTCTTTCCCATCTCTTACGATCTTGCTTGGCACATACTCATCTAACGCATATTGTACGATGGTTTTGAACTTTGTCCACTGATCCTCAACACTATCTGTACTTGAGACAAAACTTTTGTGTTGAGCCGTCAGGTACTCTGTAATCTGCTTTTTGTCACTTTTGCTAAACAGAAAAATCTTCCTACCTTTTTTAATATTTCTATTTACGGCTGAAATCATCGATGCAGTAACCGTTTTATGATCGCTGGTTCCCTGTTCTGCGTTAACTGATTCAAATAGTTCGGGTCTGTTTGTCACCAGAAGGTCTAATATGTTATCGCCACGAGTCGGTTCTCTGTTTAACTGCTCAAGGTAGTTTTCAGATAAAGCACTTAAAAATATTTCACTGGATTCTTTGTCCCTGCCACCCGTTATGAACGTTTGAGTCTCCCAGTCTATATCCAGCAAATTAAAATCTCCACCCAGAACTATAACATGGTGGGGAAATCTACTCGAAATATTTTCCAAATTATTCTTCAGGTGCTGAGCCACAACAGCTGCTGAGCCCGGGGGCCTATAGAGACATCCAATTACCATGTCTGAGCCTGCTTTAACTGTGACCTTCACCCAAATCATTTCACAATTCGAATCTCCGTTAATTTCCTTTGATACTATTGCACTTCTTATCACTATAAACACGCCTCCCCCTTCACTGTCCAGCCTGTCTCTGCGGTATACATTCCAATCTGAGTTTAGGATTTCATTACTGTTTACATGTGGTTTCAGCCAACTTTCTGTCCCTAATACTATATGGGTGTTGTGACTGTTTATTAATTAGAGCAGTTCTGGGACCTTTCTATAGACACTCCTGCAGTTTACTATTAGCACATTAATATTGTTATTCCCTGTTGCATTTTGCCTACTCCTGCCTTGCCGCTTCTCAGGAGGCGTCTTGTCGGGCCTAGGGAGGGAATTCTCTAACCTAAAAAAACCCCATGTGCACTCCACACGTACTCCGCTACCCTCGTAGCCGCTTCCGGCGTGTAGTGCACGCCTGACCTATTTAGGGGGACCCTACATTTCTCCACCCGATAGCGGAGGTCGAGAAATTTGCACCCCAGCTCTCCGCAGAATCGTCTGAGCCTCTGGTTTAAGCCTTCCACTCGGCTCCAAACCAGAGGACCGCAATCGGTTCTGGGAACGATACTACAAATAGTTAGCTCTGATTCCACCCTGCGAGCGAGGCTTTCCGCCTTCACCAACTCCGCCAACCGCCTGTACGAACTGAGGATGACCTCTGAACCCAGACGGCAGGAGTCATTGGTGCCAACATGAGCGACAATTTGCAGTCGGGTGCACCCAGTGCTCTCTATCGCCGCCGGTAGGGCCTCCTCCACATCTCGGATGAGACCCCCCGGCAAGCAGACTGAGTGAACAGTGGCCTTCTTCCCCGACCCCCGACCTTTCCACTATTTCCCTAAGGGGCTCCATCACCTGCCTAACGTTGGAGCTCCCAATAACTAATAAACCCCTCCCCCCGTGTGCCTGCTCGGACCTTGCTGAAGGAGCAGCCACATGTCCACTCACACGCAGAGCGGGCGACGCCACACGGCCAGCCTCCACATTGACCCTCCCCTTGTGCGCCGCGAACGCCGCTGAACCCGCCACTCCCCTTGGGGAGAGGGTGGCCCAACCGCGCCCGGTACCCGCGAAGATGTCTCGACAGCAGGGACAGTGGGTGAAGCATGTAACACCTGCGGTGTACCTTGCGACACACCAGACTCCCCACTGCCGCTACACTCCGAGGCAGCAGCCTGAAGACGGCTGACCGCGGCCATCAACACGCTCAGCTGTTCGCGAAGAGTGGCCAGCTCCTCCTGCGTCTGTACATAGCAGTCACACATCCTATCCATCCTAAGGAATCAATTTACTGAAGAGACTTAATCAACTTTTAACTAGACTGCTAATTCACTAAAGGCGACTGATTATTGACTAAACTGTGATTACTAACCACTTCTTGTAGGAAACAATGAAAATAGCACTACGTGTCTCTGGACTGTATTCAAAACAAACACTAGCACTACTAGCACTATGACTGACTAAAGGGACTCTTTCTGACTGTATTCAAAACAAACACGAAATCTATGTAACACTATTACTAGCACTCGACAATTAAAGCTTCCTAAAAGCAAAAACACACCGAAGAAGAAGTGACAAGTAAGAAAAATATAGTTAATACTTAAATTAAGGTAGCTCGCTGCACAGCAGACGTGAAGCAGACGGCGGTTAGGGCGACAGTAGTAGTAGTAGTAGTAGTAGTAGTAGTAGTAGTAGTAAACTGGCGAGAAAGGCAGTAAAATGAAACTAGTGGAAGGGAGCTTCATGTCATTTCCTATAGAAGATGGTGTGGTCTCTATAAGAGCGCTGAGAATGCAACCTCACTGCTAGGACACAGTCTCACACCCACGAGATGACAGAGAGAAAACACCCACATGCTGACTGTCCACTGCACTCTGTAGTGCTGAAAGCAGAAGTGGTGGCTTCAAAAGTAGAGCACAGGGATGTAGGGTGTTTCCTTACAGTTGAGAGATGCAAGAAAGGATACTCATTGAAGAATGGCACAAGTGTATGGAGCGCACTGAATGTCAATTGCTATTCTGAAACTCAATCTTACATCTGGAACAGTGGCTGCCATTATAACTCACTGGTATTCAATAATGAGAGCAACCACCTGCTGTTGATGGTATTGGTAATGCCATGTGGCATTCCACACAGTGCATCATCATCCACAATCAGGAAACCCACTATACAACCCTGTTCTCCCCTTTTTGAAGCCTATATTTCTCTGTTTCCTGCAAGACTGAATGCAGTGGACAATGTGTGCACGTACTCACATTCTGTCATCATGTGAGTGGGTGCCCATGGCTTTCTAACAGTGAATTTAGGACCACATTGCTCTTATAGGGACCACACCTTCTTCCTTATGCAATGGCATTATGATCCCCTCAGTTCTTTTCATTTATCTGCCTTAAGCTTCTTTCTTTTTTTTATTACCCTTATAGAAACTACAACAGTTGGCAGCAACCACTGTCATTACATGTTGCTAATGGTAACTGATTTTCAGTATGACAATCTTCCCTAGATTGGGGAACACACAGCAGACTCTTGACATGAACAGTCCAGTGCCAGCACAACCTTGTAGATGAAGTATACCACTGTTCAAGACCCACTGTTATATGCCTGTCCTACCCACAACTATCATGTTGGTGGTCAATGCGAGGTATGACAACATGTGTGACACGTCAAAATGAAGAATTTTATTTCCTGTGGGGAAGGGTGCTCTCTCTCTCTCTCTCTCTCTCTCTCTCTCTCTCTCTCTCTCTCTCTCTCTCCAACACAACAATTACCTCTAATACAACTGCTCACAAGTGGAATTACCAATCCACAATGAATTACGCCTGGTGGCATGCAGTGATTTAAAAAGGAAGACTTAAGAAGCAAACATATGTAAAATAAATGAATGAGCGGTGTGCACATAGGCTGTGAGGGAGAACATGTAGAACTTAAGAAACAAGTTTTCCAATCAGTTGCCAGTTTTCTTACTATATAATCACAAGAGGCACTTCGTATTCACTTGATTTTACTTGTTGACTCACCTTCATTACTAGGCGCTGAACCAGATATCCACTGAGTCATGCTTGGCCCAAAATACCGAAGAAATAAGAAAATCAATATAAACACAATGGCATATCGGCGGTATCTGAAATTGAACATCTTTAAAATATAGCTTTGATACAAAGATAATCAGCAAAAAACTTAAAAAATTTTAGTGTCATTGAAGCATAATAATACATACGTCAAATTCACATGAGCCAATGACCACAGCTTTCGGAACCAGTCAAATGGGTTCATTATGGTTATTTTCCAGTTGACTGTTGCATTCCAAATGGCTTTCACTGCGCCCTTTAAAATTAAAAAAAAAAAATCTTTTTACAATCAATAAGGTCACGCATACAATACATCAGATCCATGCAAGAAGGATTTCATGTTCTCCGATTTTAATTTTTCACATTTGAAATATCATTAACTTAGATATACTGAATATTCTTAGCATTATCGCCAAATTCAATATCAACTCTGTGCAAACTGTTGTGATGTTCATAAAAAGAAACATCCTGAGTACTAGTAATCTACTCTGTAGGAATCAGCATGGGTTTAGAAAAAAATGGTTGTGTGAAACCCAGCTCGCACTATTCGTCCACGAGACTCAGAGTAGCCATAGACACGGGTTCACAGGTAGAGTCCGTGTTTCTTGACTTCCGCAAGGCGTTCAATACAGTTCCCCACAGTCGTTTAATGAACAAAGTAAGAGCATATGGACTATCAGACCAATTGTGTGGTTGGATTGAGGAGTTCCTAGATAACAGAATGCAGCGTGTCATTCTCAATGGAGAAAAGTCTTCTGAAGTAAGAGTGATTTCAGGTGTGCCGCAGGGGAGTGTCATAGGACTGTTGCTATTTACAATATACCTAAATCACCTGGTGGATGATATCGGAAGTTCACTGAGGCAGCGAATTGACACATGGTGCAGGGAATGGCAATTGAATCTCAATGTAGACAAGTGTAATGTGCTGTGAATACAAAGAAAGATAGATCCCTTATCATTTAGCAACAAAATAGCAAGTCAGCGACTGGAAGCAGTTAATTCCATAAATTATCTGGGAGTACGCATTAGGAGTGATTTAAAATGGAATGATCATATAAAGTTGATCGTCAGTACAGCAGATGCCAGACTGAGGTTCATTGGAAGAATCCTAAGGAAATGCAATCCAAAAACAAAGGAAGTAGGTTACAGTACAGTTGTTTGCCCACTGCTTGAATACTGCTCAGCAGTGTGGGATCTGTACCAGATAGGGTTGATAGAAGAGATAAAGAAGATCCAATGGAGAGCAGCTTCGTTACAGGATCATTTAGTAACTGCGAAAGCATTATGGGGATGATAGATAAACTTCAGTGGAAGACTCTGCAGGAGAGACACTCAGTAGCTCGGTACGGGCTTTTGTTGAAGTTTTGAGAACATACCTTCACCGAGGAGTCAAGCAGTATATTGCTCCCTCCTACGTATATCTCACGAAGAGACCATGAGGATAAAATCAGAGACATTAGAGCCCACACAGATGCATACCAAAATCCTTCTTTCCACGAACAATATGAGACTGGAATAGAAGGGAGAACTGATAGAGGTACTCAGGGTACCCTGCGCCACACACCGTCAGGTGGCTTGCGGAGTATGGATGTGGATGTAGATGTAGATTAAGAACTCAACAATGAATCTAACACCATTGTGATTTGCTTCTACTGTAGGCAATGAGCCACACAAAACATGTATGGCACGTAAGTAGTTGCTACAGGGTGCATGTCTAAGCAGTGTGAGCAATTCATTATTAATCACTTCATTTCTCCTCAAAGGGTAACCATTAAAGCTGAGATTTCCATGCAAATGAATACTTCAGCCATCTCGAAAGTGCATTCATATTTTGAAGACTTAGATATTTATAATTCATATCACATCAATTTTTCTGACTTCAGTGCACATATTACAATAACATGGGTGATAGCATTTTATTTATGTTTTTATATGAATTATGCCAAAAATGCAGAACATGACTAATTTTGCGAATATTTGTTGCTGTCTGTACACTTCGTAGTGAGTTAAAGCACCTTACCTCAGCTCAGTACAAGTCAATAAACTTCATGTCTTCTCTCACTTCCGCCAATATTTGCTATCTAGGGTGAGATATAAGAACTACTTTAATTGGGCAACGTGGATTGAAAAGTATGTTGCCAGCACTGCACAAGCTACTTCCCTCAGCACTGCCACTCACCCCGTGCACCGTATCTTCTCACCACAGTCGCCTCTGAGGTGAGTTCAGTGTGGTATTTATAGGCTGTGTCCCAATTACTATTTTGTAAGTAAAAAATTTAAGCAATTGTGAGCGGGACGTTACTTCATAAAACTATTGTTAAAATACCGCAACAACACATCAATAAAACATTTCCAAGGCACGTCTGTATTACGTAGTGGACTGACAATAGAACACATTTTACTGCTGCTGACAAGCAAAACACGACTGCACAATAGAAGAAGAAGAAGAAGAAGAAGAACCACCACCACCACTACCACCACCACAACCACCATCACCTCTGACAAGGCAAGGCAACAACACCGTCAGGAAGAAGATCTTCGCCTCAACCTCATGATCACGAACACTTGTCGGTGACCCACCAAAAAATTCACCCCCACCACTGCCTGACTGTAACCAGGTCTCCCTAACCGTACAAAGCCCTAGAGAAGTCCACCCTCCCTGTCCACCACAGACCAGTCACGAGAAGCAGCAGAGTCTGTTACAATACAACTCACGTCATCCATCCGACTGCTACAGGCCCAGATGACCCAGCTAGTAAACATTCTCATGACAATGACTCAGCTCCCCGTCGACCTCAGATCGGCAGCACAGCAGTCGCCTATAGCAACATCTTCAGAAAACTCCATCCCCACAATGTATACAAGACCTAACATTCAGAGTCTCAAAATATGTGCATTTAATGAAGATAACCTTACTCACCAACCCATGAAGTTCAGAGAATTGATGCAGGACGAAGACATTGACTTCCGCCTAGTAGTTGAAACATTCCTAAAGCCAGGAATAAGAGTTTCTGTACCAAACTACAATTGCTGCAGAAATGATCGACCCACCCACGGAGACGGGGTCACAGAATATCTCAAAATGGGAATCAAGCACCACCAAATATACCCCCCCCCCCCCATCTGCTCCCTAATACAGCAGAAACAGAAACTGCAGCAACAGAAATAGCTACAGTAACTGCCCCCCTAACAGTCGTTGAAGTGTATCAATAACCCCCCCCCCACCCGGTCACCCCTCCCCAGGTTTCCAAAGGCTAGAAGATGATGACGTAGCTGCATTAAGCCAGATTAGAGGGAAACTACTAATTGCTGGGGACCTGAACGCAAAACATGTGGACCGGAACTCGAGACATCGAAATCAAGCTGGTCAATAACTGGAACAGCTGGTGCGCACACCAGTAACAGGTATGGAGCACAGAGGAACCGACACACTTCACAAAGAATGGAGGAAGACCGGACGTCCTCGACATCGACATAACAAAGAATCTGGTAGGCTTTGTTAAACAGAGTGTCTTCGGACCCTGTGTATTCCAACATGGGAGAATTGCGCTCTATCTCACAGCGCCAAGCGCCATACAGGAGCATTAATAGTTAGCAGTTCAGCAACGTAGTAGCTGCTGAACTTGCCCAGACCCTGCCTCCAACAGCTGAAACCACAAAACAACTTCACAAAGGTGATGCTATGAGCTGCTGAGGGAGCCACACTGTCTCCCCTCCGCACCCCCCCCCCCCCCCCCCCCCCCCAATCACCGCTCCAGGTAACTCCCTCCGCACTTGCATGCGCAAATACGGCACAAAAACAGGATTGCCAAAGAGTGGAAGCTCACCAGAAACTGAGGCTGCTCAACAGGCTAGAGAGAGCTTAAAGCAGATATCAATGAGTACCGCAAGCAGCAATGGTCTGCAGGGCTTTCAGCTCTGAATCTAGTAGACAACAGTTTACGGCAAGCCGCCAAGTAGTTCACGAAAAGATACGCGAAAATGCCACTGCTGCATGGCGAACATGGACTGCAGTTCAGCGCTATTGACAAAGCCAACGCAGTAGCGGACTTGTTCGAGAGCAATTCAAACCACCTGAAGCACAGGACAGAGAACACGTCGCAACTGTCGGCCGCGTTTCTCGAAGCGGATGACGAAGATGACTATACACCACTCTTCAGTTCTGAGGACGTGGCGCGCTGCATCAAGTTTCTGCCGAACAGGAAGGCGCCAGGACACGACTAGGTTACCAAGAAACTACTAAAACCCCTCCCGCTTCTGGCAATCACCCACTTGACCAACATATTTAATGAACTGACGCGATCGCAAAAATTCCCGACACAGTGGAAACACACAGAAGTTATTGCGATCGCGAAACCAGGAAAAGACCTGGTGTTCCCACAACACTACAGACCAATTAGTCTACTGCCTACCCTCAGTAAACTTTACGAGCGCCTCCTATTCACCCCTATACAGGACCATATCAGAAGAGAGCAGATACTACCGAAAATCCAATTCGGCTTACAGCAAATATACTCCGCTCCCTAGCAAATTATGGGGACTGGTTGAAGCAGCCACAGATGGCTTCAATCGAACGGGCTACTGCCGGCTTGTCTTATTAAACGTAGCAAAAGCCTTCCGCTTAAGACTGGCACATCAAGCTACTACACAAGATGTACTCCCTAGGGTTCCCCGAAAAGATCGACAAAATCGTAAAAAAACTATATCCCCGGTAGGAATTTCTCAGTCAAGATCGATGGATCCCTGTAGACCAGGACTGTGCAGGGGTGCCCCCAGGTTCGGTCCTCGGGCCCCGTCCTCTACAATGTGTAAAATGCTGACATTCCCACAACGTAGTATGTACACACTGCGCAATATGCAGATGACACAGTATTCTTCTCCTGTCGAAAAACAGGAACGTGGTTACCAGATGTCTGTAAATCACCCTAAATAGGATGGAAAACTGGGCTAAGCAATGATGTATAACCATCAACTCTTGACAAGACGCAAGCCATTTTGCTCACCAGTCGCTACGGCAACGCAGCCCACCAAGACAACCCTACCAACTGCTGCGACTGCAGGGCCAAAACCAGCCAAGAAGAAACTCTGTGAAGTGCCTCGCTGTCACACTAGACTGGCACATAACATGGAAATGTCACATAGAGGAACTTCGCAGAAAAGCACACGCCAGGATGCAGGTTCTCTACCCTGTCTTGAATCGGAGCAGTTCCCTTGATCCCAGAACAGGTGTAGTGGTCTACCGAATCCTCATTAGATCGATAATGGAATACGCATGCCTGTACAGGGTTACGCAGCCAGATCGAGGGTAGATAGTAGCGCTAAGATGGGCTCTCCGCGTCGCCACGTGATTCCCCACGCAGACCTACAGAAAGTTGCGGGCATTGAAATGTTAACAACGCTTTTCCGCAGCTTAGCAGAAACCTTCTATCCCATGGCGCGGAATTTGCAGAACGAGCTGATTAATGCCCTTGGCAGTATGACCAAGACAGAGATAAATACAAAGGCGCAAAATCGCTACTTCTGCAGTAGCAGAATAGACTAAATAAACTCCCACAAAGAAAAGGTAAGCACGAAAAGAACAGCCCACCAAACACAATAGAGAGGGAAATGTCCAAGATTGACAACACCATTCACAAGCACAACCTCTGGAGGAAGAGGATAAAAAGAGAGAAGAGAGAGAGAGACAAAGGAAAGAGGTTGGATTCTGTACCGCCCAGAAGCTGGACATGGACATGACATGGACAACTGATACATTTGTACTGAATTACACAGGGCGATCCAAAAGTTTCCATTTGAAGGCCATACAATCCAGAATCGGTATCTCAATCACGCGAAATCTATTTTAGCATTGAGGCAATCATTATACAGATGGACCAGGATGAAGATACCCATAGTATTGGGGCAAGGACATTTCTACCCCAAAGTACCGTTATCCAAGATAGCGGCGGTGACGTCATCCAAGATGGCGACCGTGACATTATCTGAAGATTTCATCCAAGATGGTGGATTTTGGTGGGAGTTTAAATTTCGGTGGGAAGATAGGTAAATAGGGCTAGCTCCACTAACCTAACCCCTCCCCCAAACAATGGAGGGAAGTTCAAATTCCCGCACTATTATGCAGCCTCCACTAACCAAACAAAATGGCGAGAAAGAAAACCTAAGAAAATGGCACGGAAGAAAGGGCAATCGGGGTCAGCGATTCCTGTCAGACTAGGATGTACAGCAGGCAGTTATGGACTTTTTCACGCAACAGGACACTGTGTTTTACCAAATGGGTAGTATCAGGACAAGGCGGTTTCTACTGCAAAGTACCGTTAAAGAATGTAGCGGCGATGACGTCATCCAAGATGGCGGCCGTGACGTCATCTGATGACTGCGCTACATCATCAGATAACGTCATTCAAGATGGCTGATTTTGGAGGGAGGATAGGTCACAATTGGGCTACGTCCACTAACCTAACCCACTCCTCCACAAAATGGTAGGAAGTTCAAATTCCATCAGGATAATGCAGCCTCTGCTAACCAAAGAAAATGGTGGGAAAGAAAGGGCAGTTAGGCTACCTCCATTCACCCAAGTCATCCGACCGCCACCTCTTCCTAGGGATTGGCGCGAAGTTCGAATTTTGGTAGAAAAGAAAGGTCACTTGAGCTATCTCTACTAACATAAGAAAATGGCTGGAAAGAAAGGGCACTTAGACTACCTCCACTAACCTAAGTCACCCGACAGCCACCTCTTCCTAGGGATTGGCAGGAGAGGACTCAACCTGTGCTCGACATAATTCTTTATTATTTTTATGCACTATTTCACTTAAACAATTAGAGGCACTACCACCATCCAGTGCGGTCGCCACGGGGTCCTGACTCCAACTGACCTAGTACACAGTACCACAACCAGAGGGTGTTGTCATCCCTACTATGATGTAATCCATCTGTGACGTAATCCACGATGGCTACCATGATGTCAGTTGATGATGGAAGTACCGTTATCCAAGATGGTGGGAAACAGCGTGTTCGTCACAAGGTCCAAGAGGCCAATTGTTTGTATCAGCCTTTGTAGTCTTTCTGCAAGTTTTTCGATTCTGCCTGGATCATCTCGGCCTGTATGCTGTCTTCACCTGGCCTCTTAGTCTTCTGCAGCCATTTGATTTGAGTGTGGTGGAAGGAGGGGAGGCGGGGATAATCTGGGTTAACTCTGGTTAGAGACTGAAAATCGAACCATCACGGTCGAGAAACTGGTTGAAGTACACCTTCCGTCTTTCAGTGATTTCGCTATCGTTGGTCAGGATTTGATCATCAGAATCTTTGACAAACTTCTGTCTGGCGTTGTAACCTTTGCTAAAACGTCACAAATTCAGAATCAGGATTTGATCCAACAACTATGTTTAGCTTATCTTTTGCTCCAACACCCACTTCTCCATAGGGTGGTTCAAAGATTTTTCAACTTCTTCAATAATTGTCAAAGATTCAGTCAGTGGTAGATCTGTAGCTTCCAACTCGGTTATTGCTGCAGCCTAATTGGCAAAATATTATATGATGGAGATCAGGTCTTACTTCAAGTCTGTTTTCTTGAATGCAACTTTCGTGTCTTTAATAGAAGCAGCATCTGTGCTTTCAGAAGTGTCTACGACCTAAATCAAAAACAACAACAAAATCATTTTGGGGTGGGGGTAGTAACTTAAGGCTTCTCAATAGAATGGACCAAATAGATGTTAACAGTAAGATCGGAGAATTTATCCAGCAGGTACTGCATCTGGTTAAAACAGGACGATGGCGAAGCTAAATCTACTAGTTTATATCAAAAATTGACAACACGGGCAAGTGCTTTCAAGAATACCTTTAATAGGAAAAAAGTCGGCATTGGATTTAATTAGTGTTGTCAGAATTATCAGACATTTGTATTTTATGTGTCTGTTAACCTTTTATGTGGAGGGTATCAGCTAATTGTTGGTATTGTATCTGTCCTTAGTTTCATCTTTGCAGTATGACATGCAGAAATTACATGTCGATCTAATTGAAGCCTTTTTGAGCCTGTATCAACAATACTTATTTTTACGCGTACTTTTCTAGACTTCGCACAGTTTAAAGAAAGTGGCTTGATTATGGTTGCCATAAATGTTGTTACAAAAATTGGGACGAAATCCACAGAAATCCAGTCATTTGATGTGGACGAGGATGGATTTCAAACGCCTGGAAAAATTAACCTATGCGTCAGTACGGAGTATAATACTTGTATAAATATATTTGAGAAGAACAAAGTATAACATAAGTATGAAGATAGTAATTGTTCTCGAAAGAACAGATACCATTGATGACTGTACAGCTTCTCTAGAATAAATGATAATTACTTGAAACCCTCAGGTGCCGACAGGTGTTGTTGATGGTGTCGATGGGGACAGCTGAAAATGTGTGCCAGGACCGGGACTCGAACCCCATCGAGGTATATCAACAACACCTGTCGGTAGCTCAGGGTTTCAATTAATTATCATTTATTCTAGAGAAGCTGCACGGTCATCAATGGTATCTACACTCCTGGAAATGGAAAAAAGAACACATTGACACCGGTTTGTCAGACCCACCATACTTGCTCCGGACACTGCGAGAGGGCTGTACAAGCAATGATCCCACGCACGGCACAGCGGACACACCAGGAACCGCGGTGTTGGCCGTCGAATGGCGCTAGCACCGCCGCCGTCAGTGTCAGCCAGTTTGCCGTGGCATACGGAGCTCCATCGCAGTCTTTAACACTGATAGCATGCCGCGACAGCTTGGACGTGAACCGTATGTGCAGTTGACGGACTTTGAGCGAGGGCGTATAGTGGGCATGCGGGAGGCCGGGTGGACGTACCGCCGAATTGCTCAACACGTGGGGCGTGAGGTCTCCACAGTACATCGATGTTGTCGCCAGTGGTCGGCCGAAGGTGCACGTGCCCGTCGACCTGGGACCGGACCGCAACGACGCACGGATGCACGCCAAGACCGTAGGATCCTACGCAGTGCCATAGGGGACCGCACCGCCACTTCCCAGCAAATTAGGGACACTGTTGCTCCTGGGGTATCGGCGAGGACCATTCGCAACCGTCTCCATGAAGCTGGGCTACGGTCCCGCACACCGTTAGGCCGTCTTCCGCTCACGCCCCAACATCGTGCAGCCCGCCTCCAGTGGTGTCGCGACAGGCGTGAATGGAGGGACGAATGGAGACGTGTCGTCTTCAGCGATGAGAGTCGCTTCTGCCTTGGTGCCAATGATGGTCGTATGCGTGTTTGGCGCCGTGCAGGTGAGCGCCACAATCAGGACTGCATACGACCGAGGCACAAAGGGCCAACACCCGTCATCATGGTGTGGGGAGCGATCTCCTACACTGGCCGTACACCTCTGGTGATCGTCGAGGGGACACTGAATAGTGCACGGTACATCCAAACCGTCATCGAACCCATCGTTCTACCATTCCTAGACCGGCAAGGGAACCTGCTGTTCCAACAGGACAATGCACGTCCGCATGTATCCCGTGCCACCCAACCTGCTCTAGAAGGTGTAAGTCAACTACCCTGGCCAGCAACATCTCCGGATCTGTCTCCCATTGAGCATGTTTGGGACTGGATGAAGCGTCGTCTCACGCGGTCTGCACGTCCAGCACGAACGTTGGTCCAACTGAGGCGCCAGGTGGAAATGGCATGGCAAGCCGTTCCACAGGACTACATCCAGCATCTCTACGATCGTCTCCATGGGAGAATAGCAGCCTGCATTGCTGCGAAAGGTGGATATACACTGTACTAGTGCCGACATTGTGCATGCTCTGTTGCCTGTGTCTTTGTGCCTGTGGTTCTGTCAGTGTGATCATGTGATGTATCTGACCCCAGGAATGTGTCAATAAAGTTTCCCCTTCCTGGGACAATGAATTCACGGTGTTCTTATTTCAATTTCCAGGAGTGTATTATTTCAAGAACAGTTACTGTCTTCATATATATAGTTAAAGGCTACCCAGCCATTGACCATCTGTGGGAATGCGCACAGTTTGCCCGAACTCTTTCTGGAATCGTCACCTTAGTGTGTGCGAATAATGAGTGGATGGGCAAATACCTATTAGGTACATGATGCATGTAGATTGTGGACAGTTGAGAATGTGGGTCTCACGGGAAGCGTGCAAGGGATAAGTTGCTGCAATCGCTCTATTCATCTGTGTCCTCGGTGGCTCAGATGGATAGAGCGTCTGCCATGTAAGCAGGAGATCCTGGATTCGAGTCCCGGTCGGGGCACACATTTTCAGCTGTTCCCATCGAGGTACATCAACAATACCTGTCGGCAGCTGAGGGTTTGAATTGATTGTCATATAGCATAAGTTATGTACATAAATTGTTTTATGGGCCAGTCATACGTCTCAGACTGAAGATCAGTTTGTTTACTTGCGTAATTATAAAACTCTGCACAGCTCATTTGAAAGTAACAAGTAAACTGTAAGATGCTCTCAAATGTTGATACATCCAAACCATTCTGTTGCTGAGTCTACTGAGTTCCCATTAATTAAAAAAGTCTCTCAACAATACAGTTACGTGCTCCTATTGAAAACATATATTGTCATATCTTTACCAATTCTGACTTCTGAATGCAGATCCCTTTAGTTCTGAAAAGTTCCAGCTAGTTGTTCGGGGCTGGTAATACTGACTTCCAATTATTATCAGAAACATTTGAACCCCGAAAATTCCTCAGATTCACATACTGATTAAACATGACTGACTCACAAATATCCACTTGTTTGCCTTTTAAATAAACCAATATCCTTTGTATGTTTTCCCATTCCACTAATTTAGTCATACACATCTACTCAAAAATGACGGTAGGTCAATAAAACGCTTTTACGACACTGTGAAAATTTTCGGTGGTTACTTCAGTGCCAATGATCAACGTTTTACAAAAATTTGTTT
This sequence comes from Schistocerca gregaria, assembly GCF_023897955.1. Lineage (NCBI taxonomy): Eukaryota > Metazoa > Arthropoda > Insecta > Orthoptera > Acrididae > Schistocerca > Schistocerca gregaria. Next base: position 646,894,413 of record NC_064931.1, on the reverse strand, counting down.
AGTTTTCATATTCAAATAAGTTTTATTTGTCTTGTTGTTAAATTATTTTATTCTCAATAATGACTTTCACTTCAATCACAGATATGTTACTAATATCAAATTTCTTTATTTGGTTACTAAACAATCTCAGCTAATGGCGAATAAACCAAAAGTAATCCTTACTTTAAAGAGCAGACAAAAATTCTACCAATATCTGCGGTGGTTCTTCTTCTGTCAGGAAGACAGATTTCACAGCTTTCCACAGTTGTAACATTCTCTCGAATGCAGACATTAAAGACAGCCATCTAGTTTTAGAGTGTGAGTAAAGTTCTCAGTAACAGGTATCCACAAATTCACAGAAGTCAGGAAGTTTTTGAGGTTCTCATTGTGTAGATGGAAAAATAGTTAAAAAGTTTCAAGACAATTAACTCGATACCAATAAATAAAATGTCTGCAACAGCTGAAACAGTGATATGTAAAACGTATGGTGGACAGCCTACTCCTTCCAGGTTCTTCCCAAGTTTCCTTTTTAAGCGACTGACTATATTGTTTTCACCTCTACGGATGAACCCGCCCCACACCCGAAACTGGTGTTGCAGTTTTCGCCGCAAAATGCTACACCATCTTTTAAATTAATTTTAAGATCTTCGAGTTCTTAAATAAATAAGTTGGATGTAATTTCCAATGTTTCATTTTGTACAGAATCCACCTTAATTAGTTTAGTTTCAATCCTTCATCTGCATCAAAATAGTGAACAACTATTGGAAACAATTTCAATGCGTTGTGATTGCCGCCATCAGTTGCTAGTCCGTAAAACGAAGTGTTTCTCAAGTTCAAAGTGCAAATGGATACAGAATCAGGAGCAAGTATATGTTCGATTATTGCAGTGGATTTTGTTCTTTGCTTTTTAGCTCTCACAGGTTCGGCACACATAACTGAACACAATTTCGTCGTGCAATCAGGTGACTTGAATGAAAGGTGATGTTTTACAGTTCAAGTCCCAATGCAGCTGACATCAATAGTTCCTTTCCTGTCTCCTTCCTCCACCTTCAATTTACATTATATGAATAATGGTTGTTACACAGCGTTGTCAACTACAATAAAATAGACATAGTATGAGGGTAAGCCGCTGACTATTGTTATATTGGATATAATAATACATATGACAATACTGAACTACCACTAGAAATAAATCTTCGATTCGCTTACTTGAAAAACGGGAGATTTAGCTTCCCGACTGAGCCCTTTTGGGACACCGGGACAAAGAGTGAAAAATCGGAATATTCAGGATCAGTCGGGACATTTAGCAACCCTAGGCTCGATACATTGTACAAATGTACAAAAATATTCTTACAGGGTATTACAAATGATTGAAGCGATTTCATAAATTCACTGTAGCTCCATTAATTGACATATGGTCACGACACACTACAGATACGTAGAAAAATTCATAAAGTTTTGTTCGGCTGAAGCCGCACTTCAGGTTTCTGCCGCCAGAGCGCTCGAGAGCGCAGTGAGACAAAATGGCGACAGGAGCCGAGAAAGCGTATGTCGTGCTTGAAATGCACTCACATCAGTCAGTCATAATAGTGCAACGGCACTTCAGGACGAAGTTCAACAAAGATCCACCAACTGCTAACTCCATTCGGCGATGGTATGCGCAATTTAAAGCTTCTGGATGCCTCTGTAAGGGGAAATCAACGGGTCGGCCTGCACTGAGCGAAGAAACGGTTTTACGCGTGCGGGCAAGTTTCACGCGTAGCCCGCGGAAGTCGCCGAATAAAGCAAGCAGGGAGCTAAACGTACCACAGCCGACGGTTTGGAAAATCTTACGGAAAAGGCTAATGCAGAAGCCTTACAATTGCTACAAGCCCTGACACCCAATGACAAAGTCAAACGCTTTGAATTTTCGGTGCGGTTGCAACAGCTCATAGAAGAGGATGCGTTCAGTGCGAAACTTGTTTTCAGTGATGAAGCAACATTTTTTCTTAATGGTGAAGTGAACAGACACAATGTGCGAATCTGGGCGGTAGAGAATCCTCACACAATCGTGCAGCAAATTCGCAATTCAGCAAAAGTTAACGTGTTTTTTGAAATCTCACGGTTTAAAGTTTACGGCCCTTTTTCTTCTGCGAAAAAAACGTTACAGGACACGTGTATCTGGACATGTTGGAAAATTGGCTCATGCCACAACTGGAGACCGACAGCGCCGACTTCATCTTTCAACAGGATGGTGCTCCACCGCACTTTCATCATGATGTTCGGCATTTCTTAAACAGGAGATTGGAAAACCGATGGATCGGTCGTGGTGGAGATCACGATCAGCAATTCATGTCATGGCCTCCACGCTCTCCCAACTTGACCCCATGCGATTTCTTTCTGTGGGGTTATGTGAAAGATTCAGTGTTTAAACCTCCTCTACCAAGAAACGTCCCAGAACTGCGAGCTCGCATCAACGATGCTTTCGAACTGATTGATGGGGACATGCTGCGCCGAGTGTGGGAGGAACTTGATTATCGGCTTGATGTCTGCCGAATCACTAAAGGGACACATATCGAACATTTGTGAATGCCTAAAAAAACTTTTTGAGTTTTTGTATGTGTGTGCAAAGCATTGTGAAAATATCTCAAATAATAAAGTTATTGTAGAGCTGTGAAATCGCTTCAATCATTTGTAATAACCCTGTATATTCTTTAAAACCAGTAACCCTTCAGTTCTTTAAAGAATCTGACTCTGCCGTGCAAAACAGTTTCAAATGGTCTGATTGCTTGACAGATGAGATGATGTGTTACATATTGACGTTAAGCATGTAAGCGAGAAAAAGATTTGAAATCATGCACAAAGTTTGCTGGAAGTCTCTAAGTGTTCTCATTATGGAACACTGAATTAATATAGTGTGACTAATTTGCGCTCCATTTTAAGCAAAAGCAAGTTTTTCACGCATCTCAGTGTCTATGACGTCATATCTCCTGAACTACGTGTCGTACAGTAATATAATTTTGTAGGTACATTCAGTAATACGTGTAGTATAGATACTGTGTGGAAAGAGTGTTGCGAATAGAGTAATAGTAAAGAAGTAACAAATTAAAACATGCCTGATGTTGAATTTTCACTGTGCTCCATTTAGCCGGCCGGGGTGACCGAGCGGTTGTAGACGCTACAGTGTGGAACCGCGCTTGTGTGTGTGTGTTTGTGTGTGTGTGTGTGTGTGTGTGTGTGTGTGTGTGTGTGTGTGTGTGTGTGTGCGCGCGCGCGCCATTTTAAGCACAACCTAGTTTTTCAAGCATCTAAATTTCTGTGTCGTCTCACCTCCAGAACTATGACTTGTACAATGATACAATTCTGCATCTATCTTCCAGTCTGCAAACTGTGTTGTGAATAGAGTTGATGATGATGATAATAATAATAAGCGATAAATTAAAATGTTGTGTCTGATGCTGAAGTCTTACTGTATGAACGGCGAAAATGTGGTAAGGGACGTACTTTGTTCCTTTCGTTATTTTGTGGGGGCTGTCAGCGAGAAAAAGTTTTGTAAAATTATGCGTAAAGTTTGTTGGAAGCACCTAAATTCTCTCATTCTCAGTTGCTGGGGCAGTGAAGTCCGGGTATTTGCTCGCCGTCTAGTATGGTGCGGCAAGACAAACACAGAGTATGTAACTGTAATACATTTTAACGTAAGATTATATCTCTTAACGAGTAGATGATGATAGCATTTAAAAAATTTAATTCTGTCAATAATCATGCGAAATGCTGAAAATAACATGTTTGACGCTGGATCTATTAGTTACGCAACCTGTCACTGCTATTGGGTCCAGAGTTCCAGGAAAATCGCATAGTATTAGTAATATAGATATGCGACAGCCTGATAATAATAGAATAAATACACATCTGCGTACGTCCTGATTGCAACAGTCACAGTAAACGGCAACGCCACCCTTTCGTAGAAAATTACTTCCCTCGATGCATTATGACACAAGGTCTCTTCTTGCATTCCTATTTGAAGGTTTATATGCAGGGCGATCAAAAAGTTTCCGTTGGAGGGCGTTGCTGTGGCGTATATGCAACGTAGCGATGCAGGTATGTAAGCACCGATGTGCGTGCGGTACATGCGGAAACGTGAACTACTCGTATGGCGATGTTATTAGCAAATTCGTTCCAACAGGACCAACGTGCTGTTATTCTTGTATTGGCCAGTAAAGTCTATCACAGAATGAAGAATGCGTATGGGACAGCAATTCTGTCGAAAACCACAGTTGTGGAAAGGTGCGCCAAGTTCTGTCCTTAAATCATGTGCCCATACCTCATATGTCATAATGCAGAGTTACACCTACTCAAGTGGGTGATACTAGAGTACCCACCCTGTAGTTCTCATCTCTCCCCGTGCGACTGTCATGCCTTATAAAAGGCCTTGAAGGGTCGGTGATTCCTGTCGGACGAGGATGTGCAGCAGGCAGTTATGGACTTCTTCACGCAGCAGGACATGGTGTTTTACCAAATGGGTAGTATTGGGGCAGGGCAGTTTCTACCTCAGAGTACCGTCATCCAATATGGCGGCGATGACGTCATCCAAGAAGGTGGCCGTGATGTCATCTGATGACTTAATTCAAGATGGCGGATTTTGGCGGGAAGAAAATGATGGGAAAGAAAGGGCAGTTAGGCTACCTCCACCAACCCAAGTCATCCGACCGTCACCTCTTTCTAGGGATTGGCGGGGAGAGGACTCAACCTGTACTCGACATAAGTCTTTATTAATTTGTATGCACTATTTTATTTAAACAATTAGAGTCACTGCCACCATCCAGTGTGGTCGCCAAGGGCTTCTGACTTCAACTGTCCTAGTACACAGTACCATCACCAGAGAGTGCTGCCATCCCTCCTATGATGTAATCCAGGATGGTGGGGGGAAATGGCGGGAAACAGTGTGGTCGCCATGGGATCCAGACTCCAACTGACCTAGTACACAGTACCACCGCTAGAGGGCACTCTCATCTATGACATAATCCAAGATGGCTGCCATGACGTCAGCTGATGGCACAAGTATTGTTATCCAAGATGGTGGGAACCAGTGTGTTCGCTACAAGGTCCAAGTGGCCTAGTACACTACTCATAAATAATGCAACAGACACGCTTGCTAATTGTAAACTGTCGAAATAATGCATTCCACAGCCTACACACTGCAAACTAGTACAGCGAAATATTTTCAGTACACAGCACACACACCTGCTAACTGCTCCTAAATAACGCAGCACACTGATGTGTAGACACGCTCAGTACTCGTAAACTGTCCAAATAACGCATACCACTGCTTAAAGACCTGTAAACTACTCCTAACTAATGCTCTGCAGATACACAAACAACTTCTAAATTACCCAAGTAATTTCAGTACAAACCTGCAAACTGCTCCTAAATAATGCAGTACACGGATGTGCAGACACGAAATCAACTCGTAAACTGTCTAAATAACACATAGCACACGCTACAGACCTGCTACCAAAAAAACGCAACAGTCATGCAATCCAACGTGCGCTGCCCATTGGACTGCACAGGAGGCTACCGGCAGCCCCCACAAAGTGACGTGGTCGTCACTCAGCTGCCAAACCACACACAGGGCTGGCAAGCATAAGGCAGCGATATCCCTTTCATACTTGACACCTTAGAAATTCCTCTCGAAATACGTGTTCACCTAGACACTGTTGCTGACGTGACTGGACAGGAGCGAAGACCTATTTGCAGAGTGCACCGACGCTGCTGTGAGCCACCGCTGGACGAAAGCAAACGTGAGCCACCACTCTCAGGCCAATGCTACCTGGAGTGAGAAGGTGAAAGTTGCTTCTATTTTCGGGTATACAGTTAAGTGCCCCTCCAAGTCTTATACTGACGACACAGAACGCCAACACGCACTCACGCCAGTCTCATATGAGAGACATCTCTGGGCAGCACGTGTGTTTTACCATTGCTGATGCGATACCTGGGGATACTGACATCACCGAATAGCACAGGGTGCTTTGTTCCTAGCGCGACATGCGACACACATCTAACCATGCTTAACTGCCCAGCGTGACACACACAATGCCGCGAAGTCCGAAATTCTATAGTGTCCCAGAAATAGTTGACGCTCGCTTTCTTGGTGTCTCAGCTTGTATGCACGGAAATTGTTGCCCTACCAGAACCTGTTAGCGCAGAATAATCTAAAATGCATTCTTCCTCTCGGTCCTAATGTAGCATCCCGTCCATCACATTACTCTTCCTGCTTTCAACATTCACAAACGTTCTCACCGCTATGAACAGACTCCTATATCCCAGCATGAAGGATGTCGTGTGAATGAATCAAGCATTATGATTGGCTCTTATCGAATTTACCATCTGAATTATTGATGTCGCAAGTGTGGAAGCACCGTACACCTTTTTTTTTCTTTCTGCAGAAGGGACTTTCAGTGGGAGAAAAACTATTTTACTCAGATCGCCATATTGCACAAACAATTAAGCCCTGTTAAGTGCCCCTACATATCGTCAAATATGGAAAGACACTGCTCTCCAACTGAGGACAGGAGCTTGAATATTAGTGTGTGAATCTGATCTCCAACCCAGCAATATATCACCACGTACCATGTCGATGTAGTAAACATGTAATTCCTATCTTACACCATACAAAATCATTCCTTTCACATCATTTGTAAATATACCACGAAGACAGCATCGTATATACCCCTTGCAGCACTAGATATTTCCGAGCGAGATCGGTGGTCATCCACCACTGACGGGTCACCAGATCAGCAGTGGCGTAGGAGTGGTGGCTCGCACTGGCTTGCGTCTGGCGGTGGCTCGCAGCAGAGTCAGTGCGCTCGGGAAATAGATCTTCACTCCCGTCCGGTCGCGTCGGCAGTGGTGCCTAGGTGAACAGGTATTTCGAGAGGAATTTCTCAGGTGTCAAGTATGAAAGGGGTGTCGCCGTCTCATTCTTATGGGACCTGTGCGTGGTTTGACAGCTGAGTGATGGCCGCGTCACTTTGCGGGGGCTGCTGGTAGCCTCCTGTGCAGTCCAATGGACAGTGGACGGCGGGTGGTGTCTGCATACATTGATTGCGTGACTGCATTATTTAGGAGCAGTTTGCAGGCGTGTGTGCTATGTACTGAAATTATTTCGGTGTACTAGTTTGCATGTGTGTAGGCTGTGGAATGCATTATTTCGACAGTTTACAATTAGCAAGCGTGTCTGTTGCATTATTTATCAGTAATTTGCAGGTTTGCAGACTGTGTATTGTGACCTCAAGCACATCAGGGCGAGTGTTTTGTGTCAGTGTGATAAATATACTATCTCTCAAAATCCGTCCCTAAATAAATTGTTCCAAAATAAATAATGTACACTCCTCCTTTACTCTCTCCAGTAGCCTAGTGCAGGTTAAGTCATTTCCCCCTCCAGACAGCCATCTTGGATTTTGTCATGGATGAGAGCAATCTCTGGTGGCAGGATTGTGGACTAGGTCAGTTGGACTCAAGATCTCATGATGGATACAGTGCCTGCAAAATAAAGACTTATGACCGTCACAGGCAGAGTCCTTTTCTCGCCATTTTCCCCCACTGTCTTGGGTTATGTCATGGAACAGAAGACAGCGCTCTCTGGTGGTGTTACTGTAAAGAACTACACATTTTGTTTGTTGATTTCAAGAAGGCCTATGACTGCATACTCTGCAAGAGCTTGTTCACTTATCAAAGGCAGTTCAAGATGCCACAGAAATTAATCAACCTGGTAAAGATTAGCTTGAGTAAAACATAGGTTAAGGTGAAGATAAAAAACCGAGAAACAGGTCACTTTGAAATTGCGTTTGGTCTCAAACTAGGAGATGGTGTATCTCCTACCCTGTTCAGTTTTCCAATTGACATCCGATGTGAGACTTCGTGATTACTGAGATCTTTGAAGATATCCACCTCTAAGGAAAGAAACTGGCTTATCGAGCACACACAGATCACATCTGCCTACTCAACAGCTCTGAAGATGAATGGAAACAAATGACTAGGGCACTGGAGATGGCCGCCGGCAAATTTGGGCTACCTATAAACGAACCCTTATTTTGACTCATCAACAAGACCACAATACTTGACAACTAATTGCTGTGGGTGGGAAACCAGTTCTACAAGCAAATTTAAATATCCGGGGGCGCTTTTTACAGAGAACTCGTCATGTCACGTAGAGATTGGTGCCAGGATCGAGGCAGGTTTCCAGTCCTTCTACAGCTTGACACAACTGCTTCAGTGCGGACGTCTCAGAGATGAATGAGTGTCTGTCACTTCGAATATGTCCAAAAGTAAAGACACTAGGCATTTATATAGTTGACTCACCTTGATGTCAATGGATTCACATTCTTCAGTGTGGATGCACAAATACATTCAACCTCCTTCAGAATCTCAGCATAGCGAGCGCGAGTAAGAAGTTGGACCATTATGGAGTAAGGGGAGTAGCTTACAATTGGTTCGCCTCTTCCTTTAAGAACAGAAAGCAATTCTCCGCAATACTGAGAGTGTTAGTGACGTTCAGTCCCAATGGGGCACTGTTACGTGGGGCGTTTCCCAAGGGTCGGTGCTGGGGCCACTGTTCTTTCTTATTTATATAAATGATATGCCTTCTAGTATTACTGGTGATTCAAAAATATTTCTGTTTGCTGATGACACCAGCTTGGTAGTGAAGGATCTTGTGTGTGATATTGAAACAGTATCAAATAATGTAGTTCACGAAATACGTTCGTGGCTTGTGGAAAATAATTTGATGCTAAATCACAGTAAGACTCTGTTTTTACAGTTTCTAACTCACAATTCAACAAGAACCGATATTCTGATCAGACAGAATGGGCATATTATAAGTGAGACGGAACAGTTCAAGTTCCTAGGCGATCGGATAGATAGTAAGCTGTTGTGGAAAGACCATGTTCAGGATCTTGTTCAGAAACTAAATGCTGCTTTATTTACCATTAGAACAGTTTCTGAAATAAGTGACAGTTCAACACGAAAAGTAGTCTACTTCACATATTTTCATACGCTTATGGCATATGGTATTATTTTTTGCGGTAATTCTTCTGATTCAAAACGGGTATTTTTGGCTCAAAAACGGGCTGTTCGAGCTATGTAGGTGTAAGTTCGAGAACCTCTTGTCGACCCCTATTCAATAGTCTGGGATTTCTGACATTGCCCTCCCAGTCTATATTTTCTTTAACGTCGTTCGTTGTTAGCAATATTAGCTTATTCCCAAGAGATAGCGGCTTTCACTCAGTTAATACTAGGCAGAAATCAAATCTGCATGTGGAATGCACTTCCTTGACTCTTGTGCAGAAAGGAGTGCAGTATTCTGCTGCATCCATTTTCAATAAGCTATCACAAGAACTCAAAAATCTTAGCAGTACCCCAAACACTTTTAAGTCTAAACTGAAGAGTTTCCTCGTGGCTCACTCCTTCTATTCTGTCGAGGATCTCCTGGAAGAGCTGAAAAATGAAGCAAATTCCAGTGTTACATTGTTAATTTTCTTTATTTAAACCTACGAATTGTCGCCAGAATACGTTTCTTATATTTCATTTTACCTGTTTCTACTATCGTGTTATAATTTCATGTATTGACTCGTCCATGACGATGGAGACTTCTCCTTAATTTGGTCCCACGGAACAATAAATAAATAAATAAATAAATAAATAAAAATGGACAGGGACTGAGGATAGGTGGCGCTCAGTAGGAATGTGAGTCGGCCGTGAGGCGTGCCGAGATAGTCCGTGCAGTTATGATAACACTGGGTCCTGGATGGCGCAGTTGTTAACGCATCTGCCTAGTAAGCAGGAGAGCCTAAGTTTGAATCCCGGTCTGGTGCACATTTTCACTTGTCACTGCTGATTCCGCATAAGTTCCCAATGCAGCTGGCATCAGTAATCCCTTCCCTTCCCTTTTCCCTCCCTTCATACCTAGAGGCAGTTCAGGATTGGGATATATGAAATCCTGATCTAGCACGTGGTATTATATGTCAGTAACACGTGGAATATACGAAAACAGGGCTTTCATAAACTTATATTTTTGAGCGGAAAGTGCTGCACAAGATCTTTGGTCCATTGTTGGAGTCAAACAAGGGTGAGTGGAGGATCAGACACAACCATGAGCTAAATGGGAGGTATCAAGATGCCATTATAGCAGCAATCATCAGAAGCAAGCGACTACAGTGTGTGAGACATGTAGCTCGGATGGAAGGTGACAGGAGGCCACAGAAGGTCCTGGATTTCATCCCCACAAGTAGGAGAGCCCTGGAAGGCCGAGGAAGAGGGGGAAGGATGGCCTCCATCAAGACCTGCAACAGTCAGTAACAGATGTGAATGGATGACAGATGGCAGTGATGGATAGAAAACAATGGAGAAGGAAACTTTTAGCAGCCTGGGGTCCATTAGGGCTGATCGCATAAAAGTAAAGTATGTAAGAAGTATACAGAAAAATATTTTATGGCCAAAATGCAAAAGATTTACATCTGACTTCACCAAAAATGTATCAAGTATGCACCTTTCCCTTCTTGCGACTGAGAAAGGCAATTTTCTACATACAAAAATGCTCTGTTAGATAAACGCTTGAGCCTAGGTGAAGAAAATTTGGAGAAATTGGTTGCTGTGTCCTGGTTTAGAAGAAACTAGAAATAAATACAGAACTAAATTTTCATACTGCGTACACTATGTGATCAAAAGTAACCGGACACCTAAGAAAATATACGTTTTTCATATTAGGAGCATTGTGCTGCCATCTACTGACAGGTACTCCATATCAGCAACCTCAGTAGTCATTAGACATCGTGAGACAGCAGAATGGGGTGCTTCGCAGAGCTCACAGTCTTCGAAAGTGGTCAGGTGATTGGGTGTCACTTGTGTCATACGTCTGTACGCGAGATTTCCACACTCCTAAACATCCCTAGGTCTACTGTTTCCGATGTGCTAGTAAAGTCGAAACGTAAAGGGACACACACAGCACAAAAATGTACAGGCCGACCTCGTCTGTTGGCTGACAATGACCGCTGACAGTTGAGGAGGGTCGTAATGTGTAACAGGTAGACATCTATCCAGACCATCACACAGGAATTCCAAACTGCATCAGCAGCCACTGCAAATACTATGACAGTTAGGCGGGAGGTGAGAAAACTTGGATTTCATGGTCGAGTGGCTGCTCTTAAGCCACACATCACGCCGGTAAATGCCAAACGACGCCTCGCTTGGTATAAGGAGCGTGAACATTGGACGATTTGGCAGTGGCAAAACGTTGTGTGGAGTGACGAATCACGGTACACAATGTGGCGATGCGATGGCAGGGCGTGGGTACGGCGAATGCCCAATGAACGTCATCTGCCAGCGTGTGTAGTACCAAAAGTAAAATTCGGAGGCGGTGGTGTTATGGTATGGTCGTAATTTTCATGAAGAGGGCTTGCGCCCCTTGTTGTTTTGCGTGATACTATCACAGCACATGCCTACACTGATGTTTTAAGCACCTTCTTGCGTCCCACTGTTGAAGAGCAATTCGGGGATGGTGATTGCATCTTTCAACACGATCGAGCACCAGTTCATAACGCACGACCTGTGGCGAAGTGGTTACACGACAATAACATCCCTGTAACGGACTGACCTGCACAGACCCCTGACCTGCATCCTACAGAACACCTTTGAGATGTTTTGGAACGCCAACTCCGTGCCAGGCCTCACCGACCAACATCGATACCTCTCCTCAGTGCAGCACTCCGTGAAGAATGGGCTGCCATTCCTCAAGAAGCCTTCCAGCATCTGATTGAACGTATGCCTGTCAGAGTGGAAGCTATCATCAAGGCTAAGGGTGGGCCAACACCATACTGAATTCCAGTATTACCGATGGACGGCGCCACGAACTTGTACGTCATTTTCAGCCAGGTGTCCCTATACTTTTGATCACATAGTGTAGCTGACACCACTGGTGTTCAGAGTACACAGGGAGAGCACCATCTCAATGCATAGAGTCTTCCCCAGTACCTGGATGACCTCACATCTGTGTTCAATAAACACGGTCACTTGGAGTAGCAGGAGGAGGAGCAAGAGGAAGAAGAAGAAGAGGAGGAGATCTGTGCTCAACGAGATCAGTAGAAACAGAGCACAAGTTCGGATTATGGAAGGATGGAGAAGGAAAGCAGCTGTGCCCTACTGAAGGGACCATCCTGGCACTGGCCTTAAGTGATTTAGAGAAATCATTGAAAACCTAAATCAGGATAGCTGGACATGGGTTTGAACAATCGTCCTCCTGAATGCGAGTCCAGTGTGCTAACCACTGCGCTACCCTGCTCGGTTTGGAGCAGCAGATTAGATGCACTATGCACCCCTTCAATACAGTAGAACCTCTGGAGGCGAACGAAGTCACAGAGAAAGTGGCAGCCACTGCCTTTTCACCGTAGCGCTAGTGCTGAACCGGAGAAATTGGGCACATACTGAAAAAGCACCGAGTGAGAATTGTCTTTCATCTACCCAGGGGCATTACTGAGGAGCGTCAAATATGATCTCCGTTTACTGAAGGCCGGGGTATGTCTGATTCCGTGCCAGTGTGGCATGAAATATACTGGACAAACAGTGCGCACCACTGACACACTCGACAAGTATATCCCAACGAGTTGTCACCTGATGAACACTGTATGTCCGAGACTCGTGATGGAATACAGGTGTATCAGGAATTTAGCACAAACTTCCAAATACTGGCACAGCGTCGTTAGAGAGGCCATGGAAATACGCACTAGGGACAATCTCATCAACTGGGACTGCAGCTATAATGTCAGTAAGGCTTGGAAACCCACACTGGGTTATATATGTTACCAACTACAGCAGTGCGTCAGTGAGTGTCTTCAGAAATATTACAAAAAGGTGGCTTGAACGAAGAGCCTTCTGTACAATAGAAGAATTTAAAATATGTAATAAAAATGATCTAATCTACCAAAATTGCTGTATGACCTGGGCACTACATTATTGAGCTTTTCATAAAAAGTTTAGAGTGTCATATTGTTGTATTTTATTTTCATAATGTTTTTATACACGTATCAATCACATCTTGTTTACATTTGTTAACGTGTTTTTCTCAGCATATGTACTGCCTCTCATATGTTTTTTTCTCCTTTCATTTCGCACGATGCATTTTAATGGTGATTCCATGTGTCTAGTATAAAGCATACATATTCCTTTAACAGATTCAAAATGCTCAACTTATTATGTAGCTATACAATGTGACATTGGCGGATGAAGTAACTATGAGAACACACTGATACGTAATGCTTCCAAATTTGTTAAGTGAAATCTCTTACGGATTTTTGAATAAAAAGGGTGTTACTAACATTCAACATCTATATTCTTCATGTCTACATATTTATTTCTCAATAAAGCTACCTTGGCAACAAACACATTTCTCCCAATGAGCGACCAGTTTTTGTTACCAACACTGTAGAATGTTAGACATTGTTGACGGAGCCACAATCTCACTTCTGCTTGCACCGTTTCCTGATGATCAAAATAAAGTCCTCGAAGGTGTTTTGGAAGCAGATGCATCTCATATGAGGCCAACTCGTGACAATATGAAGGATGACTGACTGACGGTGTCGGCTTGTAGCAAATGTCGCGGTGTTTGTGTGTGGTGTGGTATTATCATGATGAAGAAGAACGTGCTCCACATGTGGACGAACTCTTCGAATTCGAAACTCGATTACAGCACGTCATTTCTCGCACTCCGGCATAGGTTACATATTGCTGTTTTTCACGCTACAATTCAGAGCCCTCTAGCGGCAGGGGGCTGAAATATTTCGACGTGAATATAGATGTACAATGTTAGCAATGTTTGGTTTGTTTCAAATTCTTGACAGGTTATGCATAAACAGTTCGGAGGCATTTTTTCAGCACGCTCTGTCGTACATTTACGCAATTGCAACCGAGGCGCGACCTGCAAGGCGTCGCTGGCCAGACACTGACGTGGTCGTCTCGTCGGTAGCTGCATACAGCCTAGTTGGTTGGTTGGTTGGTTGGTTGGTTTTGGGGTTTGATGGGGGCTAAATATCGAGGGCATCAGTCCCCTGTACCAAACATACATACAGGGTGTTTCAAAAATGACCGGTATATTTGAAACGGCAATAAAAACTAAACGAGCGGCGATAGAAATACACCGTTTGTTGCAATATGCTTGGGACAACAGTACATTTTCAGGCGGACAAACTTTCGAAATTACGGTAGTTACAATTTTCAACAACAGATGGCAAGTGATGTGAAAGATATAGAAGACAACGCAGTCTGTGTGCGCCATTCTGTACGTCGTCTATCTGCTGTAAGCGTGTGCTGTTCACAACGTGCTAGTGTGCTGTGGATAACATGGTTTATTCCTTAGAACAGAGGATTTTTCTGGTGTTGGAATTCCACCGCCTAGAACACAGTGTTGTTGCAACAAGACGAAGTTTTCAACTGAGGTTTAATGTAACCAAAGGACCGAAAAGCGATACAATAAAGGATATGTTTGAAAAATTTCAACGGATTGGGAACGTGACGGATGAACGTGCTGGAAAGGTAGGGCGACCGTGTACGGCAACCACAGAGGGCAACGCGCAGCTAGTGCAGCAGATGATCCAACAGTGGCCTCGGGTTTCCGTTCGCCGTGTTGCAGCTGCAGTCCAAATGACGCCAACGTCCACGTATCGTCTCATGCGCCAGAGTTTACACCTCTATCCACACAAAATTCAAACGCGGCAACCCCTCAGCGCCGCTACCATTGCTGCACGAGAGACATTCGCTAACGATATAGTGCACAGGATTGATGACGGCGATACGCATGTGGGCAGCATTTGGTTTACTGACGAAGCTTATTTTTACCTGGACGGCTTCATCAATAAACAGAACTGGCGCATATGGGGAACCGAAAAGCCCCATGTTGCAGTCCCATCGTCCCTGCATCCTCAAAAAGTACTGGTCTGGGCCGCCATTTCTTCCAAAGGAATCACTGGACCATTTTCCAGATCCGAAACGATTACTGCATCACGCTATCTGGACATTCTTCGTGAATTTGTGGCGGTACAAACTGCCTTAGACGACACTGCGAACACCTCGTGGTTTATGCAAGATGGTGCCCGGCCACATCGCACGGCCGACGTCTTTAATTTCCTGAATGAATATTTCGATGATCGTGTGATTGCTTTGGGCTATCCGAAACATACAGGAGGCGGCGTGGATTGGCCTCCCTATTCGCCAGACATGAACCCCTGTGACTTCTTTCTGTGGGGACACTTGAAAGACCAGGTGTACCGCCAGAATCCAGAAACAATTGAACAGCTGAAGAAGTACATCTCATCTGCATGTGAAGCCATTCCGCCAGACACGTTGTCAAAGGTTTCGGGTAATTTCATTCAGAGACTACGCCATATTATTGCTACGCATGGAGGATATGTGGAAAATATCGTACTATAGAGTTTCCCAGACCGCAGCGCCATCTGTTGTTGACAATTGTAACTACTGTAATTTCGAAAGTTTGTCTACCTGAAAATGTACTGTTGTCCCAAGCATATTGCAACAAACGGTGTATTTCTATCGCTGCGCGTTTAGTTTGTATTGCCGTTTCAAATATATCGGTCATTTTTGAAACACCCTGTACTTGTAAAAGGCCTATACAGTAAAAGCGTAACCTCTGGATCCGGAGGGAGGGAACACCAAGGGGTACAAAGCTAAAATGAACACCGCAATAACACAAAATAAAGGACACTTATAAGGAGCACAGCAAATAGTTGACTAGAGTAAAACAGACTACATCTACATCTACATGACTACTCTGCAATTCACATTTAAGTGCTTGGCAGAGGGTTCATCGAACCACAATCATACTATCTCTCTACTATTCCACTCCCGAACAGCGAGCGGGAAAAACGAACACCTAAACCTTTCTGTTCGAGCTCTGATTTCTCTTATTTTATTTTGATGATCATTCCTACATATGTAGGTTGGGCTCAACAAAATATTTTCGCATTCGGAAGAGAAAGTTGGTGACTGAAATTTCGTAAAAAGGTCTCGCCGCGAAGAAAAACGTCTATGCTGTAATGACTTCCATCCCAACTCGTGTATCATATCTGCCACACTCTCTCCCCTATAACGTGATAATACAAAACGAGCGGCCTTTTTTTGCACCCTTTCGATGTCCTCTGTCAATCCCACCTGGTAAGGATCCCACACCGCGCAGCAATATTCTAACAGAGGACGAACGAGTGTAGTGTAAGCTGTCTCTTTAGTGGACTTGTTGCATCTTCTAAGTGTCCTGCCAATGAAACGCAACCTTTGGCTCGCCTTCCCGACAATATTATCTATGTGGCCCTTCCAACTGAAGTTGTTCGTAATTTTAACACCCAGGTACTTAGTTGAATTGACAGCCTTGAGAATTGTACTATTTATCGAGTAATCGAATTCCAACGGATTTCTTTTGGAACTCATGTGGATCATCTCACACTTTTCGTTATTTAGCGTCAACTGCCACCTGACACACCATACAGCAATCTTTTCTAAATCGCTTTGCAACTGATACTGGTCTTCGGATGACCTTACTAGACGGTAAATTACAGCATCATCTGCGAACAATCTAAGAGAACTGCTCAGATTGTCACCCAGGTCATTTATATAGATCAGGAACAGCAGAGGTCCCAGGACGCTTCCCTGGGGAACACCTGATATCACTTCAGTTTTACTCGATGATTTGCCGTCTGTTACTACGAACTGCGACCTTCCTGACAGGAAATCACGAATCCAGTCGCACAACTGAGACGATACCCCATAGCTCCGCAGCTTGATTAGAAGTCGCTTGTGAGGAACGGTGTCAAAAGCTTTCCGGAAATCTAGAAATACGGAAACAACTTGAGATTCCCTGTCGATAGCGGCCATTACTTCGTGCGAATAAAGAGCTAGCTGCGTTGCACAAGAGCGATGTTTTCTGAAGCCATGCTGATTACGTGTCAATAGATCGTTCCCTTCGAGGTGATTCATAATGTTTGAATACAGTATATGCTCCAAAACCCTACTGCAAACCGACGTCAATGATATAGGTCTGTAGTTAAATGGATTACTCCTACTACCCTTCTTGAACACTGGTGCGACCTGCGCAATTTTCCAATCTGTAGGTACAGATCTATCGGTGAGCGAGCGGTTGTATATGAGTGCTAAATAGGGAGCTATAGTATCAGCGTAATCTGAAAGGAACCTAATCGGTATACAATCTGGACCTGAAGACTTGCCCGTATCAAGCGATTTGAGTTGCTTCGCAACCCCTAAGGTATCTACTTCTAAGAAACTCATGCTAGCAGATGTTCGTGTTTCAAATTCTGGAATATTCCATTCGTCTTCCCTGGTGAAGGAATTTCGGAAAACTGCGTTCAATAACTCCGCTTTAGCGGACAGTCGTCGATAACAGTACCATCGGCACTGCGCAGCGAAGGTATTGACTGCGTCTTGCCGCTTGTGTACTTTACATACGACCAGAATTTCTTCGGATTTTCTACCAAATTTCGAGACTGTTTCGTTGTGGAACCTATTAAAGGCATCTCTCATTGAAGTACGTGCCAAATTTCGCGCGTCTGTAAATTTTAGCCCATCTTCGGGATTTCGCGTTCTTCTGAACTTCCCATGCTTTTTCCGTTGCCTCTGCAACAGCGTTCGGACCTTTTTTGTGTACCACGGGGGATCCGTTCCATCTCTTACCAATTTATGAGGTATGAATATCTCAATTGCTGTTGCTATTATATCTTTGAATTTGAGCCACATCTCGTCTACATTCGCATAGTCAGTTCGGAAGGAATGGAAATTGTCTTTTAGGAAGGCTTTTAGTGGCACTTTATCCGCTTTTTTAAATAAAATTATTTTGCGTTTGTTTCTGATGGATTTGGAAGAAATGGTATTGAGCCTAGCTACAATGACCTTGTGATCACTAATCCCTGTATCAGTCATGATGCTCTCTAGCAGCTCTGGATTGTTTGTGGCTAAGAGGTCAAGTGTGTTTTCGCAACCATTTACAATTCGCGTGGGTTCGTGGACTAACTGCTCGAAATAATTTTCGGTGAAAGCATTTAGGACAATCTCGGAAGACGTTTTCTGCCTACCACCGGTTTTGAACAAGTATTTTTGCCAACATACCGAGGGTAGGTTGAAGTCCCCACCAACTATAACCGTATGAGTGGGGTATTTATTTGTTACGAGACTCAAACTTTCTCTGAACTGTTCCGCAACTGTATCATTGGAGTCTGGGGGTCGGTAGAAGGAGCCAATTATTAACTTAATTCGGCTGTTAAGTATAGCCTCCACCCATACCAATTCGCACGGAGTATCTACTTCGACTTCACTACAAGATAAACCACTACTGACAGACACAAACACTCCATCACCAATTCTGCCTAATCTATCTTTCCTGAACACCGTCTGAGACTTCGTAAAAATTTCTGCAGAACTTATTTCAGGCTTTAGCCAGCTTTCTGTACCTATAACGATATCAGCTTCTGTGCTTTCTATTAGCGCTTGAAGCTCAGGGACTTTTCCAGCGCAACTACAACAATTTACAACTATAATTCCGACTGTTCCTTGATCCAAGCACGTCCTGTAATTGCCATGCACCCTTTGACATTGCAGCCCACCCCGTACTTTCCCGAGGCCTTCTAACCTAAAAAACCGCCCAGTCCACGCCACACAGCCTCCGCTACCCGTGTAGCCGCCAGCTGAGTGTAGTGAACTCCTGACCTATTCAGCGGAACCCGAAACCCCACCACCCTATGGCGCAAGTCAAGGAATCTGCAGGCAATACGGTCGCAAAACCGTCTGGGCCTCTGATTCAGACCCTCCACCCGGCTCTGCACCAAAGGTCCGCAGTCGGTTCTGTCAACGATGCTGCAGATGGTGAGCTCTGCCTTCATCTCGTAAGCAAGACCGGCAGCCTTCACCAAATCAGATAGCCGCTGGAATCCAGAGAGAATTTCCTCAGATCCAAAGCGACACACGTCATTAGTGCCGACATGTGCCACCACCTGCAGCTGGCTGCACCCTGTGCTCTTCATGGCATCCGGAAGGATCCTTTCCACATCAGGAATGACTCCTCCCGGAATGCACACGGAGTGCACACTGGATTTCTTCCCCTCCTTAGCCGCCATATCCCTAAGGGGCCCCACTACGCGCCTAACATTGGAGCTCCCAACTACCAGTAAGCCCACCCTCTGCGATTGCCCGGACCTTGAAGGTTGAGAATGATCCTCTGAAACAGGGCAGGCAGCTGCATCTGGCTCAGCCAGAGACAGTGCCTGAAACCGGTTTGTCAGACGCACCGGGGAGGATCTCTGATCAGCCTCCGGGGACGCCTTTCGCTGCCTGCCACGCCTTGGAACGACCTCCCAATCAACCACAGGCGAGGGCTCAGCCCCACTGCGGGCAGCAACCGGGGCAACCACAGCGGCAGACCGATCTGGGGACAGACGGGACGAGGTTGACATCCCCGTGATACCCAAGTCCGGCTCCCCACAGTGCTGCCCATTGGCAGCAGCCTCAAGCTGCGCGACCGAAGTCAGCGCCGATTGCAGCTGTGAGGGAAGGGATGCCAAGTCAGCCCTCATCCGAACACAGCAATCGCAGTCCCTGTCCATTCTAATCGATGTTGAACAACAGTTACTGAAACACGAGTCCGTGCCTAGATAACGCAAGCGAAACACGCAAAGAATGTATCAACTAACCTGTACAAATGCCTAACGACTGCGCTACAATCTGTTGAATTTACGATTACAGTAACTAAAACTCTAAATTGCACCTCCTATACGAAACTCACACGCAATTTAAATAAGAATCTACCAAGTAAACACTAAAGCGCGATGCTACAACTGTCAAATACTATAATACGCCCGAAATAGATGAATCAAACAATGCAAGTACCCAAAAACACGCAAAGAAATTAATTAAACTATCTAACAAATAAGTAAGCTAGGGTTATACGACTTGCTGCTGCAGCTGCTTATCCAACGGCGGCATGGAGCACAATGGCTGTGACCAACCGACACTGGCTGTTCAAAACAAAAACAGAAGACAGACGACTACGCGAATTTACACTATTCAGGTACTAAGGCGCGATGCTACAACCCTCAAATACTATAATACGCCCGAAATATATGAATTAAACAATACAAGTACCCAAAAACACGCAAAGAAATTAATTAAACTAACAAATAAGTAAGCTAGGGTTATACGACTTGCTGCTGCAGCTGCTTATCCAACGGCGGCAGGGAGCACAGTGATTAATGGATCAGGTAAAAAAGGTCAACCATTCAACTACAAACGAAGAAACTCCAGCTGGAAAGCGCTGATAGAGGTACCAACACAACTTGTTACCATAAAAGAGACTATTTTGGTATCCACGTCACAATTACAAGTCGCTGGAGTGGGTGTAGCCTGAGAAATCATGCGAGACCGCCCACACTAGAGCGAGTGATAAAACCCAGCTGCACGAATAAAACGTAAAACTGAGTCAGCTATAGAGGCATCGTCACCTAGATTTAAAGGAAGTGCAGCTGGTAAATTAAAGGACTGCCGCAAGGGGGCTAAAAGGGGGCAGTCCATCAGAGATGGACCACTGTCAGCCCTGCATCACAGCGACACTCGGGCGGGTTCTCACTGCGAAGGAGATAGCTGTGAGTCAACCGCGTATGTCCAATTCGGAGACGGCAGAGAACATTTGAGTCCCTGCGCGTGCTCCTCAAGGATGAGTTCCATACGGCCGTGGACGGCTTCAC
Source organism: Schistocerca gregaria (assembly GCF_023897955.1). Lineage (NCBI taxonomy): Eukaryota > Metazoa > Arthropoda > Insecta > Orthoptera > Acrididae > Schistocerca > Schistocerca gregaria. The sequence goes on along the minus strand of NC_064931.1, from coordinate 646,873,657 downwards.
CATGTGGAGCTTATTTGGCGTGTTCAAGACAGACCATTCAGGGCTCCAGACATCGCGGACCTTGCGATGTAGGGCTGACCGGAGGTCTCTTTCCACGAGACCCACTCCAGGGGCGGCGGAGTGGACCACACGAGACCGATAGACACGTTCGTTTCCTGGAATGCCGATGTGGCCCGGGGTCCACACAAACGTCGCTGAACGACCACACTCGGCGAGAGCAAAAACAACATATTGAATACCGCGCACCAAAGGGTCCCGAGAAAAACACTTGTCGAGTACTTGCATACAGCCTGGCTCGGGGGGTGATGGGATATGAGCAGGCCAAGTGGCCCCGGGTCAATCAGTCAGCGCCAAGAAGGTGCGGTAAGCAGTGCGTAGTAGGAAAAGTGTTTCAGCTTTTGAGCGCATAACGTCACTGAGGAACTCTTGATGTTTATACTTGTCTGTTGGAGGCCCTGTGATTTTCGTGAGTGTTATCATTTCCACTGAATTACTTTTGTTCAGTGACCGTTTTGTACGTACAAGTGTCTGAAGGGTGTGTGAGAAATGCCAGGTACTGTCGCTGTTGGCTGTAATGCTCACAATTCAAACACACAAAGTAATACTTCAAGCACTCAATCACGTTGCAAGTTTGTGAAAAGATTTAGCTGACAAAATGCTGGGACAAAGAGATTGTAAATGGTGCAATCGTAAGAAATGCTCTTGTCATTTCGAAAAAACTGATTGGGTACCGAGTTGCTTAATTTGCCTTGTGTGAGTGAAAACACGCCATTTCAAAAGATTTTTGAAAATTATTCGGTAACTTTCCGGTTTGTTCACTGGCTTAGCAGCTTACAATACTGAATCGATCCCCACTTCCGGGCTAAATCAAGGATGTCTTGGGAACTTGTTTTCCCTTATAAGAGGCATTGGACTTATGATCACTACTCGCCAGTCGATGTAAATTGCCAGATGACTTATCAGTAGCGAACGCCCATGCGTTTCCTTTTTCAAGTGCGTCGTGTGTTGAACCAGGTGAAGAATGAATGTTTGTGACTACACCGATGTCTGGCAGCATCCTACCGGATACGCCTGAGGCACTGGCAATGATTGAAGGAGAGGAGGACATTTAAGACCTACAGTTTGCCGCGTTGCAGATTCCGATATGCCGTCAGTATCGTTGGCTTCCGACTGTACCCTTGAATGGCTTGAACATCTTGCTGGATATGTAGCATATCATAGTAAGTACAACGCTTCACTTCCCATGTCTACAGGAGAATTCATGGCAATGCCTGAGCAAACATCGATTGCGTGGCTGAGCACGATTTCACACGGGGATTTGTCTGTTGCTTCAGGAACATGGCTCGAAACAGCCAGCAAGTTAGGATTAATTTTTGCCCAGATTCATGGCTACGACTATTTTCGGTGGAAATTGCCGTCATTAAGAACCTCTGTACCACATTTCCCGACCGTTTCCTCACTGTCCACTCAGAAATAATTAAAATTTACACCAGAAAGCGAACATTTGTTCGTCTGTGTTGGCTGTCACCAAAATACAAGGAAAAGAAAGCAGAGGTAGCCGACCATCACAAAGTAAAAGTGAATAGCTTCAGTCGAAAAATGAACATTTTTGTAACATTTAGTTGTGAAGGAATTTAGTGACAAAAGTGAAGTTACTCTGACTGTGTTTGTTTAACATCACTGGAATTCCAATTACCTAGCAAGATTCCAAGACTGGTGGTGCAAACGTCCGAATTATTTGCACACCACATCTCGCCATTAACGAATGGAAGGCATGATAAGTGAACCCGCTTATATTTCCTGTAAATAATATTTTGCAACTCCGCTCTATTCTCGAGCTAATATCTGTTTAAAAGCTTACAACATTTTAGATCAACACTGTCCTCCCACTCTGATAAAAAAATCCAGAGAGTAGTGGTGTGACTAAAATATAAATAGTCTGTGCGACAGTTAGAGTAGCTAACTCGTGTTCAAGGATTAAGATACTTGCATAATTACTCGAGTAAAGACGACAGTGTCAGTTGAAGTTTTTCAAACTTGTGATGCATACAAAATTAAAATGGTGCAATTTCTAGACCCAACTTGAAAAACTGCGTGCTCATTTTCAACATTAACTTTGACAGCAAACTGCAAAACAAACTACATTTTATACTTTTCTGCTATGTATGTGTTCGGATGGTTCATTGGTTTTAAGTCATCAGAGCTTGTTTAAAAGCTGGGAAAATTACACAGACTGTAGCATCAACTTTCCTGCAACAGCAATTTACATTTCATTACTTTGGTGGAAACTCAAGCATTCCACAGTACATCGCGTGTACATGCGGCCCACAAGTCACAGAGCTACCCCCGAAACTGGAGCTATTCCCGTGGGGCCCTGGCTGTTCCTCAGTGACGTCATAGCGTCAGCTAACAGCAGCGGAGAACGCTTACTGCCCAACCTTACTTTTTCTACGGACCTAGGTCAACGTACCTAATGATGCTGACATGTCTGACAGATGTCATGACATGACCTCAGATGTCAAGTCCCATAGTGCTCAGAGCCATTTGAACCATTCAGCTTTCTGAACAATTTTCGGGCCAGTTGTATTTTAGCCGCGATGTACAAAGTGCAGGACTTAATCGAAGGAAGACAGTGGAGCAACAGCATCAAATAAAATGGAGCCCAATGCTACACGAACAGGATATTGTAGCAGCAAAATTGCATCAAACAATAAAAAAGTGGCTACCTAACACCAACCCCCAAAAAAAAAAAGAAACACGCAATGGCGGCAAATGAGAGGCATAAGACCTCCTACTTAAACAGAAATACCAACATAACACTTAGAAAATCTGATATACTACAGGGGGTTTTGGAAATCCCCATTACAAACTTCTACGACTTGTAGAAAGGAATGAGTACATAACATTTTGAATAGCAGCTGTTCCGTTACTTCGAGCTATGCTACACACAAGCAGCATGTCTATGCAGGAGAGCTTCTGCGAAGTTTGGAAAGTAGAAGTCGAGGTACTGGCGGAATTGAAGCTGTGAGGACGCGTCGTGAGCCGTCCTAGGGTACTTCAGTTGGTAGAGCACTTGCCCGCGAAAGGCAATGGTCCCGAGTTCGAGTCTCGGTCCGGCACACAGTTTTAATCTGGCAGGAAGTTTCAGCATGTTTATGTATTCCGACAACGTGTACTGAACCATATTTACTGCATCGGAGATGCACATACAATTGACTAGGTCTCGCAGCAAGGCAGACGTTATATGACTCCAGGTTCCGTTCTACGACCGTTTCAATTCAGATGTTTAACTCATCCACTTCTGCTTGAGGAACTGAATTACGCAGTGTGATTATTTGGTAACAGTTCGAAAGAAAACGTAACGAAACCTCAATTCATTGCTTAAGCACATTTGTTTGTATCAACATTTAAAGACTACGTGTTTAGATTATTAAAATAAAAAAAGGACCCAGCATGCTGTAGCCTACGTACAGAACAATAATGAAGCATTACAACAGCGGCTCAACGTGGCTACCACTAACATTACTACACACATTGCACCTACGAAGCTTGTTCTGGTACACTCTCTTCATCCCATCTAGTTTCTCTTCAATTTCTGGTACAGCGGACAGAACTCGTGCCAGCAGATCTGCCTCTACAGGAGTCTCGTAAATTAAACTTTGCATACGAACTTTGCCACCATATCGTCTGTTGAGGTGTCTCCGAAGTGCACGTAAGAAGTGAGGTCGTGTACCATCGCGGTGAAACCACATTTCCTAACGGACAATCAGTGGCACAGCTTCCAATACGTTTTGTAGGACGATCAAGTATGGATGATCAGTTAGCCTTAGAGGAAGGAGGTATAGTCCAATTACGTGACCGCCAGAATACCTGCCCACACCTTAATACCAAACCGGTGCTGAAATCCCTGAACATCAGTGGCACAAGGGTATTCGTCTACCCAGACTTGGTTGTTTCGTGAATTCAACAAACAGCTCCAGTGAAAGTACAGTCATCAGTGAACAGAACTCGACGTTGAAACGGGGGTGTGTCGATGCAACGGCGGAGGAACCGTGTCCAGTAGCCAACATCTACATCTACGTGATTACTCTGCTATTCACAATAAAGTGCCTGGCAGAGGGTTCAATGAGCCACCTTCAAGCTCGCTCTCTACTGTTGCACTATCGAACGGCGTGCAGGAAAAAAGAGCACTTCAATTTTTATGTGAGAGCCCTGATTTCTCGTATTTTATCGTATTGATCATTTCTCCCCATGTAGGTGAGTGCCAAGAGAATGTTTTCGCAATCGGAGGAGAAAACTGGGGATTGAAATTTCACGAGAAGATCCCGTCGCAACGAAAATCGCGTTTGTTTTAATGACTGCCACTTCACGTATCATGTCCGTGACACTATCTCCCCTATTTCGCAATAATATAAAACGAGCTGCCCTTCTTTGTACTTTTTCGATGTCATGCGTCAGTCCCAGAGCGCACAGCAATACTCCAGAATACGGTGGAGAAGCGTGTTGTAAGCAGTCTCTTTAGTAGGTCTGTTGAACCTTCTAAGTGTTCTGCCAATGAATCGCAATCTTTGGTTTGCTCTACCCACAACATTATTTATGTAAGCGTTCCGGTTTAGGTTATTTGTAATTGCAATCCCTAGTATTTAGTTGAATTTACAGCCTTCAGACTTGTGTGACTTATCGCGTAATCGAAATTTAGCGGATTTCTTTTAGTACTCATGCGAATAACTTCACACTTTCCTTTATTCAGGGTCAATTGCCACTTTTCGCACCATACAGATATGTTATCTAAATCATCTTGCAATCCGTTTTAGTCATCTGATAACTTCACGCGACGGTAAATGGCAGCAGCATCTGCAAATACGCTACGCCGGCTACTCGGATTATTTCCTATATTGCTAATATAGATGAGGAACAATAGAGGGCCTATAATACTTCTTTGGGGAACACTGGATATTACTTCTATTTCACTCGATGACTTTCCGTCTGTTACTACAAACTGTGACCTTTATGACAAGAAATCATGAATCCAGTCGCACAACTGAGGCGATATTCCACAGGCACGCAGTTTGGTTAGAAGACGCTTGTGAGGAACGGTGTCGAAAGCCTTCTGGAAATCTAAAAATACGGAATCAATTTGACATCCCCTGTCGATAGCACTCATTACTTCAGGAGTATAAACAGCTAGTTGTGTTTCACAAGAACGATGTTTCCTGAATCCTTGCTGATTGTGTGTCAATAAATCGTTTTCCTCGAGGTACTTCATAATGTTTGAATAGAGTATATGTTCCCAAACTCTACAGAAAATCAACGTTGGTGATATGGGCCTGTAATTCAGCGGATTACTCCTACTTCCCTTTTTGGGTATTGGTGTGACTTGAGCAATCTTCCAGTCTTCAGATACGGATCTATCATTGAGCGAGTGGTTGTATATAATTACTAAATATGGAGCCATTGTATCAGCACACTTCGAGAGGAATCTGACTGGTATACGATCTGGACGGAGGCCTTGGCATTATTAAGTGATTTAAGCTGTTTTGTTACACCGAGGATATCTACTTCTATGTTTCTCATCTTGGCAGTTGTTCTTGATTGGAATTCAGGAATACACTCCTGGAAATGGAAAAAAGAACACATTGACACCGGTGTGTCAGACCCACCATACTTGCTCCGGACACTGCGAGAGGGCTGTACAAGCAATGATCACACGCACGGCACAGCGGACACACCAGGAACCGCGGTGTTGGCCGTCGAATGGCGCTAGCTGCGCAGCATTTGTGCACCGCCGCCGTCAGTGTCAGCCAGTTTGCCGTGGCATACGGAGCTCCATCGCAGTCTTTAACACTGGTAGCATGCCGCGACAGCGTGGACGTGAAACGTATGTGCAGTTGACGGACTTTGAGCGAGGGCGTATAGTGGGCATGCGGGAGGCCGGGTGGACGTACCGCCGAATTGCTCAACACGTGGGGCGTGAGGTCTCCACAGTACATCGATGTTGTCGCCAGTGGTCGGCCGAAGGTGCATGTGCCCGTCGACCTGGGACCGGACCGCAACGACGCACGGATGCACGCCAAGACCGTAGGATCCTACGCAGTGCCGTAGGGGACCGCACCGCCACTTCCCAGCAAATTAGGGACACTGTTGCTCCTGGGGTATCGGCGAGGACCATTCGCAACCGTCTCCATGAAGCTGGGCTACGGTCCCGCACACCGTTAGGCCGTCTTCCGCTCACGCCCCAACATCGTGCAGCCCGCCTCCAGTGGTGTCGCGACAGGCGTGAATGGAGGGACGAATGGAGACGTGTCGTCTTCAGCGATGAGAGTCGCTTCTGCCTTGGTGCCAATGATGGTCGTATGCGTGTTTGGTGCCGTGCAGGTGAGCGCCACAATCAGGACTGCATACGACCGAGGCACACAGGGCCAACACCCGGCATCATGGTGTGGGGAGCGATCTCCTACACTGGCCGCACATCTCTGGTGATCGTCGAGGGGACACTGAATAGTGCACGGTACATCCAAACCGTCATCGAACCCATCGTTCTACCATTCCTAGACCGGCAAGGGAACTTGCTGTTCCAACAGGACAATGCACGTCCGCATGTATCCCGTGCCACCCAACGTGCTCTAGAAGGTGTAAGTCAACTACCCTGGCCAGCAACATCTCCGGATCTGTCCCCCATTGAGCATGTTTGGGACTGGATGAAGCGTCGTCTCACGCGGTCTGCACGTCCAGCACGAACGCTGGTCCAACTGAGGCGCCAGGTGGAAATGGCATGGCAAGCCGTTCCACAGGACTACATCCAGCATCTCTACGATCGTCTCCATGGGAGAATAGCAGCCTGCATTGCTGCGAAAGGTGGACATACACTGTACTAGTGCCGACATTGTGCATGCTCTGTTGCCTGTGTCTATGTGCCTGTGGTTCTGTCAGTGTGATCATGTGATGTATCTGACCCCAGGAATGTGTCAATAAAGTTTCCCCTTCCTGGAACAATGAATTCACGGTGTTCTTATTTCAATTTCCAGAAGTGTATTTACTTCATCATCTTTAAAGAACGTGTTTCGGAAAACCGTGTTTAATAACTCTGCTGTAGTGACACTGTCATCAGTGACTTCACCGCTGTTATCGCGCAGTGAAGGTATTGATTTCGTCTAGTCACTGGTGTGTTTGATCTATGACCAGTATCTCTTTGGGTTTTCTGCCGGATTTCAAGACAGAATTTCGTTGTGGAAATTACTGAAAGCATCTCACATTGAAGTACGCATTATATTTCGAACTTCTGCAAAACTTTGCCAGTCTTGAGGATTTTGTGTTCTTTTAAATTTGGCATGCTTTTTTCGCTGCTTCTGCAACAGCGACCTGAATCGTTCTGTCTATCATGGGGGATCAGTACCGTCACTTATTACTTTATGTGGTATATACAGGGTGATCCATTGATAGTGACAGGGCCAAATATCTCAGGAAATAAGCATCAAACGAAAAAACTACAAAGAACTAAACTCGTCTAGCTTGAAGGGGGAAACCAGATGGCGCTATGGTTGGGCCGCTAGTTGGCGCTGCCAAAGTCAAACGGATATCAACTGCGTTTTTTTTTTTTTTTAAATAGGAACCAAAATTTTTTATTACATATTCGTGTAGTACGTAAAGAAATATGAATCTTTTAGTTAGACCACTTTTTTCGCTCTGTGATAGATGGCGCTGTAATAGTCACAAACGTGTAAGTACGTTGTATCACGTAACATTCCGCCAGTGCCGACGGTACAGGTATTTGTTTCGTGATACATTACCCGTGTTAAAATGGACCGTTTACCAATTGCAGATATATCGTGGAAATGTATGGCTATTGTGATCCTGAACGACATCATCCAAGTGTCCGGACTGTTCACGGGATAGTTACGTTATTTAAAGAAACAGGAAGTGTTCAACCACAAGTGAAACGTCAACCACAACCTGCAACAAATGATTATGGCCAAGTAGGTGTTATCGATACTATCTCTTTGAAACCATTCCACAACTTTTCTACGCTTAATGATAAGGTCGGAAGGAGTGAAGACTTTCTCTTAAAAAGGCGTTAAGAGCATTTTATAAGCTTTTTTTAAGTAGATATACTTTGCATTTCTTTTTGATGGCTGGACGTGTTACGGTATTCAGTCTAGCAGCAACTGCCTTGTGGTCGCTAATCCCTGTATTCATCATGATACTCACTATTTCTCCAGGATTATTTGTTGCTAAGAGGTCACGTATACTTTCGCAACCATTTACGCTTCGAGTGGGCTCATGAACTAATTGTTCAAAATAATTTTCTGAGAAAACATTCAGTACAATTTCGGAAGACGTTTGAAGCCTGCTGCCAGCTTTAAACGTAAAATTTTTCCAGCATATCGAGGGTAGATTGAAGTCACCACCTATTTGAAACGAGACTCAAGTTTTCTTTGAACTGTTCAGCAACCACCCTTAGCCATGATGACGGCTTCCACTCTCGCAGACATACATTCAACCAAGTGCTGGAAAGTTTGTTGGAGAATGGAAGCCCATTCTTCACGGAGTGCTGCACGGAGGAGAGGTATCGATGTCGGTAGGTGAGGCCTGGCACGAAGTTGGTGTTCCAGAAGATCCCAAAGGTGTTCTATAGTTTTCAGGTCAGGACTCTGTGCAGGCCAGTCCATTACAGGTATGCTATTGTCGTGTAACCACTCCGCCACAGGCCGTGCATTATGAACAGGTGCTGGATCGTGTTGAAAGATGCAATCGCGATCCCCGAATTGCTCTATCCCTTCTGAACACTGTTAGATCGTTTGAAAAAATTTCGGCTGAACTTATTTCCGGCTTTATCCAGCTTTCTGTACCCATAACTATTTGAGCTTCAGTGCTTGGAGCTCTGGTTCTCTCCGAACACAGCTGCCGATTTGAGGCAAGGGTAACCAATGTTTCCAATTACTAATGGACAACAAGATGACTTCACAGACGAAGGTATTTAATGTGTTGGCACAAGGATCTGTTCTAGCCCTCTCCCGTTCAGTTTGTACCTACCAGGTAGACCTGTAATTATATGAAGAAAGTTTGCGTATGTTGACTGGCACTTGCAATGATGCATTACGATCTTGCAATTATTGGTAAATATTTCAGCAAATGGAGGTTGCAGCCACATATCACTAAGAATAGAAGTCTCAACATTTCACCTAAATAAGTTGGCCAACAAAATGCTCATGGTTTTCTTTGAACCAAGACTCCTGAGACATAACAGAAACCCGTAATATCTAGGTCGTGCATAACAGAACACTCAGTTACGAACATCATCTATTAAGAACAGCTGCCAAAATCAAGACTCGAAACAGTATTCTCCAAATTCTTTGTGGCCAATTTCGGGGATCCTCTGCATCAACACTCTGCGCTTCAGATCTGGGACTGATTTATACTGTTGTGGGATAATGTTCCCAGCTTGAATTAATAGTACTCATGCAAGACTCATTGACATACAGCTCAACTGTACCAAGGGGCTTATGATTGGTACAATCAGACGTACACATACTTTCTAGCCGCCGGCCGCGGTGGTCTAGCGGTTCTAGGCGCGCAGTCCGGAACCGCGCGATTGCTACGGTCGCAGGTTCAAATCCTGCCTCAGGCATGAATGTGTGTGATGTCCTTAGGTTAGTTAGGTTTAAGTAGTTCTAAGTTCTAGGGGACTGATGACCACAGATGTTAAGTCCCATAGTGCTCAGAGCCATTTGAACCTTCTAGCTACTCCGACTTAGCCACATACCACCTCCAATTCTATAGGGGAAAGAGCACTTGTATAGGAGTACAAAAAACTACAGAAAAATCCTCAGCTTCCTGTTCACATAGGCATTTCAACCATCGGAAAAGGAAAGCTTTGCTCTCGTTACTCACCCGAAGAAATGCAAAGATGTTTGCTATTTCAGTCTTTGATCACAATATGAATTCTTTAGACGATGACCGGTTTCAGTCCGTAACGGCCATCCTCAGATCTTTTTTAACACCATGTCCTAAAGTGATTAGGCCATAATGGTATTCTCAAAACATATAAATGTAATCAACACAACATCGTCATGAAGATCTAAAATAAGGTATAGAACAGGCCGCATCGTCCACAGAGTCATTATTGCAACTCAATACTTTGTGGACGATGCGGCCTATTCTATACCTTATTTTAGATCTTTATGACGATGTTATTGTTGTTGTTGTTGTCTTCAGTACTGAGACATGTTATGCTGATTATATTTATGTGTTTTGACGATGCCATTATGGCCTAATCACTTCAGGACATGGTGTAAAAACGATCTGAGGATGGTCATTACGGCCTGAAACCGGTCATCGTCTAAAGAATTTATATTGTGATCAAAGACTGAAATAAAAATTTGACAGTATTGGATCAATGTTTGTATACGCGACAATGTCGCAGTTGGTGAAATGCAAAGATGTTAGTTAGCAATGGCTTTACTACTAATGACGTTTCGAGACGCACATGCCAAACTAATGCCATAATGGACCAACTCAAGATGTCGTGCACATCAACCAAGCGACCTAGCTCAGAATCGGTATGCGAGATCTGATCTGTTCCTCGCCGAATAAGAACCAACACTGGCCGATTCTCTGAACAAGTAAAAGAAAATAACTTCTCCAAGTTGTGACTGGCACTGAAAAGCAGACTGTTCACCAAGTAGCTCAAGAGCTTTCCAAGGCTGTCCTACAGAGTTCCTGGTGACAATGGAGGGATCAATAGCCTAAATTTGTGGCCTGGATATTAGTTTGTGATTTCAGATACTCAATAAAGTAAGTGTACAATGCGCATCAAGGGAGTTATATGGTATGGTAATCCTGTATTGCCCATCCATGAAGAAGCGCGTGGTTCTGAAGAGATAAGGACTGGGAAATTTTACCCCCTATAAATTTCTAGAACATCCAGATCATTTGAGAGTATTTAACAGCGTTCCACAACATTCCAAAATGTTCCACAATGCTGCGGGGTGTTCTAGAATGCTCAGGAATAGCTTGGAACATTTGGGAAGATTCCAGAATTTTCAGGAACATCCTGGAACATCTAAGATCATTGTGGAACATTCCAGAAAACACTCAAATGTTGTGAAATGTTCTGGAACATTGTGAACCATTCTAAACCTTTTTAGTATGTTCTGGAATTCACCACTAGTGGGACTACCCAGTGACAAGGGTATATAAAGCACGAACTGTCATGGCTTTGAACGTCAGTTTCTTCTCAGTGACGAAGGGAGGAACCGAAAAAGAAGTTCAATGGGTGAAGTGAATTTCTGAAGTATGCTAAAATTATCTTCTGAGACTAATGAACAATTGCACATAAAAAATCACTCGAAACCATAAACAGAACATTACAACACTTGCGAAGGAACTCTGAAGTGATGGGAGGAACTCTACTCACACTCTCAAGAGATTTTCGACAAACACTTCCCGTTATCCCAAAGTCAACACCAGCAAGCATGCTTAAAAAATTCACATTTCTGGCCACACATAGAAATACTGCGACTAACGAAAAATACGAGAGTTGAATTATCGGAAGACGAAACAACAGCACATTTTGCTCAACAACTTTTACAAACGAGCGAAGGCATATATCCCACTGATCAGACGACCGTCCTCATTAAACTCAACAGTGATTACTGTAACTCACCCATTGCTGAAAGCGAACTCATTGATCAAATTTATCCAAACACTGTTCACAACTAGACCAGTCTGGACTGGCTATCTGAAAGGGCAATTTTGGCAACTAAAAATAATACTGTCGATGATATCAACTTTGATATTCAAAAGTAAATTCTCAGTCACGAGAAAATATACAAATTGATCGACACGATGGTGAATATTGAAGAAAGTGTGAGCTTCCAGGAATGCCATTACAATGCCTTCGACTTAAAATTGGATCTCCAATCATACTACTCAAATATCTCAGCTCACCAAAACTACGTAATGTGGACACACACTATTTATCCCCAGAATAGTAGTGATCTCTACTGAACTACGATTCCAAATTTAAAAGACTGCAATTTCCAATCAAATTAACCTACAGTTTTGAAATTAACTAAGCGCAAGGATATTAGGAAATCAACCTCAAAGACTCCTGCTTCTCTCATGGTCCATTATACATAGCTTGCTCTCGACTAGGAAATTCGAAAAATTTGTTACAAAAAGGTACGGCCAAACTTTCAGGAAACATTCCTCAGACACAAAGAAAGAAAATATGTTATGTGGACATGTGTCCGGAAACGCTTACTTTCCGTGTTAGAGCTCATTTTATTACTTCTCTTCAAATCACATTAATCATGGAATGGAAACACACAGCAACAGAACGTACCAGCGTGACTTCAAACACTTTGTTACAGGAAATGTTCAAAATGTCCTCCGTTAGCGAGGATACATGCATCCACCCTCCGTCGCATGGAATCCCTAATGCGCTGATGCAGCCCTGGTGCATGAACCACATGTTGTGTCGTACTTGTAAAGCCACATGTTCTAGCAGCACAGGTAGAGTACCCCGTATGAAATCATGATAACGTGCTCCACTGAGCGTAGGTGGAAGAACATGGGGCCCAATCAAGACATCACCAACAATGCCTGCCCAAACGTTCACAGAAATCTGTGTTGATGAAGTGATTGCACAATTGCGTGCGGATTCTCGTCAGCCCACACATGTTGATTGTGAAAATTTACCATTTGATCACGTTGGAATGAAGCCTCATTCGTAAAGAGAACATTTGCACTGAAATGAGGATTGACACATTGTTGCATGAACCATTCGCAGAAGTGTACCCGTGGACGCCAATCAGCTGCTGATAGTGCCTGCACACACTGTACATGGTACGGAAACAACTGGTTCTCCCGTAGCACTCTCCATACAGTGACGTGGTCAACGTTACCTTGTACAGCAGCAACTTCTCTGACGCTGACATTAGGGTTATCGTCAACTGCAGGAAGAATTGCCTCGTCCATTGCAGCTGTCCTCGTCGTTCTAGGTCTTCCCCAGTCGCGAGTCATAGGCTGGAATGTTCCGTGCTCCCTAGGACGCCGATCAATTGCTTCGAACGTCTTCCTGTCGGGACACCTTCGTTCTGGAAATCTGTCTCGATACAAAAGTATCGCGCCACGGCTATTGCCCCGTGCTAAACCATACATCAAATGGGCATCTACCAACTCCGCATTTGTAAACACTGCACTGACTGCAAAACCACGTTCGTGATGAACACTAACCTGTTGATGCTACGTACTGATGTGCTTGATGCTAGTACTGTAGAGCAATGAGTCGCATGTCAATATAAGCACCGAAGTCAACATTACCTTCCTTCAATTGGGCCAACTGGCGGTGAATCGAGGAAGTACAGTACATACTGACGAAACTAAAATGAGCTCTAACATGGAAATTAAGCGATTCCGGACACATGTCCACATAATATCTTTTCTTTATTTGTGTGTGAGGAATGTTTCCTGAAAGTTTGGCCGTACCTTTTTGTAACACCCTGTATACCCCAGATAGCAAAATGAAAAATGTTGTTTATAAACACGTATTGTAAATGGTTAGAATACGTTTTCAATAAAAAAAAATTTAGCTCTTATACGTGAAAGTTTATCCTTTTATTCCAACTATCACAAAATCTCATATAAACTCCCATAGTGAAGCCAGGTACCCCAGCTAGCTGTAAATATCGATTTTTTAGTGATGTAGCTACATTTTAAATAAATAATACCAGCTGCTATGCTACATAAGTTAGACCTACAATTATTCGACATTAAAGAGATTACATTTCCATATGAAATAGGCCTACTCACAAGATAATGTTATCCATAGTCCTTTAAACAACATTAACTTTGCGTACTTTTGTCAAACCTCTACTTACTATAAACCGAGCGAGGTGGCGCAGTGGTTAGCACACTGGACTCGCATTCAGGAGGACGACGGTTCAATCCCGTCTCCGGCCATCCTGATTTAGGTTTTCCGTGATTTCCCTAAATCGTTTCAGGCAAATGCCGGGATGGTTCCTTTGAAAGGGCACGGCCGATTTCCTTCCCAATCCTCCCCTAAACCGAGCTTGCGCCCCGTTTCTAATGACCTCGTTGTCGACAGGACGTTAAACACTAACCACCACTTACTATTTTGTTTTGCACATATTATCCAACCTACAACTGAAGTTATGTTTTAATACCATTCTCAGTAGAAAACAATAATGAGGTCCATCCCCAAATTCGGAGACAGCCATTAGGTGCTTAAACTCAATCTATGTCCCAACATTCTGAATACATCAACATACAATCCTAAGCCAAAGTTGTTCTTCCCTATCAACATTTCAGAATTTCTTAATAACCTTCTACATTGAATATACACTTGGAGTGATTTTTGATCAACAAAAATACTTTTAACTTACATTTCGATAACAAAAACATGAGATTTTCCAGTAGCTGTTAGATCTGCCGGCCGCGGTGGTCTCGCGGTTCTAGGCGCGCAGTCCGGAACCTTGCGACTGCTACGGTCGCAGGTTCGAATCCTGCCTCGGGCATGGATGTGTGTGATGTCCTTAGGTTAGTTAGGTTTAAGTAGTTCTAAGTTCTAGGGGACTGATGACCACAGCAGTTGAGTCCCATAGTGCTCAGAGCCATTTTCTTGTTAGATCTGCCCAACTTACATTTTCAGTGCACCTGATGTTACAAAATACGAGTATGGTAGCTAGTGTTAACTTGCAACTGCCACACAGAGCGCTTAATGCAAGACTGCCGCTTTGTACCGTTTATGTATCTCTTTGGTTTGATTCCAATGTTAGTTTTGTTGATGAAAAAATATGCATGTATGTTGTTCTGGAAACTAGGATTTCACGTGAAGGTGCAGAATAGGCTATTTTCCTGTGTTAAAAATATGGTTCGGATTGTTGTTATTCTGATTGATTATAGCATTTAAATAGTATTTACGGTCAATATTCCCACAAAATGTCTTATTTTTATGTAATTAAATATCAAGATCTGGTCACGTGATCGAAAATGATCTGTTACTGGCTGGTACTCTAGTGACGTCACAGACTAGGAGTAAGATGCAGATGTACTTATGTTATAGAAGCGTTAGCCGAAGTTACGAGGTTTTTACGTACTTTTACTGCAAACAGATTAGCTATTTAGTGATGGAAAACACAATTACAAATTCTAAGTAACAACAGTGAGAGATTTTGTGAACGCTGATTGTGGAAGCCTTGCCAAAAATGATGCGTTTATGCTCTACCCATTTAGAGCGGCGATATGTGCAACGACGGACATTTCTTCCCCTGCTCCCTGCAATATCATTAAACTCGCTCAAAACTAAGGAGTTTTAGAACTTTTGCAATTGGGTCCGTATATTACAACTATCAGTCATGAGCTACGACCCAAAGCACAATAAAATCATTATTGCCTAAAATCAGTGCCGATTCCTGTGTAGAAGACAGCACAGATATTGCAACCGTGGCGCAACGGACAGCGCATTCGATTGCAGTGGAAGAGGTTACATGTTCGAATTCTGGAAATGCCATATATTTTTAAAAGTTTTACATGAAATACGAAAACAGCTTTAGCAAGAGCTGATTGTAGTAGTTGTTTCGAGTGTGGGTGACAATTATTTATTCAGCATGTAAACGTCACTACAGATATTCGGATTTAGGTTATGACATGTTCGATATGCCTGCCATCATTGGCGATGATGTGTTGCAAACGAATAGCGAAATTCTACATGACCCGCTGAAGTGTCGTGACATCGAGGACGTCGATGACCTCCTGAATGGCTGTTTTCAGCTCAGCAATGGTTTCAGTGTTATTGCTGTACACCTTGTCTTTAATATAGCCCCACAAAAAGGAGTCGTACGTGTTCAGGTCCGGAGAATATGACGCCAATCGAGGTCCATTTCAGTGACCTATGGGTCCCCAAAGTGCTCCTCCAGGCCATCAAACACTCTCCTGCTTCTATGGGGCCGAGTTTCGTCTTACGCGAACGACATCTTGTCGAAATCAAGGTCACTTTGATAATGAGGATGAAATCATCTTCTAAAACTTTCACGTACCGTTTGAGTATTCACCGTGCCATGAAGGAATATCACATAGATTATTCAGTGACTGGACATTGCACACCACACAGTCACCCGTTGGTGGTGCAAAGACTTCTCAATCGCGAAATGCGAATTCTCAGTCTCCCAAATGCGCCAATTTTGCTTCCTGAAGAACCCATCCAAATGAATGTGGACTTCGTCACTAAACCAAACCATGCATGTGCATACTAATTTCCATCATGCCCCGCGGCCAACTGTGCATTTTGGACGACCTAACGCAAACCATTCAGAAGTTATGACGATTTTATTTCATATAGTTCAATAATTGTTACCCTGTAGTTTCACATGGGTCTTAGTATGAGAAACGGACAACAGAGGATAAGTGCATTCACTTTGCGAACAAACATTCACTCTTTTGGAAAACATTGATAGTAGTGAAGATAATCACCATATGTCCACAGTACAAGGACGTGTAGGACTATGAGGTTATACGGAGCCTGCAGAACATACGTGGGACACAAATCTAAGGGCTGTGATGTTTGTAGGTATCAACTGACGTTAGCGTCTAGAGCAGGTTTACTTCAAATTCAAATGGCTCCAAGCACTATGGGACTTAACATCTGAGGTCATCAGTCCCCTAGACTTAGAACTACTTAAACCTAACTAATCTAAGGACATCACACATATCCATGCCCGAGGAAGGATTCGAACCTGCGACCGCAGCAGCAGCGCGGTTCCGGACTGAAGCGCCTAGAACCGCTCATCCACAGCGGCCGGCCAGGTTTACTTCATCTGTGTATAAGATGATGAAACTGCAAAAGTTTAAACAATAATGATACTAGCTGGAGAGTACGAACATAAAAACATAGTTTCTAATAAATTAAACAGTGTGTTGTCAACAAGTTTTTGTCTGGCCATCCTCCGCAGCAAGCATATAAATACTTGTTTTGTAAATAAAACTGCCTTTTCCTGCTGCTAGTTACTTTATTTATCCCATACGCGTTTCGTCTTCTCCTGTTCTAAGGCATAATCTAAAACTAACAGAACTGTATCGTTATAGATCCCACTGATGATAACTAGCAACAGGAAAAGGCATTTTTATTTACAAAACAAGTGTGTTGTCAGATTAACTAGAAAATATCTTTTGAACGTGACATGTGCGAACAGTGATTGCAAACGTAAGCGCATCTAAACAGCAAAGAAAAGACAATAAAATTCTGTTTCTGATCGGTATGGTGATGTGGTTTTCGTATGAGACGACTTTCGTGTTGTTTTACAAATAAGATAAAATGTCCTTTCAGGTTAGATTCGAACCAGCGATCTATAAACATCGTCTTATAAAATTTGACGGTTTATTCTAATTCTCTGGAACACTCAAAAACAACTTTTCAGGAGTTTTGTAGATGTATTTGTACAGTATGGTGCTACTGTTTGTAATCCATTTCCCGAAACGTACATTCCAAAACAAGACATCACTGTGGATTAGCATTATGACATTAGGAGCAGCGAGCTAGCCAGTGATGTCACAGGTATCACATGTCCCGAATGGAGCTTTTCAGCGAGAGTTCAAATTATTTGAATTTCATTTCCGTTTTCATAAAATAATACTGAAATTCAAGAGGAAGAAAAACATGTTAGAATTATCAAATTACATAATTAATAATTTAAGATATTTTCCAGAAAACAGTCAAATACCCTTTTGAATAGAGATAAAAAATAATTACAATCTCACTTTTAGAAAAAAAGTGATGTACGTAGCTTTGCAACTAGACAACACAGAAACATCATTACCTTACGCTCACAAAATACAGTATACAGAATACATACTAATCTGGTTCAAATATGCTGCTGCTTTATCTAATTGTTACAACATGAGTGAACAAGTCTCGCTTCATACCCCGCCCCCCAATGAAATGAAGATCTTGCTGTTGCTGGGGTGGCTTTCACGCCTAGATGACACAGATAGCTCTACCGCAGTTGCAACCACAATTTTGAGGTATCTGTTGGGAGGCCAGACAAATCTGTGGTTCACAAAGAGGGGCAGCAGCATTTTCAGTAGTTGCAGGGGCAAGTTTGGATTGATGTGGCCTTGTAACAGCAACTAAAATGGCCTCACTGTGCTGTGCTGGTACTCTGAATGATTGAAAGCAAAGGGAAACTATGGGCGTAATCCTTCCTGAGGGCATGCAGCTCTACTCTATTGTTCAATGATAATGTCATCCTATTGGGTAAAATATCCTGGAGGTAATATAGCCCCCATTCAAATCTCCGGGCAGGGGCTACCAAAGAGGATGTCGTCAACAGGAGAAACAAAGCTGGCGTCCTACGGATCAGAGGGTGGAATCTTAGATCCCTTAACCGGGTACATACACTAGAAAATTAAAAAAAGGAAATGGATATGTTAAACTTACATATAATCGCAATTTGTGAAGTTCAGGGGCAGGAGAAACAGGACTTCAGATCAGATGACTATAGGGCTGTAAATACACAAGTAGGGATAATGCAGGAGTAGGTTTAATAGTGAATAAGAAAATAGGAATACAGGTGTGCTACTATGAACAGAATAGTGAATGCGATATTTTAGCCAAGATCAACACGAAGCCCATACCCATCACAGTAGTACAAGTTTATATACCACTTAGCTTTGCAGATGAAGAAGACACTGAAAAAATGTATGATGAGATAAAAGAAATTATTCAGATAGTTAAGAGAGGCAAAAATTTAATGGGAATTGAGGACTGAAATTAAATAGTAGGAAAAGGAAGATAAGGAAAAATAGTAGGTCAATATGGACTGAGGGAAAGGAATGAAAGAGGAAGCTGCCAGGTCGAATTCTGAACACAGCATCATTTACTCATTGCTAACAACTGGTTTAAGAATCATGAAAGAACACTGTATATATGGACAAGACCTGAAGCCACTGGAAGATTTCAGATTGATTATACACACATCAAAAAAAGTTTTGCATCACCCCAGTTCCCAGAACTCCTGAAGATAGATGTTAACTGTGGATATTGTCTCACAGACACAGTCCCTTTGACTGTTCAGAGATGTCACTAGAACCGCCCAAGGACGTAAACAATCATGCATGAGCAGCGCTTATTAGACGGAGGGGGGTCTGAAAGCCAATCGGTTCCAGTCATCCACAAGGGAGGAGGTACACGGCTCGTGTTGTCTGTAGTTCAACCATGCCTAAACGGTCAATACCGCGGTTCGATCACGTCCGCATTGTTACTTTGTGCCAGGAAGGGCTCTCAACAAGGGCAGTGGCCAGGCGCCTCCGTGTCAACCAAAGCGATGTTGTTCGCACATGGAGGAGATACAGAGAGACAGGAACTGTCAATGACATGCCTCACTCAGGCTGCCCAAGGGCCGCTACTGCAGTGGATGGCCACTACTTATGGATTATGGCTCGGAGGAACCCTGACAGCAACGTCACCATGGTGAATAATGCTTTTTGTGCAGCCACAGGACATCGCGTTATGACTCAAACTGTGCACAATAGGCTGCATGATGCGAAACTTCACTCCCAACGTCCATGGCGAGGTCCCTCTTTGCAACCACGACACCATGCAGTGTGGTACAGATGGGCCCAACAACATGCCGAATGGACCGCTCAGGATTGGCGTCATGTTCTCTTCGCCGATGAGTGTTGCATATGCCTTCAACACATAATAGTCGGAGACGTGTATGGAGGCAACCCAGTCAGGCTGAACGCCTTAGACACACTGTCCAGCGAGAGCAGCAAGGTGGAGGTTCCCTGCTGTTGTGGGGTGGCATTATGTAGGGCATCCGTGTGTCGCTAGTGATCATGGAAGGCGCCATAATAGCTGTACGATACGTGAATGCCATCCTCCGACCGGTAGTGCAACCATATCAGCAGCATATTGGCGAGATATTTGTCTTCATGGGCGACAATTTGTGCCCCCATTATGTACATCTTGTGAATTACTTCCTTCAGGATAACGGTATCGCTCAACTAGAGTGGCCAGCATGTTTTCCAGACATGAACCCTATCGAACATGCCTGGGATAGATTGAAAAGGGCTGTTTCTGCACAACGTGACCCACCAACCATTCGGAGGGATATATGCGAATTGCCGTTGAGGAGTGGGACAATCTGGACCAACAATGCCCTGATGAACTTGCGGATAGTATGCCATGACGAATACAGGCATGCATCAATGCAAGAGGACGTGCTACTGGGTATTAGAGGTACTGGGGTGTACAGCAATATGGACCACCACCTCAAAAAATGTTCAAATGTGTGTGAAATCTTATGGAACTTAACTGCTACGGTCATCAGTCCCTACGCTTACGCACTACTTAACCTAAATTATCCTAAGGACAAACACACACACCCACACCCGAGAGAGGATTCGAACCTCCGCCGGGACCAGCCGCACAGTCCATGACTGCAGCACCCAAGACCGCTCGGCTAATCCCGCGCGGCGGACCACCACCTCTGAAGGTCTCGCTGTATGGTTGTACAACATGCAATGTGTGGTTTTCATGAGCAATGAAAAGTGCGAAAATGATGTTTATATTGATCTCAATTCCAATGTTCTGTACAGATTCCGGAACTCTCGTAACTAAAGTGGTGCAAAACTTTTTTTTTATGTGTGTATAATGGTATGGCAGAGATTGCAGAACGAGATTTTAAAGTATAAGACATTTACAGGCTTAGATGTAAATTCTGATCATAATTTACTGGTTAAGAACTACATATTAAAACTAAAGAAATTGCAAAAAGGTGCAATTAAGGGAATGGGACCTAGATGAGGTGAAAGAACCAGAGGCTGTTCAGAGTTTGACAGGCAGCATAAGGCAACAACAAACTAGAGTAGTGGAAAGCTATAAGTGGAAGACAAATGGGTAGCTTTGAGACATGAAATAGTGAAGGCAGCAGAGGATCAAATGAGTACAAAGACAAGACCTAGTAAAAATCCTTGGGTAACACAAGAAGTGTTAAATTAAACTGATGAAAGCAGAAAATGTAAAAATGTAGCAAATGAAGCAGGTGAAAGGAAATACAAACGTCTAAAAAAATGAGGTTGACAGGAAGTTCAAAATGGCTAAGCAGGAATGGCTAGAGGACAAATGTAAGGATTTCAAAGAATATATCACTAGTGAAAAAATATATACCACCTCCAGGAAAATTAAAGATAAGAGCATCACGTGCATGAATATCAAGATCTCACATTGAAAACCAGTCCTAAGCAAAGAAGGGAAAGCTGAAAGTTGGAAGGAGTATAACGAGGGTCTACACAAGAGACAGGAACTTGAAAGAAAATATTACAGAAATGGAGACGGGCAATGTGATACTGCGACAAGAAGTTGACAGACTACTGAAAGACCTACGTTGATAAAAGACCCCAGGAGTAGACGACATTCCGTCAAAACTACTGATAGCATTGGGAAAACCAGCCACAACAAAACTCTTCCATCTGCTGAGCAAGATGTATGAGACAGGCGAAATACCCTCAGACATCAAGAAGAATATAATTATTCCTGTTCCAAAGAAAGCAGGTGCTGATAGGTATGAATATTATCGAAATATCAGTTTATTACGTCATGGTTCCAAAATGCTAACACAAATTCTTTACAGAAGAATGAAAAAACTGGTAGAAGCCATCCTCCAGGATCAGTCTGGATTCGGTAGAAACGTAGGAACACATGAAGGAATACTGACCCAACAAGACAGGTTAAGGAAAGGCATACCTACATTTATAGAGTACGCAGACTTACAGAAGGTTTTCGACAATGTTGACTGGAAATCTCTCTTTGAAAATCTGAAGGTAGCAGGGATAAAATACAGGGACGAAAAGGCTATGTACATCTTGTACAGAAACCATATGACAGTTGTAAGAGTCGGGGCACATGAAAGGGAACCAGTGCTTGAGATGGGAGTGACATAGGTCTGAAGCCCATCTCCGATATTATTCCATCTGTATACTGTTCAAGCAGTAAATGAAACCAAAGAAACATTTGAAGCAGAAATTAATGTCCCAGGAGATGAAATAAGATCTTTGAGGATTGCTGATGACATTGTAAATCTGACAGACATAGCAAAGGACTTGGAAATGCAGCTTAACAGAACGGACAGTATTTTAAAAGGAGGATATAAGATGAACAACAAAAACAGAGCCGGCCGCTGTGACCGGACGGTTCTAGGCACTTCAATCAGGAACCGCGCAACCACTGCGGTCGCAGGTTCGAATCCTGCTTCGGGCACGGATGTGTGTGATGTCCTTAGGTTAGTTAGGTTTAAGTAGTTCTAGGAGACTGATGACCTCAGATATTAAGTCCCACAGTGCTCTGAGCCATTTGAACCATTTGAACAAAAGCACAAAAAGGGTAACGAAGTGTAGTCTAATTAATTTGAGTGATGATGAGGGAACTACACTCCTGGAAATGGAAAAAAGAACACATTGACACCGGTGTGTCAGACCCACCATACTTGCTCCGGACACTGCGAGAGGGCTGTACAAGCAATGATCACACGCACGGCACAGCGGACACACCAGGAACCGCCGTGTTGGCCGTCGAATGGCGCTAGCTGCGCAGCATTTGTGCACCGCCGCCGTCAGTGTCAGCCAGTTTGCCGTGGCATACGGAGCTCCATCGCAGTCTTTAACACTGGTAGCATGCCGCGACAGCGTGGACGTGAACCGTATGTGCAGTTGACGGACTTTGGGCGCGGGCGTATAGTGGGCATGCGGGAGGCCGGGTGGACGTACCGCCGAATTGCTCAACACGTCGGGCGAGAGGTCTCCACAGTACATCGATGTTGTCGCCAGTGGTCGGCGGAAGGTGCACGTGCCCGTCGACCTGGGACCGGACCGCAGCGACGCACGGATGCACGCAAAGACCGTAGGATCCTACGCAGTGCCGTAGGGGACCGCACCGCCACTTCCCAGCAAATTAGGGACACTGTTGCTCCTGGGGTATCGGCGAGGACCATTCGCAACCGTCTCCATGAAGCTGGGCTACGGTCCCGCACACCGTTAGGCCGTCTTCCGCTCACGCCCCAACATCGTGCAGCCCGCCTCCAGTGGTGTCGCGACAGGCGTGAATGGAGGGACGAATGGAGACGTGTCGTCTTCAGCGATGAGAGTCGCTTCTGCCTTGGTGTCAATGATGGTCGTATGCGTGTTTGGCGCCGTGCAGGTGAGCGCCACAATCAGGACTGCATACGACCGAGGCACACAGGGCCAACATCCGGCATCATGGTGTGGGGAGCGATCTCCTACACTGGCCGTACACCTCTGGTGATCGTCGAGGGGACACTGAATAGTGCACGGTACATCCAAACCGTCATCGAACCCATCGTTCTACCATTCCTAGACCGGCAAGGGAACTTGCTGTTCCAACAGGACAATGCACGTCCGCATGTATCCTGTGCCACCCAACGTGCTCTAGAAGGTGTAAGTCAACTACCCTGGCCAGCAAGATCTCCGGATCTGACCCCCATTGAGCATGTTTGGGACTGGATGAAGCGTCGTCTCACGCGGTCTGCACGTCCAGCACGAACGCTGGTCCAACTGAGGCGCCAGGTGGAAATGGCATGGCAAGCCGTTCCACAGGACTACATCCAGCATCTCTACGATCGTCTCCATGGGAGAATAGCAGCCTGCATTGCTGCGAAAGGTGGATATACACTGTACTAGTGGCGACATTGTGCATGGTCTCTTGCCTGTGTCTATGTGCCTGTGGTTCTGTCAGAGTGATCATGTGATGTATCTGACCCCAGGAATGTGTCAATAAAGTTTCCCCTTCCTGGGACAATGAATTCACGGTGTTCTTATTTCAATTTCCAGGAGTGTAGATCGGAAAACAAAACTCTGAAAGTAGTAGATGGGTTTTGCTACTGCGCGGTAAAATAACTAATGATAATATGTGGATAACCACGAGAGTGCTCCTGTTGTCATACAAAATTGCACCCCAGACCACAACTCCAGATGTAAGTCCAGTGTGTCTAGTACTCAAAAAGGCTGGTTGCAGGCCCTCAACTGGCCTCTTTCTAACCAACACATTGCCGTCACTGGCACCAAGGAGGAACCAGCTTTCATCGGAAAACACAACAGACCTCCACACTGTCCTCCGATCAATTTCGCGCTGGACACCACTTAAGTCACCAATGGTGGTGGTTTGGGATCAGGGACAACAAGGTGTCTGACTTTGAGCTGTCCTTGAAGTAACCTATTTGTAACAGTTCTTTGTGCCACTGTGGAGCCAACTGTTGCTCAAACTGAAGCTGCAGATGCAGTATGATGCACCACAGCCATATGCCAAAAGTGATGGTCTTCCTCTCGGTAGTGCCAGACGGCCATCTGGAACCCGATCTCTTTCTGATCACACGTTCTTGTGACCATCACTGCCAGCAATCATGTACAGTGGTTACATTCCTGCCCAGTATTTCTGCAATATTGCAAAGGGAAATCCAGTTTCTTGTAGCTTTATCATGTGACATTGCTCAAACTCAGTGATGTGTTGATAATGATGTCTTTGTCACATTAGAGGCATTCTTGACTGACATCAACTCATTGTGTCCAATCCCAAAGGTAACTAATGCTCATGACCATAATAGTGTGTATTTAAAGCAAACCTGATTTGCATTCTGATAGTAGCATTACTAGTGCCACTCTTATGCAAAATCTGAATACACATCATCTATCTTAATCAAATGTTTGAAGTAAGCTTTTTACCAGCTATTTTGTAAACATGTGTTACATATTTCTGTTCTTATAATATGTTCCACATCTACAAGGATCTTCTCACAATGGGACTATGGAATGAGCAGTGTATATGATTTAATCTTCCATTGGTACCACCGCACACAATAAAGCATGAATAAAGCCATGCACTTCAACCTGGATAACATCACTCTCAATAGATAATAAACAAAAATATGAATAGTGGTACAGAAGCTATGGTTACTATGGGTGAGACCACTTATTAGCTTCAAAGAGGAAGCGTCAACACAGCAAAGAACCTATGTAATTATTACGTAATGTCTGGGCTTTCTGTATAAAGTAGCCATCACTATGTGCTGCAGTGATAAATATGAGTAATAGCTATACAACAATTGTCTTGTCAGGTGAAATAGAGAAGATGATACATCTGAGATTACCACTGCTCCCTCATTAGAGTACGAAATGGACTCTGTCAACACGATGCCGCAACTATTTGTACCGCAAAAGCACAGTGCAGTAAGAAGATCAGAGCAGCCAAGAGAGTTTCTCTGCTCTGAATCATTACTGTGTACTACAATAAACTCGCACTGCTGTTCTAAAATATTGTGGAAATAAATCATTAAAATGTATGACCATTGGATCTACTTAGTCAAAACTAAGAAGTTGTAATACTGGAAGATAAACAATGATATGTTATATAGGTCTGTGAAGTGTGATATATCTTACAGAATAAAAATGTTACTGGCCTCAGTAAGATTAGCACAGTCTTCAATAATCTTGTCTGCTACTGGTACACTGAATCAATACTTATAGCATAACACCAATTATATAACTTCTTCATGAAAGCTTGCTTGAGAAAGCAACAGGAGATTGAGTTATTGGAGTGAAAGAAATAATGCTGATGTAATTATTAGATTACCAAAGCATAAAGATTTGTATGGTCACAATCAGACACCAAGTAGTATCATGAAGACTGATGTAGTGTAAGGCACACTTGAAAGATTTAGTTGGTGATACATCTACACATAGAAAGGGATAAAGATGAAGACCATGACAACCGCCAACCAATATCACTGTTATAAGGATTTTTCATTTTTTTCTTTAAAAAAA
The DNA here is from genome assembly GCF_023897955.1 of Schistocerca gregaria. Lineage (NCBI taxonomy): Eukaryota > Metazoa > Arthropoda > Insecta > Orthoptera > Acrididae > Schistocerca > Schistocerca gregaria. The sequence continues at coordinate 646,847,809 of NC_064931.1, read as the reverse complement.
AATGAAAAGAAAAGGCAATGTACACTACAATAGTTGAAAATTCTACAGAAAACCAGTTCCTGACAGATTTACAGTTCAATTTCAGGAATTTTCTTCAGCCATCCCCATAATAAATTCCTTCTTGTTCAATATAGTGGAATCTTTTCAAATAAACTGTGCCATACAATATCTTTCATGGGTTTAAAGAGTTTTGACAGTGTAGAACATAACAAAATAAATTTTTATATTACGGAATAACAAGTAAAGCACAGTGCCGCTTTCAGTCTTATCTGAACAGAAGGTAACTAGTTAGCACCTAACTAAGGTACTGTAATGTCACCTGTTCCATGAGGCTTCATATTAGAGTTTAATATTATCCTTACATACATTAATTAGTTGCCCTGAACTGTAGTATATTTGAATTGGATTAGATTGAGAAGTTTAAGTTACTCTATTAAAATGTGTGTCACTGATAAAGGGGTACTGATTTGCATAACAACGTATTCACGGACAGTCCAGTGTGGCCGATGCTAAGTTGCCAAAGAACTGTAGTCTCAAAACGGTGTTTTGCATGAGCACAGCCATGCATTTGCAGAATCAAACTACTATGTCATCATTTCCTCCATCCTGGGACTGTCAAATCAATAAAAGTATTTTCAAAGAAACAAAATGGACAGCAGAAATGACAACTATGATGTTCGTCTGGGGTGGAAAAAAGAGGACGGATTGATAAAACTATAAAGTACAGGTAAAGTACTGCAAGGTGAAGGAAGAATGACTGCTAAAAATAGCTGAAGGCCCTCCAAGGAAGGACAACTGGTAAAAGGTACACCTTCTGCATTTGAGTGGCAAATATGCAACCATTATAATTGTCTAATGAGATAGTCAGGTCAATAAAAGCATAACGGTAAATAAGGTAGCTTGGTTGGTTGGTTTAAAAGAGGGGGGAAGGGACTAAGCTACAAGGTCATCAGTCCCTTGTTCTGAGGGAAACAATGCCACAAGGATGTGAATAAGACAATGAGACTTACAACAAAAAACAGAATGAAAGGAAAAACCACAACAACAACTGAAGGGCAACAAACACTTAAATGGACAAAAGGGGACAAGAAAACCACAAAAACGTAAGAAACAGCGAGAAGAGATTAAAAAGAAAGAAAGCAGGTTACCATGGCTGGCTGACCATGAGGATAAAAAGGAAAAGCCAGCCACTCTGCAACACAATAAAACCTCCATCTTGAAAGCACTAGGGTAGAGGACACACAAGGACAAAGGAACATGTGCTAAAGCTTAGAGCAAATGATAAAACTCACCCTCATGAATAAAACGTAAAACTAAAGCTGCTGTTGAGGCATTGTTACCCAACACTGAAGGTAGGGTGCTGGGAAAGTTAAAAGTCCGCCACAGAGCAGCTAAAAGTGGGCAGCCAGCACGAGATGGACAACCATCATTCATGAGGCACAGCGACACCGAGGTGGGTCCTCGCGATGGAGGTGGTAACCATGCGTCTGTCACGTATGGCCAATGTGGAGCCGACAGAGAATCACAGAGTCCCTGTGAGAGGCACGCACGGAGGTCTTCCACACATTCATAGTTTCCTTAATGGCACACAGCTTGTTGTGCGTACTGAGGTTATGCCATTCAATCTCCCAACGCCACAAAACCTTGTGGCGTAATACTGAACACAGGTGAGTTTCAGAGACGCCAATCTCCATAAGCAGTTTCCACGTAGGCCTGTTTGGACAGCCTGTCGGCAAGTTCGTTGCCTGGAAGTCCGACATGACCTGGGGTCCACACAAACAGCACCGAATGACTGGACCATTCCAGGGCATAGATGGGCTCCTGGATGGTCACTACCAAAGGATGATGAGGGCTGCACTGGTCAATAGCTTGTAGGCTGCTTAAGGAGCCAGTACACAGGAGAAATGACTCGCCTGGGCATGAGCGGATGTGCGCAAGAGCACGAGATATGGCCGCCAACTCTGCAGTGAAAACACTGCAGCCATCTGGCAAGGAGTGCTGTTCTATATGTCCTCCATGGCAAAACCAACGCGACCATCAGCCATCAAGCCATCAGTGTAAACCATTTCATGGTCCCGGGACAAGCCAACAATCGAGAGGAAGTGACAGCAGAGAGTCGCAGGGTTAACTGAGTCCTTAGGGCCATGTGAAAGGCCCAGGTGAAGCTATGGCCTACGTGTACACCATGCAGGTGTTCGCGAATGAAACTCAAGTATAGGTCAAAAAGGCAAGGACTCCAGTTTGGAGGGAAGGGATCACACATGAACTGCAATTGTAAGCCCTGATGTGGGCCACTAATGAGGGGGATGAACCACTGTGCGCGGGAAAAGGAGATGGTAATTCGGATAAGCAGGATATCTATGAATGTGTGCAATGTAATTGGAGAGGAATTGCGCATGCCTAACCTGCAATGGAGGGACTCCGGCCTCCACCAGGACACTGGTCACTGGACTCATCCTAAAACCTCCTGTCACTAGGCGAACACCACAGTGGTGCACTGGGTCTAGTAAACATAACGCTGAAGATGCCGCTGAACCATAAACCACACTCCCATACTCAAGGCGGGATTGAACAAGGGCTCTGTAGAGCTACTGCAGCATAGAGCAATCTGCACCCCAGTTGGTGTTGCTCAGGCAGTGGAGGGCACTGAGGTGCTGCCAGCACTTCCGTTTCAGCTGACGGAGGAGAGAAAGTCAAGTCAATTGGGCATCGATAACCAGTCCTGAGAACTGATGTGTCTCCACTACAGTGAGTGGATTGTCATTAAGGTAAAGTTCTGGTTCTGGATGAACGGTAAGACGCTCACAGAAGTGTATAACACATGACTTTGAGGCCGAAAACTGGAAACCATGGGCTAGAGCCCATGACTGCGCCTTGTGGGTGGCTCCCTGTAGGCACCGATCAGCAACACCAGTACTGGAGCAGCAGTGAAAATGAAATGAAATGTCATGTGGCATGGGCCTCCCGTCGGGTAGACCGTTCGCCTGGTGCAAGTCTTTCGATTTGACGCCACTTCGGCAACTTGCGCGTTGATGGGGATGAAATGATGATGATTAGGACAACACAACACCCAGTCCCGGAGCAGCAGTAAGAAATGCAGAAGTCGTCTGCATACAGAGAAAGTGAGATGGATGGCCCCACAGTTGCTACTAAAAATAGAGATACACTCGATACAGACCCCTACAAGAACACACACTCCTGAATATGGGGGGGGGGGGGGGGGGGGGGTGAGCTATGGGAGGCACCAACTTGGACACATAAAGTATGAAAGAACAGAAAACTGTGCATAAAAATCGGGAGCGGGCCTCGGAGACCCTACTCGTATAATGTGGCAAGGATATGATGTCACTACGCCGTGTCATACACTTTTCGTACATAAAAAAAGACAGCAGCTAGGTGTTGGCGACTGGAAAAGCCTGTTCGGATGGCAGACTCGAGGGACCCAAGATTATCGGTGGTAGAATGATCCTGGCGGAAGCCACCCTGACATGGAGGCAGTAGGCCATGTGACTCCAGGACCCAACCCAACTGTTGACACACCATACGTTCCAGCAGCTTAAAAAGAATGTTGGTGGGGCTGATGGGCCAATAGCTATCCACATCAAGCGGGTTTTTACCAGGTTTAAGCACCAGAATGATGGTGCTCTCCAGTCAATGCGATGGAAAGACGCCATCGCACCAGATCCAGTTGGAGATGATGAGGAGATGTTGCTTATAGTCAGATGCGAGATGTTTAATCATCTGACTGTGGATCCGATCTGGCCCAGGAGCTGTGTTGGGGCAATGTGCAAGGACACTCAGGGGCTCCCACTTTGAAAAATGTGGTGTTATAGGGTTCACTGTGGCATGTACCGAACGAGTGGACTTTCCTTTCCAACCGCTGTTTGAGAGTGTGAAAGGCTGGAGGGTAGTTCTCTGACATAGAGGCTCGAGCACGATTATATTAGCTACAGTTCCTGCAATATCCCTTATAACTGTGGAGGGCAGGGATCTCATTTCTGGGAACCAGGTTTCCTGGAGGGCAATGCAGAAAGCAGGTGTAAAGCTTAACAGTTGCCGTAGCTCAGCCAGGCGGTGGAAAAAACCACAGCAATTCCACTGGATTAATATGTCATTGTGAGACTGGGGAGGCACGGCACATTCAATGAAGCAGTTTACGCCTCAGGTTCACCTGCTGCCACCGACGTATTGCCTGAGCAGACTATATCCATTGTGTCTGAGGGTCCGGCAAGATCTAGGTCCTCAGCGGACGCCAGAATCTCCACCTTATCCCCAGATGCAGAACTTGTAGGTAGCAGTGATGTGGGTGTCCGCGAAATGTCCTTGGTCTTAGGGGTCTTCTTTTTGGACTTTTCTTGCTGCTCCTTGGGTTTCTCTGGGAAGGATTCACTGATTCAGTCTCCGGGACTGAGGATGATCGTAAAGCCCTACAACCAGCTGCTTTTGGGCACTTCAGCCACTGGCGGGCATCATCTTTCCCATTAGCAGAAACCTGGGAAGGGTGTGACCCAAGGGACCCCTTTCTGGTGAGAGGAGCCGAAGAAGACTTACACTTCTCCGGCTGTGAAGTGGGAATTGGTGTCCCCGATGGTGGGGGGGGGGGGGGGGGCAGTGCTCCTTAGGTAGGTGGTGTGGGAACAACCGGGGGGAAGTGCCCCCACCATCAAGGGGGCACATTCAGCCTTCTGGCTCTGAGAGCCAACTGGAGTTCGCGGAACTGATGGGGCTACAACTGTTCTCGTAGCAGCGGTGTATGAGGTGGTCATAGCCACAGGATATAGGCGCTCATATTTTCTCTTAGCCTGCCTCAGTGTAGGTCAATCAGTCCAGGGTCTTGCATTCCATGATTTTCCTCTCTTTCTGTAAAATCGTGCAGTCTGGCGAGCAAGGCGATAGATGCTCTCCGCAGTTGACACAGATGAGAGGTGGGGCACATGGATTATTGGGATGTAACGGATATCCACAACCTTGACATGTGACGTTGGAAGTACAGCAGGAAGACATATGGCCAAACTTCCAGCACTTAAAGCACTGCATCGGGGAGGGATATATGGCTTGACATCACAGTGGTAGACCATCACCTTGACCTTCTCGGGTAAGGTGTCACCCTCGAAGGCCAAGATGAGGGCAACAGTGGCAACCTGATTATCCCTCAGACCCCGATGGAAGCGCCGCATGAAATGAACACCTAACCACTGTAAATTGGAGTGCAGCTCATCGTCAGACTGCAAAAGAAGGTCCCTGTGGAAGATAATACCCTGGACCATAATTAAGCTCTTATGTGGTGTGATGGTAACAGAAACATCCCCCAACTTGTTACAAGCGAGTAAAATGTGTGACTGTCCAGAGGATGCTGTTTTTATCAAGACTGACCCAGATCGCATTTTGGACAAGCCCTCCACCTCCCCAAACTTGTGTAAATGTTCTACAAAAAACTGTGGCTTCATCAAAACAAAGGAGTCTCCAATCAGTTCTTGTACATATGAAGTACCGGGGTGAATAAGGTTCGCTGCCATCCTTAGCCTGGCGTTCCTCCCATGGTGCCATGGTGTGGCCAATGAGGGGAATGATTTAGGGTAGTACTTTCTAGCACTGTACTGACACTTGAAATGCTTAGAGACTGCTGGTGTTTGATCACCAGCAAGTGATGACGTGGTACACTTCATCGCACGTCATCTGCCCTGATGCCACCCGCTCCGACCAGGGGCCCTCCCCATGGGCACCAACCAGCCACAGCATATGCCACCTGGCAGGGTGGCCATAGCTAGGAGTCCCGATGCCCCAGGGTGATGGGCATCTACTCCTTGGCATACATGCGGATTTAACAGCACAGTAATCAGCAGAGCGATCCCTATGTTGTCAGGGGCATACAACCAACAGGGTACATGGTGGCCCCACCACAACAGACTGGCTACCGTGCTGGATATGAGGTGCAAAGAAATCCATGTCATCGTCGGCGCAAAAAGCAACACTGCATAGTGCTTGGTGGAAAATGCACCCAGGAAGGTGTGTTCGCCGAAGAGATGGAGAATGAGCTGGATTGCTCGACTGCAGTGCGACGACAAGAAAGTGGGCTAAAGATCTCAAGGCACAATGGACATGATGCACCATGTAAGGTGCTCTTCTTCAATTAGCTTGCTCTTTGGAAAAATTTAGAAAAATGGAGGTCAAACCCTACATGGGACCATCACATACAGGCCAAAACGTGTGAGACACCTTTTATTCACCTCTTATGACAGGCAGGAATACATCGGGCCTATTCTAATCCCCAGATGGTGGTGGTTAGTGTTTAACGTCCCGTCGACAACGAGGTCATTAGAGACGGAGTGCAAGCTCGGGTTAGGGAAGGATTGGGAAGGAAATCGGCCGTGCCCTTTCAAAGGAACCATCCCGGCATTTGCCTGAAATGATTTAGGGAAATCACGGAAAACCTAAATCAGGATGGCCGGAGACGGGATTGCACCGTCGTCCTCCCGAATGAGAGTCCAGTGTGCTAACCACTGCGCCACCTTGCTCGGTCTCTAATCCCCAGACTCACAGGGGATAATAAGGTAGCATTCGTCATTAAAATAATGACAGATGTAGCATGCAAAACAAATTATAATGTGGGGTTAGGCCAACCCACCAGCCAGGGACAGCCAGATGCCATCCAGGACAGACTACAGCACGAGATGACCCACCACCATAAAGGATACTGTATGGCTTTCAAACACGATTATACAGGCCACATGGTTCGATAAACTGTAAATCTAGGAATACTGCTTGGATGTCATCAGCTGAAATTGAGAGTGATGAGTCATTTACCCTCAAGTGTTCGTCTTATTGCAATAAAAGTAGCATACTCTATTAGAATATGTGCCATGGATAAAGGTTCAGCACAACTCCAGAAAGTTTTAGTGACTTGCTTAACAATGTCTTCAAGGACAGTCTACTGTCGCTGATGCAAGGTTGCCAAAGAATTGTAGTCTTGACAAGATGTCGTCTTTTATTAGCATAGCTTGTTGGTGGTTGCTTTAGTATATCACTCCCTACAGCATGATACTAGAATTAGTTGGTATATAGCGTCTTCCATAGATCAGAGCCAGGTATCGAAAACTTCTTCTGTAACAGAACCCAGTACACTGGTCTTGATGGCGAGTGTTCATCGCAGACAAGGCGATCATCAGGAGTGCCCCAGGGGAGTGTGACAGGACTGCTGTTGTTTTTTATACATATAAATGATCTGGTGGGCAGGGTGAGAAGCAATCTTGCAGCTGTTTACTGATGATGCTGTAATGTACAGAAAGGTGGTGGTGTTGAGTGATTGCAGAAGGATACAAGACGCCTTACACAAAATTTCTGGTTGGTGTAATGGATGGCAGCTAGCTGTAAATGTAAAAAACTGTAAGTTAATGCAGATGACTAGGAAAAACAAGCCTGTAATGTTCAAATACAGCATTAGTAATGTGCTGCTTGACAAGAGTAATGTTGATTAAATATCTAAGCATAACACTGCAAAGCATTATGAAATAGAAAGAGCATGTAAGGATTGTAGCAGGGAAGGCAAATGGTCGACTGCTGTTTATTGGGAGAATTTTAGGATAGTGGAGTTCATCTGTAAAAGAGACCATATACAGGACACTAGTATGACTCATACTTGACTACTGTTGAAGTGTTTGGGATCCACATCAGATCGGATTAAAGGAAGACATCGAAGCAATTCAGAGGCTTGAGGAGCACTACTGAGACAATTTAGAGAAGCGACATTTGAAGCTCACTGCAAAATGATTCTACTGCCCCTACTGTGCACTACACATAAGAACCATGAAGACAAGATAGGAGAAATTATGGCCCGTTTGGACGCATATAGACAGTCATTTCTCCTTTACTCTATTTGTGAGTGGAACTATTAGTGATAGGGGGTACCCTTCACCACACACCATGCAGTGGCTTGCAGGTTATGTAGATATCTTTAATACCAGGGTGTCCTTTTTTGGTTAACTCCCTTGAATAAATGATCTGCAAGATCATTTCCTGGGATTTGGGCATGGCAAGGGGCCAGAGAAATACAATCAGCCTTCCATTGTTTTGGATCCCAGAGAGAAGGTCTTTAACGGACAATGGGGGTGGGTGTCAGGGGTAGCTATGGCTTATGAAAAACTCATTGTGTCACTGCAAATTATAAAAGACTCATATGAGCAGGTGCAGGTTTATTTAGTACCTCACTTAATGACTAGCAGTTCTGCAGAAAAGACACTACAGTCCTGTGGTAGAGAGTGACGTTCACTGCTGCCTGTGTGTGCAATGGTGTAAACCCATTTTAAACCCATTTGGCCTTCCATCAGTGTAAATGATATCCAAACTCTGAATTCATTCAAAAAACAATTACCACAGAATAAATGGGTCTGTTATGCCTTTTGGCCTGAAGGATACACCTAAGGAAAATGTACGCATGAGACCCAGTGAAGGTGTGTTTGTGAGAATGATCACATGATCACAAGGGAGGGTTCAAAAAGGTCATGGGTAGATTAGAGAGAATGTGTTTTAGACAGGCTGATATTGTGATACCAGAATGAAGATGTTTTGCAGATGTTATGTCTTTTATCTGGGAAGAGAATATGGTTGTTTTATGGAAATCGTAGTTCAGTAATAGTTTGAGATGTCACAAACCTTAAGAGGGTATTCCTGCCTCCATCAGTATGCCATCTATGGGGCTATACTGATAGGTGCTGGTTTTAAGTCTGATACCATTGGATCTAAGTAGCCTTGCACAAATGGAGCTGTCAATTCACAGACCTGGCTTCTGTAGTCCAAATGGGACAGTTGTAAAAGGATGGAGTGACTGGCATCCCAAGAAGTGTTGCTGAGGCAGCATAGAGCATAAAGTACTATCAGGAAAGTCTCTTTCAGCTCGTGTATATAAGGCAGCCAAGTCAGCTCAACATAAAAAATAGTCCTAGAAAGTGGTATGTTTCTACTGCCATAAGTAACTCTAGAGACATGGATCCAACACCCACTACAGTAGATCAGGTTTATATGAAAAGTATGCAGACAATGAAAAGCCAGAAAGAATCTATGACAAGATAAAAGAAATTATCCAAGCAGTTAAGGGAGATGAAAATTTAACTTTGACGGGGGACTGAATGCAATAGCAGAAAAAGGATCAGAAGTAAAAATAGCAGGAGAACATGGACTGGGAGAGAGGAATGAAAGGGAGCTGTCTGGCACCATTTCGTTATTACTAATATTTGATTTAGAAATAACAAAAGAAGGTTGTAAACATAGCAGAAACTTGGAGACACTAGAAAGTTTAAAATTATTACATAATGGTCAGAGAGAGACTTCAAAATCAGATTTTAAAATGCTAAACATTTCCAGGGGCACATGTAGACTCTAGCCATTATTTACTAGTTATGAACTGCAGAGTAAAACTGAAGAAATTACAGAAACATAGGAACTTGTGGACTAGAGGCCAGGATATGTTGAAAGAAACAGAAGTTGCTGACAGTTTCACAGGGAGCATTAGGCAACAATTGACTGAAATTGGTGCAAGGAACATAACAGAAGACAAAAGGGGTAGCCTTGACAGATGAATTCAGATAAGCAAAAACACAAGTATCAATAAAAATCCTTGGATAATGCACAAGATATTGAATTTAACTGATGAAAGTAGAAAATAAAGCAAATGAAGGAACAAAAAAGGAATATATGTATCTAAAAAATGAGATGGACAGGAAATGCAAGTATACATCTGGTCTAAAGTATTCAGATACCTATTAGTGGGGATTGATATGGCAAGTGCCCACCCTTCACCTCTATGATTCCTTGAACTGTAGTGGGGACACTGTCACTGAGTTGTCTGAATGTATGTCGAGGAATGGCAACCCATTCTCCTAAATATCCAAAACCAGGGATGGTAGAATTTTTTTTTATATTGGGGTCTTAAGCTAACCCAAAGGTGTTCCACTGGGTTCAGGCTAGGGCTCACAGTAGACTAGTCTATTTCAGAAACATCACTGTCTGCAAACCACTGCCTCACAGATGCTGCTTTATGACAGAGTGCATTGTCATGCTGATCAAACAATCATCATCTCTGAAATGTACCTCTACTGTATGCAGCACACAATGCTGTAAAATGCATTCATATCCTTGCACATTTAGCATTTTCTTAAGTGCAATAACGGGACCACAACCTAGCCTTGAAATTTAGCCTCATACCATACCACCACTACCTCCTCCGTACTTCACTTTTGACACCAAACAAGGTGGCACAGTAGTTTGAACACTGGACTCTCATTCGGGAGGGCAGCAGTTCAAACCCACCTCCAGCCATCCAGATTTATGTTTTGCGTGATTTCCCTGAATCAGTACAGGCAAATGCCAATGTGGTTCCTTTGAAAGGGCATGGCTGGTTTCATTTTTTATACTTAATAAAAACATTCCGAACTTGTGCTCCTCCTCTAACAATCTATATCGATGGGATGTTTAGTCCTAATCTTCCTTCAGTGTTGGCATTACACATGATGTCAGGTAATGTTCTCCAGGTATTGGTCAAACCCAAACACTTCCATCAGATCGCCACAGCATATAACTCATTTCCAATTACTCTTTATGTCATCTCATGTGTCACTTAGCACTGACACAGAAGTTTATGGCTAGTGAGGAGCTGCTCAACCACTGTACCTCATTCTTTTTAATTTCTGGCTAGACTGCTGGTAGCACTTTGAAAATCATGGGTCATTCCTTTGCCCCTCCTTTTTATTTACAAACACTGTTTGCAATGCTCGAAGGTTCCTGTCTGTCAGTACGTGAGGCATGCATGGTCCTGGTTTGGCTGTGGTTGTTCCTTCATATTTCCACTTCACAAACACATCGCCAACAGTTGACATTGCAGCTTCAGAAGGGCTAAAATGTCCATGGTGGATCTGTTACTTAGGTCACATCCAATGACTAGCCCTCGTTCAAAGTCACTGGCCTCTCCTAACTGACCCATTCTGCTACGACTGCTTCTCTACTGACAACAAAATACTCTTTCTCTCCTTTTATATGGCGGGTCCACCTCTCATGACATCTTGTTGTCAATTCTGATTTATACAGAGATGCCCAGATACTTTTGATCAGATATAGTATATGTAGGGGAAATATGGAAGTCACCTAGAGTAAAATTAAAGAAACCTTTAGAAAAAAGATAAATACCAGTGAGAATATCACAAGTTCGGATACAATCCAGTACTACACAAAGAAAAGAAAGCTATGTATACAATGCAGAAGGGCTATGCAAGGGAAACGAACTTGAATACAATATTAAACAATGAGAAGAAGTAGTAAATGAAGATGAGATGGGATATATAACATTACAAGAAGAATTTGACACAGTTATGACACGCCTAAGTCAAAACAAGTTTCCTGGAGTAGACGACATTCCATCAGAATTATTTGAATCCTTGGGAGAGCCAGCCATGGAAAAACTATTCCACTTGAATTCAAGAGATATGTGGCAAGTTGAACACCCTCATACTTGAAAAAGACTATAACAATTCCTAGTACAAAGAAGGTTGGTATAACCTGTGTCAATATTACCAAAATATTGGTTTAATAAATCATGGCTGCCAAATATTGATATGAATTATTTACAGGACAATGGAAAAATTTATACAAGCCAACCTTGGGGAAAACTGGTTTGGGTTCTTATCTTATAAGACTAACTGAAGGAAGGCAAACCTGCATTTATATTATTTGTAGACTTAGAGAAAGATTCTGCCATTGTTGACTGGGATACACACTTTGAAATTGTGAAGAAACAGGGGTAAAATACTGGAGGCAAAAGTTATCTATAACTTGTACAGAAACCAGACAGCGGTTGTAAGGGCAAAGAGCATGATAAGGAAGAAGTAGCTGAGAAGGGAGTGCAACACAGCTGTAACCTCACCCGATGTTACTCAGTTTGTACACTGAGCAAGCAGTAAAGGAATCCAAGAAGAAATTTGGAGTAGAAATTAAAGTTCAGGGAGAAGAAAAAAAACACTGAGGTTTGTCAATGACTTTGTTGTTCTGTCAGAGACAGCAAAGGACTTGGATGATCGTTTGAACAGATTGGATATTATCTCAAAAAGAGATTATAAAACGAATATCAACAAAAGTACACAAGGATAACAGACTGTAGTCAAATTAAATTGTGTGATGCTGAGTGAATTAGATTAGGAAATGAGGCACTAAAACCTGTCAGTAAGTTTTGTTATTTAGGCAACAAAATGACTGATGATGGCCAAAGTAGAAAGGTTATAAAATGCAGACCAACAACAGTAAGAAAAGTGTTTCTGAAAGAGAGAAACCAAATATTCATTTACGTGTTAGGAAATCTTTTCTGAAGGTATTTATATGGATTGCAGTCTCATAAAGAAGTGAAACATTGATGATAAGAAGAGGACAAAAAGAGAATATAAGCTACGGAAATTTGGTTGGTACTAAATGAAATTAGGTGCATCTTGACTAAAAGAAGGGGTCAGTTGACAGGACACATTGAGAGGGATCAAGAAATAGTCACATTCGCAATGGAAGAAAGTGTGGGAGGTAAAAACTGCTGGGGGAAAGGCTTGAATATATTAAGCAGGTTCAAGTGGATGGAGATTCAATAGATATGCAGAGATGAAAAGGCTTGCTCAGGGCAAAAAAGGGCGGTGAGCTGCATCAAATCAGTTTTCAAACTGAAGACCACAACAAGAACAAGTAACTTATTATGAAAATAGATTTGTGAGGGGTGGACAGTTCAGCAATGGCAGAACTGCATTACCCATGTTTTGAAATAGTGAACTGCCAGCCGCTGATGAGTGCCAGTAGCTGGTATTGTGCAACACTTGCATTTGAAGATTTGTAGATGCAGAAGCCATCAACATGCAGGAAATATGAGACTGTAGGACCCATGGCCTCTACAAATCTGTTAACTGCTATTAGGAAAAGAGTTCTGCTTAGAACATAGCTTTGTGGAACTCTGTTGTCCTGTCTGTGGGGAAAATTGTGAGAAGTGCCTACTTGAACATGGAAGGATTAATGAGAGGAAAAAAAACTACAGATAAAAATTTGGAAGGCACCTCTAAAGTCCTCTCCATGCAGTAAGAATACAATAGCATATTCCTGTGAGAAGTGGCTACTTGAATATGGAAGGACCAACAATAAAAAAAAAAAGTCCAGCTAAAAATGAGAAAGGTCTCTTCATGTAGAGTACTGTAGTAAGAATACATTGCTGCCGTGTGATGTCATAGGCTTTTCATTGCTCAGTAAAGAGAGAGAGAGAGAGAGAGAGAGAGAGAGAGAGAGAGAGAGAGAGAGAGAGAGAGAGAGAGAGAGAGAGAGAGAGAGGGGGGGGGGGGGGAGGGGAGCAAGAAGAAGATGGGGACAAATTTAGGCTGTTCTGATAGTGGATTCCATGCAGAATATGTGCTTCTTGTTGGCAGATTGGCCTTCCCGAATTCCACACATAATCTCCGGTAGAAATCCCTTAGTCTCATGGATCCAAATGTGTCATATAGACACCATCCGTTCAAACTGCTTGCATAAAACATTTTAACAAAAAAAAAGAGTGATTGACGCCCACTTCATCAGAGATCTTTCCAAAATGGTTTCAAACTCTCTTTCCAAAATGGTTTCAAACTTGGGTAACTACACTTTCTCTCTGCTGGCAAGAAATTCATCCCCATGGCAGTTGTGATTACAATGTGCAAAAATATGATGTTTATGATCTAGGTGAAAATGACGTAGCATCTAGTTATGTGTCTGATCAGTGTCTGGGGCTGTGTCATGACTTTTTGCCACTGTACTGATAAGTTTCCATTTATTGTATGGCTAATTTTATGTTTCTGAAGATGGGGAATGGAAGGATAGGTAAATACTCTGTGTGCATCTTTTATTGAGGTGGATGGTGGGAGCATAACATTCAGATGAAGAGGCTTGGGCAAAGTCTGTTGTTAGTTATTCAGCAAGGATAGTGGTGGCAATACTGGATGATGACTGGTGGCCATAAATGAAGCATAGTTTATATAAAATTTGAGAGGAAAAGGTATGGGACCAAGTAGTGGTTACACATCTTTCCCAACAGTAGTTCTTGTATTTTTCAATTAGGTAGGGATTCCATATTCGAAGCCTTTTGAAGGTGGTAAGTGTACTCCTCAATGGATGTCGTTCATGTAGCTGTAATGCATGGTATGTCACTTACTCCTAGGGAGGTGAAACTATGACAATTGGCATGGTAAGTGTTACAATGGATATCACTGCAGGAATGAAAGACTGACCAGATAGTAACCACTGTCACATAATTCATCATGCACTTTTCAGTAAATGGACGGGAGAAAGCTGAGGCTACAGACTGATAGATCGTTAGCTTTGAAGGTACCATATGAGTAGGCTAGAGTGAGTGGGAGACCCGGAGTTTAAAACATAATGATTAAAACTTTAAAATATCTGTTCTAGTATATTACATTTCTGAGAGATTTTGGAACTTCCCAACTAAGGATTGTGGGCATTAAAATCCTCTGAGATGAACAGAGGTAAAGGTAGTCACAAAATCAAGTCACTGGTCAGCTGGTGTGTGACCTCTCAATCTGGAGGTAAATAAATGTTACAGAGTTTAAGATCACTGTGTGTTCATATACATACAGCTATCACTTCCAATGAACTATTAACTAAAAGCTGTTTACTAAATTTGAGATAGATGTACAAACCCACCTGACACTCTCCTAGGGTCAGCTCAATTTTTGTAATATACTTTGTAATGGGTGAGATTAGAATAGTCTGCAGCAAACTGGGTTTTCTGTAGGGCAATACAAGCTACTGGGTGAAGTGTTATTAGTTGCTTAAGCTCATAAGGTGGTGGATGTAGACACCCCAATTCCTTTGGACAATAACTGTGTATCTTTGAAGAAGGGGGGAGTGAAAGCAATGAAAATTTATGTTGCAGCTCAATGTGGGTATATGCCACCTATTGTGGGGAATCGATTTCAATTTACATAGTTTCTGTAAGTGGATTTTGGGGGACCCAGGATCTTTGAGGTTACTATATCCATCCTTTCCTTCAGCTGTTTCTGTTTTTGAGGGGGTGGGGGGTGAGGATTTTAGTCCCGGTTGGGAAATATCTGTGTGTTTTTGTGGAAAAAAGAAGAATGAGCCAACCTATAGCCCATTTCCCTCACCTCCTTCAGCCAACGGCTGTCGTCAGGGCATGAGGTGATGGTGCAAGCTAAGGAAGTGTATTGTAAATACAGTCACTTTCTACTACTGTGGATAAATGATTGAAATGCCAATAAAATTTTCTTGTGTTACTAACTACATCAATTCACAGGGTGCTTTAGGAAGTATATTCTCTTCTCCCACTTCATCTATCTTGTGACAAAGTGAGAGAACAGACACCATGTAGATTTACATAGATAGTAACATGAAAAGATTTTATTGTACTGACATGACATTAAAAGCTTTATGTGTACTACTGAAATACCAGACTACGTGATCAGTGATGATGACTGGGAACATGTTTATGATGATGACAGAGAGAGAGAAATAGTTCCTGAATGCTAAAAGCATTTGACACCCTTGTGCATGAAAGGAAATATTGGGATGCTAAATACATTCAGCAAGGGCTTAGAAGCCGTTTGTCAACAGCAGTTCAGTTATATACCATGTAAAAACATGTGTTCCTGTATGCATCATGTGATGTGATGCAAGTTCTTGGTGTTTTGTTTTTTTTTGGGGGGGGGGGGGGGAGAGGGGTGCTGATGGGGGGCGGGGGACGTGTGTGCATGCTAAAAGGGTTTCAGCATTCAGAAATTATCCCACACATGAAGAAACTAATAGAAATTAGAGGATTTCTGTTTTGTAGTGGATCATCACACACACATTTCCAGCCCTGGAAATGAAGTCCACAGAACAGCTCGAAACAGAAAGAGAAAGATTACTGGGTAATGTCCTATGAATAATGACGTCATTAGAGATGGAGCACAAGCTCGGAGTGGGGGGAAAAGTGGGGAAGGTTATTGGCCATGACCCTTTCAAAATAACCGTCCTGGCATTCCCTTAAGCAATTTATGAAAATCATGGAAAACCAAATCTGAATGATTGGGTACAGAATTTGAATTGACATCCTCCCAAATATGGGTCCAGTGTACTGGGCCACCTTAATGAGTACCTCAAATTAGAGTATGAGTAATATCAAACAAATAAAATACAAGTTATTTATGAAATTAACAAGAACACAAAGAAAACATATCGTGGTGTAATTAGACTCCATAAAAGCTACAAAATAAAATAGATTTCTTGGTGAATGTTCCTATAAAAATCTAGTTACATATAAAGACTGGATGAAAAGATTCAGCTCAAGCTGAAACTGAAAGCAATGTGGAGGCTAACCACTAAGTCCCACTATCTTTTAAAAAAATATAATTTGCGTACTATCAGAGATAGGTAAGTTTAGTTTGCTGTAAAACATTTAGCAGGTCTAAAAGTTTGATTTCTCCTTTGTTGCAGATTTGACTTGGAGTGCATCAAAATGGCAACAGACCAAGAGGAAAGTGGTGTCTGGCACACAGAACCAAAATCAGTGACTGTGGTACAGTGTAACTGTTGCTCCCAGTATGTGAGGACACCACTGGGGAAAACAAGCATCATGGGGTGGTCTAAAAACTTTGAAGAGACAAGCAGTGTCAAAGACCTTCCTGAAAGTTGATGTCCCTTTGTGTCACTAGCATGTATTGACAGAGAGCAAGCTGCATTTCATTGCAGCCCCTAGAAGTCAATTTCTTGCGCATCAAGTGCACTGGAGGAAGCAAAATCAATTGTCCAACTTTCCTGAGAGTTGGACAGATCATGATAATCTCATCTCATGGTCCTCGAACTCTCACAATGTCACACCATTTTACTACTCTTGTGGGGTGACATCAAGGATCATGTGTGCATAACATAGTCAATGATACTGGTAACCTTTGCACACAAAACAATAAAGCAATCAGAATGGTCGAACCTGCAATGATGATCCTTACAATGGCAGCACTCGAATATCACCATGATGTCCTACTTATGATGAGTGGGGTGTAACAGAAAAAAACTTTCAGAGCTCCTACACATTTTACAGCAAATCAGAATGCTTTATCTCTAATAGTTTCAGAGTTAAGATTTTCTGAAATAATAATGGTACTTCATGGAAACCCCATATTTTAAAAGGAAGGATATACAGGGATATAAGTTAGATGTGTGTTTACTCAATATATGTCGTAGTAGCTGACAAATTCAAATACTAAAACACTCCAATACAATGGGCTAAAATATCTCTTCAGTTTTAACTGAAAGTTTACTTAAGCTTCTTACAAACACTAGAGCAGCATAAAGTTTATCACTTCCCCAGACTGCAAAAAGTGAAAGGGTTCATTACTACATATTCTATAGCACACGATTGACAAGTCACTCTCAATAGAAGAAAGAGTAAATGTAATTATAGTACCAAACTAGATCAAATTAAAAACAAAAATGTCAGGACAGCAAAAATTCCAATAATTACTTCAGCAGAAAAAACCCCCTTTATAAAGGGCACTAAAACAATGTACAAGATAATCATATAAAATTAATCTCTAGGTAGGAAACTAGATTCTAAGAGAAATAGACATTTACAAAGCCTATGTATCATCCAAATACAGTACTAGAAGATCCTGGGGGGGGGGGGGGGGGGGGGGAAACAAACTTTGACATCTAAGCATTTTACTTTTCCAAATTTTTTAATAGTGCACGTGCTCTTTTGATGATAACTGTTAGGATTTAACAGTATTGTTTGTAATGCAGTCTAATTATTGATTACAGCTAGTGTTCTGCAATTAGGCATCTACAATCTCCTCAGTACACATCCCAACTAATGACCACCTTTTACCCCCAATTTTGTGTGAATAACATATATTTATAAATATTAGAAGTGAAGCACCTATTTTGAAAAATACCCCAGTTTTTTCCATTTCAAATCACATAGAAAATAGTGAGCTCACTGCTCACACAGAAACTGGCCTCTCCTTCAGATCTCATACAGAAAATACAAAGCATTTCATAAATTGAAGCAGATGATTCATAAAATGAAGCAGATGTACAGTAAGGGCCAGATACAATTTGTACTAATTTGTACTAAATGACACACATCTTTAAATGTAATTCTTTTCTTTCAAGTTACTATTTTGAATCTATTGCAAGAAAGAGAATAATCTTTTGAGAGAATACAAGTAGTGTAAATACAAAGTTATTACTCCAAACAACTATTATTAGAAATACACTCCTGGAAATTGAAATAAGAACACCGTGAATTCATTGTCCCAGGAAGGGGAAACTTTATTGACACATTCCTGGGGTCAGATACATCACATGATCACACTGACAGAACCACAGGCACAGAGACACAGGCAACAGAGCATGCACAATGTCGGCACTAGTACAGTGTATATCCACCTTTCGCAGCAATGCAGGCTGCTATTCTCCCATGGAGACTATCGTAGAGATGCTGGATGTAGTCCTGTGGAACAGCTTGCCATGCCATTTCCACCTGGCACCTCAGTTGGACCAGCGTTCGTGCTGGACGTGCAGACCGCGTGAGACGACGCTTCACCCAGTCCCAAACATGCTCAATGGGGGACAGATCCGGAGATCTTGCTGGCCAGGGTAGTTGACTTACACCTTCTAGAGCACATTGGGTGGCACGGGATACATGCGGATGTGCATTGTCCTGTTGGAACAGCAAGTTCCCTTGCCGGTCTAGGAATGGTAGAACGATGGGTTCGATGACAGTTTGGATGTACCGTGCACTATTCAGTGTCCCCTCGACGATCACCAGAGGTGTACGGCCAGTGTAGGAGATCGCTCCCCACACCATGATGCCGGGTGTTGGCCCTTTGTGCCTCGGTCGTATGCAGTCCTGATTGTGGCGCTCACCTGCACGGCGCCAAACATGCATACGACCATCATTGGCACCAGGGCAGAAGCGACTCTCATCGCTGAAGACGACACGTCTCCATTCGTCCCTCCATTCACGCCTGTCGCGACACCACTGGAGGCGGGCTGCACAATGTTGGGGCATGAGCGGAAGACGGCCTAACGGTGTGCGGGACCATAGCCCAGCTTCATGGAGACGGTTGCGAATGGTCCTCGCCAATACCCCAGGAGCAACAGTGTCCCTAATTTGCTGGAAAGTGGTGGTGCGGTCCCCTACGGCACTGCGTAGGATCCTACCGTCTTGGCGTGCATCCGTGCGGCGCTGCGGTCCGGTCCCAGGTCGACGGGCACATGCACCTTCCGCCGACCACTGGCGACAACATCGATTTACTGTGGAGACCTCACGCCCCATGTGTTGAGCAATTCGGCGGTACGTCCACCCGGCCTCCCGCATGCCCACTATACGCCCTCGCTCAAAGTCCGTCAACTGCACATACGGTTCACGTCCAAGCTGTCGCGGCATGCTACCAGTGTTAAAGACTGCGATGGAGCTCCATATGCCACAGCAAACTGGCTGACACTGACGGCGGCGGTGCACAAATGCTGCGCAGCTAGCGCCATTCGACGGCCAACACCGCGGTTCCTGGTGTGTCCGCTGTGCGGTGCGTGTGATCATTGCTTGTACAGCCCTCTCGCAGTGTCCGGAGCAAGTATGGTGGGTCTGACACACTGGTGTCAATGTGTTCTTTTTTCCATTTCCAGGAGTGTATGTGTAATATGTGTCATGCTGACGTTTATTCAGGGATCTAAAATTTTTAACTATTCCATGTATTTATTTTTATGGACTATTTGTCTTTATCCATAACAATGTTGAATTATTTATAGGAAACAATTTTCAAAATATGTATGACACAAGAAACAAAGATAATTTCATGTTGCCAGTTCATAGACTAAAACTCTACTTCCAGACTCCTCAATACATGGCTATGAAAATTTATAATACGATAAAAATGAAAAACTTTCACAGTAGGGAACTGGGGTTACTGAAGATAAAATTACCAGCAATTCTAGTGCAAAAATGTTATTGTTCACTCATAGCATTTTGAAACCATCACAATAAACCATACATATCTCTGTTACATTACTCATACTGACAATTCTCCTGCACTTTAAATCAATGATTTGTGTATGTACATCACGAGACAATACAATTCTGATTCTGATTCTGCACGAAGACTTCACACGTGAACAATATTTCTCAGTATCAGAGACAGTGAATGTATTGTATTGCATCTTTATTGATCCACCCAATTATTCAATGTACAGAAGTGAACAACATAATATAAGACAAGCCAAACAGATGATATGACAACATATATAGACACAATATTGTTTCATATAGCATCATACTGAAGATGTGTTACATATGGATAATTCCACATCGGTTCAATACAGAAAAGAAATATTTTCAACCTGATCATCTGAGATATCTTTCAAATTTGGTGCATTTAATGTTCCAGATAAGAGATGGAAAACTAACAATTTGCAGAGGTATATGACAATTGTGAAGAAAGTTACAGGCCTGCAAAGTTTAGAAATTGTATGAAATTTACATGTGCCTGTCTCAACACAAATAACTATAATTCTGGTTCTAATCCAGATACAGCAATGAAACTAGTATCACTGAAAAGCTAATGAGTAGAGCTTTACAATGATTTTCAATCAGAATTAGAATTTTATTGGCTCATGACATACAATTGATTTGCAGTACAAGGAACTCCTCAATGTAAATAATGTACAGAGGTACAAACAATGTGTCAAATAAAAACCAGACTTAAATTTAAAAAAATCATTACACTTATGTTTCATCACTCTGCGATGAAATCTTCTTCATGTAAAAATTCTGTATTGAGAAGTACTGAAGTAGAGTTTTAGTCTATGAGATTGTAACATGATATTATCTTTGTTTCTTGTGTCACAAATGTGTTGAAAATGGCTTTCTATAAATATTTCTGGCTTGGTACAGATAATAACAAACACTTCATAAATGTACATATGCGAAATAGATAAAATTTTCAGATACTTGAATAAAGGTTGGCATGACACACTATGCCCAATACTGCACATATCTCAAATAATAATTTTTTGAAGTAATAAGTATTTTCACTAACTGCATTACCCCCAATAGATTATTCTGTAATTTACAATGGATTCAAAACAGCTGTGATAAACAACTGTTCTAATGTCATGTCACTTGTGTAAGACAATATTGCCACTGAAAATGCAAGACTGTTTGGCTTGTCTGCCGAGTAGCTTACATAAGAAGATCAGGATATTTCCAGAATGAGATTTTCACTCTGCAGCGGAGTGTGCGCTGATATGAAACTTCCTGGCAGATTAAAACTGTGTGCCCGACCGAGACTCGAACTCGGGACCTTTGCCTTTCGCGGGCAAGTGCTCTACCAACTGAGCTACCGAAGCACGACTCACGCCCGGTACTCACAGCTTTACTTTTGCCAGTATTCGTCTCCTACCTTCCAAACTTTACAGAAGCTCTTCTGCGAACCATGCAGAACTAGCACTCCTGAAAGAAAGGATACTGCGGAGACATGGCTTAGCCACAGCCTAGGGGATGTTTCCAGAATGAGATTTTCACTCTGCAGCGGAGTGTGCGCTGATATGAAACTTCCTGGCAGATTAAAACTGTGTGCCCGACCGAGACTCGAACTCGGGACCTTTGCCTTTCGCGGGCAGGGAAACATCCCCTAGGCTGTGGCTAAGCCATGTCTCCGCAGTATCCTTTCTTTCAGGAGTGCTAGTTCTGCATGGTTCGCAGAAGAGCTTCTGTAAAGTTTGGAAGGTAGGAGACGGATACTGGCAGAAGTAAAGCTGTGAGTACCGGGCGTGAGTCGTGCTTCGGTAGCTCAGTTGGTAGAGCACTTGCCCGCGAAAGGCAAAGGTCCCGAGTTCGAGTCTCGGTCGGGCACACAGTTTTAATCTGCCAGGAAGTTTCAAGGTCAGGATAAACATTTTTTCTGTAAATATCCCCAGATATTTGACAGATTCTGCTTCCCCAAGTTTCTGATTTTTATGGGTAATTTGGAAGTCACCTGATTTTGATTGTTTGGTTTTACACTATGTAAGTGGATTTTATACAAGTTTAATTTTAATCTATTTATATCAAACCAATGTTCTAAACTATGTAGAATGTCAATGACCATTTGAGGAATTTGTTGTGTGGTCTCACTTCCAATGAGTATAGATGTGTCTTCTGAAAAATAAAACTGAGTGGGATGTTATCAAATAAAAACAAGATTGGGCCAAAGATGGAACCTTGTGTGACTTCCTGTAAAATAATTTTCCATTCTGAGAAACAATTTCCTGTAACTGATGTTACACCAACCCCTTTGCTTTCTATCAGCTTAAATATGATTTGGACCATTCCAAAGCACTACCACTTATTTCACATACTTCTAATTTATGTAACAATTGGGCGTGATTTACACAGTGACAAGCTTTTGTAATGTCACAGGAAATTCCTGTGACTTTTTGGAATTTGTCCAGAGATAAGCAAATTTTCTGTACAAACTTGATGATGGCACACATTGTACTCTTTCCTTTCTGGAAGCAGAGCTGATTTAATGTGATAATATTACATTTTGCCATGAAACTTTGGATCTGTATTGCAACAACTTTTTAAAATACCTTTGAAAATATTGGGAGAAGACTTATTGGTTGACAGTTTTCTACATCTTCCTTTTTAGTTTTGGGGGAGATTACTACTTTTTTCTACACCTTTCACTGTAATTCATTGAAATGTAGTTAGAACTTGCCTGTTATCCTGGTTGAAATTGAAGGGTTGGACATTACCTAGGTAACCACTTACATTAACATCTGATTTGGATTTGCCACCTATCTTAATTACGGAAACGTGTGGACTGTCATCTATTACACCAAGTTCAGAGTTTACGACTGACAATACTGCCTTTGATTTATTTGTATGGTGCAGAATGAATATTTTGTGTACCATTTGTCTTGTTGCCTTTACCACCCCTTCAAATACAGTTTTATACGTTTTTACACAGTTTACAATATCTAAATTTGCATTACTTTTTAGTTCAGTATGTAATTCTCTTTTTCTGGCGCTTGCTACTTTTATACCAGCAATTATCTATTTCAATTTGCTTGTCAATTTCTTATTGCATACTGTAGGGGAAATATTTCACTAAAACATACAAAAAGCTCTCAAGAAATCTGTTAAAATTTACTTTTTCAAGCCTATAACAGTGTTTCTAAGAATTTCTACATTCAAGATCATTGCCCTTGGCCTTTGCCCTTCAATGTCTCAAAACACACCACAGTCATTTAATATATATAGTGTAGCTCCAATATGCTACTATAAATATTGTAAATATCAAGACGGCACACCAAAGCCATCACACCCAAAATTGTATTTTCTTCAGCATCAGAACACTTTCGAAAGGCAGAATGTACCAGATAAAATTGGACACGAATTATTTTTTAAAAAAATCATAAGTAATATTGTACAAAATTATGGATTATATTACTGTAACTGTATTACGAACCATTTACAGTGTACCTTCAATGAAAAGGTAACAAAATGAGGTTACATCTTGTTTCACAAGCTGCCAATTAAATTTTTAATGTTCACCAGATCTGTTGCAAGTACAGAGTATGTCCTTCCAGTTTGTATCACTGGATCTACTCTTGTGAGAATGTCACATCTTCTGATAACATAAGTATCCGGTATGGAAGGAAACACAAATGATGGAGATGGTCTATAAACACAAATGATGAAGATGGTCTATGAGAATGCTAGAAGCTAGCCTGTACCTCATCTGTTAAGTTTGTAAGACATACACAACTAACCAATGACTGTCCTACAATTAGTCAGTTTCATGTTCCATGGATCATTTTGCATGATAGATCGTAATGATGTGCAATGACTCATTTTACATTTAAATCGGAAATTGATTTGTACATACAGTGATGAGCCAAAACATTATGACCTGCTTAATAGCTTGTCAGTCAATCTTTGGAACAAAATACATAACTGATTCTGCATATCGGGGATCCGACAGTTTGTTGGTAGGTTTGTGGAGGTATGTGGCATTAGATATCTATGCAAGGGTCACACAATTCATGTAAATGGTGGCCCACTGATGTGAGTATGCACTTATGGCACCCAATAGCGACCCAGATGGGTTCCATAGGATTTACATCACGTGAATTTGGTCACCGAAACATCAATATGAGTTTATTATATCAAACCACTGTAGCATTGTTCTGGCTGAGACGCACAGATAATTATACTGCTGTAAGATGACATCGCCATCAGGGAAGACAACAAGCATGAAGGGATGCAGGTGATTCACAGCTATTGTCGTGTCTTTGCTTACTACAAGTCCCATGCAAGCAGAAGAGAATGTCTCCCACAGCACACTACTGCTCCCACCAGCCTGCATACATGGCACACTGCACCTTTGAGTTGTCGTTCACCTCGATGACAGAGTTTGTGGTGACAACCATTGACCTAGTGTAGCAAAAATGTGACTCACCCAAAGAGCCAACACATTTCCATTGATTGATGGTCAAATCCCGATTGTCCCGTGCCCACTGGAATTGTAACTGACAGTGTCGTTCAATATGTGGACACACAGGGGTGGTCTGCTGCGGAGCTCCATGTTTAACAATGAATAATGACGAGTGTGCATGCACCGGTATTGTGCTCTTTCAGCAGAGATGCCACAGATCACCAGCCACCCTATTTTACAGAACAGACAAGCCTCCAAACCCAGTGTTGTAAGAAGAGTCATGGATGTCCAACCATTTTGAGCCCAGAGGTAGTTTTTCTGTCTTTCTACCTCTTTCTGTAGATGCTCACAACAGTAGCATGTGAATTTTTGACCAGCTTCACCATTTTCAAGATACTCGTTCACAGGCTCTACGTAATAATAATCTGCCCTTTGTCAAAGTAGCTTATCTCAGTGGATTTCCCCATATGCTGCCCATACCTTTGCTAGGGTGATCTCCCATCTGTCTCTGCTCCACTTACATACTTTTTCTACTGTGTCATATACTCACAACACCACCAGGTGGCATCCAATGCCACAGTGGGCAGTGGTCATAATGTTTTGGCTTATCAGTGTATGGTTACATTCTCTATGTTTCTAAGGTTTTTTTTCCCAATAAGAAAAAATATATACTGATATGAGCTAGTAAGTCCTACTCACCATCTTCTGCACATTACAGTAATAGAAATTCTTCTACAGAATAGTAGAAGTTGTCAAGGAGAAACTTTCTCAGTTTGTTTTCAAATTTTATGTTGCTGTCTGCCAGACATTTTATATCACGGGATAAGTGATCAAAATTTTTGTTGGAGCATTGAGTGCCCCTTTTTGTGCTAAAGACAACCTTAACATGAAGTGATTAATTTTATTTTTCCTTGTGGTATTTCAATTATGTACATCACTGTTCCCTTTCAACTGAAGTGTATTATTTACACACAAAAAAACAACACTTCATGAGGAAATAAATATACTGTAAAGCAGTAGTCATAAGCCCTAACTCAAACAGATGTCTACAAGATGATCGGGGTGAACACCACATTATATTCTTGCAGCACATTTTTGCGCAATAAAGATTTTCTTTCTTAAAGATGAGTTACTCCAGAACCTTATTCCATATGACATTACAGATTGAAAAATATGCAAAATACGTCAACTTACTGATATGTCTATCCCCACAATTTGCAATGATTCTAAGTGAAAATGTGGCTGCAACAAATGCATCTGTCTGTTACCAGCATTTCTTTCCACATAGCAATCTCTTGTCTGCTCACTAAATACGCAGACTATATCTTTGCTTTTACGACACCCTTGTTAATATGTATTATACAATGAAGGTCGTTTGAGGCTGGCCAGTATGACTAATCTCTTTACAGCCTCTGCAACCTCATAAAAAGTTCCTTTGCCATGTCCTGTAGCAAAAAAATGTCATTCAAACTCTTCCTGATGAAAAGACAGAACTCATGAAATTCTTTCTGTTTTTCTATTGGGCAACACATCCATAAAAATGTAGTAAATGCATTTTGGAGTTCGAAAGTGACATTTTAAGAAATTGTGCTGAAAGAACACATACGCAAAAACACTGTATCATGCTGAAGGCAATCAGATGTTTCCAGATACGACACATGGGGTATTTCACTAGTATCTGCATCTCTGCACTAAGCTACAAATGGGTGATTTGTAGCCTGCGAATTATACCAGTGAAATCTCTGTACTTCATCCTGAATGTTGAAGGAGTATTTCTCTACAAAATAACAAACAACACGATATTTATTTACTCTAAGTTCCTCTTTAGTGATTTTAAAGATCTGTGATTGCTGCTCAGTGATATGTATGTGTGGCAGTAAGAGGTCAATGGAAGCATCCGATTTCATAAGTCTGCTTTGACCTGTGATGTATTGTGGTGTGTGATGTCAGTATGGTACTGAATTTTTGAGTTGGTTGTGTTTCTGGATGTCGTGTTGTTATATGTAACGGTGCCCTCTGATGGTGGATGTGTACATGTTGAGTTTAACAAATGGTATTGGGTTCACTTGAGTTTTCATTGTCACTGTGAAAACATGGTTTTCAGTTTAGGTAGTTGATGTGATAACATGTGTTGCAGATGAGTTTTCAGTGAACTATTAACTTTTTTATTTCGTTTACGTGTTTGGCTTTTTCATCAGGTCTAATTACTTTGGAGTTTGTTGTGCGGAAAGAAATCTATTTATTTACTTATTTTTTTTAATTGCTTTTCTTGCTAGGTATAGACATGACAGTGAAGTTCATGAGTGTATCACTGCGTTATCAGATGGGTGATGATATGACGGTATTGTGGGAGGCTTTTGTTGGCAAGTAATTTTTGTTTTGGTTTTATTCAACAGTAATTGTGATGTTTTGTGTATTGTATATTTATGGTAGGTTGGTTGTGTTTTAACTGATGTAGTGAATATGGGGTATTTGGGTTTTTGAGTTGGTTTTTTGGTATCGATAGCTGCAGTTTAGCTGTATATGACAAGGGAAATGTCCAATTCCCCTTTTAGAGTAATACACATTGGTTTTTTGGTATTGGTATGTACAGTTGAGCTATATAGGTCAAGGGAAATGTCCAATTGCTGTGGTTCTGTTAGTGCATCAGAGTTCTGTAATAATTTCTTTTTATATTATTTGTTTTGGTATGTTGGGGTACTTTTTCATTTTGTATAATTAGTTTGTTCCTGACCTAATCCCCAATTTTCCATGATTGCCCTGTTAGTTTCATTTTATTTTTGGAGTGAGACATTATTGTGTCATTTTTATTTTTGTTCAGGATTGTCGGCGTATGTACATAGTGACATCACCATCATCATTTTGTATACGCTGGAAGCAGCCATTTCCGCTATATTGATGACGTCATGGGTCAAAGCAGATAGGTGGAATCGGACACTTCTGTAATGCCATAGCAACTGTTGTAAACTTGATGCCAACTGCTCAATGAAATTGTCTACTGATTTTGTTATCGTCTCCAGAATTACCCTGCCTTCAGTTAACCAACACTTGTATGTAATTTTGTGAATGGAGTTGGTACCAAACAGCTCAAACAGATAAGTCACTCTTGTAAAACTTGGACGACAGGGATATGCACCTAAGAAACATGCTGGAAATACAGGACTGCACATAACAAATGCTACACAGCGTTTTAATGATGGTGATGTGTGTTCTTCACATATAGTTAGTTCTTTCAATTCATATCCTTCATCCTTTAACTTAAAATTCTGGTGTGACCCACAAAAAAAAGAGTATGGATTGGATACCACTGGCAAAGGCACTGCTTTTATCACAACTAAAAAAAAACTTGAACTTCAACATTTACATCTGGGTATATATCTTTGAAATATACATACAATTCCTTAAGAATTCACTGTTTTTGCTTATGTACTCTAATTCAATTTTCTTTCACAGACATACAGTCTTTTCTTCATGGCATCACATAGATCACAGCAAAAATCAGGTACAAACTGAACTTTTTTTTCACAACACGTCTTATCTGGCTTTGGATTTGATGTCACTAGCATACCATGTTGTGCTTCCATCTGTTTTATTCCTCAAATCATGTAATGTGAAATGGAAAATTATTTCATGGCTTTCCTTATTCAGCAGTTCTTGGGAAGTAATGTCAAAATTTGTGTCTTGCCACACTTACAGTCTGTATTGTGCTTTTCACACTCTTCTTTTTCCAGTTGTGCCACAAAGATATGCTCCAACAATGAGACAACCATTTCAATTTTTGCTTTGTATACTTCTTCTCACACTGCAGCCTCTTTTTCTTCACAAGTGGTTTGTCTAAAAACTGGATGTTAATATTTAAAGAATCCAGTGCCAGAGCCAAGGTTATTTCATCTTCACCTAACATCCTCTTTAGAAGTAATAAGCACAGCTGCATTTTGGGATATTTACGTCCTAGACTTGCTGCAAATTTTACCATCTAGCAATACATTAGGACACTCCTGATTTTTTTCAAATTCTTCTGTACTCTTGCATGACCTCCTCCTTGAAATAGATAGTAACAGTACAATTTTGAACTGTAAAAACTACTTCACAACACATGTACACTGTAGTTTGAGTAAACAAGTCACATCCATGAGACATGCTAATGGTGGCTGGTTGAAAAAAATAAAGTCTCTCTGATTGGCTGTTCACAGCAAGGAAGCAAAAAGTTTCCTCATATGGATTACGTGATTTAAGGAAGTTTCCCACTTCCACTTCATCTAACTGAGGTGAAATTAAATTAGGTGTTCCACAGGGTTTGATCATGGATCCCCTTCTGTTCTTGATGTATGTGAATGACCTCCCTTCTTATCTGAGACAAGAAGCTAAACTGACACAGTCTGCTGATGATACAAGCATCATTATTAATCCAGTAAAAGAAACTCCAATTGAAAATGATGCAAATAATGTCTTTGAAAAAGTTACTGAACTTTGAAAAAACACAGTATATTCAATTTTCTACTATGATGAGTACAGTTCCTCCAATAAATGTAACACGTCAACAGAAGTCAGTAGCCAGGATAGAGCATATTAATTTTATGGGTGTACATATCGATGAGAATCTTTATTGGAAAAATTCATATTTTGGTTCCCCTAAAATGACTAGGTTCAGTAACTTTTGGAATAAGAATAATTGCTAATTTTTAGGATATAGAAATTAGCAAGCTAACAAACTTTGCATACTTTCACTCTTTGATGTCATACGGAATACTATGTTGGGATAACTCAACACTTAGGCAGAAAGTATTCACTGCTCAAAAGAAGGCAGTTAAAATGATGTCTGGGGCTCAAAGCCGCACATCCTGTAGGCATCTGCTTAAGGTTAGGAGTTTTCGCAACATCCTCACAGTACATTTACTTAGTAATGAAATTTGTTCTCAACAACATGGACCAGTTTATACACAAAAGAGACATTCATGATTATAATACCAGAGAAAAGAAAGACTTACACTATCCTCTAATTACGCTATCTTTGGCACCGAAAGGGATAAAATACGCTGATGTAAAACTTTGCAACAAATTACAATATGAAATAAAATATCTGACACGCAGCAGTAGTAGTTTCAAAAATAAACTGAAATCATATCTCCCTTACACAAAGGTTAAGGTCAATGACCTTGAATGTGGAAATTCTTAGAAACCTGCCATATTGCATATCACTGTAAAGCTCTTCTCAATTAGCTTTTCAGTGATAAAAGTTTCATTGGTGTATTTGGATTACAACCAGAATTATAGACATTTATGCTGAGACAGATGCACATAAATTTCACACAATTTCCAAACTTTACGGATCTGTAACTTTCTTCACAATTGTCATACACCTCTGCAAACTGCTAGTTTTTCCAAAATGTGATTTAAAAAATGTTATATGTTACAAGGTACATATTGTAGGTGCACTCTATGCCAAATATAATTCACTCAAAAAGGGTATAAATTTTTGTGGTAAGCTTAATGTGGCCTAAACACACACAGAACTCATCATGCCCATATCAGTCACAAAAAACTGAGTTACATGCACACGAAAATATCAAAATTTGGAAAATTACCTGAAAAACATGGATTTTCGAAGTGTGGTAGCACAAAAGGGACAAGTGGTATCTAAATTTCACACACTGCATAAGTAGACTGTAATGATATATATCGCAAAATTTCAACATGTTATTGCAAGACATTTGTGTACAATGGAAATTGACAGATGTATTTGGTGATGTGGCCATTGTTCCATAACACAGTTTTGTAAAAACATATCGTAAACTGTTCTGTCTCTTCTTATCCTCTCACACAACTGTTTAATTACTAAACAACAACATATAGACAGATTAACACAACCTATCATTAATGTTTACTGCACCCTTAACTGCTTAAACTCAAGTCAATTGTGCTTCAAACAAAGTCCTCCCACACTTAAGCTAATGTACTCTGTACATTGAGTGGCAAATTGTACTGTGTTTCTGACACTGTGGTAGGAACTGGAACTGTCATAAGAATATGTTCAAAAGGAATACAACACCTGTCTGCCAAATGTGGCCAATAAGATGATCTTGCTGGTCCTGCTGGTGCCATGAAGTTTACAAATACATCACCTTCTGCTTCACAGCACTCTGCAACACATCCTAAGTACCATTTCTCATCACAAACAGCAATAACATAGCAACCTGGTTGTATGTTGCTGCTTTTGCTTCTGAATCCTGAGTCAGACACACTGTGAAGACACATGTTGTGTATGAACCTATAGTTGTGACTGGACAGTCTGCTCATCTGCACATTGTCAGAGTCCGCTGGAGGGAAGTGATGATGGATCCTTGTGCCTGCAACAGTTTTAACGTGTTCTAGTCTGCTTTTTAGCAACTCTTCAACTGATTTCACCTCATCTTTCGAAACATAGAATTATCTTATGCCAGAGATTTCTGTACCCACGTAAGTAACTGAAGAGGTGTTAGAATGTGACCTCCTTTAGGGTGCTGCAGACTAACTCATAATGCCATGTGCTTAATGGTAGCACCAATACCATCACATACATTTTTACCATGACTTGTTGCGAAAAAATTCCATTCTGTGTAAATCTGAAAATCATGGTAAAGCATGCTTAAATTTTTGAAAGTTTTACAGTTTTTGTACTGACTAGCTGCCCCATCACAGAAGTATTTCGCAAAATGTATGTGAGGCAGCTTGTTTTTCACATATGCCATGGCAGTATGAATGTGGGTATGAACTGCAATGGCATCATGAATTAAACAGTCACAAAAAAAGCACAGTTTCATGACAGACATCACCTGATTCACCTCTATAGTAAATCGCGAATGGCTGGAGAGTTGCTTGATTGTAGTCCCAATGATATCCTTGGACGGCATCTTGAACTATAAATGCATAATTTTCAGAAAAGTCTAGTATTACTTTAATTTCATCTTGTTTCAAATTATCCTTACAAAACTGGAGATAAGCCGAGTATGCTGTATGGCCAGTTTGTCCGTTTTTTGACAACACATTTCAACAAAATCTTCCACTGTACTTTGCTTTGTTTCAACACTTGTGCAATACATGTGTGTCCATTGCTTATAAGAAACATGTTCATTGTCATCCATAAGGAGTTCACCATACAGTTTGGTATTCACGAGTTATGCAAGATTTGCCTTACCAGGACACTTTTCACACCTGTGTATCATGCACTGGTAGGAACTGATGTCACACACTAGCAGCTTCATTGCACCTTTGTAATCCAGACCAGAATCCTTTATAGCAGCAAACATCAGCTTAGCATTTTGATGGGTCTCACATACACAAACATTGTGTGTGCCCCTTGCACTTACAGGCACAACTCATTTTGGCCGAAGATTGAAAAAAGATGATAAACCTACTTTGGTATTGGAATACTTTTCCTTGAATTCTACATATAGTTCTGATATGTTGCATAGCAACAGTCATTTTTGCATCTGTCCACGTACATTTCCCATTTTCACCATTACATAGTCTTTTTTTCCAGGCATTATTCGGCCGTAGTCATTATTTTCATAAAACTCCGACACTAGCACCTTTATTTCTGAACTCAATTGGTTACCCTGAGCCTGCTGAAGTTGTGGAAGCACTTCTTGGGTTGCTTTTATTTTCCTAGCTTGCTTTACGATATATGTAGACCACACTGAATTCCTTGCAGTGTAATCAATAGACCAGCTGGATGGTGCAAGGGTAAGAATAGCTAATTTTTTCTGGCGTGTGGATATGGCACATTTTTCTTTCAAATCATGCACAATTTTGTCCAAATCAGAGCATTTCTGGCATGGTTTCTGTTGCTTTGGAGCAGATAGTTCTTCCTCTTCCACCATTAGTGTGTCAGCTATTTTGTGTTTAAATTCCATTTGAGCTTCTTGTAGTTTTCTTCTACCATAGCTGGGCCTTTCTCTTTTCCCAACTTTGTGTGTCTTCATGGGAGACAAACCAAGAGCAGTCACTGAAGTATTTAATTGCCCAGCCACTGTGGTTGTAGGTGACTGATACTCTTCGTCACTGTCATGTAAATTATCAGAATATTCTTCATTTTTTAGCAGTGTAACACACTACATCTACATGACTACTCTGCAATTCACATTTAAGTGCTTGGCAGAGGGTTCATCGAACCACAATCATATTATCTCTCTACTATTCCACTCTCGAACAGCGAGCGGGAAAAACGAACACCTAAACCTTTCTGTTCGAGCTCTGATTTCTCTTATTTTATTTTGATGATCATTCCTACCTATGTAGGTTGGGCTCAACAAAATATTTTCGCATTCGGAAGAGAAAGTTGGTGACCGAAATTTCGTAAAAAGGTCTCGCCGCGACGAAAAACATAATTTTTGTCCTGGTTTCATGTTAAGTCCCATGCACTTTCAATACTGATTTTCTATCAATTTCTCTGAGGCTACACTTCAGTGTCTTCTTATGAATTCGAAATGCATCAAAACAACTTCTTTGTAGGAAAAAATACTTATCCAGGAACACTTTCATGTGATGACAACAAACACTAAAGTTTCCTGGAACTGTACTTCTTGTGCCCACACAGTGTATCCTGGATCTCCATAGCAACAGATCTTGGTCCGATTCATCCAGATCATACAGTACAAAGCGAATGCCACATTCTGTTCCATATGCTGTTTCATGACATTCAGACGCTTGTGCTCCACCAATAATGCAACTTGTTTCAACAAAAGAACCACTAGTACTCTCTTCTGGCTCCATATTGACTATCCACAACACTACTGACCAGTCTGAACTACAATCTTAAAAACATGAGTAACCTGTAATTGTTGCTTGTTTCCTTTGTTGTTCCTGTTTAACAATGACTCATTCTGTCCCTGAAAACTACCATTGTTTAACTTTCTGTTGCCTAATGGTTCCCACCAAATTGCTGCAGCTTTATCTGAAACAAGCTGTCTGCATCATCACTATTACTTGCTAAATCGTGTTAAAAGACACGTAACCAAATACATCTCTGTCAACTTTTATTGTACACAAATGCCTTGCAATAACAAGTTGAAATTTTGTCGCATATTATATTATGGTCTACTTATGCAGTGTTTGAAATGTGGCTTGATATCACTTGCCCCTTTTGTGCTACCACATTTCGAAAATCCATGTTTTTCAGATAATTTTTCAAATTATTGTATTTTCGTGTTCATGTAACTCTGTTTGTGTGACTGACATGGGCATGATGAGTTGTGTGTGTATTTAGGCCACATTAAGCTGACCACAAAAAATTTATACCCTTTTTAAGTGAATTATATTTGGCATAGAGGGCACCACAATATGTACCTTTTAACGTATTACAGTTTTTTAATCACATTTTGGAATTTTTTATTTTCCCTCAGAAATATGTTGTTGGTGTTTTCATTCGTAGAGTGTGTTCTCTAAGTGGATGTTACTGGGTTGTAAAAATTTCACTGGACTGTGCGGAATAAATCCAAAATTATGAAGACCTGAAGTTGGGTCTGAAGATAGATTGCCAGGTGCGGGTTGCAATTTCCAGGTCACACCACCATCTTTCAGAAGTCATAATTCTGGAACTAATTGGCAGGGGAACTTAAAATTTTGTACATGAGTGTTCCACAATTGGTAGCATTGGTGTGCTAAATTTCTGCCAAATATGAGACTATCAGCTGGAACATTTTCTCAAATTGGTTGAATTGACAGGGAATGACCCCATACTGTGTTTTTTCATTCAGGAGCAGTCTGTTTGATGCAAGCCATGGGTCTAGTTGGGCTGTATTTCTATTAACTGCTGACTGGAGAGATTCATCTGCATCTGAGTAAAGGCATCAGTATCATCAGAGTGGCAGGGTGGAGGGGATGTCATTTATATAAAGCAAAAATAGCAAGGGAACTAAAACTGAGACCTGTGGCACTTGTACAGATGAGTACATAACATTTAGGGTTCCTTCCTGATTGAATTGATTTACAAGAAGATATTGTGCTTGGTCTTTGAGATAACTGCTGTGTCAGCCATGGGCAGTTCCCCTTATCTCATATTAATCAAACTTTTGCAAGATTGAATATGTTGTGGTATATTACATCAAAGATCTCTCTGAGGCCGAGAAAGACACCTACAGGTAGGCATTTGTTGTCGGCAAGATGTAGAGCAGTATCAATGAATTCATATATGGCATCAGCAGCTATTTCATTTTCTCGGAAACCATACCGAGCAGAAAAAAGAATGCTATATTTTTCTAAGAAATTAATTTAGTCTGGTAGCCATGCATATACAAATATTTTACTGAATACAGATAGTATGCAACTGGACTGTATGGCTAGGACCATCTTTAGATCCCTTTTTATATATGAATATGACTTTTGCTATTTTCTTGGCACTATTGTATCTTAAAATGAAGTATTTATTATATTAGACAGTGGTTTACTAATAACTTTGCTTCATCTGTGGAGAAGGAAAGAGGATATTTTTCTACTCCTGCTAACGATTTCTTTATTTTATCTTGCTACACAGCTAATAATAAAATAACACTGCTCACTGTTGTTTTCTTATTGTGTCCAACATTCGGTGCGTCTTGTGATGTTTAAAAATTAGATAACATTCCCAGGCTAACCACTGTGAAGGTGAGTGCTCATTCCTTGCATGTTTTTGAGGGTATAGAATGGAATTATGGGAAAGTAACCTCCGCTCGTCTTTTGTTATGGTGGATGGTAAGTTTCAGATGCTGAGGCTTGGGGATAGTTTAATGTCAGTTGTACAGCAACGATCGTGGTGGCAGATCGAATAGTACCATTCGGACAGATGCCCAGGTTACAAAATGATGACTGCTGCTCGTAAATGAAGTATCGTTTATCCGATACTACAGATGACGTACGGGTCCCAAAAAAGCTACAAACATAATGTAACTCACATGATAAATGTGAGAAAATACGTGATTGTGTAATGTGAAGCTCCGAGAATACGGTGTTCCCAACTTTATACTGATAACAGGATATAAAACGAACAGAAACAATAGTTGTAAATGCTTAACTCTTGCAAAGGTCACTGTAATTTATATAATCAGTACCGGGTTGTCGCTGTGGCAGTGCTGCTACTATCACAAAACATTTTTCTTCGCTCCACACATCTTACGACCTCATTATGCCGGTTTTATTCAGTAAATGAGCGTCAGACAGTTTCACTACGCTGTAACTCAGAAGAAGAGTTTACTAGCATACCTTGCCAAATGTCTTCCTGACGACGACGTTATGTTTACATTTGTTGTATAGGTATACAAGCTTCACTCACACACGTCAAACATAAATTTTGTCACACCGCTAATGTTTCAAAACAAACTTACAATCCCAAAGATATTCCAACTAGAATCTAAGTACTTGTAAGACATCTCTGACACAACAACGCAAAACAGGCGGCAGTTTCCACGCAGCTATGTAGCTTCGCAGATTCCTGTGCAGATGTCGGTACATGCATTACATCGCCGCAAAAATCGCTGGTCCACTCGACACAGGTTCATTCTACTGTTGGTCCGTCTTCTGTCCGTCTAGGAAAGAAATTTCAGCAGTAAGTAGCTTCCCTGTCGTGAGGATATTTCATTTAAGGCTACTAGCTCACAATGCAAAAGACTCTACTGCGGCCTATGTTCGCAACTACACAGTGGCTCCTTAAACGTCAGCAGTTTTCATATTTTCATTTAAATCACGAGTTACAGTACGAACCCGACGCAGTTACTTGAGAATGTACATGGAGACAGATAAATATCTGTTTGCGTCCGTAACAGTTCCCTTTATTTCATAGGGTTAACTGCCGGTTTCCTCTGTTAAAGAATAATAAGCAGTCACTTTATTATCTCAATCGCTGTAATTCTTGGTCTTAACTTTCCACAAACGTGCGTGACTCCCAAATATTTCAATAAATCCAATAATGATCTCCCTAAAGCACCCACACATATCAACCATTTTAGATTTGACTGCGTACACAAAGACGAAAAATACTATACTGATCAGTTCAGGTAACGATAACTGTAGGAAACCCAGAAGTATCAGCATAAAATAAAAAGATATGTCCCTCACTGTTGAGAGTATTAAAATCCTAATGGTTAACTGGCGAGGTATTTACAATAAAATATCTAAACACAAGTGAAGCTTGTATTTGTATTTTGTATCTGTATTTTTTTCGTCTCATAACATACTTTTTACACACCATCGATGGAATTGTGCAAAAGACATGTCGATTTATGGCTTATGATATACATAGTTACACAATTTTTAACGCTACTTTTACCAGCAGAAGTTTATATTGAACACAATAATGTTATTATATTGCTTTTCTCATGATGTACCTGTACTTAGTGTCTAAATTTTCCACGCGTTATTTTATACATACAGTATTATAGACAGCACTAAGATATTAAATAGTCAGACTGTTCACATCTCTACCCTTGAATTTCTTGTAGACTTCCAATCCTATGTACTTGGGTGTCTGTTGGAAGACTTTTAACAAATGTGTTGTAAGCATGAAATTTTCTTTATTTCTTGTGCTGTACATAGATTTGAAATGGTATTCTCCAGTTAGTTCAGGATGACTGTGTAAAAATATGATAATGTCAAATATGTACAATGCAGGGATAGGTGATTATTTAGGATCTTTGATAGCGAGCAATAGGATGTTCTTTTTTTAAATATCAAGACTCTTGACAATGTCTTCAACCCACCTCCCCCCAAAAAATTAACCATATGTAATTATGTATTCAAAGTAACTGTGGTAAACCACTTTCCTGCTATTTATACCTGTTACACCAGATAGCACACCCATTGCAATAGTATGGCTGTTCACTTTAGTAGCTAAATAATGTATATATGCATGCCAGCATAGGTTTTTCAAAAGTGTTTAGCCCCAAGAACTTGACGGACTGAGTTTCTTCCATAACTTGATTTTTATGTGTAATACGGATTTCACTGATT
Source organism: Schistocerca gregaria (assembly GCF_023897955.1). NCBI lineage: Eukaryota > Metazoa > Arthropoda > Insecta > Orthoptera > Acrididae > Schistocerca > Schistocerca gregaria. Next base: position 646,810,376 of record NC_064931.1, on the reverse strand, counting down.
TTTGATTGTTTGGTTTTAAACTGACTAAACAGGGTCTTTGAAACATTAAGTTTAAAATCATTTTGTTTTTATTTCAGGATCCAGAATTTCCTCACATTTCCTTTTTCGATAAGTTCTGATGTTTCATCAGCAAATATGACTGCTTGGGCACTGATATTAAGAGGTGAATCACTTACGTAGAAGAGAACAAGATTGGCCACAAGATTCAGCCTTGGGGGACTCTTTGTGAAAGTGTATTCCACTGAAGTGCATAATTTATGGGATTAGATGTTATGATTACTCTTTGCTTCCTGTTTCTCAGATAAAACCTGAATCACTGTACAGCATTTTATCTGATGCCATACATGTCTAGTTTATGAAGCAGCAAGAAGTGATTCATTGAATAGAACGCCTTTGTAAGTTCACGGAAGATACTTGCCACATTACTGCTTTTGTCCAATGATGATCTGATTTTTTAAATGATGGCCATAACTGCATTCAGGGTGCTTTTCCCTTTCCTGAACCCATATTGGTTTTTGAGAAAAACATCATCTTTCATGATAAAATTTGTTATGTGCACTGCAGCTATTTTTTTTTCCAATAATTAATCACATCAACATTAGATTCTACTAAGTTTATAAAAAAATTGTTAAAGCACCGAGATATTTGAACAGGATTCAAAACAGTGTTGTTTTGCTTAATTTTTGAAATTTCCTGGTGATTAACTGCTGTAGCTAATTCGGATTTAATAACACATCACACTGCGTTAGATTGTTATTGTTAAGGCCTAAAATGACTTGACATCGAAACTTCCAGGCAGATTAAAACTGTAAGCTGGACCGAGACTCGAACTCGGGACCTTTGCCTTTCGCGGGCAAGTGCTCTACCAACTGAGCTATCCAAGCACGACTCACGCCCCGTACTCACAGCTTTACGTCTGCCAGTACCTCGTCTCCTACCTTCCAAACTTTACAGAAGCTCTCCTGCGAACCTTGCAGAACTAGCACTCCTGAAAGAAAGGATATTGTGGGGACAAAGTTAGCGCAAGGAGGGCTATGCATGAAGCATTCAGTGAATTCGAAAGCAAAATTCTATGTACCGACTTGACAGAAAATCCTAGGAAGTTCTGGTCTTACATTAAATCAGTAAGTGGCTCGAAACATCATATCCAGACGCTCTGGGATGATGATGGCATTGAAATAGAGGATGACACGCGTAAAGCTGAAATACTAAACTCCTTTTTCCAAAGCTGTTTCACAGAGGAACACTGCACAGCAGTTCCTTCTATAAATCATCGCACAAACGAAAAAATGGCTGACATCGAAATAAGTGTCCAAGGAATAGAAAAGCAACTGGAATCACTCAACAGAGGAAAGTCCACTGGACCTGACGGGATACCAATTCGATTCTATACAGAGTACGCGAAAGAACTTGCCCCCTTCTAATAGCCGTGTACTGCAAGTCTCTAGAGGAACGGAAGGTTCCAAATGATTGGAAAAGAGCACAGGTAGTCCCAGTCTTCAAGAAGGGTCGTCGAGCAGATGCACAAAACTATAGACCTATATCTCTGACGTCGATCTGTTGTAGAATTTTAGAATATGTTTTTTGCTCGAGTATCATGTCGTTTTTTGAAACCCAGAATCTACTCTGTAGGCATCAACATGGATTCCGGAAACAGCGATCGTGTGAGACCCAACTCGCTTTATTTGTTCATGAGACCCAGAAAATATTAGATACAGGCTCCCAGGTAGATGCTATTTTCCTTGACTTCCGGAAGGCGTTCGATACAATTCCGCACTGTCGCCTGATAAACAAAGTAAGAGGCTACGGAATATTAGACCAGCTGTGTGACTGGATTGAAGGGTTTTTAGCAAACAGAACACAGCATGTTGTTATCAATGGAGAGACGTCTACAGACGTTAAAGTAGCCTCTGGCGTGCCGCAGAGGAGTGTTATGGGACCATTGCTTTTCACAATATATATAAATGACCTAGTAGATAGTGTCGGAAGTTCCATGAGGCTTTTCGCAGATGATGCTGTAGTATACAGATAAGTTGCAGCATTAGAAAACTGCAGCGAAATGCAGGAAGATCTGCAGTGGATAGGCACTTGGTGCATGGAGTGGCAACTGACCCTTAACATAGACAAATGTAATGTACTGCGAATACATAGAAAGAAGGATCCTTTATTGTATGATTATATGATAGCAGAACAAACACTGGTAGCAGTTACTTTTCTAAAATATCTGGGAGTATGCTTGCAGAACGATTTGAAGTGGAATGATCATATCAAATTAATTGTTGATAATGCGGGTGCCAGGTTGAGATTCATTGGGAGAGTCCTTAGAAAATGTAGTCCATCAACAAAGGAGGTGGCTTACAAAACACTTGTTCGACCTATACTTGAGTATTGCTCATCAGTGTGGGATCCGTACCAGATCGGGTTGACGGAGGAGATAGAGAAGATCCAAAGAAGAGCGGTGCGTTTCGTCACAGTGTTATTTGGTAACCGTGATAGCGTTACAGAGATGTTTAGCAAACTCAAGTGGCAGACTCTGCTAGAGAGGCGCTCTGCATCGCGGTATAGCTTGCTCGCCAGGTTTCGAGAGGGTGCGTTTCTGGATGAGGTATCGAATATATTGCTTCCCCCTACTTATACCTCCCGAGGAGATCACGAATGTAAAATTAGAGAGATTCGAACCCGCATGGAGGCTTTCAGACAGTCTTTCTTCCTGCGAACCATATGCGACTGGAACAGAAAGGGGAGGTAATGACAGTGGCACGTAAAGTGCCCTCCACCACACACCGTTGGGATGCTTGCGGAGTATAAATGTAGATGTAGACATGGCTTAGCCACAGCCTGGGGGATGTTTCCAGAATGAGATTTTCACTCTGCAGCGGAGTGTGCACTGATATGAAACTTCCTGGCAGATTAAAACTGTGTGTGGGACCGAGACTCGAACTCGGGACCTTTGCCTTTCGCAGGCCTATGCTCTACCAACTGAGCTACACAAACACGACTCACGCCTCGTACTCACAGCTTTACTTCTGCCAGTGCCTCGTCTCCTACCTTCCAAAGTTTCATATCAGCGCACACTCTGCTGCAGAGTGAAAATCTCATTCTGGAAACACCCCCCAGGCTGTGGCTAAGCCATGCCTCCACAATATCCTTTCTTTCAAGAGTGCTAGTTTTGCATGGTTCGCAGGAGAGCTTCTGTAAAGTTTGGAAGGTAGCTCAATTGGTAGAGCACTTGCCTGCGAAAGGCAAAGGTCCGGAGGTCGAGTCTCGGTCCAGCACACAGTTTTAATCTGTCAGGAAGTTTCATATCTGCGGGCACACTCAGCTGCAGAGTGAAAATCTCATTCTGATGACTTGACATCTTTTGGCAGTTTTGACAACATCTTTAAATTCAACTCTTAGCATCTCACATAGTTACTAAAGTCAGCTCTTTGTTTAGCTCACATTTTCTCACATTAGATATTTTTAAGCTCAGACTAATCGATTTTTCTTTACTTGCGGCTTTTTGGTGCCATTTTGTTGGTAGAAATGATTCATCGAATACATCTAGAAAACTTCTTAGAAATTTATCGAAGTTCTCAGTACTTGACACACTATTATCTATGCACTATTTTGCTGCATTTATCTCTTCTTGAAACAGGTTCAAGTTATTTTTACAAAAGTTTAATTTCATAAAACTTTTCTTACATTTGTTTTAGTTATTACTGGCAGCTGAATAAACAATGAAGAATGGCCAAAAATTCCTAAGTCTAAACAGAATTTGTTTGCACAGTCAAACAAGTAATTTGTCAACATATAGTCTATACAAGTAGCTGAATGAGTATTTTCTCTAGTGAATTCACAAAATATTTGTTTAAAACCAGAGTTCTGAATGAAGTCAATAAACTGGTTGGAGCTTTATTCATGACTTATCATAGTTACATCTAAATCAGTTGCTAAGATAACATTTTTCTTCCTTTCTTTCTGAAGTTTATCAAAAAGATCGTGCAGTTGGGGCAAGTAAGTTTTAGTTGTTGCACTTCCAGCAGTTATGTATTATGATATGACTACCATGTTCATCTCTTTTAGTTCAACACAGCAATTTGCAAAAGAGCACTCCTCATTTAAGTAATCAATACCTGTCTATATTTCGTATGTTAAGCAGGTATCAAGAAGTATGCATGACCCTCCATGGATTCTCTCTCTTGTGCAAAAACTGCTTGCTACATTGAAATATTCCAGTTTATTTAAAACTTTTATAGAGTCAATAGTTAACCAATGCTCATTTAAGCAAACAACTTTCATCATTTTGCTTTCATTGGGAATAATTTGCAGTTCTTCAATTTTGGTAGTACCTGCCATCCAATCATTCATATTCCAGTTCATTAAGTAACTTTTGTCACTTTTTTAATCTCTCTATGGACAACTTGTCCTAGATTTCTTACCTCAGTGTCTTCTTCATAGCAGTTTCTACTAGAAAAGCTTTCAGGTTGAATGGTGGAGAAACTGTTCTCTTGTTAATGGGATATATGGCTCCTATTACTTCTGCCATTGTTGATATTTCATTTTACGTTGTTGCTGTTGCTTCTTCTCTTGTTGCCTGTGTTTCTGATGATAATTCTGATTCTGGGGATGCTGCTGCCACTGGCAACTGTGACTCTGCTGCTGTCACCAATGGTGGTTGTGGTTCTGCGGTTGGCTGGAATGAGGATGTTGCTTTATCTGTTGTTGCTGTTGTTCCCGATGATAATAGTGGATACTTGTTTCTCTGCCACTCGTGATGGTTCTACTGAAGTAGCTGATGGTGGTGGCTGCTGTACTATTGTTTGTGTTCTGCTGTTTTCGACACTTGTTTCACTCTTCTACTAACTGTGATCAAGATTTCTAAAATTTTATAGCTGGGAAGTATCTCGCCCTTCCCATTTAGGTTCAGTCTATGCCTTGTGAAACTGTCTCTCTGTGGACAGCCAACAGGTAAAAGCTGTATGTTTTCATACGTTCTGCAGATCTATTCAAACTAGTTGTTGGGCTTAATAAATTCTTTATTTACACATGAGTCATTTATATGGTTGCATCCATGTGGTATTCCAATGACCACCACACTTTTGCTTTTATTAGAGGAGAATACTACCTTCAAGTTTTGGACAGCACTAGACAAGTCATTTCTCTAAACATCGTTGGGGCCCCCCTATTACTGTATATTCATTTGCATTTGATGAAATTCCCTCTTTTATGTCTGTTGCAATTTCGAACGTAGGTGCTCCTGGTTTCACATAACTACACACATTAATACCATGATCTTCATGTAAGGTTTTTGCTAGTCTACATCCATGACAATCAGCATGTATGTTTTTATTGGATTTCTTCTCTATCTTTCTTGTCATATTTGTAAATGCACTTATGTTTCTAATTTAGTTTGGACATGTTTCTTCTGCACTGATGACTGTCTCTAGGACACTAAAACGGGTTTTTGATGGGACTTGGAACATATTTTCGCTGCATTTTCCGCGACTAAACTGTTTAGGTTTACAGCTGAGTTCACACACGCAACAAAAGTGTTGCCACAGCTAGTGGTATACTGCAGTTGCATGTGTAAACTACCAGTTTCTAGTGGCGCAACTTAATAAAAGCATCTTTTGTCAAACCACACAAAGCTCAACTTGGTTTTACTTTGTTGCACCACTTTCCTTCGACCATTGCTCTCTGTTGCCAGTGTTTCAAAACACGAGCATTCTGTTGCAGTTATCGAGGAGTAATTGCTGCCGTACTTCATTTGATTTCAGTGTGTTTTCATTTTATTGCTGAAAAACAGTAAAAACATTGGTCGGCAGGTACACTGTGACAGTTTCTGGAACTACAAGAACAGCAACCTATGTTTGATTCTGCAGCAGTGCTTGTGAGTGTGAGAAGTGGGAGGGAGGGGACAACATTTGATAACCAATGACTTTTCCCACAGTCTTAAGAGAATTTTGGATGAATAAATGAATCAGCTTAGTATATGTAACCAAAACAGCGAGTCATATAACCTTTGTGGTTTGTAAGACCATGCATTGTATAAACTGTGGATTATACGCAGGAAATAGCTCCTGAATGTTATGTGAAAGCTACTAAACTAAAAATTAGTTAGATTCTAAAACCTTGGAAGAGTGGCGTGTCTGCAGAAGATATTTAAATGGCAACTGCCAGTTAGTTTGCCCTTGCAGACAGCATTTTCCTCTCCGAGTGTTATTTCTTTTATAAATGTGTTTGTGTTCCCTGGTTTATCTCTGTGCGAAGTCTGATTTCAGCTTCAAAATTTGTGTTTCGTCTTCCTTGTATTCAGCTGTTCCCACAGCTGTAATATCATAATCTGCACTATAACATCCATATTTGCCCATATGATTTCAGTTCATGCCATGTTGAAAGTTCTGCAACTACCTAGAATTTGTGGCGTCCTGTGTGAACAGAAGCTCACGATGCCACTGCAGAAAGCTACAACTTGTGGCATCACATTCGTTGTGTGCATTAATCCGGTTTAATATACTCGACGTAACGTTTGCTTGGCATAATTTGCGATGTATTTGTATTGTTATATGACTGCAGATGCTTCATATTCTATTGAAGATTCATCATATTGTTTCATTTAGCAGCTATTTCAAAAAGTGTTTCATCCTTACTTTGCTGCAAAGATATGTGTTTTGTCAGTTGATTAGTGTCACTTGCACTTGTACTTAAACGTGGATGTACTTGCACTTTTCTTCCCATTTTTTTTATTAAAATATGACACCACACCCACATATTATCATACACTGCACTGTATTTCTAGCAGAAAGGACACTTACACAGTTGTTTTTTTTTCATTATATGCTATCTAAAACCTGAAGCTGACAACCCTGAGATTTTCGGCGAAGATACCCAAAGGATAGACTAACAGAAAATGGAGGTAGTGTATTTGTCACAAGAGACAAGAAACGCAAACCAACTAAGACAGAAATTGTAGCTGCATACCAAAGTTTTGGGGCAAGACTCAAATGAAGTACTGGCAAAAACTGTAATTGGAACTTTGTATCAAACCATGAGATTCACCTCCTGACGTAACTGAAGATTTGAGAGGGCACCTCAGTTCACTTGTATCTAAGTTCTCTCATCATCGGAGGAGATTTTTACTATCAGATCACCAATTGGGGTAATTACATTTATTTTAGTAGAAGGAATGACAAGATGTCCTGAGAATCATAACTTAATGCCTGATCTGAAAAAAACCTAGAACAGTCGCTTGGAACTCCACTCATGATGGAAATATATTACATCTAATGGCAATAAATAGACCAGACCTCTTTGAGGACGTTTACACCGAAACTGGTATCAATGATCAAGATGCAGTTATGATACCAAAGTACAAATGGCAAAGAAAACAATTAGAAAGATCTATACATTCAGAAAACGAGACAAAGAATCTGTAGCATCATGTCTCAATAAATAACATGAAATTTTTAGCTTATGATAAGATCATGTGAACCATATATGGCTCAAGTTCTAAAGAATAGTTGATCATGCATTTGTTGGATATGTACCCTTTAAAAAAGTTCATGATGGGAGGGACACTCTGGGGTAGATACTCTCTGTAAAGAAATTTCCAAAGAAACTGAGGCCATTGCATAATAGGAATAAAACAAAAAATAGTGCCATAAGTAGAGAGATGTTGAATTAAAAGTATTTTACTGTCAATAAACCAATGCACGAAATCTTCAATGACCATCAGAGGGAAATACTGCCAGGAGATCATTCGCAAAACCCAAATAAATTCTAGTGTAACATAAAGGCTGTTAGTGGCACCAAAGTTAGTGTCCAGTCATTCACAGATGAGATGGGAACTGAAATTGAGAATAGCAAAGCAAAGGCAGAAATAATTAACTTTGTTTTCGATTATTCTTTGCAAAGGTGAACGCAGGGGTTGGTGCCCAAATTTAATTCTAACACCGCTGAAAAGATTAAATAGATTCAGTGTCAGTGACATTGATAAACAGCTGCAATCGCTGGAGTGAACAAAGCCTCAGGGCCTGATGGAATCCCTATCAGATTCCATACCAAATTTGCAGATGAGCTGTCCCCTCTGTTCATTGTAATTTATCATAGATTCCTAAAACGCCTAATCACACCAAGTAGTTGGAAGAAAGCACACTCATACATAAGAAGGGCAGAAAAAGTGATCCACAAAACTGCTGGCCAATATCCTTGACATCAGTTTGTTGTAGAATCTTAGAAAATATTCTGAGCTCATTAAACTCAAGTCGCACTTTTCTCACATGATTACTGAAAGTCTAGGATCAAGGCAGTCGGACACATGCAATATTTCTCGATTTCCGAATAGCATTTGCCCTAGTGACATACCTACGCTTATTATCAAATGTATGTTCATATGGAATATCAAGCAAAATTTTTTGACAGGCTTGAGGATTTTTGGTAGGGTGTACACAACAAGTTATCTTGGACAGAGAGTCACTGACACATGTGTGCCCCAGGGAAGTTTTGTCGGTCCCTTGCTGTTGTATATTAATGACCTTGCAGACAATATTAATAGAAACCTCAGATTTTCGCATATGATGCAGTCATCCATAATAAAGTACAGTCTTGAAGAAATTCCACAGATATTCAATCAGCTCCTGGTGAGATTTAGAAGTGGTGCAATTATTAGATACTTGCTTTAAATGTTCAAAAATGTAAAATTTCGCGCCTGACAAAACGAAAAAATGAAATATCCTATGACTATAACAACAATGAGTCACACTTGGTATCGGCCAACTTATGCAAATACCTGGGTGTAACACTTTGTAGGGAAATGATATGGAATGATCACATAGGCCCAGTCGTGGGTAAAGGAGGTAGCAGGCTTCAGTTTATTGGTAGAGTACTATAGTAAATGCAATCAGTCTACAAAAGAGATTGCTTACAAACCATGCATGTGACATATGGTAGAAAATTTCCAAATTTGTGGGACCTGGGTCAAATAGGACTCATGGGTGATATTGAATGTATGCAGAAATGGGCCACACGAATGATCACAGGTTTCTTTGACCCATCAGAGAGTGTGACGAAGTTGTTGAAAGAACTGAACTGACAGACTCTTGAAGATAAATGTAAATTATGTTGAGAAAGCCTTGTTACAAGGTTTCAAGAACTAGTCTTTAATGATGACTCTAGGAAAATACTACAACCCCTTACATATCGTCTCATAAAGATCGTGAGAATAAGTTTAAATTAATGACAGCAACCGCAGAGGAATTTAAACAGTAATTCTACCCACACTCCATAAGTGAATGGAACAGAAATAATCCACATTAACTGGTACAATGGGATGTACTCTCTGCTGTGCACTTCGTAGTAGTTTTCAGAATATGGATGTAGATGTAGAACAAGTAACTGACTCAGACATGTTTCACATGCCAGATTAATGGCGATCTCCTGTCCACATGGTAATATTTGTCTGTGCAGATGAGATTTGCGTCCAAAACCTTGAGAAATTTTTCTCAAACCTCCAATTCGAAATTCTGGGTTTGTTTGTACACATCTCACGTGCAGTGTTTCCTGACTTGTAGGGTAAACAACGTTATGGGCCATTTTGTTAGTGTGAGTTGAATACATTCAGGTGCAGAATAGATTGATTTATGGCCCCCTCCCCCTAATCTACTGCTGTGCTAATTGATTTATGACCTCATGGGGGTTGATTTATGACCCATGGAGATAATCTGCCCTTCTGAGAAACCCCCACACCTTCCCCTCCCCTCTGGGAAATTTCCAATCCTCCCCCTCCTTGTCTCCAACATAAACACACTTTTTACATTAAATTAATTGACTAATTAATTAAATCGATCAATTACTTACTGCCTCCCCCTCCTGAGGAACCCCCAGCCCTCCACCTCCCTGTCCCAGGGGAGCATTTGCGGGAAAATAGCTCTGTCTGTGCAGAGCTTTTGGTGTGGAAGATGCAAATCTTACCCTGTCCAGCAACCACACGCCCTAATTACATAATTACGCTGCTGGAGACTGGAGGCGTTGTCTAGTTGGAAAATGTGTGCCTGTGTGCTCACATTGATGTGCAGGGAACGACTTAGGTAGTGAACAATGCTACAATGCTACCACCAGAGGACATGCCATCCATCGCCCCTCACTCCCCAGCCCTACCAGAAAAAACTGGCAGGAAAAATCTCTGAGCTACTGGACTCAAAGAATCCCATGACAGGAAATTCAATTACTTAGCAAAAGATACACTGCTTATTTATAAAATTCAATTTGCGGCGATTGGACCTCTCTTTTATTTGGTGGGAAATGCTCATTGCTCTTTGCTGTTTTGGAAGATGCAGGTCTTTAAGGTAGAAGCAATTAAATAGATCGCTTTTTCCGATCGCACAAGGAATACCATCATGAAACACTCAAAACACGTAACTGCACTGTCGCAGATTGTGCTGAACATATCTGGTGAAAAAAGCTCTTGATCACATCATTGACTACTGGGTCAATTGCACCTCACCACACACAACACCAGTCAGGGACCACTACAGCTGCTGGACTGCGCTAATCCTGTGCAAAGAAAGCATCAGGTATGGGTATCCCTTTGAAATTTCATAACAGACTTGGTGGTGAGACGTCATAAGCGAGTGACTGCGTGTGAGATCGCTCTCCAAGTTTTGATATATTTTTAGGTTTCAGATACGTATTTTAACGGTTTTTGTGATCATATTTACTATACAAGTGACGTATTAGTGGTTTTTTCAATCACCTCTGCCTTTCTTGCGTTATGACCTGATATTTGTGTGTGTTTCTCATCAAGCAACGTAACCTCTTACTTGTGTTTACATTCCGCACTGACCAGATGCAGCTGTAGCGGCGTATCGAAAGCTAAGTACTAATTAATTGTTTGTGTATAGTGGTTTATTTAGGAACTTTAGTAGTCTTCAACCGGAGTTTTTTGTGTTTTCTGGTGAAATAATTTCAGAAGAACCTTTTGGGAACTGTTTTCAGCTTCGTTACTGTGCCATTAGACATTTGATTCTCTTTCTGTATTAGTCTTTTGTTATGTTCACATTTGTTGTTTATTAATACTGTTAATAATAGTAGTTACTTCCCTTGTAGAGTAAGTTTGTGATTATTGTAGTCAGGTTTTTAACATCTTCTTATTATAGTAGCGGAACTTATAAAAAGTAAAATTTTACCATGAGTGAGAAGTGTGGGCTTTGCCGTAGGTTCTTGAGTAGTGGATTGCGGTGAGACTTGTTCGAAGTATTTTCACTGGGGGGAATGCAGTGGGGAAGCCAGTGGGCATTCTGGTGAGATCCTTTCCTGGAACTGCAGGTTATGTAGTAAGAGTAAGTTGATAGAGTAGCAGGAGAGTAAGATCTGTGCCCTTCAGGTGCAGTTGAAAAACGCACAGGAGGAGCTAGATAGGACGAGGAGGGAGAAGGGGGTTGGGGAATGGGAGCTGGCTGTTGGCAAGAGATCTGCTAGGAGAAGAAGATTTTCAGATAGTTTTACTATTGGTGTTTACAATAGATATGACCAACTGTCAGAGTCTAGTGGAGAGGAATCTCTAGTAGCTGTAGATGTAGGAAGTTTGCAGCAGACCCCAGTAGTTACAGTGACTAGAACAGTTGCAAAGTCGAAGAGGAAGAAGAAGGTTCTGCTGTTAGGTAGTTCTCATGGCAGAGGTTTAGGCCAGCAGTTGCAGGAAGAGCTGGGGAGTGAGTACCAGGTCACCAGCATTGTGAAGCCTGATGCAGGATTGGCACAGGTGGCTGTTAACATAGGGGGGTTATGAAGGGATTTTACTAAAGAGAATGTACGTGAAAAACGGCATCCCATTTGAGTCAATTCATGTTTCAAAGTACTGCACTGAATAGGTGTTTGAATGTTGTGCAGGTGTGGTTAAATTTAACGGAGCTAACCTTCTAACTGTTGTTATTTATAGATCCCCAGACTCCGATTTCACAACTTTTTGCTAAAGCTAGAGGAGGTTCTTGGTTCACTTTATAGGAAATACAAAAAGTTAGTTATATGTGGTGACTTCAATATTAATTGTGTGAGTGATTCTGCAAGGAAGAGGATGCTGGTAGACCTCCTTAATTCATATAATCTAATGCAAAACGTATTCTTTCCAACGAGAGTGCAAGGGAACAGTAGAACAACCATAGACAACATTATTAGAAGGGCATTCTGTTAGCAAAAAGCTGAATGGTCTTTCAGATCATGATGCGCAAGCTTTAACTCTAAAAGATTTTTCTGCTGCAACAGATGTTAAATATAGTCATCTGCTGTTTAGGAAAGCTGATCCAGTTGCTGTAGAGACCTTTGTAAACCTTATCAAGGAACAAGAGTGGCAAGATGTTTATAGCGCTGATACAGTAGACGATAAATTTAATGCTTTTCTCAAGACTCTTCTCATGCTCTTTGAAAGTTGCTTTCCATTAGAACGTTCAAAACAGGGTACTAGCACAAACAGGCAGCCTGAATGGCTGACTAGAGGGATAAGAATGTCTTGTAGAACAAAGTGGCAATTATATCAAAACGTTTTAAACAGTCAAAATCTAAATGCAGCAGCCCATTACAGACAGTATTGTAACGTGCTTAAAAATGTTATTAGGAAGGCAAAAAGTATGTGGTATGCAGATAGAATAGCTAAGTCTCAGGATAAAATTAAAACCATATGGTCAGTCGTAAAGGAAGTGGCTGGTCTGCAGAGACAGGTCGAGGTTATAGAATGAGTGTGTAGTGGGAATGTCCATGTTACTCATAAGTCGCATATATGTACAGTATTTAATAATCACTTATTGAATATAGCAGGTGAACTAAGCAGAAACCTAGTCCCAACAGGGAATCATATAGCGCTCTTAGAAAAAAGTGTTCTGAGACTGTTACCTGAGATGCTCCTCCATGATACTAACAAGAGGGAGATTGAGTTAATAATTACATCACTAAAGACCAAGAACTCTCATGAATATGCTGGGGTATCTAGCAGAATACTGAAGTATTGTTCTATGTATGTTAGCCCAGTACTTAGCCATATCTGTAACTTTTCCTTTAGGAGTGGTCCGTTTCCTGACCGATTAAAGTACTCGGTAGTGAAGCCACTTTATAAAAAGAGAGACATAGATAATGTTGATAATTTTAGACCTATTTCTATGCCATCGGTGTTTGCTAAAGTTATCAAGAAAGTTGTATATACAAGGTTACTGGAGCATTTAAATTCACACAATATGCTGTCAAATGTTCAGTTTGGTTTTAGAAATGGCTTAACAACTGAAAATGCTATATTCTCTTTTCTCTGTGAGGATTTGGATGGATTAAATAAAAGGCTGCGAACACTAGGTGTTTTCTTTGATTTAACGAAGGCTTTTGACTGTGTTGACCACAAAATATTATTGCGGAAGTTGGACCATTATGGAGTAAGGGGAGTCACTTACAATTGGTTCGCCTCTTACTTTATGAACAGAAAGCAGAAGGTAATTCTCCGGAGTATTGAGAGTGGTAGTGATGTTCAGTCCTAATGGGGCACTGTTAAGTGGGGCATTCCCCAAGGGTCGGTGCTGGGGCCACCGCTGTTTCTTATTTATATAAGTGATATGCCTTCTAGTATTACAGGTGATTCAAAAATATTTCTGTTTTCAGATGACACCAGCTTGATAGTGATGGATCTTGTGTGTAATATTGAAACAGTAACAAATAATGTATTTCATGAAATAAGTTTGTGGCTTGTGGAAAATAATTTGATGCTAAATCACAATAAGACTCTGTTTTTACAGTTTCTAACTCACAATTCAACAAGAACCGATATTTTGATCAGACAGAATGGGCATATTATAAGCGAGACGGAACAGTTCAAGTTTCTAGGTGTTCGGGTAGATAGCTGTTGTGGAAATCCCATGTCCAGGATCCTGTTCAGTAACCAAATGCTGCATTATTTACCATTAGAACAGCATCTGAAATAAGTGACACTTCAACACGAAAAGTAATCTACTTTGCATATTTTCATACGCTTATGTAGTATGGTATTATTTTTTGGGTAATTCTTCTGATTCAAAAAGGGTATTTTTAGCTCAAAAACGGACTGTTCGAGCTATGTAGGTGTAAGTTGGACAACCTCTTGTCGACCCCTATTCAACAGTCTGGGAATTCTGACATTGCCCTCACAGTATATATTTCCTTTAATGTCGTTTGTTGTTAGCAATATTAGCCTATTCCCAAGAGTTAGCAGCTTTCACTCAGTTAATACTAGACAGAAATCCAATCTGCATGTGGAATGCACTTCCTTGACTCTTGTGCAGAAAGGAGTGCAGTATTCTGCTGCATCCATTTTCAATAAGCTACCACAAGAACTCAAATTATCTTAGCAGTAGTCCAAACTCTTTTAAGTCCAAACTGAAGAGTTTCTTCATGGCTCACTCCTTCTATTCCGTCAACGAGCTCCTGGAAGAGCTATAAAATTAAGCAAATTCCAGTGTTACATTGTTGATTTTCTTTATTTAAACTTACGACTTGTCGCCTGAATATGTTTTTTTATATATATTTCATTTTATCTGTTTTTAATATCTTGTTATAATTTCATGTATTGACTCGTTCCCTGATCATGGAGACTTCTCCTTAATTTGGTCCCATGGGACAATAAATAAATAAATAAAATAAAAGACTCACTTCCTGCCTCTCCCTCCCCCTCCTCTCTCTCTCTCTCTCTCTCTCTCTCTCTCTCTCTCTCTCTCTCTCTCTCTCTCTCTCTCTCTCTCTCTGCCTCAAGTGGTTATTCCTGTTTGTGTGAAGCAACATATGGAAACACACAGACCAAGATGTCCTCCCTATCCTTCCTTCCTTCCATCCCCCTCCCCTGCCCCCTCGTCACTCATGCAGACCAGACGCTGGAAGTCAGTACATTGCTTTGCTCTCACATTTCCATTGCTGTGGAAACCTGTAGCAGATGGAACAAAGACTCTTGATAAGAAGTAGGTAGCCTCTGTTGTGTACCACACTAACCCTCTTTTGTGGTGAAGAAAGCAGTCGATACCTGGTAAACCCCCAGCTGCGGAAGTCTTGGAAATATCCCCTCACTTTACCAGGTTGATTGACTGATTAATTAAATCGATACCCACTGTATGGGACAGTTTCTTCTTGTATCCTATTGGTGGATACTAGAACTGATATATTTGGCGTGATTCGATCCTGCAACCACCTGGTTTCCAAACTCTTCGGGATTTTTTCCCCCTTGTCTCCTATTGCTGGATACTGGCACAGTTACATCGTTTGATAGGAAATCCATTACGTTGAAGGTAGCTCAGTTGAATGGTACGTCCTTAAACAATCTGTAGAGGTGTTGGATTGATGTGTGTGTTCGCAGTACCACTATTGGAAACAATGAACTGACCACTCGGGTAACTGACATCTCAATTGGAAGCGGTGCTGTATAAAATGATAGTTGGAATTTCAAAGTTCGTCGTTATACCTCACTATTTTGGAATTCCCGAGAATTACCAGCCTGCTAAGTGTATTTTATAAACCACTATATAACTCTAAGTTGGTTCTCTCAACTACACCAGGAGGAAGAATGAGGAGGAGGAAGAGGAAGGGTTTAACATGTTGTAGGATAACTTGTGGTTGGCGGAAGAGCTAACACCGTGTTACTAGAGGAGGTCGAAAGACACGCGATTTAGATCAGGCAGGCTGGCGTGAGGTCTGGAACAGGACAAGGAAATTAGAATTTAGAAAAACGGACGTAGCTGGTGGAATACTTAACTTTAATCTATTAATGACGAACGTCGCTCTGGAC
Organism: Schistocerca gregaria; assembly: GCF_023897955.1. Classification (NCBI taxonomy): domain Eukaryota; kingdom Metazoa; phylum Arthropoda; class Insecta; order Orthoptera; family Acrididae; genus Schistocerca; species Schistocerca gregaria. Next base: position 646,794,616 of record NC_064931.1, on the reverse strand, counting down.
GGTACATGATTCACAATATAAATAGTAACTGAACATGGCGCCTTGCTAGGTCGTAGCAAATGACGTAGCTGAAGGCTATGATAAACTATCTTCTCGGCAAATGAGAACGTAAGTAGGCAGTGAACCATCGCTAGCAAAGTCGGATGTACAACTGAGGCGAGTGCTAGGAAGTCTCTCTAGACCTGCCGTGTGGCGGCGCTCGGTCTGCAATCACTGATAGTGGCAACACGCGTGACCGACGTATACTACCGGACCGCGGCCGATTTAAAGGCTACCACCTAGCAAGATTGGTGTTTGGCGGTGACACCACAATAACGACAACAACGAATACCACTTCCACCTTTCCGCTGCAGGACAGAGTCCAGTAGACTGTATTGAGAAGCAGTAAATACCACGCACCTAAAGAACTTTCCATTATGTAGTAGTAGTTGTCACGATTAGATGTAGGAGATCACTGAAATACTCACATTCTTCCCGATGTCGACACGTACTGCCGCAGGCCAGAGAGTCGCGCAGCGCTAGTTGCCGCCTTGTACGAGCGTCCAAGCAATCGCACCAGGTCAGCAGTCGGACGCGGCTCACCCGAGAGGACCACCCAGCTGTGGGGGTGTCCAGGATGACCGGAGTGATAGGAATTCGGACGTTATCAATACGTGCAGCGCCAATACTTCTCAGTGATCGATATTGAATCTTCTCAAATACCCACCTAAAAATCGGAGAATACTAACGACACACGCTTCTTGAACGCTGCGGAACACGTACTGAGTATTAGTTCGTTATTCACCAGTGCAGAGGGCGACACTGTTGTACTCCACCTCACTGGTTCATGGAGGCTTAGCGGCAGCTAGCACCTTAAGACGAAAATGTCCAATAGTTTCGGTCACTTGCTATCTCCACCATGCACCCAGACAACAGACAGAGTCGTGTTAGGAAACCAACTACATATTTATCAGTCCAATTAAAATAAAATATAACGTTCGTAGTACCAATCCGGTGACACTCGACAGTGAGCAAAGTGTCGGAAATACCTCCTCCTGAAGACTGTGGCTCTAGAAATATCAATATCTGTACCATTACTAGGAATGAACATAATTTTCCATGTAAAATCTTACCTCTCCATTACTTCCATCGGTGCGTTAAAGTCACAGTTTCCCATGTCAAATCTATGCCTCCCTTATTACTAGCCAAAGTCACTTTCTTTGCACATGTCAGAACACTGACTACAGTACCTTTACACATACAAGTTTGCGATTACCGTTTACAAGTGTATTGCATCGAAAGAATATGATATGTCCACCCTCACATTGGCAAGGTATATCGATTCTTCTCAGTATTAAAGGAATTATTTGACATTTAAGTCTTCCAACAAATCAGATTCGAGAATAGACGTCTGGTATTTTCAATCAGCGCTTACGGAAGGTGCTACATCCTGGTAAGACTCTCTCAAACAAGTGTTGTAACTAACAGTCGTTGGGCACTATGACAGTCGTCGGGCACTATGTCCGCTACCGCGGACGAAACAGTTGGAAAGATATCATCGATATGGGTTGCTGTACTGTAATAAACATCGCAGTCGATAGTGCAACAAAGAACATCAGGTGGGTCTACTTACGGGAGCTGACGAGTGGACGTCCTGTTCATCCATTTTGTTACATCCATGTTGCCGGCCTGTTCGTACACTATAGCAGATCCAGTTGCACCTTTGTATTATCGTATTGTGCAGCTGTTTACTAATCGAATTTATCATCCCCTTACGGCCGGGTATACTCCTCAATGCGCTGAAATCATCATTGTCCACGTCGAATCTATGTTCCGCTTACAACTATACATACATGATTTTTTTGCATCAATAGTAGTATGATGCTTTCCTACAAACGTCTGGTGATATGTTGGAACATAAGCCACGGTACCTTTACATTCAAGTGGCATAACGTTTTTGACTATTATTTGTAGATCTATAGCGTCCGAAAAAATTATGATGTGTCCACACTGGCATCAGTTGGGTGTCGTTTCGCACTGCCCAGGACCAGAATCCCTCGTCACATCGTCGTTGTCTCATATTTGTCAAGGAATGAAGGTGTAATGACAATTAAAAAAGTCCTTGCTTCTTTTTTATTTTCTCGATTTCTCCAATTCCACTAAACCCTTTCGTATTTTTTATGCTTGTAAATCCAGCAAATGCAGTGCCGTCTTATATATTTTGGACGCAACGTTTCAGTTTGCGTCACTGCATTTGAGCCTTATGCCATATTTAAATGTACAACTATCGTAGACTTAACACCCTGATCATAGAAATATCTTGACTAAGAAATCCAAGCAAATGGGCAGAGTAACGCTTGCATACCAAAATTTTATCGCAAAATTGTTTTATGTTGAGTCTAAGCACTTTTTAAGTTCCTCTCGCTAAACACCGTATCTGTTTAACAATTTGAAGGAGGAATACCCCGAGACGGATCTGATACAGCTGGTAAAATGGAGCTTGATACGAAAAAAAACCTGTTAGAGCGTCATACGATGATTTTGTTTGTTACATGTGAGAAAATACGATGACATAATGGTACAAATTAAACATGTTCTGTTGAGATCCTAGATGGGTATGAGGAACAGTAGCAGCGTCGTAATTCTAATAGTGAATGGTAATGAGTATATTGTGCAAAGTATGGTCGTGAATGCTGAGGTTCATGCTTTAGTTATCGCAATTTCAAAGCTGTTAAAGGGGAATAATGACTACACGACTCCGTTTTACTGAAGAACACATATTTTATGACAAGTAGCCTTGAGGACTAAGTATGCACTGGGAAAAGAGAATGTTACTGCTTACAACATGTTTGAATGACTGAAATCATGAAATGTGCGTAATGTGCGCTTGTGTATTTATGCGGAAGTTGTCAAGAGCCTTTATCACTTAGGCACTCTTGATTACTGCATGTTCCCTACTCAGCTTATATCATTACAATGTGTTGTACCGCACCAGTTTGCCACCTGACGTGTTTAAAAGGGATGAACTAATTTCAAAGTATGTGGCCTGCTTCAAGCACTATGACTTGAATGTGTGATGTCAGATAGATGGAGCGCCATTAATTACGATGTGTTTTATTGGATATGTAGCTGAAATGATCAGTTACAAAATGTAATTTCTTATCTGTAGTCACAACGGCCAAGTAAGATGTTACTACTTTCCTTAATAAAGTATTGCTTTACTTCATGGTTTCTACGATGATAATCAGAGAAAGTTCATTTTTATAGATATTGCATACACAGAAGGTACTGGTATAGTAGAGAAATTCTCAGCAAGCAATGCATACCCAGTTCTTTCAAAAGTGCGAAATGCGCTAAAACAGTTCAAGTTGGCCTTGAACAAAAAAAAAACTATACATTGATCTTGCCAAAAGCCGAGAAGCGATTTTTCTTGGTGTTGTAGCTCTCAGGGGCACTCTGAGATGCACACTGTGTCTCTGGGAACCTCTGTGAACCGCAACACGATTGCCTATAAAGACAGGGTGGCGTCGCTTCGATTATTCGACCATCACCTACGCCACGGGGAAGGAGAAGATCGCATGGACACTTTGAATCTTCAAGTATGCTGCTATTCAAGATCTGTAATTCTACTGGTGCCCTGCTCTCCATCGACGTAGGAAGAATATATGTGAAAAGAGGTTTGTTGTATCTGCCTACGAAAATGTAAAACTACTTTTAAGTTGGATGAGATTTTTTTGAACTTCACAATCAGTGTATGATTTCTCTTCACCGTGTTCCCACTTCGATAGTATACAGTTTTGCTCAGATACTATGTGTATGGTTGTCTTCAAGCACAGGAGATATAATTTTAGACATGTTTGCTATATTTCTTTGGAAGCTGACACGGTCACCTGCCTCCCGCTCCCATAAACCAATTTGTGCTGCAGGATAGGCATAATCCCATGCAACCATTCTATATATTTTGGTATTTTCCATGTTAAACTACACCTTCATCTTAGAAACTAATGTCATGTGTGCCCTATACATCCTTTATATACACAATGCAACAAAGGATAAGTTTTCAGTAAACAAAAACAATGAAGACATATGGTGACGATTTTTTTCATTTATTCAAGTCACACATATACAATTTGAGATACAGTTCAGCTCTTGAGACACAATTCAGTTCGTGAGGTACAGATCAGTTCTTGAGGTACAGTTCAGTTCTTCATATACAGTTTCACTGTGATATTCCAGTGCAGATATACTTTTAACTTACATGTTGTTGCCAATAAGTAAGGAAAAAAAACCTCTCCACAATAACAATGGTTGAGAATATTTTTATCTTTTTGTCCAGTAGCGCTGGATGAGAATATTTATAGTTTTCCAGATATATAAATCTACGCTAAAAATTAATGCAGAGATTTTTTTCACTGCAATTAAATTCCACAGTCCCTATAGCATAAGTCTTACATAAGCCTGATGCACTGCGAGCTATATACACTTAAAAACCAATCAGTCTTGGGCAGCTAGTGAATGGTGAAACTTAAAAACTATTCTATTTATGTGATGTACATGGTGCATAAATATATTCACATGGTCGTACACAGTACACATATGCCACGTATGAATAAATAAATAATTCAATGACGTATTTGTTTATGCTTTTTTACATATTTTACCTTTTTCTCACAGCACAAAATACACACATACATATGGTGTATATATATATTCATTCCTCACATACACAAATAAATATTTACACAACACACACACACACACACACACACACACACACACACACACAAACAAACAAACTTATTCTCTCCGTCTCACTCAACCAGAGTCCTCCACACTATCTTTTGCTACAAGTGAATAGTGTGAGTATGGAAAAGTTTCAGTGCAGTGGTGCAGCACCGCAAACACTGTTGTACAGGCGCTGCAAATAGTCTTCGATAGAGAGGGCACTTGATGCCATATGATGCACACCCTTAGCCCACCTCTTGGTGGCACATTCCGATGTGTTGTACACATACGTTTTTGACTGCAGGCCCACAAACTCCACAATCAGTAATCCGCTCGCCTCGTCTTTCATAACGCCAATAACATTATTGTTCTGTGGAACAATATCATAAGAATTATCAGCCGTGTATGAGGATGTGTCGAATTCATTGCTATTGTACCTGAGTAATTCACGTGGATTTTAGTTCTTCACTCAACAGATGAAGCTATTTCATATAAAGTAATTTAGGATCTGCGAAATGAGTTTTCGCAAAATCATAGTGGCATCGGTACATATGGAGTTTGGATAGATGTAGTACGCACATCCCCGCATAAATTGGCTTTATCAATTGTACTGCAGTCTTCGTCATCTCCACAGCAACAAAGTTCCCGCCTAAAATTTGGTCTGGCGATGCATTTTCTTATGCCCCAACGTCCATCCCATTTGCTTCACGACTTACTCTCAAAATCTCCATTTTTTTGCGAAAAATTGACTTATTCATTAATTTATAAAAATCTTTTTCAAAGTCACAAATCGTGGAATTTCTCTGCCTTGTATTTAACTCATCGTAGTCCTTCAGCCAGGGTGTTTGCGTGGAGTAGATAGCTGGGTGATTCAACCAGCTCCATCCCCAAGCTGAGACACTGCTGGAGGTTTTGATAATGAATGATGTATCTCCACTTATTCTCCAGAGTTGTCATCAGTTTTGGGGTGGAGCCTCCCTGTAGAACTAGTTGCTTCAGACCTAGTGGCAAAATGGCATGAGCATCATGCAAACTAATAGGGTGTGTGAATCCTGCCTTCACCAAATACACCATGTCAAATTCAGCCACCATACACCCCCCGCTTAAGTTTTCCACCTAATCCCTTGTATTCATCTTCGAGCACCCATCGATACTCACCAGTCAGTAGCGACTGTTGCATGGCATACCTGTATAAGTCATTTACATCAAGATACATGATGTAACTCGAATCAAGGGATTCATTGAACCTGTCACCCATCTCTAAGTTAGTTACCTTGCTGTACCAATGGACACACTGGCAAAGTGCCCCACGATCCCTCACTTGAAGAAAAGAAGCATTTGCCATTAGTCAATAATTCAATGCTGCTTTTCATTTTCTTGAGCATAGCATCCTGAGATAATCCAGGTGCTGTGAAATAAAAGGCGGAATCCAGAGCATATGTGATCATGTACAGACTCCGTAATTTCTCTAAAATGTTCACAAGCAAGCACACGTCTGCGTCAATGTAGAGAAATGCGTAAGCTCCTGAAGTGGAGCTGTCGAATTCCTGACAGACATTCACAGCACACTCATAATCGGTATCTGTTATGGCATCGCCAATGAGGTTGCTGGAAAATGCAGTTATCTCAGATAGCCTGATTTCGTTTAGCTTTGCTGTACTATCCTGATATTTATATAGAAAAAAAACCTTCCTAGTCACAAGTTGAAACAAGGGGGGTACCTACATAAAACGTAGCGAGTCAAGGAAGGGGAGCATAATTCTTGGCATCATTCGTTTGGACAATGAAATTTATTTCTTGACGGTCTAACCTGATCTTCCTTCATTCCAAAATCAGCTAAGTACTCAGCAATGAATTGAGCGTCATACCTCCTTAAATTATAGAAGAAAACCGGTATGTGTTTTGGTAACTGGCACTCCAAATTGCACGTATAGTGAGCTTCACGATGGAACTTCCCAAGAAGATGACAGTGGTCCCTACTAGGAGTTTCGGCTTTTGTATCCAACGGCAGCCCACAAATATGACATTCTCCTTCGATTTGATCATGGAAACGTCGTCGTTGTAAAGCTTATTAATCTCTCATGAAAGTTTTCGATATCAATGATAAGCTAAACCGCAGGATTATCCCCGACGTCGTAAGACGCTGCAGTTTGATACACTGCTGTTTGTTTTCCTCAGCAGGCATAATAACATGTACCAGGTCTATGAAGCGCAATCTACTAGACGTGATGCTAATAATTTGTCCGAGGAAAAATAATTCAGGCAACTTAAGTAAAAATGATTTTCACGATGATTGGTTGACAATTGGGAGGAAAGGAGTCGGGACATGTATTTGATCCAAAAAAAAAAAAACAATAATTGCCTTTCTCCTAATTTTTCTCATCACAGAATAAGGGCATGTTAACATGTATTATACACTCACTGGCAAATTTTGGGAAATGGAGGGGGCCGTCAACTATACGCTCGTTCTGTGCATCGGACTTACGTTTCTCCAGGACTTAGACATGAACCAATATACCAGTACTCTGTGCCTCAATTTAGGTATGTCCTAGAATTTAACGAGGAATTTGATACCATCATAGTTATAACACTTACGAACGTGAAGGTATCTACCGTATCGAGATGCACGCTGCGGTTTTTTCGTGTAATTTCTTTCGTAAGCTGGGACTGGCCATGCAAAACAAGCGTGATCCTTGTCATTTTTGAGATTAATGCATACTTTCTTGCCTGCTACATCTTTAGGCAGCTCTATATAGCTAGACTCTCCGTTTACTGGATCATATACATGTGTACGAACGTCCAGGTGTGGTATTTGGCTGAGTGCTTTAGCTGAGCCCCTAACTTCCATATCAGGAAATCGGGCACGTATGCCTCTCACGGGGGACTCACGAAACCACTCGTTGATTGATGTGCTCCGCATTACGCCACCATTCCCTCCCCCCCCCCCCCCCCCACCCGAAGATAATGAAGACTAGTCTCTTCAAAGCCAGAGGCAACTTCGAGGGGGTGCGGCAGTTCAGTGCACAGCACTGCACCGGATTTAATGGCGGGATACCGCGGAGCATTAACAACACTGAGGAGCTCTGTTTCCATGATAGGAAGGCACGCTCTTAGAAATGCAACAGGGTCGCGGCACCGTCCTGCCGGATACTTGATCCTAGAGAACGAGATTTACTCCTAAAAGGCGTCCGCAATCACCGAGTGTTTTACTGTGGTATGGTGTCACTGAACAAATGTCCTTCACTAAAAGGACAGGATTTGGAACTGCCACTAACCACAGGATCGTTGCTATTACTAATGCTATGACTGCAAGTAGTTGACGACGATATCGAAGCTGCTTTCGGTAAAGTGTTGAGGGGTATGTGTCATACCTTGTGAGATTGATGATGATGAGAAGGTGGAGGAGGAGGAGACACTGCACCTGCAGTACTGGGGCAGGGCGAGCAACCTGGCTGCAGATGATGCTGCTGCAGTCCTGACCCGTTTGCCGGACATAGGGTGGCCCATGGAGGCTATGGACGCCAGAGCGGTGCTGGGGCTGCAGCAGCAGGGGAGCGGAAGCGCGGGTGGCAGCTGCGGTGGTCACAGTTTCCCGTGTGGCAACGAGGTCCGTCTTACATGGCGGAGGGTGCCTCACTGGATCCCGCTTTGGTGAAGCAGCTTTGTCTCCCCTGGTACCCACGCAACAGTGTATTGCAGGAATTGTTCCCCTGACCCAGCTGCTGTAGAAGAAAGAGAGAATAACGCAAATTATGTGCAACGTTCCAGACGTCGCCAGCTGCTGTTCTACATCTACATCTACATCCATAATTCGCAAGCCACCTGAAGGTGTGTGGCGGAGGGTACTTGAGTACCTCTATCGTTTCTCCCTTCTATTCCAGATTGTCGGTATGCCTCTGTGTAGGCTTTAATCTCTCTGATTTTATAATCATGGTCTCTTCGCGAGATATACGTAGGAGGGAGCAATATACTGCTTGACTCCTCGGTGAAGGTACGTTCTCGAAACTTCAACAAAAAACCATACGAGCTACTGAGCATCTCTCTTGCAGAGTATTCCACTGGATTTTTTGTATCATCTCCGTAACGCTTTCGCGATTACTAAATGATCCTGCAACATAGCGTGCTGCTCTCCGTTGGATCTTCTCTATCTCTTCCATCAACCCTATCTGGTACGGATCCCACACCGGTGAGCAGTATTCAAGCAGTGGGCGAACAAGTGTACTGTAACCTACTTCCTTTGTTTTCGGATTGCATTTCGTTAGGGTTCTTCCAATGAATCTCAGTCTGGCATCTGCTTTACCGACGATTAATTTTATATGGTCATTCCATTTTAAATCACTCCTAATGCCTACTCCCAGATAATTTATGGAATTAACTGCTGACCTGCTATATTGTAGCTAAATGATAAAGGATCATTCTTTCTGTGTATTCGGAGCACATTACACTTGTCTACATAGAGATTCAATTGCCATTTCGTGCACAATGCGTCAATTCGTTGCAGATCCTCCTTCATTTCAGTACATTTTTCCATTGTTACAACCTCTCGATATACCACAGCATCATCTGCAAAAAGCCTCAGTGTACTTCCGATATTATCCACAAGGTAATTTATGTATGTTGTGAATAGCAACGCAACGGTCCTACGACACTCCCCTGCGGCACACCTGAAATCACCCTTACTTCGGAAGACTTCTCTCCGTTGAGAATGACATGCTGCGTTCTGTAATCCAGGAACTCCTCAATCCAATCACACAATTGGTCTGATAGTCCATATGCTCTTACTTTGTTCATTAAACGACTGTGGGGAACTGTGTCAAACGCCTTGCGGAAGTCAAGAAACACGGCATCTACCTGTGAACCCGTGTCTATGGCCCTCTGAGTCTCGTGGACGAATAGCGCGAGCTGGGTTTCACACGACCGTCTTTTTCGAAACCCATGCTGATTCCTACAGAGTAGATTTCTAGTCTCCAGAAAAGTCATTATACTCGAACATAATACGTGTTCCAAAATTCTACAACTGATCGACGTTAGAGACATAGGTCTATAGTTCTGTACATCTGTTCGACGTCCCTTCTTGAAAACGGGAATGACCCGTGCCCTTTTCCAATGCTTTGGAACGCTTCGCTCTTCTGTAGACCTACAGTACACCGCTGCAAGAAGGGGGGCAAGTTCCTTCACGTACTCTGTGTAAAATCGAAATGGTATCCCAGAAGGTCCAGCGGCCTTTCCTCATTTGAACGATTTTAATTTTTTTCTATCCCTCTATCATCTATTTCTACCATTTTGTCATCTGTGCGACAATCTAGAGAAGGAACTACAGTGCAGTCTTCCTCTGTGAGACAGCTTTGGAAAAAGACATTTAGTATTTCGGCCTTTAGTCTGTGGTCCTCTGTTTCAGTACCATTTCGGTCACTGAGTGTCTGGACACTTTGTTTTGCTCCACTTACCGCTTTGACATAAGACCAAAATTTCTTAGGATTTTCTGCCAAGTCAGTACATAGAACTTTACTTTCGAATTCATTGAACGCCTCTCGCATAGCCCTCCTCACACTACATTTCGCTTCGTTTAATTTTTATTTGTCTGCAAGGCTTTGGCTATGATTGTGTTTGTTGTGAAGTTCTCTTTGCTTCCGTAGCAGGTTTCTAACTCGGTTGTTGTACCACGGTGGCTCTTTTCTATCTCTTGCGATCTTGCTTGACACATACTCATCTAACGCATATTGTACGATGGTTTTGAACTTTGTCCACTGATCCTCAACACTATCTGTACTTGAGACAATACTTTTGTGTTCAGCCGTCAAGTACTCTGAATTCTGCTTTTTGTCACTTTTGGTAAAGAGAAAAATCTTCCTACCTTTTTTGATATTTCTATTTATGGCTGAAATCATCGATGCAGTAACCGCATTATGATCGCTGATTCCCTGTTCTGCGTTAACTGTTTCAAATAGTTCGGGTCTGTTTGTCACCAGAAGGTCTAATATGTTATCGCCACGAGTCGGTTCTCTGTTTAACTGCTCAAGGTAGTTTTCAGATAACGCACTTTAAAAAATTTCACTGGATTCTTTGTCCCTGCCACCCGTTATGAACGTTTGAGTCTCCCAATCGGTATCCGGCAAACTAAAATCTCCACCCAGAACTACAACATGGTTGCTACAAGGACAGAGAGGGCACGAATTATTATTATTTGTAAGCGAAGTGAGTATGTGTTATCCATTTTGCCCTGGCTCACTGGCATCTCCCTCAGATCATCCAACACCTCCTCAGCCGACGAAGGTCTCTCTCCGTCTCTTCCACCCACTGTGGCATTTCATCCTCGCCTGCATGGGGAAGAGCCATATATCCATCTCACAAATATCAACTGAAACCACATGTTAATTTTTTAAATAATAAAACATTTACACACACAAAAAGGTACGAAAAAAAAATTTTTATGTACACATTTACAGGAGATCTACGATGGCACTTATCTATCCTCGACATATACCCCTCCCTACTCCTCTACTTCTATCGGGAAATCGTCTACAACTACAACAAAGAATATGCACCATATTACATATACAATGAAATAAGAACAGCAATATATTATTTATACACAGTACTGTATATACTATTTACAGGGTGTCCAGAAAAGGACTCGCTGATTTCAAAATTAAATATCTTGAAAACAAAGATCGGTAGAGGAATACATTAAACGGTATGTTTATTGTGAAAGCTGTAAGAAGTTTATACAGCAGTTTGAAATAATAGTTACAAAAGCTGCTAACAGATGGCGCTGTAATCGCCATACATAATGCCTAGTATAAATAGTGATCCTAAGCCCAGAGCGATAAGTTCCACTATTGAAACGGGAAAGGAGGTTAGCGCACCGAAGGAAGAGATTAAAATCTGTAAGTAGGCTGTTTAGGTTTTTTTATTGGTAACGCCGCCGTCACGTAGCGCTCTGTATAAAAATCACTGGCTGTGCCGTGTGCAGTCTGTGGCTGGTTTGCATTGTTGTCTGCCATTGTAGTGTTGGGTAGCGGCAGCTGGATGCTAACAGCGCGTAGCGTTGCGCAGTTGGAGGTGAGCCGCCAGCAGTGGTGGACGTGGGGAGAGAGATGGCGGAGTTTTGAAATTTGTAAGAATTGATGTCATGAACTGATATATATATTATGACTATAAAGGTAAATACATTGTTTGTTCTCTATTAAAATCTTTCATTTGCCTACTGTGCCTATCAGTAGTTAGTGACTTCCGTAGTTTGAATCTTTTATTTAGCTGGCAGTAGTGGTGCTCGCTGTATTGTAGTAGTTCGAGTAACGAAGATTTTTGTGAGGTAAGTGATTTGTGAAAGGTATAGGTTAATGTTAGTCAGGGCCATTCTTTTGTAGGGGTTATTGAAAGTCAGATTGCGTTGCGCTAAAAATATTGTGTGTCAGTTTAAGCACAATCATGTACAATTGTTCAAAGGGGACGTTTCAAATCATGTACTCTATTGAACAATGCGTTTTTCTCGTGCTAGAGTACCACAGGTTAGTAGAGAGTCCTACGACAACAAGGCGATGTTTTCAAGTACGATTTAATGTTCCAAAAGGACCCGATGCGAAAACCATTCGTACGCTCTTCGCAAAATTTCAACGAAGAGGCAGCGTAACTGATGATCTAGTGGGGCATGTTGGCCGCAAGCAAACCGCAGTTACGCCTGAAAATATCACCACAGTTTCTGGAATTATTCAGCGAAATCCAATGTCATCCGTCCGTAGAATTGCATCTGAGACTGGTTTGAAGCGTTCCAGCAGGCAGAAATTACTGAGAAAGAGCATACACATGTTTCCATTCAAAATTCAAACGCATCAGGCCATACCCATACGAGCTGTGCAACAAAGGGTTGCCTTTACTAATCAGATACTCACAATGATTGATAGTGAAGCATTTGATGTTGGCTGCATCTGGTTTATAGATGAATGGATACGTGAATAAGCAGCACTGGCGACTTTGGGGTTCCGAAAAGCCATATTGGTGTGTAGCGAAAACCCTGTATTCTCCTAAAGTTACTGTGTGGGCTGCAGTATGCAGCAGAGGCATTATTGGTCCTTTTTCATTCGAGAAACGGTCACTGTGCACTTTACGTTGCAATTGTGGAACAATTTGTCGCATCACAGCGAGCGTTAGAGGATCGACCAGGTACTGAATGGTTTATGCAAGATGGAGCCCGATCACATCGCACCGAACATGTGTTTCGCTTCCTTGAGGAATACTTCTGGAATCGAGTCATTGCTTTGGAATATCCCAAATTTATTGGTGCAGGCATGGATTGGCCTCCATATTCGCCGGATTTGACTCCCTGTGACTTTTTTTGTGGGGCGCAGTGAAAGACATGGTCTACCCGAAGCATCCCGCCACGCTCGACGAGCTTGAATCGGCGATCTCTGTGGCATGTGAAGCCATTTCGGTTGAGACACTACGAAATGTGATGGCGAATTTCATTCTTCGTTTGCGCCACCTCTGTAGTGCCAATGGTGAGCATTTGGAAAACATTGTGATGTGATTGTTTGCAAAGATTGTTTTCATACGATTATTCCACTTACGTATGCTGATATGAGCTGTACAGCGTACAGCGTCATCTGTTAGCAGCTTGTGTAACTATTATTTCAAACTGCTGTATAAACTTCTTACAGCTTTCACAATAAACATTCCGTTTACTGCATTCCTCTATCGATCTTTTTTTTTTCGGGATATTTAATTTTGAAATCAGGGGGTCCTTTTCTGGACACCCTGTAAAATGCAGCAGCTGCTGCTGTTGCTGCTTCTCAGCATCCAGCTGGTCAATTATTTGCTGGAGAAGTACTAAAACAATAAGACGATATGTATTCAGTACTATTACGAAATCACTATATGTAAATTGAAGGGGGATCACTGCTATCAGCGGCAATGGGACGTAAGGCGGATTAAGCGGCCATGAACGAAAATGTGTATCGGACCAAGATTCGAACCCGGGATCTCCTGCTTACAAGGCAGGTGCAGTAACTACTATGCCATCCGGGCCACAGCGTTATTGCAACTGCACGGACTGTCATCAGGTTACCTTCCATTACGAACGTGGGTGCACTCAACAACTGTGATATGACTTTCAAATGATAGAGCACAGCAATTATTCGTTCTTTTCTTGCAGGTTTTATTTGCAAATCTATATTTCGACTACTGCTTAGCCATAATCAATGCACTACTTCATCGTATCAATGCTTGTTCTAGTACGTCAGTCCCTTGTTAGGGCTACTGTCACAGTTCTTTCAAGACTCTTGTACAATACAGAATTATGCATTACTACTGTATTATACAGGGAAGACTCAAGAGGACAAAAAGCGTAGTGTAGGCAGTCTCTTTAGTAAATCTGTTACATTTTCTAAGTGTCCTGCCAATTAAACGTAGTCTTTGGTTTGCCTCCCCCACAACATTTTCTATGTATTCCTTCCAATTTAAGCTGTTCATGATTGTAATTTATAGGTATTTAGTTGGATTTATAGCCTTTAAATTTGATTTATTTATCGTGTAACCGAAGTTTAACGGAGTCCTTTTAGTACTCATGTGGATGACCTCACACATTTCGTTATTTAGGGGCAGTTGCAAATTTTCGCATCATACAGATATATTTTCTAAATCGTTTTGCAATTGTTTCTGATGACTTCACTAGTCGATAAACGACTGCGCCATCTGCAAACAACCTAAGACGGCTGCTCAGATTGTCTCCCAAGTCGTTTATAAAAATAAGGAACAGCAAAGGGCCTATAAAAATACCTTGGGGAACGCCAGAAATCACTTCTGTTTTACTCGATGACTCTCTGTCAGTTACTACGAACTGTGACCTCTCTGACGGGAAATCACGAATCCAGTCACATAACTGAGACAATATTCCATAAGCATGCAATTTCACTACAAGCTGCTTGTGTGGTACAGTGTCAAAAGCCCTTCGGAAATCCAGAAATATGGAGTCCATTTGAAACCCTTTGTCACTAGCATTCAACACTTTTTGCGAGTAAAGAGCTAGTTGTGTTTCACAAGAACGATGTTTTCTAAATCTGTGTGAACCATATTTTAATAAACCGTTCTCTTCGAGGTAGGCCGGCCGGTGTGGCGGTACGGTTCTAGGAGCTTCAGTCTAGAACCGCGTGACCGCTATGGAAGCAGGTTCGAATCCTGCCTCGGGCATGGACGTGTGTGATGTCCTTAGGTTAGTTAGGTTTAAGTAGTTCTGAGTATTAGGGGACTGATGACTACAGATGTTAAATCCCATAGTGCTCAGAGCCATTTGAACCTTTTTTTCCCTTCGAGGTAATTAATATCGACGTTAATGATATGGGTCTGTAATTTAGTGGATTACTTCTACTATCTTTCTTCAATATTGGTGTGACACTCAAGAAATCACCTTTCAGTAGCCGTGTGATCACAAAGTGATAGCACAACTATTCAGTTACTGAACTTGAGGTCCTAGCAGTCGTTTTGGGATTTCAGAAATTCTGTTATTTTCTCTGTGGGAGAAAAACCAGGATCTACACCAACTGCAAGGCATTAGAACTCTTAATGACCGCAAAACACGCGAGTGGGAGACTGGGGCGTTACTTCCTATACTCCAGGAGTAAGATTTTATTTCAGTTTACACCCCATACCGGACAAATGTTACTGCATGTGATGTCTCAGTCACCCACTAGAGGCACAAATCAAAGGGTCAAAATCACTGAAGATAAGCTTTTCTCGATTTATTACATCAAGAAGGTGGCATTCGAAAGCTTCCTCGAGGCATTAAAGAAGAACAAACGTGTGGAACAGGATACAGACCCACATCTTCTTAGCATAAAGACAAAGTACAAAGATAAGACTCAGGCACAAATCAGGCAGCACTGTTTGTTATGTGAAGGTGTAGTATTCTTCAGGTGCAAGGTCGACATCGCCCTCTGCCCGGTAGTGCACACTTCGGCGCCAAGAAGCACTTTCTTTACCTAAAAAGTCAGTGTCATTTTAGTAATATGGAGAGATGATGACAGAAGGTACTGGCAAAATGTAAATATTGCCAGAAGGCCAAAATCATAGCAGTCCTAATGCAGGCACCAATGCATACATTCCACCCTCCAAATTAAAGGAAACATCAGAATGTGATCTCATGTGCCTGCGTACCTCACACGTTACATGGGGTTATATACATTATGGTGGTAGTTGAACTGATATCAAAATAGGTGTTGCTATCACCACTCGTTAAAGCGATTGGTTGTCCCATAAACATGGCCTTCTGCAAGGACTTCCATAGGCAACTGGGATGTGTAGATCATACTCTGTCTCACAATGGTCCACAATATTAAACACAAAAGTGGCAGGAGACACTGAGGAAACATAATATAAAGTGTGTATACATCAGTAGGTACCACGCAAGTTGCAGCCCTTGCGAATACATTGTGAAGGATTTAGGAAACCTTTGTAGGATATTTGTAGGATATAATGCAACAAGGAGCATGCAACTTGGGATGTGTACCTGTGATATTTTCAGGATACCATAAATGTGCTGCCCCATAGCATCACTCTTTTCCTACCGTTGAATGTAAGTGCACTTCTCTCCGAGGCCACGAAGACGGCATGCTGAAATCGTTAATGAGGCACTCCGCAACATAATGACAGCGGGGCAAAAACAGAAGGAATGAGCAGATAAGACAGCGATGATGAGACAGTTTGGTATAGGCCAGAAAGTCCTGGTAAAATAACTCTGTTTACCGAACAGAGAAAAGAGAGTATGCCAATAATTCTTTGCTGCTTACTATGGTCCAGTCCGGCAGCGACACATAGCCCATGCCAACTCAGTGGAGTTAGAAAGTCCTTAGGGGTTCACCATTTTAGCCAACTGAAGGCATTCGTAGAATAATGTAGGTTGAGGTACGAAACTGTAAACATAGTGCAGGGTTTGTAAATGTTAGAATAGAGTAGAAGATAAGAAAAAAATGTATTTGGCAAAAACCACAAAGAAACACGGAAAGGAAAGTAATTGTTCAACCAATCTTTCTCAACATAGCGTTTTAATGAGCGAAGTGTTAGTTTGTAGCCAAACACATCTGAGAACAAAGAGCAAATGTCATGTACAAGAACTGCAAACAGACCCTGAAACTAGCAAGTGGTCATTTTTCCATTATCATGATAACCACGCTCATAACTTACACTGCCAACAAATTGTTTGATGGGACCGGGGCAATGTGTGAACAATTGGACATACAATAGAGTGGTGTATACATAACAGCACCACATGTGTAAGAGAATGATCCATAATAAACCTTTGATAAATAAATGTATTCTACCACGACTTATCTGGTTGTCCAACGGGCAAATACCATCAAATGTACAAAAGTAAAATGCAAAAAAGTTACAGAGGTACAGAGGAAAAAGGAGTAATAGTGGAAAAAAGATGATGGCGACAGCTGATTGAAGACACTGCGTGCAGCAACGTCCTCCAGATGGGCGACAGACGTCAATAAATGGGAATTAGATAATGTGTCATAGTAATTTCAACTAACTGTAGTGGTGTGGGTAGTAGAATGTGTACCATACTAATCTAGAAAAGCTCATATTTACTATACACTTGCATGCATGCTAACATAGTAATAAAAACACTAAACCACACTAACGCTAACCTGCGTGAAAGTCATACTGCAAAACAATATTTAGTCTAAGATTTTTAGGAGTTGTGACTGAAACGTTTTAAGAATATTAACGTTACTTCGTTTTTATTATTGGAAAGGATTTTTAGTTCAGGCTGATAAAAAAAGAAATAATATTTAATGTCAAAATTTATTATTGCAAAGGATTTCTAATCGTTTAAAATATCAAAAGATCTCTTTAATTGAAAATGACCAAAAGGAAACTTGCACTATCTAGCAAGACAAATGTAAAAATAGTTTAAAAATAAATTGTATAAACCCATGGCTGAAAAGGGCAAATAGCAAGCCCTAAAACAGCCCGCTCTGTCGCCCTCAGGGCAGAAAATTAAAAGTGCAATAAATAAATAAATAAATAAATAAAAAATTTAAAAAATTGAAATTGGTAACCAGAAACAATATTCGTGTCAAAATTACGTCATTTCTCTTTATTACAACGAATTTTACTTTTATTTCAAAATTCATCTACATGATTACTCTGCAATTCACATTTAAGTGCTTGACGGAGGGTTCATCGAACCAAAATCATACTATCTCTCTACCATTCCACTCCCGAACAGCGCGCGGGAAAAACGAACACCTAAACCTTTCTGTTCGAGCTCTGATTTCTTTTATTTTATTTTGATGATCATTCCTACCTATGAAGGTTAGGCGCAACAAAATATTTTCGCATTCGGAAGAGAAAGTTGGTGACTGAAATTTCGTAAATAGATCTCGCTTCGACGAAAAACGTCTTTGCTTTAATGACTTCCATCCCAACTCGTGTATCATATCTGCCACACTCTCTCCCCTATAACGTGATAATACAAAACGAGCTGCCCTTTTTTGCACCCTTTCGATGTCCTCCGTCAATCCCACCTGCTAAGGATCCCACACCGCGCAGCAATATTCTAACAGAGGACAAACGAGTGTAGCGTAAGCTGTCTCTTTAGTGGACTTGTTGCATCTTCTAAGTGTCCTGCCAATGAAACGCAACCTTTGACTCGCCTTCCCCACAATATTATCTATGCGGTCTTTCCAACTGAAGTTGTTCGTAATTTTAACACCCAGGTACTTAGTTGAATTGACAGCCTTGAGAATTGTACTATTTATCGAGTAATCGAATTCCAACGGATTTCTTTTGGAACTTATGTGGATCACCTCACACTTTTCGTTATTTAGCGGCAACTGCCACCTGTCACACCATACAGCAATCTTTTCTAAATCGCTTTGCAACTGATACTGGTCTTCGGATGACCTTACTAGACGGTAAATTACAGCATCATTTGCGAACAACCTAAGAGAACTGCTCAGATTGTCACCCAGGTCATTTATATAGATCAGGAACAGCAGAGGTCCCAGAACGCTTCCCTGGGGAACACCTGATATCAGTCCAGTTTTACTCGATGATTTGCCGTCTATTACTACGATCTGCGACCTTCCTGACTGGAAATTACGAATCCAGTGGCACAACTGAGACGATACCCCATAGGCCCGCAGCTTGATTAGAAGTCGCTTGTGAGGAACGGTGTCAAAAGCTTTCCGGAAATCTAGAAATACGGAAACAACTTGAGATCCCCTGTCGATAGCGGCCATTACTTCGTGCGAATAAAGAGATAGCTGCGTTGCACAAGAACGATGTTTTCTGAATTTGATTTTCAATTATAAATATCGTTTATGTAACTGCAAAGTAGATGTAACATTAGTCATAAACTGCAGATTAAGACTTGATGTACAGTTTGTGCAAATAAATGTTGAGCGAATGCCTAGCGCTGATAGGGCACAGAAGAGTAGCAAACGGTTCGCCACATGGAAGACTTGGGGAGCTGAGCTAGTAGCTATCCCAGGCTCAAACGAAAGCAGGGATGGGGGAGGCGACCGAGGATCACCATTCGAGAGGTCCCGTGGCACTGGGTGACTGGTTGCAGAGCAGAGTGCACCACAGGCCAGAGGTGAAGAACCAGGCGCCTACTGGAGGTCGTCCAACTGGCCAGTGACGATGCCTCGCCGCGTGGATGGCCAACCCTGGGGACTGTATAGAGTGAGATGTGCCACAAGAAGAGTTAATCTGTGATTATCAAGTCTTACTTCTGCTCCCAATAAACTACCCTATGCAGCAACTGGCTTGTCGTCCACACCAGCCACAACTGCCAAAAGTGAGGTTGAGGATCAAGTGCAGTTGCACCACTCAGTGCACCACTTCCACATGTGAGTGAGCAACCGCCACATCCTCTCTGGCCACGACCACATGCCATAGCGTTGAGCATCTGGTGTACTTGCGCCATGCAGTACATCAGTTCATCTTCCAGTTCATCAACCGACACATCTGCACTACTGCAAAGCAGCACACTTTCTTCCAATAGCCATTAGACCTTCGCAGAGTTGGCCGAATGCACAGACTTATACCACAGAGTGAGCGGCACTACGCCTCCCCTGTTCAAAATACAATGCGTCCCCTGTTCAAAATACAGTGCGTCCACTGTTCAAATATGGTACTCTCCCAGTGAAACCTAGTTTTCCCCTGTAAAAAATTAACGCCATTAAACAGTCAAACAGAGTCTGAACACGTCTTGATGGCCCCACGGTACCAAGCAGTGGCCGTGTCATACTCAGCCCTTAGGCTTCACCAGCCGTTGTCGGTTTTCATGACCGTTGCTGCTACTTCTCAGTCAAGTAGCTCCTCAATGGGCCTCGCAAGGGCTGAGAGCACCCTGCTTACCAGCAGCACTAGGCAGACCAGGGCGGCGATCAATCCAAGTGCTAGCCAAGCCTGATAGCTCTTAACTTCGAAAAAAGTAACATCAGTTCTTTTAAAACAGCTGTTGTGTGCACAAATAAAAAAATAACTTCTGTACAACTTTTAATAACGTTTTGCATTTTCAATATGTTTTAAGTTCGTGCTTTTGTATTTGTGTAATAGTTCAAACTACTGTACAACTTTTATTAACATTTTGTGTTTTCAGAAGTCTCATGTGCATATTTTTGTATTAATGTAATATTTATAATTTCTGCTCAACTTTTAACGAACTTTTGCAGTTTTAATATGTTTTATATTCCTACTTCCATACCCATGTAACATTTCTTGTTTTTATCAGCAAATGGTGTCTGTTTGTCAAAGCCACTGGCCACAATTTCTTTGTATATCCTGTAATATTTTGAATTTTTACATAATTTATGTTCCCATATAAAATATTTACAAATATATATCTGATTTGTTTAGTTAGTTGAATTTAGATCATCAATGATGTCTACCCTAAATTAAAGACCACTGCTGCAGACCACAAGTAATTTACAATATACGTTCCTTTGTTACATTATGTTTGCGATCCCGGCTGACATGAAGTGCTCAGCCTTAAATTAACGTAAAAAGAATACAGATCACTCGCTGTTAAGTTCTGTGTAAAAATTTATTCACAATTTTGATTCTCCTTAATTCTTGTTTTATGTTAAATTTTAATTAGTGAAAAAAATGCAGATCACAATAATTCTAGGTATTACCAGATTCAGGATGTGGTCATGCCGTTTTTTGCAGCTGAAAAATCATTTCTTTGATAAATTGTTTTATATGTAAATTACACATTGATCATCAAAGAATAATGAGGGAGGACAGCCATAGACATGGAGTTTTTCATATTTTTTCGTTTTGGTTTAGAGTATATTTGCAGGTAGATCGCTTAGGCAGACTTGCAATTTGAGATGCATCAGCGCATTCGAGGATAGGTTGGAGAATGCCTTTGTCAAGAGGACAGTATAAGGAATTGTCCTCATTGCGACTGGTCTGCAATAAAATTGCTTTCTGTGCCTTGGTCAATTTGCCATTCGAAAAGTAACCCTCGGCTCACAGATCACATAGTTCTCCATCCAGAGATACCAGTGAGGGAGCTGATCAGCCAACACCTCAATTGTTCCCTGATCACAGCAGAAAATTTGTCGTTAAAGGTATGTTATGTAAAGCCACGGTATTTTGCGTCCTTGCACGATCAATTAACGTAATTAATTTGGTCAACAGGATTAACGTATTTATATCATTTGAGATTGTATGTTAGGTGATGTTATCAGTTTATTAGTATTATACTGGTCAGCTTCACAGTAACAACTGCAGTACTATATGCTTCACGTAAGTAACATTTGCGCTGGCTAGGCTCGCGAGAGAGGCTGAGGTAACCATGGACTTCGGGCAAGTCGGAGATGACCCGAAGGGCAGAATTTTTACAGCCCTCAACAAAGACATCTTATGGAGCTGCCCAGCAATCGCTGCCTCAAGTTGTCAGGGATGTGAGTAAAAGTCGAAAGCGGGCAGTAAACAGCCATCTTACAAGAATTACCTATAGTTCCCTGCCCCTTCCCCCGCCCCAACCACATCGGAATGTGTCTCCTGACTCCACACAGGAGCCCAGGAGTCAACGGTTAAGAATTCTTCCAATGCAGAACGTGTAACACTTTCCCACGACTGTTCCCAGAAGGCCCTGTAATTGGCTAAGCCCTTTGGGTGGACGGTGCTTTAAATGGTTTGAGAAACTTCTAGAACACTTCTGTATGAACTGCTCAGGGTTTGCCGGTGGTTTCATTTCTAGAAAGAGTGGGAGGAAATCAAGTTGTAATGAAGACCGCCATTGGCTTAATCGAGAGTACACATTAGTGAACCGGGGTTGCGAATATAGAGGCAGGGGGTGTCGTGGACTCTCTGGTGGATGAGTCGACACATATCGCGGAGAGCGTATTATTTGTTTGAGAGATTGCTCGCAAAGCGTCGACTGATCACTCTCATACTTAGTCTGAGAAAGTGCCTATTTTACCACCTAAATCAGAATCATTTTGTTTCTCTGAGAGCAGAGGGACAAATCTGTGGTTCTCCATGGAGCTTCAGGCATTCCGAAGCACTCTCTCACGACCGCGCACTTGAGTCAAGTGTCTGCTCCTGGCAAGTGTGCAAACAGATCGTCTTGACTCGTGAATAGACTCTGTACTTGAGTAACTTCGAACATAGGAGTTCGCAGACACAACCACACGTCCTCTGCATAGTCAAATTCACATCTGCTCATCATACTTCGGTTCCACGCTGATCGCAGCCTTCCGCAGACCGGCGCGTCAGACACGCCCTCCACTCTACTATATATGGTGATATACACGCTGTGGCTTGAGAAATAAGAATCGTTAGGACATCACACATATCCATGCCCCAGGCAGTATTCGAACCTGCGACCGTAGCGGTCGCGCGGTTCCAGACTGCAGCGCCTAGAACCGCTCGGCCACTCCGGCCGGCAATGAAAACGGATAAAAGGATTAGTGAATACAGGGTTGTCGTAGCAAGACTAAACACTGTAACTCCCAAATCAAATCAAATGGCTCTGAGCACTATGGGACTTAGCTTCTGAGGTCATCAGTCCCCTAGAACTTAGAACTACTTAAAGCTAACTAACCTAAACTAGGCGGGATTCAAACCTGCGGCCGTAGCGGTCGTGCGGTACTAGACTGTAGCGACTAGGACCGCTCGGTCACACCGGCCGGCCAACTCCCAAATCCTCCAAAAAATAGACTAAAAGTATATTTATTGAAAAAAAAACAGATAAAAATTCGCTTGACGCCTACCTGAGAGACATTCTCCACTCCTTCCAAATTAACTATTTAAGTGGTAACCAGACGTGCCTCGAATTAAAAGAAATAGTGGCGACAGCAACTGAGAGATTTATACCAAATAAATGATACGCAAATAGGTCAGAACACTGTTGCAGAAATAACGGAAAAAGCATGCCAAATTGAAACGAACGCAAAATCGTCAAGATTGGCCATCTTTTATAGAAACACAAAATTTTGCACAGACGCTTATAACAGTTTCCATAACGAAACTTCGTCTCGAAACCTGGCAGATAATCCAAAGAGATTCTGGTCATACGTAATGTATGCTAGCGGCAAGACACAGTCATTGCGATCAGTGCTTTCTCTGCGCGGTAGCAATGGAAATAATATCGATGACAGTGCTGCTAATGCAGAGTTATTAAACCCAGCCTTCCGTAATTCCTTCACCAAAGCAGACGAAGTAAATACTCCAGAATTCGAATCAACAACAGCTGCCAACATCAGTAACTTAGAAGTAGATATCCTCGGAGTAGTGAAGCAATTTAAATCACTTCATTAAAGCAAGTTGTCCGGTTCAGACTGTGCACCAATTAGATTCCTTTCATAGTATACTGATACAATATCTCCTTACTTAAATTTAACTATCATATACAACCGCTCGCTGAGCGACAGATCCGTGCCGAAAAACTGGAAAGTTAACACAGGTGACACCAACATTAAAGAAAGGTAATGGGAGTATTCCACTAATTACTGGCTCATATTATTAACGTTGATACGCAGCAGGATTTTGGAATGTATATTGTGTTCGAACATTACGAATTACCTTGAAGAGAACGGTCTATTGACACACCGTCAACAAGTATTTAGAAAACATCATTCGTGTGGAACACACCTAGTTCTTCACTCACACAACCTATTGGCTGCTATCGACAAATGATTTCAAAATGATTCCATATTTTTAGATTTCCAGACAGCGCACCTCACAAGCGGCTTGTAAACATATTACATGCTTATCGACTCAGTTATGAGACTCGATTCGTGCTTTTCTGTCAGAGAAGTCACAGTTCGTAGTAACTGACGGAAAGTCATCGAATAGAACGGAAGTGATTTCTAGCGTTCCCCAAGGTATTGTTATAGGCCCTCTGCTGTTCCTTGCCTGTATGAACAATTCAGGAGACAAACGGAGCAGCAATCTTAGGTTGTCTGCAGATGATGCCGTTGTTTATCGTCTAGTAAACTCATCAGAAGATCAAAACCAATTGCATATTTATTTAAAAAAAAAGGTACCTGTATGATGTAAAAATTGACAATTGACGATAAATAATGAAAAGAGTGAGGTCATCCACAACAGTGCTAAAGGTAATGCGTTAAACTTCGGTTACACGATATATCAATCAACCTTTAGGTCGTAAATTTAACTAAATACGTATGGATTACAATTACGAACAACTTAAATTCGAAAGAATAGACAGAAAATGTGTGGGGAAGGTAGCCTTAAGACTGCGTTTTATTGGCAAAACACTTAGAAGATGCAACAGGTGTACTAAAGAGACTGCATACACTAAATCTGTCCATCTTCTTTTGGAGTACTACTGTGTGGAGTAGGATCTTTATCATATAGGGTTAACAGAGTACAGTACATCATTTGGGGTGGTAATCATTAAAACAAAGGCGTTTTTCGTTGCGGCTGGATCTTCTCACGAAATTTCAATCAACAACTTTTTCTTCCCAATGCGAAAATATTGTTGACGCCGGCCTACATATGCAAAAACGATCATCATAGTAAAATAAGGGAAATGAGTGCGCACACGGAAAGCCATAGGTGTCAGTTTTTTCCCCGTGCTGTTTGAGAGTGGAATATTGGAGGTGTTCGATGAAGCGTCTGCCAGGCACTTACAGTCTGTTAACTGTAAGACGGCAGAGTTGTGAGGGGTGTGCGGGGAGAGGAGGAGGCAAGAGGCAAGCATTGGCTGGCGAGGGGAGAAGAGCCGTCTGGCGGGGGGGGGGGGGGGGGGGGGGGGGCAGGCGACAAGCCACGCCTACCAGTTACAGTGCTGGCACTACAAATTGCGCGTCATGCTTACACGAAAGCAGACGAAAGGCTTGGAAGTAAAACTCGCTTTAAATGTTGTTCGTAAGCGAAACTGAAATCGTCATATATATATATATATATATATATATATATATATATATATATATATATATGTGTGTGTGTGTGTGTGTGTGTGTGTGTTTGTCTACTATGCGCTCACAAACCATTCTTCCGATTGTAATGAAACTTTGGTGAGTTGTTCTCCAAACGCCCCGAAAAGAGTAATGGAAGCAATTTTTTCTGCTCCCTTTCCCTTTCGCAGCATCCAATCACACGCAATATAATTTTGCGAGCATCGCTACGTAATACTGGCTTCCTTCTAACCATAGGCCTACCAGTAGGGGTTGTTGGCGACTCCCGAGATGGGCCCGCAACTGCCTCTTCACTCATTTTGATAATGTTTAGCACAACTGCACGATAAAAACACGCACAACAGTACAGCGCAAAACAATAATGAAGCACACGACAATGGCTACTTTGTACAACACAGTCAGCTACGTAATGTTGGCAGCAGTCGCAACTGCGTGCCTACCGAAGCCTCCCGACGTTTACCGACTTCTACCGATTCAGGACTAGGGAGAGGTCTGCCATCTAAAACTTTGCACACTGTAAGTATGATTTGAAAAGTAGCTAAGTAGATGTAGACGTAAACCCACAGATGGAATAAATAATGGTTTGCATTCTTAACTTTATTTTATAAAATAATTCATAGATGTAGATGCGGATAGCATCGTACTATTCTTCTTTAACTACGATTAGTCTTTACCCCCTCATCCTGAGTAGGTTTTTTCAGAATATTAATCGGTAGGGGTTAATTGAGTAATTATTGTGTAAGTCTGAGGTGGGTAAAACATGGCAGGACTAGTTAGATCGATATATCAACATAACAAAATCACGGCCCACACAGTGCTACATGGTATTCGAGTGGGCCAAAGCGTAAATAGGAATTTGGACTGAGAGGGGAGACATCGTAGGGTAGTCCGTGCACTTGTGTAACGCCACCGTGCCCATGTCGCATAGTGGTCAACGCATCTGCCTAGTGAGCAGAGACCTTGGTTTGACTCCTAGTCTTGGTACAAATTTTCATTTCTTGCTTCACTCTGCATACGTACATCATAGATGTTCGAAATTTAAAATGTCCCTGAAACCATAAAGTTTTAATTGATTAAAGCACCTAAGCCAGGGTTTCAGACAGGATTCACCATTTCATTCGATGCTGAGGTGATATTCCAATACAGTTGCAGAACCTCTGAAATGCTGTTCCAGTTTAGTGGAATACAAAGTGGACAGAGGCATGGATGGAGTTGTGCTTGAGTAGTCTCTGCAGTTGCGCATAGCCGTTGTGCCACATTGGCGTAGTGGTTAGTGCAACTACTTAGTGAGCAGGAGACATGGGGTAGAATCACAGTGTTGGTACAAATTTTAATTTTTGGGTTCAGTCTGCTTACATACATCATGTCTATAAAGTGTAAAAGAAAACTACCTGCCAGTTAATTTAGAAGATATATTTTGTAATCAATAACATTCTACAGCATGCAGCAAAAAGTACAGCTTTAGGTGTCCTCAAAGATGTGGAGGTTCTTGCTCATTGTAAAAAAGATTTTGAGAGAATGGTAAATGAAAACCACAATGATTGCTCTTCCATTGACTTAGTGTTGACTAAATGGCATGTAATTAAAATTTAATTCCTAGTTATCTTATGCATATCAGACTGTTGTAAATGTTGCTTAATATTACTGGGCAACATCAGTTACATCTTATAACAATTATGGCTATGAACAGCTTGCTTCTACTTTTTGAACGCTACTGCAGCCAAGCAGTAGCTTGAGCAAGAAATGTTATCGTTTTATTTGTGTATTTTTATGCTGCTCTGACAGTGTGTTCTGTAGGGGGATAGGGCTGTGTAAGAACTTTAATTTTTTAATAATTTTCGCTCTATTTTTAAAGTTTTATTTTTATGCTTTTATTGTTTTAGACTTTGTTTACCCATTAAGTGGGGAAGAACAATGGGAATTTCATAAGTGCTACTGTACCAATGGTTAGAGGCATGTTGCCTCTATTGATTATTCAAAATATGTACAAGGTATATTACCATATACAACGGTTTCAGGTCAGATAGAGTTTTTGTTAATTTTTTACATAGCATTATACATGTCTAATTCTTCTTTTATACTCGATGGGTCAACGTTTTTCAAGCAGTAATCATATGTTTTGGCATAATTAAATATTGAGTTTGGACCTATGAATGGAGATTTTCAAGGCCTTGATATGCTGCACTGACAATTCATGTTGCTTAACACATAAGTATTATTGCTCAGGGATTTAGTTTACGTTATGTGCAACAGTGGATGTGTATGTCGGTCCATATGGTAATCAACTGATGTTGCTTCCATAGGTTTATGCTGCCACTTGTGGGATTTTCATATAGTAACACTAATGTTCAGCAATTAGTTTTGCTAGTAGGTCCAATGAGGGATGTGAGTATTGGGACAACCTGCGTTTCAGGACAAAGTACCGTTATCCAAGATGGCGGCGATGACGTCATCCAAGATAGCGGACACGACGTCAGCCAAGATGCGTCACACATAAGAAAAGGACCGAAAAAGTATTGAAGCCATTTGAAGCAGATGTGTTCGCTGCTGGGTCTGGACCGCAACTGCCTTAGTTAATATCTGTGCCAGCAGAGGTCGCCACCGCGAAGTCGGGTGATGACGCAAGTACTGGTATTCTAGATAACCGTATACAGTGTGTTCACCCCGGGCGCCAGAGCCTAACTGACTTAGTTCATATCGTGGCCACCAGAGGGCGCCACATGACATAGCCTGCGTTCTACTCGTATACAGCTACGTGTTCTGTACATGTTTTAAAGCACTGTCTACTTGCGATCGTTAACGGTAAACCTGTCAGTCGTCAGAGGACTTCCATCTCATGTGTGACAAAACTTGACACACTCCTCTAAACGAGCTTTGATTTATGCTATCGGCCCTATAGCATCTAGTGTGTAAAATCGAGTCTTCAGTGTCATAACTAAGTTAATGGTATGAGCTTGTGACGTGCTACAGTCCCCGTGTACACATTTGCCCAACATGTGTTGTGTTCACAAAGTTAGTAGCAGAATGTCTTGTAATTTTCACATGCCGGACACTGCTGCTATGCGTTTACCTGTTTCCTTGTAGGACATATCCCCCATTACTATCATTTTATATAGGCCCGATGCAGGCATGGTATAATTTCTGAACTGTGATCAGTTGTAATCACTATACGTCTCCGCAAAGCTATATTGTGCTCATATGATGCAAAGTAAATGTTTTATGGAAGTCGTTTTTTTTTTGTTTTACGATTGGGTAAGATATTTCAGCGTAGAGATACTGTGAAGAAGGATGTATGTTTGATAGGCTGGAAAGGTATTCGATATAATATTATAGCCTGTTTTTAAGTGCAGAACATTGTAGTTCAAATGGCTCTGAGCACTATGGGACTTAACATCTGAGGTCATTAGTCCTCTAGAACTTAGAACTACTTAAACCTAACTAACCTAAGGACATCACACACATCCATGCCCGAGGCAGGATTCGAACCTACGACCGTAGCGGTCGTGCGGTTCCAGACTGTAGCGCCTAGAACCGCTCGGCCACACAGGCCGGCCGCAGATCGTTGTAGTGTCAGGGGTGCGTGTGTTCATGTTCTCTCTCTTACCAATACCTTCCAGGTACAGATCCTAGACTCTAGAATAATAATTTAGTTGATAGCTTCGTTGATTTATGTAAAAATGTGTCCAACTCAATTGGTCTCGAACTCCATCACGTATAAAAATAAGTCTTTTCTTGTCCTTCTTAACTGTATGGTATTACATTACAGCACTTTGAAATCTGTTACTATACATCGATAAGGGGTGCTAAGCTCGTCGACATGGTCACATTTCGAGAAATCTCCTGCATTTGGATGGGTTAGGACTCGGAAAGCTCTATTTTTTCATTACACGTGGAGTGTAACAGTATTCTTCTGATCGGTTGGAGATTAATTCTCTAATGGTATTGCAGGGTGGGTCGTGAATGACTGTGTGAGGATGATCTTTAAGCTAAGATGGGAAGAATGCTCTGTGACTCCCATACACAGAGAGGTGGATTGTAAATTATGTACTATGTTCAAGGTCTTAGAAATATGTAGAGCACTGTCTGGTATACTTTGACGATTTAAGCGTTGCGTTCGAGAATTAACTCTGAATGGGTGAACTGAGTAGTCATGTATCCATGTTCGCAATTATACTCGCAAAGTAAAGAAGGTGTGGTTTATCTATGATACTGAACTTGAGGAAACATGCTGTCTCGTGACTGGCCCGTGTTGAAGTTAGTGTAAAATTGTTCGCGCTATCAAGTTTCATGTTTATTATTAGAGTACAATGATGGTGTCTTTTCCATCCCATCCCTACATTGGTTAGCAGATAATGACTGACTGATATGGCTTGTTTAAGTTGGGGAAAAATTTTTCGTGGATGGACGGAAACTTCTGGGGGTTGCTAGCATCGAAACATTGATCGCGTACATGAATGCAACATGAGGAATGAGTCGCATGGGGATGCATAATCGTCAGCTATTCCATCTGTGTGAGAGACGAATCTAAATGTATAGGACGTCATTCGTTTTAGGACATCAGTTTGGGGAACTACGCCAAGACCATAAAAGTCTTCTACGTTCGTTATGTTATAATTGGGTTTTTATTTAAAACAAGCAGATGTGTAGCGTGTTATGGTAGTTGAAGTAATAAAATGATTTACACCGTACGATGTCTAGTTTTCTGTGAGAGGCCGTGTATCAGGGCGTCTTTTTTTTAGCAGGACCAGAGGGAGCGTGTCATACGATAATTCGCCTAGAGTATAAGCGATCAAACTTTAAACTGGCCTCGGCGGTGTCTGTATATTTAATAAAATCGTGTCATACATACAGCAGCAGTAGGAGTAGCAGTTTGAGGTGAGAGCCGGTATAGGAAGGGGCTATACTGCCAGGAATGCTTGGATGGCTGCACACTACACTATTGTGGGAAGTATTGTGAAATGTGTTTCCCCGTGCTGGAGGCCGACCGCAGCTATGTGTCATTGCGCCTGCATCAGTGCCTTGGTAACTTCTAATTCGTTTAAGCTTTTATAGTTTGTAATTTTTATCTGTTGGGCTGATTGATTTGAATGGACGTGGACATGTAGTACTTGTGTTTAGTTTGGGGACATACGAAACTGCGTGCCTTTCTACCGAATGGTCAAAACACGGCCTTGTTGCAGTAATTCAGGTCGTTCTGTTTCTACAGAGGTTGCTGAAGGTGGTGGATTTGTCTATCTCCGACTTGTCCTCAGTTCAGCCTTAAATTGGACCGATTACATGTGCGAAGCTGTAGAAATGGGATCAGTTGCACGACGTGTAGGGGGTGACGAAAACCACGTTGGTATTCTATTGTAGAAGCCAGGTTCGGGAAAGGTGACTCGTTTCGAAATTTGAGAGTGTGTGAAATATGATTGACTTGTGGGTGTGATCCTATGCAAGTATTTGTTTGAATGGACGTAATTTCTAACATATAGCGTAACACTACATATCTGAGAAGTTAGTGTATATTTTTTTTCTTATGACCTCAATCAGCTCATCATCTACTACTACTGTCTGTCATCACCTATAACTCAGTGGATATATCTTGGAACCGCTGATGTGGTCTCGAAACAGAATGCGTTGCAAAAACTAATGAAGTATCTAGTTGGGTATGGGGCGATGGAGTCGCAAATACCGTGTACATACCACGTTCCTTAGCCGAGTCACTTTCAAAGTTCAGTGATTTTATCCTGAAGTTGCATCATTGACTTTTAATACACACATTTCTACGACCACCATCATGGTATCTGTCTGGAAAACACCACCTCATTCAGAGGTAATGTCGTAACTCGATTCGTAAAGCGGTTATAGGTTTTAACATGGATACTTGGGTGCACCTGTAGAACCAAGAGTGCTTGTGAGAGTAACATGCAGTAGTTGTTGGGAACGGAATGTTTTCTTTAACATCAGCTCGATTACATCTATGACAGGGTGGTAGGACTAGATAGAAGAACTTAAGAGATAATATGCACACTCATCGTTTATTTTCGATCAGTATTATTTGGTATCGTATGCATCCAATTATTGACAAGGCAATATACATTGTGCTGGGTGTGTGATACGTTAGCATTTGAGGATCAGGTTTATAAAGTATATGTGTTTGTGTAAAGGAAATGTCTCTGTGCTGTTGTAGGGAGGGTATGGATTTGAGTTGGAGTACTGTGATAGCGAAGGGAAGAGTATGTCTAGTCGTAAGGAAGGTACAGATATTTCAGTTTCCAGAGCCACCGTCTTTGGTAGTGTGTATTTACGATACTTCGCTCAAAGAGTTTTTTCTTTAACATCTGCTCGAATCTATGACACTGAGCTAGGACTCGCAAGAAGAACCTAAGGGACATGCACACCGATCGTTGATTTTTCGTCAGTATTATTTAGTATCGCAGGCAATGATTCACTGACGAACTTTTATACTTAGTAGTGGCAGTAGGTGCGTGATATGCACGTATTTGAGAATTAGGTTTATAAAGTATGTCTCTGTGGAAAGAGGATGACTATGCACTGTTGTAGGGAAGGTATGAATTTGACTTGGAGTACTGTGATTGCAAAGGGAATAGTATGTCGATTCGTAAGGAAGGTACAGATATTTCAATTTCCAGAGCAACCACCTTCGCTAGGGTGTATTTACGATACTTCGCTCATTGTTGAATGACCTTCAATTGAGATCGCGATCGTAAGATGGGGGACTTTCGTGATCAAGTGAAAATTTGGGAACATTGTGTATGGAGGTGGGTTCGCGCTGGACCGTTTTTCCCCCATGTTAATTGTTTGGTTGACTGCTTCTGAACATTTAGCGATTTTATTTAGTTGAGACTAGATCGAATGTGTTGTGTGGAAGATACATTTGTCTGTTCTCTAGACATGGAAAAGACCTTAGTTGGCTTGCAAATTATAGGGATGATTTGGAATTTGTTAGATGAGCGAATCTGGTATTCGCAGATGGAGATATCATTTCTCATGTGTTGGTTTCTAGTTAATCAGCGATATAGCGCACGCTAGACCTATCTATATGCAAAGAGTGTTTACGGATTGAATTTTTTTTCTCCACATGCTGCTTAAGGGTTGTGAACATTAGAGATGAAATATGGGTTGACGATTAAGTAGTTATTTTAGTTGTTACTGCATTCAGAATTGTAATATTCAAACTCATGTCCTCGATGGGAACGCAGTGTAAATCAGTAAGAGTGTTTAAGTATTTGACGACATGTATGGTAATTGGCTATGTTTACTTGCCGGTGCAGTATAGCTATCAGTGTAAAATAATTGTTTGCTGTTGAAAGTCAGGTGTGCAAGTCCTTTTTCCTGTTAGGTGTGACGCATTATCATGTTGCAATTTGAACTTCGAGTCATTTTTCTGGACGAGGGGGGCGTGGCACTTTCCCACCAAAATTCAAACTTATCGCAAAAATCCGCCATCTTGAATGACGCCATCGTCGCCATCTTGGATGACGTCATCACCGCCAACTTGGATAACGGTAATTTGTCCTAAAACACAGGTTGTCCCAATACTGATGTGTATGTCGCATCAAATTATATACATTGCATCGTTAAGTACAAGCTACCACATAACCCCATGTAGAGTGTTGCATATGATGATCTGGTTTTCGTCTGTGATATGAGCATGAGACATTTATAATACATTTAGGCTGTTTTGTAATTGGATTCATTGCATATCAGAAGTGGTATGTAGATAAATGGTAACTACTGTGTTACAACATCTGGCACATTTTCCAAAAGTCACCTCACATGGTTTATTCATGACTTCGCCACTTTATTACAGCACATAACCTCTACAGAAGTATTTTACTATTGATTTTGGACGACAACTACAGCCATAGTGATAGTGTGCATTATTATCATTTATAACGAATATTGTCATCAACTATCAAAACATAATGTCCTGTGTGGAGAAATCCCTAACTGCCTACTGTACATCCTCGTCCGACAGGAATCTCGATACTTCAAGGCGTTTTCTAAGGTACCAGAGGCGTGATAATCCTATGGGAAAAGATTAGTACTATAGGGTGGGCGCTGGAGTGTCTCTCACTTGAGCTGGCGTAACTTTTGCGTTACAACATTTGCGAAATGGGGACGTCATGATGCGGCCAGCACGGAACTTGGTCTACCATCCGACAACGGTGATTTTCAGCAGACGTGCTGCTGCATACACTTTCTTTATTTTGCTACGGATCTCTGCCAGTGTTTGTCCTTCAGCATCCATAACAGCACAGTTGTCCTGTTCGCCACTGTTCACGTTTCCACATTTACTGCACGCACGTCACAAAGAAACGAATACCACGCTAATCCCTTACCTACATGTCCGTGCTTATGCATCCACATCAGTCACAATACGTTGCATATACGCTGCAGCAATGTCCTCAAACGGAATCTTTTTGATGGTTCCCTATCTTATACATTAATTTAGTGTAATTGTTACACACGATCTTCTGCTTTGGAATTCATAAAAAAGGATGCTTGTATCCTTCTCCTGTTATTGTAATAAAGTTTTGTTTCTCCTCCTCTTGTATAACAACGTTCAGGTTTTGATGTTTTTTTAAGGAGTGTATTTTGAAATCTTGTAGTCATTGTTGATACATATTGTACAGGTCGTGACACACATAAGCGCTCACCTAAGGAAAAAATAGTAATAATGTGAGTCTCATTAATAAAGCTCTATAAATTGTCATACAGGGTGCCTACGCAGAAATGACGTTTTTAAGGCGGTTTAAAAAGAGAAAAATCTTTCTTTGTTTCAGGTCTGACTTGTCTGTTATGTGTAGAAGGACCTAAAATTGCTGCCTAACATTTGTCAACGTTTGGCGCGTTATCCTTATTTCACTGTTGTTCGTTCAAGCGAAAGTAGCGTCAGCCCAGGAAAAGCCACACACTTTGCTTTGGTACACTGAGTTTAAATCCACTGTTACAGTGCAAAGGCAGTTTAGTTCTGGTTTACTAGAAAGTAGCAGCATACTACAAGTGGGTAAAAGCATGATATAATCAATTTCTGGACACCAGAAACGTTCTGAAGCAGCATGTAAATGGTCGGCGTTTCTCTGAAGTTTAAGTTGAGAAAGTCTGCGAAGCATCCCACTGAAGTACACACACATCATTTCTTCAGGCTTCACAGGAACTTCAGACGCCACCTGCAACTATTCACAGAGTCCACAATAAGAGATTTGCGTCTGCATTTAAACAACGTGCAGATTCTGCACAACACGAATCCCAATGACAAGCAACGACGATATAGATCTGTAAGTGAAATACATAACGTAATCGACCACAATCCTGCTTGTCAAGTGTAAGGTTTTCGGATGAGGCCTCATTCCATGTCTCTGGAACTACGAAAGGAATGACGTTCAGATTTAGATGTCACAGAATCCACACAATACCAGGGAAAAGATGGCAAATAGATCGAAAGTGGTCGTTTGGTGTGGCCTCTTGTGCAACAAGATAATTGGACCATTCTTCTTTTCTGAAGAGACTGTCACAGGAACAATGTACGTAGACATGGTTGAGATGTTTCCTTTACCCCAGGTTGAATACCTGCAATCAAAAATTTGATTTTAGCAAGGCAGTGACCCATTCACTGGTCATTGGATGTTCAGACGACTCTGAATCAAATATTTCCATGACAAAGGGAGAAAAAGGTGGACCTTTGAATTGGCTACTATGTTCTTCTGACATCACACCATTGTATTTGTTTCGTCTGCAGCTTCCCATATCACTGTAGTTTGGGACATTCAAGACCTGCATACGTGAACTGCAGAAGTCATCGTTACCATCCCTCCAGAAACATTGCATCAGGCATAGATGGAAACCGAATACTGACCAGACATTCTTCACGTTATCATACGGGTCACGTGGCAATGTTTGATTCAATGATATAATTCTTAAGTTTAACATGACAAAAAACTTATTTTCAAGAAGGAAATAGATTTATTTTATTTTATTTTGTGTTGAGAGGAAGCTCAGAATCGGGCTTTTCGGTGTAGTCACGGAACATATTTAAGGAGGGTTTATAAATCGTAATATATTTAACATATTGATGACGTATCGTCGCCTGCGAGCACAGCAGAGCCCCACGCCAGAAGACAGGCAGTCGCTGGCAGTAGTAGAGCTACATTTGTCTGAGCACATTTTGTTAGTGTGGTCTGCCTACATCAGGGGCAGGTATGCACCCAGGGGCAAACCTATTGTTCTCCTTTGATTAACAGACATTTAACCTATTGTTCTCCTTTAATTCAGAGGTACTTAACGTATTGTTCTGTTAAGTGGTTTCCCAAGTCACCTCCATTTCCTTTGATTAACCGCCATTTATTCTATTATCCACCCGCCCTGTCCCCTTCCCCAAGCCCCCTTCCCCCCTCCTCCCCTCGCTGCTACAGGTACACTTTCAGGTCTGAGTTATTGGAATAGCTCCTCCCATGCTTATCAATTTGATTGACTACTTATTTAAATTGATCAATAAATTAACCTCTCACCCACTGGTAACCCTGCGCCCAGAAAATGGTGCTAAGTTCAAATTCCATCAAGACAATGCAAACTCCACAGCTACCTCCACTAACCTAAGAAAATGGTGGGGGAAAAAAGGGCACTTTGGCTACCTCCACTAACATAAGTCATCCGACCGTCACCTCTTCCTAGGGATTGGCGGAATACGGACTCTGCCTGTGCTGGACATAAATCTTTATTTTCAGTCTTTATTTAAACAACTGGAGGCAGTACCACCATCAAGTGTGTTCGCCCCAACGTGCAGAGTGCAACTGACATAGTACACAGTACTGCCACCAGAGGGTGCTTTCGTCCCTTCCATGACGTAATCCGAGATAGTGGTCTGGTGGAGAGGAAGGATCTCATAACAGGAAATCCAAAGGTAAATTGCTCATTTATAAAAAATTCAGTTTGTGGGGTTGGATTTCTCTTGGTCATCATTCTCTGATGATTCGAAACAAAAAGGTCTTGTAAGAAGCAGTTACACTGGGCAAACATGTTGAATAACCTAATGTTCAGCACTGCACTCTGGGTGTCTAACCTAATGTTTGGGCCTTTGTCGGCACTTAACATATTGTTCTGTTAAGTGGTTTTCCATATCATCCCCATTTCCTTAAACTATTGTGCCGCCGTTGATACCAAATTAAATAATTAGTTATGTCCTCCCCCATTTTCTGGTGCACTTTTCGAATTTCACATGCTTTTGAACGCCATTTCTGGCGCATTCTTATTTGTCACCCATCCACTTAAACTGTTGTACTCCATTTTACATAAAAATTATGCAAATTAACCTAATGTTCTCCTCTTAACCAGCTGTTCTACTCCACATCACCAGTTCACAGACACCCTCCCCTTAACTATTGTATCACTAACACCATGTAGATACAAAAATGTATGCAAATTAATTAAATCTATATTCTTCACGTGTAAGGGGTAGCTTTTCTCAATTCGCAGCATCCTATTGGTTGGAGAAATGGATGGAATATAGTTCAAACAAAAGATCGCTAATAAAAAACACATATCTCCACCCGACATTGATGCTGGGCCCCACGAAGTGGCGATGTGGCCATCAGGTGCCCAGTGATGCACAGGTGTCCATTTGGGACCAGCAAGCATGAGGTGGCGGCATCCCTTTCATACTTGACACCCGAGAAATTCCTGTCAAATTACATCTTTACCTATGCACCACTGCTGGTGCAACGACACATAGCTGAGATGCGAGTCTAGCACTGAGAGATGTTGCAATGCTTCCCAGAGTAGCACAAGGTGTATTGTCCCTAGCTATCCTAACAGAACAGCCCGTCCATCACTGAATTTACTCATCAAACTGCTGCTGCTGCTGGTGCGGGAGCACTGTCTGCCCTTTTTTTCTGCAGACGAGACATTCAGTGGCAAAAAACTATTTTCTACACATTGTCATATTCCATTGAGAGTTAAACCCGGCAAAAGTTGTCTAGATATCATCAAATACACACAAGACTCACAAGGATATTGAGAGCCAGGAACATATTTAACACGGTAACTACAATTAAATATTACGATTGTTGTTGCATTCTGACACCGATCGATTTACAGGTAATGTCTCCTCTTGACAGCTGTGGTTCTGGAGCGGTCTGTGTAAAATAGCTTTTTGCTGCTGAAAGTCTTGACTGCAGAAAAAAAAATGCTGGACAGTGCTTCCACACTGATGGCATCAGTATTTCGGTTGGTAAACTCGGTAAGAGACAATCATAATCATTCATTCACAAGACACCCTTAGCTCTGGGCTATAGGAGTCTCTACATAGTGGTGAGAATGTTATCGGCACCCCTAAGCGAACCCTCGTATTTTCCTTGTTGTTGTGCTACTGATAGTGATGTTGATTTCCGTACACCAGCCCACATTGGTGACATCATACCAAGCATTACACCCGCGGGTGCGGTATTCATTATCACACATAGTGCTGGACACCTGTCCTTCATAACACTTGTTTGAAAGAATCTCGGCAGGATGCAGCACCCTCCAGAGGCGCCAATTTGAAGACTTTGTCAGATACTTTCCTAGGATTGAGCAGAATCGAGACATAGCTGGTGTGAGTGTAGGCATTCCGTAATTTTTTGGGGCGCTGTACAGATATAAAAAAGATAACTGCACTGTTTGACTGAAATGAGTATATGTTGCAGTGCAAAGTTACTGCAGCTTATGTCATGACATGAACAGAGAAAATGAGTGTGTGTCCTATCGTGAGGGGTGTATAGATTCAGCATCTCAATAACTGTGAGGGTATGAGAGAGATTTTTACATGGGAAATTATGTGAGCTATAGATACTGGGATTCGTTCCAGAACCACATCTGTCAAGAGGAAACATTACCTGTAAATCGATCGGTGTCACAATGTAGCAACAATCATAATATTTAATTGTAGTTGCCATGTTAAATATGTTCCTGGCTCCCAATATCCTTGTGAGTCTTGTATGTATTTGATGATCTGTAGACAACTTTTGCCTAGTTTAGCTCTCAGTGCAATATGACAATGTGTAGAAAATAGTTTTTTTGCCACTGAATGTCTCGCTGCAGAAAAAAAGGGCAAACAGTGCTCCCACACCAGCAGCAGCAGTTTGATGGGTAAATTCAGTGACGGACGGGCTGTTCTGTTAGGATTGCTAGGGACAATGCACCCTGTGCTATTCTGGGAAGCATTGCAATATCACTCAGCATTGGACTCGCACATCAGCTATGCATCATTGCGCCAGCAACGGTGCCTAGGAAAACATGTATTTCCACAGGAATTTCTTGGGTGTCAAGTATGAAAGGGGTGCCACCACCTCATGCTTGCGGGTCCCAAACTGACACCTGTGCATCACTGGGCAGCTGATGGCCACATCAGCACTTCACTGGGCTCGTCGATGCACCCACACTCTGGCGTCGGACGTCAGGTGGAAGTGTTTTTTATTGGTAATCTTTTGTTTAAACTACATTCTATCGATTTCGCCGGCCAATAGCATGCTGTGAATTAAGAAAAACTACCCCATACATATGAAGAATACCGTCTTAATTAATTTGCATACATTTTTATATCAATATGGTGTTAGCAGTATGATAGTTAAGGGGAGAGTGTGTGTGAACAGGTGACATGGAGTAGAGCATCTGGTTAAGGGCAGAACATTAGGTTAATTTACACAATTTTTATGCAAAACGGAGTACAACAGTTTAAGGGGATGGGTGACAAAGAATAATGCGCCAGAAATGGCGTTCAAAAGCATGTGAAATTCGAAAAGTGTACCAGAAAATGGTGGAAGGACGTAACTAATTACTTAAATTAGTATCAACGGTGGTACAATAGTCTAAGGAAATGGAGGTGATATGGAAAACCACTTAACAGAAAATAGGTTAAGTGCAAACATAGGCCCAAGCATTAGGTTAAGACAGCCAGAGCACAGTGTTGAACATTAGATAATGCAACATGTTTGCCCCATGTAATTGCTTCTTACAAGATCTACATGTTTCTAAACAGCAGAGAATGATGATCAAGAGAAATCCAACCCCACAAACTCCATTTTTTATAAATGAACAATATACCTTTGGATTTCCTGTTATGAGATCCTTCCTCTCCACCCCCACCAGGCCGCCATCTTGGATTACGTGATGGAAGGGACGACAGCGCCCTCTGGTGGCAGTACTGCGTCTAGTTGTTTAAATAAACACTGAAAATAAAGACTTATGTCCAGCCCAGGCAGAGTCCTTTTCCCTCCAGTCCCTGGGAAGAGATGGCGTTCGGATGACTTAGGGTAGTGGAGGTAGTCAAACTGCCTTTTTTCCCCGTCATTTTCTTAGGTGGGTGGAGTTAGCCATGGTGTGTTGCATTGTCCTGATGAAATTGAACTTAGCACCATTTTCTGATGGTGTGGGGGGGTTATCAGTGGGTGAGAGGTTAATTAATTGATTAATTTAATTATGTAGTCAATCAAATTGATAAGAGTGAGAGGAGCTATTCCAATAACTCAGGCCTGAATGTGTATTTGTAGCAGCGAGGGAGGGGGGTTGGGGAGGGGTAGGGGGCGGGGGACAATAGAATAAGTGTCTGTCAATCAAAAGGAAATAGGGGTGACATGGAAAACCACTTTACAGAACAATAGGTTAAGTACCTGTCAATCATAGGAAAACCATCGGTTAAGTACCTGTCATTCAAAGGAGAACAATAAGTATGCCCCTGAGTGCACACCTGCCCCTGATGTAGACAAACCGCACTAACAAAATGTGCTTGAATGAAGGTAGCTCCACTACTGCTGGCGGCCACACCAAAGTCTCACACATAGCGCCAGGTGCCTGGCCTGGCAGTGAAATTTCTATCAATACGCAAGTGGAAGTTAGCGTTGTAAGGAAGGTTTATAAATTGTTTATTTTAAAAATGTGCATGAGAGATCATAATTCGATGTATGACGTTTGCCTCAAACGATACTTGTTAGAATAAAAAGCTAACTGGTCAAAGAATTAGTCACCCTTGAGGAAACTATTACAAGCATTATTTAATATCACATAATTCCTCCTTTGTATCTGAAAACCACCTAGATTTGGTTAGAAAGTGAGTCCACAAATTTGTGAAAGTAAGTTGCATCCAGGATAAGCCACTCGCTGAAGATATGATCTTGCAATTCCACTAAAAT
This sequence comes from Schistocerca gregaria, assembly GCF_023897955.1. Lineage (NCBI taxonomy): Eukaryota > Metazoa > Arthropoda > Insecta > Orthoptera > Acrididae > Schistocerca > Schistocerca gregaria. Next base: position 646,754,334 of record NC_064931.1, on the reverse strand, counting down.
GGGGGTATGGTGATGTCGGCGTTTTACCCACTGTTCCAACATGTCCCACAGATTTTCTATGGGGTTCACGTCATATGATTTATCAGGCCAAACGAGATGTAATAGGGTGGGGGAGTGTCCAGATCTTCGGTAACATCTTCTTCCAGCCTGATGATCTCCGCTATTTGTGTCTTTACGCGTTTGTGTAGCGGCCTGTTGCGAGATGACTGACACCATATGTAGACTGCATACACTTCCAGTCGCTATGTTCTCTCACTAACAGGTTGAGATGGACCTTCATTCACTGCCTGCAACAATTGCTGTCGGGTTTGCAAGAGATTTCGTTTCACAAGCCATGAAACGCGTCTGCAATCCCTCTGAGTCAGGATCTTTTTCCGACAACAGTCACTACAATCACAACTACGATCGTGTTGCTCAACCACATGTGTTATACCACTGCTTCTAGACACGTTTAAGAGTCTGCCACCAACAAATCCAGCAATTTCGCACCCCATATGGCCATGAGCACGGCCAAATACGATTGTCGCTTTTTGCCACTATGACACATCCGCACCGTTTTCGTATGATGCTCGATTGAAATGTATCTCTCACTGATTGCTACTGCCTGGCGTGCTTGGGGTCACAATACATTGCCTACAGACCCACAGACCACTTGTAAATTGTCAAAATAATGCATGTACAAAGCTCTGTGCACACGCTCAGGAATTGCAAACTGTCGAAATAATGCAATGCACAGCCTACCAACAAGTAAACTACACAGAAGTTACCAAAATAATGCAGTACACAGATGTACAGACACGCAAACACGCAAATTGTCAAAACACGCTCACTAATTGTAAACTATACAAAAAATCAGAATGAGATTTTCGCTCTGCAGCGGAGTGTGCGCTGATATGAAACTTCCTGGCAGATTTAAACTGTGTGCCGGACCGAGGTCCGAACTCGGGACCTTTGCTTTTCGCGATAAAGTGCTCTGCCAACTGAGCTACCCAAGCACGAATCACGCCCTGCCCTCACAGCTTTACTTCTGCCAGACGAGATGCTGTAATCCCTATGTATACATCTGCTTGACAGATGTCCTGTTTACAGAGTTAGTGGCGGCATGACGTGTAATTTCACATGTCAAATACAACTAATAAGCGTTTATATGTTTCTTTGTAAGAGATATTCTCCGTTACTAACGATCATTTTATAGGAGTAATGCGAGCATAGTATAATTTCTGAACCGTGATAGGATGTAAACAGTGTACGCTGTACACCTCTGGAAAGCTATATTGTGCATGTATAACATGGAATCGATGTTTTAAGGAAGTAGGTATTTCATTTTACATATCGTCACCGTAGTTTATCGTAGAGAAACCTGCAAGAATAATTTATGTCGAGCGCTGAAATACATTTCTTACATTGGAATATTAACAGAGTTGCATTCCACATGACTAATAGGTCGGAAACTGCAACGAGCTAACATTATAGCCTGTTTTAAGCGCAGAACCGTGTAGCCTTAGCCTTATTTGTATTCTCTCTTACCAATAGCTTCTTGATACTGATCCCAGACACTAGAACAATAATTTAAAATTGATAGCCTCGTTGATTTACCCAAAATACTTCGAACTCCGTATGTCTGAAGCTCCGTTACGCACAAAAACAACCCGTTTCTTGTTCTTCTTAACAATCCGCTATTACACCACAGTCCGCAGTTTATGGTCTTGCTGAAGCATTCTCGCTTCTCGCGCATGGGGCCTGGGTTCGATTCCCAGCGGGGTCGGGGATTTTCCCTGCCTCGAGATGACTGGGTGTTGTTGTGTCGTCTTCATCATCATCATTCATCCTCATTACGGTCAGAGGAAGGCAGTGGCAAACCACCCCTGCTAGTACATTCCCTAGTACAGCAGTGCGGGCTTCCCGCATCTTCCCTACACTCCTTGGAGTATGGGACCTCATCATCATCATTACACCACAACGCCTTCACATCTGCTACTGTATACCGATAAGGGGTCAAACACCCTCGACATGCATGCACCTGGAGAAACCTTGTGTACTTGGATGGGTGCGGAACATCAGTTAGGACTCGGTACTCTCCATTCTTTCATGAGACGCAACATGTAGCGGTCTACTTCTGGTCAGCTACAGATTAAATCGGTGACAGTGCTACAGACCGGGCTGGTCAAAGACAGTGCAAGGAGATGTTTCAGTCTCTAACTTTATCCCAAGAATGAGAGAATGCTCTGTGACTCCTATTCACATAGGGGGAGATCGTAAATTACACACTATGCTCGAAGTGCTAGAAAAATGTACATCTCTGTCTGGTATACTATGATGCATATATTCGAGAATTACCAATGAATGGACATATTGCACAGTCATCTATCTACATTCTCAATGATACCTGAAAAGTACAGGAGGGGCGGTTTAGCGATGGTACAGAATCTGTGTAGCATGCTGCTGCGTCATTGACCAGTGTTGAAGTTACTGTAAAATTGATAAAATTGTTCGCACTCTCAACTGTGTTGCTTATTATTACAGTTCATCGCTAGTGTCTTTTCCATCCCATCCATTCACCGCTACGCTTTGATTGCCACATAACGGTTGACTGAGCTCGGTTGTTTGAGATGGGAAAGAGTCTCGGTGGACGGGCAACACCATCTGGGGTTGGCTAGCACTGAAACAGCGATAAAGTACATGATTGCAAATTGAGGGATCAGTCGAAAGGGAACAGAGCCATCAGCTATCCCGTCACTGTGACAGATGAGTTTAAATGTAGAGGCCATCAATCACCTTCAGAAAGAAGTGTGGAAACGCTTCAAAACCCAGCGAAACTCTTCCAGTTCCCTTATGCTGTGACTGCCTTTCATTTAAAATCATCCAGTATGTGTGTGTGTGTGTGTGTGTGTGTGTGTGTGTGTGTGTGTGTGTTGTGACAGCAGCAGCTACAACATGATTTACACTGTACGACATCTAGTTTACTGTGAGAGGCAATAGATCAGAACGTGTTAATGTCAGTTTAGAAGCTGACACAGACCCTGAAGTTGTGGCGAAAAAAATAAAATCTATAGCAATGTACAAAGCGTGTTAGAGCAGAAAAAAACAATGTTTCAAAGAATGACACAGGGTCACAGGAAGCCTTTCTTGTGACTTATAGTATAGTCTGTGAGATATGGTCATCCTCCTACAATACAGTCGAAGAAACTTTACACTGGTCTGTTCAAGCGACTTCTATTTCTGAACGCCTGCTCCATGGATCAATACCTGTAAATTTAATAGGACCACCACATATGCTCAATGCTGGCATGTATACGTTTTTTTTTCATATATTGGAAGAGATAGATGTGCTAAAAATCCTATCAAGTTCTCTATATTATGAAGTTAGCGGAGCTTTTTTAGTTCGTAATTTTTCTCTGTTAGATGATACTGAACAAGAACGATAGAATATTGGGGTGATAGACATGAACAGAACCTGAGGGACATGGATCTGCTTTGGACTGCTGTACCTGTGTGATGCTGAGTCTTCCTAATTTTTGCAATAAGAAACACCACCATAACTTTTCGTACTGTATTTTATTTTATACTATCTCATTTTGCAAGAGTGGGCTGACCTTACACATCATACATGGTTGGCAGAGCTGTGACAATGTCTTCCCATTTACACTGAATAGAAATACGGTCTTGTCACACTAATTAAAATTAGTCTGTTTCTTCACGGGTTGCAGAATGTGGTAAATATAGCTCTCTCCGACTTTTGCACAGGTCTGACTTAAATTGGAATGATCAGATGTGGAAAGCTGCAGGGATGGCAGGAAGAGTGTGAGGAGCACTTCCAAGGAAGAGGTGGTGGTTGAATGACTTAGGTTAGTAGAGGTAGTCCAAGTGACCTTTTCTTCCTGCCATGTTTTGCTGCCTAAATTTTCCTGGTATTTTCTTGAGGGTGAGGGAGGGGAAGGGTTAGACTACTGGAGGTAGTTCAATTCCCACAAAAATTTGAACTTCCCGCCATGAAGTCATCGCGACGCTGCCACATCTATCGCCGCCATCTTGAAGCCGCCATCTTGAATAAACATGGCGCAATGCAACATGAGGCTACAGTGGAGTTGCCCTACTACTGACACGACCATGGTACAGAATATTTTCACCAAATTCTTATCTCAAAACTCTATATGACCACAAAATTCCACAGACATCCCCAACTGGGTATGTACACTTCATAGTAGCATCACTCCTATAACATGAGCTCAACTGTCCACCGTGATTTCCTTAAAGTAAAAGACATTCATAGGTGTTTGCATACAAGTCACGATGCAGGTGGAGACTTTCAATGAAATGTATTGAAGAACTCGTAAATATGGGTGGGCGCTGAGCTGTGAACTGCAGTAGCTACTGCAAAACATGTTTTCACATATACACATTTCCAATTAGGGTTATCATCTCTAGATGGAACCTAATCGGTACACTCTGAGATGTGTGTGTAGAAATGAAGTAAAACATTTATTTAATACAATCACTTTTTGTTTAGAACACAATTAGATGTAACTTGTTGCGGCAGAAGTAGTTTCGGAAAGTTTCACCTTTTTCAGCACATCTTTTTTCCCTTTTACTTATCTAATGTATAAAACTCCCTCTAAGTCAGATTGTAGTTAAACTTGCACTGTAAGATTGATTCCACAGTCCTTGGGAGCAGTCGTTTTCTTTCATCAGTCCTGTGGTTCGACGTCACCAATAATACACTTTCTGCGGTGGTATTGTTAGCGGGAATAGAAAACAAATAGTCGCTTAATTTTAGTAGTTGGCATTTGAGTTCAGGATTTTCGGTTTTCTTAGCAAAGTAAATTTACCTTTCTTCCACTGAGTGTTTAGACTTCCATTCTTGCGAATCACGCTTAGTTTCTAAAAAGCTCTTCAAATACACATGTTCCTGAAAAGAATTGACTCCTGAAATCTTCACACACTTTTTAGTCAGATACAGGAAGCCAACGCCTACTACAGTACTACAAGTTTATATGCCAACTAGCTGTGCAGACGATGAAGAAATTGATGAAATGTATGATGAGATAAAAGAAATTATTCAGGTAGTGAAGGGAGACGAAAATTTAATAGTCATGGGTGACTGGAATTGGACAGTAGGAAAAGGAAGAGACGGAAACGTAGTAGGTGAATATGGATTAGGGCTAAGAAATGAAAGAGGAAGGCCCCTGGTAGAATTTTGCACACAGCATAACTTAATCATAGCTAACACTTGGTTCAAGAATCATGAAAGAAGGTTGTATACATGGAAGAACCCTGGAGATTCTAAAAGGTTTCAGATAGATTATATAATGGCAAGACAGAGAGATTTAGGAACCAGATTTTAAATTGTAAGACATTTCCAGGGGCAGATGTGGACTCTGATCACAATGTATTGGTTATGAACTGTAGATAAAAACTGAAGAAACTTCAAAGAGGTGGGAATTTAAGGAGATGAGACCTGGATAAACTGAAAGAACCAGAGGTTGTACGGAGTTTCAGGGAGAGCATAAGGGAACAATTGACAGGAATGGGGGAAAGAAATACAGTAGAAGACGAATGGGTAGCTTTGAGGAATGAAATAGTGAAGGCAGCAGAGGATCAAGTAGGTAAAAAGATGAGGGCTAGTAGAAATCCTTGGGTAACAGAAGAGATACTGAATTTACTTGATGAAAGGAGAAAATACAAAAATGCAGTAAATGAAGCAGGCAAAAAGGAATACAAACGTCTCAAAAATGAGGTCGACAGGAAGTGCAAAATGGCTAAGCAGGGATGGCTAGAGGACAAATGTAAGCATGTAGAGGCTTCTGTCATGAAGGGGAAGATAGATACTGCCTACAGGAAAATTAAAGAGACCTTTGGAGAAAAGAGAACCACTTGCATGAATATCAAGAGCTCAGATGGAAACCCAGTTCTAAGCAAAGAAGGGAAAGCAGAAAGGTGGAAGGATACACTATGTGATCAAAAGTGTCCAGAGACCTGGCTGAACATGACTTACAAGTTCGTGGCGCCCTCCATCGGTAATGCTGGAATTCAATATAGTGTTCGCCCACCCTTAGCCTTGATGACAGCTTCCACTCTCGCAGACATACGTTCAGTTAGGTGCTTGAAGATTTCTTGGAGAATGGCAGCCCAATATTCGCGGAAGGCTGCACTGAGGAGCGGTATCAATCCCGGTCGGTGAGGCCTGGCACGAAGTCAGCGTTCGAAAACATCCCAAAGGTTTTCTATAGGATTCAGGTCAAGGCGCTGTGCAGGCCAGTCCATTACAGGGATGTTATCGTCGTTTAACCACTCCGCCACAGGCCGTGCATTATGAACAGGTGCTCGACCGTGTTAAAAGATGCAATCGCCATCCCTGAATTGTTCTTCAACAGTGGAAAGCAAGAAGACCTTTGATGTGATAATGCCACGAAAAACAACAAAACAACAATGGAAAACAAGACCACACCATAACACCACCGCCTTCGAATTTTACTGTTGGCACTACACACGCTGGCAGACCACGTACACTGGGCATTCGCCATACCCACACCCTGTCATTGAATCGCCACAGCCGGTCGGTGTGGCGAGCGGTTCTAGGCGCTACAGTCTGGAACCGCGCGACCGCTACAGTCGCAGGTTCGATTCCTGCCTGGGGCATGGGGGTGTGTGATGTCCTTAGGATTGTTAGGTTTAAGTAGTTCTAAGTTCTAGGAGACTGATGACCTCAGAATTTAAGTTCCATAGCGCTCAGAGCCATTTGAAGCACTTGAATCGCCACATTGAATATGGTGATTCGTCGCTACCCACAACATTATTTCACTGTACAATCGTCCAATATTTACGCTCCTTACACCAAGCGAGGCGTCGTTTGCCATTTACCGGCGTGATGTGTGGCTTATGACCAGCCGCTCGACCATGAGATACAAGTTTTATCACCTTCCGCCTAACTGTTATAGTACTTTCAGTGGATCCCGATGCAGTTTGGAATTCCTATGTGTGGTCTGGATAGATGTCTGCCTATTACACATTACAACCATCTCCAGTTGTCGGCGGTCTCTGTTAGTCAACAGATGAGGTCGGCATGTATGCTTTTGTGCTGTACGTGTCCCTTCACGTTTCGACTTCACTATCACATCCAAAACAGTGGACCTAGGGATGTTTAGGAGTGTGTAAATCTCACGTACAGCTGTATGAAACAAGTGACACCCAGTCACCTGACCACGTTCGAAGTCCGTGAGTTCCACAGAGCGCCCCATTCTGCTATCTCACGATGTATAATGACTACTGAGGTCGCTGATATGGAGTACCTGGCAGTATGTGGAAACACGATACACCTAATATGATAAACGTATATTTTCGTGGGTGTCTCGATACTTTTGATCACTTAGCGTAAGTACTTTTCATTTCTCCAAAATTTTCTTTGCTTCATCTATAGATGTCATCTATTTTTCCCCAAGCTATGCATGCTTGTCAACCTTTGTATTTTTTTTCTAACCATTCCTGGAGATACTAAAAGGTACCAGATAGATTATATAATGGTAAGACAGAGATTTAGGAACCAGGTTTTAAATTGTAAGTCATTCCCAGGGGCAGATGTGGACTCTGACCACAATCTATTGGTTATGACCTGTAGATTAAAACTGAAGAAACTGCAAAAAGGTGGGAAATTAACGAGATGGGACCTGGATAAACTGAAAGAACCAGAGGTTGTACAGAATTTCAGGGAGAGCATAAGGGAACAATTGACAGAAATGGGGGAAAGAAATACAGTAGAAGAAGAATGGGTAGCTTTGAGGGATGAAGTAGTGAAGGCAGCAGAGGATCAAGTAGGTAAAAAGACGAGGGCTTGTAGAAATCCTTGGGTAACAGAAGAAATATTGAATTTAATTGATGAAAGGAGAAAATACAAAAATGCAGTAAATGAAGCAGGCAAAAAGGAATACAAACGTCTCAAAAATGAGATCGACAGGAAGTGCAAAATGGCTAAGCGGGGATGGCTAGAGGACAAATGTAAGGATATAGAGGCTTATCTCACTAGGGGTAAGATAGATACTGCCTACAGGAAAATTAAAGAGACCTTTGGAGATAAGAGAACCACTTGTATGAACATCAAGAGCTCAGATGGAAGCTCAGTTCTAAGCAAAGAAGGAAAAGCAGAAAGGTGGAAGGAGTATATAGAGGGTCTATACAAGGGCGATGTACTTGAGGGCAATATTATGGAAATGGAAGAGGATGTAGATGAAGATGAAATGGGAGATATGATATTGCGTGAAGAATTTGACAGAGCACTGAAAGATCTGAGTCGAAACAAGGCCCCTGGAGTAGACAACATTCCATTGGAACTACTGACGGCCTTGGGAGAGCCAGTCCTGACAAAACTCTACCATCTGGTGAGCAAGATGTATGAAACAGGCGAAATAGCATCAAACTTCAAGAAGAATATGATAATTCCAATCCCAAGGAAAGCAGGTGTTGACAGATGTGAAAATTACCGAACAATCAGTTTAATAAGGGACAGCTGCAAAATATTAACACGAATTCTTTATAGACGAATGGAAAAAATAGTAGAAGCCGACCTCGGGGAAGATCAGTTTGGATTCCGTAGAAACACTGGAACACGTGAGGCAATACTGACCTTACGACTTATCTTAGAAGAAAGATTAAGGAAAGGCAAACCTACGTTTCTAGCATTTGTAGACTTAGAGAAAGCTTTTCACAATGTTGACTGGAATACTCTCTTTCAAATTCTAAAGGTGGCAGTGGTAAAATACAGGGAGCGAAAGGCTATTTACAATTTGTACAGAAACCAGATGGCAGTTATAAGAGTCGAGGGACATGAAAGGGAAGCAGTGGTTGGGAAGGGAGTGAGACAGGGTTGTAACCTCTCCCCGATGTTATTCAATCTGTATATTGAGCAAGCAGTAAAGGAAACAAAAGAAAATTTCGGAGTAGGTATCAAAGTCCATGGAGAAGAAATAAAAACTTTGAGGTTCGCCGATGACATTGTAATTCTGTCAGAGACAGCAAAGGACTTGGAAGAGCAGTTGAATGGAATGGACAGTGTCCTGAAAGGAGGATATAAGATGAACATTAACAATAGCAAAACGAGGATAATGGAATGTAGTCGAATTAAGTCGGATGATGCTGAGGGAATTAGATTAGGAAATGAGACACTTAAAGTAGTAAAGGAGTTTTGCTATTTGGGGAGCAAAATAACTGATGATGGTCGAAGTAGAGAGGATATAAAATGTAGACTGGTAATGGGAAGGAAACCGTTTCTGAAGAAGAGAAATTTGTTAACATCGAGTATAGATTTAAGTGTCAGGAAGTCATTTCTGAAAGTATTTGTATGGAGTGTAGCCATGTATGGAAGTGAAACATGGACGATAAATAGTTTGGACAAGAAGAGAATAGAAGCTTTCGAAATGTGGCGCTACAGATGAATGCTGAAGATTAGATGGGTAGATCACATAACTAATGAGGAGGTATTGAATAGGATTGGGGAGAAGAGGAGCTTGTGGCACAACTTGACCAGAAGAAGGGATCGGTTGGTAGGACATGTTCTGAGGCATCAAGGGATCACCAATTTAGCATTGGAGGGCAGTGTGAAGGGTAAAAATCGTAGAGGGAGACCAAGAGATGAATACACTAAGCAGATTCAGATGGATGTAGGTTGCAGTAGGTACTGGGAGATGAAGAAGCTTGCACAGGATAGATTAGGATGGAGAGCTGCATCAAACCAGTCTCAGGACTGAAGACCACAACAACAACAACCATTCCTGATGTTTCACAGTTTCTGTCAGTTTCATTTCTAGACAGATATATATTCCCTTTTACCCAATTCACTTACTTTCGTCTTACATTTTCTCCTTTTGTCAGTTAAATTATGTAAAATCTGCTGCCTTCATTTAATTAGCTCTCAGTGCTACCCATTTGTTTTTGACTGGATTCTTTTTTGCTTGTTTCAGTCAATTGTTACCTGATGCTCGCTGTGAAACGCTCAGCTACTATTCGTTCTTTCAAATTAACTGGGTCCCACCTCCTAAATTTCCTTCCCTTGTGCTATTTCTTCAGTTGCAATCCACAATACGTAATCAAAAATTAGGGTTAGTTTCACATCTTATCCTGGAAATGTATGGTTGTATAGTTTGAAATTAGGTTTGGAAATCTCTGTTTCAGCACTATATTATTTTCCAGTGTCTGCAGGTCTTGGCTATAACCGTATGCTGTACAGCAGCTCCCACACATTTCTGTTTTCATGCTCGTTAGATGTACTCCTGCGTCCCTCCTGTTTTGAAATGTGGGTACATCGAATGATGTTAAGAATACCATGGACAGCTAGTGGCAAATGTGGTAGTGGTATGGTTTGTGAATGAAGATTTAGATAAGAGAAGAAAACTCGAATACTTTGGCCATATAATGTCGAATAACAAGTACAAGCTGTTGCAACGTCAGACTGATAGCAGAACTGAGAATCTTTATTGGCCATTCATCATAAGAGATGAAATAGGGTTCGTCTCTGGTTCATATCACAATAAAAATTTCTAATGCTATGTACAGTAATTAGTTAGAGTTAATACAAGAGCAATTTGTAAATACCATAAATATTAAGACAGTAAATGTAGTGTTAAATACATACTACAATTACTAATTGTGGTAACCCAGTTAATATACAAATCTTTGAAGCACAAAATATATTGAAACAGAATGCAGTTACTAACTTGGTGAACACAGTTACCATACAAAACTACCAAATACAAAAGATATTGAAACAGTCAATACAATGATTATATAAAATTAATAAATTAATGCTATAAATGATATGCAACATTCTTAAGACAGTGAATTCAACTACTATCTTGCATGCTAATAACAATTATGCATTTGGTGATCGATAGGCCTATGTAAGTAGAATAAACAGTGAATACAGTTGATACTTCCTGGCAGATTAAAACTGTGTGCCGGACCGATACTCGAACTCGGGAACTTTGCCTTTCGCGGGCAAGTGCTCTACCAACTGAGCTATCCAAGCACGACTCACGCCCCGTCCTCACAGCTTTACTTCTGCCAGTACTTCGCCTCCTACCTTCCAAACTTTACAGAAGCTCTACTGCGAAACTTGCAGAACTAGCACTCCTGAAAAAAAGTATATTGCGGAGACATGACTTAGACACAGCCTAGGGGATGTTTCCAGATTGGATTTTCGGTTTTCTTAGCAAAGTAAATTTACCTTTCTTCCACTGAGTGTTTAGACTTCCATTTTTGCGAATCACGCTTAGTTTCTAAAAAGCTCTTCAAATACACATATTCCTGAAAAGAATTGACTCCTGAAATCTTCACACTCTTTTTAGTCAGATACAGGAAGCCAACGCCTACTACAGTACTACAAGTTTATATGCCAACTAGCTGTGCAGACGATGAAGAAATTGATGAAATGTATGATGAGATAAAAGAAATTATTCAGGTAGTGAAGGGAGACGAAAATTTAATAGTCATGGGTGACTGGAATTGGACAGCAGGAAAAGGAAGAGAAGGAAACGTAGTAGGTGAATATGGATTAGGGCTAAGAAATGAAAGAGGAAGGCCCCTGGTAGAATTTTGCACACAGCACAACTTAATCATAGCTAACACTTGATTCAAGAATCATGAAAGAAGGTTGTATACATGGAAGAACCCTGGAGATTCTAAAAGGTTTCAGATAGATTATATAATGGCAAGACAGAGAGATTTAGGAACCAGATTTTAAATTGTAAGACATTTCCAGGGGCAGATGTAGACTCTGATCACAATGTATTGGTTATGAACTGTAGATTAAAACTGAAGAAACTGCAAAGAGGTGGGAATTTAAGGAGATGAGATCTGGATAAACTGAAAGAACCAGAGGTTGTACAGAGTTTCAGAGAGAGCATAAGGGAACAATTGACAGGAATGGGGGAAAGAAATACAGTAGAAGACAAATGGGTAGCTTTGAGGAATGAAATAGTGAAGGCAGCAGAGGATCAAGTAGGTAAAAAGATGAGTGCTAGTAGAAATCCTTGGGTAACAGAAGAGATACTGAATTTACTTGATGAAAGGAGAAAATACAAAAATGCAGTAAATGAAGCAGGCAAAAAGGAATACAAACGTCTCAAAAATGAGATCGACAGGAAGTGCAAAATGGCTAAGCAGGGATGGCTAGAGGACAAATGTAAGGATGTAGAGGCTTCTCTCATGAAGGGGAAGATAGATACTGCCTACAGGAAAATTAAAGAGACCTTTGGAGAAAAGAGAACCACTTGCATGAATATCAAGAGCTCAGATGGAAACCCAGTTTTAAGCAAAGAAGGGAAAGCAGAAAGGTGGAAGGAGTATATAGGGTCTATACAGAGGCGATTTTCTTGAGGACAATATTTTGGAAATGGAAAAGGAGGTAGATGAAGATGAAATGGGAGATATGATACTGCTTGAAGGCCCCAGGAGTAGGCAACATTCCATTAGAACTACTCACAGCCTTGGGAGAGCCAGTCCTGACAAAACTCTACCATCTGGTGAGTAACATGTATGAGACAGGCGAAATTCCCTCAGACTTCAAGAAGAATGTAGTAATTCCAATCCCAAAGAAAGCAGGTGTTGACAGATGTGAAAATTGCCGAACTATCAGTTTAATAGGTCACAGCTGCAAAATACTAACACGAATTCTTTACAGACGAATGAAAAACTGGTAGAAGCTGGCCTCGGTGAAGATCAGTTTGGATTCCGTAGAAATGTTGGAACACGTGAGGCAATACTGACCCCACGACTTATCTTAGAAGAAAGCTTAAGGAAAGGCAAACCTACGTTTCTAGCATTTGTAGACTTAGAAAAAGCTTTTGACAATGTTGACTGGAATACTCTCTTTCAAATTCTGAAGGTGGCAGGGGTAAAATACAGGGAGCGAAAGGCAATTTACAATTTGTACAGAAACTAAATGGCAGTTATAAGAGTTGAGGGGCATGAAAGGGAAGTAGTGGTTGGGAAGGGAATGAGACAGGGTTGTAGCCTCTCCCCAATGTTATTCAATCTGTATATTGAGCAAGCAGTAAAGGAAACAAAAGAAAAATTCGGAGTAGGTATTAAAATCCATGGAGAAGAAATAAAAACTTTGAGGTTCACCAATGACATTGTAATTCCAACAGATACAGCAAAGGACCTGGAAGAGCAGTTGAACGGAATTGACAGAGTCTTGAAAGGAGGATATAAGACGAACATCAACAAAAGCAAAACGAGGATAATGGAATGTAGTCGGACTAAGTCGAGTGATGCTGAAGAAATTACATTGGGAAATGAGACACTTAAAGTTGTAGATGAGTTTTGCTATTTGGGGAGTAAAATAAATAATGATGGTCGAAGTAGAGAGGATATATAATGTAGGCTGGTAATGGCAAGGAACGCATTTCTGAAGAAGAGAAATTTGTTAACATCTAGTATATATTAAAGTGTCAGGAAGTCATTTCTGAAAGTATTTGTATGAAGTGTAGCCATGTATGGAAGTGAAACATGGACGATAAATAGTTTGGACAAGAAGAGAATAGAAGCTTTCGAAATGTGGTGCTACAGAAGAATGTTGAAGATTATGTGGGTAGATCACATAACTAATGAGGAGGTATTGAATAGAATTGGGGAGAAGAGAAGTTTGTGGCACAACTTGACTAGAAGAAGGGATCGGTTGGTAGGACATGGCCTGAGGCATCAAGGGATCACCAATTTAGCATTGGAGGGCAGTGTGGAGGGTAAAAATCGTAGAGGGAGACCAAGAGATGAATACACTAAGCAGATTCAGAAGGATGTAGGTTGTAGTAGGTACTGGGAAATGAAGGAGCTTGCACAGGATAGATTAGGATGGAGAGCTGCATCAAACCAGTCTCAGGACTGAAGACTACAACAACTGTATGAGTTATCATTTTTTGTTAGCATGTACCCTAATATGTCTTAATCTGCCTTCTTTTAGTGTTGTAGTCATGAATGTCTTCCCAAACAACACCTTTCATTCCATTGTTTTTTTTTTTTTTTGCAAGTAATACATAGACCTACACATACAGTTATACAATTGTCAATAGTCTAAGCCTGGCAAACGGAGGACGACAGCGTCTTCTGGGATCAGTGTTACACATTATGTGTAACGTTCCTTGCCGTATTTTTAAAATTTTGGTATCTGTTTCTTCAAATTCAAAGATCGTAAGTAATATGTGATTGGAAGAGTCCAAAGTACATTATTTGAAACATCTTGTTCCAATGGGTTCCGTTTATGTTTTATTCTCTACACCACCTGTCTGCAGTATAGTTCTATTGACTCACCCATAACGACTGAGCAGTGGTGTTGACGAAAATTCAATGTTTATCTGACCTTAAATGCAGGCAGTTTGTGCTTTGCATCTTTTGTCAATACTTTATGTGATCTATTTATTTTATTTGTGTAATACAGACCCATATTTATCATATCCTTCCTTTACCTTACCTTGTGTGTTTTAGAATCTGAGTTGAATAGATGTTTATATATATTTTTTCAGGTTTGTCTTGTGTTTGGTAGTTGAGTTGTTTTTAATCTGCTGGAAGCATACGAAACTAACTTTGAATCTCTCACCTGCCCAAAAACGTCTATTTCTATTGTCTGCCAGTTGTATGTTTGTTAGGTTGGTGGCAGAAACAAACTCTCTGGTCGCTTTCGCTTCACATGAGGGTTGTTGGGTATTCAGAATGGAGCACCACTCTGCTGCTGAATGTTGGTGAGTGTGGTTCACATCTCTTAAGTATGTCTTTTACTATCGGTGATCAGAACGGCCATAGCTTCAACCAGAGTCTTTATGTGTTAAGTCACTGAAGATACTTAAGTTCTTCAGACTAACTGGGATGTGCTCTGCATTGCTCATGATAGGCAGTGCTAGAGTTTATGATTTTACTGGCGGTCAGAGGACGCTTTGTTCCTATGGTACATTGCAATGTGGAGTACGATCCACAGAATATGGTATGGGTGAGCCAAGGTGCTTTTAATCTAGTGTGAAGGTGAGCATAATTGTGTCTTCATGTGTGTGAGATATTTCTTTTCATTTATTGTACTTTTATTTCACCTGTTTTATTGTCTTTCTTGTTCTTGTGTTGATTCTTGTGTTCTTTACTCTGTCAGTCTTCTGCTCGGTTACTGCATCTCAGTACGTCGTCTGCGCTGGTTTAATTACTCAGTGCCGTGTGAATTAATTGGACTATCGCGTTTCAGTAACTGCCTTTGTTTAGTGGGAACCACGTGTTCCTTGAACCATTGGAGCCTTTTGCCTTGCTACTTTTGGTATCAATTCGCAGTGAATATCGATCTAATCGTTCTTGTAGTAGTGTTCCCTCATGGATTCTATACATTTCGTGATTTTCTTTTATTTCTGTTTGGAACAGTTAGATTTGTTACTCGCAGCACGTGGTCAGTTCTATTCTTTGTATTTTATGTGCTCAAATTCTCATGTTATGTATTTATGCTAACCGTATGTTTCAATCAGTAAAACCTCTTTGCGGTTAGTGCATGCACATAATGGTGGTACTTTGTTCGTCTGAACATCGTCATTGTCATGTGGATCTAGACTGGGTGAATGAAGTCTATGTTTCCTGTTCTTTTTCCTCGCTTCTCCCTCACTACATGTAGTTAAATAGTATAACTTAACTTCGCATCACAGCTGATTAATTTATTTCATGTTCAGGCAACAGTTAAGAATATTGATAGGATGTCCACCCATAGCTCTTTGTGACTATCTTAGAATAAAAACTCAAGTCAGGTGTCCTATTACCTTCTTTATAGCTCACTGAATAGCTACCTGATTTGAAAGTCAATGTCCTTAATGCCTTTGTTTATTTAAGTATTAACCTGGCTTTACAGGCTACACAAAGGTGCAGTAATATGAACGAAATATTGCCAGAGAGAGAAGTGCATAGAACTAATGTGCCAAGTTAACAAATTATTCATTAATTATTCGAGTTTACTTAACTATATTATGTGCTCTGGTTTTCACCTAGTTCATCTCAGTTGAAGCCTTATTATCTCTTCTTTTGAACATTTAGTCTGATAATTTGCAGTACAGTCTTTTCTCATGTATAAGGAAGGGCTTGAGCTGATGGCGGCACTGTAATTTTATTCAACAGTTATAATTGTAGGTGGCTTAACCACTTATCACGCACAAATGCCAAGTGTGCATGCGAACTGGTACTTACACTATGTCGATTCAGTTAGGTGCCTGGAGTAAGCTTTAGGCGTGTAGCTAGCATACACTAAGAAAGACCATTCTAATAATGTCTCTAAGTTTCCAAAGGAGATGGGGGGCTCTTGAAATCTTTTTGCACACCTGACTTACATGTCTTTCCTAATTAAGTTTGGAATCAATGTACATTCTTAGCAGTCTCTGGATGTCAGAGTAGTTTATTTGGTGAGAACCAGTCAATGCCAGATCTGGATGATTCCTGTGTACTATTACCCAATGCTGAGATGTTCTGATGTAAGATAAATTGTGTCATCAGCACAGTACATGACAGCATAATTTATGCAATGTTGTAGGTAATTGATATCGATGATGAAGAAAAAAGGGTCCACAAACCGAGCCCAGTACAAAACTGATACTAACGAATTCTATAGCAGAATATTTATCAACTGTGACAAACTATCATCTATCGTGACGTTGCAAATCTATTGCTGCTAATGATGGATTACATATACCATAAAATTCTAGTTTTGCTATCAGGATGTCAAAGGGGACACAGTCAATTGGTTTGCTTCAGTCGCATAAGGCAAGTGACAATATATTCCGGTTTTCAAAGGCTGTTAATGTGTTCTCAATAGTTTCCAAACTGGTCACAGTGGTATTTCCACCCTGTCGAAATTCAAACTGACTGTTACTCAGAAGGTAGTGTGTCGCAAAATAGCTATTTAATTGTCTGTACACACGTGACAAATATCTTGGAAAATTTGGATAAAATTGAGATTTTTTAATCACTGTCATAACCTTGGAAATTTTTGAGGGAGTTAGTAACCACTACAGACTGTAAACATTTGTTAAATGCTAAAGCCAATTATAGATCAAATTTATTGTTTTGACAATCGAATTAAAGAAGCAGTAGCATCCATACTTTTAGAGCTTGGTAATTCAGAGTTTAATGTTCTAATTTCAGTGGGTATGATACTATTGTAATTAAAGACATAACCTTGTGGTGGATGGGTGTGAAGTAAATCCCATGCTGGTGTTTCTGTTGCTTCTGTATAACTTTCTATTTTTTTGACAGAACTAATAAAGTAATCAGTCAATTCAGTTGCAATGAGCTGGGTCTCATGTGTGTGTTTTCAAGGATTCTCTTGAGCTATAATTTGCCATGCTACCTTGCATTTTTCGGGTGCACCTTTCATAGATAACCTTTGTTCTTGTACCAACTTAAATTTGCAAAATTCATAAAAGGTGTTCTGCTCTGACTTTTGCTTACATGCATTTTATGTGCAGAGTACATTAAGAGCATGCTCTGTCTTATCTTGGTCAGATTCTCTGGGTATACCAATTAAACTTTTCATTTCTAAATGTTCTTTGAAAATTAGAAATTATGTCTGATAAAAACATAATATCTACACATTATGTCCGCAGCGATGTATCCTTGAGGGACAAAAACATCCGCTAGCCGGGGTGGCCGAGCGGTTCTAGGCGCTATAGTCTGGAATCCTGCCTTGGGCATGGATGTGTGTGATGTCCTTAGGTTAGTTAGGTTTAAGTCGTTCTACGTTTTAGGGGACTGATGATCTGAGAAGTGCTCACAGCCATTTTTGATAAAAAACATCTCCCTGATTTTCCATCAACCAGAGCTCTCTCTCTCTCTCTCTCTCTCTCTCTCTCTCTCTCTCTCTCTCTCTCTCTTTCTCTCTCTCTCTCTTTCTCTCTGTCTCTCTCTCTGTCTCTCTCTCTCTCTCTCTCGCTCTGTCTCTCTCTCTCTCTCTCTCTCTCTCTCTCTCTCTCTCTCTCACACACACACACACACAAATACACATACATATGACATAAACATACTAATCATTACAGAAGTGTTCTAATTCTAACAGCTTATTTTTGATACAGCAAATATTAATTTGTAATAATGTGATTAATTTATCTCCATTTTTGTTTTTCTGGAAGCCGTTTGACTTTTAACCAAAATTTGTATTCTGTGTGTTACCTGGATGTGGTGTACTTGTCAGATTGGTGATCGCTTTGCCTGTTAGGTTGTACTGTTGCCGATGTCAGCCCACCAAAAGTCCTGATTTGGTCGGTTGCCACTGGGTTCAATAACATGACGTGTGGTTGCTGCTGCTTTTTGTTGCTGGTCTTCTTTTCTTTCTGTCACAGCTGTGTAGGCATGTTTGTTAGTGGTCTTCATTACATCTGGCTCAACTGCTGCTTTATTTTCTATTGACATCTGTCTTGGCCTTTGGATGTGACACCTTTTCTTTAGTTAATGTTCTAGTTGACGTAGTCCAATACGTAGAAGATTATCCTGGTTGAAGAACTGCAAGTGGTTTGAAATGAGCACAGAATCACTTTTAAGAAAAGCCATAGACAAACAACAGAGCATGTTACTGATTACCAATGTTCTCGGAGGTCAAGGCACTGAAAAAGAAGAAGAAGATGGGCTATTGTTACGAGAGGAGATGGTCTGAACAGACAGGCATAAATTTACTTCTTCACTGAAGGCCAATTGTACGATCACACGGTAAATCCAGGAATAGCTATTCGAGGACTATGCTAACTACAGTAAGACGTTGATTGTTCATTGCATGATCCGTTTTGCTCCACAGTTAGTTATTCCTGGAATAGGCTCCCCATTCAGTTAGGTTGCCAACAAAATCAAATATGTAGAGTATTTCTGCACGAGCAAGTTACGTCAATCAGCTGTACTTCACATACAAGCGCTGTGAGACAAAGAAAAAGCGGCCATTGGTTTTACTTAACCCTAATGCCCATGTTGGGTTACCTAGGTAATCTTCATAACTATGACAGCTAATTTTTCAGGTGTATTGAAACTAGTGTACACAAACCTCAGGTCATTCCTCATATACATATTTATAGATGTCATAATAAAACCAAAATTTAAATACATTCAAATAAGAGCATTCAAATGAGAAGGAACATAATGCACTTGCTAATCTATATTCAGCTTACCCACGTAACCACATATCTCCATTATAACAGGTGTGAAGTTCACAAATTAAATACTTTATTGTATATATTATACCAATAGTTTTATTATTTATTAGAAAACTGAGTAATAATGCAACAGATACAGTCACAAATATGTGCAGACTATACCAGGTTTCCCAATATGTGATGGAGTAAATTACATTATATTATATAGCTACTAAATTTTGCTGCTCATTGAAATGAAAGATAAACTTGGAATTATTATTTATACACAAAGTCCGTACAGTGTTGTTGTAATGCAATGCTCACCTGTAAGTAAGCTGTTTAGGTCTTTTTATTGGTAACGCCGCCGCCACGTAGCGCTCTGTATAAAAATCACTGGCTGTGCCGTGCGCAGTCTGTGTTTAGTTTGCATTGTTGTCTGCCATTGTAGTGTTGGGTAGCGGCAGCTGGATGCTAACAGCGCGTAGCGTTGCGCAGTTGGAGGTGAGCCGCCAGCAGTGGTGGACGTGGGGAGAGAGATGGCGGAGTTTTGAAATTTGTAAGAATTGGTGTCATGAACTGTTATATATATATATATTATGACTAGTGAGGTAAATACATTGTTTGTTCTCTATTAAAATCTTTCATTTGCTAACTATGCCTATCAGTAGTTAGTGCCTTCAGTAGTTTGAATCTTTTATTTAGCTGGCAGTAGTGGCGCTCGCTGTATTGCAGTAGCTTGAGTAACGAAGATTTTTGTGAGGTAAGTGATTTGTGAAACGTATAGGTTATTGTTAGTCAGGGCCATTCTTTCGTAGGGATTTTGAAAGTCAGATTGCGTTGCGCTAAAAAATATTGTGTGTCAGTTTAAGCACAGTCGTGTATAATTTTTCTAAGGGGACGTTTCACACCAAATATTCGTTATTTACATTTCTTGCAATTTTTTCTTGTTTTCTTCTTCCATTTGTTTGAGTTAGATTTGCATACAAAACAAGTCACCAACAACTTTCAGACATCTGCAAGTGTCCCATTTTGGTAGAGCCGCCACTTGTTCAGAAACCAGAATTAGAGGTGCTCTTATTATGTACTCAATACCTGATCTGACAGAAAATTTTCTCAGTCAGTTAGGATTTGATGATCTAGGGATAATGGAAGGGATTGCCAAATGTTTTCCCAGATCCACTAGAAACAGTCTGCTTCTATGAGTAACATTTTTTGCTTGTGGATTGTTTTCTGTGTAAATTATGTATGCTGCTAAGCATGCAATAACCAGAATGTTGTAACAAAATGTTAGTGGCCATCTCTACGTCCTCCTTTTTACACTGTAATGGTCACGCAACTTGTCCATATTATCAACGCTCCCTTTTATGCTCTTATAATAATGTATAAAACCTGGCTTTGATAGAGGACCAGAAGTCGATGCATCATAATGCATTGTGGGTAAAATTAGAACTGCTTTCTTCTTCTTTGGAATGTGTGAACACAGAGAAATGTTATCTTCACTGAATCCAAATACAAATGACAGTTCTTAGCGTGAAGTGGAAGGCTGCTTTAATGGCAGTATATAGGGCTTGTGTCATTTCACAGTACCAACTAGGGACAAATCCCATATTACCCTCTCCCCTTGATTATTTTCTCTTCCAGATGCAGACTTACCTGTATAAAGTTGCCCAGTTATTGGATAAGAATTTCACGAATCATAAACTCACCAAACCTTCAAGCCATATTTGGCTAGCTGTGAGGGAGGGTATGTCTTGAGTAAATTTTGCCCCTCCTTTGTAAGGAAAAAGCTGCTTATCAACAGTGAGGCAATCAGAAAGAACATAGTTTTTACGAAGTTTGAATTTAGCATTGCAGATATATCAGATACTGTACCAGCTTTGCCACTTTTCAAGTGCTCACCTGTTTAACTGTCAAAACCTGTTTAGTGATAAGCTTGCATTTGTGTTCCACCGTTCCTTTGTGTGTTCAGTGTTAGAGAGACTTATTTCAGCTGTAATCAGTATATGGAGATAAACATCAAATTCTTCAGTTGTCAATGGCTTCCATACTTTCGCTGCTCCTTCTAAACTGATGTTATAGCTTGTGAATACCTGATGTGTCTTCTGTTGCTTTCAGATTCTATTATATTACACATTTCTTCTGTAAATATAAGAAGAAGCTTCGTCGTACGTTTTGGGCCAGCCCTTTCGCACAAAATATTATGTTTCAGCAGATTTTTTTGTCCCAAAATGTTCCTTATACCATTTAGTTCCATCTTTCCCACCTTGAATGCCCGCAGAAGACACAATCGCTGCACTGTTTTCGTCATATCTGCCGTTTGCATCGTAACTGTGATCACTTGTCTCTCTTTCAACTTCAATATCAGTAGAAGCACCAACAGCATCTTCAATGTCTACAGCAGTAACCTTTCCCTTACTAGGTATCTTTCTGTAGAATCTTCGTAGCTGAAATCCATACCGTCATCCTCTTTTGTATCAACAGTAGATAATTACTTTCTAATATTCTCTTCTTTCGTTTCATAGTTTACTCTGCTGTATTCAGATTTTGAGAGTTCCAATTTATCATCCTTGAGAATCCAGAGCTGAGGTTCACAGTAGCAAAACTTACACAATGATGAACAGTTCATAGTGTTATGTAACATTAGCAATTGTAGTCGCCAACAATTAGCATGTCTAGCTGCAAAGATTTCATATTTCCCCAGAGATGAGTGTTGCCAACCGTGACTGTATGACAATAAATTCATTGGGTTAACCCGTTAACCTCCTTATAGAACAAAATATAATTTATTGGGTGTGGACGCAAGGGTTAAACACTTTCAGATGAATTGGCGATAATTTTAGTTGATTTTGCCGCCTCCTGAGGAAATTACACTTGTAAATAATAAAGGAGTCATATTAAAATAGCACCAATTGACGCTGTAGGATAATGACGAAGTTTTATTCATGAAACGGGTACAAAAACGATACACAACGCACACAGCCACGCACACACATTACAGGAAAATGTGTTTTTTTTATCACTAATCTCACTAAAGACGTCACAGAAAGCAGCACAGTACCAGCAACTGGCAAGTTCGCCAAATACAAATGTGAAATTATAGCACTGTTTACGAATTACAGATAATTATGGATAAACAAACAAACAAAAAATTTTATTAATTACCACAACACTCCTACTTTGGTTAGTAAATTTGTTAACATATGGACTATATTTTGTCTCTATGATCTTCAGTGTTTACATCAGAAAGTAGTTTTCTTAGTTTATCAAAGTTGCTTCTAGTAAGTGGCTTGGTGATAATATTTGCTTGCTGGTCTGCAGAGATGAAATCTTCCATGTTGCAGACGCCCAAGTTGGATTTTTCACGTATAAAATTGTATTTCACATTTATGTGTTAAGTTAGTTTATGATGCTCAGAATTCTTGATTAACCAGATGGCACTTTTACAGACCTTATACAAGGTGGTATTTATTTATTTATTTGTTTCAGCCACATGAAATTTTGCGGAATTAGGTGGATCCACATGATGTATTTTGCAGCATTACAGGAAGCTAGATATTCTGTGTCTATTGTTCACAAGGCCACCACCTTCAAAGCTATGGTGGCTTCGCCATGTTTAGCAACAAAACCTGTGGTTGATTTTCAAGTAAGAACATCACATGCATAATCTGAGTCACTAAATATGGACAAACGAATATCCCCCACCTCTTGGGTTATATAAGCCATAAGATGCTGTTCTTCTTAGATACTTTAAAGAGTCCCTTCAAAGCATTCCAATGTGTCTTTACTGATTTTTCAAGGCCTGCCTAGCGCTTTGCACTGCAAAATTAATGTCAAGTCTAGATTCCAATGACAGATAGAGCAAGATCAGTTTGACGGTATGGAGCACTGATAATTTTTGAACACGTTACTCTTCTTCATTTTGGCCTGATGCAGCAACAGTGGTTCGATGTTCCCTTCAGATTATATTGAATACCGGAGGCTGCATCAGTCATATTTGTCAAATATGAATATAGGAGAGCCTGAAATGTCAAGTCAAAACTTCAAAGCATAGCAATATGCAGCCCACCAAACTAGCAGTGCGGTCTAATGCGTTGCTTCCCGAGCCGGAAGGCGTGCTGGTCCCCGGCACAAATCCGCCTGTCAGATCAGTGTCGGCGTCCGGTGTGCCGGCCAGTCTGTGGATAGTTTTTAAGGCGGTTTTTCATCTACCTCTGCGAATGAGGGCTGGTTCCCCTGATTCCGCCTTAGTTACACTGTGTTGACAGCTGCTGCGCAAACACTATTTCCATGTACGTGTACACCATAATTATTGTACCATGCAAACATTTGGGGTTACACTAGTCTGGTATAAGACATTCCTGGGGAGGGGGGGTGTCCTCTGGGGGCCGAAACACACAATAAAACTGGATTCAGTGTGGGGCGCCGGTGTGGTGGGTGGACTGCTGTGGCCTCTTCTGAGGTTGTGAACCACTGAGGGCTACGACGGGACGAAGCCTCTACATCGTTTCTAGGTCCCCAGTCCCCAGTGTAATATAATACAATACAACACAACAATAGCAATATGCGGCGCGAAGATAGGTTAGTGATCATATTCATGAATCATAGTGGTAGTCAAATAATGCCCTAGAAAACATATATGCAGAAACGACAAAATTTTTAGACAGAATCCCAACTCAGAGTACACTCGACCTCGATCAGCACGTATTGCCACAGCATTTCAGTCCTTCATGTTGTACCATTGCAGCATGCTCTTACATATGCCTCTTGATTTAAGAATATATAGCCACCTTGAAACTGTTCTGAGATAATAACTAGCACTGCCCATAATTACACCAAATTCCTGCTCCAAATCATTCAGCAAACATATTGGTGACCTCTCAAGATTCTGATACAAGCAAACCATCATTAGTTCTAGATTCTGCTATCAGCAGACCATCATCAGTGTGGATATCTAGGATGATCAAGAGCCCACCTTTTATTACAAAAGAAAAGGCTCTGCATCTGTTGATACCAGGCCAAATTTGTTTACCACACTGGTGATTCGTTGACTGCATGGATTAGATGCTTGTCTGAGTCCACAGACACTTTTCTTCAGCTTGCATACCCTTTTGGTACCATCTTCAAAGCACTCTGGACATTGCATATACAATGATGGGGCAAAAATGCAGCACCAAGGAAATGTGCGAGATAAACGAAAGTTGATAGACGTGTTTCTACATCTGAAAGAAGGTGTCTATTCAGATTTCACATCAGCCATATAAGGGTGGTGCTAGTAGCACCTCTATGAGGATGCAATCAGGTTTGCTTTAAACACAAGTTGTAACGGTCGTGAGCGTTAGTTACCTTGAGAGGTTGCATGAGCCCCCTCCCATATTTCTATCTTACTCTGAGTAATTCGATTTTCCTCTCTAATTGCATGTGGTGAAAAGTTGCTATTCCTTCACACGCGGACTTCCCACTTTCCCACGCTGCGTCTCTCGTCACCCGGATGGTCCGGTGACAGGCGAATTCTGCTGAGCTTGAAAGCGAGTGTGAGGCAGTCGAGTGGATGCTTTCCAGACGCCGATATTGTCATAAGAACGGGAGCGACACGCCCAGAGGGGCCAAAAGGGGCGGCTGGGCTAGAGACTCCGTTACTTCACAGAAACTTAGTGAAAACACTTTCTGGCGGACTACCAGCGAGGCGTGGGAAAGACTTGTGTTCCCAGGCAGTCTTGGAGGGCAAATTCCCGCATTTTCTGCAAAATCGTAACTGTGATTGGCTTGCTCAGGGCATAGCTCCTTGACGTAGCAAAATCGGCGCAGAAATTGGCGCCAAGAATCTCCATTGGTGGAATGGTAGTGCTTCGGCAATAGAGTGGAATTTTCCGCCGGTTTTCGAGTTGCTGATTGGAACGTTTAACCACAGCCACTGTCGTGGGGGCGGGAATGTTCTGTGTTCGGTTTGTGCAGGTGCTCTTGAGAGAGTCGGCTCTTGCCTTTCGGTCAAAGTAGGTTACAAGACTGAGCTCTCGCTGCTCTGGACAGCCTGCCTTCCGTTGGCTGTCTAATATACTTTTATTTAATTGTAACTGCTTGACGAAGTTGCTGAAGTTTCGACTTCAACGTAACTTTCCGAGTACAGTTGGCAACTGAGCGTTCTGCATACAAGCGGCCTATGTTGCCTGTCTTGAGCAGTTTTGGCTAAAGTTGACTGTATCAGAGTTTCTGTGTGACTTCGCTTGTTAAAATCAATCGCTGTACCATCAGTGATTGTGTGGCGGGCCTTCTTCATCTCCCTCAGAGGCGCATTTGTGTTGCTAGGAAGTCTTTAGTCTGGAACCACCAGACCAGGATAATTTGTTTCGGGCTATACTCGCGACATTATCATCACCACGACAGGATGTTGAACCAACCAGCTATCTCCTCTGGTATGCCAGATCGTGTTCTTGCAGTTAAGAAGGCTGCTTGGTAATGTATGTCCGCAACACCGGCAGATTAGGGATTTTGCTAGGTGATAATCAAAGCCCAGCAGAGCGCTCCTGTTCGTCTTTTCTAACTTTGTTCTGTCTTAAGTGTTCATTGTCTGAGTTTTCACTACTGTAGCAGCAATTACTGTTGGGTTGGCCGTGTGTTTCTCTTAAGATTTCAGTTGCAAGGAATTGGCTCCACATACCACTTCGTCATAAATGACACAATCTAGTTTATGGACAACTTCACCTTCACAGTATTTATTTGAGTATCCAATTTGATGTCTTGTAAATATTTCATGTGTTTTGTTTATTATTTTGAGTTTAGTCATAATAAATCAAATGTTTATTTTGTACAGAACTTTCATTCTGTTAATCGGTAGAGCAACACTTTTATTTCTCACTACGTTAATGAAACTTTCCTTTATTTAATTTCTATCAAATTAAATTATTGCACGTGCCAAACTCGTTTCTACTCCACTTGCACGGTCGATTAGAGACAGTTCTCGTTTCTTCTTAATCCATGTGCCACAGCCAAAGTCGGAATTAGAATGGGGGGGGGCTTAGAGCATCATTTACATATGAAGATTCTAGAAGCATTTAGTGTTAAATACACTGCTAGCCCCGGCACCTCTCAACCTTTGAGATTGTTGGACCCAGTTAGTTGATGTTAGTCACGAATGCATTTATGGTGACAAAGACATTATTATCAACACCTCACTGAGTTTGAACAGGAATGCGTAATAGAGCTATGAGAAGCTGGATGTCCCTTCTGCGATAGAGCAGAAAGATCTGGCAGGAACCTAGCAACTGTACATGGTTCCTGACAGCGATATTGATGAGACTGTACAGGTGCAAGAAGACCGGGCTCTGGACGGCCACATGGCACTATCGATGGACGAAAACATCGTGTTTGGAATATGGCTGTGGCGCATCATACTACATCTGCAACAGCAGTTTGAGCAGAAGTTAGCACCACAGTGAAACAACGAACTGTTACAAATCGTTTGCTCCAAGCACCGTTCCGAGCCAGACGTCCCGTAGAGTGCATTCCACTGATCCCCAAACCATCATCATTTGCGACTTCAGTGGCGTCAAGCGAGAGCTCATTGGAGGGCAAGGTCGAGGCCTGTTGTGTTTTCTGATGAAATCTGGTGCTCCCTCAGTGCTAGTGATGATTGTGTGTTTGTTAAAAGCAGGCCAATTGAGTGCCTACAACCAATCTGTCTGTGTGCTAGACACACTAGACCTACACTTGGAGCTATGGTCCGGGGTGTAATTTCGAAGGACAGCAGGATCATTCTCGTGGTTATCTCAAGCACCCTGACTACAAAAGCGTACATCAATTTGGTGATTCGACCTGTTGCACTCTCATTCATGAACAGCATTGCAGGAGGTGTTTTCCAACAGTATTACGAACGCCCACATTCCATTGCAGCCAAACATGTTTTACAGAGTACCGACATGCTGCTTTGGCCTACTCAATCACCAGATCTGTCAGGAATCAAGTACATATGGCACATTATCGGACAAACATTCCAGCGCCATGCACAACCTGCATATCTATATTGACCGACCTAGTGGAACAGGCAAGGAACACCAACCTGCAAACTGACATCTGGCACCTGTGCAACACAATTCATGCACATTTGCATGCTTGCATTCAATATTCTGGTGGTTACACCAGTTGTAAATGTACCAGCAGTCCACATTTGCAATGGCTTTTCTCTTGCTTGCATTAACCTGTGATCTTGATATGGTAATCACTTAATTATAATACCTAGACAAATGTATTTCCAAAATTTCATTACTCTGTATTAACTACACTCCTGGAAATGGAAAAAAGAACACATTGACACCGGTGTGTCAGACCCACCAAATTTGCTCCGGACACTACGAGAGGGCTGTACAAGCAATGATCACACACACGGCACAGCGGACACACCAGGAACCGCGGTGTTGGCCGTCGAATGGCGCTAGCTGCGCAGCATTTGTGCACCGCCGCCGTCAGTGTCAGCCAGTTTGCCGTGGCATACGGATCTCCATCGCAGTCTTTAACACTGGTAGCATGCCGCGACAGCGTGGACGTGAACCGTATGTGCAGTTGACGGACTTTGAGCGAGGGCGTATAGTGGGCATGCAGGAGGCCGGGTGGACGTACCGCCGAATTGCTCAACACGTGGGGCGTGAGGTCTCCACAGTACATCGATGTTGTCGCCAGTGGTCGTCGGAAGGTGCACGTGCCCGTCGACCTGGGACCGGACCGCAGCGACGCACGGATGCACGCCAAGACCGTAGGATCCTACGCAGTGCCGTAGGGGACCGCACCGCCACTTCCCAGCAAATTAGGGACACTGTTGCTCCTGGGGTATCGGCGAGGACCATTCGCAACCGTCTCCATGAAGCTGGGCTACGGTCCCGCACACCGTTAGGCCGTCTTCCGCTCACGCCCCAACATCGTGCAGCCCGCCTCCAGTGGTGTCGCGACAGGCGTGAATGGAGGGACGAATGGAGACGTGTCGTCTTCAGCGATGAGAGTCGCTTCTGCCTTGGTGCCAATGATGGTCGTATGCGTGTTTGGCGCCGTGCAGGTGAGCGCCACAATCAGGACTGCATACGACCGAGGCACACAGGGCCAACACCCGGCATCATGGTGTGGGGAGCGATCTCCTACACTGGCCGTACACCTCTGGTGATCGTCGAGGGGACACTGAATAGTGCACGGTACATCCAAACCGTCATCGAACCCATCGTTCTACCATTCCTAGACCGGCAAGGGAACTTGCTATTCCAACAGGACAATGCACGTCCGCATGTATCCCGTGCCACCCAACGTGCTCTAGAAGGTGTAAGTCAACTACCCTGGCCAGCCAGATCTCCGGATCTGTCCCCCATTGAGCATGTTTGGGACTGGATGAAGCGTCGTCTCACGCGGTCTGCACGTCCAGCACGAACGCTGGTCCAACTGAGGCGCCAGGTGGAAATGGCATGGCAAACCGTTTCACTGGACTACATCCAGCATCTCTACGATCGTCTCCATGGGAGAATAGCAGCCTGCATTGCTACGAAAGGTGGATATACACTGTACTAGTGCCGACATTGTACATGCTCTGTTGCCTGTGTCTATGTGCCTGTGGTTCTGTCAGTGTGATCATGTGATGTATCTGACCCCAGAAATGTGTCAATAAAGTTTCCCCTTCCTGGGACAATGAATTCACGGTGTTCTTATTTCAATTTCCAGGAGTGTATTTTTTGGTGTTGCGATTTTTTCTGTCAGTGTGTATCTTGATATTGATTTAACAGTTTCAGAATAGAGTTTTAGCATTGAACTGCCTCATATCCATGACTGTGGATGCAGCGATAGATAAGAGTATTCTTGTGGTGTCAAATGTTACAACTGGACAGAAGGTTTCCAGTAGATGCTATGTCTCTGTCGAAAACCTCTACCAACAAAGTAAGCTTTAACTCCATCCACAGTTCTATCCAGTTTCCAATTCATTTTGAATACAGACTTACTGTCGAGTACATCTTGGTTTTCTGGGAGTTCAGTCAAGATCCAAGTTTCATTAATATTAAGTGTATGCATTTCTTCTTGCATTGCTGTTTCCAACTTTTTGAGTTGTCACAGTCCATTGCATATTGGTATGAGACAGGTTAATAACACTGTGTCAAATATGCTAACTTTACATTAGGGTGGGCTAATCTAATAGCCTTTTTGATTTTTTCCCTGTCTTTTAATTTTCTTCTTTTTTGATTCATGGACGCAACGCAAACTTCACTGACATTCTATTTAGTACAGTTGATTTCAGTATTTTCTTCTTTTTCAGATGATTTAGCTTGGCTGGTTGATTTGGGAGAGGGGGCCAAACAACGAGGTCATCGGTCCCCTCGAATGAGGGAAGGATGGGGAAGACAATTGGCCATGCACTTTCAAAGCAACCATCCAGGCACTTTACTGAAACGACTTGGGGAAATCATGTAAACTCTACATCAGTATGGCTGGATGTAGGTTTGAACTGTCGTCCGCCGAATGCGAGTCCAATGTGCTAACCACTGCTCAGCCTTGCTCGTTCAGGTGATTTAATTTCCCCTTCTTCTGCCTCATTCAGGCCTGCTTCTTAAGAAGGCTGTTCATCTTCAGTGGTACGATATGTTATAAGTGGTTTATTTTTTTTCATGATAATTTTCTCAAATTGACAATTCTTGTTGTAAACCGAGAAGATTTTATTCATGCATGCCACTAAGAAACACTCTGAGGACACAAATAAACGAAATATGCCTAACAAAGCCAATAGAGATTGTAGGCTGGTGGTGTTCAGAACATAGCACATAAGTCTCGTATAATGTACATTACACTACGTGAGATAGTAAAGTTCTGATGCATTTCAAGATATGGAACACATCAGTGAAAAAAATCTATGTTGCTTCTTATCAATTTTTGTTGTTGTTGTGCATGGGCACTAATGTTATGATATTGAGCCCATTACCACCATTTCTGACAGTCAGTTTGTGACCACATAGTCCACAGCCAAGATCAACAAAAGCAACTTCACTTATGTTTCAATATGTTACACTGTAGAGCTTACTGCATTTTAACAGACTCTGATGAATGTCTAAAATGTAGTTTTAAATGTGAATATTGTAAACATTTTGGAACCTATCTCTTGTAAGCCATACAATATCAATAAAATTTTCAAATAATCCTCTGTAATTGCAGCTGCCGACTCTATATAATGTCTTTTGTTTAATGTAATGTGTTCCAAACATACAGAGAGGTCCCAAAAATGTATCCACTGTTTAAAAGTCCGTAACTGGCAAACTAATTGACGGAGTTGTCTCATCTTTCGTAGTGTAATAGTTTGTAGTTCCAACAATCGCCACACAAGTGTTGTATTGCGCTATTTTGTTTTGTCAGATGACGGTCGCCAGATAGTCAGTGTTTTGTTGTTAGTTGCACCTAGTTACTCGAGTAAACATGGCTGGCGCAAGGCTTGTATTCGATGAAAGAAATTCAGTTTTGAAGTGGTATTTTAAGTACGAAAACATTATCAGGTACAACGGCAATGGCGAAATAGGTATCAAACAGAGACACCGACACGTTTAACGATTCGTCGCATTGGAGACAAATTTGAAGAAAAAGGCAGTGTTAAAGATATACACAAGCAACGATCTGGACGACCCGTAACAGAAACAAGTCCTGATAACTCCCGTCGTGTGTTACAACAATTCACTCACTCACCACAGATGTCTGTGAGACAGTGTGTCCGTGAAACTGGAGTGAGTCGCTCAAGTGTTCGGCGAATTTTGAAGACAGCGAAGTGGAAGTGCTACATCCCACGATTGCTACACACAATGAACGAGGACGACCCACATCATAGAATGGAGTACTGCGAGTGGTTTACTAACATGGTGCGCAACGATGAAGAGTTTGCAGAGATGATTGTGTGGTCTGATGAGGCACAGTTCAAACTCAATGGTACAGTAAATCGCCACAATTGCATCTACTGGGCCGCCGAAAATCCGAACGTCCATGTAGACAAAGTCATGAATTTGCCAGGAGTAAATGTGTGGTTTGGGTTGTCTTACTGGGGCTCGATTGGGCCATTCTTCTTTGACGGCACAGTTACCGGTGAGGTGTACCTTCAGAAGCTTCAGACATCCATTTTACATGCCATCCGAGACTTGTGTGGAGACGGAAGAGTTTACTTTCAACAAGATGGTGCCCCAGCCCACTACCAAAATCGTGTTAGGGTGTATCTCGACTAAAATCTACCAGGAAGATGGACAGGCCGTAGAGGTGCTGTGGAGTACCCTCTACGTTCCCCACACCTAACTCCTCTGGACTTTTACTTGTGGGGAACACTAAAGGACGTCGTTTATCGACAAAAGCCACACACATTGGATGAGCTTCGAGAATCCATCGTAGATTCATGTGCAAATATCCAACTGAACACGTTGCAGTCAGTAGTTCGTGCTGCAGTTGGGCAGCATCGTTTATGTCTGGATGTTAATGGTGACAATTTCGAACACCTACAGTGATATCTTTAAGTTGGACTGTAAGCTACACTTTCACCAAAAATGAGACAACTCCATCAATTAGTTTGCAAGTTATGGACTTTTAAACAGTGGATACATTTTTTTGTACCCCCCCTCTGTATATTGTCATGTATGTAGTTCATACTGTAACGTAGCAAATCATTACGAGCTCTCATCTTGCACTGAAAACGTAGCTTGCCATGGAGCCGGGAGGAAAGGAAATGGTTGTCACGCTCGTACAGCTGACGCTGGCTACGGGGCCGGGCGAGCTGCGTGAAATACGTTACGCATTGTCTCTGTGAATCTGAAGAAGTACTATTAAATATAAATCGATCTTCTATGGACAATAGAACCATATTGCTAAAATATCAAATAAATAACTTCACTACTTTAGGAGATATAAAATTTTACCTGAAATACATTATAACTGTGCTGGCATTGTGAAACAGAATTAGGGGCCGTAATGTATTCATCTGTAGTATCAACTGAAACTACAACCAAGAGGATAGGTTCGTATAATCTAGTTTTCTGGAAATATCTTCAGTTTCATCACAGATATCCAGCGTAATTAACAGTGCATTGGAAAATTATTATTTCATTGTGTTTTGGTTGTGTGAGTGTTTTGAGGGAGCGAATGGAGGACATACTTAAAGTGAGAATGTGATATTTTATTAAAACTATGTAAATGTAAGCGTGAAAAAGTTGTGTTATAGGGGAATTTGTGACTTTTGCCCAAGTGAACTTTATTTTGTAAAGGGCAGCCAGAAGAGGCGTCGAGTATTAAATTTATTAGTAATTTATTTTGTGGAAAGAAAACGTATTTTTCTTTTTCATTAAATTTTACCTAGTTTCAAAGTTACGAAATTTCTACTCTAAATTATGTGTGGTAATCTGATTGGCTGAAATTAGAAATACTGCGTGTACAGAAGTGCTCGAGATGGCTGCTTGGCTGCTTAACACATTAGCCAATCAGAACTCAGCGTTTCTCGCGCGTTTGAGTAGAGCTTGGTGCCTTCGGTCTTTGAGTCGAGATAGTCGCACGGGAGCCGTCTTCTGTTTAACACCTACGTTAAATCACGCTGATCAAATTTGAACCAAAATGAAGAAACCCGCGCGTTTGATCGGATCTTGTGCAGTTGATGAAAAGCGACCACATTGTTGAGTATTTTGAGAAAGTTTGAGCTTTGTGAGTGATTTATTTTAGGAGATTACGCGTGTGAACATTACAAGTCATACATAAACACCGCGTGACGTGTTTCGTATAAATTATTAGACTTTGTGGCTAGCACTTCTGTACAAGAAGAGTACTGAACGACTGACTGTGTATCTCGCAAATAGTCTCGTGGGTCTGGCGTGAGGTCGGTCGCTTGGCGGCGCGGGCCCGCCCGTTGTCGGCGCGCCGTAAGGCACGGAGGCTCGCACTGGGGCGTATCGTTTCCAGACGGGCGTGCCGCGGCAGTCCTCACAGGGGAAGTGATGCGTCTCTCATAGCCTCTCCTTCCCAAGTGGCTCTTTCCGCCTTCCCGTGGTGCCAGACGTTAAGCTCGGCATTTTGCCTTGCGACAAAAGGGAGAGCTGCGACCCAACCCGATGCGAAAGCGAAGGGTGCGTGGCACAGGGGGAGCTGTGCCGAGGGACCGAACAACAGTCCCTTTCTGTTCGCAGGGCACAGACCAGCAGGTGCTCTGCATGCCGGCGACTTCGTTCGTCGGCGTGGGATCACGGCGCGAATCGGCAAGGGTGCTTCGCCGCGCCCCTGGGTAACCGGGG
Organism: Schistocerca gregaria; assembly: GCF_023897955.1. Classification (NCBI taxonomy): domain Eukaryota; kingdom Metazoa; phylum Arthropoda; class Insecta; order Orthoptera; family Acrididae; genus Schistocerca; species Schistocerca gregaria. The sequence goes on along the minus strand of NC_064931.1, from coordinate 646,720,973 downwards.
CGTGTTCTGCCAAACCCAGGAGGTGGTGACATCGCCTGGGCTAGGTTAGATGGGCCCAGACCGCTGAACGACTGGGGGACCGACCCACCACCTGAGTAGGAGTGGGTCCTTGGCCTTCAGGTGGAAGCTCAGGCAAGTAGGCGGACTGCGGGGTGCACTTGCCGAGGAGCGTCGTGTGAAATCATCGACGACAAGGCCTACGACGGGGACCAGTGCGCTGGCGACGGCGCGCTGAACCCAGCAGCTCTGCAGTGCCCTTGACCTAGGGGCGAGGTCGGTGGGTGAGCTGCAGAAGTCCCCCCCGCCCCCCCCCCCCCATGCCAGAGGAGCCGGTCCGGGGCAAGAGACGGGCTCCCATCTTTTTCTTCACTCGTCTATCAATATGGCTGACATAGAGACGAGTGATTCTAGAGAGTTCTCGAGGGCGTCGACAGCGACTGTTCCCACCTCACAGGAGGAAGTGGAACAAAAAGAGCAGAACACTTTAGACAGACACACTAAAATCAACCAGATCCTGGACTCTAGTGTCAAAAATGGTAAGATCAGCCAGGCTGCAGTCCTGGCTATCAAAAACGAGCTCGCCGCCTGGGCCATTGTAAGTGCAAAGCTCGAGGGGCGACTCTAGGAATTAGAAAAAGAAAACAACAGACTAAGACAGCAACCAACCAAAACCTGGGCTGCAGTGGCTGCAAAAGCAGTTACAAAACCACAAACAACCAAAGAAGCAATTGCAAAAGTATCAAAAAGGCCACACACGGCGGTCTTCTTAAGACCCCTGCCCGGACAGACAGTTAAGAAAGTTCAAGAATTATTTACCACCACCACAGACCCTGCTAAAGACAAAATCAAAATCAACAAAGTAAAGGCAACCAAAAATGTAGTAGTAGTGGACGTAGCAACTGCGGAAGACAGAGACAAAATTTTGAATTATACCAAGTTAAACACAGTAATCAAATGTGAACCACCAAAAAAGCGGAACCCGCTGGTGATCCTTTATGACGTACCGCTTGCATTGACTGAAACCGACATATATGAAACATCATACAATCAGAACTTTGATGATATGGAGTGGGAAACTTTTAAAAACGAGTTTAAATTACACTTCAGAACAGGGCCCCGGGAATGTGACGTTGTACATCACGTTGCCAAGATCTCCGGAAAGATGTGGCGCAGAATCACCACTATGGGGAGAGTCTACATAGGTTTCCACGCAATAAATGTGCGAGATTACCTAGTAGTTCCCAGATGCCACAACTGTGGAGACCTAGATCATGTGCACAAGCATTGTGAGAGGAAGCCGGCCTGCTCCAGGTGCGGGGCAGAAGATCACACGAGGAAGAACTGCAGCAAAGCTGCAATCTGCATACCATGTATAAAAAGAGGGAAAAAGACATGCAACACAACTGGCAGAAACTGCCCTACCTACAGGATGCTTGAGCAGAGACTCATAGCAAGAATCGATTATGGCTGAGTCCCTAAATGGGAACAGGAAGCCCAAAAGAAAGTCTCCTAGCAAGAGGCTGAGGGATGCAATAAGGGCCAATAAATTCAAAGAGTTTATTCAGAGGATCACCAGGCCACAACAACACATGATTACAATGAAAGATGTTTGCACCCAAACATACCCTTGTGATCTGATTGTAGCACCCTCCCCTCTGACTCGGAGACAAAGGTCAATCAAAGAACAAGTACGACCACTCGGGCATCCTGTGGTAGGGGAATCATGTCGGACAGAAGATACGAAAGAGCAAGTTCAAGTTAACATAATAAGCAGCACAAGTGTACCTACTGAACGAGGGCTAGGAACAGATCCTGCTAGGATCTACCCCAACCTGTAGCACGCCTTACAGCTGTCTAGGCTTGAAGAGCCGGCCACCCTCACAACAGCCTTAAGGCATGTGGTGCGTGTTGGCCATGAATATGGCAGAGACATCACCTTCCCAGTGATGGAGGCAGTAGACAGAATACAGCTTAAGACAATGAATCTCCCCACAGATTTCAGGGCCCTGCGAGACCTGGTTAAGAAAGTGTTTGAAAGGCGAAACGAAAAGTTCGACCTTAATGAATTATATAACCATCTGTCATCACTAGCGGCAGAATAGCACACGACTGGCGCAAGAACTGGCCGGAATCTCACGTACATACATACTTTCCACGTGAGCCAATTAAGAGTGGGACAGATAAACACTCATAACAGCAAACTGGTCCTGCAGGAACTCCGGAAAGTAGTGGAGGAGATGAGCTTGGATGTACTCTGTATGCAGGAGCCATACTCCCAGGCTGGACGGATCCCATTCACCGCAGTTAATTGGCAACTAATCTACAGTGGAGCAGAACCTAGAGCTGCGGTCATAATCATAAACAAGGCACTGAGAACCACAAATCTATCACAATTCTCAGATGACCACTGCAACGTCGTGGAGCTTCATTCACCAACGGGATTACTATACGTGGTGAACAGGTACTTCCAGTACAGAAGACAAATTGATGAATTCCTGGAAAAGCTTGTCCAGATAGCCATGGCGTTGCTGGGTCAAAAAATTCTTGTGACTGCGGACATCAATGCAAAATCCCCCCTATGGTTCAGTGGTACTCAGGACGACAGAGGAGAAAAAGCTGTCGACACAATCATGTCGTTACAACTAATGTTCGCTAACAAACAGGGAAATCCGCCCACCTACACTGGTGGGGGAGGACACGGTACGAACATTGACGTTACCCTGATAACGCCAAACTTGGCCACAAAATTATCGGATTGGACAGTTTGGGATCAAATTACTACCAGCGACCATAACGTGATAACATTCACCATTGGCGACAGCGAGTGCCACTGGGACATGGGGTGGGAGAAGCAGCTCAACTATAATAAAACCGATTGGGACCACCTGGCGAGGGAGTGTAACATACCTATGTTACCGGAGGGTGATGTCAATGTAGAAGAGTATGCCATAGAGATCACAAACGCGATAACCAGGGCAGTGAAGGCAGCTGTACCAACCAGGAGGAGGGCCGTTGCGGCCACCCCCTCACCGTGGTCAGCCGACTGGGGCAACTGCGCCAGGCAGTCAGGAGGGCGAGGAGGTATTACCATCGGTGCGTCGTCTGGCATGAAAAGCAGCGCTGGCTGCAGGTATACAGAGAAGCCAGAGAACAGTTCCAACAGGAACTTAAGGCTGTCAGGATGAGGAGCTGGGAGAACTATGTGCAAAGCCAATTGGCTACAGACCCATGGGGTTTACCTTACAAAATAGTAAGAGAAAAATTAAAATCACCTATGGTGCTATCTACCGTCAGGGATGGGGACCGGATGACGGAAACCTGGCAGGAAATTGCGGAGGTCCTACTCCGTGCCCTGCTACCTGACGACAGAGAGGAAGAGGACTCTGATGAACAGCAGAGAACAAGAAGAGAAAACCAACGGGTCTATGAAAACACAGAGTGGTCTACCCCTTCTCCGAAGAAGAGGCAAGCTCCCCAATAAAAGCTCTTAAAAAAGGTAAAGCTCCTGGCCTAGACGGCATCACTGCAGAAGTGATACAGTACCTCGCCCCCCAGCTGGTGGCACCTATCACTCAGCTGTGCAACAAATGCCTACGGCTACAGACATTCCCCTCAATACGGAAGAAGGCGAATGTAGTAATTATCAAAAAAGGCCCAGACAAAGACCCCAAAGAAACCAAGTCATACAGACCAATATGTCTACTGGACTTGTTGGGCAAGCTCTTTGAGAGGTTGCTAGCTGACAGGCTGGCTGCACACCGCGTCCTGTGTGGGATGAGTGACAGACAATTCGGTTTTCGGACAGGGCGGTCGGCGTCTGACGCAATCGCCGTGGCTGCGGATGTCTGTGACTCTGCCCCGCACAAGTATATAATCGGCATCATGGTGGACATCAGTGGCGCCTTTGATAACCTGTGGTGGCTTTCGCTCTTTTCTTGCTTGTGGGAAAAGGAATGCCCAGGGCCGCTATATGGTTGTCTCAGGAGCTATTGTGAAGGAAGGGAGGTCTGGCTATCGGCCCCTAGCGGCAAAGTTAGCAAGAAAATCACCAAGGTGTGTCCTCAGGGATCCGTCCTAGGGCCACTCTTTTGGGATATAAACATGGAACCACTCTTAGAAGAACTAAAGAGCAGTGAAGACGTGCTAGAGGTCATAGCCTACGCAGACGACCTCCTCCTGCTGGTCGGTGGCTGCAGCCGCGAAGATCTGGAATCAAAAGTAGAGACAGCAATTACAATACTGACCACATGGTGCCACAAAACAAAAATGACTGTCCCACCAAATAAGTCAACTTACCTATTGCTCAAAGGCCAACTCATAAGAAACCCAACCGTTAAAATAAATGGCCTACCAGTGCTCAGACGCAAGGAGGCCCGGTAGCTTGGTGTCATTGTCGATGAGAGGTGGAACTATGCACCACACATTGAAATGGTTACACATAGATCTCTCATAGTATTAAACAACTTAATCGGCATAGGACATAAGAGATTTCACCTCCCACCTGAATTAATCAAATTATATGACAACAGCATCCTTACATCAATAGTAGGCTACGGGTCTGCGGTCTGGGCACACAGGCTCACGAGGGTCATGCCTGCCGTGGCCGTAAGAAGAGTGCAGCGAAATGTGCTCCTGCGGTCAGTGGGCGCATACAGAACAACTCCTGGGAGGGCACTTTTAGTACTCATGGGGCTATGTCCACTGGACATAAAAATTAAGGAACAGGCCACCTGGTACTGGATAAAAAAGGACAGAAGAGAAAAAATTGTAGAAATCATGGGGTACACGTTAGGGATAAAAATGGTATTAGAACCACAGGAATTGAATTGTGGCAGGAGCTCTGGGACAATGACGAGACTGGCCGCAGAACACACGAGCTGCTTCCAAATATACAGGAACGCCTAAAACTTACATACTTCAAACCCACAAAAGGCATGCTGCACTTCCTTACAGGTCATGGACCCTACCCGACATATCTGTGTCAGTTCGGGAAAAGGGCAACGCCAGCGTGTGACTGTGGAGCAGTGCAGGGCACTCCAGACCATGTGGTGTACGAGTGTCCCCTCTTCGACGATGTTGCACACCACTTACGCGAACAACTGCCAAATAACAACACGTACCACTTGCTCAGGCACGAAAATACTTTTAACATCATAAATAATCTAGCGGACTTAATCTCAGGTAAAGTCCTCAAAGAATATTTACAAACTAATCAATAAATAATACCGGACTAGTCAAGTACACCCCTCAGTTCCGCCGGGACTTGGACTTGGCCAGCCGCCTCACGGCTGGAACCCGCCAAGTTTTCGGAATAGGTGGGGGGGGGGGGCAGTACATCAATACCCGAACAAGACCACGCACCGACTATGACAATAGATATAAGGTTAGTTATAGGTCAAACTAGGATACAGAAATAGTATAGAACTGCAGCGACAAGTCACCGGCCAGCCCAGTGCCAGGGGCACTCCCACTAGGATTAGCTTAGGGGGAAATGCCAACAATTAGGTTTATATCAAGCTGGCACACTTGTAACGCTGCAGGTAGTGTAGTCTTAGTAATATCAATAACAAATATCCAAAAGTAGTATCATAATTAACAGCAGAAAGAGTTAAGGTAACACCAAAATAACAATGTAGTATAGCATAGTAGACTAACCCCATAGTGGTAAAGAATCATTGTAGATACCTGTAGTGTTTGATACAATAGCTGTAGTTAGAAATTGTAAAAGTTAAAAAATAGGACCTACTAATGTATTTAGGTAGTAGGTTAAATTGTATCATTATAACAATTGGTCAATAAAGTTTTTTTAAAAAAAATAGTCTCGTGGGTCAGTGACTGTTTGGGACGTTTAAAATATCGGGTCGGACTATTTTCTGGCTGCGTTTGGGTGTGAACTTGTTACAGAGACAGTCAGTAACATTGCATAATTAGTGTCGAGATATTAAGTACGGAATTGATAGCCACTTTCCTTGTTTTATAGGCAAAAAACCAATTAAAAAGACATTTTAGACATTTTTCAAACAAGTCATGCAAAGATCCCGAACACTCGATAGTTTAACTAACGTTCAGCTACTGCCCATGGACTGGAGTTACGTGGCCTTTGCGTGGTCAACACTGCTTTCGTCGCCTAAACCAGTATCTACCATTGTAGAGCGAAGGGCAGACAACCCGAAGCGCATTCAGGTAGGTGGACAGATTGTTTAAAGAATGATGAGAAAGCAACCAGCCACGTCACATTGTGAAAATGCTATTTCAGAGTCAGAGTGCATGGAATTTACTGAGCTGCACCACAGAATGAATGCAGTACATAAACTGGTAGTGTTCCACGTACTGTAGATTAAACCACTATTTCAGAAACTTAAGCTATTTTGAAGAAACATTCTGTGCACTAACAGTTTTTTCTTGTGTATTTAGAAACTTGATGACTTCAGGGGCAATTTACATAGTGGATTCTGAGACTAAAAATTATCCTATTAGGATTCTCTTAGTAAATGTCAATTACAGTTACCAAATGACAAGATTAAATATGCTGAAAAAGTGCCTGAGAGTCAGAAGCAGCTGATTCATTGGAATAGTTATTTCTGAAAGAAAAATTAAATGAGACAACCTGTGTGACAACTTCAGTCTGTTTCTTTGCGTGTAGGTTACTATCAGTTGTAGATTTTACAGGCTGCTCCGCTATCATATTGATTCTAACGAAAATGTGAAACCATATCTACAGAACAGGGGAAAAGATACCATATGAATGGTTCACAAAAACTTACCCCTAACAACAAAAGTAATTAAAGTGAAACTAGGTGAGAGACAATTTTGTTTCTTTTCAGTGTTAATGAGCCTATCGTTTAAGTGCTTGTATTAAGTAAGAGACTGTTCTAATGCTGTTGAGCTGTTTACAAAAAACATGACCTGCAAAGGGAGGGAGAGAAATATTCTTATCCCCCTCCCTGAAACTACTGTTGTTGTGGGAGCTTTAGAAACTACTAGTACATGACCTGCAAAGTGGTACAGTGAAATATCATTATCCCCCCCCCCCCCACCCGAAAGTACTGACGCTGGAGGAGCGTTAAAATTTGCACCTAGCATCAGAGGGGGAAGAAAAAAATTGGGATGTTCTGTTCAGTTATAAGTCTGGAGGAATTTTTTCAGTATTGATAGAGCTATTTAGCATTTTTTGGTAAATAAAACGACGAATGGCAGAAATAATGTAACAATTCTAACACAGTGACATGAAAATGATTGACAGGATGTACATCTGCAGTTTTTTTTAATATGTATGGACGAGTGTTCAGATTATTTCTACATAAAACCATAAAATATTTTTCTCAATTCTCAAACAAAGTAATGACATTTTGAAATATTGGCAAGGAAAAATGTGAGCACAGTTTATGCAACATATGACAGATATAGTAAATAATAAAATTATACTGAGATACAGGTGCAGATTCATGTTCAGTCATTTTATCTAATTTCTTATTTGCAGGACTGAAAAGTCTGAGTTCAGCTTTTTTGACAGACATGATCAATTCTGAACTGATGTATTCTTCGAAATAATTGTAGCATGCTCTACACAAGCTGGAGCCTTCAATACAACAACACTATGCAGTTGTCAAATTGATGATGAGACTCGCAGAATGGACATCTTTTTGCACATTAAAAAACTAAGCTGCTTTACTCTGGTTCATGCGACTGTCCACTGAGCACTTGCACAAGAGGGCGAATCATCCAAATCTTCCAATTTAAATATTTTCAAGTGTAATTTTAACAAGCTTCCAAAACTATGAAACACGAGAATGGAACATTGTACACAATGAAGAAATCAAGTATCTTATATGACAGGACATGTCATATGCACAGACATAAACAAAATGCTACAGTTAACAAATGGGCACAAGAACGAATCAGTAATACCACTCCCTTTTAAATGGGTATTAATAGAACTTTAACAAATGACGAAAATTATGGTACAGGAAAATTTAACAATGTGCAGTGTTCATGTAGAGTACAGAAAGAGTGATGTGTAAATAAATAACATGTTGGAAGACAGTTTTTCCACTGCAAGAAATGTATAAAACTCATATCACGTGTTAAATGCAAGATCCAAAAAGTGGTTTGTAATTTTATTCTACATGGTGTCTACAACGAAATCCCTTTACTTAGGCGGTTTAAAAATAGTAAATCTTTCTTTTTTTCAGGCCTGACTTGTCCACTGGGTACAGAAGGACCTAAAGTTGCTGCCTAACTTTTATCAACGTTTGGCACGTTTTCATTGTTTCACTGTTGTCTGGCCAAGTGAAAAAGGTGTCAGTTCAGAAGGCACAAACTTTGCTCTAGCACACAGAGTTTAAATCCTCTGTTACGGTACAGAGACAGTTAAGTCCTGTTTACTGGAAAGTAACACCAGACTACAAGAGAATAATAGCATGCAAAATGCAGTTTGTGGACACTGGCAGCATTCTGAAACAGCCTGTTGGGGTCAGCACTTCTCTGAAGAACAAGTTGAGAATGTCCGCCAGACATTCCAATGAAGTCCACTTAAATTAATTCGTCACGCTGCAACAGGAACTTCAGATGTCATGTGCAACTGTCCATAATGTCCTCAAAAGGTGGTCTGGTTCTGTATTCATACAAGGTACAGATTCTGCAAGCCCAATGACAAGCAACAGCAGTATGGATTTGCATGTGAAATGCTTAACCAAATCGACTTGAATCCTGCTTTCTTGTCAAGTATAATGCTTGATGATGAAGGCACATTCCATTTCTCTGGATCTGTCTGTAAGCATGTGGTGATCACAGTATCAGGGGAAAGGTGCAAGATAGCCTGAAATCGAATGCTGATGTGGCCTCAATTACAACAAGATAATTGGACTGTTCTTCTTTGCTGATGAGAGCAGCACAAGACGACATACCTAGACATGTTGGAGATGTTTGCTGTTCCTAAGTTCAAGACTTGAGATGAAACCTTTACAGAGCGTAGTTGAAATGCTTAGTCGATGAGTAACTGTAAAATTTTACCGAGAGGACAGAGGTGCTGGAGCGTAAGATCTGTGACCTTCAGGTGCAGTTACAACGTGTGAAGGAGGAACTAGATGGTTGAGGAGGGTGAAGGGTAGTTGGGAATGGGAACTGGCAGTTGGCAAGAAGGCAGCTAGGAGGAGAAGGTATGGAGACAATTATACTTTGCGTATCTGCAACAGATTTGACCAACTATCAGAGTCGAGTGGAGAGGAGCCTCTTAACGCTGTTGATGTAGGGAACATGCAGCAGTCCTCAGCAGTTAGGAGGCCTAGGTCAGTTGCAAAGTCTAACAGAAAGTAGAAGTTTCTACTGTTAGGTAGTTCACATGGTAGAGGTGTGGGCCAACAGCTGCAGGAAGTTTTGGGGAGTGAGTACCAGGTCACCAGCATTGTGAAGCCCAGTGCAGCGTTGGTTCAGATGACTGAAAGCATAGGGGAGTTACGTAGGAATTTTACAAAAGAGGATCAGGTAGTGATAGTGGGTGGAGCATGGAACAGTCATGATAGGGATAGGGAATATGATGTACGTGGTGACCCAGTAAAGATAGCTACTCAAACTGGTGGCACTAAGGTGCATTTTGTGCAACTGTTTCAGCGTCAAGATTAGCCTCGTCTTAATGTGGCTGTTATGTGCGTTAAAATGGGGTGTAGAGGGAGCTGATGTCAGAGGGCATGGGTCACATTTCAGTGGTGCCAGTTGGGTCTATCAGTGGATAAGGTTTCACTAGGCAAGGCCTGCACCTCAATAGGTATGTGAAGGGTAGGCTGGCAAAGCTTATAGGTGACAGTGTAGTGGGTGGTGGTGGGATGACTAAGAGAAAAATTCCTGTAGTAGTTGGTGTTACAGCTGCACCATTTTTAGATTGAAGGTATACTTGCTTCAAGGAAGTCCCTCTAACTAAGGGCTCACCTTCAGATGACGTTATGTTTTCAAGTAGAGAAGGAATTAGCATATTTCATCAAAATATGAGAAGTATTAGGGATAAAATTAGTGAACTGGTTATATATGTTGACTCTGAAATTATTGGTATGTTGGAGCACCACTTAAATAATTTAACAATGCAGAGGCTTCCTTTAGCACAATACAGATTAGCACGCTGTTTTTCAAGGAGTCCCTTGCGAGTGGGGGAGTGGGTATGTATGTAAAAAACAGTATTCCATTTCAGTCCACTGTTGTATAACAGCACTGCACTGAACAGATACTTGAATGGTGTGCACGGGCAATTGAATTTAGTGGAACTATACCTCTAATTGTTGTTGTTTATAAGTCCTCTGACTCTGACTTCAGAGCATTTCTGCTCAAGCTAAAGAGGTTTCTTGATTCACTTTGTAGGAAGTACCAAAAATTAGTTATATGTGGTAACTTCAATATAAATTTTGTATATGACGGTGCAAGAAAAAGGATGTTGGTAGATCTCCTAAATTCATGTGATCTGATGCAGACTGAGTTTTTTCCAACTGGGTGCAGGGGAACAGTAGCAGAGCCATAGACAATATTTTTCTTTATTCTTCATTACTAGATGCGCATTCTGTTAGTGAAAGAGAGAATGGCCTTTTGGACCATGATGCACAAATTTTAACACTAAAATGGTTTTTTACTCAAATAAATGTCACATATAATTACAGTCTATGTAGGAAAGTTAATCCAACAGCAAAAGAGAGTTTTTTAAACCTTGTTTGTGAACAAGAGTTGCAGAATGTTTATAGTGCCCATAACATAGATGATAAATATAATGCTTTCTGTAACACATTTCTCATTCTCTTTGAGAGTTGCTTTCCATTACAACCTTCTAAACGGGTTATTAGAAGTAATAGGCAGCCTGGGTGGCTGACTAGTGGGATAAAGTTATCATGTAGAACAAAGCAGGAACTGTACCAAAATATTGGAAGTAGTCGCAATCAAGCTACAGTACCCCATTACAACCAGTATTGTAAGGTGCTTAAAATGTTATTAGGAAGCCAAAGAGTATGTGGTATGCAAATAGAATAGCTAATTCATAGGATAAAATTAAAACCATATGGTCAGTTGCGAAGGAAGTGTCTGGTCAGCAGCACAAGGTCTACAATATGAAGTGGGTTCATAGTAAAAATATTTCTGTTACTGAAAAACCAGATGATATATGTACAGTATTTAACAATCATTTTCTGAGCATTTCTGGTGAATTAAATAGAAATTTAGTTTCTACAGGGAATCATATAACTTTCTTCTCAACTGCCTTTCTGAGATTGACATATGAAACACTCCTCTTTGATACAGACAAGGGGGAGATTGAGTCAATAATTAAATCACTCAAGACTAATGACTCCCATGGTTATGATGGAGTGATATCAGAACGCTAAAGTACTATGCTGCCCTTGTTAGCCCTGTATTTAGCCATATTTGTAATTTTTCCTGTAGGAATGGTCAGTTTCCTGAATGATTAAAGTACTCAGTAGTAAGGCCACTTTATGAAAAGGGCGAAAGGGATAATGTAGATAATTTTAAACCTATTTCTATGACTTATTGAAAAGGCTGTGTATATAAGGATAATTGATTATTTTATATCAAGAGATTTGCTATCAAATGTACAGTCCGTCTTTAGAAGTCGTTTAACGACTGAAAATGCTGTATCCTCTTTTCTCTGTGAGGTACTGGATGGGTTTAAAAAAGGTTTCGAACGCTAGGCATATTTTTTATTTAACTAAGGCGTTTGATTGCGTTGATAACAAAACATTTGCTCCAGACGTTGAACCAATATGGAATATGGGGAGTAGCTCACAATATGTTCACCTCTTACTTTATAAACAGACAGCAAAAGGTCAGTGCTCACAATGTTGAGAATGGTTGTGATGTGGAGTCAGAATTTGGTATGGTTAAGTGGTAGGTGCCCCAGGGATCAGTGTTTTGCCCAGTCTTCTTCCTTATTTATATAAATGATATGCCCTCTAGTATTACGAGTAATTCTAAAATATTTCTGTTTGCTAATGACGCTATCTTGGTAATAAAGGGTGTTGTGTGCTGCATTGGCAAGGTTTCAAAAAGTGCAGTTCACACCCTAAGTTCATAGCTTGTAGTAAATAATTAATGCTAAATCACAGTAAGACTCAGTTTTTACAGTTTCTAACACACAATTCTACAAGTCCTGATGTTTGAATTTCACAGAATGTGCATATGATTAGTGAAACTGAACAGCTCAGATTTGTAGGTGTTCAGGTAGATAGTAAACCACTGTAGAAAGCCCATGTTCAGGATCTTGTTCAAAAACGTAATGCTGCAATTTTTACTATTCGAACTCTATCTGAAGTGAGTCATCGTTTGACACGAAAATTAGTCTACTTTGCTATTTTTGATTCGCTTATGTCGTATGACATTATATTTTGGGGTAACTCTTCCCATTCTAAAAAGATTTAGTGGCTCAGAAACGGACATCTGTTCAGAAAGGGACCCAAGACATTTCACAGAGTGAGAAATATGTGGTAGACAAAAAATTTGCGTTTCTGCAATATGAGTCAGTGGAATGTGTGGTGTTATACACACTCAACTGTACAGAAAATGTACACGAGCATTACAGTGATGATGATATATACCTTAAAAATTGAAAGTTATACTGAACAGGTGTTGAGCCATGTAGTTTATCACCCTTGTCAGATGTGGAACAGTGAATACCATCTACAGTGAAACACAGTACTAGACGATAGTTGTCCAAGGAGCAGGAACTAAACACAATTACGTATATAGAATATCATCCTTAGCATAGTAACAGAACAATTGTGAGCAGATTACGAGTAAGTCCCCAGCATATGGCCGTATAGTGCATTGGAAAAACTGTATATATGCAAGGGAGGACAAGGCACACGTTACAAAAACTTGTGTTCACACATTTCAAGGATGCTTGATACAATTTACAGGATGTGCATGATAGTGGCTCACTGTCTTATGCTCATCAAATTTTACATAACATAGACTACAGTGATTTCAAGGGAAGCAGTGAATGGTTGCATAACTTCAAAAAGTGCTACAGAATTGGAAAATATAAGATAACGAAATTTTAAGCAAAGCCTCAACTTGACACTGCACAGCAAACTGTTAAATCAGCCCAAAATTTGTAGATGAGATAAACAAACTTTCCATTGTTCAGTAAGGAATTTGTGTTCAACTCAGACCAATCAGGATTTGAAGAGGAAATATATATGAAAGGTATCCTGGAAATTAGCGGTACCAAGAAAGTTGTTTCAATATCAACCACCGTCAATGTCTTAATGCATTTGTACACAACATTGCCAAATGTTAATATGGGCGGTAAATTTGCTGGAAAATTACTTACTGTGCTGCAAGAAGGTGGATGTGCTCTGCCCCCTACAATTCTTTCTCTTGTGTGTAATCTTGCAAGGATAGCAGGCAATACGGAGTGACCAGAAATTAAATATCTATTTTATAGAAGCAGTTATGGTACTTGAAATGTTTGCTATGGTATCGCTTTATTAATGATTACTTTCAACATGTTCACCATAAATATCACAACACACATTTTTCATCAGTGGTGTGAAACACATTCTGAAGCATTGCTAGTGTTATGTCAGCAGCAGCTTTTGTAATGAAGTTCCTGAGCTCCTGCAATGTCATAATGCATCAGGTGAACACACATCGTTTGATAAATCCCCACACACAAAAAACCATCAGTGTGAGGTCAAGGGAACATGCTGCCCACAGCAAGGGGCCTGTGTGTCCAACCCATCTCCCAGGGAATGTGAATTCAGGAACTTGCAAAAATCTAAGGCATAATGATATGGTGCCCCATCCTACTGAAAGTGAACAGTGTTCTGACACCCATCCTCAGTAAGTGTTCTGACACCCATCCTCAATAAGCTGTGGCAACAGAAAACTTGTGAGGATGTCTAGGTACACTGCTCCATTTACGGTTTTTCAGCAAAGAAAAACGCTCTTTAAGTTTTATCACTCATGATTCCAATCCAAGCATTAACCATGGGAGAGTCATATGTGACTTGAACATGTCCCATTGGTGGCGTGCTAGTCCAGATAACTCAGTTATGCCTGTTAACCTTTCCACAAATGTGGAAGGTCGCTCGATCTCTGAACAATATGTCAATCAGGATGTTGCAGTCTTCATGTGCACATTCCTACATGCTCTGCAAAGTCTTCTTCATGCAGACAGTGGAGAACCTGCAGGTGGTACAGGTTCTTCTTTAGGGTAAACTGCAACATCTTGTGTATCAGCGAACAAAGAATGTTCAGTTCCTTTAACAGACACCATACTGGTTTTGCACTCCTTTCAATGGATGTCCTAATGGAGGTTGACGGACGTCCTTGTCCAGGCTCCCTTGCCAATGACACAGTGTGCCTGAGATTGTTTACCAATGTGCGGATTGTTTTACCAGAGGGACCATTATAATGGAATTTGTCGTGACATCTCATCCAAATAACATCATACAAACGTCCTCTGTAGCCTCCACGTTACAACAGTAACCTTCTCTTCTATGCTAAACAACATGCACATTCATCCTGTAAACAATGAAACACATGTTTAATTGTTAAAATGAGATTAATGCAGGTTATCAACCAATAAAATACACACAAAATATGTCAAAAGTACCAGCAACGATCTACCATATACAACCTGCTCACAAAGTGAGCATTTCTACAAAATAATACATTATTACTGGACACCATGTATTTATGTCACAGCAAGAAGAGTAGAAAAATGAGCATAAGAGAGCAACAACTATGGTATGAGCATTATTTTTCGCATATACCTGGTCAAAATAATTGCTTTTGCTTGATTCCTGGTCTGCATATGAGAATCATACTCCTTTAGAGCAAACTATCCCAGCTGAAAAGAGTGTTACATTGCATTTTATACCACCTGGAACCAATGGACAAATTCAGCCTCTGGATGTTTGTTTTCTCCATGCCTACAAAACATATTGTTACATTATCTGCAGCTACACCTTAAAGGACAGCCAGTTTCATGATAATCTCCACAACAGTCAGTCTCACATTCAGTGGCAGATACAGAAAAACTAAGGGGGCGCTAAAGATATCTTGAGTTATCTTTACTTTTATCATAATAAAAAATAATCAAGTCACATGCAAAGTTTAAGAAAGCTTTATTTAAACTGATTATACACATATACATGACAATGACATTCTGTGATATAAAAAAGTTACAATTGTGGTTTTCTTTCCTAAATGAGGAATTCTATGTGCCTATTCTTCCTGGCTAATAGTTTAATTGCATCGTCAATAGGACAATCAATGTCATGCTTAGTGTTAACCAGAGCTAAGGATTAAGTCGATCCTCCTTCATTGTCGACCTCAGCCATGTCTTTGTATGCTGCAATGTTGAAAACTTCTTTCTACTGAGCAACAGATGCAGGCAGACAGGCACATATTTTGTACAGCATGTGCAAAGTAGGATAGTCACATCTAGGACAAACAGACAGCACTTGCATAACAGAATCGTGATAATTAAGGGCGTTTATGCTTGTTTGCTTGAACTGGAGAATCTCTCTCATTAGTCTCTTCTTAATCACAAAGAGTGATTCTTCTTAAAGGAATGGTAGTTCAGTTAAGCAATGATTCAATTTATGTGCCAGATCAGTATCGTCATGTTTCAGTAATTGCAAGGGCAAAAGTATGTTGAATTTTAAATGATAACTATTTTGTTCAGTAAAACGTCTCTTATGTCAGTCGTAATGTGGTGCAGTGTTGGAATAAAAGCAGTTCTTTTCCAGTATGTCATAGCATCATCATTATGATCACAGTTTTCACTGTCTCTTTGTCTGCCTGTAAGATGAGGAACACTCATCTCCACGTCTTGTAACAATATTTTTACTGAGAAATTATTTTGAATTTCTATTATTAATACTCCACAATTAACTGATCACTCTCACTCTTGTCTAATCTTCACACTTGCACTTGCTACAACTAGGACTTTTTACTTATTCGTTCTTCTTTCTTAATATTAATATTAATGTAAACTAGCTTCCTATTTGGCGAATAGTCTGAATTTATAACGCTACATATCGAAAGTTTTCTGTACAAGAAAACAGTAGAATATTCGTGACTTTTTTCGAACAGAAATAACTTATCAAGATCATTAGAATGGCCGCAACTCTTCTTGAAGGTATGCGTTAGATATCTATGTATCAGACGGAAACGTATAAAATACGACGGATGGGAGTGCTACATAGGAAAGAACAACTACCTAATAACTCGATTCGCACCCCCCATAAGTATCTGCCACTGGTTGCATGTCATCACATTCCATCTGTTACCATCACCCTGTTACACCAGTATGATTCTATATTCATTCTTTGAGAATGGATACCTTGCTGAACGTCCTACATGGTTGGCAACTCCCATGGAGTTCGGCTTCGTGACGATTGTATTGCGTCATTTTTCATTTGGTGTTCATGGTGCAAGTTTATGCTTTCTTTTGAACATTTCTTGAATCTTGACGATCTCCAGTTTCTGAAGTGTAATACATACACCCCATAGAGTGTTGGCCTCTGCACCTCCTGAAAACTCAATTTCTGTCACACTCCTGATGCATATTGCCTGCCATTAGCACCTAATATTCCTCCTCTCATAATTGTTAACGCAACACTTTGAAAGGAGTCTTCCTGAAGATTGAACTTGTGACATCACACTTAAGTGTTTCCTTGTCACATTGTGGTTGTGATTGGTACCATCCATTTGGACATGTTGCCACAGACCTGGAAGGAAATTGCATTACCACAGGTACTCATGTGGAAAAGTTTTGATATTACGATGTATTTTTTCTAAATTATAACAACTTAGTTTTGAGAAGGAAATAGGGTTTTTCATTGTAGACACAATGTACAATCGCTTAATTAAGAGGAACTTAATAATCAGTTTTCTCGGTGTTAACAGTAAGATTTCTGGTTTGACAAACAACACTCTACTAATCAGATATTTTGTTATCCTCATTACAGGCATTTGTATACACAGTAGCAATTATCCAAAGTGAAATCAAAAAAAATTGCAGAAAGAAGGGAAACATGTCCAGTGTGAATACAACTTGTATTTCAATATCAGATTCACTTTATGCTATTTTATCGCTAGATTTTCGTAATTACAGGTAAAAATTAGAATGAGATATGTGAAAAAAGGTGTGAGATTATTTGAATATATGGTTATTTGACTTATTAGCAGCTGAAATATATAAGGGAGTAATAATATTACAACTGATAATCTTTATACTAGTTTGTAATTTTGGAATTCCTTCTACTGATGACATGTAGAAACATAATTAATGGTGTATTACAGTATGGTACAATTTATCAGTTCCTACAATCTTACATGCATTTTCACACAAATTGGTAAAACTTCTAATCATATTTTTTACAAGCCACTCTTCATTTCTATTATGGAGATCTTGCTCTCGCTTCAGTATTAGTTCATTATGATCTTTCCCAGACTCAGATTCAGTTTGTTTAGTTAAATAATGTGGCATGTTGATAAAAATTACTCGTGTCGCACCCTCATGTAATTTTAGTCGAATTCTTGGATACTTTGGCTAATGTACTTGCAAATCTCGAAAAGTATTAATTCTTATCAATGTCCACTTCTTCAAAATGTTTCATGTAGACTATAGATGAAAATTAGCTACCTTTTCCTCGGAATTGCTCTGTGGAGAACCATGTTTTTGCTCTTAGCACCACTGTATTGACAACTGTTTGCGTATCCTTAGAAGATTAATTTGTATAGCATCTGAAAACTGTTATTTCGTAAATGATAATACATATTTACTATAAGTAGTGCAACTTTTTACTGGCATATTACAGCTATGCACTTTATTGTATGTCTTCACAGCCTCGCACTATCATTTAATATCGTATATTGATTTTAAAAAAGTCAGTAGATAACTCACCTTTACAGACAGAGCAACAGTCTTTGTAGTCTAGGAGAAACATTTTACCCGACATATCTTTCGACAATTGATGACAAAACGATCGCAATTCGCATTTCCTTGGCTATAGCACTTCATCGGCAGTAGGCCATCTTCACAGCACAGCCATTTTTATGACTCCGTCTTGGGTAAAGTCGGCTGTGGGAATAATTTTGCCAATGTCTCACTTTGTTATGCCTTTTCATTCTGACGAATATTTCAGCAACATCTTATCATTACTGCCTGATTCTATAGCCATATCAGACTATTCTTCTTTAGAAGAATATTTAGAAATGCCAAATACAACCAAGTAAATATGTATTTTGTGATATTAATAAGTAAATGTACTGATTAAGTGTACTGCATGTACGAATGCTGAATGACTGATAAAGAATCAGAATCGAACTTGTTCTCCAGATACCCTATCAAAAACATCCTGAAGTCGCTAATGAAACTATTGCGAGTTAATCGCGCGCTGGTGCAACGTGTTTACAGTGCTACTTCAGCAAAATAGGTTATCCGGCTGTTATCCCAAGATTGCACAACTGGCCCTGAAATTCGTACGTTAAGCCTAAGCATAGCCTGGAGTTTCACGTCAATGGCTATACACAAGTGCACGAGGCAACCTTCGTAATTGTACTATACTTATACGGTCCGTCTTCATTACCATAGTACAACGTGAAGATCTTTGCACCACAAACAGCTGTTGTGCTTCACAAAAGGCCAAAGATTCATAACCATTTCTGTCATGATGGTGGATTTGAGTATGTAGATGTTGTTGATAGAGTTGGTTGTGCAGACGGGGTTTGGTGTCTCAACAATGATTCAAAATTTCTAGGTAAGAGAGCGGCTGTCCTGTGTTTACTGACAATTTTCTATTTGACAATAATAAGAACAAAAAAATCATTTATTTGGAATCTAAAGTTTGAAACAAGTTGCTGTTCTGTCTAGTATGCCAATATGGCTGCAAAGGGACGGTTAGTTAACTGTTTGATTTTGTTTCGCCATTAAACATCAGGACTCATAGTTGACAAATCTCTTTGATTAGAATGTCTATGAAAGACCGGCAGACGTAAGGACGCCATTACAAGTCACTGATATAACTTATAGTCAGTTTGTTTAGGTCAGTGTCTCGTTGCTCAAGCAGAGGAATACGAACATCGTTGTCTATTTTGTTTGTGGTCCTGCAAGACTTGACCAGTCCCCCTTATATGTTTGGAGGTTAACCGTGGACTGTAGTTGTGAAATTAACCGAACCAAACTGAATGTCGTGTTAACCGTACGATTAAAGTTTCTGAACGAGAACTGCAAAGCTGTCTTCATTGAAGAATGCATCGTAGTGAGTCATTAATAAGTAGTTACTACGGGCCCTAGTGAGGAGGGGGTGCTTTGAGCTATAGGAAGACATCAAATTAAATGCAACGTTGCACAGTCTTTACCGTTATTAAATTTTTGCACTAGGCTTATGTGTGTGAAAAGAGGGGAGGTAGTGAATATTGATGTGTATGCTAACTCACGTTATTGCCCAATCTGACTGGCTACTATTTTTCTGTAAATGTATCGGTTTGCATTAATAATTTTGTGCAGTTCTCCTTAATGGCCGTATCGTGGAACAGGATTTTGATTGTGTTGGCGCAGGTTCTGCTATTATTATAAATTTGACCGCCAGAAATATTGCGAATACAGCAGTCCCAAAGAAATTAAATCAAAGGCTTTGGCACGGCTGTTTCTTAGTATTGCAACATGTAGAAATGTGTTCTGGTTTCTTGCTGGGGTGACTCATGAATCAGTAAACTGTTGATGAATACTTCACTAAGGAATCTATGCTTTAACACCTGCTTGGCGTGCTTGCAACTTGGAAGTAATTAAACGCTTTAATGTGCAATAGATTTTCTAGTGTTTTCATACTCATACTATCAGCAAACCACTTAACTTTGAGCCTTGTATGTAGTCTTTCCTGTTTTGTTTTCTGTAAACTCTGACCTTATTGCAAGAACCCTTAACTGAGAATCAGACCTAAATTGATCTGTTTAATCTTTTCTATTGTGGCGTGCATAAAAAATCAATCTAATTATGAATTGATAGAAGTAAATCTCGTACAGCATCATGAAACAGAAGAATCTGTTGCTGCTCAGAAAGAGAAGGTGGCAGCTGTGTAGCCCGTGATACTCTTCAGAATATTCCTCGTGTAATAATTTTGGGTTCTTTTTGAAATTCATTGTTAATTACCCTGTTCTGTTGCATAGGGAACTGGTATTTAGTTTGTGTATAATGGAGCAGAACTGTGCAGTTACTAGGTGCCTTGGATGACAAACATATTTTAGTGTTTAGCATAGTGAGCCACGTGTCTGTAAGCTGGAAATACCATTTAACACAAGTTCTTATGTATTCTGGTTTTGTCCTTGTAAATCATCTTGCTAGTCCTAGTTTCAATTATCATTGAAATAGGAGATACTACAGCATATAAAATTTGTATCAAATTAGATACTTCAGCTATAATATTTAAAGAAAATAATGTATGATACTGAATACACTATAAAATTGTGATAACCTATTACTGATAATGAACCAAAATTATGCAATAATGTATTGGGTGAAGCACTTAAATATTAATGGATGAAATCTACTTGAAAATAATATTGTGTGTACAAGGTCTAAATTATTCCACAAGACATAAATAATGGAGATAGTTCACAATTTCAATAAGTGAACTATTACTCCAAGCAATTACAATATGTAGTTTCAAAAATGTTTGCTCTTTGTTTACTCATCAGGATGACATTGGTTTGATGAGTATTGATAAAAGTTAGTGTGCTCTGATAAATTTTGTTTGGTATGTTAGCTAGATATTACCTTTAGTTGAGATAAAAGTTGACAATAACTGTATGTTAGTTGTTATTGTGTATAAAACTGTGAACACTGAACTTATTATGAGAGCTCAGTGTTTGGTGTTATTTGAATCCATGAGACACACTTCAGATGGTGTATGGTGAAATGTTGCTATTATTTTAGTAACATATAAGTCACTAATTGCTGGACATTTATGACTACATTTGTTAGTGGAAAGCACCATTGAGTTAGACCTTTTCTACCTCACATACTCCCACACGACAGTATAGAAATGTTTGGTACTGTGACTTGGTCTCAATTTGACTGACTTATTGTAACAATTTGTATACAGAAATAAATATTCCTGTGATCTTTCTACCTGTGTTTAATGAAGCACATATCTTTGAGTAATCTCACTGGTGGCATTTACAGCACTTTTCCACGTTGGAATTCAAACTGGTGCTTAAAATCTTATGTTACCATAAGAAACTTTATAAATTTCTTTTCATGCATCTTAAAGAAGACCGGCAGAATAGAGATAGTGGCAGTTCTCTATGTCTTCTGTTGATACCTTTTTGAATAATGATTCTATCTTGGTATATTTCAGTTTAATTGATAACAAGAACTTATTTATTGCAAGGTTTCCAGAATTTAATTAATGACAAGGAATGTTACGTTTTTACATACAGTACAATTGATAGACCATAAAAGCAAATTTATAAAACCATTAATGTTCACTGGTAGGGTGAATTGACTGCTTTTATTTATAAGAGAAAAAAACCAATTAATAATATGCAATGATTCTCATGTTTTCATTGAAAGTGGTGTCAGTATAGTTATAAAGCTGAATCACCATCACCTGACTTCGTTTGGGAAACACACAAACATAATATCATTTCTCAGTTGAAACTGGTGGGAATTGTAGACTATACTTTGTGATATCATAGGAACACCAAAATTAACAAAGAACAGGCTTAAAGACAATTAGGACTCCCTGATACCAACAGTTTAAAGAAATCATTATATTTGAATGTTATTATGTTCTTTTATGAATCTGAAATTGGCTAGTGTTATTAAACAGCCATGCTCAAAATATAATGTACAAATATCTCTGAATCGGGTATCTAGGATATGGAAAGTAGTTGGAGACAAGTAAAATGTAGAAGTCCACTACAGTGAACTTCCTTAACATTGCAGATGCTCATTGAATTACTGTGTTAATTATAAAATAACCAAAAACATTTATTTTAAGTAGTTCTGATACAGAAAGTTCTTTAGTTATTCTGCAGAAAGTTCGTTAATTCAATTTTCAGCTCCACATTACCTAAAAGACAGGTAATATGCTCTTTCAAGTTGTTGAATACAGGAGTTCTCTTGTATGATTCTTTAGTGTAGTAATTTTAGCTGCTTGACATTTTGTAAAATTTTCTTCTTGTTTTGTCCTCTTGTTCCATATAAGTTTCACTATCTTTTTAGCAAAGAAAAATAGCTGCCTTTTCAGAAACAATACTGGAAGTATACTTTTCTATGTTCTATTTGCAAAACGACCGTTTGTATTTGTACAATGCAGATAGGTTACTTGTATACTAGAAATGGAAGATCCAAAATATGGAACTGTTTCTTGATAGAACTTTAGTATTAACAAAATCAGCAGCAGTATTTGAGTCCACGTCTTTTATTCTTTTTAACACATGCTACAACTTGGGCACCAAATGGGGCATCTTCAAGCCCAAGTGTAATCTGCCGTGAAGTGAACAGAATTGTATGCAGTAGGCCAAAATTAACTGGACTTCATACCTTCTGTGGCAATAAGAAGCCCATCATTGTCTACATCTACATTTATACTCCGCAAGCCACCCAACGGTGTGTGGCGGAGGGTACTTTACGTGCCACTGTCATTACCTCCTTTTCCTGTTCCAGTCGCTTATGTTTCGCGGGAAGAAAGACTGTCTGAAAGCCTCCGTGCGTGCCCGAATCTCTTTAATCTTATATTCGTGATCTCCTCGGGAGGTATAAGTAGGGGGAAGCAATATATTCGATACCTCATCCAGACCCCTCTCGAAACCTGGCGAGCAAGCTACACCGCGATGCAGAGCACCTCTCTTGCAGTTTGCCACTTGTGTTTGTTAAACACCTCTGTAGCGCTATCACGGTTACCAAATAAACCTGTGATGAAACGCGCCGCTCTCCTTTGGATCTTCTCTATCTCCTCTGTCAACCCGATCTGGTACGGATCCCACACTGATGAGCAATACTCAAGTATAGGTCGAACGAGTGTTTTGTAAGCAACCTCCTTTGTTGATGGACTAAATTTTCTAAGGACTCTCCCAATGAATCTCAACCTGGTACCCGCCTTACCAACAATTAATTTTATATGATCATTCCACTTCAAATCGTTCCGCACGCATACTCCCAGATATTTTGCAGAAGTAACTGCTACCAGTGTTTGTTCCGCTATCATATAATCGTACAATAAAGGATCCTTCTTTCTATGTATTCGCAATACATTACATTTGTCTATGTTAAGGGTCAGTTGCCACTCCCTGCACCAAGTGCCTATCCGCTGCAGATCTTCCTGCATTTCGCTGCAATTTTCTAATGCTGCAACTTCTCTGTATACTACAGCATCATCCGCGAAAAGCCGCATGGAACTTCCAACACTATCTACGTCAGATGACAACGATGACAGTATTGGCAAAAACGTAGTTTTATCAAATTTTGTAATTGGGATGTGTGAAAATGTGCCAGTGGTTGAATTCAAAAAGTTTCATAATTAGTTTTAGTTTAAATTTTTTATTGGGACTCTCATGTTGTACCAATGGGGTGGAGAAATAACAAGAAATTGTGAAGTGTGTAATCTATTTGTGCTGTGTTGGGGTAAACTGTCAATGTAGTCTCTTTATCTGAGGAATGTTCAAATTTGCACTCAGTTTATCAACTCTTGAAAATAAAATTGATTTTTCTTTAGGGAATCAACTTACATGGAGTTTGTATATACAGATAATTTGTGTAGGAGATGTCATGTGTACTGTTCATAGCACATTAAAAGTGATTGTGCATATATGAAATGTACCTCTTAGGCTGTAGATCAGGAATAGAAAATGTGCAGTTGTTTTTGTCCAGTGATTTCTTGACTACTATGTACTAGATGTTTTTGGTCAGGATCCTGTAGTTCAGTACAGTGTACTCGAGAGTTTTTTTAAACTGCATTTCTCATAATCCTTATTGTTGATTCAAAATGGTAAAATTTGCCAACTTGCCATAGCCTGTAATACTTAACTAGGTGACAACTTGACAACTATTCATTACATGCAAATTTATGTAGCACTATTTATGTGTCACTGAATAGGTTAGTTCCATGACATTTAATTTTGTATCTGTGAGTTGTACCTGTAACATGAATTAGGACTGGAATTTGTACATAGTGTAGCTTACCAGTGGCATCTAGAGTTTTACACCGTAGGAAACACGCTAATAATCCAAAACATTATGACCACCACCCATCGTGATGGTGGATGCCACCTGGTGGTGTTGCGGACACGTGACCTGGTAACAAGTGTATGTAAGTGGAGCAGACAATAATGGGGTCAACCTGGCAAATATAAGGGCTGCAAATGGGGAATCCATTGGGATGTGTGACTTTGAAAAAGGCAGATTATTTTTATGCGTAGCCTGTGAATGAGTATCTTGTAAATGGTGCATCTGGTTAGAATGGCCATGTGCTACTGTTATGAGCATCTATGGAAATAGACAGAAGGGCAGTGAAACTACCAATAGGTGCCAACTGATTTGACTTCTGTGACTCCTCATAGAATGTGAGGTTCGGAGGCTTGTCTGTTCTGAAAAGTAGGATAGGTGGTGATCTGTAGCATCTCTGCCGAAAGCTGGTTCATGCTTGATGTTTCAGATCACACTGTTCATCATACATTGTTAAATGTGGAGCGCCACAGCAGACCACCCAACATGTTCACATGTCGATGCAACATCGTCATAAATTATGCTTGCAGTGGGCACAGGACCATCGGGATTCGACCATCGGGATTCGACCATCGATCAATGGAAATGTGTTGGCTCTTCAAGTGAATCACATTTTTCCTGCGCTAGGTCAATGTTGTCTCCACAGACAGTCAGTGGACTGAACAGAGGATCAAAATGTGCAGCACACCATGGACGAAGGCTGATGGGAGCAGTAGTATGCTACGGGAGACATTTTGCTGCACTTGCATGGGACCTGTGATAGTAATCGAAGATACACTGACAGCTGCAAACCACCTGTGCTCCTTCAAGCTTGATGTCTTCACCAATGGCGATGTTACCTTTTAGAAGTAGAACTGTCTGTCTCAGAGCCAAAGCTCTGCTACAGTGTTTGAGGAGCATTATAGTGAACTGGCATCAATGTCTTGGTGACAAAATTGCTGTTGGGCAGCATCACTGTGTACACAAATCAGTGGCTCGTTATTTATGTGAATTATGACCTGTGTGTATAGACATCTGATGCCACATTTCTCCACAAACCTGCTGGATCCAATATGCAGAATCAGTGGTGTATTTCATTCAAAAGATGGACAAACAAGCTATTAAAGCAGGCAGTCATAATGTTTGCTCATCAGTGTAACTATGTGGAACTGATGGACAGCATTGGCTTTCTTAGGTAGTGATCGGTTCCAAGTTAAAAGTCTTGGCAAACTATCTAAATTTTACATATTTTCATGACTGAAGCTTAATATTAATTTTCATAGTGTGCATTAGGTGCCTGTCCCTGTAGAATTAAAAGAAGTATTCAACTGTAGTGTCCTAATTACTTTTATGTTATTTCTTTTATGTTTATTACTTGTACCTTGTTACATTGAAGAAAAGCATATAAAGAAAAAAGCAGTTTTTACCTTTTTAAGTTTTATTTATTTACTTAATTGTCCTTTGACCCTTTGGCCCAACAGCTGTGACATGCAGATATATTACAGAGATAATACACATACATACTTAAAAATGTACATAGTGGAATAGGATTAGGTGAGGATATGGCAGGAAGTTAGCCATTGCCACCCATAGCACATGTAATGGTAAGCACTTCTGACAGCAAAACTTACATTTATATGAAGGGATTACACATTTTTGTACCGTAACATAGAAATTAACCCTCTTGCTAGAGTTTCTCGCAGACAAGGAGAGGTCCTTAGCACTGGGGTCAACTTTCTGAATCCATCTGAATAGTGATGTAGGTTAAGGTCCCGGGTATCACAACCTGTTGCCATCGCTGTAGTGGGCCCTTGTTTGTGCCTAATCATTAAAAAAAAATTTGAAATTTCATGTGACACTAAATAGCTTTTAAAAAGTGATGTTATGAACTGATTGTATAGCTTAATGGTTAACTTAGTCCTGCATGTTGTGGGTTCAGATCCTACCAGTAACTTTTTTTTTTAAGTCTTTATTTAAATGACTGGTAGTTATTTTTATTCAATTAATTGGATTGAATGATTTTTTATTTCTGTCTTTGTCATTGAATTAACTTTTTGTTTGTTCTAATTTTCCTTCCTGTCATTCTTTTTCTACTTTGCACCTTTGTTCAGTTGAATTTAATTATGAACAACGTTGGAAAAGGTAGATTGCTACTTAATCTAAAGATGTGTTAAGTTGCAGACAGGCACCATTATGTAATACAATGTTTTCCGCCACAGCCTTCATGAGAGAGAGAGAGAGAGAGAGAGAGAGAGAGAGAGAGAGACCATACATTCACACTTCACACGAACTGCTAACTCCAGCAGCTCGGGCCACTGCACAGTCAATATAAATAGTTGTCTTTTATGTTTAAACTGAGAGATTAGAATTTTCATATGCTTAGATATTATGATAAATAAATAAATATAAGAAACTCAAAGGAATAGAAACAAAACAATTATGTTTAAAAATAGAGTAAAATTAATGATCAGCCATTTCAACAAAGATTTGAAAATATTAAAGCACGTGATAAGATTTGAACCCACAACCTTTTGCATATGAGGAATGTCTGTACCCATTAAGCTACACAATTGGTCCATCATTCCTTTTTTAAAGCTGTAGAGGATCATGAAATTGTGAAGAAGAAGAAAATTTTCAGTTACTTGCCAACGAGGGCCCAATATGGTGAATGAATGGTTGTGGAGTGTGATACCACTTCTGGGACCTTTCCTTGAGAGTACCACTGGAGTAATAAAGACCACATAATTAAAAGAAAAAATGTTTTCCACTTTTCTGTGTGTTTCCTGTCTACAGAGCTTTTTTTGGGAGCACCATCCATTTTCTTCCCCTCTGCACTTACTCTGCAGAAGGAACTTTTCTGTGTTGACTTTAGTTTTGCCTGTACTACAGGTCAACTAAAGAAGGAAATTATCTTCTTTCGTAGATTGTTTCCTTCTTCCAATCAGGATTAAAGTCCATCCAAATTATGAAAGCATTTCAAACTCCAATACACAAAGTATTATAAAAAATAAACATGGATTATCATCTTCTCATACTTGCTGTAGTGTAGGTCCTGAGTAATTTGTCTAATTCCTGAATCTGATTTAGTGACATTATAGTTTACAATAATAGGTTTTTCTACTTCACCCACTTCCTCTTTGAATTAGACAACAGTGACACTGTCTTACACTTTTTTTAGCAACAGAAGACTATTTTTTCTTGTTGTTTCAAGCAGTTTCCTGTTTCTGTTCAAATTCCCCCGTCATATCAAAACTTGCGAACAAATTATCTGTTGAGATTTTTCTACCACTCCTGGATAAATTTTCTGCTAGTTTCAGCTCTACAGTTTGTCGCTAATTTATTTCTTTAGGCTGCTCTTCATCCTTTGCTGTGTACACCTGCAGGTTTGTGACATAATTATTGCTGTCACATGACACTCATATCTTGATTCCATTTTATGAGGGGAAGTTGTTCAACTGTCATATTCTCATGTGGTTTGTATGCATCATATAATGTGCTTACCCACTGTTCAAATTTATCCCTTATAGGAACCAAATCATCAGTGCTAAGATTTGTTACCAATGCAGTGCTTCATCAAACCAAATACACCACGATATTTCTGTAAACCAGTCCATAGCCAGAGAATGCTAAAAATATGTTGGCTGTGTTCTTAGTTCCACTAATTTGCTACGCCCTCATCCTAATCTTTGTACAATCCTGCGCGTGTAAGCAGGCCAAGAAAGCAATCAAATTCTTGAAACTTGGTAGAGCACTTGCCTGTGAAAGGCATAGGTCCCATGTTCGAGTCTCAGACCGGCACACAGTTTTAATCTCCCAGGAAGTTTAATATCAGCGCACAATCTGCCGCAGAGTGAAAATCTCATTCTGGAATCAAATTCTTCTCTATCAAGATCAGTCCATTGGTTCCTGAAAGTAATGATGCTATTTTTGGTGGTTCACTTAAGTATTTTGGAACATGGTGGGATTCATAAAAATTTCAAATGCTGGCTGCACAGTATTGGCATTCCTTACACTATTCTGTATACTATATCGAACTGTCATCAGTTTTTTGTGGTGACTGCCTCTCATGGGTTTCTTTGCCATTTCTGGACCTGAAATCAGAGTTTCTATTCTATTTATTTAATTACATCTTACTACTACTACTACTACTACTACTACTCCTACTCCTACTATTCTTGTAAAAATTGGTAGAGGAGATATACTTACTTGAAAACATTCTGATTTGAGATGCCATCAACTTCAGGAAAGTTTCCAAATGTCCATTATTGGAATACTCGGCTGATTCACTGCTTTCAGAAATAGTAGCATCTTCTTTGTCACCTGATGATTTTTCGCCTAATTTCTCTTCATTCACAATTGCTTGTTAAAATACTACTACAGGACTACTAAAACTTGTTTCACTCATAACATAATTTTGCAGTACACAGAGGCAAAACCTTGACATCTGAGGCAATACACAACAGCAGCTGAAGTGAGAAACCTTAACAGTGGGTACAAAAAATAAGAAATATTTTCTTTGGTGCAGGTGTTTATTGTAGCAGCTTGTCAATGTTCGTCATAATATTGTTGTCATAATGTTACATTTAAAAAAAGACACAATTTGGTGCAAAACCATGAATAAAATTTAATATGCTGTAAATAGAAAAGTGAACAAATGATCATTGGATACAATTGACTCAGAGGGAGAAAGTTATACAACTACCTCATTAAAAAAAATAAATGGGAATATCATGGATTTTACTCCAATGACTTCACTGTACACCCACAGAGGTTTGTACAATCCTTGTTTACAAAATAATTCCTTTTGAAAACAACAATTTTGATTAGTTGCAAAACAAAGCAGGCTGTCTATTGTGTGTACATCTTGAAAACAAAAACAGTGAAAATCTGTATATCACCACCAATTTTTCGTAGTAGGTATGTCCTTCCCACAAACAAACAAGTTCTTTCACTCCACAAGGTATGCCGTGGATGAGACCATCAAATTAATCATGGGTATGAGGTCTTACTCCTCAATGGCAGCTTCAGTGAGGTCTTGAAGATTGTCAGGTGAATTCTATACAATGGCCACCTTGAACAGATCCCATGCATGCTCGGTTGCATTCACATGGGGGACTGTACTGGTCAATGCATTCAGTTGATGTTGCATCTTTGAAGATACTGACACCTTGCATTGTCATCAACTAGGATGGAGGTCTCACTGACTTCATGTCTGTGTGGCCTTACAATCATTTGTAGAACATCTTGAAGGTGTCAGGAGCCAGTCTAATAGCCATGAATGGGAATTAGAGGGGTCTGCTTCCATTATTATTGCCACCAAGAATGTTACACTTCCACCTGCAAACAGATGGACTTCCTGAATTGTATTGGCATTCCTGGTGTCGTCTAGCACTTCTCCAAACCTTAACACATCTAGGGTCCAGTTGCAGACCAGTCCTGGTCATCAGCAAATATGACATTACTTCGTTCTGTAATGGTCTGATGATGTGAAAGAGCCCTGGTCCTATGATTATGTTGTTTCAGTACAAAACTTGTCAGTGGTTTTCTAGAATGAGGACCACCCTGATGTAATCTTCTACATACTGTTTGGTCTGAGATACAAATCCCTGTTGCCCAGAGAAGTCATTTCCAATATTTCTGGCAGTTAATGTTGGGCACCAGCAAGCTGACAGTTGGAGAAAACAATCCTGCATTGGTGTTGTCATGCGAGGACGACCACTGTGAGGTCTATTGTTGACATTTCCCATCTCTGTACTTTCTCCACATCTTAGACACCCCACTTCGAGTGAAGCTGTTTCTTATAATGGTCTGTTCACTGTGTGCCACTGCAGCAGTGGTATGTTTGTGACTGAGAAGTGGCCACAAAGCATGCCAGTGGTAAACACCATCCAGTATATGGGCCCTAACTGGATAACATATGAAGTGCCTAGGTCAATGATTTTACCATAGTATTCCAAACTTTTGTTGAGCAGTCCAAAGGAGAGAGAGAGATTTCAAATGTGTTTAAGGGATATGTCAACCCCAGTAGTACTAGTAAAGTTCAACATGACCTCAAATTACAAATAAAGCAAAAACAGCAAATTACACTGTGTGATAAGCAGCAAAACATTCAACACGCAGCTCAGTCATACATTTCTAGCACTAGGTACACTTACAGCACAAAAAATGACTGTGGCTCAAATTTGAATAACATGCCACGTTACACTGGAGTAAATTGCATTATGAGATGTACAGATCTGAATGTAAAGAACACCTTAATTATGAGAGTAGCAGTAGGATTGACACATTTTTGACAATTAGCATAATGATGCACACTATAAAAATAAGCAATAAAACTGCACCCTGCAATTAATAGTATTGCAGCCCTGCTAAAGGCACTTCATTTTGTGATGTGGAGTCAAGATTGGTATGTTTATCTGAATGTTGGCAGCTCTAGCATAATGCATTCATAGCTCGGTGAGACAGTTAGCAGTCTAGTAGGCAACTGCGTGGTGACAAGGTTTGGTTCGTATCTGGCTTAGTGCAGCTTCTTTGCATTATTCCTTCAATTTGTTTTATCAGTAGAAATCATGGGTCGGGGGTTTTCTCCGCTCAGGGACTGGGTGTTGTCTTCATCATCATTTCGTCCCCATCCAGCAAGCAGGTCGCCCAATGTGGTGTCGAATAAGACCTGCTCCAGAGCGTCTTACAGTTTATACAAATTATTGTGTTATTTAGAGTTCCTGAATTTTCAAAATCAGATGGTTCACTCCATTAAACCGGAGCTCATTTGGTACACTACTGGGTTTGTCCAGTATACTTACAGAATGTCTTGTAAATTTACATTAGAGATTGTATTTGCATATTCATGGTAGAGTATCCAGACATGGTGAAATCCAAAAACCAACTCATTCTTTCACCACAAGACATTCTTTTCAGGCACATAATAGTGGAAAATTCTCTTACAGTGAGGAGTAAGAGGATTAATTTTCCACATTTAATCAAAATTGTTTGCAACAAAATCCTCATTATTAGTGAAATGAATAAACCAAAGGATTATTTCAGATCTTTTCCTTCTCATGGCATTGTAGACCAACTTCCTATGCATATCATCACTGCTCTCTCAAGACATTATTTTGGCAAGCATTAAATTATACCCAATAAAGACTAGAATTTCTTAGAAACATCTGATTTCCTCAGATGTTATGAGGTGATACTAAGGCATATCTGTTCATTTCCTTGGGGAAGATATTCGTAATTTCATCACCAAAAAATAGCTCAAATGACAACTCCACTACTGGTATCTTGTTGCTGTAAAGAAGTATGAAGCTGTTTGGAGTCAGTTTCAAAATCTCCTTCAGTCCAGGTACCCATTTAATCACAATGCGTGTACAGTCTATTCAGAGCTGTCGGGAGCTGCAGTGGCAGTTGTGATACTGGAGTAAGCATTACCTATGGCAGATGAAGTAGGCCTACATCACTTTGCAAGTCTGGTCTCTATGCATCCTGTGAGTGAGGTAATATTTCTTCTCCATATGAAGTTTGTAACTTCTGCATCTGCAAGAAATTGTCTTTGAGTAAGATTATCTGAAATTCCTCCTCTGTCCTCATTCCAGTATCACCTGGAAAGATGTTTGGTTTAGGTGGGGCAATAAAAAAATCTTGCACATTTTTATCTCCAGAATCTCAGCCAATTCTCTAAAAGAAAAAGTCATCTTTTATTATTATGGCTGCAGAAAAAAGTTAAAATTAAGTTGCCAATTATTCTCAGTAATGGACTGTGACACAATCCTTAAATAAGCATAACGGGATTATAGAAGGTCACTGTTGTCGAATAAGTCAATAATAGTGCACTGTTGTACAATATAATGTTACTGCAATGCTGAATACTAATGATTTTGATTCTAACTGGGAGAGTTTGTTTATACTAAGTGGAATGTAAGGTGTTGGTGCTGATGGTGTTCTTAAGTCTGAAGACTGGTTTGATACAGCTCTCCATGCTGTTATATCCTGTGCAAGCCTCTTGACCTCTCAATAACTACAGCAACATACATGCTTCTGACTGTGCTTACTGTACTTATCTCTTGGTCTTCCTCTGATTTTAACCTCCCACATTTCCCTCTAATAATAAACTGGTGATACCTTGATGTATCAGAATGCAGCCTAACAACTGATCCCTTTTTCTGCCCAGGTTTTGCCACAAATTTCTTTATTCTCCCATTCTATTCAGTACCACCTCAGTAGTTATGTGATCTACCCATATAACCTTCAGCATTCTTCTGTTGCAACGTATTTCAAAAGCCTCATCTCTCTTCTTGTGTAAACTGTTTATCGTTCATATTCCACTTCCATGCATAGCTTCACTCCATAAAAATGCTTTCAGAAAAGACTTCCTGACACTTAAATCTATATTCAGTGTTAACAAATTTCTTTTTTTCCTAAACTCTTTTCTTGCCATTGCCAGTCTTCATTTTTATATCCTCTCTACTTCAGCAGTCATCAGTTATTTTTCTACCTAAATAGCAAAACCCATCTACTTTCAGAATCTCATTTCCTAATCTAATGCTCTCAGCATCACCTAATTTAATTAGGCTACATTCCTTTACCTTTGATTTGCTTGTGTTGATGTTCATCTTACATCCTCCTTTCATGACACTGTCCATCCTGTTAAACTACTCTTCTAAGTCCTGTGTTGTCTCTGACAGAATTGCAATGTCATTGGCAGACTTTTTATTTCTTCTCCCTGAACTTAAATTCCTATTCCCAATTTCTCCTTGGTTTCCTGTACTGCTTGCTAAATGTATAGATTAGCATCAACAATACACTATGACCATGTCTCACTCAATTCTCAACCACTGCTTCCCTTCTATGCTCCTTAATTCTTGTAACTGCTGCTTGGTTTCTGTACAAGTTGTAAATGGGCTTTAACTCCCTCTATTTTACTTCTGCTACCTTCAGAAGTTCAGAGAGAGTATTCCAGTCAACATTGTCAAACTTTCTTGACATCTACAAATGCTATAAATACAGGTGGGTTTCCATTTCTTCTAACTGTCTTCTAAGATAATGTCGTAGGGTCAGTATTACTTCACTTGTTCCTTCATTTCTCCAGAATCCAAACTGACCTTCCCCAAGGTCAGCTTCTACCAGTTTTTCCATTCATTCTTTTGTAAAGAATGTGTATTAGTATTTTGCAGCAACGAAATATTAAAGTGATAGTTCAGTAATGTTCACACTTGTCAGCATGTGCTTTCTTTGGGATTGAAATTAATACATTCTTCTTCAACTCTGAAATTATTTTGCCTGTCTCATACATTGTGCACACGAGGTGTAGTAGTTTTGTTATGACAAGCTCTCCCAAGACTACCAGTAGTTCCAGTGGAATCTTGACTGTTCCGGGGGCTGTCTTTCGACTGATGTCTTTCAGTGCTCTATCAAATTCTTCTCACAGCATCGTATCTCCCATCTCGTCTTCATCTGTGCTCTCTTCCATGCCTATAATATTGCCTTAAAGTTCATCTCCCTTGTATAGACCCGCTATATACTCCACCTTTCAGGTTTCCCTTCTTTGCTTGGGACTGGTTTTCCATCTGAGCTCTTTGTATTCATACAGCAAATTCTTTTTAGATGGCACCAATAATTCCCACAGGGAACTAGGTCTGTAACATCTCAAGAATGTAACCACTGAATTAGCCAAAGATAAATGTTGTCAAAATGATCCAACTGAGAGCACAGGATGTTCTAGTTGGGAAATGTTCAGTGCCATAGCTGTGACATTGTATGCTTAACAAAGTTGTTGGTCGAACATAATGAAATGATGATTGTTTCACTGGAGTTAAGATAATGTTAAAAACGAGGAAGGGTGATAAAACATAATTTGTGCGTGGAGACGTGCTATCTGCATTTTTCATTGTCATCCTACGATAGTGGACTGTATCCGTTATAAACAGTTATGCGGGCAGTGTTACCTCAGTCTTCAGGATATCAAAAAAGCTAGCTGGATTTCGTTCACTAGTTCTTTAAAAGTTTCACTCCCTATTCCACTGTGTGGGCCAACCTCTGGTGGCTCTCTGGAACCAAGGCCCAGTACGCCTGGCCATAGCAGATGATGTCATTGTGGACCCCATTGCTACCTCCAACACCTTAGGCCACTAATTTGCAGGGTTTTTGAGCTCCACGCACTGTCATCCTGCCTTCCTCCATGGGAAACAAGTGGAGGCCGCTCAGGCAATACCCTCTTCCTCTCAGAATCGTGAGTGCTACAATGCTGCTTTTACTATGAGGGAGATTAGATTATGCTCTCACTTTATTCTGGCATGAAGCCACTGTCATACCCATACATAAACCTGGTAAAGACAAACACTTTCCATCTAGCAACTGCCCCATTTCTCTCACCTGCTGTGTTTGCAAGTTCATGATCAACTGATAAGATGGCTTGAGTCTCGCAATTTACCAACCACTGCAGAATGTGGATTTCGAGTGCACCTTTCTGCAGTTGACCATTTTGCCACTGTAACTCATGTCATGAACGGTTTTCTGCAGAAATACCAGACTGTGGCTGTATTTTTTGATTTGGAGGACGTCTAAGACACCTGCTGGAGGACTGATATTCTCTGTACTCTCTACACATAAGGCTTCAGAAAACACCTGCCACATTTCCTTCATGAAGTTCTCAAGTTGTGTGGATTGTGCCTTGGCAGACACCTTTATCCAGGAAAAAGGGGTGCCTCAGAGCTCCATCCTGAGTGCCACCCTCTTTGCTATAGCCATTAGCCCTATTATGGCCTGTCTCTTGCTGGGTATCTCAGGCTCCCTTTTTGATAAAGATTTTGCAGTCTACTGCAGTTCTCTACAAACTTGTGTCGTTGA
Source organism: Schistocerca gregaria (assembly GCF_023897955.1). Lineage (NCBI taxonomy): Eukaryota > Metazoa > Arthropoda > Insecta > Orthoptera > Acrididae > Schistocerca > Schistocerca gregaria. Next base: position 646,685,917 of record NC_064931.1, on the reverse strand, counting down.
GCGGCATCTTCAGTGATGTCTCGATCGTCTCTACTTGTGGAGTATCGACAATGGCTTTCACTTTTCTGCTGACAAAACTGTTTGTATGATTTTCTGGCAGCGAAATGGGTTTCATCCACCATCTTTACATCTGGCCTGTTGCTCTTCTGTTCGCTGAAACTTTGGAATTCCTGGGGCTCATGCTTGATAAGAAACTTTCTTGGTTCTTTCATGTCTTACCTGGATGCCTGCTGTGTCCAGTTCCTCAATGTCCTGTATGTCCTAAGCAGTACTTCATGGGGAACAGATCAGATCCACCCTCCTTTGTTTGTACTGATGCCTTGTCTGTTCGAAACTAGACTATGAGTGTTTTGTTTATGTATCTCCATGTCCGTCCATCTTACACCATCTAAATTCAGTGCACAATTTTGCAATCCATATAACCACTGGAGCCTTTTACATGAGCCTGGTTGAAAGTCGGTTGGCAGAAGCTGCCAAACTACTGCTGTCATACTGACGTGGTGTTCTAATTAGAGGATACACATGCTGTCCTCCTACCTTCCCCAGCCACCCATTGTGTGTCGTGTTCTTCGATGACTCCTTTGATCGCCGGCATGGAGCATGTCCCTCTTCAATGTTATAACCTGGAGTTCGCTTTTGGCTACTGCTCTGGCAGCTTAACTTCATGCTACGTCCCACTTTCCTGATAGGTGTGAACTCCTCACAGCCTTGACTTCATACAGCAGCCCATGTTCACCCCGGAGTTTGTTCATTTCCTGAGGAAACTACTCCAGAGTCAATATATCGCTATATGTTTCTTGACCTTTGGTCTGAACTTAGTGACAGTACCGTTGATTGCACAGATGGATCGGGTGTGCCTTCGTAATTGACACAGGCGATTTTCAATATAGTCTTCTGGAATGCTCCTCATTGTTTACAGCAGAGCTCTTTGCCTTGTACCAGGCCACACAGAACATCCGGCGACAAAGGCTTTTCATTTATCATCTACTCCTATTCTGTGCCCTTCAGAGCCTGTGTGTGCTTCACACAGTCCATCCCTTAGTGCAACAGGTAGAAGAAAGCTTCCACTTACTCACTATTGTGGGAGCTACTGTGATGTTTGTGTGGGTCCCTGGTCACATCAGACAGGAAACAAGGATGGTGATGCTGCTGCCAAGGCTGCAGTCCTCCTGCCTCAGCCCACTAGTTCTTCCAGTCCTTCTGATGATCTCCATGTTGCTGTCTGTCCATGTTGGTGTCACTTTGGCATCACCACTGGTCTTCCGTTCATGGAACAAGCTCCAGGGAATTACCGCGAGGTGGTCATTATAGCTACCAACCACTTCGTGCTTATTGTCATAAACCTTTGACAATTTGCCATATCTTGACTGAATGCCCTTTGTTTTAACCACACACATTCTAATGTATGTTATCGGCTGTATTAGCAAATGACATGTGGACTATAAACTGTGTTTTACTTTTTATCTGTTGTAGCAATATGGCGAAGAAAATTTAATCTTTAGTTTGAAACCTCTGTTGTCTCTATGGCATATTTTGTGGCTCTTTCTCCAAGAGGAAGTACTTGTTCTTAGCTTTCTTTCTTTCCTTCCATAGATTTGGTTTCGTGTGTAGTCGTTTTTAACTTCTTTCCGTATTGTTGTTGCAAGGTTCTGACATGGGCATGTATAATTTCAGTTGTGTGCCCTAAAACAAAACAAAACAAAACAAACACATGAACAAATTGAAGCTGCACCACATTTAATCTTCCAAAGCACACCACTGGAGGCCGAGAGAGACAGAATGTTTGTATAATTAATTTCTGAAGAGATTGTCTAATGGAGACCTAGTGAAGGATTGAGGAGAGAAACCACACAATAAAATTAATTTTGGTGCAAACAACAGGGACTAAGATCATTGTTGTTTTGTCTCCCTGATTTGATTTTTCACAGCTGTATCCTAAAAAATTATTACAAAACCTTCTAGGTAAATCAAATAACAGGCTTAAATTTATGGGCATGAATAACACTGTTTCTCTGTAAAACACTAGTACAACCTATACAGAATTACTGATATAATGTGTGAGCTTACTAGGTTAGTCTAACTAGACACAATGTGCGTACAATGGAGCGTAATGCGAATAGAGTTCTGTTGCTCATGGAGGATTGTAACAGAAATGCTGAAATATGTCTACTAACATTTGAAGAGAGATGCCTATCATCTCCTGAAATACTCTTTGAACATTCAAATCTTGACATAATCCATGGTATTCATCATTCTGCTAAGAACCCCTCTTGAAGAGCTGGGACAAATTCAAAATTACAATAACTTGGACAGATACAAATGTAAAGTGATTGTTTCCTCATCCCATTCATGATTTGAAAGTAATGAAACTTTAATTTACAGTACAAGAAAAGTATCCTCTGCCACACACTTTGTTATTCATAGATACCATTAACTTGTATAGTGCTGCATCGTTTATTGCTAAATACTGACATACATTTGGTGATGGTAATGTATACCATCCTTTTAAGTTCCTTGGTGTACCAATATTGCTATTATACTTCATTGAGTGTTGATATGCATAGCCTCTTAATATCCAAAAAATTTTAGTCAATATTATTTCATGTTTACGTATTTAGGTATTGCCAATCAATTTACTGGCACATAAACATGGCAGCATGTATGAGCAAATTGTGTGTGTGTGTGTGTGTGTGTGTGTGTGTGTGTGTGTGTGTGTGTGTGTGTGAGAGAGAGAGAGAGTGTTTGGGGGGGAGGGGGTGTGCAGTGGATTTCTGTGCCAAATATTTTATGGATTACATTAGCGCATTCAAGCAGTACACTAGGGAATGTAAGATTTATGCATTACCTTTGGTATATTGGATTGAGAGTAGCACAATAACAAGTTACTCGTATAGATTTACTACTTATCCTTCATGTAGATGGCAGTAATTAGACTGTAATCAACCCAAAGAAGTTGGATAATATTATACTCCATGATATTTGTGCCAGGAGTTTTTATCCACTAAGTTGTGAAGGAATACCTCTGTGCAATTTTAGAGATATATCAGTAGATTCCACACTGAAATAAGTTTTTCATTCTCGTATGTGTAGATCAACCGGTATGCCTATGATGGCAACATAGATTACAATAATTGAACTAATCAGTGAAAAGAGGGAAACGGTCAGGCATAGAAGTGCTTCAGACAACAATTTATGCCTCTTAGAATAACTACCTTCTTCTTCTTCTTCTTCTTCTCTCTCTCTCTCTCTCTCTCTCTCTCTCTCTCTCTCTCTCTCTCTCTCTCTCTCTCTCTCTCTCTCTCCCCCCCCCCTCCCTCCCTCCCCTCCCCTTCATCACTCCTCTTGGTCTCGGCTTTGCTCTTCCTGCTGGCTAAAGCCCCTCTTGATGATGCACTAAAGCCCTTTATGCCTCATTGCTTTTGCTAGTAACAGCTGGTCTTTTCCATTGTTCTTCAGAATACCATTTGACATTTTATTGTATTGTTTTTTCTAACCACATGCTATGATAAAATGCCCACGCAGGCTCAGTTCCATCTGCCCACATATCTTATTTGCCTCCTCTACTGAGTTACATTTGCCCCCTATCTTCCATTGACTTCCTATGTTGTTGTCACGTGAGAGGGAGTAAGGATGACATGGTTTGACTGACAAGGGCTTACCTCAATCGATGCAGTTGAATGACTTTTATGTGGGCAAAGTGCATGACTCTACCCTGTAAATAAAGTACATGGTAAATAGGGATTGAGGAACACATCTGGTCTAACTCTCAAGGAAACTAAGGACTAAGTTAAACTCCAAATAACCAGAACTCAATGGAAGTCTTCTGGCACTACTGATTGGAGTTGCTCTAACTCAAGGCCTTTTATTGCTGTACACAGCCTATGCAGCTTTACTAATTAACTGCTTTAGATCTCGCGATCCTGAATCTATCTTCTCAGTACTACTATTCTCCAGAGTCCCTCAAATATTCAGTCTGCAGCCTGGTGACGACCTACACAGGTATAGCGCTACAGATGACTACCAGGCTGGAAGATTCTCTGACATAACATAGTGTCTGTGTGTGATAATTACCATATTAGATCAAATCACAAGGTGCATACACTGTGGTCATGTGCTTGGTTTGAGATCCACGTTGCGCACACGCTGGCCACAGTCCGTCTCTTACCTGTGCATTGCCTGTATGCCGTGCGGCAGATGATTGTGCCAATACTTCCTCCGTCATCCCAAGACATTCTGTGGCATATCTCAGTGGTGTAATCATTGGTTAAACCCTGTTGCACTAATGCGAGTCTTATTGTACATGAAGTTGGCAAATCTGCCTGATAGCTTTCTGTGTAATGTCTCAGCATTTCCATTAAATTCTGTGTGTTCTTTCAAGTGCCTCATTCATTTGAGGGTTATAACTGATAGTCTACAGCTTCTGTGTATTTAATGGTTTGCATACATGGTCCATTGTGGCACTTAACAAAATTACTGCCCTTGTTGCAAAGCAACAGTGTTTGTATACTGAATTTCAGTACAATGTGCTCTACCAAATTCCACTCAATGGTCTCTATATATTGTTTGTTAATTGACTGTGCCACTACAAATTTCAACAGAAAATCTCTCAAATATAAATCCTGTGGTAGGTGTTATCTCTAACGGGTGCTTCGTTTTAACTTGGATAATCTTGTTTCTCTGGCATCGCATGCAGTTGTGGACAAACTTCTGTCGGTCTTCCTCTCAGCCAGCAGCAATCCTTTCATATGCTCTACCCGTACCCTCATGTCCTCCAATTGGAGACATGTGCATTTGCTTCATAACAGCTGGCTTATCTTCGTTACTTAAGTCGATATTGCTAGTTTCCTTTGACTGCCCTCCCAGCAGCTCTTGTCACTCTGAGTATTATGTTGTCTCTTCACATTACCTGTGGCTCCTTGCAGTGTGCATCCTCAATGACTGAGCTGCTGGTGTTTACAGTGTTATCTTCCCCCTCACTGCGTTCCCTGTTGCTATCCTTTCAGGATCACCTGTTGCTTATTTGCATTCTGAATGCGAGACAATGCATCTGTTAGTTAATTGTGTTTTTCTTCCTTATAAAATCTGATCATCATATTATTCTAATTTTAACCGTAATTTCTGTCGCCGTCATATTGTTCATCCACATCCACAACCTTTACCTCAATGGGCAATTACTCAATGTGGTGGAGAAATCACTTTTTTTGGATTGGTTTTTGATGCCCGGCTGATGTGGCTTCCCCCATCTTCACCAAATTAAGCAAAGATGCTGACTACATCTTAATAAACTTTGCTGCTTCAATAACCCAGGCTGGGCTGCAGACCGCACTACTCCTCTGCAGCTTTACAAAACCTTGATCCTGTCCCTTCCAGATTATGGGAGTCTGGCGTATGGTTCAGCATTTCCCTCAATATTGCGGCCACTGGTACCAGATAAACCACTGTTGGGTCTTACTTGGAACAGAAGCCTTTCAAATGAGCACTGTGAACAGCTTAGTTGTGGAGGCTGGGGTCCTTCCACTACTGATCATGCGCCATCAACAGCTATTCAGTTACGCTACACATGTTCACAGCTCCCCTAAGCATCCAAACTATTGTCCTTTATCTTTTGGACCGAAAGATTCAGTTAGCTCACTATGTTTCGCACATGTTCCTGGCTGTCCTCGATACATTTCCAGGTTCAGAAGTGGTATGTCTTTGTTTGGACCCCAGAACATGTTAGGATCTGAGGGAATGCACATACGCACAATGTGGCAAAGTTGGCTACCAGGACCAGGATACCGATTTTACAAATGGGGGTCCCAGAAATGGACCTCTGGTTGACTCTACACCATCAATTGTTGGATGTCTGGAACTCAAAATGGTTTGCCCTGGACCTCCCCCCCCCCCCCCCCCTCCCAAACAAACTGAGGGCAATAAAGGAGACGACCACCATGTGGCAGTCTTCCCTTCGCACTTCTTGCATGGAATCCACTGTCCTGTGTCGGCTACGCATTGACCCCACTTAGATGACCCACATCCACATTCTTCGATGTGAGGACCTCCCTTACTGCCATGTGGTGTCTGCCTGGTGGTGGCACAGACACTACTATACTGCCCGAATTAGGCTGCTATGCAGTGATTTCTCAACCTTCCTCACTCGCTGCCTCCGATGCTAATGGATGATGCCAAAGAGCCTGACCTGGCTTTGTTTCGTCCACAAAGATGGTTTCTACTCCTCTCTGAGATGGGCAATTGGGCCTAATTGTTTGCCTGAGGGATTGGAGGGACAGCTCTCGCCTGCTCTGTCCCAGGGATCCAATAGCAGCACTTCCTCAACAGTATGGCCTAGCCCCTATCCCTCCCTTCTTTCTTTCATTCTTCTTGTTCCTGTATGTTAGCAGTTTTTAGTGTGTTATCTCTCCCAAAATTTTATCTTCTTGTCTGTGCTGCTTGTTTTCTTGGGGTAACAGCCAGTGAGGTGGTGCTAGTGGGGTGCAGAGGGTGCATCTCCCACTATATACCATGATTGGGACCTCCAACTGCATTTTGGGCAGAGCGGCTTGCCCACGTTTCCCACTCTCTCCCTCCTGCTTCTCCTTGATTTAATCTGTCTTATTGCATCTTGCTTACAATTGGGCTTCCAAGGATTTGCGTTTTGTATCCTCCTCCGTAGGATTCTTTCTGGTTTTGTATATACAAATATATAAATTCCTGGATTTCCCGGTTGAAAATACACTTTCTTCCAGATGAAAACACACTTGTTCAGTCTTACTAAGTGACAGTATATTTTCCGTCGGAACTGTAAAATTGATCAGTCCTTTGAATGGTTATGTTTTTATACACAAGCTTGGAACTTCCCGGCACTTTAGAAAATGAAACTTGGGGAAGAAACCCCTTTTGGAAAGATTTTCGTTGTGCAGCAACATGTATGCAGTATATTTTCGTATTACGAAAGTATAAATTCGAATTCCACCAAACACCGCAAGTTGCTTTCTGAACCAAGTAATTGAGATTGCGATGCACTTTTGTAAGCCACTTATGGCTCATGTCACGTGATGTAGTCAGCTAATAGCAACATCACTGTTAAGTAGCGTGAATACGCAAACAGGAAAAGTTAATGTTTTAAATTAATATAAGTGGTGTTTCTACAAGAAAAGCAAAGCTTTCTCATATAATAATGGTTTCTAAGGTTAATAAGTTGCAAGAGAAGCTAAGCTTTCACATGTAATGTTGGGCTTTTTTCCGCGTGTTACACTTCAAGATATAGCACAGAAATGTGCCAGTGAAATTTTTAGCCAAGTCCAGCGACTTGTCCTCAGTTTTCGACAAATAAAAATAGAGGATTGAGAGCTTCCCATACCACTACATCAATTTGCTCATAATAACATGATTGTTTCTTATGGGCTCGAAATACTTCTAAATGGCTCATCATCAAACGCTCTGTGTGTGAGAATGTACAATGAATTTCTTAAACATAGTTCAACTTGCGAAAAAGGAAATTTACCCTTAAAGTAACGCTTTTGAAACCACCATTCACAATATTTTCCTGTGACCTGTTAGAAATAGGCTCATTTCAGTAGTCGTCAGATAGTGCCAGATAGCGTGCCACCGTGCTTTGGCAGCTACTATGACGCAGGAAGCCCATATGTTCGTACGTGTAAAACATTAAAAGATCTTACATTATGTCATAAAAGAAGAGACATCAGAGGATATTCAAAGACCATCGGAATTTCGTGTACAATACTAAAATGGCACATTTAAAGTGCATACTTAAAAGAGCACATTTGTATATCCAGATTCCCAATGAAGTAGGCCTCGACCTGATATGAAGCTTTTCAGTGTGGGTTTCGGGATGTAAAGTTTCTTTGCATACCAGTACTGTATTAACTCATTTTGATTCTTTATTATGGCATAATGCCATACATGCTAGAAGATGAAAATGTGCACCTGAAATGCAACGAGCAGTTGAAATCAGCCAATAGTGAGGAACTAAACACTTTGTTTCACACACATTGACTGCCTCAGCGTAAAATGTTAATAAAAACCAAATTTCTTTAGCAAACCGACAAAAATAACTTCATTGTTCTACAAGGCGATTAATGCATGGAAATACAATAAAATCTGAAACTAAGAACATATATCAGCCTGCCGTAATTATGGGAATGTATTTTAAATCGCTTGATAGCTCCTGGCCACAGAAATCTGTTTTGTTTTTTCATTTGACGTGAGAGCAGTAAATGAAGAGGAAACAGAAAAACACTAAATGTAAACATGGGTCACGTGGAGACTACACACTTCCTCACTATAACTCCGATTGCTCTGCGCATCAGCCCCGGATCTACAATACTTCCAAACCGGAACAATACTAAGATAGTGGTTCCCTCCCCTCAAGTGCTTGAGATACAATGTCAAAAATTTTAAAAAATCGAATTTTAAAAAATATGTTCATTTTGTAGCGCACATCTTTCTGAAGAGTCTGAAGTATAAAATTTATATTTTCGAGGAAATGTAAGAAATGTTATTTGGTCTTCAGTGTGCCAGTGTGCAGTGCCACCCCTCTTCATACAGCATTCTTCTATCGCACATCACTGTATTTCACTCCGTTGAATTGAAACCTGTATATTTTGTACTGGATGCCACCAAACTATGTTCAGAACAGTGGAAATTAAAATGTCCTGTGGTGCCTCTCCTGCTCCCAGTCGCCCGGTTTGACATCCTGCCCCTCTTTCTTAAAAAACAACCCTCACAGTTAATACTGGATGGGATTATTTGTAATTGGGAGAACAAGAACTCTTCAGAAAATTTGCACTGTTTATTGCCTGTTAGCTAATAAGTTTCTGTTTTGGGTGACCTAAAACTAAACATAGGATACATAAAACCATTAAAGACAACAGACAAGCAAGACAGTACACATTTCTTCAATCCTTAGCTCCTAGAATTGTTTTCTCTCTAATCTTGCTACAGCTTTACATGGCGTGCTTTCCTTTCTGCGAAAGAATATGTTACCTCATCAAAGTGCGTCAAACGTTTTGCTACATGAAAAGGGAAATATCGTTGTCTAATACTGTGTAAGCTGTTAATACAAATAGTAGCCAAGACTGATGTGGTTTCTCGAGCTGATTACATCTGTTTTGAATATGTCTGCTAGATGAAACAAAATAGGCCTTTCTAACACTGCAGAAATTGTAACACACACCAAATAAAGGAGAATGTTTTGGCACAAATGGTCATTTTTATAACATGACAGAATACAATTTACAAAGACCTTCATAAAATGTCTATTAGGCGTACTACAAGCAAATAGCTTAATGTTAGAAAATAGTTTCACATTTCATTCGTACGCTTCAGTTTCTCGAGCATGAGATCGAAAAATAGTAGTACGAGGAATTTATATAAATTTGGAATCGTCATATTCTTCCCTAATTGGTGTGATGTCCCCATTTATTCTCCTTCCTTGTTCTAACAAACAATCCTGTCATGTCTAATTCTGGAACTATTCCTGCCTTTGTAAAAATTTACTCGCCGGTTAACTTCACTAACCCTGCCAGAATCACCGGTTTAGTTATCCCTGATTATTCTCCGGTTAGGCGGTCTTATGTTTGTACAAACCACTTTGTGTGCTACTTCCAGAATACAAGTTAAGTGGCTGCTAGATGGGGATTGTACAACTGGCCCTTACTAGTGTAACAATCTGGCCAAAAATTTTCTGACAATATTTCATTTTCTTGGATACACTGAAAAGATAATACGTAATCTATCTAACCTGTTATTCCTGTTAGTCATTTATTTCCACTCTGGTGGTCGGATTCTAAGGATTTCGCTAGTAATTACAACAACGCTGATCATTCACAAACCCAATCAACCACATAATCAGACAGTGGTTGGCATTCACTTGTTTGGCTTTACTCTGCTCAGGTTTTATAACCCAGTCCCCTTTTGCCTGCAGGAAAGTTTATTTCTAGATGCGATGAGGATTCCCCCCGACAGACATCACATACACTATGCATGCATTCAAAAATTTACTTGTGATTCATTCAGAAATCAACTTAGAGTGTGTTCAAAAAGCAACAGGGATGCATTTCAAAATCATAGGAGTAATCGATAGACCACCGTGCGTTGGATGCTAGGCGCTTTATGAAACAGTTTTCTCTTCTCAAGAATATGAATTAGGCGAACAGCCCCCCCCCCCCCCCCTCTCCCATTGTCATCTGGGTCAGATACATTGGTTGCTTTCACAGCCAACAGCCACATTTCTGTAGCAAGAAGTGGGAGAAGGTACAACTCATATGCCACTCAACTGCGCATGTGCATGAGCCCACTCGTAACTGCTATAACGGATCTAATTTAAAAAGTTGTGACGTCATGCTCATCGGAGGCATTTTGTTGTTATGAAGCATTGCATAGTCTTCCTAAAGCCTTTGGCACATTTTGCTGTTGGCAAATGCTTGTATGAGCACTGTGTTTTGTTGTTGTATATGGCATATTTCCTTCGCAATTTGTTTTATTTTCATTTTTTTTACTCGTTCACATTTTATTGTTGTAGTATTATTCTGCAGTGGGTGGGATACAGTAATATCCTTTGTTAGAGCATTGATTCTTACCAGTCAAAATTACAAAAATTTAAGAGAACTAAAACAACGAAAAAATCCTGGAATTCTAAAAAATCCCCAGGCTTTCTCCCGGATGAAAAAATTCCTGGGTTTTTCCCGTATCTCCCAGTTGTCCCGGGTTATATACACCCTGATACAGAATGATTTCTTTGGTCCCTTTACCTCACCAACCAACCAACCAACCAACCAACCAACCAACAAGCACACCACTTTCTATTAGTGATTTGACCTGAGGCTTACATGAATCACTGCAGTTTAATTGACTAAAACCATTTTTGCTGGTGCAGTCTGTGGTACGTATAATTCTGGATACAGCATAATGTGGGTGTGTCATCGTGTCTTGCATTTAATTCTCTGAGCATTCGTGTTACGGATATTTAGTCATGAATTCTCCATACTGTCTCTGGTAAAGTGCCCCAAGTAATGACATGTTTCACATGCAGACGTTAAGTACACATTGTGATCTGGAACCATTTCCTGTGAAGCGATGAATGTCTATTTCTTTTATAGGCAACTTGTTCTGAGCCTGATTAATTTGTCGGACTTGGCACTTTGCTGGACACTCATGTGCCAAGTGACCGTCCCGACCATAACTGAATCACTTTACACCAGAACCATGGCTTTGTCTTGAATTACTGGATTTCTTAAACTTTCCCCAATCTGAAACTATGGCGCTCTCTACAACTGACATTAAATCAATAGCTTCAGAATAGTTTTAAGTGTTCCCCTTGAGCTCTCACAATTGTCTTTATTTGGGCTTCATACAACTCCTGAATGAAAACAGCCAATCAGCATTTTCTGATCAGTGCATTACTTCCTGAGGCATCACCTTGGTTCAGTACACTTTTCATTACTTTCTGGAAATGGAATTGCTCTGTCTTTATCCGTTGGAATTCGATTACTCGATAAATAGTACAATTCTCAAGGCTGTCAATTCAACTAAGTACATGGGTGTTAAAATTACGAACAACTTCAGTTGGAAGGACCACATAGATAATATTGTCGGGAAGGCGAGCCAAAGGTTGCGTTTCATTGGCAGGACACTTAGAAGATGCAACAAGTCCACTAAAGAGACAGCTTACACTACACTCGTTCGTCCTCTGTTAGAATATTGCTGCGTGGTGTGGGATCCTTACCAGGTGGGATCGACGGAGGACATCGAAAGGGTGCAAAAAAGGGCAGCTCGTTTTATATTATCACGTTATAGGGGAGAGAGTGTGGCAGATATGATACACGAGTTGGGATGGAAGTCATTACAGCATAGACGTTTTTCGTCGCGGCGAGACCTTTTTACGAAATTTCAGTCACCAACTTTCTCTTCCGAATGCGAAAATATTTTGTTGAGCCCAACCTACATAGGTAGGAATGATCATCAAAATAAAATAAGAGAAATCAGAGCTCGAACAGAAAGGTTTAGGTGTTCGTTTTTCCCGCTCGCTATTCGGGAGTGGAATAGTAGAGAGATAGTATGATTGTGGTTCGATGAACCCTCTGCCAAGCACTTAAATGTGAATTGCAGAGTAGTCATGTAGATGTAGATGTAGATGCAGATGTAGAGAAGTGGCAGTCTCAGGCATTTCGGCCCTTATGTGATGGTCCCCTCTTGGGTCTGACCACCATATTTCAAAATTATTCCGAAGAGCGAGCCAATTGGGGCAGGGTGTCTTGGTGCATTGTGTCCATTGTGCATTGAGACCTTTAGCCAGCTTATTTGTCGTTGCATTGCAGTCCTGCTCGCTCTCCATCTGTTGGGCGAGGATATGTTCCTGGGTGCGATTTCCACCATGCACTCTGCACTGTCGCTTTCTGCGCTGATGACCACCACGGACCACTTGCCACCTACTATCGAGCATGGTAGCTAGTCCATTGTGGTGGGACTGCCACATACTCTGTTGGATGTAGCCCCCTGACAACACAGAGATCGTTCTACTGATGCCTGTGCCATTAACTCCCCTCGTATGCCAAGGAGTATATGCCTATCTCCCTGGGGCATCTAGACTCCCGGCAATGGCCATCCTGCTAGGTGGCCCTTAATGTGGCTGGGTGGTGCCCGCGGGGAGGGCCCTTGGTCGGAGTAGGTGGCATCAGGGTGGATGACACAGAATGAAGCGTGGCACATCTTCTCTCACTGGTGACCAACTGCAGTCTCTAAGCATTCGAGGGCTCAATTTAATGCAAACATGTATGTCCCCAAATCGTTCCCCTCCCTGGCCACACCATGGGAGGAAGGAAAGGCTATGAATGAATGACAGCGAGATGTATTCGCCGCGGTATCTAGTCTGTACGAGAGCTGATGGTTAATCTTTTGTGTTGATGAAGCCTCGGTTCTTTGTGGAGCATTTAGAGGACAAGTTCGTGGAGGTGAAGGGCTTATCAAAAATGTGGATCTGGTCTGTCTTCATAAAAACAGCATCCTCTGCCCAGTCATGGGAAGTACTCGCTTGTAAGAAGCTGGGGAATGTTTCTTCTAATATCACGCCCTGTAAAACCTTAAATATGGTCCAGGGCATTCTTCCATAGGGACCCTCTGTTACAGTCTGATGACGAGCTGCGCTCCAACTTAGAGCGAAGAGGTGTCCATTTCGTCCGGTGCGTCCACCGGGGTCCAAGGGATAATCAGGTTTCCACCTGTGCCTTCATCTTGGCCTTCGAGGGTGATACATTACCCGAGAAGGTGAAGGTGATGGTCTACTGCTGTGATGTCAAGCTATGTATCCCTCCTCCGATGCGGTGCTTAAAGTGCTGGAAGTTCGGCCATATGTCTTACCGCTGTGCTTCCAGCCTCATATGTCGCGATTGTGGTCGTCCATCCTATCACGATACTCCATGTGGCCCGCCTTCCATCTGTGTCAACTGCTGAGAGCACCAGCTACCTTGCTTACCAGACTGTAAGATTTTACGGAAGGAATGGAAAATAATGGAATACAAGACCCTGGACCGACTGACCTACACTGAAGCTAAACGAAAATTTGAATGGCTTCGTCCCGTATGCATGACGTCATCTTACGCTGCCACTGTCACTCCTGTTACAGCTCCATCCATTGCACCACATACAGTAGCTCTGAGCCGAAGGACCACACCTGCCACTTGGTGGTGGGCACTTCCCTCCCTGTTGCTCCCACACCACCTACGTTGGAGCAGCAACCTCCAACCATCAGGGACACCAGTGCCCACTTCTAATCCAGATAAGCGTAAGTCTTCTTCAGCTTCTCTCGCTAGGAAGGGATCTCTTGGGTCACTCTCTTCCCAGGTTCCTACCAGTGGTGGTCCCTCAGACATGATGGATGTTGCTCCTGTCGGTACTCAATCGGTGGCAGCAGGTGACAAAGTGGCGTAATCTGCCTCCTAGGTCCCTTCACGCCTTTCTCGGCCCTGGATAGTGTCCTCCTCCAGTGGAACTGCAGTGGTTTTTTCCACTATCTTGCTGAGCTCCGACAACTTATCAGCCTTCACCCTTTACTTTCATTGCTCTTCAGGAAACTTGGTTTCTGGCCGTGCAAACTCCCGCACTTCATGGCTATCGGGGTTAATATAAGAAACGGGCAGCTTATTAGAGGGTATCTAGTGGTATCTGCATCTATGTCTTTCACTCTCTTTACTGCTAGTCTGTCCCTCTACAAACATCTTTAGAGGCTGTCGCTGTTCGGGTGTGGACGCCTCAGGCTGTTACTGTCTGCAATCTCTATCTTCCACCAGATGGTGATGTCCCACAGCATGTCCTGGCTGTGCTGATAGCCCAATTGCCTCCACCTTTTCTGTTACTAGGCGACTTCAATGCCCATAACCCTCTGTGGGGTGGATCAGTGGCAACAGGCCGAGGCAGCATTGTTGAGAAAGTATTGGCACAGTTCGACCTTTCTGTTTTAAATACTGGTGCCTTCAAACATTTCAGTGTGGCACATGGCACATACTCAGCCATAGACCTTTTGATCTGCAGTACTAGCCTATTACCATCTGGCCAATGGAATGTGCATGACGACTTGGGTGGTAGTGACCACTTTCCGATCTTTCTCTCACTGCCACAGCATCACTCTTCTGGGCGCTCCTGCAGATGGTCTGTGAATAAGGCTGACTGGAAATTGTTCACATCCATTGCCACTATTGAGCCTCTTTCCAATGACACCATTGATACGGTGGTTCATTCGGTCACCACCGGCATTGTTACTGCCGCAGAATCTGCCATACCCTGTTCCTCTGGGTCCCTCGGTGGAGGACTGTGCCTTAGTGGTCGTCAGAGATTGCTGAGGCGATTAAAGATCGCAGGCAGGCACTCCAGCATCGCAAATGGCATTCCTCATTGGCACACCTCACTTAGTGGAGCATTTTGCTTAGAGTTCTGCTTCTGCAAATTACCCACTGGCCTTCTGCTCCCCGAAAGAACGGTTGGAAAGTCGGAGCCTTTCATTTGACACGCGCCACCCTGAATCGTACAAAGCTTCATTCAGTGAGTGGGAAATCCAAAGTGCCCTAGCTGCTTGGTGGACTGCCAGTGACACCTCCTAGACCTTTTCAATCGTATCTGGGTTGCGGGTGGGTTCCCGTTGCAATGGCGGAAAGCATCGTAATCCCCGTGTTGAAACCTGGCAAGAACCCACTGGAGGTGGTCAGCTACCACCCCATTAGCCTCACCAATGTTCTTTGTAAGTTGCTCGAACACATAGTGAGCCGGAAGTTGTCGGGTACATCACATCCTCTCTACACTTAATGGTAGGGATCTACGGGGTCTACTCCCGAATTTTCATACATTATTTCTCTCTCTTCATTCCTTCTGCATGCAAGTTGCGGCCTCCCATAGTTCCTCCCGAGTTCAGGAGAATGGGGTACTGCAAGGGTCTGTCTTAAATGTCTGCCTCTTTTTAATTGCAATTAATGGGCTCGCTGCAGGGGTGGGAATGTCAGTCTCAGCTTCCTTGTATGCTGATGACTTCGGCCTATACTTTAGCTCCACTGGCATTGCAGCTGCTGAATGGCAGCTGCAGGGTGCTATCCGCAAGGCTCAGTCTTGGGCTGTAGTGCATGGCTTAGAGTTATCGGCTGCCAAGACCTGTGTTATGCATTTCTGCCGGCGTTACACTGTTCACCCCGAGCCAAGGCTTTATCTTGACAGCGAACCTCTTGCCGTGGTGGAGACGCATCAGTTTTTGGGATTGGTTTTTGATACCTGGTTGACCTGGCTCCCTCATATTCGTGAGCTTAAACAGATGTGCTGGCGGCATCTTAACGCTCTTCGTTGCTTGAGTTACACCAGCTGGGGCGCCAATCGGTCTACCCTCCTACAGCTGTACCAGGCGTTAATTCAGTCCTGTCTAGATTGTGGGAGCCTGGCTTACCGTTTGGCATCCCCTTCCGCAATGTGGTTGCTGGCCCCCATCCTTCACAGCGGGATCTGACTCGCCAATGGAGCTTTCTGGCCACTGGAGCTTTCTGGACAAGCCCTGTCAACAGCATACTTGAGGAGGCAGGTGTCCCTCCATTGTGGTTCCGGTACCAACAATTACTGGCCACTTATGCTACACATGTTTGTAGTTCGCCTGGGCATCCCAATTATCGTTTCATGTTCCCTCCAGTCAGTCGTCCATCTTCTAGAATGGCGGCCCCAGTCATAGTGCACGATCGCAGTTCGTGTCAGAGCTCTTCTCTCTGGGTTTGAGGTTTTCCCTCTTCCACCTCTATTTCGCGCTCCTCTGCGGATACTCCCGTGGTGTGTGCCCCGCCCATGCCTTCAGCTCGATTTGGCACAGGGCCCGTAGGACTCAGTCCCTCCTGAAGCTCTTTGTCGCCGCTTTCTTTCAATCCTTGCCATGTTTCAAGGCTCGGGTATTGTCTATACTGATGGTTCCATGGTTCTGGTCATGTCGGTTATGCTCTTACGCTAGGGGATCATTCTGAACAACACTCGCTGCAGGCTGGCTGCAGTGTTTTTCACTGATGAGCTGGTTGCCATCTCTTGCGCCCTAGAGTATATCCGCTCCTGCTCAGGTGAGTCCTTCGTTATCTGTAGTGACTCCCTGAGTGGTTTGCGAGCTATCGACCAGTGTTTCCCTCGCCCTCGTCTGGTGATGGCTGTCCAGGAGTCCCTCCATACTCTTGCTCATTGCGGCCACTCTGCGGTCTTTGTGTGGACTGCGGGTTATGTCTGCATCCTGGAAATGAACGTGTTGACACGCTGGCCAAACAGGCTGTCAGTGCACCAGTCTTGGAGATTGGCATTTCGGAGAGTGACCTCAGGTCAGTTTTGTGGCAGAAGGTATTTTGCACCTGGGGTGAAGAATGGCATACCCTTCCTTCACCCAACAAATTTTGGACCATCAAGGAGGCTACTGTTGCGTGGCGCTCCTCCTTGTGGGTCTCTCGCTAGGACTCGGTCGTCCTCTGCCAGCTACGCATTGGCCACACCTCGATGACACAGCTATTTATTGCTTCGTGAGGACCCACCTTTATGTCACTGCAGGTCAGCTTTGACGGTGGTCTACATCTTGTTGGACTGCCCGCTTTTAACTCCGCTCAGGTAGACGTTTGCGCTGCCCAATACGCTTCCTGCACTTTTATCAGATGATGATGCAATGGCAGATTTAGTTTAGAGTTTTATTCTTGCTTGATCTAGGTGTTTGGCCTTTTTATTGTGTTGAGTCTACAATTTAAGACTGGGGATTTTAGTGTGTTTCTTGGTGGTTGGCTTTTCCCTTTTTGTTTCTTTGGTCAGCCAACCACTGTCACACTCAGTGCGATTTTAATTCCTTTTTTCTGGTTTCTGTCATGTCTTCTCTTGCCCCGTGTCTTCTTTTGCCCCGTAATTAACTAAGTACCTAGGAATTACAATTGCGAACAACTTAAACTGGAAAGAAAACACAAAAAATGTTTTGGGGTGGTGAACCAAAGACTGATTTATCAGCAGAATACTTGGAAGATGCAACAAATCTACTAGAGAAGGTGCCCACACTATGTGTATCTGTCCTCCATTGGAGTACTGCTGCATGGTGTGGGGATCTTACCAGATAGGTTTAATGGAGTACATCGAGAAAGTTCAAAGAAGAGTAGCATATTTTGTATTAATGAGAAATAGGGGAAAGTGTCTCGAACGTGATACAGGATTTGGGGTAGACATCATTAAAGCAAACATGTTTTTCAGTGGGGCAGGTTTTTGTCACAAAATTTCAATCACCAACTTTCTCCTCCGAATGTGAAAATATGTCGTTGATGGTGACCTGCTTAGCAAGAAACAATCACCATAATAAAATTAGAGAAATCGGAGTGCACACCGAAAAATATAGGTTTTTTCTGCATGCTGCTCAAGAGTGCAATAATAGAGAATTATTGTGAAGATGGTTCAATAAACCCTCTGCCAGTCAATTAAATGTGGTTTGCAGAGCAACCCTGTAGATGTGAATGAAAACTGCTGAGCTTCCGTACACCTACTGCAGTGTCCAGCTTCCGTACACCTACTGTAGTGCCCTGATTCGCATTAGCATTATCCTTAATCCACTTACTCAATTACTCAACCACACCCCATCCCACACCTGGCACCAAAAAGTGTTTGCCACCCTTGTTGTGCCCCGAGAGGGAGTAAGGAGGACACTTACCACAATCAATGCAATCAGACAGCCCCTTTTACATGGACGACTTGCAGGACTCCGCAGTGTAAAGACTCCGCAAGGTAACTGGGGTTTAAGGGACACAGAACTCAGCAACTTAGTCCTAGGTGAAACTCCAAATAGCCAAAATTCAATGGAAGTTTTTCCTGCCACTACTCAAAGCCTGTTATTACTGTAGGCAGCCTATGCAGCTCCACAATCAACTGCCTGCAATCTTGTGATACCAAGTCTATCTTCTCAATACTGCTATTCTTTAGACAGTCTCTCAAATATTCTAAGTATACAGCATGGTGATGACCTAAACAGGGGTAGCACTACAGACCACTACCAGACTGGTTGGTGTGTGTGTGTGTGTGTGTGTGTGTGTGTGTGTGTGTGTGTGTGTGTGTGTGTGTGTGTCGTACATAGTGTCCATGTGTGAACATTACCCTATTAGGACAAATCACAAGGCACTTGTGCTGTGGTCATGCACTCAGTGCGAGACCTGAGTCACACACACCTTGGCAACAGACCTCCCACCTCTTGTGTGTACATTGCCGGTGTGCAGTACGGCACAATGCTGACTCTGTGTTTAGACCAATGATTGTGTCAACAGTTACTCTGCGTTACCAAGCCAGAACTTAGCTACAATGTTCTGTGTCTAAAATTGGATTACACAACAATGTGCACATTTCCTATGTTCCCTCATTTTTTGCACCTATCTGCTTAGGGTCCCTTACCCGTTTCACCCCGCCCCTTCCTTTCAGTTCCACAGGATTCCCATTAAATCTGTAACTAATTTTTTACTTCCTCTTGTTCCTTCTCCCTGCCCTTACCCCTGCCTCACTTCTTCTCACCTGTTGCTGGGCTGCATATGATAATCTCTACAGAGGGTATGCTGCAGTAAGCATACATGTAAATTTTGTATCTGAATAATCAAACTCCTCATAAAACAGTCATTAAAAAACCTTGACAATCTTCTCAGGAAAGAATTTCAGTAGTTATCAATAGTTACAACTTGCTGTGAGGCTGTAACTCAATTTCCACCATGAGTTTAGACACTGAAAGCTTACTGCTGCCAGCATCAGTGCAGTCTCAATGTGAGGAATTCAATGCCCTAAGAGCAATGAAATACATTTTGTTGGGTGCTTTCGATGTGTGTGTCAGTTAGCAGTATTTGAACAATGATATGGTGCTCAATATTAAGAGAAGCACAGGAGTATGGCGATAAACTGCACTGTGGAAGCATGCTCACAGAGAACTTGAGGTAATTTTAGATGACAATTGGTTCTGTAATTGAATTACCAGTAAAAGTTGGCAATTACAATGTGTAAATGGTGCTGTAAATATTTTTATCAGAGAGTCTTGATGATAATATTTCATAGCACTTTACAAAGCACAGTCAAGACCACAGTTTGGGATGTAATTTATGTCAAAAGGAATTGTCATCCAATGAATTTTGTACCTATAAATGGTGCTGCCACTTGCCAGTCTAGACAGTAGAAGGCAATTTTCCAATTCCTTTGTAAGTCGAACTTTCACAATCCACTTATAACCACAGCTACGTGAAATAGAAAAACAGATTTTAGACTTCGATAATAGTGGTACCTACGCCCACCCACTCTTATATAGCCACTGGAATAAGGTGTATGGCACATCATAAATTTCCTGAAGCAATTTTAATGTTGTATAGGATGATATTTGGTTCTTAAACCTGAGGAAATCATTCCACAATTGTATTAAATTGTCTGTTGCTACATCCCTCAAAGACTTGGGAAGAGACTATTGTTGTCATTATCATTATTCCACTTCTCAGATGGAATTAATATGCTATCTCATCAAATGGATATACAGCAATTGATTACCTGACTGTGTTCAGACCACCTTACAACTGATGATCAGTCAATTACATGACATCCAAAGACTCATAATCTCACAAGTACTTTCCATCGGAAAAAACTATAGCTTGCCACAAAAGAGAAATCACCTGAATACTGTCAACTACTTATAAAAAGAATTTTCTACCTAGAAAGACCATGTACTGCAGGTTGACAGTGCATCATGATGTGACAAATGTGAGTGGGATTTCCAAGGATGCTTACCAATACATTCTCTCTCTTTCACTCAGAGGGATACTTGCAGAAGTTTTGCCCACATTGTTCAGTACAATTCAGTTGACTATTTTGGTTTATAATGTAATGGTTGTAGTGTAAACACAGTTGTTTGTGAACGAATTTGCAATATCTGTTTTTCCTTTGGCCTCTACTACTTAATTACTTATGAATTTATTAAGGTGCATAAGATTGCATATGCTGCTGATGAAATCTCGGGCTTGCATCAAGCTAGCTTCACCAGAAGGATAAAAATGACTCATTTTGATGCAGCCACCTGGTTGGAAACCCAAAGGATTTTGTCATGACTTGTAACAGGTTTTACTTTCTAGTGAGAGAAACTTGTAAGGGTAAATTTTGATCATTACAGATGTCCTTATTCCCTAAGCTACTTATGAATTTTACAATTGTTTCACAGTTAATGGTGCTTTCATAATTATTTTTGTCATGCATGTAGTGTTTAATAAGGTACTCATGCCCATTTAGTTAATGCAATTGTCGTGCATCTTGCAATCGTTAAATTTTCACTTGAAGAATGTAGTTTGGCCCTGCTTAGGTCTGTGGTCAGTGCCACCAGTCCTTTGAGAGTTATGATATGCATAGATGGCTTGGCCATCTTGGTTGCAAGAACTTTTTTAGAATCTTCTTTAAAAAGAACCCACAATTTAAGTTTATAACATGTGCCATATAGGTACTGTAAAGAAATAGCCTATAACGGGTAAACTATGTGGTAACTACCCATTTCTCCCTTTCTGCTTAGCTAACTGTATTAGCCTTATTGGGACCTGTTGCTCTCATCCTTACGAGGAGCAGCATGACCCTGCGGCCCACAGATTTCATAGATCATTGGCACGCTACCTGTGTGACATGCAAAAATAACTTTCATGAAAGGGTTCAGTTTCTAAAAAAATCAGTTGAAAGCTCAGCATGCAGTACCCATTTTGGATGATGTGGAAACAACAGAGTTCTCGAAAATAGGGAAATTCATTCATGTGTATGACACCCAAAATCTAATATGATCAGAGAAATCTTAAAAATTTGTGTAATGAACTGCTGCAGATATAATGGTTGAGGAAAGCACTTGGCGAACTGGAGTGGTGGTGTAGCATGTGTGAAACTTTGGTGGTTAATGCCAGTGCATACCACATGTACAATAATACAGTTCAGTGTTATGCGTACTAACAACATGAGCTTAATAAGAGAATTTAAATCTATATGAATACTGTGCACAGTGCTGTACAGTGTGGAAGTGTGACAGCTTTCTCAACTGCTTAAAGACGTGTTAAGTTGAATAAAATAAACACCACATACTTCAAAAGACTAAAGTTTGCCAAAAAAGCATAGGTATATTTTGTAACATAATACACAAAAGTCTGCAACAAGGACCAAACAAGAAGAATCAAAGCTGTGGACACATGTTAAAGTTTTTCCTTGTTCATAACAAAAATGAAAATGGGTAAACCTTGGAAGAGCTTTCATTATCTTTCAAAGTAGTTAAAAAATACTGTAATTTATGAAATTTGAACCTATACATGTGGAAGTTAACTAAGGTTCTAATGCAAAACTCCTGCTTTGCCACCACCTCCATGTACTAATGTGTTTCTTCCTCAAATATATCTGCAATGGACTGAAATGAGTAAATCTTTACTTTCTTGTAAACTACTGGGTTTGCTAGCCTGATATGTATAAATTAAATTTCTTTTGTTTCCAGTGTTATGACGATTTCACTAATTCAAAACTGATACTGTGTCATGAACTTTGACCGTAATTTTGTTTCAATAGTAATCCATACTGTCTTAACTAGTATGCCAAAGCTTGTCAAAATCAGTGGATCAAATGGTTTGGCATCACCTGGTCACTAGTCTGTCTACTGCAGCTTCTTGTGTGACCTGTGTATTCTCATAAAAACAGTTCTTGCAAATGAACTGTTGGGTAGTAGTAACACTGCGCCTGATAGACATACTGTATTCTCCTAACAAGGTGATGACCCTGTTTACTCAACAGGCTCGTTGAGAAAAATTTAACATATTCTGACTAATCACAATTACAAACTGTTTGTTTGTCATGAAGTGTCTGCCTACAAAGTGAACATTATAACTGTTCTAAATTTAAACCATCGATTGTCTGCTTTTTTGATAATGGAGAAATAAAATAAACAATAAGAAATGGTTTACATTAATTTGTGGACTTTACTTTTCTACAGTTTTCCTTTACTAATCTTGTTGTCTGTGGTATCATTATTTTTAATCATCGTCATTCTCAAAGCACAGTTGTTAAATTTATATTTTCGTTGTGACAGATAACTGGCAGTTTCTTCCAAATATGATGATTTCTGTGCTTGTGGTTACTGTGTGACCTGAGAACACAACTCTTTATCTAAATGCATATCAGATGTATACTGGCATGAGAATGTTACAATATTTTTGCTCCCAAACGTATCATCTACCCGCCTCTCATTGGTTGTGTGGAACCAGCAGCTGATACACACCCTTCATGTATACATCACGGTGAGCATTGATAACACTGTATCATGAAACAAACAAGTATGCCACTGGCCCCATCTAGCCTATTGCCATCTTCTGCAGAAATGAAAACTCTTCTTGAGCTTTTGTCCAGTTTTAAAGCAGATTCAGCTCTGACTACAATTGGATTCAGGCAAACTGTAATTTAAACATGGTAGAGGTTCTTAAAAAGCCAAAGTACACAGTATACATTCCCATGGTTGACAACAGGGTGTAATTTGCTACCTGCTTGCTACTCCCCTCCATATGCTTGTTTAGTTCTCAGCCAAGCTGGTATCACTGCTCCCCCCCCCCCCCCCGCCCTCCCCAACCTTTGTATAGTGCTGTGCTTGAACAACTGTGAAACACAGACTGCAATGTCTTCTAAGATGCAAAGGTTGTTAAACAACCAATACATAAATAAAAGATCACAATCACTATTCAGTTAAATTCTTGAACGTGTGCTCATCTGGCCATCTACTGACTTTTCTTGGTATTATCTCCGGAGTAGATCTTGCTGCTGTAATTTATTCTTGTGACAACAGTTTTAGTCAGTTTAGTGTGATTTATGTAGTTTTGTGGGACATTTTATTCTGAATACATTTCCTTATTTTGTCTGAGACACGTCATCGTGTTCTAAAGCTGTTTGAAAGTGGGTAACATTTTTACCCATACGTGAACAGCCACCGTATTTCTCTTTTGCATCCCACATAGTAAATCATTACAGTCTCTCATACTGAAATAAAATATTTAACTGGGTACAGAATCTAGCAGAGGTTTTTGATGGACAACATTTTCGCTTTTGAATGTTACCTTTACTTCAAAAGCAGCATAATAATTGCACACAGTATCCATATATATGTACATAAATTTTATTGCACACCTTTTCAAATACTAAGAGTTTGTAGTACTGTTACTTCCTTTGCTTCACAGAATTGTCAAATTTTAAGCAGTACAATGGATTGTTGTAGCAGCTAGTTCATAGTTTTTTATGTATCCACTACACTTGTGCTATGAGAGCCAAATGTCACGTGATTGTTTGAGTAGTGTCAATACTGTATCGAGCACTTTGGCATTATGGGACATTTTGAGCTTGGTAAAGGGCAAGTATAATATGCCCAACCCTGCCCTGCCATTCCAGAGTCTTCAAAAAAATCTGCATATGATGTCAATGGCCAAAGCTGCATCTGAAAATGTAATACTCTATTAAACAACATAAAAAATTAACCTCAGTAGCAACAGTTTAATAAGGAATCAAGGAAAACCTTATCTTTTTGGGTAAATACAGTACCTCTGTGGTTGTTCATACTGAAGATAAGTTGTGTAAGATGCCAAAAGATATATGTAATAGAATGCAGCTCGTTGAACTGTGTATTTGTGTTTGTGGAACACAAAGAAGGCTCATCTGAGGTCACCCTTTCACATACAGAAATAATTTATGCCATTGTTTGAAAACTGAAATTTGTGTAGCCATAAAATGTGTAGTTGAGCTTCTATAACCATCTATATGGGTGGTAGTTCGAACACTGTATGCCATTAGCTATCTTTCTGGAAAGTGTACCTGTTGTTGGTTGGTGATGTAACTCTGTCAGATGAAAATAGGGGTGTATGTTCACTCTGTGAACATCTTACAGGAAGATGTTTACAAGGAAAAATTATTTCATTTAGTAGTGCACAATACGTCAAAAGTAAAGTGGATCATCCAAGGGTATGCACATAAATGATGCGTGCTACCTGCATACTGTTTGTGAGTGTCCCATTGCTTAGACCAGTGCTATGGATATGCCTGTATTGTCTGAGACAGATGGGACATGGCACAGTAAAAACGTATCATAGGTGGAGTGAACTGTAATTTAGATACACACTATTGGCTATTAAAATTAAAACCACTGAAGATGCCATGCAACTAACGTCAGATTGTCATGGTGTATATTACATGCTTGGATCTGAAACCGTTCACGTTTCAGCACAACCCTACAGTGTCCAGAGTAACACCATATAAATTATGTGTATAAGGAAAGATAATCCAGTGGATTTTGTGAGGTGGTGGGACAGTTTTTCATATCATCCTATTTCTTGGGTGCAGATCACTATGCATCATATGTGTACTTTTCTCTGAACAAGAAAGAAACTGTCTCAAAAGTTAGTATTACTCCTTAGTCCACCCACAAAACAAGATCCTGTTAGCTATTCAGATAGGTAACCCGAGAGTAGTCATATCAGTAGTCTTCATTTCTGCTTGCTGATATCTCACTTTCGCAACTGCAAGGGGAGATTTTTCACTGAAATCATGTGAACTTAGTTGTTACAAAATGTGGTTTGGCTCAATTCCCAGCTGGGTTAGAGCCATTTTACACTAAATTTCATACTCTATACACTTAAGTCACCAACAGATGTACTAATGTATTCTTCCTGCTATACTGTATGTACGTAGTAGGTAAAATTCAGTTTTGACTTAACCATCTCTACCCATCTAAAATTTCTTCCACATTACACAAAAATTATGTATTAATCTGTGAAAGTAGTTCTACCAGCCTTCCATCTTGGTCCCCTTTCACTTCCATTTGTTGAAACTAAGAATTAGGGTGATTGTGTTGATAGAAAACATTAATATTCCCATAAATCCTACCTGATGGCATGCTGTGTCCTAGTCATTCTAAGTGACATATTGTGGGGAATGGACTGGACTGGCCTCTTTATAGACCCCTGTTCTGATTGAAGCTGGACTGTAAGTCTATAGTATATTAATCTGAACTGCCACTCTTAATCACAATACATCATTGCAAACTCTGTTTGGCAACTGGTGCATTTCCTAACCAGTCCAGCCAGAGTATCTGAGGCACCTGCCAAACTACTGCTGTCAATGTGGCCTGATTTCTATTATGCTGATAAGCCTGTCAGTTTCACTGTCCAGCCACCTATATTATGCTTTCATTTTTGTTAACTCCCTTGACCACCAACATGAGGTACCTTCTGCTTCTTTGGGGTCTCATGGGTTAGCTTTCGTATTCTGTACCAAAAGCTTCATATCATGTTGTCAGCTACATTCCTGAGGGGAGAGACCATTTCTCCCACCTTGTCTTTCTGCGGAGATCTGGGTACAACTTAGCTTCTGAAGAACAGTACTCAGACTTCAATCATTTGTACAATATTTCTACTGTGTTGCACATAGCTTGTGAACGGCACCTTCATGTATACTGATTGCTCTAGGAATGACTGGTGGGGAATGCAACTTCATTGTTTACAAATAATATTTTAGGCATTGTCTTTGAGATCAGTACTTGATTTTTACTGTAAACACTTTTATTCTTCATTAGACTACACTCTACATTCAGTTACACAGTTTCTCTAATTGTTGCATACTCAAGATTCCTTTAGACAGTGTGTACTGTAACCATTCTGCATTTTTGTAGAGTGGATCCAGGATTTCCTTCATTACCTGCTGGTGCCAAAGTGGGAGCAATATAGCTCACTGACATGCTGGCATAACTTAAAACTGCTGATGCTCCTGCTAAGATTTTGATTCTACTACCCAGTCATATCTGTTTTGTCCCCTCAAATGATCTGTGCATTGCTATGCACTGGAAGATTTTGTTGTTCTGTCACAAACACTGGTCGTGTCTACATAGGATCAAAGTCAGGGATATTAAATTCATCGGTACAGCTTGGAAGGCTTTACATCATCCTCAAGTGGCAACCCTGTAATTGACCACTGACAGTGTTCCGTGTCCTGATCAAGTGTTGTACACCTCACCAGATAGCCTCTCAAAAGTGTAATTCTAATTGTTAATGTCTCCTCTCCAATATTTATGTTGCTTTTGAAGTAGTGTTCCAATTCTACAGTCACTAGTCCTTACATAGTTACCCACCTTACTTACCTGATTTGGACACCTCTGTCCTGCTGTTTTGCACCAAAAAAAAATCACATTGCATTTAAACTACCTTGGAGACTATACAATTATGACCCAGATGCATAACATGCTGAGTGTGCTCCCTGCCGCCATTGGATAAGCAGCTGCAGCAGCAAGTCGTATAACCCTAGCTTACTTATTTGTTAGATAGTTTAATTAATTTCTTTGCGTGGTTTTGGGTACTTGCATTTTTTAATTCATATATTTCGGGCGTATTATAGTATTTGACAGTTGTAGCATCGTGCTTTAGTGTTTACTTCGTAGATTCTTATTTAAATTGCGTGTGAGTTTCGTATAGGAGGTGCAATTTCGAGTTTTAGTTACTGTAATCGTAAATTCAGCAGATTGTAGCGCAGTCGTTAGGCATTTGTACAGGTTAGTTGATACATTCTTCGCGTGTTTCGCTTGCGTTATCTAGGTACGGACTCGTGTTTCAGTAACTGTTGTTCAACATCGATTAGAATGGACAGGGACTGCGATTGCTGTGTTCGGATGAGGGCTGACTTGGCATCCCTTCGCTCACAGCTGCAATCGGCGCTGACTTCGGTCGCGCAGCTTGAGGCTGTTGCCAATGGGCACCACTGTGGGGAGCCGGACTTGGGCATCACGGGGATGTCAACCTCGTCCCGTCTGTCCCCAGATCAGTCTGCCGCTGTGGTTGCCCCGGTTGCTGCCCGCAGTGGGGCTGAGCCCTCGCCTGTGGTTGATTGGGAGGTCGTTCCAAGGCGTGGCAGGCAGCGAAAGGCGTCCCCGGAGGCTGATCAGAAAGCCTCCCCGGTGCGTCTGACAAACCGGTTTTAGGCACTGTCTCTGGCTGAGCCAGATGCAGCTGCCTGCCCTGTTTAAGAGGATCATTCTCAGCCTTCAAGGTCCGGGCAATTGCAGAGGGTGGGCTTACTGGTAGTCGGGAGCTCCAATGTTAGGCGCGTAATGGGGCCCCTTAGGGATACGGTGGCTAAGCAGGGGAAGAAATCCAGTGTGCACTCCGTGTGCATTCCGGGAGGAGTCATTCCTGATGTGGAAAGGGTCCTTCCGGATGCCATGAAGAGCACAGGGTGCAGCCAGCTGCAGGTGGTGGCACATGTCAGCACTAATGACGTGTGTCGCTTTGGATCTGAGGAAATTCTCTCTGGATTCCAGCGGCTATCTGATTTGGTGAAGGCTGCCGGTCTTGCTTACGAGATGAAGGCAGAGCTCACCATCTGCAGCATCGTTGACAGAACCGACTGCGGACCTTTGGTGCAGAGCCGGGTGGAGGGTCTGAATCAGAGGCTCAGACGGTTTTGCGACCGTATTGGCTGCAGATTCTTGCGCCATAGGGTGGTGGGGTTTCGGGTTCCGCTGAATAGGTCAGGAGTTCACTACACTCAGCTGGCGGCTACACGGGTAGCGGAGGCTGTGTGGCGTGGACTGGGCGGTTTTTTAGGTTAGAAGGCCTTCGGAAAGTGCGGGATGGGCTGCAATGTCAAAGGGTGCTTGGCAATTACAGGACGTGCTTGGATCAAGGAACAGTCGGAATTATAGTTGTAAATTGTTGTAGTTGCGCTGGAAAAGTCCCTGAGCTTCAAGCGCTAATAGAAAGCACAGAAGCTGAAATTGTTATAGGTACAGAAAGCTGGCTAAAACCTGAAATAAGTTCTGCAGAAATTTTTACGAAGTCTCAGATAGATTAGGCAGAATTGGTGATGGAGTGTTTGTGTCTGTCAGTAGTGGTTTATCTTGTAGTGAAGTCGAAGTAGATACTCCGTGCGAATTGGTATGGGTGGAGGTTATACTTAATAGCCGAATTAAGTTAATAATTGGCTCCTTCTACCGACCCCCAGACTCCGATGATACAGTTGCGGAACAGTTCAGAGGAAGTTTGAGTCTCGTAACAAATAAATACCCCACTCATACAGTTATAGTTGGTGGGGACTTCAACCTACCCTCGGTATGTTGGCAAAAATACTTGTTCAAAACCGGTGGTAGGCAGAAAACGTCTTCCGAGATTGTCCTAAATGCTTTCTCCGAAAATTATTTCGAGCAGTTAGTCCACAAACCCACGCGAATTGTAAATGGTTGCGAAAACACACTTGACCTCTTAGCCACAAACAATCCAGAGCTGATAGAGAGCATCATGACTGATACAGGGATTAGTGATCACAAGGTCATTGTAGCTAGGCTCAATACCATTTCTTCCAAATCCATCAGAAACAAACGCAAAATAATTTTATTTAAAAAAGCGGATAAAGTGCCACTAAAAGCCTTCCTAAAAGACAATTTCCATTCCTTCCGAACTGACTATGCGAATGTAGACGAGATGTGGCTCAAATTCAAAGATATAGTAGCAACAGCAATTGAGATATTCATACCTCATAAATTGGTAAGAGATGGAACGGATCCCCCATGGTACACAAAAAAAGGTCCGAACGCTGTTGCAGAGGCAACGGAAAAAGCATGCGAAGTTCAGAAGAACGCGAAATCCCGAAGATGGGCTAAAATTTACAGACGCGCGAAATTTGGCACGTACTTCGATGCGAGATGCCTTTAATAGGTTCCACAACGAAACAGTCTCGAAATTTGGTAGAAAATCCGAAGAAATTCTGGTCGTATGTAAAGTACACAAGCGGCAAGACGCAGTCAATACCTTCGCTGCGCAGTGCCGATGGTACTGTTATCGACGACTGTGCCGCTAAAGCGGAGTTATTGAACGCAGTTTTCCGAAATTCCTTCACCAGGGAAGACAAATGGAATATTCCAGAATTTGAAACACGAACATCTGCTAGCATGAGTTTCTTAGAAGTAGATACCTTAGGGGTTGCGAAGCAACTCAAATCGCTTGATACGGGCATGTCTTCAGGTCCAGATTGTATACCGATTAGGTTCCTTTCAGATTACGCTGATACTATAGCTCCCTATTTAGCACTCATATACAACCGCTCGCTCACCGATAGATCTGTACCTACAGATTGGAAAATTGCGCAGGTCGCACCAGTGTTCAAGAAGGGTAGTAGGAGTAATCCATTTAACTACAGACCTATATCATTGACGTCGGTTTGCAGTAGGGTTTTGGAGCATATACTGTATTCAAACATTATGAATCACCTCAAAGGGAATGATCTATTGACACGTAATCAGCATGGCTTCAGAAAACACCGCTCTTGTGCAACGCAGCTAGCTCTTTATTTGCACGAAGTAATGGCCGCTATTGACAGGGGATCTCAAGTTGATTCCGTATTTCTAGATTTCCAGAAAGCTTTTGACACCGTTCCTCATAAGCGACTTCTAATCAAGCTGCAGAGCTATGGGGTATCGTCTCAGTTGTGCGACTGGATTCGTGATTTCCTGTCAGGAAGGTCGCAGTTCGTAGTAATAGACGGCAAATCATTGAGTAAAACTGAAGTGATATCAGGTGTTCCCCAGGGAAGCGTCCTGGGACCTCTGCTGTTCCTGATCTATATAAATGACCTGGGTGACAATCTGAGCAGTTCTCTTAGATTGTTCGCAGATTATGCTGTAATTTACTGTCTAGTAACATCATCCGAAGACCAGTATCAGTTGCAAAGCGATTTAGAAAATATTGCTGTATGGTGTGTCAGGTGGCAGTTGACGCTAAATAACGAAAAGTGTGAGATGATCCACATGAGTTCCAAAAGAAATCCGTTGGAATTCGATTACTCGATAAATAGTACAATTCTCAAGGCTGTCAATTCAACTAAGTACCTGGGTGTTAAAATTACGAACAACTTCAGTTGGAAGGACCACATAGATAATATTGTCGGGAAGGCGAGCCAAAGGTTGCGTTTCATTGGCAGGACACTTAGAAGACGCAACAAGTCCACTAAAGAGACAGCTTACACTACACTCATTCGTCCTCTGTTAGAATATTGCTGCGTGGTGTGGGATCCTTACCAGGTGGGATTGACGGAGGACATCGAAAGGGTGCAAAAAAGGGCAGCTCGTTTTGTATTATCACGTTATAGGGGAGAGAGTGTGGCAGATATGATACACGAGTTGGGATGGAAGTCATTACAGCATAGACGTTTTTCGTCGCGGCGAGACCTTTTTACGAAATTTCAGTCACCAACTTTCTCTTCCGAATGCGAAAATATTTTGTTGAGCCCAACCTACATAGGTAGGAATGATCATCAAAATAAAATAAGAGAAATCAGAGCTCGAACAGAAAGGTTTAGGTGTTCGTTTTTCCCGCTCGCTATTCGGGAGTGGAATAGTAGAGAGATAGTATGATTGTGGTTCGATGAACCCTCTGCCAAGCACTTAAATGTGAATTGCAGAGTAGTCATGTAGACGTAGATGTACTCTGTCAGGTAGTATGCAACAACGTTGTGAATTTGAAGACAGTCAAAAAATGGACACACACACACACACACACACACACACACACACACACACACACACACACACACACACACACAAAAGTATCAAGACACCCCTATAGAATGAAGAATTGAGCACTAGAGGAGGACCTGCCAGTATAAAAGGTGGTGATGAGTGCTGTGTGTTGTCAGTAGAGAAGCAGTAACATCAGATTGGGTCGTTCAGGAGATCTCATTGACTTAATGTGATCTATTAATTTGATGTCACATGAATAACATATCAATCAGGGATGTTTTAACATTTCTAAAGCTGCCTAAGATGACTGTTGATATGATTGTGTAGTGGAAATGTGAAGGAACAACCACAGCTAAACCTAGACCACACAACGTAAGTACTGTCAGACTAGATCCCTTGAGCATTGCGGAGGGTGATTGGAACTCACAAGTGATTCCTTCCACTTAGTTCGAGGGTTTTTTTTTTTTTTTTTTTTTTTTTTTTTTTTTTTTTTTTTTTTTTTTTTTTTTTTTTTTTTTTTTTTGTACATAGTGCCACCACAGGTGCAATTAGCAGAATACTGCGCATACAGGGTTGAGAAGGATGGGGACATTGAATCATGTAATCATGTTATACCATGTAACAGTCTGGTGGAAGGGTTTAGGTTTTGTGTATGTCTGGGGAAATTACCAACAATTATTTGTTGCCAACAGTGGAGTATGGAGGAGGCAGTGTTAGAACATGGGGGTGTTACACATGGTTAGGGTGTGATCCACTTATTGCACTTACGAAAATGCTAATTTTGGAAGGTTACTAGCACATTTTATGGCATTGTGTACTGTGTAGAGTAGAGGAAAAGATTGGAGAGGATGACTGACTGTATCATCATGACGCCCTCATGTGGTGTCAGGATTTACAGTTGCCCCATGGCGTTTTCTCACCTGTCGTAAGAGGCGACTAATAGGAGTCTTGCATTTGATAAAGTTTTTTACCTTCATATTTTGACTATTCTTTGGACTTGAAAAAGTTTTCACTTTTTAACACTTTTCCCCCCCCTCATAGTTTTTGACTTCTTAAATTTTGCTCTTCATTTTGGGTTTGATTTCCTTTCCAAATTTTACAGAAGTGCAGGCCATGGGGAAGGGTGCCTTACTATGGTGCGTTAACTCTCCACTGTGCACTGTTATCTTTTGCACCCACTAATAAAGTGATCCGTCTTGCACCCAAAATCCAGTGCATTAGCCAGTGTGTCATAGTGGGGTTGTCATGTACCCTCTCTGTGGTAACCTCCATTATAATGCGGGTATCACACTGCTGATGCTTGAGCCGTAAACTGCCTGTGTCGGTCAAGGAATTAGGTACCTATCCAATTCAGGGTACCAGGACTCTAGGCAATGGGTAATAAGCCAGGTGGCCTTTCCATTCCTGGAATGGTACACATGGGGAAAGCCTCTGACTGGAGTGAGTGGTATCAGGGCAGATGATCTGCAATGAAACAGTTGTTATACCAACAGGTCGTCTCAGCAGTCAGAAACAGTGGTTTTAATGCACAGGCTTACAGTCCTACGGCATTTCTATCTTTGACCATGCCTCAAGACGAGAGCCGGGTAAGGAGAAATGGAAGTGGACAGTTTACAGAGTTCTTGGTTTGTTCTCGAACTGACGGAGAATCTTTCACTACAACGAAGCCACTAATTTTCATTGAAAGTATTGAAGATCAGTTTGGGGAGATTGTTGCAATAGAGATTATGAGAAATGGATATTTGCTGATCAGAACATCGCACGCCAATCAGTCATGGGCACTTCCGCCCGCCTGTGTCAAGTTAGAAGGTAGACCAGTCAACATTTCTCCTCATAAGAAGCTCAACAGAATAAAAGGTATTATCTTCCATCGGACCTAACACTACAAACCGATGAGCTGTGTACTAATCTGGCACGGCATGGAGTCTGTTTTGTTCGCTGCTTCGAGAGAGGACCCAACAATAATAGTGGACACTGAAGCTTTTATCATAGCTTTCAAAGGCGATGTTTTATCTGAATAGGTTAAGGTCTTGGTTTATAGGTGTGATGTCAGGCCATACTTTCCGCCTCTGAACAGATCTTTTGAGGTGCGAAAGGATTGGACACAAGACTTCCCACAGTTCTAATGATGCTGTCTGTAGGGCAAGTGGATGTGTGTCCCCCTATGTGACCAACCACCTCAATGCGTCAACTGCCTAGAACCACATCCTCCTCATTCAACGCAATGCTCAGTGTTCGAGGGAGAAGAAAATTTAAGAATATAAAACACGATTGCCTGTCTTCTCAACATGGAAAAAAAAGTTTGAAAGACTTCATCCGACCGTTGTCACAGTCCATACCTCACACGAAAAAAAGGTCTCATATGACCCCTCCTGCTCCTGGTTGTATTCCAGGGCCTGCCCTACAGCTTGTGGAGGGAACATCAGACCCCCCCCCCCCCCAAACACACATCACTGCTGGTTCCCACACCATAGGTTTAGCCTAATCATCCTCTTGCGGCATCAGGGATGAGGACACAAGTCAAGCTCCTCCCTCTTAAGATGAGGGCCAGCATCCACACCCCAGTGCAGGTCTGTGGGTTAGAATAATCTCGAGGTATTCCTGCCTCTTGTAAGAGGAGACTAAAAGGAGTCCCAAACTTTTTTGGCCCTACAAGTTCAGGTCCCATTCTATGGTTTGACCTACCATTTTCAAAATTCTACAGAAGTGCGGGCCATATGGGGAAGTACACGTTAACGTGGTGCACGAGTTATCTATAGTGCTCTTAGATTCGATCTCCTGAATCTCGTCATGGCTTTGCATCGTCACCTGCGATTTAACTACTTAGTCAAGGACACTTTCCAGGGTACGTCATCTTCTTCCACTGTCTTCAGTGCAACCAGATACACAATGTGCGCCTCCTCCCACTAGCATCAACTGTGGAGAGCACCACTCCCCCTGCTCGCCAGGCTGCCCAGTACTCCAAAAGGAGCGGAAAATCACGGAGTCAAAGACCCTTTACCGGTTGACTTGCACAGAGGCTAAACGTAAATTCAGAAGATAACACCCCATTTGGTTGACATCGACATATGCTGCAGCTACGTCACCATTGCCGTCTCAAGTGCCAGTGGTTCCTCACTCTGTGCCACAAACAGTGGGCCCTCCGGGCCACCAGAATACATCTGCCCACTTGGTGGTAGGAGGCAAATCTTCCTCCATTGCTCCCAAAGCACCTACTTCGGGAGCAAGGCCCCCAAACGCAGGAGACATCGGTCCCCATCCCCCCTACTGGAGAAGGAACAGCCTCCTCTGGCTCCTCTCGTGTGGAAGGGATTCCCTGGGGCCCTCTCTTCCAAGGTCTCCACTACTGCCACGGCGGACACTTGCCAGTGGCTCAAGGAGCCAAAAGGTGCTGGACGAGGAGCTATAGGGTCTTCCTCTGTGCCTAAAGCTGCTTCGTAGAAATCTTCACAGCAGGTCACTAAAGAGAAGCGAGAGAGCAAGCAAACTAAGAAGTCTGCTAAGAAACAGGACCCTCTGGTGGCCTCAAAAAAACCACTCCCCATCAAATCTGCATCTGAGGATGCAGTGGAGATCATAGCGTCCCACGTGGACCTGGATCTGACAGATCCCTCATCAACCATAGAAATGGCTACAAATACTCAGTTGGTAGCAGCAGGTGACCCTGGCATAACCCGCCTCCTTGTGTGCTCAATGCCTTCCCAGCCTCACGACAATGTCATCTTCCAGTGGAATTACGGTGGTTTTTCCACCACCTGGCTGAGCTACAACAACTGTTAAGCTTCACACCTGCTTTCTACACTTCCCTACAGGAAACATGGTTCCCGGAAATCCGGACCGCTGCCCTCCACAGCTATAGGGGATATTAAAAAAACCGTAGTGAATGTAATAGTGTCCGGTGGAGTTCCCATCGATGTCCTGAACTCAGTATGCAGTAAACCTGTGCCCCCCTCAAACCCCCCTGAAGCTATGGCTGTCAGAATAAGGACGACGCAGGAAACAACTGTCGGCAACGTATATCTTCCTCCAGATGGTGCAGTACCCCTGAACACATTGGCTGCACTGATTGATGAACTCCTTAAATTTTTCGCACTTTTGGGAGATTTTAACTCATAACCCATTGTGGTGTGGCACCGTGCTTACTGGCCGAGGCAGAGATGTCGAAAATTTACTGTCACAAATTGACCTCAGCTCCTTAAATACAAGTGCCCCCACACATTTCAGCGTGGCACATGGCACATATTTGGCCATTGATCTCTCGGTTTGCAGTCCTGGCCTTCTCCCATCTATCCACTGGAGAGCACATGACGACCTGTGTGGTAGTGACCACTTCCCCACTTCCCTGTCACTGCCCCGGCATCTTGCCCATGGCCACCTGCACAGATGGGCTTTAAACAAGGCAGCCTGGGATGCTTTCATCTCAGCTGTCACCGTTGAATCTCCCCCTCATAGTAACACTGATGTGGTGGTTGGGCAGGTAACTACAACAATCGTTTCTGCAGTGGAAAACGCGATCCCTGGTTCTTTGGAGTGCCCATGGCGAAAAAGTCCCTTTGTGCTAGCTGGAAGTCACTGAGGCAATTAAGGAACGTCGGCGAGCTGTACAGCGGCACCCTTCCCTGGAGCACCTCATAGCTTTCAGACAGCTCCATGCCCGCGTTCACCAGCTTATCAAAAAAATGGAAACAGGAGTGTTGGGAGAGTTACGTCTCGACCATTGGGTGCCGTACGTCGCCTTCCCAAGTCTGGGCAAAGTTCAAACGAGTTTCTGGGTACCAGACCCCAACAGGTGTTCCCAATGTTAATGTAAAAGGCATGTTATCTACAGACGCAAATGTGAATTACCCTCCCCAAGCCTTTCGTATTCTCAAACAGCAGATGGAAAGGAAAGACCTCTTGTTCACTACATTCCACAGTGAACCCTATAATGCCCCATTTACAGAGTGGGAGTTCCTCATTGCCCTTGCACATTGCCCCGACACTGCTCATGGGCCAGATCGGATCCACAGTCAGATGATTAAACATGCCTCGTCTGACTACAAGCAACATCTCCTCATCATCTTCAACCGTATATGGTGCGATGGCATCTTTCCATCGCACTGGCGGGAGAGCACCATCATACAAGTGCTCA
This sequence comes from Schistocerca gregaria, assembly GCF_023897955.1. Taxonomy (NCBI): domain Eukaryota; kingdom Metazoa; phylum Arthropoda; class Insecta; order Orthoptera; family Acrididae; genus Schistocerca; species Schistocerca gregaria. Next base: position 646,649,771 of record NC_064931.1, on the reverse strand, counting down.
AACTTGGCAGAAACCTGCTTGATGTGGATAGCTATCAGCCTCACCAACATTCTTTGTAAGCTGCTGGAATGTATGGTGTGTCGGTGGTTGGGTTGGGACCTGGAGTCATGTGGCCTACTGGCTCCGTGTCAGGGCGGTTTCCACCAGGGTCACTCTACCTCTGATAATCTTGTGTCCCTCGAGTCTGCCATCCGAACAGCCTTTTCCAGACACAAACACCTTGTTGCCAACCTGTTTTTATTTATGAAAAGCGTATGATACCACCTGGTGACGACATATCCTTGGCACATTATACGAGTGGGGTCTCCGATGCCTGCTCCCGATTTTTATCCAAAATTTCCTGTCACTTCGTACTTGCTGTGTCAAAGTTGGTGCCTCCCATAGTCTCCCCCCCCTCCCCCCCCCCCCCCCCACATCCTGGAGAATGGGGTCCCACAGGGTCCTATATTGAATGTCTCTCTATTTGTAGTGACCATTAACAGTCTAGCAGCAGCTGTAGTGCCATCCGTCTCACCTTCTCTGTATGCAGACGACTTCTGCATTTCATACTGCTCCATCAGTACTGGTGTTGGTGAGTGGCACCTACAGGGAGCCATCGACAAAGTGCAGTCATGGGGTCTAGCCCATGGCTTTAAGTTTTTGGCTGCAAAGTTGTGTGTTATTAACTTCTGTCGGCGTCGTACCGTTTATTCGGAACCAGAAGTTTAATGATGATCCCCTCACTGTAGTGGAGACATATCGATTCTTAGGACTGTTTTTTGACGCCCAATTGACTTGGCTTCCTCACTTTCATCAGCTTTAGTTGAAGTGCTGGCTGCACCTCAATGCCCTCTATGCCTGAGCAACAAAAGCTGGGATGCAGATTGCTCTACGCTGGTGCAGCTCTACGGAGTCCTTGTTCAATCCCGTCTTGACTGTGGGAATCTGGTTTATGGTTCTGTGGCGTCCTCAGCATTGCGTTTACTCGACCCAGTGCACCACTGTGGCATTCGATTAGCAATGGGAGCGGGAGTGTTCAATTCCTTCTGACTGAACTGGAATCCTTGCCTTTACCACCTATACTCGAGGTCCATTCGCGTACACCTCCATGGTGTACACCTAGGCTGATTCCAATGCTCCTTCAATGTAACTGTAATGGCTACTATCGCCATCTGACCAAACTCAATCATTTAATGACTACTTAGTCCATAATTGGCTTAGCACTTCAGGAAACACAGTTTGCGGCAACACAACTCCCTCCTCGGAAATTACCAATCATGCCAATGTTGAGACAGTATCTGGTGTGGTCTGTACACTCTTATTCTCTGATACTTCCAATGAGCAGGTGCCCCTTACCACTGCACAAGAGGCGGAGGATGTTAGTATATCAACCTGTCACTTCAGGTGACATGTGTAATGTGTATCCACACCAAGATGGACCTTTCCAGTATGACGAGTTACCCCCCCCCCCCCCCCTCTCTCTCTCTCTCTCTCTCTCTCTCTCTCTCTCTCTCTCTCTCTCTCTCTCTCTCTCTCTCTCTCTCTCTCTCTCTCTCTCTCTCTCTCTCATTGGGAGCCTTCAGTGCCAATAATCCTCTGTGGGGCAGCTACACTGTCTCGTAAAGGCAGAGTATGAGAACACCACCTTTCATAATAGTATGTCTGCCTACTCAACATTGTAGCTGCAAAACATTTCAGTGTAGCGCACAGAACATACTCAACTATTGAGCTCACAGTTTGCAGCCGGAATATCGTACCCTGATTCGGCGGCACGTCTGTGGCGATCTTGGATAGCGACCATTTCAAGATTGTTCTATACCTCTCCACTCATGCAGCTGGAACGTGCTCCACATTCTTACTTCGGAAAGCTGACTGGCACGCTTTCTCCTCTACAGCCAATTTTGCAGCCAGTTGTGTGAGGAATATTGACAAAGTGGTGCTATTGTTCATGCTGCAGCGGCAATGATGCTGTGCTCCTCTGGCTCATCCCAACGGCTGTTGGTGCCATGGTAATACAATGATACAGCCACAGCTATCAAGGAACACCAAATTGATTCCATGATATCTGCAGAATGTTTTGCGGCACACTTCGCTGAAGTGTCTGCTTGCAGTAATTGCTATCCTCATTTCCTGACCTGGAAACACCTTTTAGGGCCCTGCCTGCCCACTATTCTTCCATGCACACGGCTCTCTAGCATGTAACGTCCCTTCCCTTTAAGGAAATATGAGCTTCGTAGTGCTTTGGCAGTATGTCAAGATTTGGCCCCAGGACCCGACAAAATCCACAGCCAAATGCTCGGGCATCTTTGTGCTGACTGCATAAAAAGTGCTTTTTCAATTGTATTTGGTGGAAAGAAGATTTATCTTCCAATGGTGGGAATCTATTAGGCTGTGTAAGCTATTCAAATGAATGCTCAACCACCGTCTCTGTTGGTGACTTGAAGCCGGAGGGCACATATCACAATTCCAAAGTGGCTTTCAGGCTTTTTGGTCCACCACAGATCACCTGGTTCGTCTGGGACCTGTGGTATGCAATGCTTTCATGCAACGCCAACATCTGATTGTTGTATTCTTTCACCTACTGAAGGCATACTATATCGCCTGGCAACATCCCCATCCTGTGTACATTGTGTGAGTTGGGTTTTCAGGGCAGTGTACCCATTTTTATCCAGAATTTCCTCTGACTTTTTTGGGTCTGGGTACATTTGACTCTGAGCAACTGGTATGTACAAAAAACTGGAGTCCCTCAGGGATTGGTTCTGATCCTCCCCCTGGCAGGCATTCCCCCCCCCCCCCCCCCCCCCCCGCCCCCAAACCCGATATGACGGCAGGTTACTTTCTTCCCACCTCATCTTGTTGTGCTTTTAGACCCTCTTGTGCAACATGCTGCCTGGGTTATGTCTCTTTTCTCTTACCTGTCATGTTAGGACTGTCACGCCCTTTATGAAACGATTTGATTTACTTATATAGTTGGAGCAGCACTTTTTATGTTTCTCTCATGAAATGGAGGGACTGATGACCCAGCAGTTTAGTCCCTTCAAACACGTGATGATGATGATGATGATGATGATGATGATTCAGCCATTCACAAAGCAAGGCAATGGTTTTGTATAATAGCATTCCTGAAGGAGCAATAGAACACTTTATATATCTCCTCCCCTCCACCCATGCTATGGGTCCATAGCTCTGAAACAACTACTACTGCCAAAGAAAAGACCACTGTGTAGAGGTATCTCAATCTCCATTGTAAAGGTAGGCGCCATGGGGACAGAGTGGGAAGGAGTATCTGTGTTTTTAATGTGTGCTGCTGCTGCCGCCGCCAATGAACTGTACTGTGTAATAGTGGTTCCTTTATTTACTATAGCAGAAAGGTTTGACACTATAATGCTGTCACTGATCTCATAAAACATCCTCAGTTTTCTCATGCCAGTACACCTTAAGAGTGCAAACATGCTCTTGGTATCGTCTACTGGAGCCAGGTGTAGACTTCAGAATTTCATGTTTAGCTAGCTATGTATTCTCAACACTAGCAACAAAATAAACTTCAGCACTGAAGCATGATCATCCTCTATAGTTAACACTTCAGCCACCTCAGGTCTTGCCCAACTGAGAAATGGACAACACCATTCCAGTGACCACTTCTCAATTTGGACATATACAGGGTGTTACAAAAAGGTACGGCCAAACTTTCAGGAAACATTCCTCACACACAAAGAAAGAAAATACGTTATGGGGACATGTGTCTGGAAACGCTTACTTTCCATGTTAGAGCTCATTTTATTACTTCTCTTCAAATCACGTTAATCATGAAATGGAAACACACAGCAACAGAACGTACCAGCGTGACTTCAAACACTTTGTTACAGGAAATGTTCAAAATGTCCTCCGTTAGCGAGGATACATGCATCCACCCTTCGTCACATGGAATCCCTGATGCAGCCCTGGAGAATGGCGTATTGTATCACAGCCGTCCGCAATATGAGCACGAAGAGTCTCTACATTTGGTACCGGGGTTGTGTAGACAAGATCTTTCAAATGCTCCCATCAATGAAAGTCAAGAGGGTTGAGGTCAGGAGAGTGTGGAGGCCATGGAATTGGTCCGCCTCTGCCAATCCATTGGTCACCGAATCTGTTGTTGAGAAGGGTACGAACACTTCGACTGAAATGTGCAGGAGCTCCATCGTGCATGAACCACATGTTGTGTCGTACTTGTAAAGGCAAATGTTGTAGCAGCACAGGTAGAGTAACCCTTATGAAATCATTGCGGTGAATCGAGGAAGTATAGTACATACTGACGAAACTAAAATGAGCTCTAACATGGAAATTAAGCATTTCCGGGCACACGTCCACATAAAATCTTTTCTTTATTTGTGTGTGAGGAATGTTTGCTGAAAGTTTGGCCATACCTTTTTGTAACACTCTGTATATACTGCACTGGTGTCTCTGAAAGGAAACCATTGAGATGGGTAATCAGCAAAACGAACTTGGTCACTGTTATTAAAAGTCAATACAGGCATCTAGAACTGGGTGGAGCACATGACTGATGCATTTCGTGCAACTGACTAATCCACCTAAAAATTTGTAAAAGTATTCTTAGGAGGCAAATAGTTTCTTTCAATAAAGCGAGAAGTATTGCTGTACAATCTACTAAGGACAATTGCCTAAATTAATCAAAGATGGAAGATAGCTTTCACAAGGGATACCGAAGAGCCCCAGTGTCAACCTAAATTACTGAAGTAAAAGAGATTCCTTTACCAAAATACAGAGAAGTGATTTGATGTGTTTTCAAATTGTCAGGTTTATCCAATGCAAATGTAACAGAAAACTGATTTCATTAAACAAGTTGTATCAAAAGTTCTGCTCTTGTAAACATTCTGACTGTCTTGATTTGATCGTACTAACAGATCATCCACGAATTAAAGGAATTGGCCACCACACAGTTTTCTCATGAAAATGTTGCTGTCATCACGCATGCAGTTAAAATTGTGACCAGTTTAAATAATAGCTATTATCTAACTACTTCTTTCAAAGAAAACAGAATTTTAAGTGTTAGTAATATTCAGGAATCAATTATGCATTTTTAAAGATCAAAATGGATTACTAAGGGCTTAAAAAAGTTCCTCTACTTCAGTGTAATTAAGCTAAACGTTTATTTGTGGTAAACCTGCTTAAAGGGATGTCAGAAACTGATGTAAAACAGCCAGCATTTGCAAATTTGTTTGTCTGTGGAGTCACAACATTTAAGGCAGAAACAAATGTGCATTGGCAGTAAAGCATTTCATTTTCATAGCTTTCTTTAGGATGAAAATTGATCTCTGCACTACAGGCATTACATTATTTTGCTCTGAAAGAGTTACGTACAGATCCAGTCACTTGTACAGTTCCTCTCTTACAACTTGAATTGGACATTTTTAAAAATCTATTTAGCTAGACATTCAGTGCACATAGTCTTGATCTTCTGTGCCATTTCTCATGCTTTTTTTCCTTGCAAATTCAGCAATTTTTGGGAGCCATAATTCATTATGCTATTTTAAGTAACATTCAAATGAATGTGGTTCCCATTTTAAAGTTTTGTGAATTGTCCAACATCTTTCCCAAGATTTTAGGGAGATGGTTTTAATGTGTTAACGGGATGTCTGACTCACCCAAGGTTTTTCACAAGTGGTCAGCCAGTGACATTTCCTCGTGGTTTTGTTTTAGCTCTTTTTATTGTTTTAGTTGGTTTAAGTTCAGGTGTAACTACTTCTTGTCTTTCTAAGAGGGCAGTCCCAAACGCAACGTCACCTATTTTTTTATAAGTACATAGACCTGTTTATTTATACAATGGTTTACATCAGTTTACAGCTTGAACTTTTAGCTATTTCTTTATATAATCACCATTTCTGTTGATGCATTTTTGTAGATGCTGTGGCAGTTTTTGTGTGCCCATGTCATACCAGCTCGCTGCCATGCTATTCAGAAAGTTATGAGCCTCTTCTTTCACCATGTCGTCGGAGCTGAATCGCTTTCTGGCCAAATGTTCTTTTAACCTAGGAAATAGATGGTAGTCACTGTGCGCCATGTCAGGACTATAGGGTGGGTGGGTGATTATGCTCCACTGAGACTGTTGCAGGATAGCAACCGTTTGCCGAGCGACCTGTGGGCGAGTGTTGTCATGGAAGTTGTGTACGCCCTTGCTCAACACCCCTCTTTTCTGGTTCTGAATTGCCCGTTTGAGTTTTTCAGTGTCTCATAGTACCTGTCAGTATTAATTGCGGTCCCAGTGGGCATAAAGTCGACCAATAATACCCCTTCCTGATCCCTAAGAATGGTTGTCATGACTTTACTGGCAGACTGTGTTTGAATTTCTGTGGCTTTGGTGAAGGAGGATGCCACCACTGCTGTGATTGTTGCTTGGTCTCAGGTGTTAAATGGTATGCCCAGGTTTCCAGGAGTCCAGAAAGTTGTCCTGTTCGGCTGCAAGGTGGTGAGGAAATGCGTGGGAAGCATCAACTTGTTGCCGCATCTGGTCCTCAGTCAGCATGCATGGCACCCATCTTACACACACCTTCTGGTAGTTCAATGTTTCCTTTAAAATTCTGTAAGCGGTGCTTTGGGAAACCTCAGGAACAGACGTGCAGAGATCATCCAGGGTGATCTGCTGATCTTCACACATGCTTTGCGCAATCTTCAACCCTGTCTCCTCAGAAATTGGCGGTATCCCGCTCATTTGTTCATAGTGAATTTCAGTCCGATCAGTTGCAAACTCTCTACACCACTTACGAACCTTTTTATCACCCATGCATGACTCACCATAAACTTCTGTCAATTGGCAATGGAATTCAATCGGCACAATGATTTTTGCATTCAGAAACTGAATAACTGCACCCAATTCACACTTGGCGGTAACATTCTACGGGATCTCCAGTCTCAACGGCTGCCAAGCCAAGACCGAGCGCCCCAGCGCGGTGTGTGCATGTTTACACACAGTGCATGAAGCACTGTTCATAACAGTGTGACTAACTGCCACGCAGAAATAGACCTTTCTTTTGAGATTACCCTCATACATTGTTTAAGCACACGTGAGGAAGAGGGACTGTGTGGTCATGTTGAGTGCATGAATGAGAAACAATTTTATAGATTTTCTCTGCATTTGTTTGCTTTAATGAGTGAAAGGGCACTGATAACCACACTGTTGAAAACCCATAAGATACAAACACACAAGTTTCTTGCAAATTACTGCCTTCAGGGTGATTTCACACTTCCATGGAATTATTTTAAGAGAATGGTTATAACAAATGATAATGCAAGATATTTTCTCTTTACAATGGAAAAATCCTCCTCCTGTTTAAATTCACAACAAATCACACAATGTGTGCACCGCTTTTAACTTGTTATCGTGTATTATCAAATGTGCTTGAAAGTAAGAATTCTCCTGAATAGCATCACATGCTACATAATTTAACAAGTTTCTGCATTTTATTTTGGATATAGTAAAAAGAATGTCAAACATCACCTAGTGGCAAGATAACTAGGATACCTAATGGGCTTAAAATTTAGGAGGTAATTACTACCTCTCAAATTTTTGATTGTTTCATTATCCTGACTTGCGCCTATAATCCTGCATTTAAAATCATTTTATGTAGCGAAAGACTTTGTCAGTTTTCGAAAAATTCTCAACACAGTGTTCAAATGGCTATGATCACTATGGGACTTAACATCTGAAGTCATCAGTCCCCTAGCACTTAGAACTACTTAAACCTAACTAACCTAAGGACATCGCACACATCCATGCCCCAGGCAGGATTCGAACCTGTGACTGCAGCGGTCGCGCGGTTCCAGACTGAAGCGCCTAGAATCGCTCAGCCACGCCGGCCGGCAGGCAACACAGTGTCTTCAGAGATGTATGCCTCTAGTAGTATTTCTGGTGTGAACATAGCCACCACCTTATTTTCACACATTTGTACTGTGCTGTTTTATGTCCACATATTCATGAGAAAGATGTGTTTAGTAATGTGGGTGTATTTTAATTGATATTAATATGAACATAAGATCTGCACCCCACAGTAATTTGCTCCATTTTATTCTGATTTCGAAAACACTGTTTATTAAAACCAGTCACAATGCAATGAAAAACTCAGTCTTAATACCTCCCAAAAAAAAAAATCAAAGTTCATTCTCCCTTGCAGCTGTCACACTGAACTTTCAATTAACAGCTGCAACTGTGGGCTTGAAATATACGGCATACTATGGAACTTTCCCAGTATCTCCATAACATAATTTATCACAAAATATACTTCGCAGTATGATCAATTTTAGTACAAAATGTGTAAAATGGCAGTGTGTGTTCATTCCTTATCTGTAAAAAGTGCAAAAACCTGTGTGTGAGCTCGCTTCAAACAAGTGAAACACCTTTGAATTGTCAGGATGCTTCTGTATTGATTAACACTTGCACAAAATTCGCGATATTTATGAAAAAGATTTGTCAGTGAGGTGTCTGCTTAGCAGTTACAAGCAAACTTTACGGGCTTACATATTGAGGCGCACTGAAAACCAAAAGGGCCCAAAGTGCAGGAACAAAGTTTTGAGAAAAATACATGTTAGTGAAAATCAAATTTGTGGGCAGACCACCAATCTCGTAGGTCTGATTTGTTTCGTAACAGTCTTAGGACCCTATATTTCCTACGAAAAAATAATGTACCCACTCTCCACTTTGTTTTGAAATATTAATATTTAGGATTATATTTAATATAAACTTCCATGTATAGCTTAGTGACAATAGTCTTTTGACAGTTGCAAAGTTTGTGAATAATGTGAAACTAGAATCAGAACAGATAGAACAGATAATAAATGCACCACATACACAATAAAGACATACTCCAACACTCGATAGTGCTCATTATTATTATTTTCACTAAGCACTTTCTCTGGCTTGAGGTTAAGATAAAACTGCTGATATATCTCTGATTACTACTATTAAGTATGTGATAGAGACACTAAATTACGTTGGCATCCTAAATAACTGAGCAGTGCGAGGCAACAAAACCTGAGAAACTGGTGTGTTATCTTTTAGAGAATGTTGATATAAACAATGTGGACCTATGGATATAGATAAAACTGATTCACCATAAGATCAATAGATCATAGGAGCATGCATACATGTTAGTGTGTTGACGGTGTGCTTTAGACCATTATTGTTCTCGGCAAAACTAACTCTCTCTCTCTCTCTCTCTCTCTCTCTCTCTCTCTCTCTCTCCCTCCCTCCTTCCGCCCCCCCCCCCCTCTCCTCTCTCGGATCAAACAAATTGATTACAAATGATTGCCACTTATTCTGTTAGGCTTGTACCATCACCTGTTTCAAAATGAACATGCATAACCGGTAAGACATACCATTAACCAGGGGGATTCTGACATCCTGGGGGTAACATTGACCCAAGGTTCAATTTCCCCCTTTTCTTTCCATTACTGGATAAATTTACATATCTTCTTGAAAATAAAAATCATAATACAATGAAATTTGTTGATTTGAATTCACACACTTCAAAATAAATTTTAAAAAATATGATAGTTAAGAAATTAAATAAATTTAAGCAAGGCCTACGGATGTGCTTATAAATTCAATTGCGAAAACCTTCATTAATCCTATAACCACAAGGTTCTCACATGTTCAGATTCACACATTTTAATGAAGTTTTCTGGCCTTATTAACAGTTACAAATTCATATTCCTTAAAAAAAGGGTAACATTGACCCCCTCAGGGGTAACATTGAACCACTAAATATTATCATTGAATTTTCATTAATCCATGTGTATTTGCCTAAATATGGTGTAAAATAAAAGTGGAATTTATAATCCTTGCTTACAAATTAACATTGGAGCAACAATGAATTTAAATTCAATCTTCGACAGTCAATGTTGTTACAAGTGTTCTATTTATTGCAGAAGTTTTAGATTGAAATTTGTTTCATTTTAACTGTAAAGAATTAACACAATAGGCTATAACTTTATTAGACAGTGAAGTTGGAGAATAGTGTATCAGTCTGAACACAGTAAGTAAAGCCATAACTAAATTAAAAATTGAACTGCAATGCCTAGAGCTTACCAAAAGTCTCCAGGTGGAAGATAGTACTTAGATGTTAAGGAAACATTGGAAGAAGTGATCTTCTTAATTAAAAAGAAGCTGTACTCTCTCAAGTTCCAGGTGAACAGGGTGTGGAAGAGAAAATGGAAGTTCTAGCGTAATCTCTAGTTTCGTATTTAAAGTCTCCTCGTGAAAAGGAAGAAAACCAATGGACCTTTCAAATACAAAAAGAAAGAAAACTGATGTGAGCCCTGGCAAAACTGTCTCGGCTGTTTATGCATTGCACATTAGTCCAAAATATTTCAAACGCTCGTCAAATGAAAACACGTCTCACAACGTAAAAAGTTCAAACTGTCTGCAAGTACAAATGGTACAAACTATCCTAGGTCTTTAAAGTCATCCGCAGTTAATGAAGAACTCTTGAAGGCCAAGAAAAATCTCTTCCAAAAGTGTGGTAATTCGTCAGGTGATGTGCTTGTTGTAATGAAATTGCTAGAGACTCTGGAAACTGATGAAAGTAATGTTGATCCTTCATACGATCTTTTTAAAGATCTGCTGCCCACTTGTGTGTCAAGATCCTTTTCCAAATGACTTTGATATGGTGAAAGTAGCTGAGGATTAAAGGGAGAAGCAAACTTTTCAGTAAGTTTGTATTATTCAAAAAGTTACTCCAAAGGAAAAGGAAGTTGGAGTAATGGGGCTTTACTCCACTAAATCAATGAAAACTGAATTTGTACCAAAAGAACATGACATATTCAGTCCCATTCCATTATGTGATTGGCAAGGTGCCTCCACCAGAGCTACAAGCTGATGGGTATAGAATTGTGTAGGCCTATAAATTTCCAGGGAGGAATTTAGTAAAGAAAGTTATCTTTTGGCTAGTAAAAGATTTTTTAATGTTTTAAATAAAGGATTGATGTGAATTTAACGATTACTGGCTTATCAACATTTTACGAAACACCCAGTTTTTATAGGAGATACATTCATACTGCAATACACTAACATTTATCCCAGGACACTTTCAGCATGTGTTTTTATAATAAAAAAAATTGAGAGGTTGATGATGCAGCCTCACATTGTGGGGTAACAATGACTGCTTTCAACTTTTTCTACTAACCTATGAAAAATACAACAAATTCAGTGCACTATGGATGTTCTGTACAGAAATAATGTACAATAATAGTAACCACCAAGAATAGAAACTATCTGCAAGAGACAGTGAACAAAACATCAGAAAGGGTCAGACTTTCCATGGATGTCAGTAATTAAATTTCGTCTATAATAGATTCTCCCTATTTATTATCTTCTCTGCTACTTTAATTTTATTTACTCATATAGACGGAAATATAAACATAAGTTTCAATAATACCAGTCTTGTAAACCGGAAGTAAGTAGCCCGATAGGACTTGGTTTCAAAGTAGCATATTTATTTCGAAAATATTTTTGCAGGTTCCTTACTAACATTGTTTTTAATGACGTGTGTACAGGAATCGAAGAAAATACGCTTTAAACAGGGAATATTTACTGCTGGTGTTAGTTGTAATAAAACAAGCAACGATAAATTTCGAAGTGTATTGTGGGTGCGACTAAAATTCTTAATTCGTGAAATATCCAACAAAGTGCATATTTTGTCATGTCCTAGTTCAGACTCGAGTGAGCAACTGATACATTAACTTTTTTAACACGAGACTGCCGCAATGCGCTATACAGCTCGCACAGTTCCACCTTGCAAATGCCTCTGAAAGATTGTGGTAGTCTGCTTGCAAAACTAGTGATAATTATGAGGCAAAATAAGCTTATGCGAAATGCATTTTCTACTGGTTGAGGTTGTCCTCAACGCTTGGTTAGTTGAAAACATTCATACCGAAGTTCTAGATACTGAATATATATTTGAAACAAAATAACCCCGTGAATGTTTCGAAAACCGCAAAACGTAGTTTCTTGATAGAGAAGCGTAGTTGCCTACCTATGAAAAGTAACTTTCTGTTTGCACGTATTCACATCCATACCAGCAGCGAAATATCCACCATTGTCTAATTAAAATACGAGCATAACTGGATAAATACGTGTAATGTGAACAGCATTTAACAAGCAGATAATTTTACTGCGACCAGTCGATTCCTAATGCCATACAAGATTTTTAAGTTTTTATAAAAAGTAGCCTATTTAAAGAGAATGGTCAGTGTTGATACAAAGCATCTGATATTTTGATTACTGCCTCAGTTTCGACGTCTATAATGGATATAAAATTTACTGTAGTCAACAAACTTCCAGTTTGTTGTTGGCGACATGTGCAGTTCGCTCCACAGACTTCATCCATTTTGTAACTACCCCGATTGGATGTAGTCGGCCAAATAACGCACGTGATTTTCTCAAAAGTCTGGAAGCAAGGATCTAAATGCATGCATTAGCACACACACACACACACACACACACACACACACACACTTTTAATGCTTCAACACAACAACAAAAATGAGAAGACAACAAGGCGGGCTAGACTCTAATGGGTTTTGTAGACATTTCGGTACGCCCACACGTATGTATAGCATTTCGTATAGATTTGTCTTGCAAGTCTATCAGTCAGAAGAATACTGATCCAACGAAATTTCTCCCCGCAGTAGATCTCAAACCGTAATAGCGATGTATAAAAGGTGGACCACATTTCTAGTGGCTTTTGAGGTCGTTTCAACGCATAGTTGCAAATGGAGCCCATCACTCTTAACAGTGACCTGTATTGCCCGTATCCACTGCAAGTAGTGAACTGCAGTCGACACCTTTCATGCTGGCCCTCAGAACTTATTCATTGAAAACTTAATAGCTGTCTGCCAAAAGGCTGGAGGTATTACATACAAACACCTGAAAGGGTGTGTGTGTGTGTATTCTTAGTTACTCTCTGCATATCACAGTGTGTGGCTGACATATTTTACACACATCTTGGAAGATTACTTTCTCAAGAAAAAACACAATCATATTTCTATCACTGCTATTGTCAGGTAGTCCGTCACAAACGATAATACGTTCGTTCTGTCTGCAACATACGGAATGTAAACATAATCACTATCAATATTTGAACCATACTTAACAATATTTAAGTATGAATAACAAGTACACTTTTATTCGTACTAAAAGCAGGCTGTTAAAGCAAAATGAGAAGGCAACACAACAGTGTACCTGTTATTCAATCTCAAATCATGGAATTGTTCTATCAAGAAATAACGGAAGAATCCATAAATAATTTTACAGCATTATTTCTAAATAAATAAGATCACAAAAACACTGCGGTGTGTGCCACATAAGAAACATAAATCAGCTATCTTTGTGTCTTCGGTTAATCCATGAACAGACCTTCAAAGGCGCTCATGAGGTTCTAAGTACATCATACATTCCTTAAACTCTTACTGAACAAACCAAGCGGAGTCGCATACATTTGAACCACGCTTACCTTGCACCATTTTAGCGATTTTCCGCAAAGTAATGCTTTTCTCCTTCTTTCACTGACTATACATCAGTTGCCTAATTCATGGTATCTGCAGTTACTCAGTGGCACAGTTTAAATTAATCATGTCACAAAACAACAATGCACTCAAATAATTTAACAGTGAGCACGCGATGTAACTAAATGACAATGCCGGACCTAATACTTACAAAAAGTAGCACGTTATATTTACATTACCCACTACTTCGTTCGTATTGATGCGAGTTCTTGCAGCTTGAGTATCTAATCACACAACTGAACAATCACATTGACATGGCTTTGAAATTTTAAACGTTAGAAAATGGCGTATTAAACTATACCAAAGATTGTATACATGTGCGCTAATCTGGATAGCGGTGCACTATACTTTGAATTTTCTTGAAAATAGCCACATAATGTATTTAAATATTTGCAGATCAAGTTTTAATAAGGTACTTTGTTAAGACATAGTGTCAGTTTGAATTATATTTATGCGCAATGAAGAAATACTTCGCTTCATTTTATTAAACCAACGGCACTGACCTACATGCTAATCAAGAGACGTCCACTTTTTCTCGTATTTATAAAACTTAATTGCATATACCAATACAATAAATAACTTACCTTGCATGTTTACTGTACTGCGAAGTCTAGCGGGTAATAGCCAACTGTCGATAGAGGTATCGATTCGTTTGACCCCGTTAGTGCATCCGGAAACGCCTCTAGTGGCGTTTGTTCACATATTGTTGCAATACTGGATGTGCAAGACACTTGATCATAAGCGTAATGTTGCTTTTCGCGCCCTTCAATTGAAATAATTCTACAATGAAACATTTTCATAGCTAGGCAGATCCTTCCTTTCCAAGAAATAAACTGAGTTCTTACCTTCCGGATACATCCCTCAGCTACGATGTTGGCAGGAACACAGTTATTATGGAGGGGTCTCTCAGACCACCTTTTTGTTTTATATGTATGGAAATGGAAATCATCGTATGGCGTCAGTGCCCGGGCGTTCACAGGCGGGAAGTTCTGCCGCCAGGTGCAAGTTTTATTGAGTGCGACGCCACATTGGGCGACTTGCGCGTTGACAATGGGGATGAAATGATGATGGCACAACACCCAGTCCCAGAGGGGAGAGAATTTCCCCACCCCACCCCAGCCGGGAAACGAACGGGGGCCCGCGTGCGTGGCATTCCAACGCGCTCACCGTTCAGCTATTGGGGCGGACATTTTATATGTATAAAACCAATGTTTTGGTGAATATATTTTGTCACGACTTCCTGTTGTTAGTTACACTTCTTGGAAACAGACTTCGAGAATTCGAATTTTTTAAACAATGCAGGATTTAAAACACTTTGAAAACTAAAACACAGCAAAACTTGCAGTTTATTTTTATTGTATGTATTACTAAAATAACAGCACATAAGTATCTCTCCACTCACTCACAGATCATCATCAGGGAGATAGTATTACAGATCTGCTACATAACTATAAGGAAAAACACATTTCAATTATAACAGATTGTATTTGGAACCAGCTTTGAGTTTACTAATCATCATTCCAGCCTTAAAGCAATTATTCCACCCCACAGTTCTGTCAAGGAAGAAATTTTGCTAAATTTTTATTTTAAAAAATCAAGAACAAAGTAATTATCTTATGTATTCTTGTGAGGCCCCGAATCAAATTTTGTTTTTGGCCTTTATACGTTTCATGCAGACCCACATAAAATTTTCCAACCAGTGTGGCAAACACCACTATGTTGACACCAATAGCTTGTTTTCCACTTCCAATAGGAACAAAAGGCTGATATTTCGTTTTTCAAAATATTGTTTCTGTATTTGAGGCTCATACCTCCAAAGCAGCAAGTTTTCTCTGAGACTTTTCAGAATCTGTTGCAGTCCAGGCAGCTGCAACACAATATTGAGTTACCTTGTTCTTACATTAATTAGGGGCTTAAGTCTTCTCCATCAAAACCATCTTCCTGTTCTTACCAAAGAAGTATGCCCCATCACCACCACCTGTCACATCTTCATCACTTTGTTTCCTTCTCCAAATTAGTATCACAATCACTAAATACTGAAATCTGGGTCATTATCATTGTCATCAGAGCTCTCATCTGAGAATTCACTGAGGCATTTTGTAACCCCACATGTACCTCACGTAGAAGACTGTGCCTAGAAAGTCTATTTTCCCTTACCACGGAGAAACAGTAATGTTCAGCAAAAGAAAGAAAGAAAGAAAGAAAGAAAGAAAGGAAAAAAAGGCACAAACACTATTGTGCATGTGTGAAACTTCACACGGCCCAAAAATGAGCAATAAACTGCAGCAATATGGAATTTTGATGTAGATAACTCCATTTCAGATGACTGGACACTGTTGGATATTGTAGAAATATGAAATTTAATTGGAAGTTGTTGGTGTAATATCTCAGATTTCTGAAAGAATTTCATAACGTACCAAATGTCTCTGAAGAGGCACATTTGTGTAAAAAATGGAACTAATTTGCCTGATTCTTCATTCATTAGTCACAGTGGTAAATTGCAACTAAAAATATTTTCAGTCTGTGTGAAGTTGCCTGGTTATAAAATGAATTGCAATGTGCAAAGAAGTAAAAGATAAAGTATGTGAAGTTCTTCTCAGTAACAAATGACTACATGAACCTAAAAAGAATTGGTTGAACTTAGTTTATTGGTCTTCTATTTTAATGGAAAAGTTAGAACCAGAATCAAATGTGCGCAGACTGGCCCGCGTTCTTGTGCACACAATAACAGTGAAGAAGTAGTGTAACACACATCCGGAGAGTTAAAAAAAATGTCTTTTTTTAGTGACCTGCTTTCTTGTCAGTTTCCATCAGTCAATGAGAGACCTATCTTTTGACCAAACTTTTCTGTGCAGACACTCTCCCCAAAGCCGATACCAGCCTTTGCTACTAAAAGTGTACCTTCAGAGCAGGACACCATGAGAATGTCCAATTCGCTCAGAACAGAATCACCAAAGTGAGATGTTGCTCAAAATTCACCAGCTACCCATCTGCCTCATCAACTTACAACAAATGAATACATTCTTTGCTTGCACATGCCCCACTGAAGAAGGGAAAATGGAGTATAGAGGTAGAAAGAAAATTATGTCAAACTACTACAATGGACACACACAGAATGGAACATCATCCACATATACAGCTGTAAAAGGCTCACTGCCTAGATGGAAGGGAAAGGGAGAGGTGCAAATGATCCATGACCACTAAGGCACAATCAGCCTCACCTAAGGCACCATTGTAATCTGAGTATAGTGTATACTTACCACTCAGCTGAGAGATAACTATCTTACCATTATTGCATGAAGAGGGATGTGATTTTTTTTTTAAAAATTGCCTTTCCTCACTAAAAAATAAACATTACATTGTAAAACCTGTGCCAAAGCTGAAGGGGTAACTAGAGGTGTGTATGCTCTTCGACACAGGTATTCTTTATTGCTTAAGTCTTGCAGAAAGCTAAACTAGAAGCTGTTATGGCCTAACTTCCACTGTAGTCACTATGTAGACTGTAACTGGTATCAGTGACCATGACAGGATTGTGGTAACAGTGATCAGCAAAGTACAGAGGACTAATAAAACAAGTAGAAAGATACATCTGTTTGGTAAACTAGATAAAAAAAAAAAAAAAGCAGAAGTGTTGTATGTCGGCGAGGAACTTGACTTTCATTGCAGGACAGGAGCATGTAAGTGAACTATGGCTAAAGCTCAAAGACTACTTGAAATGCAGTGGATGCATATGTACCCAGTAGAACAGTGCATAGTCGAAGGGAACCTGTGTAGTATACAGTCCCTATAAAGAAACACACAACTGCATAATTGGTGTAAAATGAGGCTCTAGATATGGAGATGTTGAATGAAGCACATTTTGCTCTCGAGAGCAACGACTGAAGCCTTCAACGTCTACTGTAGTAAAATATTGTCAAATGAACTTTCACAAAACCAAAGAAATTGTGGTTTTATGTAAAAGACTGTTAGTGGAACCAAAGTTAGTGTCCAGTTACTTGCAAATGAGACAGGAACTGAAATTGAGGGTAGCAAAGCAAAAGCTGAAATACTAAACTGTTTCCAAATGTTGCTTTACAAAGGAAAACCCAGGAGAACTGCCCTAATTTAATCCTCATACCACTAAGAAGGTGAGTGAAATGGGTGAATGGGTGGTTTTGAGAAAGAGCTCAAATCATTAAAATTAAACGAAGTTCCAAAGACTGATGGGTCAGATTCTATACCGGTACTGAATTTGTGGCTGAGTTAGCCTCTCTTATAATTACAATATATTGTAGACTGATCGAATAAAAAAACTGTGCCCATGAGTTGGAAAAATGCACACGTCACACCATTTACAAGAAGGGTAATAAGTGATCCACAAAACTACTGTCAAATATCCTTGACACCAATTTCTAGTCATCTCATGTGAGCTCAAACATGCTGAGGTATCTCAAACAGAATGACCTCCTCCATGGTAACCTGCATGGATTCCGGAAACATCCATCTTGCACTTTTCTTATGTGATGTACCGAAAGCTTTGGATCAAAGCAGTCAGGTAGATGATGTATTTATTTATAAAGTATGATCATACGGGATATTGAGTAAAATTTGGCACTGGATTGAGGATTTTTTGATAGGGAGGACACATGTTCTCAATGGAGAGTCATCATTAGTGTTGACACCCTCACTGTCCATGTTGTATATTAGTGACCTTGCGGACAACATTAGTAGTAACCACAGATTTTTTGCAGATGATGCATTTAACTATAGTGAAGTACTATCTGAAAGAAGCTGCATAAATATTCAGTCAGATCTTGATAAGATTTCAAATTGATGCAAGATTGGAAGCTTGCTTTAAATGTTCGATACTGAGAAACACGATTTTACATTTACAATGAGTCAATTAGAATTGGCGAACTCCTACAAATACCTTGGTGCAACACTCTCTAGGGATATGAAGTCAAATGATCGCATAGGCTCAGTTGTGGGTAAAACATGTGGTAGACTTGGGTTTATTGGTAGAATACTGGGAAAATGCAATCAGCCTACAAAGAGATCCCTTACAATCAGTTATTCAACCCATTCTGGACTATTGCTGAAGTGTGTGGGTCCTGTACTGTATAGGACTAACAGGGGATGTTGAATGTATACAGAGGAGGACAACATGGATGCTCAAAAGTTTCTCGACATGTGGGAGAGCGTTGCAGAGTTGCTGAAGAAACAGAACTGGCAGACTTTTGGAGAAATATGCAGACAGCCCTGAGATAGCCTACTTAAAAAAATTTCAAGGACCAGCTCACATACAGAGGAATTTAAATATGCATTCTTCCCCAAATCCATAAGTGAATGGAATAGGAAGAAACTCTAATAACTGGCACTGTGAGATGTATACCTTTCACAGTGGGTTGGAAAGCATAGATGTAGATGTACTGAAACACATGCAGACAAAGGAACACACTAACTCCTTTATGTGGTGCAATTTAATCTTGAAGTGCTGCACGAGTTTCAGCTATGAAATACCCATCGTTTGTTGTGAAATAACCTGATATTTTGTATCCAGAACCTGCCAAATGTGCTTCACAGTGCAAGCACTAAGATAATTTCTGTATGTACCGGCTGATCAAAAAGTCAGTATAAATTTTAAAACTTAATAAACCACGGAATAATGTAAATAGAGGGGTAAAAATTGACACACATGCTTGGAATGACATGGGGTTTTATTAGAACAAAAAAAACAATGTTCACAAAATGTCTGACAGATGGTGCTGGACAGCAAAAGTCAGTGACTGCACATAACAATCATGTTTAAAAGGATCCGTAATGAGAGAGAGAGAATCAGGTGTGACAGCAGTTGCAGCATGTTGACATTACCTGAAAAAGCGCTTTTAGTGAAGCTGTACTATCAGAATGGAGAATGTGCTAGTTCAGCGTTACCATCCTATCAGCAAGGGAAGGGGATTCGCACAGGTAAAGGTCCAGTGACAAATGCAGCTGTGGCGAGAATGATTTTGAAGTTCGAAGCCATGGGTTGTTTAGAAGATAGACCCCGTAGTGGCTGACCGAGCACGAGGCTTAATGCTACTGAGACAGTTCAAGAAGAAATAGAGACTGTAGGGGGTTCGTCCATGCATGGGGAAGTCGGTGCTTGTGCAGTCGTACGTTGCACCAGCATTCCATACACGACTCTTTGGTTGGCGCTTAGGCGTACCCTCCGATGCTATCCGTACAAAATCCATCGGCATCATGAACTGTTACCTGTTTAGTGAAATGGAGGGCATTTGTACACCACAAAAGATGGCAGATGATGATGATTGGTTGAGTGTCGTGTTGTGGACCGATGAAGCTCATTTCATGCTCAGAGGGTCTGTGAACGCCTACAACTGCAGAATTTTGGCTACCAAAAATCCTAGAACTGTCGTGGAAATTCATTGCACGACGAGAAAGTCACAGTATGTGTTGGATTTACTGCATCTACCGTTATCGGGCCTTTTTTCTTTGAGGAAATGGGTGATTCTAGTTTTGTAACTGCTACCGTGACGGGTGAGAGGTACGCCGATATGTTACAGAATTGCATCATCCCCAGCGTGGCTGATAAACACCTGCTGGATGGTATGATGTTTATGCAGGATGGCTCTCCACCCCGTATTGCTAGACGCGTGAAAGATCTCTTGTGCGCGTTGTTTGGTGGTGATTGTGTGCTCAGCTGCCACTCTCGTCATGCTTGGCCTCCCAGGTCCCCAGACCTCAGTCCGTGCGATTATTGGCTTTGGGGTTACCTGAAGTCACAAGTGTATCGTGATCAACTGACATCTCTAGGGATGCTGAAAGACAACGTCCGACGCCAATGCCTCACCATAACCCCTGACATGCTTTACAGTGCTGTTCACAACATTATTCCTCGACTACAGCTATTTTTGAGGAATGATGGTGGACACATTGAGCATTTCCTGTAAAGAACATCATCTTTGCTTTGTTTTACTTTGTTATGCTAATTATTGCTATTTTGATCAGATTAAGTGCCATCTGTCGGACATTTTTTGAACTTTTGTGTTTTTTGGTTCTAATAAAACCCCATGTCATTCCAAGCATGTGTGTCAATTTGTACCTCTCTATCAACATTATTCTGTGATTTATTCAGTTTTCAAATTTATACTGACTTTTTGATCACCTGGTATATCAAATAAAGCAGTCCATAATTCCATGACATAACTCAATGCCTGAAAGGTATAGATAGTTTCAACCAGGGAACTACCAAACCACAAAATTACCAACAATGAGCAAATACCACAATTAAGGTGTCTCATCTGAGAAGTGTGGAACGTGTAGTGGCAAATCTTCCACCATCCTCACACTCCTCCCTTCCCCCACAAACTCAAGATTATAAAGAAGACCACAGCTATGTGGCTGAAATTTGTTGGAGCTCACCACAAGTAGTTCAGTGCATTAGTCTCTCATAGCTCACTCACAGCTGTCTTCTGTACTGTGAAGCCTCCACATCTTCACCAAAGCTCTGCTGTGAGGATGAAGGGAAGCTCAGAGGAGCTTTGCTACCCACTATTATCTGTTGCACAACTTCAGTGTAGTGCTTGGCCTCTCAGTTGGCCTGCCTTCAACTTATCCATATGGATTTTGCACTTGCCTAGTTTCTGGACAATTGAAAGATAGAAAGTGAGCGAGCCTGAAATGTCGCCAATACTGTTGGCACAACATTTTGAAGATTTGGGAGCTTATGACAACAAATTGTAGTCCTGTAAAAAAAAGTGTCTAATTATATTACTTTAAAACAAAAGGTCGCACATAAGTATTCTTCTATAATATGAAAGGAGAGAATGATTGGCCATGCCGTCAGATTTCAAAAAAATACAGCCAGTAACATAATATATTGAAACAAAGAGCTTTAGCCAGAAAGATACTTCTATGGAGCCATGACTGGCCTACAATTATTTTAAGCAATAAATAGTAATTCTAAGAGGTGAAAATTTCTGAAAAGATGAATGTTTTTATGTCATAAATGCACTTTTCTTCTTACAGTCCCACTTTAAGGTCACTTGTGTTATTCTGTAATGTGATTCTGCAAGGTCTGCAAAATACACACTTCTTTATGTCACAAGAATAGAAGCATGTTTAATAGGGTGGATATATCCCACTATAGGTACTTAGTTCCCCCACCTCTCTCATTGCTGAAGCACTGGTCGTGGGCATGGACACTGCCATGATTTTCTTTCATTTACAATCAGAACTACTACTTTATATTCGATTCAGTTTTTTCTCCATAAACCCAAAAATGAGATGATTCTCAAAGGCATGAGACATGTTGGAAAGTATAACACAAAAACATTGAACATTTGAAAAAATCACTTCCCAGATCAATTGTCAGGAGATTGTCAGGATATGTGAATAAATTACAGTAAAATGGAACTTAATATTTTACAGAAGTAATACACTGTCAGAATGAAACATTAGACAGTCTACCTGTCCATCCCCCTTATGCCATCTCAACACTATCCACCATCGTGGCATCCGTTTGGCCACTCGCGCCTTTCACACTAGCTCAGTAGAGTGTCTGTACACTGAAACTGCAGCACTACCACTGTCCTATCGCTGTGGCTTTCTCCTCAGCAGGTATGCATGCCCTTTGTCTGCCATGCGTGGCCACCCACCATATGCCGCCTCCGTGAAGGATTCCTTTGGTTGTGTCCCTCTTCTGTTACCTCCTGGAGTATGCTTTTGATGCTTGCTTTGGCAGCTTAACTTCACACTACCTGAACTTTCCCAGTGGGTGTGAATCCTTCACAACCTTGGCTTTGTGCAGTGACCTGTGTTAATCTTGGCTTTCGTTCACTTCCTAAAGAGATTACTCCAGCCTCGCTATATTACCTTCATTTTCACGACCTTCGCGTGGAATTTTGCGATAGTATCTTTGTGTACACTGATTGCTCCTGTACTGCTGTGTTGTCGCATGTGCGTTCGTCATTGGCCTTCAGATATCGGCTTCCAGCACATTGCTCAGTATTTACAGTTCAGCTCTTCACCCTGTATCATGCCACGGAGTACATCCAGCAACACTTACTTTTTTGTTGTGTCCTCTGCTCAGACACTCTCATCATCCTTCAGAACCTATGTGCGCTGTACACCGCCACCCATAGGGCAATGGGTCCAGGGAAACCGTCGCTTGCTCACTCTTGGTGGAGCCACTGTGAAGTTTATGTGGGTTCCTGGTCATGTCAGTCTGCCAGGAAACGAGGCTGCTGCTGCTGATGCTGCTTCTGATGCTGCTGCCAAGACTGCAGTCCTCGTACCTCAGCCCACTAGTTTCTATATTCCCTCCAATGATCTCTCTGTCACTGTGTGTCAGGAGGCTGTGTCCCTTTGGTATTGGTATTGGCATTGGCATTGCCATTGCTCCTGCCTTACGTTGCCACTTGGGTGTGCTGTTGGAGTTATTGGCCGTATTAGCCAATGATGCACGGGCTGTTGACAGTGTTTTACTTTTCATCCATCAAAGCTATGCGTATGCACTTTTATTAAATTTGTTGTACACAAAACACTTAATCTTGACTGTTGTGACCAAGTACTATCAAAACTGAAATCTAGCTGACATTTTTATGTAAGCTGGTCTAACAATCCCTGGTACGATATTCATCTATAAAGAAGAGAAGTTGCCTACCAGAAAGTCCTTCAAACTCTTTCAGATGAAGCACACTTTAAACAAAGTTTCTAATGGTACTGGCAATTTATTGAATACTGGACCCCCTATTGGAGCAAGATAAGTGATTTTAGGTCTTTATGTAGATAGTTCTTATTCTTAGTATTGATATTATGTATTGAAACATTGATTGGAAATGTATTCTAACATAAGTTTCCAGTTTGTCCAAAAGACATTATTCAGTTACTGTTAGACTAATTTTAAATATTCTACGAGACATACATCTTAAAAATAAGGATGCCAACATTTGTAGATTATTTAATCTACTTAGATGTATTGGTCCAGGGCCACAGATTCTAATTTTCTTCTCGATTGTGGTATTCCTTCGTACATAACAAAAACCTGCACATGACTTAATTTTCATAATTTCGAAACTGGCCAAACAATGCTCAGAAATTATATGTATTTGCTTCTGGTCAACATCCAACAAAAGAAGTGTCAGTCTTGCACAAATACATTTCGCAGTTCATCCATCATGTAAAATGTACTACTCCTGATCTGCAAATTGCACCAGCTATTGTTTGTTTACATCAATTGAAATTCACTACTGAGTTCCCTAAAGCACTCCATCACACTCCTAGCCTTGTGACATGATGAATTACCTTGTTGAAAAATGTCAGTGCTGTGGGGAAACATGATCATCATGAAGGGGTGTATATGGTCTGCAATCGGCGTACAATACTCTTTGGCCATTATGATGCCTTGCACAAGCTCCACTGGACCCATAGATGCCTGCGTGAATGTTTTCCAAAGCACAATGGAGCTGCCACCAGCTGGTCTGTCCCGCAGTACAGATGTTGAGGAGCTGTTCCCCTGAAAGACAAATGATTCGCACCCTTCCACCGGCATGGTGAAGAAAGTGTCTCAATTCATCAGACCGTGCAATGCTTTGCCACTGTGCCAATGTCAAGTGTTGACGGTAACATGCCTATTTCAATCATAGTTAACGATGACATGGTGTTAACGTTGGCACATGCATGGGTCATCACTTGCTCTGCTCATAATTAAAGTCTGATGTTTGTTCTGTCACAGTTGGCCACCCAGCAGGCTCGTCACTCTTTACCGGGTTTCTGATTGGTTATCACGGGCCCTCAACCTTTGCAGCACTTCTTCCCTGGTGTCCTGCATGTCTATTCTCTTGCTATTCTTTTTCGCCTCAATTGGGGAACATGTCTGGGGTATTATTGGGAATGTTCTCCATTCTGTTGCTGACGAACTTCCTTTTTAGCGCCTTTTTCCTTTTTAGCGCCTTTTTCCTTTTTAGCGCCTTTTTCCTTTTTAGCGCCTTTTTCCTTTTTAGCGCCTTTTTCCTTTTTAGCGCCTTTTTCCTTTTTAGCGCCTTTTTCCTTTTTAGCGCCTTTTTCCTTTTTAGCGCCTTTTTCCTTTTTAGCGCCTTTTTCCTTTTTAGCGCCTTTTTCCTTTTTAGCGCCTTTTTCCTTTTTAGCGCCTTTTTCCTTTTTAGCGCCTTTTTCCTTTTTAGCGCCTTTTTCCTTTTTAGCGCCTTTTTCCTTTTTAGCGCCTTTTTCCTTTTTAGCGCCTTTTTCCTTTTTAGCGCCTTTTTCCTTTTTAGCGCCTTTTTCCTTTTTAGCGCCTTTTTACTTTCTCTGCATTTAAGGATACTCTTTTTTCTTCTTCCTCCCTGTGTGCTCCTGAAGGCCTTTCCATGCATCTGGTGTGTAAAACGTGACTGGGTAACGTGTAATTCCGAGCCCCGGGTCGACAGGTAAGGTTCGCCCATACCCCCTGGCACAGGCCAGGCCCAGGGAGAGGAGATTTCCTGGGCTTTAACCTTCCCAGATTGCCCATTGGTCCCTCTGTCAGGTTTTGGGGAGGTGTGACCTGAGGTGTGAACAACCACCTAAGGTGTGCTCCCTTGTGTAGGGGGCTCCCAGTTGGAAGGAGTGTGCCATCAGAGACGCTGGCAATCATGGGGGATTTCCTCTCGATGATTCACTCATCCTCTGAATCGACGTCAACGAAATGTAAATGTAATGAGGCTACTGATTCGAAGACTCTTCCCACTGCACCGCGCTTCCTTGTGGTATCACATACTGAAGATGGTGAGTCCTTCGCCACGGTCAATCCGTTTATTATTCAGAAAGGTGTTGATGCAATTGCTGGTCCTGTAAAATCCTGCTCTCATTCACAGAATGTCACCTTGCTTTTGGAGCCAGCTTCTGATGCTCAAGCAAGACTACTACTTGCTGCCTCGCTTCTCCACAGCTACCCTGTTCATGCTGAGGCACATAAAACTTTGAATTATTCCCATGGTGTAATTTACACCAGGTTGCTTGACACGGTCTAACTGAGGCTGAAATGCAATAGTACCTCTCTGGTCAGGGTGTCATTGCCATTCATGGTGTAATGAAAAAGGTAGATTCTTCCTTGGTGCCCATCCACACTCTTTTCCTCATCTTTGATAGGGTGGTACTGCCGTCAAAGATTAAAGCAGGCTGCGAAATCATCACAGTCCACCTATACATTCCAAATCCAATGTGCTGTTACCAATGTCATTGTTTCAATCACCCTACAATGTCTTGTCAGCACCCAGCCAAATGTGTAACCTGTGGCAGGGATGCACACGAGGGTCAATGTCCACAAACTTCTCCCCACTGTATCAACTGTAATGGAGGCCACGCTGCCTCCTCTCGGGATTGTCCCGTGGATCTAGATGAGCAGGCTGTTCAAGAGATTTGGGCAAAGGAAAAAGTGCCTTACCAAGTAGCTTGCAAGTTACTGGCTAGTCTTAGACCCTGTGTTCTCCCTTCTGGAGCTTACAGTTCTGTCCTTGTTATCTCTCACTCCATGAAGGACATGGCCACAGAGACGTGCGACCTCAAATTCGGCTCTGAGGCTGTGAAGTCACCCAGTGTCCAGGTAGCCTCGCCAACCCCTGTCCCTGCAACAAACTGTCAAACTGCCGCCTAAAGGGGTGGAGCTACCCACTACACAACTGACAGGCAGGAAAGGCCACAGGGAGTACTCGCGAGACTTCTTCCTCAGCCAAACACCACCCAAGTCATCTTCTACACGGAAGGGCTCGAAGAAGTCTGCTAAAGACAAATGGTCTTCTCCTTCACCAACTCGAAGATCACGCTTGACGGTGTTGCCACATGGTCACTTAGCCCGGCCGACCACTGTCTCGCTGGCGTGCACCACCAACTGTTTTTCAGTGGTGGACTCCACCGACTGCCCCCACAAGTATCCAGGTGCTTGTGTGGACCCATGGAGTAGGATCATCGTGCTTCTGTGCCCTGTAGTAGTGACCTACACCATCTGTCCTTCGGCAGCTGCCAAGGTGAAATCCTTCCATCTCTTCCTCCTCATGACTGTCCTCCAATGGAATGTTCGCAGCCTTCGGTCCCACAAAGAGGATTTACAGCTGCTTCTAGCATTGCAGCATCCCCTTGTCCTGTGCCTTCAGTAAACGAAATTACACCCTCAAGACAGCTTTGAGCTTTCTCATTACTTACCGATTCGTTTTGACCTTCCCCCTGAGGTCGGCATCCCATCTCATGGGGGCGTCATGCTGCTCATATTGGATGACCTTCATAGTCAACCCATCTCCCTGAATACCTGTCATCAAGCTGTTGCCGTTTGCCTTTTCCTTCCCCACCTAACTTTCTCCCTCTGTACCATTTATGTACCTCCATCCTTCAATGTCACCAGGGCAGACTTCCTTCAGCTTATTGGGCAGCTACCTCCCCCAATTTTTGCTACTCAGTGATTTTAATGCGCATCATCCCCTTCGGAATTCTCCCAGGACCTGACAGTGAGGTGCCCTCTTGGCTGACCACCTTAACCACAATTAACACTGGACTCTTCGCACATCTATTCCCATTTGGACCTATCCTTTTGCACTGCCCAGCTTGCCCATCCTCTTGAGTGGTCCGTTCTTTCTGACGCCTACTCGAGTGACCATTTCCCGTGTGCTCTCCGTCTTCTGACTCCTACCCCATCCACATGTTTGCCCAAATGGCAGCTTACTCAGGCTGAGAGGCAACTTTCTCCTCCCTGGCGACTTTCGCAGAACAAGATTTCCTCAGTTGTGTTGACCAGGTGGACTCTCTCACAAACGTTACCCTTACTGTTGCAGAACATTCCTATCCTCGCACTTCCTCTTTATTACATCACATTACATCCCAGTCCCCTGGTGGACTGAGGCATGCCGTGATGCAATGCACAGAGACATGCTCTCCACATTTTTAACCGCCACCGTATGCTGGAAAACTGCATTCATTATAAACAGATACATCCAAAGTGTGATAGATTTTTTCGGGACAGCAAAAGAGCTAGTTGGATTTCATTCACTAGTTCTTTTAACAGTTCTACACCTTACTCTCTTGTGTGGTCCAACCTCCAATGGCTCTCTAGAACCAAGATCCATTCCCCCATTTTCAGCCTAACAGTAGGTTCCGCTGTCACTGTGGATCCTGTTGCTATCTCCAACACCTTGGGCCGCCATTTTGCGGAATTTTAGAGTTCTTCCCACTATCACCCTGCCTTTATCCATAGGAAACAAGTGGAGATGGCTCAGGCGATATCCTTCTCTTCTCCAAATTGTGAGTGCTACAATTCCGCCTTCACTATGAGGGAGCTAGATCATGCTCTCAGTTCATCCTGGTCCTCTGTCCAAAGGCCAGATGCTATCCACATTCAGATGTTGCAGCACCTCTGCCTTGCGAGCAAGCAATTTCTGCTTAACACATACAATCGCATCTGGGCTGAGGGCACATTTCCTGGACTCTGGCGTGAAGCCACAGTCATACCCATACCTAAGCCCGGTAAGGACGAAAACCTTCCTTCTAGCTACAACCCCAGCCTTCTTACCAGCTGCGTTTGCAGGGTGATTGAACGTCTGTTTCATGCCTGGCTGGTATGGTGGCTCGACTCTCACCATTTACTCAAGAATGCGCAGTGTGGATTTTGAGCGCACTGTTCTGCAGTTGACCATCTCGTTACTTTGTCCGCCCATGTCAGGAATGGTTTTCTCCGGTAATCCTAGACTGTGGCTGTGTTTTTTGATTTGGAGAAGGCCTAAGACACCTGCTGGAGAACTGGTATCCACTGTACTTGTTACACTTGGGGCTTCTGTGGGCACCTGCCCTGTTTTATTCGGGCATTATTACAATACCAACTTTTCAGGCTGTGTGTGGGTTCTGCTTTGTTGGAAAACTTTTTTCAGCAAAATGGTGTGCCTCAGGGTTCCGTCCTGAGTGTCATCCTCTTCGCTATTGCTATTAACCCTATCATGGCCTGTCTCGCACCAGGCATCTCCAGCTCCTTTTTTATGGATGATTTTTGCCATCTATTGCAGTTCTCCATGGACCTGTCTCACTTAGGAGTGTCTCCAGCACTGTCTTCATCGTCTTCACTCCTGGAGCATCGCCAATGGCTTTCACTTTTCCACTGACAAAACCGTCTGTATGAATTTCTGGTGGTGCAAAGGGTTTCTCCCCCCATCTCTACATCTTGGGCTTTTTGCCCTTCCGCTCGTTGACACTACGAAATTCCTGGGGCTCATGCTTAATAGGAAACTCTCTTGGTCCTCCCATGTCTCTTACCTGGCAGCCCACTGGACACAGTCCCTCAATGTCCTATGTATCCTCAATGGTACTTCTTGGGGGTGCCAATCGAACTACCCTCCTCCATTTGTACTGGTTCCTAGTCTGTTTGAAACTTGACTATGGGTTCTTCGTTTATGCATCTGCACGCTCATCCCTTTCAGGTCCTCTCAATATTATCCATCATCATGGCATCTATTTGGCCGTGGGCAACTTTTACACCAGCCCGGTTGAGAATTTGTATGCTGAAGCTGCTGAACTACCACTGTCCTACTGCTTGACTTTCTCCTCAGCAGGTATGCATACTGTTTGTCTGCCACCCCTCCTGCGCCTCCTCCTTTGATGATTCCTTAGATCGTCAGTATGGGGCTGATCCCTCTTCTCTGTTACCTTATGGAGTCCACTTTCGCCACTTGCTACAGCAGCTTAACTTCATGCTGCTTGCAACTTTCGCAGTGGGTGTGAACCCTTCACCACCTTGGCTTTATTAAGTGGCCAATGTTAACCTTGGCCTTCATTCACTTCCTAAGGACAACTCTACAGCCTTGGTCTATCGCTTTCAGTGTCACGACCTTTGCGTGGAATTTAGTGATAGTACCTTTTTATACACTGATTGCTGTCGGACTGACCGTGGCGTTGGGTGTGCATTCGTCATTGGCACCCGTGTCTTTCGATATTGGCTTCCAACCCACTCCTCAGTATTTACAGCTGAGCTTTTCACCTTGTACCAGGCCGCAGAGTACATACGGCGACAGAGCCTTCGCAATTGTGTCCTCTGCTCAGACTCACTCGGCACCCTCCAAAGTCTCTGTTCGCTGTACTCTGCTCATGCCTTAGTGCAGTGGGTCGAGGAAAACTGTCATTTGCTCACTTTTGGTGGAGCTAATGTCATGTTTCTGTGGGTCCCTGGTCATGTCGGTGTGCCAGGAAATAAGGCTGCTGACACTGCTGCCAAGGCTGCAGTCCTCTTACCTCAGCTGCGGGTACCTCTATTCTCTCTGATAATCTCTGCATTGCCGTCTGTCAGGGGATGGTGTCCCTTTGGCATCGCCAATGGTCCTCCCTTCACGGGAATAAGCTTTGGCATATTAAACCTCTCCCGGCGACTTGGACGACCTCCTCTCAGCCCTCCCACAGAGAGGAGATTATTTTAACTTGGCTGCATATTGGGCACTGCCTTTTTTAGCCATCATGATTTGCTCAGTGGCACTGCCCCACCACTTTTTACGCATTGCGCCCAAATTTTAACTGTCCGCCACTTCCTGCTGGAATGCCCCTTTTTTTACCAATTTACATGCTGTTGGACTTCTCCGGTATTTCTATTTCACAGTAACATTGCTATCAGTGTGGACATATTCACATTCAGCTCTAGTGAAATCTCTGCAAGAGTGCCTGAACTTGAGTTGCTGTTGGCAAGCCCTATTTGAATTCTCTGCTGTTGTTTTGGGTCTGCATGTATATTGCTTTAAGTGCATATTAACTTGTCCTGCGGAGTGCTTTTAATGGTGTGTGAGGGTGCGCACATACGCCTCGCCCCCTCTTGCCCCACTTCAGTGCGCGCGCGCACAGACACACACACACACACACACACACACACACACACACACACACACACACACACACACACACACACACACACACACCAAAACCAACTACTGTAAAAAATATTAGAATTTTTATCAAAATACAAACCATGCAAAATGCTTAGTTACAAAGATTTTCTTTTAAAATAAGAAGTTGAAGTTTTGTTTTAACTGTGCAATGTGTTATGATTTGCTTTAAACTTTTCTCTTTCTTTATTTTCAGGTTTTAAATATCTGCAACTGTAAAAATAAAAAAAAAGCCAAGATGAAGATTGATAAAGGCAGACTGAAAAAAAGTTCATCGGAGGTGGTAAGTTTACAAAGATTCTATGTTATTGTTTGTACAGCAAACAGGATCTTCCACTTCAAAGAAGGTTCTATAACTAGTTTTCATAACAAATTAACATGCAAACTTAACCATGACAGGACTATAATATATGAGCAGTGAAAGTGGCAGTCGGAGGGGTAATTGTAGGAGGCACCCTCTCCACCTTTCCTGCATGCTTTCTCCATTCATGTTTTCACCATACGGTGTAGCTACCACAAGTGGGGAAGCTTTTGATGTGCATATGTGGAGCCAAACCTATTCAACTTTGCCATCAGGCAGTGCTGTCTGCACATGTATGCTCACTGCTTACAAGGTGCTGATTTGAAAATATGATACCAGAAATTTGCATATAGCACATTGCAATGAAGATTTTATGATCAGAAGTGGACAGTGATTTACTTTATTAAACAATTTGTTATGGCTGTGAAAAAATATGCCCAGACAATGTTGGACTGCCCACTTTTAGCCACTCTGTGGCAGACTCTTAACTTTCCCAGCACCCTGCCTACACTGTTGGGCGACAATGCCTCCATGTTAGCTTTAGTTTTACATTTTATCCATGACAGTGGGTTTTATACTTCTATGTAGATTTTAGCCCATGTCCTTTGTCCCTCTGTGTCCTCCACCCTAGCGCTTTTAGGGTGGGGGTTTTAATGTGTTGCAGAGTGGCTGGCTTTCCCTTTTTATTCTCGTGGTTGGCCAGCTACTGTAATCTGCTTTCATGTTTTACTCTCTTCTGCTTCTAGCACCTCTCTGTTGTTTCCTTGTCCTCTTTTGTTACTGTTAGTGTTCGTTGCCTTCCCTTCGTTCTTGTGGCTTTTCCTTTCACTCTGTTTTGTGTTAAATGTTTTGTCTGTTTTATTCTCACACTTGAGGCATTGTTTCATTAGGAACAAGGGACTGATGACCTTGTAGTTTGGTCCCTTCTCCTGCCTTTAAACTAACCAACCAACCAGAAAATGTTGAGAAAATAATGTACAGAAATGGCAACCTCTCCTTATTAATTTATTTTTGTGTGCTTTAGCAGGTAAATTACAGGCACATAACATCCCAGGGGGCTCGCTGCTCTTCGAAGGGTCCATGCTTGGATGCCATGGCATCCCAGTCGTTGCAACATCATTTCTCTTCCGTACTGCATGTCTATCCTCTTGTTATTTTTTTCCCACCTCCTTTAGGGAACATCTCAAGGATGTTTCGGAAATGTCTCCTGTATATTCTGTAGATGATACCAGGACACTCTCTCCACTGGTTTTTTGTTCCTTTTTTCTTTCTTCATTCACATTCTCCTATCCTCCTTCCTCTTCATTGTTTGAGGTTACTCTTTTTTTCTTCTCCTTCCCTGTGTACTTCTGAAAGCACGCCCACATCTGACACAAAACAGGTGACTGGGTAACGCGTAATTCTCAGCCCTGAGTTGACAGGTAGAGTTCGCACATACTCCCTGGTACAGGCCAGGTGCAGGGAGGGGTGATTGCATGAACTGCTACCTTCCCAAACTGCTGATTGGTCCCTTTGCCATGTAATTGGGAGGTGTGACCTGAGGTGTGAACCATCATTTAAGATGGGCACATCCCCTTCTGGAAGGGGACACCAGATGGAAGGAGCACACCATTGGAGACTCCGGCAATCATGGGGATTTTCTCGGAGCCAATCATCTTCACCCTCAATGTCTATACAAAGTAAACAGAATGAGGCTAATGATTCAAAGACCCTCCCAGCTGGACAACAGTTCCTTGTGTTTCCACATACTGAAAATGGTCAATCCTTTGCTACGGTAAATCCATTATTATTCAGAAAGGTGTTGATGCAATTGCTGGCCCTGTGAAATCCTGCTCTCATATGCGGAATTGCACTTTGCTTCTAGAGAGTACTTCTGATTCTCAAGCACAACTACTGCTTGCAGATTTGCTCCTTTCTGGCTATCCTGTTCGTGTTGAGGTCCATCGAATGCTGTATTCTTTCAGTGGTGTTATTTACAGTAGGATGTTCAGTGGTCTGAATGACAGAAATCCAAATGCACTTCGCTGATCGGGCTGTCATTGTAGTCCATTGGGTGACGAAAAAGGTAGATGCATCCCTAGTGCCCACACACATTCTTTTTCTCACTTTTGTAGACTGGTGCTTCCATTAAAGGTCAAAGCAGGCTCTGAAGTTATCATTGTCCATCAGTACATTTCAAATACGATGTGCTGGTACCAGTGTCATCATTAAAACTCCTGTCGACACCTGGCCAAATGTGTAACCTGTGGTAGGGATGTTCACGAGGGCCAGGTACTGTTCTTGCCAGGTACTGTTCTTGCTACATCTCACTCTATGAAGGACATGTCCACACAGACTTGCAATGGCAGATTCAGCACTGCACAACTGTGCCGCCTCCTTCAGTTGTGCAACAAGCCACCAGACTTTCACCTCATGGGGTGAAGTCAACTGATACACAACCAGAGAGCTGGAAAGGACAGAAGGAGCACTCCCACGAAGACTTTCTATGTCCCTCCAAGCAACAAACATAAGAGTCTTCCTCTGCCAACCAGAAAGGCTCCAAGAAGTCAGAGGCAAATGGTCTTCTCCTTCACCAACTTGGAGATCCTCTTAGTTGGTGTTGCCATGTGATAACCTTGCCCATCTGACGTCCGTGCCGCTGGTGAGAGACACCAACCATTTTTCTGATCTGGACTCTGCATATTGGTACAGGCAGAATGCTGATGCCTCTTTAGATCTCCTGGAGCAGGATCCTCCAGCCGTTGTACTCAGTAGCAGTGAGTCTTCAAAGGCTGGCACTCGGCAGCCACTGAGGTGACACCCCTTCATTTTTTCCCTTTTCCTTGTTATGATTCTCCTCCAATAGAACATTCATGGCCTTCGATACCTCATAGAGGATTTATGGCTGCTCTTAGAATCACAACATCCACTTATTTTCTGCCTCCAGGAAACAAAACTGTGTCCTTACAACCACTTCGAGCTGTCGCATTTCTTACCAGTCCCTTTTGGCTCCCCCAGAGGATGTCATCCGATCTCGTGGTGGAATCATGCTGCTCATATGGGGGGATGTTCATAGTTAACCCATCTTCCTGGCTAGCCAGCTTCCAGCTGTTGCAGTCTGTATTTCCCTTCCCTATTTGACATTTTCCCTTTGTACCGTTTACATTCCTCCATCGTTCGGTGTCACCAGGGCAGACTTCCTCCAGCTTACTGGGCAACTACCTCACCCCCTTTCTGCTGCTTGGCAACTTTAATGTCCACCATCCCCTTTGGGGCTCATGCAGAATGTGTCGGAGAGGTGCCCTTATGGCTAACCTTCTCAATCACCTTAACCTCATCTGCCTTAACAAAGGAGCACCAACATTCTTTCCATACCCCACTCACAGCTATTCTCATTTGGATCTCTTCTTCTGCACTGCCAGCTTACTCATCTCAAGTCATATGTTGTTTCTGAAATTTACTAGAGATGCCATTTCCCGTGAATTATCCAGTTGCTGATACCTATCCCACCTATGTGCAGGCGCAAATGGCATCTTTTTAAGGTCAACTGGAGGCTTTACTCTTCCCTGATGACCTTCCCCACTTACGATGACCAGGTAGAATATTTTACAAACATTATCCTTACCACCATGGGACATCCCATACCTCACACTTCCTCTTTGCCATGCTGTGTCCCAGTCCCTTGGTGGACTGAGGTGTGCCGTGATGCAATTCGTGTGTGGAGAGGTGCTCTCTGCATTTTTAACCAGTGTCCTCAGATGGGCAGTGGCATTTGTTACAAACAGTTGCACGCACAGTGTTGTCCCTTTCTTCGGGATAGCAGAAAAGGTAGTTGGATTTTCTTTACTAGTTCTTTTAAAGTTCCACACTGTCTTCCATCATCTGGGACAACCTCTGACGGCTGCGGCTGTCTGTGACCAAGGTCCATTCCTCAATGTCCGTCTTGACAATAGCAGATGATGTCATAGTGGGCCCAATTGCTATCTTGGGCTGCTGTTTTGCAGAGAT
This sequence comes from Schistocerca gregaria, assembly GCF_023897955.1. Taxonomy (NCBI): domain Eukaryota; kingdom Metazoa; phylum Arthropoda; class Insecta; order Orthoptera; family Acrididae; genus Schistocerca; species Schistocerca gregaria. Next base: position 646,615,088 of record NC_064931.1, on the reverse strand, counting down.
TTTGAGCTCCACCCACTATCGCCCTGCCTTCTTCCTTCGAAAATGAGTGGTCGAGACTCAGGCAATACCCTTTTCCTCTGAGTCCTGAGTGCTACAATGCCGCTTTTATCATCAGGGATCTAGATCATGCTCTCACTTTATCCCTATCCTCTGCCCCAGGACTGGACAATGTTCACATTCTGATGTTGCAGAACCTTTCTCTTGCAGGCAAGCTCTTTCTCCGTCATACGTACAATGCCATGTGTGCAGAGGGCATGTTTCCCTGATGCTGGTGTGAAGCCACTTATCATACCCATACCTGGCAAGGACAAACACCTTCCTTCTAGTTCTTGCCCCATTTCTCTCACCAGCTGTGTTTGCATGGTGATGGAATGTAAGATTCATAACCTTCTGGAGTCGTGGTTAGACTCACAATTTAGTAACCACTGCACAATGTGGTGTTTGAGTGCGCCGTTCTGCGGTTGACCATCTCGTCACTTTGTCAGCCCATTTCATGAATGGTATTTTGTGGAATTATTAGACTGGCTATGTTTTTTGATTTGGAGAAAGCCTATGACATCTGCTGGTGGACTGGTATTCCCTGTACACCATACACGTGGGACTTTCATGGCTGCATGCCCCGTTTCCTTCAGGAATTCTTATAAAAGAGTGTTTTCAAGGTACATGTGGGTTGTGCCTTGCCAGACACATTTATCCAGGAAAACTGTGTGCCTCAGTGTTTTGACCTGAGTGTCGTCCTCTTTGCTGTTGCCATTGACCCTATTATGGCCTGTGTCCTGCCGGGCATCTCGGGCTCCTTCTGAGTTGATGATTTTGCAGTTTATTGCAGTTCATCATGAATGTGTCTCTTTGAGCCGCATCTTCAGTGAGGTCTCAATTGTCTTCATTCATGGAGCATTGACAATGACATTCACCTTCTCTACTGACAAAACCATTTGTTTGATTTTCTGGTGCTGCAGTTGGTTTCTTCCACCGGCCTTACATCTTGGGCCTGTTGCTCTTCCATTCGTTGATGCCCTCAGTGTCCTCAGCAGTACTTCCTGGGGAGTAGATTAGACCACCCTCCTCCATTTGTATCAGTGCCTTGTCTGTTCAAAACTAGACTGTGTGTGTTTCGTTTATGCACCTGTACGTCTATCCCTCTTATGTTGCCTCGGTATTATCTTACCATCATGGCATCCATTTGGGCATTGGCACATTTTACTCAAGCTTGATTGAGATACTGTATCCCAAAGCAGCTGAACAATAAAAGTGGGACCAGATAGGGAACATAGTGTTTACAACTTTGCGAAGGGCAAGGAAAAACAAACAAATAATGGAATGAAATTTATTGTTGTTTAATTGCCCTCTTCAGAAGACTCCCTATCTGAGTTGTTCGAAGCAATGGCAATGCGTTCAATGAACTTTTGTCAGTTGCCTTCCTTAAAAAAAATCCAGATTTAATGCAGATTTTCAGTGTGCTGTATGCATTTAATCCAGTCTGATTTAGGTTCCTGGCTTCCTCCTACGTCTCAACTTTAGTAGAACTGCTTGAAATTGAAATACTTACCTCTGCTCACCACTGTAAAACTTATTATTTCTTTCTACATGAGTTAGGAACTTTCTCCTATTTTCTTGAATGATAATGGGCATTATACATTAAGATCACACAACCATCTTCCAGACCACACAATAAATCTAAAAACCAGTGTTAAAGCATGTCACTGTTAATTTCATTATGATAATGGCTGTAGTTGCTGGATGTAAATATGAGCGTTGCCCATTTGATAAAGCTATATTCAGCTGACCCTGCATCACAAGACAGTAATCCTTTTCCTTTGCCAGTTAGTACTTTCAGCTTACGATTTCCTTTTTAATCATGACTGATGTGGTTTCTGACTTGATTTTCATTGAGACAGGTCTCATAGAGGTAGATAATAGGGCAAAGATGATTTTGTTTTCTGATTTTGTGGATTTTGCAGAGAAAAGTAGCCCTGAAACTTCCTGACAGATTAAAACTGTGTACTGGACTGAGACTCGAACTCGGGACCTGTGCCTCTACCAAAGCATGACTACCAAAGCTCGCTCAAGATCTGTCCTCACAGCTTTACTTCTGCCAGTACCTCATATCCTGCCTTCCCACCTTCACAAAATTTCTCCTGCAAAGTTTCATATTGGTGCACACTCCTCTGTAGAGTGAAAATTTCATTCTGAAGAACAGCCCTACCAGCCACAATATTGGATATCTCCATCAGAATGCATCTCCCATTGTTGCATTTTCTGTATCAAAATCTTAGAGGTTTCAGAAATCTTACACTCAAATGGGGGCTCCTTGTAAAAGAAATCTTGTCTTTCAAAACATCTGCTACCTTCGGCCTTGTAGGTTACTCACCACAATCATAAAATTCTAATACAGTATGATGAACACCATCATCCTGGAAATAGTGCAAATCGGTGACAGTTCTTCTTCCACTAATATCCTTTCTTGGTGATTATGACTTCATTTCTTTACCCACGTTTCCATTGATGCTACTTCTGCAAATATTCTCTGTACAGTTCATGTGAAACTCCATAAGCTTTTGCTTTCGCTTTTGCTGTTGCGGTTGGCGGGGCCAGTAAGATTTCATCAGTTCTGGTATTGTATTTAAGATTGCAAAGAAATTTATACATCTTGTGTGACTCCCTTTGTTTAGCTCTGCATTTCTTGAAACTGTCATCATAGCTCACTAACATAAACAGCAAAACTATGTGATGAAAATTGTTGCTCTCTTGGGAAACATACACTAACATGCTGTCCATTCACGAAGGGTAGTGGGTAGTAACAAAGTTACAAAGCCGTGCCATCAGTAGCATGAATGAAGCTACATATTACCACATAAATCATGTTAATGACAATTGATCATTTGGTAGCTGTTGATTCTTAGTGTGCTACTTGTCGGCACGAATTCTGGAAATGGCACTGTAGCAATATTATGAGATTAAAGTCATGGACCAAGCCAGACTGGGCCAAAACCTCTCATAGGCAGCTACAAATGGAGGGAATATAGAAGGTAGGAGAATCGACATAACCTCCACAGCTGCCACTTTCTCTGCTACCTTCTATAGGTTTATCGTCACCCAGCATATTTTGAGTGATGAAACTCTCATAAAACAGGAGGAAAATATCTAGACTTTAACATTATATTTCTGACAAAGTTCGCATTGGTTTCCTTCGTAAAGTACCAAGGGCTGTTACATGGTTTTATTTCACTTTGAAATACATGTCACAAATGTAGGTGAACATGACATATTTCCACATGTCTGTGAAAAAATTTTTGTTGGACTGTAGTTGCACTTTCAATGAATTGTGCTATAAGATCCATTATGTATGTTTCATAATAAAAATTAGTAATGATCACAATGACAGACAATAAAAGGTTGTTGAAAGTGTATGTGGAAATGATCATATTTAAAAGTTGTTTAGAGGCTATGCACACATTTCTCACCAAATCACAGTAAGTGTCTCAATTAAATGGTTTTTATGAAGGAAAATAATATCGTAAAGTTTCATAGTGGACCATTCCTATGTACTGTAGTGTGAAAATCAGCTTCCAGATTAAGAACTGCTTTATTTATGTTGACTGCTTTTCAGTATGGGCCAACAAAGTGTTTAGAAACTGTCCATGAACAGTATGTGAAGTATCATGAACTTTGTTTTGCCCATTGGTAGTGGAAGACTTCCACAGCAGTTCACTGCTGTAGAAGTTTACTGACTCTAAATTGTTTAATACTAGGCTGCAGGTGAAGTTTGGTATCAGGTTCATTCATGTGCTGCTAAATGACTCTTACCAAATTGTCATTTGTTTCAAACACAACACACAGTATTGCAGAGTGCAGTACTTTGTCAGCAATGTAAGTGGGCTCTTACCACATTTAATACTTTCCAATAAATGGTGGCTATGCCAAAGCTGTAGTGTAAAGAATTAAATAGCCTTTGTGTGTGGACACACAGCAGAAGCAGCTAATTATCAATATATAATCTGGTTAAGGCCAATATAATAAGTATACACAAGTATATTACTGCTGTAAATATTTGTTTATCCAACAGAAAGACACCACAAATTAATGTAAACAGACTAAATATCTGAAATAAATACATTCCAAAGCATGCCATAACCTTTGAGTATCAAAATATGATGGACAGTATTGGGCATGTCTGAAGAGTTGGGCAGCTGTTGTTGACACACGTACGACAAGGCAGCACTCATATGGTGCAGTCAAAGGATTAATAGCCCACGTGTTCCCAAAATTAGTCAAGTACCAGCAAAGCCCTCCAGGAATGAAGAACATATGAAAATACTAACACTAAAATACAGGCAACAAAAAATTGTAAAATGAGCAGTAGTTGCAGAGGAAAAACAAATCCTGGGAGGAACTTACAGGCAAACTCTCAGACTGCAATGGCAAAAAGAAACTGCTCTTCAAAGTAGTAAAGAATAAGAGGAAGAACAGAGATACTATAAAAATAATTGAAGATAAAGATCAGAGTCTGGTCAGGAACATGAGAGGTGTTCAAAACAGTAATGAGGGATTATTTCAGCACTCTCTTGAATGGAGATATGAAAAACAAAATGCAGACTCTGTATTATGGGAAGAATGGAAGTGACAAAGAAGAACCACCACTAAGTTAGTTTGGAAGTAGAGGACAGTCTGAAAAGCATGTGCAAAGGAAAATCTAGAGAAGATGATCAATTAAATGAAGAAATGATCAAGGCAGCAGGAACATATGGAATCCACTGGCTGTGCAGTTTATCAAAAGCAATATAGAGAGAAAACAAAGACTAAAGGTGTGGTTATTCCATTACTCAAAGATAATAGAAATCTACCTCCAGATTACAGAGTATAACACTGATTTTGCATGGATTAATAATTTATGAGCTCAGTCTTTGAAGTATGATTGAACCTCTCCTGTAAGAACAGCATAGATTTAGGAAGTATGGGAGTACAGGTTATCTGATCATAGCAACAACAATAATATTGGAAAAAATCTGTAAAAAGATAAAAGCATTATGCTAGACTTCCTAGACATAGAAAAGACTGACAGTGTACCAAGATTCAAAACCTGTTAATGCCTAGAGAGAAGAAATATATCCAAGGCACTAATTGAGAAAGTGAAGGTACTCTACAGAAGATAACAGCCGTGTTAAGGTAGGAAACGGATAGAGTGAACAGTTTGAGACCAAACATGGAGTTCAACAGGGTAGTGCCTTGTCTCCATTGATTTTTATCGTTGCGATGAACATCATCATAAGGATAAAGGAACAGTATGGGTCTGAATTGAAAACAATGGTATTCACTGATGTGATATGATCTGGGGAGATACAAATGAAGTAAAAGAAAAACTGAAGACATGGAACAATCACTTTGAGCATCTGGTGTCATTAGAAAAACAAGCATTTGGTGTCATTAGTGAAACAAAGTAGCCATAAAGATGAGCATACAAGGATAGACCAAGTTAAAGATAAATTGATGGCTTTGTAGAACATGCAAAATTTCCATATTAGGGCAGTGTGATAGTTGTAAAAACTTAGTGCACGCCAGAGCAGTATGCACATAGCTACCCAGTTAAGGAGCCTGCTTTGGGACAGCCAGATATGAAACAAGTCAAAATCATCTTCAGTGCCTACTATGTTCCCATATTAACCTAGTCATTGGAGACGTGCGTTCTATCAGAGAGAGAGAGAGAGAGAGAGAGAGAGAGAGAGAGAGAGAATGAATATACTAAGCTGCTGAACTGAAGTTTGTTAGAGCAGTGCTGAGACAAACAAAAAGGAAGGAAGGAATGAAAGAAACAGAATGGATGCATGTATAAAACTCAGTGTACTGGAAAAACTCTGCCAGCCTAGATTAAGATTATACGCTCATGTGACATTCTTGGAAGTGACTATAAATGGGAAAAGACACGTTTGATTGCCAAGAAGAAATGGATCAGCATAGTTGAGGAGGAGGTTGCAAAAAGTGGATAGGATCCAAAATGAAGAACTGTGTAACAATAGAAAAAGTTGGAAGAGGATAGTCATCAGCTGCTGGAAACTGCAGCTGTGACCTGATCATACTGATTATATAATTTTGTAATTTTGATTTGCTTTATTATTTGTTATTCTGTAGTGTTAATAAATTGTTTGGTAGTTACACATGTTAAATACTTTAAAACTATTTCTCGTTAGAATAATTACAAATCCTTTTCTTTGTAGCCACCAGACTGCCAAGCACTAATTGATAAATTGCGTACCAGTAATAGAAAGGATTTATTTTACGTTCTGAAAGGAATTGAAACATGGAATTTTGGAAAATGTGAGCTCTATCACTGGATTGATGTCTTGGATGTCTTGGATGACATACTCGAAGAGAGTGCCAAACGTGAATCAGCACGCAGTTGGATATTACGAATTGATTTGCCTGAGATGGAATGGGTAAATTTCCTTACATTTTTTATTGTATTTTGCATTTTAAGCTATTCTTGTGACAACTTGATTGATTTTCTGAATTATGAGTGTGAACTAAAGTACAATATAATGGAAATGAAATTAGGCAAGTGCAAGCGATTAAAACAAACTTCATGCCAATGTGAATTTGATAGTGATGCTGACAAAGGGATCTTCATACTTGTTTTGTTTCAGGAAAGACAGTTGTTACTGAGAGTGTTGAATTTTACAACATTATTGATAGAACACTCCTTTTCACGGCACCTATACAACTCAGTGGAGCACTTAATCTCACTCTTAACATCATGCAACATGAGTGTTGTGCTTGCTGTTCTAAATTTGTTATATATGTTCAGTAAAAGAAGCAATTTCATTACACGCTTGAGTGCTGATAAAAAGAAATCATTGTTAGCTAGACTGAATCGCTTGGCTGAGGTAAGTAAAGTCTGTTACTTATTAGTTTTTATGAAACATTATGTACCAGTGTTTGTACATGGTAAAAGTCTAAATCGTGGCCCTGCTACTCACATGTTTAGTACAGCAATGTAGTCAGTGGTTGCTGTAAAGTGTGTGTTTCAGCTGCTGATTCTATGTAACCAGTGGGCAAATAATGTGTTTCATAGGGAGATACAAAGTAATGATGTCACATTCTCAAGACATAACAGACTGAAATCTGCTACTTATTCAGAAAAAACAATTGTATTTGCAAGAGTTAACAAAATAATCCTAATAGTAAGCAAAATAAATGTGGCACATAAGATGCTCAAAATAAGGACCTATGGGGATATAATTTACATAATTTGTCATAGTTGACTATCTTCTGAATACCCATGTGAATGCTTTACTAAATGTACTTCAGATTCCTGCTGTACCACATTTCAATGGCTTCACCAACTCTCAACCATATTACCACCTTCCAACCTAATGTAGACTTCGGGTTATGCCACAGAGTAGTCTTACTACAACCTTCATTCTGAGACAAAGCTTTTTTTTACATGACACATTCATTGGCTTTGTCATCTTACAACCAAATTGTCACCTTACAACCTCCAATAAATTAACGGAAGTTCCAGGTAGTCTCAAATACAAAGGTCAACATAATTCTGTGTGGGGACATTAACATCAACAGTAATATCACAAATGAATCCAGCAGCACCTTCATAAACTTCCTTCAAAGTTTTGGCATGTCCCTATTGGTCAGTAGTGTAACAAGGGTTACTACAATGACTGTGTCAGTAATTGACCTTGTGGCCACAAATATGGACAGGGAAAAATGTGATGTAGCTGTAAAAGATCTCAGACATCTCTATCAAATAACAGTAGTAAAATCAGGCATAAAATCATTCTCGTCAGAAATGAAAATAAAAGATTTTACAAAAGAACTAGAAAAACAAAGCTGGGATGAAGTGTATAAGGAAACCAATATAAAAATTAAATTCTTTAAATTCTCCACATTGTTTAAATTGAACTTTGAAAAGGCATTTACAAAAGTATGTATGTCTCTGTCAACATCTCACAAAACAGATGAATAGCAGCAGGTACTAATAAGTCCTCCCAAATTCTTAAACACCTCAGTTCCATGAAAAAGATTCACAATGATTCAGAATTATGAAATTTCTATCGCAGCTACAAAAAGATATATAGGAAGATGCTGATTGCTGCAAAAGTCATTTAATGACAAAATACTATATAATGCAGAGAATAAAAGCAAAGCAGTGTGGGATGTTATAAAAAAGGAAATGGGGAGAGGCAAATGAATGCAGAATAACATACTGCTCAGGGAGGGGGATAAGGTAATAAATGATCCACAACACTTAGCAAAATATGTAAGGGAGCATTTTTCAAGTATTGCAGAGAAGTTACAGCAAAAATTCCCCAGAACAAACGTAACACCTGTAAATAAATTCAGTAGGCTTAGATGAAGTACTATGTGTGTGTGTGTGTGTGTGTGTGTGTGTGTGTGTGTGTGTGTGTATACTGAAACAATGCATAAGGATTGTACAAGGCCTCTTAACAAATATAATACATGAATCCTTCACATCAGGGACATTTCCAGAGCAGTTAAAACAGGCAAGAGTTGTACCTTTGCTTAAGAAAGGTAATGCAGAAGACACAGAAAATTACCAGCCTATTTCCCTGCTGTCACCATTCTAAAAAATAATAGAAGCAATTATGAAAGAGATTAATGAATTACCTGAATAAATACAATCTTTTAAGTGAATCACAGTTTGGTTTCCGAATCGGCAAAAATATGGAGTCGGCAATAGTAGGATTCACAAAAGTTGTACTCTATGCTCTTGATAAAGATGAGTGTGTCACAGGCATATTTTGGTATCTTTCCAATGCTGTTGATTCAGTTGACCACAAGATTCTATTAAATGAATTGGAAGCATTAGGAAAAAGAAGGGTAGCTAATGACTGGTTTGGATCATACATAGCAGATAGGGTACAAAGATTAGAGATAACACATACTTCAAATTGATCTAAACATTTAGTAAAACACTTATCAGAACCAAAATACATTAATATAGGGACTATGCAAGGTAGAATATTAGGACCAATACTGTACATGATATGCATTAATGGCTTCCCCACCAATGTTACTCATGGTGAAAAAATTCTAGTCACTGATGACAGCAGTATTATAGTCACTGAGAAAACTAGAACTCCTTGCCAAGAAAGCAAATGAAACTCTCAAGGATGTTTGATTGGTCAATAAGGAATAAATTGTCATTGAACATAAAGAAAACTAATGCCATGAATTTCAATTTGAAAAGGAAAAATGACAATGTTAATTTAAATGTAGATGGCACCTCTATAGACTGTAACAAATGCAAAATTTCTAGGAATTAATATTGATTCTCAGTTGAAGTGGTGTGAACACACAAAGGTACTTGCAAACAGAATGTCATCAGCATGTTACATCCATAGAATCCTATCATCAGTGGGTAACATGCAGTGTCTTTTAGTTACATATTATTCATATGTACACTCAGTTCTTAGCTATGGCTTTTTATTTTTTTTATTTTTTTGGGGAAACAAACGTACAAAATATGAACACAATTTTCAAACTCCGGAAAAGAGCCATAAGAATAACTAAAAACACCAGTTGAGCTAATTGTTAAGATCTGTTCAAAACATTGGGGATTTTGACTGCCCCTGTGAATACATTTAATAGTCAGTTGTACACATCAAAAATAACATTAATTACTGCACAAACAACTCTGTCCATTTCCATGCAACAAGAGATACTCAACTCACATTTACCAAGAAAAAATGAACATAAAACACAAAACAGCATTTTCTACAAACGAATAAAACTGTACAATAAATTACCAAATGAGATTAACTAAATTTCAAAAATACACTTATTAAAAAAACAGCTAAACAGTACATGTTACTTTATAAATTTTGTACATTGAAGGATTACTTAGATAAAACAGAGTAGGGGTTTGATAAAAAAAAATGTTCTAAAAATAAATAACAACAATAATGATTACAAAACATCCAACATTCCACATAACACCTTCACTTTTTTTTCTGTAAATACTTATCCTCAAGCTATGCATAGCACAATACTAACACCTCTTTCTGAGCTCAACATCTCACTCATTATGGAGGGATGCTGACTCAGTTTTTGGATAGTAATTGGGAAGTTGCGGTACAGAAAATGACCCAGAGATCACCAGTGTGTGTGTGTGTGTGTGTGTGTGTGTGTGTGTGTGTGTGTGTGTAGAGTGTGCGCAGTGACTGATAGTGAGATATGAGTGAACAGTGTGCCATTACATTATTTTATGAGTTACTTGTAAAAAAAAGTATTTTATACCAGGAGTAAATCTAATGATTGTCTCTAACTGGACGTCTGTAAATTCGCGTGTGTATGAATTAGATTATTTTAAATTGGTCTAAACTTATAAATCCTTTGACATGCCGTATATCCTTGTAAAAAGAAAGATACTGATGAATAAAGCTACCACCACCACCACCACCTACAGCCTGGCCTTACTACATATGAATCTGTCATCACAATGTTCATTTTAACTATTAAAACGATGTCAAACTTCTGAGTGAGTGAGAAAAGGATAATTTCAATTTCAGCCCTAGTAATACATTGCCTCTTTTTTTACCATTCAATGATAATGTGAAACTATCATGTCACTGGAAATGCAAAACTGATGAGTTATCAACCTATGAGCAATAGAGAAACATCACCATGACCTTAACTGGCTCTGATTGAGACTACAGCTGTAAATGGAAATAACAACAGATATACAGGTCTACAAAACTTATGGATTGATGCAGACTTCAAACTATTTTGTAACATTGAACTCCTATCTTAATAATTAATGTGAACATGTTCCTCCACAATCTGAGCAATGTGATCCAATCCTTGTTTTCCACTCTACAAATTCCATTCATGTTAGATAGCACATTAGGTTCCCATTTTTATTGGGTAATTGCATAGACTTCTATCATTAACTGCCTACCTCTTCTTAAAAAAAATGTTGAAGGCCTGTAGCTTTTCAGGTGCATTTGGAAGACTCTGGTTGCCTCGCACTCTTACTTGTGTTTATTGTAGAGCTCAGATATATGGAGTTCAAAACAGTGTTTTAACGTGGTGGTGGTGGTGGTGTAAAAGCTCCAGAATGAGTTTTAACTCTCTTTATTCTGTTTTGAAACTTTGTGCTAGATTAAAACAGTGGTATTTAAATCTGGAGCCTTTGCTTTATGTGGGCAAATGCTCTACTGGCAGAGCTTGTTACGTAAGGTTCACTACCCTCTATTATGTTTTCACTACTGTCAGGGGAGGTCTGAGGTACTGGAGAAAGTAAAGTTGCAAAGGTAGGTCATGAATCATGCCTCGACAACTCAATCAGTAGAGCATTTTCTCTCAAAATGCAAAGGTTCTAGACTTGAATCCCAGTCCGGCACACAATTTTAATCATCTAGGAAGTTTTGTGGAAAAGCAGAATATGGCTGTGTACAATTCTGATAGGTGACCAGTCATCATTTGAGTGGAGAAGTGAATATCGCTTGAAGTTACTTAGTGATTTAGGTGATTTTTCTATTTAGTAGTAGTCATTTATTATTTCACTCTTCATGTTTCTGCTAGTGGTCTTTTATAAATTTAGTGATGACTGAAGACTTCATATCTTCTGTTGTTAACTTTTTTGGTCCCAAGACTGGTTTCATGCAGATCTCCATGCTAGTCTATCATGTGCAAGCTTCTTCATCTCTGCATAATTACTGCTGCTTTACACCCATTTGAACCTGCTTACTATAGTAAAATCTTGCTCACCTCTAGCCACACTTCCCCACATTAAAAAAATGATTCCTTGGTGTCACAGGATGTCCCTTATCAGAAAATTCTGTGTTTTAGTCAACTTCTGCTGTTAATTTCTTTTTTATGCAGTTGTGTTCTGTGAAAGTTACTGTTTGTTTGTATTTCAGAGTTGGTGTGCCTATGATGAAGGAGTTAGTCTTGCACAAAGCTGTCGAAATATGTATCTTGGGGTAAGTTAAATATCATTTCATCTATTCACCTATTATTGTGATGTAGTCTTTCAGACAATTTCAGGAGCATTTTTTGTGATGTTGAGACATGAAGGTAGTAGTGACAATATATTTGATTCGATAAGAAGCTTTCATTGTCATGACTGAGTAGCTTCAGTGAAAGCAGGTGGCTTTGTAACCTATTCAATATTTAAGAGATGATTATCAGATGCCATCCTTTAATTCAGTAAAGTAGGAAAGCTATTATGCACCAACACACTTAGACAGTAACTGTGTGGAATGTATGGGCTCAGTTGGCAACCTAATGAAAAGATTGGGAGAGGACAACATTGACAAAAGTAAACAAGTTAAATGGGGAGCTATATATGTTTTTGCCAAGAATTTGAGTAGCTCAGTTCATATGGAGAAACCCACCAATGTATAAATGGGAATTGTTCAGAAATAGTGCTTGTATGACAGGCCATTGAATGGATAACATCAAAATAACACAGTTTGAATGGATTGTTAATACTTCGCTGTATTACAAAATGCAGAAAGACAAACATTTTCAACTCACTGGAAATTGATGACAGCTACTTAGAAACTTAACTGATTTCTGCAGCCATCACATTGAAAATGGTGAACATGGGCTATAGACATCGCAGTAACTGAACTGACCAGCCTGCAATAAGCTTTCATTGAGAAATATAAAAATCTAACTGCACCTGGTATTTCCGGGTTTACATTTAATCCAGTGCTATTAGTCCATCTCCTCTGCTCCCCATCTCTGTCCACCTTCTTCTACCCCTTCTCTCACAAGGGGCCTTCCGGTCTCAGAAATTCAGATCGGGATGAGATTTCGCAGGTTAGTAGTATACCTGATGGGTGTCCCCTCGTAGAAGTCTTTAAGTGCACTAGCCAGAAAATTTTTAAAAAAGGCTCTTAAGTTTTTAAATGTAGCTCTACACGTGTCATATACAGCTAATAAGTAGCAAGGCAGCAGATTAGTGAGGTAGCTCAGTCAGTAGCGTGTTAGACAGGCATGCAGTCAATCCCGGTTTGATCCTGCCTACTTGCCGATACGGTTTCATTTTGTTTTCTTAATTATTCTAAAAATTATAACTGTTAAATAAATGTAATGTCCAAAAGAATTTTTATTTTGTTTGTGAAATGAAATGGCTGCCACACCTACTTAAAATGTGTTACTCATCAATATTTTCTTTTTAAAAAGTTGAATAGTTTAAAGTACATTTTTAATGGAGGTAAAGTAGTTACCACTGTCACAAAATTCTAGATGACGTTCCAATTATGTAAATTTTTACAATATCATGTTTATTTGTCAATTTTATGTACAAGCACCAGAATGATGATTGTCATAAAAACATTGATAATAAAAAATATTTTGGCATCTTGCCTCAATTTATGGACGATTGATTACAGGAACATCATTTTTTTTTAAAAAGATACGTTGGAAAACATACTTTGTTGACATTCCTGAAATCTCCCTTTCATCAGAAAGCCTGGAATCGTACTAGGCATATTGGAAAATTTCCTTAAAAATTGATGTTGACAGCTATGATGCACTATTGATTGTATTCAGTCTTCAGGCGATTTCCTCTATTTTCAGTAAGATTTGTGTAACTTGTTTATAAGAATATATATCACATGATTGAACAAGTGGAGTACATTTTGGGGGAATAACTTTAATTGTACATGTTGGTGATTTCTGTGAGAAAGATTTCATTGTATAATTCAGGCTTTGCTTGTCCACCCCAAGAGTCAATAATTAACGGAAACCATTCTTGACTCATGGAAGACCTCAAACACCACTTGAGAAAGTCAGTATACAGTTCTGTCCATAGAGGTAGGATGTTTCCAGAGTGAGAGCTTATTGAGTGGTATATGTTTGTGTCACTTTATTCGTATCGTGTCTCTTTGACGAAAATAATTTTGCTTCCTTTGATGGCCAGTCCTATTGTATACTGACTGATACTGACATCCTGAATAGAAAAACATGAAATTGAAGTATTTTGTCAGAGAAAAATGAATTTTTAAATAGCCTGCAATAAATAACTGTCTGGTCAGTGCTGATACCAAAATCTTCGTTGAAATTCACTATCAATTTTAACATCTGGGTTAGAAAAGTATCTGCAGCAGCCATAGTTTCTTGGATTATTGCAGTTTCTTTTCTTGCAACAAAACTTGTCACTTTCCACTGATGAATTCATGCTTATTTTTGAATCTATCAACCCAGCTCTTAGAAGCTTTCAATTCAAAATCTGTAAACTGTTGTGCTGCTGCTAAATCCTGCTGTTGTAAATTCTATGTAATCAGTTGCTGATAATTCTCTCAGGCTTTGGCAAAATGATCATAAATACAGGATCCGATTGCTGCATATTTATGAAATTCTTCAAGAAGAAAGATGTTATGATGATCGACTTAAAATGTTATTAGTCAAAAATTATGTATTGGGCATTTCTTGTGAATGATACAACCTAGTTCTACCAAGCAATAATGACACAATTTATGTAACATGTTCTTTTCCAATATAATATGAAGCTTTTTGCAGCTCTTCAACTGACAGTATGTATGTTCTTCCAGTGTCAGTTGAGGGATTTCATTTACAAAGTATGAAGTTCTTTTTAGTGCAGTCAATTTATCTGGTCTTTGTTATGAAAAATAAAGAGCTAGTCCTCAATGATGTATAAATGAAAGGTTTACTTCTCCCTGTTAGCTTCTGTGCAATCCAGAGATTATCACCATAGGCACTAGCAACAAGTCCTGTAATCTGTTCAGAAGCATGCAGCATCTTGACCCACTTCGATTTTATGAACATCAAGATCCTTAAAATCAGAATAAATGTTTGCTTTGCTCTGACTTTTGCCAAGCTCCTTTTTTTATGCTGCATGCTCATAGTTTTCACATAGAAGTGACCAATGGCATATATGCTTTACATTAATCAAACACTTGGAATGAAGTTAATAATTGATAATGTTTTGCTTCCACAACTGATTAATATGATTGCTTTGCTAATTTTATCTCAACATGACATCTCTACTGAAGTGAATTACGGTCAATAGAAGTGAATGCTTGCTTGCTCTCTCTCTCTCTCTCTCTCTCTCTCTCTCTCTCTCTCTCTCTCTGCTTGCCTGCCTGCCTGCCTGCCTGTCTCTGCCGCCGCCCCGTCCCTCTCTTCCTGACCCCTCCCATCTCTGCCTGTCTCCTCTTCTTCAGTTTCTCTCTGTACACGTCACCACCCCCCACCTTAATAGGTGGTTGCTGGCTCTTATCCCCACAATATTTCTTTTCATGTAGTAAGTTGACCATTTCCAAAGTCCATTATCTCTGTGTAACAAGTTTTCTGAAACAAGAAAAAATGTCAATCTTGTTATCTGGGTTTTATTGTTATTCTTTATAACAATTTTCTTTTGTATTCTGGATTTGTATTTATACTTCTCATAAATCACACCACAGTATTTTTATTTGAAATAAATATTTTACTTTGAACATACTGACTTTTGGAACTGTAATATGGACATAAGTTTCTGGAAATGTTTTGGTTTTAAAATGATAGGTACAAATAAAAAATAACATAAATATTTCAGAATATTTATTCCTGTTACAAAATTATTAGTGGCCACTAGAAAGAATAACATCATACATACCTCCTAATTAGTTGTTTTGAACAGTTGTGATAAACTTTATATTACAATAGCCATCATTGTTAGGTAACTACTTTCTACATTGAGTGCTGATCTGGTCTGCAGCCTCATCGGGTAGCTCTCCAACATCAGATTCTTCACGCAGTTCAGCTTCATACTGCTGTTTGAAGATATTCTTGCAGAATACAGATTCATTAATGTTCATCCAGCCTGGCCCATGGTGGTCCTGTAAAAGGGCTGTTACATCTGATTTTTTTTTCTGGTTTTGCTAGAATACTTTTGCATATCTCTGCTGGTTTTACTCCCATCTGGGATTTACCCTTCTTGCAGATATTCTTACCACATCACATATGTGTTACAGCTTTGTTCCTCTTCAATAGTAATAGTGCTCTGACCTTTCTTTTTAATTAATATCACCTTTGAAGGTGTGAACTGAAAGAACAGCCAGAAGAAAGTTTCATGGCATCTTTAAAAGATATCTTCCAGTCACCATCGTGTACCTCTGATCCAAGTTCGTAAATGCTATCAAAGTTTCTGATAATGTCATCATTGTCACTGGGGTTAAAGATACTGCTTTTTGAACATAATTTGTTTTCAATCCAGTCAACCAGCTGTTACTCAATAATATGTACTTACAACAAAATCTAACCTGACAGGTCAACCAATTTGAAAAATATAAAATACAGAAAGCTAAAAAAATAGTCGCCTTTACCTCAAGAGAGAAATTAAAATCACGTTAAAAATTTATTCTAAATACAGTTTGATGGGAATAATGAAACAATGAGTTCAGGAAATTTGTGTTTTTCAGAGCATTAAAAATTCACTGAATGTAACGATTTTCGGTCCTGTATTGTCAGGATTCAACATCTAGTAGAACTACTGCAATCATGAATATAATGGAGTCTGAAACTTTAGATAAACTTTGGCATTATGTTTATAATGTAAACAGCAGCTACTGACAGTTATATTATGTTCTAAACTGTGCAGCTCAAAATGCTCTCTTTGACATATAAAAAGGTTAATATTGGAAAAAAATTGATTTAATGGGTTTTAAAATTGGGCAACTCGAGTAATGTGTGTAAGAAGTTTGTTTGAAATAGATCCAGGGGTTTAGGAGTAGTTTTTTACCTGTGACTTTGCCCTTATATTCACATCTCATATTTTGTGTAATTTTAAAATATTTCACACATTTAAAAAATATTTTACACATGTTTGGACACACATTTTACCTGTAGCTGTAGTGAATTTCATCCTGTAGTTTCTTTTTCACACAACTCAATGTTTAATGATGCATTTCATTAACTACATGTATGTCCCCTACAAAGATATAATTCTTTAGGTACATTCAGCAACATATGTAGATGTTTCCTGTGAAATGTGTTGTGAATAGTGTTAGTAGCAAATAAGTAAAATATTTAAATGTCATGCATGATGTAGCTATTTTTCATGCATTTCAGTGTTCAATATCACATCTGCTGAGCAGTGTGTAGTACAGTGATACTATTTTGCAGGTATATTCGGGGGTATACATGAATACTGTCTACAAAATGTCACAAATACGGTTTGTAATAAAGTAGTAGTAAGTTAAAACATCATGCTTGATGTGGTAGTTTTCTGCTTGAACACTGAAAATACAATAAACGATATATTTTCATCATTTTCTGAGGATTGTCAGTGAGAAAATGACTGTAAAAGTTTGTTACAAGTCACTGAGTGCTCTCATTCTTACCTATTGTCTGAATAAAGTATAGTTATTTGAACTTCATGGGATACACTTCATTTCCACCCACACCTCCACCCCTGTTACAAGTAGATGGTTCTTACCCCCCTGGTTGACTATTTACAGACAGTAAGTGATATGTGTACAGAGTTTGGTTGAAATTAGTCTAGTGGTTTAGGAGGAGATGTGATACATACATACAATACAATACAATACAATAAATACATACATACATACATACAATTCGTAACATGTACTGATAGAAAGTTGCATGCATACTGACCTCAGATGTGTAGTAAGAGAGATCAGCTAAATTAAATTGTATGTGGATGCGTGGAAACATGTCTCATTAAAATTCGTGCATGAACTATTGGTAAACTTAGGTAGGTATGCAGGTAGTGCTACTCTCACAATTATAGTGTAAAGGTTCAATTGAAGGTATGTCAGGACTAAATTTATATCAGTAGCAAAATACAAAATATATTATGTTTCACATTTATTTACTTCATGGATTTTGTAGTCATAATATACGTTTCTACTGTCTGTGCTGTTTTGAGTCATGTTTGTAAGAACTTCGTATTTCACAGGGACGTTCAACATTACATTATGAATTTTATGAGCCACCAAAAGGACATCAGAAGGGATCTCTGTTGTCAAAAAGTGCAATTCACATTGACAATATTGAGTGCTTAGGTCTTTCTGCAGCAGCATTGATGGATAATATTATGAAACGTCACCCAACCCTCACAGAAGAGAAACAAGTAAGTTATTGATTACAACACTGTTTCAGAAACTAAGCTATAATAGAAGCAGTAATTGAGTGAGTTGATGCTCATTTAAATTAATTTGCTTCAGTCATCAAAGATAATTACCTCCTACATTTAGTAAATGATTATGCAGTGACATTAGTTTTGCTTGGAACATTAACAAATGGAAATACTAAGACATGTAATATTTTCTTCAGTTACCTGATTTGGTTTTCCATCAAGAGTGAGGGCTTGTGAAGTTTAAATAACTTTATCATCTTTGTATTATGGAAGCTATTTTACTTCATCTGCCAATATTCATTAATTTATCAGAGAAGTTTGATTCATGTGTGTTCATGCTCACTTACTGCGACTGTCTGGAGTAATTTTACTGTGGTCATGGAAGAAACTTTGCCTGTTCTACATATCCTCAGCCTCTGTTGAAGAATGGATGTGTCACAGTTCTTACACAGGAAGTCTCAAGATTGCTTCTATGACAGATTGGAGTTATGACATTTTGAAGTTATTTTCCTACAGTAGAAGCGATGTTATGGCTCACAACTGTAGGCCTGTCAGTACTACGATAGTTGTGGCAAAACTATCTGCAACCTAAAATGTCACATCCTTAAACTTCTGATTTTGGTGCACCATTGTAAGGATCTGATCTGAACTCATTGAGTAACACAAGGGTGCAACAAAGAATTATTGATTGTTTGTGCATTCTTCATTAATATTAGTTACAATATTACATGGAGTAATCGACCAAAAGTGTTTGTTTTGCAAATAAAACAACCTCCTGTTACTTGTTCTTGATGACACAGCTCTCTTACCATAATGTCTTTAAAATAAGACATGCATTGTCTGAAAGTTTACTGTTGTGAGTCTGTATGTCCTCTTTTAAATGGGCTACAATGACAGTTGTATAGACAGAATAGAATTTTATTTCTCTATTATGCCACCACAGGTGAGACACACAAGTCCAATGGGGGTTTCCTGTGCAGTAAAATGTTACATCAGGTGTTTGGTGACAATTTTTTGGTGACTAAGATGTCATTAATGAACAATACAAATTATCTCAGTAACTGACAACTGATTGTAATTTTTTGATAAATACAGTACTTCCTGTTAATTAATGATATTTTTTTCTTTCTAGCTGTTGCTGTTTTCTCGGCTGAGGTTGTACATAAATTTTCCAAGCTATGAAACTCGTCTGCTGTGTGTACAGGCCAGACTACAAGCTACTTCTGTGCTGGCATATACAAATGCAATATTGGAGAATGCCCATACTTTACTATATAATGGATTTTTGGAAGAATTGGTTGAAGTTGTTCAATTATCTGATCCCAATTTGACAGATATAAGAGCTGCGGCACTTCGTACACTTACCTCCATTACTCACTTGGACAGACATCCACATTTCACAAAGTATGTATTCTTCAAGCTGTTATGTGTGTGTGCTGTAGACATCAGTTTGTAAATATAAATTAAATATTTAATATTTGCCCTCACGCCAGTCTCCTGAACTACTACCATGAGTTACAGTATCAAAAAATAACTGAAACATTAAAATAAGACCCTGGCCTCACCAGTGACACATTTTACTTTGCAGCATGCCCTAGCCACATGAAATGTCTTTGACTTACTTACTCACCGTCACTCTTCATAACAAAACTACTGGTCTGTGAGTGCAGCTGTGGGTAACAGCCTGTCAAACATAAAATGGAGCTTTCTGTCTATGGCCAGTACTATATAGTTTTTGATGTTGAGGAGCAACTGCCAGTATTTCAGTATTGTCAATTTCTTGCAGTTCTTCCTATGTTGTACAATTTTTTTTTCTTTCCATATTGTTGTGATATACAGGATGTGAGGGGTGTATCACTGCAGATACTGTGATCATTGGTACCTTAATATGTACCCAATTCAGTGTGTTAGTTCTGTTTCTCTCTGTGTCTAACAGTCTTCCCACAAACATGTCACATAATTCACTATCTGATGTTTTCTACATAGTTGTAAATGCAGAAAGAGGCTTCTGCCTCTCAGTACAGAGTAACTATTTTGTGTCCAAACCTCAACACCTGATCTGCTGCCCAGCAGAAAATAAGTACTAATGGCTTGACGTGTACTCAGAGGTACTAACGAACCCAAAAATAGCAATCCTGGTAGCTACGGGTATAACCCCACTTTTACGTTCCTGGAATTAACATTTTCTCACCGTTTGACATTTTCTATCAGTCCTGTCATATTTACTATGCCCACAAAGTTAATTTTCACCCGATTCTGTGACAACATTTTTATAATTTTCCCACAATTTACACATTATAAAAAAATGTTTGTGGAGAAAAAAGTGATGCTGGCATGATGTTGGCCATCCAGTAGTGTTTATAAATATTACATGGCTAAGTTTCTTGACACCAGGGAATTCTCTCAGTGGATCTGAATCAGTAAATGTGTAAAAGTTGGAGCAATTCATGCCGTATCTCCATCTGCTACCAAGCTCTACTTGGCGTGGTGGCTGATGGGAGTAACTAGGTTCGTTCGAATAAAGATATCAAGACCAATCACAACCATTTCCAAATTGTCTCTACTGTGCAAACACAGTTTCGTGATTGCTGTGATCATCGTGACAACTTTGTCAAATCATATTTAGTGTGTTTCGGCATTGGCCACTTGAAGCACTACTTGACACCATCATTCACTTTGCGTTGCTCAAATGATTTTAGTTTAAACACAGCACTGGTTATGTATTTTATTCATGCTGAGCAAAACATATTTCTAGAATTTATTCTCGTTGTCAAGTGCTGTAATTATGGATGTATTTTTTGAGATGTTACACAATCAATCAATGTGAGTGATAGTTTGCCAGTGAGCGTGTGATAACCTCAAAGAGATGACTGTTATGTACATGTATCATATATAAAGTGCAAGGGGATATCCTATACATAACTTTTACAGCTTAAAATGTTATTTCCCATGTTTGATATTTCCCATGTTTTACGTCATTTTTTAAAGTCACTTGAAAAGTGTATAATTGTTAGTCTGCAAATGAAGTTACACTGATGTAATGTTGTTCAATATATTGTCCTCAGTCACCAATAAAAATATTTGCTCCTACACCCTTAGCACCCTTTAGATACAGGATGAATCACCTAAAACATGCACCACCAATATTGTAGAAATATAAGTTCTATTGATGTACAGTTTTCACAGAATCGATTAGTAGTCAGGGGCTTGGATTGTTCTCCAATACACGGATTGTAATGATATTGTGGAAGTGTATGTATTTATTGTTTTTGGAAATGTGCACTTTTTAAATGGAATTATTACTACTGATAGTAAGGAACTAAAAGTAGTGTAAATTAGAATGTCAGTGGTGTTTGTTGCAGGATTCTAGTGTGTGTCATTTAAGAGGTATCGTATTTTCAAAAGTTTCCACACTAACAGTTGTTTCAGGCATTCAACCTGCATAGTTTCTAGGTATGATATTGTTATGATTGTTTAGAGTGTGCTT
Organism: Schistocerca gregaria; assembly: GCF_023897955.1. NCBI lineage: Eukaryota > Metazoa > Arthropoda > Insecta > Orthoptera > Acrididae > Schistocerca > Schistocerca gregaria. The sequence continues at coordinate 646,593,516 of NC_064931.1, read as the reverse complement.
GTGTTTTCTGTGAGTGCACTGTAACTTGTTAGTCAGTTAATGTGTAACAGTTCAAGCAGCAGGTAGTGAGTGGTCGATGGGATTTACCAATGTAGAAAAAGCAGAAATGCTCATGGTGTATGGACAGTTCTTGCACGGTGCATGTGGCAAGAGATTTCTATAGACTTCAGCCATCTCAGAAATTGTTTATCAGCCCCTTCAACCAGATATGTGGAAGTGGTAGTATAACACCTAAACAATGTAACAGAAGGAAGCAAGTAAGTGATGACAGAAGAGGGGGACATTAATGTTCTTGGTGTCGTTGCAATTGATTTGCCATTTAGCTCTGACGCAACTGCACCAGAAAGTGACATTAGGCAGGCAAGTGTCCTCCACTTTCTGCATCGACATAGGTTTCATCCCTATCACAACTTTATCCATCAAGAGCTGCATGGAAACAATTATGAGAATCATGTTAACTCCTGTACGTGGATATTATGAGAGAATACTTTAGATGTATTGTGTATCTTGTTTAGTAATGAAGTTATATTGGCTAGGTAAACGATCAGAACATGTGCTATTGGTCTGGTGACAATCACAATTGACTTCACTAGGTGGAACATCAGTGTCCTTATAGTGTAAACGTATGGTGGAAGATAGTGAACCACCAGCACATAGGCCTGTTTTTCATAGACAGAACACTGAACACACACAAGTAGCACAACCTCCTAACACACCATATTCCACAAATTCTAGATGGTGTCCCTCTGCTGACTAAAAGAAATCCAAGGTACCATTGTCCAGCCCATAGTGCTCGAAGTACTACACCTTGTCTTCATCCCCAGATTTGACACCTGTAGCGCTTTTTCTGCAGGGGGGGGGGGGGGGGGGAGAGAGAGAGAGAGAGAGAGAGAGAGAGAGAGAGAGAGAGAGAGAGAGAGAGAGAGGGGGGGGGGGGGGGCTGAAAGACATTACCTACATGGTTATACCAACTACACCCGATGATACGCAAGGATGTATTTATTACTGAAGCCTGTTCAGAACGCTGGCACGTGTTCAGCAGTCATTCCAAACCAGATGGGGTGAGTGTTTTGCTGCTGCTGGTGGTTGTTTTGAACACAGACTGTGATGGTCAGTTGCCTCATTACTGGTCAGAATCCACATAACCACTGCATGCACTTGTGTTGTTGTTTAGTGTGTGCTACCACACGTATTGTGCAAGTGTTGGTGTGGAAACTTTTCACAATACAATATCTCATGAATGACTCACACTATAATCCTGAACTAACACCGCTGCCATTCTTATTTACAATACTTTTATTTCACTGATGTCAGTAGACATTATTCTGCATAAAAATTGTATGTTTGCACAAAAAATGGACTGTCTTATTATTATTACAACCTGTGTATTGGCTAACCAATACAAGCCCCTGAGTACCTATCCATTCTACAAAACACCCCTGCAGGTCTGGGGGCTAGAATAAGCTCAAGGTTTTGCTGCCTGTTGTAAGAGGTGTCCAAAAATATGGTCCCCTGTAGGGGTTGACCTCCATTTTCCAAAATTTTCCCAAAGACCGAGCCAATTGGGGTAGGGTGCCTTACGTGGTGCATCGTGTCCATCATGCGCAGAGACCTATCGCATCCTTCATCGATGTGGATCTGCACTTCTGCTCATTCTCCAACTATTGGGTGAGGTCATCTTTCCTGGGTGCGTATTTTTCGTACGCTGACTTGTTTGCACCCGATATCCAGCATGGTAGCCAGTCCATTGTGGTGGGGCCACCATGTACCCTGTTGGTTGTAGCCCACCGACCCCACAGGGATCGCTCTGCTGATGCCTGTGCTGTTAACTTCCCACATATGCCAAGGGGCAGATGCCCATTACATTGGGGCATCAGGACTCCTGGCAATGGCCATCCTGCCAAGTGGCCTTCGCTGTGGCACCCGTGAGAGGGCCCTTGGTCAGAGTGGGTGGCATCAGGATGGACGACACGCGATTAAGCATAGTAAATCATCTCTTGCTCGTGGTCAAACACCAGCAGTCTCTAAGCGTTCACGGGCTCAATTCAGTGTACAGAAGTATAACCCCAAATCGTTACCCTCCCTTGCCACACCACAGGAGGAATGTCAGGCTAACGATGGCAGTAGATAGCATTTGTTCAGGTACCTTGTATGTTAGAGCGCTGATGGGGAGTCTTTCATGACAAAGCCTCAGTTTTTTGTTGAGCATTTAGAGGACAAGTTTGGGAAGGTGGAGGGCTTGTCCAAAATGAGATATGGGGTCAGTCTTCTTCAAAGCCACATCCTCTGCCAAGTCACAGGTGTTATTCTGAGGCAAGTCTTCTGTAGAAGCATGGGACTCCCATGTCTGAACAACACTTTTACGTTTTGTAGTTTGATATAACCTTACTAAATTTGTTTGCTTCTTAAGGGCGGTAAATACACTGCAGCTATTGGTGTCCAGCTTATCTTTTTGATATATAGCCAGTGGTGGTTCACGTATAATTGTGCCAGTGTGCTACAATTAGGTGGCTTGTGGCCTTTTGACTTAAAAGGGTAGTAGTAATAACTAAACTGAATATATTACCTTTACATATGTAAATTCAAATGTTAAAATATATTTTATAATTATTTGTTGCACATAGTGATCAATAAAATAAAATTTTGAAAAATATGTTAGCAGTGGTAATTGAACCCAGGCCAACAAATTACCACTCAGTGGTCTCAACCACTTCACCACAGTGCTGTTACATGCACTTTCAAAGAAAAGTACTGACCTGGTGCTATGAGCAATGTAAGTGCCAGAAGCGATGATGTCACATGAGAGCATGTGGAGTTTAAACAGACACCTTGGTACCCATCGCTGAGTAGATAGTAATGTGGCTGACTGTCATTTCAGAACTCAACACAGGTTTCTAGTTATCATGGAGAGAGCTTTACAAAAATGGTTTTGTCCATTTTATTTGCAAACCAGCACACATTCAAAGAGAAATGACTTAATTTTAGTGCAATTTAAGGCTTGCATTAAAAGAGAGTGGGCAATTTTAGTGTGATGTGTACAGTGTGGTATAGCACATTAGCACATTGTAATCAGCTGCTGATGTATATGACACAATCAGAATTTAAGGTTAACTATGCAGGAGTATGTCACATTTGGCATTTTAAAGACGGGTATAGTTCCATGAAAAAAAAAGAAAGGTAGCCAAATTCTTACAGGTATAAGGTAGGGCGCTCAAATACTTCATGAACATAAAATTATTATTTGTTATTAAATCAATCTTTATTAAAGATCTCTCTCTTTTTATTAATTCAGTTTTTACCAGAGTTTTGTGCACTATTTACATATTGACTATGCGGTTAACACAGCTGTTTTTCCACGACACCTGAGAAAGTAAACTAATTAAAACACAGATTAATTGTTACTTAGTTTCATGTCACAATTTTTGAAGGTACATGTGCCACACATTGGTTAAAGATTTTTGCAAGAATTTCAAAGTCTGGTATTGGTATTGTTGTTATGCTTAGAAAACTGAGAATATGGTTGTCTCAAATAACAAGATATTAAACAAACTATGGGAACTTCCAGCACTAGGCAAAAGCTTTGATATGGAACACAATTTATGCTGTGTTACAGAGGTCATATGTTCACATGCAAATATGAACAATTTTTTTTTCCCCCCAAGGAAAGCATTTTTGTAATTTACCGAGAAATAAATGTAAGAGTTTGTAGTGACTGCAAAAATATCAAGTACATTGCAGTACCTTTCATAAACAGTGCTATGGTTTTATTTTATGCAGAATGTGCATTTGGAAGGTTACTGGAAAAATATTTTCATATGTATGAAAAAAGTAACAGAATAACACTAGTCAAAATTGTATCTTGGAAATTGTAAAAATTCTGGCCTATGCAAATTCATAAGTTGGAAATTGCATGCTTTATTGTCAAAAGATATGAACAAAAATACATAATAAATCACACTGTAAAACCCAAGTTGAATTTTTGATCAAATTGCCAACCTGTGGCTACTGTTGACCATATACTACACAAATTTCTCCAAGTCTGGGAAGCATGTCTTATGACAAACACACCCCTTTGTGGCGATGTTAGTAGTGCGAAATGAATGTGCAAAGTTGAACAGAGACAAGCATTGTGTTGATATACACCATTACAGTTAGCTTGTATACTGTGTATTATAATCTTTGGGGATGTGAGTAAAATTATGTGAATGGGTGTTATTGCTCATATTAATTTTAGTGAGTAGTGTAGAAAAGTAATGACAACTAAAAGTAAATAGATAAAGATTGAAAAGAAATGAAAAAGAAAGTGAAAGATACATATAATATAGGAAATGTGTATATAGAAAAATAACTGCCTGAAGTAGAGCAACTGGTATGGCACAGAAAGTTCCACAATATATTTGCAAATTGTGTTCTAATACATTAATATCCAGTAGGCAAAAACATACTCTGCATTTACCAGGCTCAAGACTTGTGTTTAGTAATGTTTTTAGGGGTGCACTTACCTTTGTAAGTGGTACATGGTCCTCGTTTGTGTGCTGTTTTTAAATACTATTTCAGTGTGGAAAACCTATTGCTTAACACTGTAAGTACGATGTTTTAGCTCTTCAATCATCTTATTGGCTTTCCTTGGTTGATTAGTTAAGTCACAAAGTTATAGTTTTCTACTATTTTGAATGAACTATTGGGTCATTGAAGGTCAGCACAAATTTCTGAAGTACTGTAGCGATCAGCCTGTTTTGCAAATTGATACAAACTGGTCTCTTCAGTGTAATATATTAGTTCTTACCCATTACCTCAAATGAGTTTGCTATATGCTATTAACATTTTGTCATTATTGTGGATAACTTGTATTTTCTATGAGGGTAATTTTGTTTTAGTATTTCTTGTATATATGAAATTATTATTTTTTCCCCCTTTCCATCTTTAGGAAACCGAGTGCAAGACTGAATATGATAATTGAAGTGACAACAGCAAATTCATTCCATGGTTTCTTGCCTACCTTTGTTCGATCCTGTGTTAGCACGTTATTGTCAGACCCTCAACTAAATCGCCCAAAATGTCCATTTCCTCTTCCACTCGCAACAGCACTTTTCAGTTTCCTTTACCATTTGGCAAGTTATGATGCTGGAGGTGAGGCACTAGTTAGCTCTGGCATGATGGAATGCTTGCTGAGAGTAATACACTGGCATGGAAGAGAGTTAGAACATATCACAGTAAGTACTTTTTAAATTTATTTATTGACAGATGATGATAGTGTTCTGCGATTCATTGTAGTAGTTTCTGTTAAGTTTTCCTGAGTGTCTTCCTGCATATTTTTATGTGGCAATCCTTTAAATGTATTGTAAAGTGCTTAATGAAGTATTCTTTTCCAATCTAAAAATAAGAGATTCTTCTAAGGAGGGGCTTAAGTCTTAGAAGGGGAAAGGATAAGGTTTAAGTGCATATGGAAGGGGAGGGATAATGGTTATTGGTAAAAGATGGTGTGTGCTTTCATAAAAGGGAAAGGAAGGCTGCAGAGAAATTACTTGTATTTGGACTAGATGAAAAATCACAATTTAAAACAAAAATAAAAATAAAAAATATTGTGGTGCCTGTACTTACAAGAACTTGTGAAGTTCCTCAGACAGGTCAAGATTATGTTGTTATTTAGTACTTGACCTGTGGAGACACATCACGGTTAGTAAACATATAATGTGATGCCAAGAGACACAGATACAGGTAATGTAGAACTTTCATCTTCCTGACCTAAGTAGTGAATTGTTCATTACTCTATTAAATAAAGCAATAGTTAAAACTGTATTAAATATTTCCTATTACTGGTGTGAATAGTACCGCTATATGTTAATGCCACTCGTTACACACCTGTTTAAATAAGTTGTGGAATGTGTGAGGCTTCACCCCCCTCCCCCCCCCCCCTCCTCCCCCATACCGACCAAAAGGTTAGTCTCCATTTTGCAAAATGAAAGTATATGGGGACATAACAATAAAACTAGTAGTATTTTACAGCTGAGAAAGCTTGAATCAGTTTTTGTAAATAATAAAAGATCTTTCCTTTTGTAGCATGATGAATATTATGGTAATTGACACTGAAGATTCCAAAGATAGTAATAGGTAACAAAAGATTGACAGTGACGTATTAAAGGAACAAGACTAAGCAATGAGAAACTACATATTTTTTGTAGTAAGTTCTCACAAGAGCACAATAATACCAACATAATTAATAGATAAATATTCTTCACAGCAAACAGATCAGCATGTTTTGCCTCATCTTGTTGGCTGTGAAATTTATCATCTAGTTCATTCTGAAAGTAAGTCTCTCTTCTGCCTTGCTGTGGTAACTGTTTAGAGGGAGGCATCAGGTCTTCAATAAATTCAGGTTTTGCTCACTTGTGTAGTATGCAATACTGAAAATTTACTTTAAAATTTTATCTCCTCTGTAGTGTGACACTGGCACCTTTAATATCTTATTTTACCTTTATTTTTCAATATTATACCATTTTTCACTTTGCTGTTGGGAGACAACTGGGTCATTCCACATGAAGTGGACTAATTTCACTAGAATTTTGCAAATATGTGTTCTATAGAATAAAACAAGGTTGTGCAAAATTTTAAGGCAATATAAAGAAAATTAAAGATTTTAAGAAGCTTTCAACGGGTGGCTCTAATATGATGTGGAAGCTCTTACACAGTTTTTGCAAATTTGTAATGGCTTAAAACAAATTGGTAGTAATATAAGAGAGATGTTAGGATTGTATGCAGGCCTTTCTGTGTGCATCACAGTTGGAATGTTGAGTCTGTCATTCAATTGATGTACATATAGTTCTTTGTTTCTCTGTATTAAATGCCACTTTGGTTATAAATCTGAAAACTTGTTTTGGCAAATAAAGCATTTCTAGTTCAGCTTATGTCTTGTACGTTACGGCGAAGCTAATAGGTCTGTGGGAGCTAGTGTGTTACACTTTATCCTCATAAAATGACTGTTCTGTTATTTAACAGATAATTTTTTTGTACTCATGTAAGAATAAAAACAGAACAAGAGATACTTTCAGTGATCAGTTTGCTCACACATTGTGTTCAAATGGATTAGTGATGTCACCATAGTAGCTGCCACCTTGTTTTTGAAACCGGGTGCCACCAGTATGTGGGGGAACTTCCATTTGATTTGTCTACCCATTCTCATAAACTTGCAAGCAAGGGTTGCTCCTATTTTGCGGTTGTTGTGTTAGTGTCCTCTTCCGGTGCTGAGGGTTTAGCGAATCTGTGCAGAAATGTCAGCCTCCACATTTGATTGCAGGAGAGCTGTGTAAGGAGTGCACTCTCATCAGTGTACATGTGTTTAAGGTACTTTGTTCAGACTGTCTTCTGTTTGCTGCCCATCTCAATTTTGAAACTTTGAAACTCTGACTTCCTCTTGCTGTTACTGTGTAAGGTCTAAAGTATGGCAAAATGCGTGGTGGATGCACATGGCACCGCCCCCCCCCCCCCTCCCCCTCCTCCCAGGTCATTGTTCATGGATATCTTCCAGTCTTCATGTCTTACAGGGTTGGTCGGCTGAAAGTTCCTTTTTCTGATGCTGAATTGTTGTGTGAACAGCGTATGTAGCTCAGAGAAAATCGATTGTGCAGATGCTGACATGATTAATCTTCCTGCTCACCATAAACCAGCTGCTCATCATAAACCAGTTGTACGGGAGAGCTTTGTATGTCCTCCTCAGCTGTTGTTCTCAATCCGAGGAGGACTGTGGCAGTGCTTTGGACAACAAGGAGCAGCTAACCATTAGGGCAGCTTTGAATATGTGGTGTAAGAGTTCTGGCATTCCATTGCTGGCTGAATGGTAGCTTGTAGTGTGGTGGTGGTTGCACCCACACAGTAATAAAAGTTCATTGAAAATTTGGTTTTCAAATTTCCTCCCATGACCTGTGGTTATGCCTTGCAGAATATCACACCTGGCAAATAGCAAGTGCACTCGTGCCCATTGTAATGATTTCTGACCACCTTGTAAAATGATGATTTTGAACAAATAATGTTGTTCCAAAGAGTGTTGTAGTGGCTCCACAGTGTCGACGTATATGTGAAAACATTGCTGGTTGTGTCAGGAAGTTTTGAAAACATCACGATGGTATTGTTCTGGTATGTAGGGTGGTTTCCCTTTCACTACGTCACATCAAATTCTGTCAGGCACATTTGGGGCTGACAGTCACCTGAACTGCATAGCTGTCCTCTGCTCTTTTATAATTATTGGTTTCTCCATGTATGACAGTGCAAGAGAGGATCATCTTGTTGCTCTGACACTAACTCTTCCCATTGAATGGAGTTTGACTTAGCACAGTTTAGAGATACACGATCTAATGACCATGTTGCTTTTTCCTATTATGTGACACATCCATTGTGGACTGTGAGATGTACTCCATCTGCTGCACTGACTTTATGTCTGTGTCTAGCTGAAAGATAGCTACTAATGGCTTGTGGTCTCTATGACAGATAGGTAGAAGTACCAGATAGCTAAGTGAATAGCAAGCAACCAGCAGCACTCCATTTTTCCTGCTATTAAGTTAGAGGGAAATGTGAGCAGCTGCCATTTGCAATCAGCTTTCTGCTGTACAACTGCTTTTGGCTTGCATCTACTGTAAGTGCCAAGGAGCACTGTCTGATTTCCTAGTGGCATTGCCTGTAATAGAATTTCCTTAGGTCAGGAAAGCTGCTTCAGCATCTGTACTCCAAGGTTTTTGTCAGCAAGTATTGTTTTGAGTGGCTCTAGGGCAGACCTAGTTTAGGCAATTAATGTTGGTAATAGTTCAGCATGGCTAGGAATCTGCGAAGCCTCTTGTGAGTTGTGCAAAGGGGTCTCTGTTGTACTGCTTGTACTGCTTCTTGAAAGTAATTATGCTGTACTCCTGTAGATGGTGGAAAAGCTGCTGCAGGTGTTTGTAGTATTCTGTACTTCAGTAGCATGTCAATGTTGCCCATATGGCAAGATTTGAATGGTAATTCTTGAGGCACTTGTTTATGTAACTTTGGTAAGTTTGGCATGTTTCTTAGCTCACATAGCATAAAATTGTAATCAAACAAGTTCAATAGTGTGATCACTGCTGTTTTTTTTTTTATGTCCATTGAAGCAGTGGGAATTTGAGAAAATTTGAGTGTGCACTGACGTGTGTGTCAGTCTGAAGCTCGTCACCTGACAAAGGGTCCTGCATGAACAGTCAGTGTGATTGGCTGACTGCAAGCAATATGGTAGTTGCAAATCTTTACGCCATGCACTGATTAGGTGCATATGGTGTTCCTGACAATTGTAAGCACCCTTTAGCATCCATCTTTGAAGTTTGCATTGTGCCACAGTGACAGTGCGAAAGTTGGCTGTAAGTTTACAAAGCCATAATACTCGTAAAGATTGTTCAGAAAGATGTTTATAGCATACTCGTGTACACAAGGCTTTGAGTACTTGTGACAGAGACTTGTCACCCATATTTTCTTCAGAGAAAACTTTTTGTAATTACATCTTCTATGACTTCTAAATCCACTATCTTAAATTTATCAACATTATTGGACATGCTATGCTTCTGAAATATGCGTCCATGCTGTGAGATGCAGCTGAGGTCGCATTGCCAGAACACAGGAAGTTCTACATTTCCATGTCTCCTATATGTACTCCCATCTTGTGCATTTTTATCTATCATCTCATTTTGTGATGAATTTATAGTTGTGGACTGTGGTTGTGGATTGAGCAGTAAGTGTTGTTTAATCTCGATTCCAGATTCTAGTGCTTGCCGACAAATCCATTATTCCCCACAATATATAGTCAAACTATTATCTTTAGTTTTTCTTTTTTGGGGTCGCCTCATAAAATGACAGCTCAGTTATTTGACAACTAATATGTATTTGTACTCGCGTAAGAATAAAAAGAGAACAAGAGTAAAGAATGTATCTGAGTTGAGTGTGACAAAGATACTTCTGTATAGTCAGTGATAGGTTCACTCACTCATTGTGGCAAAGTGTCAGCCCAGGTCTACTTTGTTTCGTGCCATGGTCTTCATTGACAGACATTCTGTAAACAATTTAATGATTTAAAAAAAAAAAAAAAAAAAAAAACAGTTCATGTACTTTGCCAACAGTGGTAACCATTTCAGCTAGAACCCCCCACCCAACAAAAAAAAGGGGTGCTGTTCCTTTTTTCATAACTGGAATATCTTTATACACGTAAACCCATTTGGAATGTGATTATTTTCATTATTTGCTGACTGTGTTTTGTTCCCAACTGATTTCTTAATTTAAAAAAGCCTTGGATTGCCTTTATAGCTTGGGGTCTGTCAATTATTGTTCCTTCAGTCGTCTTAATTGTTGAAATTTGATTTTCATGCAACACAAGTTGCTCCAGTGTTTCTTCATGCTCTTATAGTTTCCAGTTGTTTCTCTTATCATATTTTCAGTGTGTCTTTTCACATCCACTTGGAAATACCTGATTAGTTTTCTTTAATTCAGATTGTTCCTGTTATCATTAGCTTGAAACCTGTAACTTTCTCTTTATTTGCTGCTTTCTTTTTCTCTTCTTCATAGCTGCGATATCATTTCCTGTATGACAGCTATAGTCTTTTGATACTGTATCACAATGTTTGGACAAATAAGTTTTCCCTGGAGTTACATTACTGTTGCTAATCACTGCCGTATTACAGGAAATTCATAACCTAGTAGAAACCCTTTATGTATTAGTTTGTAACATACTGATGTTTGTAAAACAAGGCTGTAGCAATATAAAGTCCATTTTAATCCCCCTGTTTAGTTACATAATTTTGAAAGATTTTAAGTCTGCAAAATACTTCAAGCATTTGTTACTGTAGTACATTGAACCATTAAATTGCAGTAAATGTGAATCAAATAATTACAGTGAATAAAGGACGTTGAGGGCAGTTGGTATGAGACTGCAGTGTATCACTTGTTCGCAAGGATGTTTCCAGAAATGTAGGTGTGGTAGACGGATAATGCAGTAAATGTAGCTAAACATTTTTCATTAATGTTGTAATTCTTCTAGAAACAAATTATTATACTGTCTGATCTATAGCTGTCCTGTTCATCCTAACTGAGTACAATGAAAAATCAGCAATTAATCAGTTATTTCAGCTGTTCATCATGAGACACAGCATACAACATTACCCTGCTGATTTTATCAAACCTTATGCAAGGCCCACACAAATAATGTTTCATAACAATGTTCACATTGCCATATGACAACACTTCAAAGTTACCTTGACTTGTTTAGTATACCTAATACCTGTAATGCTTCCCAAACCAGTATGCCCTTTATAATTAATCACACTTAATAAGCATAAGCACATTTTGAATGACTATCAAAATCACTTACTTTGTTAGTGTTTGCACATATAAATAGTCACTGCCACATTGTACAGGAAATGCGGTACTTTTCCACTGCAGTATTATTTCAGTTATAACATTCACACATTTATTCAGCATTTTAACGTTCTGGGTGTGAACGACTAGACACATTATCTGTAAAAAAAATTATTCAAAGTATTTTCTATGCAAAATCACAACCAGTGGATTTCTTTTGGAAATTACATAATGAATCACTTTTTCTTTAGAGTCTACTGCCTAATTAGGCAATGAGCAGTTGATCTTCGATCAGATAGTTTTACCATGTCTCTAAATATCTTCAAATTCATACTCATGTGCCTCTTCATCTAGATTAGAAGTATCACTCATTAATGTGGAATCTATTTTAGAAATACAGCTGTGCTTAGTCATCATGTTGTGATCATTTTCTACCAACAGTTTCCTTTCCAATAGGATTTTACTGCTGTTGATAAAATTGGACATAGAAATAGACTACAATAACTTTCAGCTGCATGAATTTACATCACTGGATAGCATTCTGACATGCCAAAATGTGATCATAATACGTAACTGATAGCATGTCATTTTTGTCAAATCTTCCAAAAAAAAAAAAATGAACAAGACAAGTTTCACAATATAAAAATGCTGTCGCCCCTTCCCCCTTTCTCCATTATTGACTTCTGAGCATTATGGACATGTACTGAGAGATATCCTTGAATGTACCAAATAACTGACTTTTAATCACTATAAGTATTTTTAAGATGATTTTAAAACAAATACATGTACTCCTTTTCCTTTCCTTGCAGTTTGTTACAAGAGCTGTGCGAGTTATTGATCTTATCACAAACATTGACATGCAAAGCTTTCAAGCTCATGGAGGCCTTTCCAGTTTCATAAGTAGACTTGAGGTTAGTATTAGTAAAACTGAATTGTATGTTTAAAATTTTTTAACTGTAATATTTATTGTATTTCTTTTTTAACAATACTGATTGTTTTCAGGTTGAAGTGAATGCTTGTAGGAGAGATCAGCCTTTTGTGATCAAAACAAATGACATACTGGCCTGCTATCAGCCTCAGCATCTGACATTCAATGTTAATGCACAGTCTGGTCAACCAAGTTGCAGTGCGGACAGTGAACATGTGATGGAAGTGGACACAGACAAAACTCGGGGTGATTTGAATAAAAGTGAGATGTCGCAAGAAATTAGGGAAAGTCATAGGCCAATTAGCACAAATGACCCCAAATCAGTGAAAACCTGTCTTCCACAGCGAGCTGCTTTGTTGAAATCCATGTTAAATTTTCTGAAGAAGGCCATTCAAGACACGTCATTTTCAGATAGTGTGAGGAATGTAATGGCTGGATCCTTGCCATCGAGTCTGAGACACATAATAAGCAATGCAGAGTATTACGGTGCTTCACTCTTTCTTCTTGCAACAGATGTTGTTACAGTGTACGTTTTTCAGGAACCATCATTTCTTTGTACTCTGCAAGATGATGGCCTGACATACGTTATTATGAATGCCCTTATAGTGAAAGATGTGAGTATATATTGTAATGTTTTATATGGCTCAATGTTTTATGTTCTTCCTATAATATTGTTTTATGTGAAACCTCTTGTACCTTTGCCTTCCCCTCTCCCCCCCCCCCCTCCCCCCAGCCCTCTTTCTCTGCCTCCCCTGTATCTTCAGAAATCTAAACACATGGAGTACTGCAGAACAATAATTAGAAAGTCTAAAAATTTTAGGACTTAACTTATTACAGGCATGATAATTATTCAGATGTACATTATTTTTCATGTGTTAGAGGTAATCCAACATGAAATGAGTGAAATGGATCCCATTTTTTAAGGTGTATGCAGTATGTCTTATGAGAAATATTTGAAATCATTGCCTTGAGATCCTGTTCTCGTATCTAGGTTGTAAAACGTTTAATTTCATTGGCAGCTGAAAGAAACAATCATTAACTGTACTGCATAATAACTGAATGGGTGTTACCGTAATGCTGGTGTAGTCAATGGTACTGACACGAAGTGTGGTTATTTGCCGTTATTGTGTAAAGACCAGTTCTTGCAGATGAAAAAAAGTATTTTAAAACCACATATTACCCATGACTAAGGCAAACAGATTGATAGACAGATTTCACATACCATCACAGTTAATTCTTGTTGTCGATATGAACATGGAACCCGCACATACTCCATGGAAGTGAGAGAAAACCCTTTGGCTCCCCCCCCTCACCCCCAAAAAACTCAGAAAATCAGCACAGCTTTACTGATCACCACATACAGGGTGATCCATTGATAGTGATGGGCCAAATATCTCATGAAATAAGCATCAAATGAAAAAAACTACAGAGAACGAAACTCGTCGAGCTTGAATGGGGAAACCAGATGGCGCTAAGGTTGGCCCTCTACATGGTGCTGCCATAGGTCAAACGGATATCAACTACATTTTTTAAAATAGGAACGCCCATTTTTAGTTACATATTCATGTAGTAAGTAAAGAAATATGAATGTTTTAGTTGAGCCACTTTTTTCACTTTGTGATAGATGGTGCTGTAATAGTCACAAACATGTAAATACATTACATGGTATCACATAACATTCCGCCAGTGCGGACGGTATTTGCTTTGTGATACTTTACTCATGTTAAAATGGACCGTTTACCAATTGCGTAAAAGGTCGATATCATGTTGAAGTATGGCTATTGTGATTAAAATGCCCAATGGGCGTGTGCTATGTATGCTGCTCGATATCCTGGATGACATCATCCAAGTGTCCGGATCATTCGCCGGATAATTATGTTATTTAAGGAAACAGGAAGTGTTCGACCACATGCGAAACATAAACCACAACCTGCAACAAATGATGCCTAAGTAGGTGTTTTAGCTGCTGTCGTGGCTAATCCGCACATCATTAGCAGACAAATTGCGTGAGAATCGGGAATCTCAAAAACGTCCGTGTTGAGAATGTTACATCAACATCGATTGCACCTGTACTATATTTCTATTTACCAGGAATTGCATGGCGATGACTTTGAACGTCATGTACAGTTCTGCCACTGGGCATGAGAGAAATTACGGGATGATAACAGATTTTTTGCACGCATTATATGTAGCAACGAAGCATCATTCACCAACAGCGGTAACGTAAACTGGCATAATATGCAGTATTATGCAATGGAGAATGCACGATGGCTGCGACAAGTGGAACATCAGCAACCTTGGCGGGTTAATGTATCGTGCGGCAGTATGGGAGGAAGGATAATTGGCCCCCATTTTATCGATGGCAATCTAAATGGTGCAATGTATGCTGATGTCCTATGCAATGTTCTATCAATGTTACCACAAGATGTTTTGATTTCCCTAAATCATTTCAGGCAAATGCCAGGATGTTTCCTTTGAAAGGGCACGGCCGCTTTCCTTCACAATCCTTCCCTAACCCGAGCTTGCACTCCGTCTCTAATGACATCGTTGTTGATGGGACGTTAAACACCACCACCACCACCACCACCACCACCACCACATCAACAAGATGTTTCACTGCATGTACTTTCAACATGATGGATGTCCAGCACATAGCTCACATTTGGTTGAAGCGGTATTGAATAGCATATTTCATGACGGGTGGATTGGTCATCGAAGCACCATACCATGGCCTGCACGTTCACTGGATCTGACGCCCCCGGATTTCTTTCTGTGGGGAAAGGTGAAGGATATTTGCTATCGTGATCCACTGACCATGCCTGACAACATGCGTCAGCGCATTGTCAATGCATGTGCGAACATTACAGAAGGCAAACTACTCTCTGTTGAGAGGAATGTCGTTACACATATTGCCAAATGCATTGAGGTTGACGGACATAATTTAGAGCATGTATTGCATTAATGTGGTATTTACAGGTAATCATGCTGTAACAGCATGCGTTCTCAGAAATGATAAGTTCACAAAGGTACATGTATCACATTGGAACAACCGAAATAAAATGTTCAAACGTACCTATGTTTTGTATTTTAATTTAAAAAACCGACCTGTTACCAACTGTTTGTCTAAAATAGTGAGTCATGTGTTTGTGACTATTATAGTGTCATCTATCACAAAGCGAAAAAGTGCTCCAACTAATTCATATTTACGTTCTACATGAGTATGTAATAAAAAATGGGGGTTCCTATTTTAAAAAATGCAGTTGACATCTGTTTGACCTATGGCAGTACCGTCTAGTGGGCCAACCATAGTGCCATCTGGTTTCCCCCTTCAAGCTACACAAGTTTTGTTCTTTGTAGTTTTTTCGTTTGATGCTTATGTCATGAGGTATTTGGCCCAGACACATCAGCTACAGAAAGCATACAGCTGGTAAGGTGATATGTGTACCACCCCAGTAGCGATGACACAGGCACCCAGTGCCCAAGTTGAACAGCTTGTGGATGGGCTGATCGATTCTTCATCCATAGAAGATAGGACCCTTCCCCACCCTCAGCCAGTGTCTGCTGTGACCCGCAGGATGTTGGATTGAAGATCAGAAGTGGCCTCCAAGTCCAGATGGCTGTGGACTTGTAGCAGTAAACCCCAAGTTGGCAGATACTTCTTGAATTCACCAGAGCATGTGCAACTTAAGAGCTGTCTTCCATTGGTATCCATGATGCAGATGCGATGGTCTACTCTGAGGATGAGCTTGACGAGGATGGAGATTTTATAGCACGAAATGATGTGATCTCCCACATTAGAGACACATCTTCTCTTGTTTTCTGAGCCTATGAGCACTGTAGGCTACTCCAGCACTTCACTTCCAGGTTTCAGAGTGTTTTCTAATGTGAAGTTTGCACCCTGAAAGTTATTCTTATGATGTCTCTAGGTGACGTTACTACATGTAGCCTCATTAAGGCTGCTCCACTCTATTCTCAACATGCTGAATTAGTTGTTCTTGGCTTCTGTCTTACA
Organism: Schistocerca gregaria; assembly: GCF_023897955.1. Classification (NCBI taxonomy): domain Eukaryota; kingdom Metazoa; phylum Arthropoda; class Insecta; order Orthoptera; family Acrididae; genus Schistocerca; species Schistocerca gregaria. The sequence continues at coordinate 646,577,233 of NC_064931.1, read as the reverse complement.
TAGTCTGATGAAATGATCTCGTTTGTTTGTACTTTTGGTCTCACATGTTGAAATTAGGTTATGACACTGTTGTGTAGCCAGCAGATGTGGCTGACTTAGTGACCTCTTTCCAACAAAATTTTATTCCTATGCTTGCTTGCTTACTTACTTTTCTATTGTGCAACAGTAGTTTCTTGCAGAAAGTGATAAAACAATGTTAAGTCAGAAAGATGTAGGTAACTAAATTATTTTACGGTTTAACAATAGCTCTCATTCTGTTCACATTGTTCAGACAAATTTACTAATAAATAAAGCAGCAGTGTGTTTCATTGTGTTCTTTGAATGTTGTCATCTGCTCATAATCTATCCCATCTAATATAATTCATACTATGTTACTTCAGGGAGTCCTTCTACACTAAAATATTACTAATTGAACTGATCTCATTTTCTTAGGTTCCAGCAACTAGAGAAGTTCTAGGGTCACTTCCAAATATTTTTAGTGCATTGTGTCTGAATGGACGTGGGTTGGAAGCATTTATGCAGTACCTGCCTTTTCCAAGACTGTTCAAAATACTTATATCACCAACATACTTAGGAGCAATGAAAAGGCGAAAAAGTTCTGATCCAGCGACAGATACGCCCTGTAATTTGGGGAATGCTATGGATGAGCTTATAAGACATCAACCAACTCTCAAAGCTCCAGCAATAACTGCAGTAACAAAGGTATTGTATTAATAATCGTGTTTCATGTTTAAATTCTACTCAGCATAAAATAGTGTTTTGTACTGATGTCTAATGATAAATTGCTTTAACTACTATAATTTAGTGGTTTATTTCAGAGGTAAAATTGCATGTTCATGAGTGAGATCTCATTCATAAAATGGCATAATGTGGTGGTGGTTTATAACCAGCAGATTTCTCTCCAGAAGGAATCTTTCATTATACAACAGAGTATGCACTGGAATGAGATTTTCACTCTGCAGCGGAGTGTGCGCTGATATGAAACTTCCTGGCAGATTAAAACTGTGTGCCCGACCGAGACTCGAACTCGGGACCTTTGCCTTTCGCGGGCAAGTGCTCTACCAACTGAGCTACCGAAGCACGACTCACGCCCGGTACTCACAGCTTTACTTCTGCCAGTATCCGTCTCCTACCTTCCAAACTTTACAGAAGCTCTTCTGCGAAACTTGCAGAACTAGCACTCCTGAAAGAAAGGATATTGCGGAGACATGGCTTAGCCACAGCCTGGGGGATGTTTCCAGAATGAGATTTTCACTCTGCAGAGTGAAAATCTCATTCTGGAAACATCCCCCAGGCTGTGGCTAAGCCATGTCTCCGCAATATCCTTTCTTTCAGGAGTGCTAGTTCTGCAAGTTTCGCAGAAGAGCTTCTGTAAAGTTTGGAAGGTAGGAGACGGATACTGGCAGAAGTAAAGCTGTGAGTACCGGGCGTGAGTCGTGCTTCGGTAGCTCAGTTGGTAGAGCACTTGCCCGCGAAAGGCAAAGGTCCCGAGTTCGAGTCTCGGTCGGGCACACAGTTTTAATCTGCCAGGAAGTTTCAGAGTATGCACTGTTTTGGAACTTCTTAGAAGATGGAAACTGTAGAGGAGCAGTACTCAAACTGCCATAGGCTGTGGTTGAGCTGTGTGTCTGCATATCCTTTATTCCAGGACTGCAAGAGCACAATGATTTGCAGGATAACTTCTATGAAGTTTGGTTACTAGGACAAAACTACTGTCTGAAGTGAAGCTGTGAGAACATCTAATAAATTGTTTCTGGGTAGCTCAGTCAGTAATACAATTGCCAATGAAAGGCAAGATTTCATGTTTTAAGTCCTGGTCCAGGGCACAGTTGTAAGCTGTTGAGTAGTTTTAAAGCAGAATGCTCAAATTACTAAATGGGGAATAAGACAGATATAGCCTGATTTTGGCATTTTGTTTGTTGGAATGTACTTATTCATATGACTCGCAGCCTAGCGACATTGTTCAGGAGGATCTTGCATGTTGAATGAATGTCTAGAGTTCATCTGTATACTGTGGGTGACTGTGATAAGTGCACGTAGAGTATATTTTCTTAGTGGGTGGTGGTGGTGGTGGTGGTGGTGGTGGTGGTGGTGGTGATTGTCATTTCGATAGAGAAGAAAGCCATTGAACCCAGGGGCCAACATTGCTGTATTACTGTGGCAAGGTGTCACCCAATAATACTGAGGCTGTTGGATAAGATTCGAATTTAACCTAGAATATTGCTCATGGTATCAGCATACAGTTAAGGTATATATTTTATTGAACCTCACACGAACTATGGACCTTGCCATTGGTGGGGAGGCTTGTGTGCCTCAGCGATACAGATAGCTGTACTGTAGGTGCAACCACAATTGAGGGATATCTGTTGAGAGGCCACACAAACAGACAAATGTGTGGTTCCTGAAGAGGGTCAGCAGTCTTTTCAGTAGTTGCAGGGGCAACAGTCTGGATGATTGACTGATCTGGCCTTGTAACAATAACCAAAACGGCCTTGCTGTGCTGGTACTGCGAATGGCTGAAAGAAAGGGGAAACTGCAGCTGTAATTTTTCCTGACGTCATGCAGCTTTATTGTAAGGTTAAATGATGAAGGCATCATCTTAGGTAAAATATTCCGGGGGTAAAATTGTCCCCCGTTTGGATCTCCAGGTGGGGACTACTTGGGAGGATCATTATCAGGAGAAAGAAAACTGGTGTTCTACAGATGGGAGTGTGGAATGACAGATCCCTTAATTGGGTGGGTAGATTAGAAAATTTAACTAGAGTAGTGGATAGATTAAAGCTAGATGTAATGGGAATTAGTGAAGTTCGGTGGCAGGAGGAACAAGACTTCTGGTTGGGTGAATGCAGGGTTATAAATACAAAATCAAATAGGGGTAATGCAGGAGTAGGTTTAATAATAAATAAAAAAATATTGTGGGTAAGCTACTACAAACAGCATAGTGAAAATATTATTGTGGCCAAGATAGATATGACGCCCACACCTACCACAGTAGTGAAAGTTCATATGCCAACTAGCTCTGCAGATGACGAAGAGATTGAAGAAATGTATGATGTGATAAAAGAAATTATTCAAATAGTGAAGCAAGATGAAAATTTAATGATAAAGGGGGACTGGAATTCAATGTTAGGAAAAGGAAGAGAAGGAATAGTAATAGGTGAATGTGGAATGGAGGTAAGAAATGAAGGAGGAAGCCGCCTGGTACAATTTTCACAGAGCATAACTTTAATCAAAGCTAGCACTTGGTTTAAGAATCATGAAAGAAGGTTGTATACATGGAAGAGGCTTGGACACTCTGGAAGGTTTCAGATAGATTATATAAAGGTAAGACAGATATTTAGGAAACTTATTTTAAATTGTGAGGTATTTCCAGGAGCTGATGCGGACTCTGATCACAATATGTTGGTTATGAACTGTAGATTAAAACTGAAGAAAATGCAAAAAGGTGGGAATTTAAGGAGATGGGACCTGGATAAACTGAAAGAACCAGAGGTTGTAGAGAGTTTCAAGGAAAGCATTAAAAAATTTGGGGGGGGGGGGGGAATACAGTAGAAGAAGAATAGTTAGCTCTGAGAGATGAAATAATGAAGGCAGCAGAGGATCAAGTAGGTAAAAAGACGAGGGCTAGTACAAATCATTGGGTAACAGAAGAGATACTGAATTTAATTGATGAAAGGATAAAATATAAAAATGCAGTAAATGAAGCAGGCAAAAAGGAATACAAACGTCTCAAAAATGAGATAAACAGGAAGTGCAAAACGGCTAAGCAGGGATGGCTAGAAGACAAATGTAAGGATATAGATGCATATATCACTAGCTGTAAGGTAGATAATGGCCACAGGAAAATTAGAGAGACCTTTTGAGAAAAGAGAACCACTCAGATGGAAAACCAGTTCTAAGCAAAGAAGGGAGAGCAGAAAGGTGGAAGGAGTATATAGAGGGTCTACACAAGGGTGGCATACTTGAGGGCAACGTTATGGAAATGGAAGTGGACATAGATGACGATGAAATGGGAGATATGATACTGCATGAAGAGTTTGACAGAGCACTGAAAGACCTGAGTTGAAACAAGGCCCCGGGAGTAGACAACATTCTGTTAGAACTACTTACAGCCTTGGGAGAGCCATCACTGACAAACCCCAACCATCTGGTGAGCAAGATGTATGAGACAGGCGAAACACCCTCAGACTTAAAGAAAAATATTATAATTCCAATCCCAAAGAAAGCAGGTGTGAAAATTACTGAACTATTAGTTTAATAAGTCACGGCTCAAAATACTAACACACATTCTTTACAGACAAATGTAAAAACTGGTAGAAGCCGATTTTGGGGAAGATCAGTTTCGACTCCATAGAAATGTTGGAACATGTGAAGCAATACTTACACTATCGATTGTCTTAGAACATAGGTTAAGGAAAGGCAAACCTATGTGTCTAGAATTTGTAGACTTACAGAAAGCTTTTGACAATGTTGACTGGAGCACACACTTTCAAATTCTGAAGGTGGCACAGGTCAAATACAGGGAGGAAAAGACTATTTATAATTTTACAGAAACCAGATGGCAGTTATGAGAGTCGAGGGGCATGAAAGGGAAGCAGAGGTTGGGAAGGAAGTGAGACAGTGTTGTAGCCTATCCCCGATACTATTCAGTCTGTATATTGAGCAAGCAGTAAAGGAAACAAAAGAAAAATTGGAGTATGAATTAAAATCCACCGAGAAGAAATAAAAACTTTGATGTTTGTCAATGACATTGTAATTCTGTCAGAGACAGCAAAGGAAGGAATGAAAAGGAAAGTTGCTACTCACCATATAGCAGAGATGCTGAATCACAAATAGGCAAACAAAAATACTGTCACAAATAAAACTTTCAGCTACTAAGGCCTTTATCAAAAATGTGCGTGCGCGCGCCCACACCCACACACACACTCACACTCACACTCACACTCACACTCACACACACACACACTCTCTCTCTCTCTCTCTCTCTCTCTCTCTCTCTCTCTCTCTCTCTCTCTCTCTCTCTCTCTCTCTCTCTCTCCCCCTCCCTCCCCCCCCCCCCCCTGCAGTTGTGTGTGTGTGCGAGTTGTATTAGTGCACGTACTGTGTGTGTGTGTGTGTGTGTGTGTGTGTGTGTGTGTGTGTGTGTGTTTTATTTATTTTTTTTAAATTATGAAGGCCTTACTGGCCGAAAGCTTAATTTGTGACTATCTTTGTGTTGCACCTATCTGCGGCTCAGCATCTCTGCTACGTGGTGAGTAACAAGTTTCCTTTTCATAATAGCATTAAATGATAGTCTTATAATACCAATACTTGAGTATATCTGTTTATGACTTGTCCACAGTAGTTAATAATACTGTAACAATATACCCACCACTCTCACAGTACCCTTCGTTAAAGACTGCTGGTTTTGAAGGGTTAGTCCTCCATCTTGCAGTAACTGTAATGAATGTCAGTATTGTTATTACATGTTTAAAGGTGAAATAAAGCCATAAGAAAACTTTCAGTCTCTCATTAAATGTCACAGAATTATTTACTAAACCAGAAAAAAATTCATGCAGTGAAAATGACTGAAGTTTTATTATAACAGATTACCAACCAGCATATGCACTTGACTTGCATTGTGTATCACTTTCCATTGCATGGTTATTAAAGCTGCCGTCAGAATATAAGGAAGTAATGACTTTATGAGGGTTTTTTTTCCACAGCACATTCATCCTGCCTTGCTTTCATTATTTCTTTGTTTTACAGAGCATTATTCCACTCGAATGAAGAAGTTAGCTTTATGGCATACCTTGTCAGTCATTAGACTTATACCAAATTGCATTTTTATTCTTCATAGACAGATACTCCTTAAAGTGGAGTGATAATTTGGAAGTTTTGGAACCCAATGGATGTAAATTTTGGTCATCTTCTACAGTGTAAAGAGGCAGAGGAGTTGATGGCATATCCATTAGTGAGGTAGGGGGGGGGGGGGGGGGGGGAGTTTCAAAATCCATGGGTTCCACAATGGCAGGCACTGGTGCAGGCTTACTGGCGGCCACTGCTGCAGCCAATGGGAGGACGGAATGTGAGGGGTGGGTGGCAACAGGGAAACACACTGGTGCAAGTGGGAGTCCACATCCAAAACAGCGTTGTGACGCGGCATACTGTCTGGCAGACCACCACACTGTGGCAGTGAGATCCCAACAGGGCATGGATGTAGCTGATTTGATGGATGGTCAGCTGCTCCCCACTGACATCCACCACAAACAACTGCTGACCTTTGTGGCCCACCACGACACATGGCAGCCACACCTGCTGCTGCCCAAAGGGCAGTCCTGAGAGGAAGACACAGCAGTCCACAGCGGTCCCTGGGATGCAACTCAGGGTAAAGCAAATCCAGGAGATACCATGACTTGCGCCCACACAAACATACTGCCAGACAGCAACCATCGACAAGGGAAACCGCAGACAGGGACTTCATTTGGGTCTTACATTTATGCATCAGGTGCTCCATCTCTTGAGTTGTTAGAAGCCAGGTGAAATGGTGGGGTACTCATATGCTGGATACCGCTGCAAATGCAAACCGTGGCAGTCATTGATGTTCTGCTGTGCAGACTCAATGCCATATGTACAGAAAATTTCAATGAAAACTTGCTGACCAAAAATGGGGCCAGTGAAATTGACGTGACCCTCTCCTGTGATGAGTGCTCTGGGATCAGCCAACGAGAGGACTGGTGCAGCGGTGCTCCCCGATTCTTTGCACATTCTGCACAAGAGGACATTCAATGTTTTGATCAATTGCCGGCCAGTAAACATGATGTCCTGCCAGTGCAATCACACAAATCATATCCCAGTGCATCGCATGCAGCAACTGGAGTATGTGAGGTTGCAATACCGGGGGAATGACCACACGACAGCATTTTTTCTTCATGGCAAGCCCGAGAATTTCTCTGGACAACACTTACCTGACCAAGTAGGAGAAAAAATGTACACCATGCCTGATCCCCACCCAAAGAGATGCACCGCAACCAACCCAACTGGATTGCTGAAACCATTTTTCAGAAAAACGGGTCAGCAGCCATGGCAGTCGTGACTTTATGTGCAGTCAGAAAGTCTGACAGGGTTTGCTGCAAGGCATTATATAATGCAACCACAAGAGCTACTTGTTGCTCAAATTGGTGTGTTTAGGGGTAATGAGTCATAACAATAGGTACTGAGGAGGAGTGCCCACTGCTGTAATCGGTGGGTAGTCCTGTCTGGCAGCTTGGAACTATGGCTTGTGGTCAGTGGTGAGGAGAAACCTTGTCCCATACAGGTAGACATGAAATTTATCAGCTGTAAGAATAATAGCTAGCGCCTCCTTTTCCACTTGTGAATAAGTACACTGTACAGCGGAACGAGTCTTTGATGGGTAAGCGATGGGCTGTTTGGTGCCATCTGTATTCCAATTGGGTAGGATGGTGTCAGTGCCACACTGGCATATGTCACAGGCCAGAGGTCAAAGTTTACATAGTAAAGGAAGCTAGACATGGAGCAGAGCACAAATGCTGCTCAAGAGATGAAAAGCCCATTGATAATCCAGACCATACAAACTTAACACTCTTTCGCAAAGCTGGATAAGAGGCTGGAAGGTGCATGTTGCAATATGAAATATTACACAAAAAGGATTGGAACGATGGTGCTGTCTGTGGGGCAAGACCAATAGCACATGACCCAAAAAATGCATCTTCAGGGAGAGAAGACTCAAACTTGGGGCCTTTGTCACATTCAAGTGCTCTGCTGGCAGAACTGAAACTGTGAGGATGGATTGTGAGTCTTACTTGGATAGCTCAATCAATAGAGCACTTGCCCACAAAAGGCAAAGGTCCCGAGTTTGAGTATCGGTCCGGCACACAGTTTCAATCTGCCACGAAGTTTCATATCGGTGCACACTCCACTGCAGAGTGAAAATCTCATTCTGCATTTCTCCTGTTTGCAAGAAAGACCATTCTCCGGAAGGTGTGGGGAAACTGACTGAAGGTTTCGTAAATGCTCCTCTTGAGTAGAACCTGTGACCCAGATGTCATCAAGGTAATTGATGCAACAAGAAATGTCCTGAGTTTACTGATCCAAATAACATTAGTAGACTTCTAGTGCAGACGAGATTCTAAAAGGCAAACAATTAAACTGGAAAACCCCAAGTGGGTCCTGAGGACCACAAAAGTCCAAGAAACCACAAGCATAGGAATGAGATGGCCCACTGACTCAATGATATAGGAAAGCAATACCCTGAAACTACCAACATGGCTCCTCAACCTTTACCTTCTCGCACATGTTAAAGAGAATGGGGTAGACCTGACAAAATTTGGGTGCTGCTGATGGCTTAAGAGTCACATCTGCAAGTGGATCATGAAAAAGAATGGATTGACACACTAAATGCACTTTAGCCAAAAACAGTAAACACATTCTGACAAGGTAAGTTGCTATTCCACAGTCTTATAATGTGCAGAGACGGAGAATTGCCCCCACAAGGGTATGTGCTGTTTACTATAAGGAGAAATCTGACTGAATGGCTGTTGCAACTCCAAGCACCCTAAGAGCCGGTATGTATCTAAATTAATTGGACTGACCGCTATTCCCATGTTTACCTTAAATGTGACTGGCCTCTCACCCACTACAATGATCAGCAAAATGTGCTGGGGTGGCAGCCCCAGAGTCCAGTGAAAACATCAGGACATCCATTGACTGACTTACAGCCTATTCACTGTCACAAACAGTGGATGTATCTGCCACCATACCCCACACATGGCCAGCATGTGCGGGCAGTCACAGGAGACATGCAACAAATAACGGTCGAAGGCAGGACCTCTGACTCGTCCAACAAGCAGGAGGAGAATGACACCAGGGACTTGAAAAACACTGCTGGTGTGAATTAAGATGCTGCAAGTGGCATGATCCCATTGAGCTCAACATGGGCGAGAATGGGCAATGAAACGACATCACTGCATCGGCATTGTCAACAGTCTCAACACACTGTGAATTGGTTGGTTACTGGTTAAGTGTGGTATCCTGCAGGGTGCAGATGGCTGTTTACCACACAAATCCAATTGAGCCTCTAGCCAATTATCCAGAAGTATGTATCTTGCCAGTGCTGTAAGCTCATGCAATACCACAATTTGGGCAATGTTGGGTAAAGAGAGACGTCGGACTATGTCACTGCTTTAGTCTCAACCCCTAGATTGGTAGCTAACCAGACTATCGTATTAGAAACTAGTGGGTTGGCATGAGACATAGCACACTTGGAACACACAAAATGACACTTGGGTTTGAAGTGTTGGAAATCGATGGTCCAGGCTGCATATGACTGACCAAGGCACTTGGGATACTGGTTAAACTAAAGCTATGCTACCACTACATGGGTTTGATGTCAGATATACCACATAAGCAACCAACAAAGCTCATCAAAGGGAAGTTTCTTGGGCTCAGTGAGGGACTTAAAATTTTAGGCAACTTTGTACATCCTTCACTGTTGGACAACAACAAGGCAGCTTTATCAACTGGATTCACAATATGTTGTAGCTGGCAGTGCAGCAAGAACCAGGGCAGGTAATTCTCTCACCTCTCCATCAACTCGTCAAAAGAGGCAAACAGTGTGAGGGAAGGTGGGGACAGTGCAGAAGCTGGAACAATGGAAGCCTGCCTCTCCACCAGCAAGGCAAGGGCATGAAGCAAATAAACATTCTGGGTTGTCAGCAGCCTGCTGCTACTGTAGCAACTATAGCTGCTCTTTCCGTAGGTGCAACTGTTACTGCCAACATTGTAGAAATGTAGGGACCATGGGGGCACAAGGGGAAAGGAGAAAGAAAATAGTTGAGCATCACATGCATAAGAAGTCCTTAGTTACCACTTTAGTATCTGCACAGGCATGACAACACGGCATCACTAAATGATTGGTGTGGATAGTTCACAGGCCGAAGGTGGCTCAATAATAGCCAGGGAACAGAACCCGTATGAGAGGGAAACAAACTCGCCATCTGAATTGATCTGTAAGGAAAGTGTGTGAACCCACATAGGGACAAACAAGGCAAGAACTCAGTGTTTGGATGGCTAATGGCTAAGCACTCTGCACAATACAGTCCATTGGTGGACAAACTCAGAGTAAGCACTGGCCCGCTTGACTTGCTGCCGCCTGCAAGTAAACACTTCTGCCAGCAGGTCTGCCCATACCATGTGTCACGTGTGCTTCTATGGCAGTTTTCCACATTATCCTGCTGCGCTACACGTGCCAGCTTGTCTGCTGCCATTGTGACATCTGCTGGTTGGTATACTAAACTCAGTCATTTCCAATAATGTGTTTCTGTTCGTGATCAGGGATTTGGAAATTATCTGGCCATGAAGGTTCAGTTTGTACAGCTTGTCATGCTGGGATTTATTAAAAAATTGTACAGTGTGCAGATTTGATGTTTGTATGATCATTTACTATATGATCTGTAGGGTTTTCCTTAAGCGTTTAATGAACCCAATTATGGTTAATTAATTTTTAATCACTGTTAATTACCCACAACAATATCTTAAGAGTTTGGTGTGCTATAATCACTGCTGCTCCCAGTATACCTAAACAAAAGCAGTCATTCATACATTCCTGTAATAGTCGGTGAGTGAAGTGGTACAGGGCTTGAGGCACTGGACTCTCCTTTAGGAGGAATAGACTTCAAACACTTTCTATCATCATCTTGATACAGACTTTTTTCAGTTTCCCTTAAGAGATTAGGGCACATATTAGTGATCCTGTTCCCTTCCACCCCATACCTTGGATTGACTTGGACTCTAATGAAATTGTCATTGACCCAACATTAAACTCCAAGCTTCCTTTCTTCCTTACACGCTTCTAATAAAATGCATTTCAGCAATCTCCTCTTGTTGAGCCATAGAGTATCCCATTTGCATTGCTTTGACTTGTTTAAGTTATAATTGATAATCGACTGATAGCAACCATGAGCAAGTAAATTTGTGAGGTTTACTAGGGCGAGGCAGGTAGTTAGTGGTTTGAGATGTATGCAGATGTTAATTTCAGTTTTTGAGAGTCCATGATACAGTGAAAAACAGTTGAGTGTTAAAATAGGTATGGCACTCCACAAAATGAATATTTTACATTTATTACATTTGGTTAATTTCCCTGCAATTTCATAAAGTTAAACGATGAGTATCACAGTACCCACACATTTATACTTGGGTTGTATTTATATTTCTCTCATGGATTACCTAAGCCATTTTCACAAATGGAATATCAAACACAACTGATTTTTTAAATTTTTTATTCAATTAGATAGTGCCAACACACAAAAAATTAATGTATTCTTGCAGCTTTTGGATGAATTGTATGATATTCACCAAGATCCAAGAAATTCTCTTTGGCGAGGGAATGTCCGTGCTGAAGTTCCTCAACCTTCTTCTGCAAGGCAGGGTGGGAGTAGCAGCAGTGATGAAGAGGATGAAGATGATGCTTCTACATTATCACATGCTCAACAGGAAGATGGTGCAGTGGGTGAAAGGATGAATGTTCCTCTTGTTGATTACATTATTAATGTGGTAAGTATTAGTAATTTGCATCGAAACAAATTGTTCAACATAGACTATTTCAATAACAGCTAGCGTTCTTGCATGTACTGCCCACAGCTCCATTTAAATAAATAAATAAATAAATAATAAACCGTTTATCTTATTCTTAACCTTTCATCTGCTTGACTAGCTTTATTCAACTTTGCTCCACCAGCTCTACCTCATTCTTCCTTGAACAGTAAATTGTGCATATACAACATAAAATTACACTTTCTTCATGTCATTTAGCAGTTGATGCCCTACATGAGTGTGTCTTTATATTTCAGATGAAATTTCTAGATTCAATTCTAACTAATAATTCAACAGATGATCACTGCCGTGAGTTCATCTCTCAGGGTGGTATTCCTCGCTTAATGAAAATACTGGAAATTTCTTACCTACCTCTTGACCACCCAGTCACATCTGCTGGACAAGCTGTAGCAACTGTCTGCAAATCAATTTTGGTAAATATCATGTATTATAAATGCTTTGCTATATTGTATAATTTCTGTTTATTACTTTGGTGATTGTATATTTACACTACAGAGAAAAATGTGTGTATTTACACTGCTGGGAAAAATGCAACACCATCAAAGGCTACATCATTTTATTGGCAAGTGAAGTGACAGGTAGTTCATCACTGAAAGAGATTATGACAACAAATTCAGACCAAATGAAACATGACACAGTGAAGGGTGCCCAAGCGATTACATCAGTGCCAACACAGCTGTGTATTCTTGCATGCAAACAATTTAATGCCAAATGGCATACTGCAATAGATTGTCCCTCGCCTTTTGCACCCCCTGTTGCAGTATGGCAATAGTTTTTGCAGACCCTAGGAAATGACCAAGTTTCTGCTTCATCATGTCCCATATGTACTCATTTGGTGAGGAGATTTGGTGGTCTTGCTGGCCAGGGCAGATTTTGTACATCATGAAGAGTGTGTTGCAGCAACTGTATGTGGACATGGACTGCCCTATTGACAAAGCACATCACCTTCCTGTCAAAGAAATTGGAATAAAATAGGGATAACAGCCTGCACATCGTATTGGTTACTGGTAATTCTACTTGTAGAAACATCAGATGTGACCATGAGTTGTCACTGATGTCTCCCCCCCCCCCCCCCCCCCCCTCAATCCACCATCCCCCATCCCCCATGAAGCCTGGGATGGGACATCTGTGTATTGAGTGAATGAGCTCTATGATACCGATCAGAGGCACACATGGTCTTAATCCTGCAAGCAGATGCTTTCAAATAATCTCTCATGACACAGCAGCTGTGACATGTGCCTGTATTTCATCCCTGGATGATGATCGGTGAGCCACTGCTGCTTGCACAATGCATCTATCTTGACATGCATTTGTACTAAGAGAATGTGCAGAATATTGTCTACAGCCGTGGAAATGTTTGACAGATCACTCTTGAAAACAAGGATACACAACAGATACATTGTGCTCTGTGTGCAGCAATCTGTCAGTACATTTATCCAGCTTCTCAAAGGACCATAATGTGACTGCCATTGAAATGGTTGGTGTTCAACAAGAGTACATACTCATCCATTGCACATGGTTGTATGGGGCAAAGAATATGTTACAGGGAGAAGTTCCCACCAGCAGAATTTAGAAAAGCTGATGTTTGCGGAGAAAAATTGAGATGCTGTGGACTGAGTGTCACTGAAGTCGAGCACACTGTGTTACATGACGGGTTTGGCAACTGTGTGGTCTAGCTTTCTGTTGGCTACTGTTAGGCAGCTTGTTAGTGGTCCTTCCCACGTATAATGCCCCACAGTGGTTGCAGCTAAGTTGGTATACCACATAACTTCTTTTACTGGTGGCCCTGCCTTTGGTGGGGTATGAAATGCCAGTGAAAGGATTGGAGATAGATGGTAATGAGAGAATGTATGGCACAGGTTTTGCACCTAGGTCTTTACCAAAGATGAGCCATGGGGCAAGGAGATGGGAGCAGACATGAAGCATGACAGATAAGGATACTGTGTAGGTTGGGTAGGTGGTGGGATAGGTGGGGAGGATATTTCTCATCCAGGACACGATAAGAGGTTTTCAAAACTTTGGCAGAGAACTTGATTCAGCTGCTTCAGTCCAGTGGTAGTGACTCAGTTGAGGGAGGGTAGGAGGGGGTCAGTGGTGACTGGAGAGACAAGGCATGGGAGATTCGTTTCTGGAAAAAGTGTGGAGGGTAATTCTGGTTTGTGAAGGCCTCAGCAAGACCCTAAATGTATTTGAAGAGAGGTTTTCTGTCACTGCATATACTTTGACCATGGATGGCTAGACTATATGTAAGGGCTTACTGGTGTGTAATGGGTGGGAGGTGTTGAAATGGAGGTACTATTCACCATTGATAGGTTTGATGTGGATGGAGGTACTGATGGCACCATCCATGAGATGGTAGACATTGAGGAAGGTGACTTAGGAATGGAATCGGGAAAAGGTGTTGAGATTCTACACGATTGTATGTAGAATATCCTCACACTCAGTCCAGATCATAAAGATGTCAGAAATGTATCAGAAACAGGTGCGGGCTGCGGGATTTTGGGTGACGTGGAAGCATTCCTCTAGATGGTGCAAGAATAGATTGCCATAGGATGGTGCTATTTCCTTTTGTTACTGTTCTCTATCACATTACTTTGTGTCTATCCTTTTCTTTCTTATTTTCCTATGTTTCTTCATCACCTTCAAAACCACGTATCCTTTCGACCTACTTACCAAGAATCCTGTGATATATTGACTTTCCAGCCAACATGTAGCAACTGTCTGACGTGTGTATCAGATGACAATTTTCTTGTGCTATCTGTAGGTGCAGTTCCCAGAATCCCACATGTTCCTCACCACTATAATTATACATGGACCTCCAAACACAGTTATCAGGCTCTTATTAGTTTTTATTTCTGTTTTGACGTTGATTCCATCCTACTTACACTGACATTTTATTTTGTCATCATCTCTGCTTTTTTTGTATTTCATTTGGTTTCACTGCTTTTTTACTATACTTCACCTGATTTCACACTTTCTTACTAAATTTGGTTTCATCTATTATGGTTTTTAAGACATTCCCACACTATGTGATCAAATGTAGCCGGACACCTCAAAAACATACAGTTTTTCAAACTGAGTTCATTGTTCTGCTACCTGCTGCCAGGTACTCCATATCTGTGACCTCAATAGTCATTAGACATCATGAGAGAACAGAATGGGGTGCTCCGCAGAACTCATGAACTTCGAGCGGGGTCAGGTGATTGGGTGTCATCTATATCATATGTCTGTATGCGAAATTTTCACACTCTTAAACATCCCTAGGTCCACTGTTTCTGATATGATAGTGAAGTGGGTACGTGAAGGGACACGTACAGCACAAAAGTGTACAGGCCAACCTTGTCTGTTGACTGACAGTGACCGCTGACAGTTGAAGAGGGTCGTAATGTGTAATAGGTAGACATCTATCCAGACCATCACAAAGGAATTCCAAACTGCATCAGAATCCACTGCCAGTACTATGAAAGTTAGGAGGGAGATGAGAAAACGTGGATTTCATGCTCGAGTGGCTGCTCATAAGCCCCACATCATGTTGGTAAATGTCAAATGATACATCCCTTGGTGTAAAGAGTGTACACATTGGACGATAGAGCAGTGGAAAAACATTGTGTGGAGGGACGAGTCAAGGTACACAATGCGGCAATCCAATGGGTGGGTATGGTGAATGCCCAGTGAAAGTAAGCTGCCAGCGTGTGTAGTGCAAACTGTAAAGTTCGGAGGCAGTGGTGTTATGGTGTGGTCATTTTTTTCATGGAGGTGCCTTGCACCTCTTGTTGTTTTGTGTGACACTATCCCAGCACAGGCCTACATTATTTTTTTTTAGCACCTTCTTGCTTCCCACTATTGAAGAGCAATTCAGGGATGGCGATTGTATCTTTGAGCATGATCTGGCCTGCACAGAGTCCTGACCTGAATCCTACAGAAAACCTTTGGGATGTTTTGGAATGCTGACTTTGTGCGAGGCCTCACCAACCAACATAAATACCTCTCCTGAGTGCAACACTCCTTGAAGAATGGGCTGCCATTCCCTAAGAAACATTCAAGCACCTAATCGAGCATATGCTTGCAAGATTGGAAGCTTCATCAAGGCAAAGGGTGGGCCAACACCATATTGAATTCCAGCATTACCAATGGAGGACACCACAAACTTGTAAGTCATTTTCAGCCAGGTGTCTGGATACTTCTGATAACACAGTGTGTGTGTTTTTTATTCTTCATTATGGATCTTTGCTCTTTCTATTTGTGGCAGAACAGGAAAGTTTCACTGTTCCCAGTCAGAACCCACTACCAGATACTGTACCTGTATTGTGTAGCTTGTGGAAGCCTGCTAGATGGCCTGGTCATCATAATACCCATGTCCAGCTGTAAGATATCCTTTCACCTTTACATTTATCAGTTCACGTTCCATCAGTCCAGAGCCCTCAACATTCTGATCCTGGCTGTTTGCCTCATTCTCCTGCCATGGACTAGCAGTGCCCACTACCACAACAACAGTGTCCATCAACCCCCCCCCCCCCCCCCACACACACACACACCTCCTTATAGCAGTCACACCTTACCCAGCAGACCTGCTACATCTGCCACATCCTCCAAAACTTCTTCTTCCACCTTTAAGAGCCTAGCTAGACCTGTAACACAATTATAAACCTGCCTCCAAAAGCTTTAGTCCCATCGAAGTATCAATCCTATTCAGATGCTCAGCTTTTGCTCCAGGCAGAAATTGTCATGCTTGGCTTGTTTAGTACCTGTGCTCTGTTTCACAGCCCTACAATAAAAACACTTTTTCTGTCACCAACCCTACTAATCAGGCTCAACCTAAAAAGCAAAACAGAATCCTGCCTTACTCAGTTTACTCATCCATCTAATGGTGAGTCTCCCTCACTCATCCCAAATCACCCCTGATAACTTTACAGAATGTGCTAATCTAACCATTGTTCCCCAAATCCTTCTACATGGAAACAAACATCACATATGCAGAAATAAACTCAGTTCACCACCTAAAAACTGATCCTGATCTTGTAGTCCTACCTGTCAACAAAGGCTTCAGTACTAGTTATGAACTTCAGCAGTTATCTAGTTCAGGGTTTCTACCAACCGTCAGACTGGTCCACCCACAACCTCCACCACAGATACCCCATTGCAGGGATACAGAATGTTTTCCAGACCCTCCTTAAACCCCTAGGTCCATCCCAGAACCTCTACGTTGAGTCTTATCTCTGTCCTCACCCCCACCACTCTCCAAACTCCTACCTCGTTTATTCTTCACAAAATGAATAAACCCGACCACTCATGATGTCCCATTGTGGTTGGACACTGTGCCCCCCCCCCCCCCCCCCCCATAGAGAGACTCTGCCTTGTAGACAAACATCTTCAGCTTATTAGGCATAATATACCTTCCAATGAAAATGAATCTAATCAATCCCTTTATGAACTACCTACAGTTCCTGTGCCTGCTTTGCCACTGTTGATTCCACCTTCCTGTACTCTAACATCCCTAATACCCATGATCATGCTGCTATTGAACAGTATTTTTCCCAATGCCAAACTTAATACAAATCTAAAATTTCCTCCTTGGTCATCATGGCCAACTATATCCTCACCAACATTATTTCTCCTTTGAAGGCATCACCTACAAAGAAATCAGTGGTGTATCAATAAGTACCTGTGTGGTACCATCCTATGCCAAACTCTTCATGGGTCATTTAGACGAATCATTCCTAACAACCCAGAATCACAAACTCTTCAGCTAGCTCAGATTGAATGATGACCTCTTCTTGATATGAAAGCTCAGATTGAATGATGACCTCTTCTTGATATGAACCTAGGATAAGGCCAACATCTTTGCATTCCTCTAGAATGTCAACACCTTCTCCCCTGTTCACCTCTGGTCCTCCTCAGTCCAACAGGCCACCTTCAACAATGATCTCCATCTCATGAATGAACTACAGGCACCTCTGTCCACATCAAATCTACCAGCAATACCTCAGTTTCAACAGCTGACACCCATACCACACTAGGGAGTCCCTTCCATATAGCCTAATCACCCATGGTTGTCACTTCTGCAGTGATATGAAGTCAGTTTCCAAATATGCTGAGGGTCTGGAAATAATAACCCTTGCCTTGTGACCACAGTCGCCTACAAACCCTCAAATATCAGCTGATAGACCATAAAGTAGTACATTCCTTGTGACTTAGTATCATCCAGGACTGGAGATACTGAATCATGTTATCTGCCAAGGTTTTGACTATCTCATTGTCATGCCCTGAAATGTGTCCTCTCAGGTATATTCTTCTCCCCTCCAACAGTGTTATTACACTTGGCATACAAACTACACTGTGTCCTCCTACATTCCTATTCCAACCTTGTCCCCAGCCATATGCTCCATGGCTTATATTCAGGGAAAAGACCTAGATGGAAGAGGGCTCCTGATGCTTTGTCTAGCATCCTACCATACTGTCCCCACCATGGCCCTACACACAACTGTAGTCACTCTCTCACGCAATTAAATTTTCTGTGTACTACAATTTCCATTGAAGGTGTACAACTGATAAAGTAGTCAAACATATCATACCGGTCTCATTGTTCTGTGTACTGGGGCATAGAGGAATTCAGAGAAATAAATCAATAAAACAGGTGCTGAGAAAATGAAAGTAATGAATAATAAGTTGAGCTGAATTGTACAAACAATTTGGTCACGAGTAGTTGTCCTCTGCTCACTTAAAATGAAGCTGTTTCAAAATGCTTGGAAACAGGAGAAGGTGCTCTCCTGTTCTGGTGGGAAGAACAGTGTTTGTAGTGCCTTTGCCACAATTTCAGTTTTATTCATTTCAGCTGATGGTGCTTTATGCAGGAACAAATCTTTGAATTAGGCAAGATTAGACACATTCTTATCCATAATAATAAGCTTATTGCTCAATGCTAGAGAGTTTTGTATATTTGATTCCCCCCCCCCCCCCCCCCCCCCCTCCTCATTGTGTGGGTTGTTCATCGAAATGGCAAAGGTAAGATGTGTAGCACGTTGGTCTTACTCTTCTTTTAAAGTCATTAACTACTTTTATATCTGGAATAATATTTATTTCTGTTTCACACACTATTCTTGAAGTCTACATAAATCTATGAAAATATCAAATTTCTTGTTCTTTATAAAAAAAAAAAGAAAAATCACACGACAGTGTTTGTATGTGAATAAGGTCTGAAATGGTTCAAATGGCTCAGAGCACTATGCGAATTAACTTCTGAGGTCATCAGTTGCCTAGAACTTAGAACTAAGTAAACCTAACTAACCTAAGGACATCACAGACATCCACGCGCTAGGCAGGATTCGAACCCGCGACCGTAGTGGTCGCTCGGTTCCAGACTGTAGCGCCCAGAACCACACGGCCATGCCTGCCAGCTAAGGTCTGAAATGTGCTTATATATTCTTGTTTCTGTTTGGGAAGTGAATGATGCAATTCAGATTTATAACCTGATTTTTCAGTGGCCATACTGTGCATATTTCTTTTTATTGACCATGGATGTTATGTAATGTAGCTTTTTCTGTTATCGGTAGTAACCTCTGTGCACATAATGAAAGGACAAGATATGATAATTACTATTTGCTTTTTATTTACAGAATCTTACACATGAAGGAGAAATCTTCAGGGTTGGCCTGGAAAATATGGAAACTATTCTTAGTCGTATGACTGAGCTTCAGTTGGCCACTATCAATGCAAATGGCTCCATACTGTTGCATGAACTGGCAATACAAGCAAATGCTGAGGTGGCATTCAACTCAGTGCATTCCTTACCTCTCCTCCATGGAGTGAACAGTATTCATGGTTATGTAGTAATGTTTCTTAATCTGAGTCGCTCGAGTCAGGTACTGTATCAATATTATCATATAAACAACTTTGCTCTAGTCATAAGAATACTATTCCTGTGACAGTCTTTACTGAGCTACTAAATTTTTATTCAATATGTATGAATGTGGCTGGTAATGTGATTTAGCTATTGCTATTCATGAGGATAGGTGTAGTAAGCATCGGCTTGTCAATAAGATATTGAAATGGCAACTATCGAAAAGGTACTCTGTGAACAGGAAAATGATACTAATAATTGAGTCTGCTGAATTACAACAGTATAAACATCAAACAGTGGAAGATCTATAATAAAAGGAAAAGGTTAGATTGCTACTCGCCGTAAAGATGACTTGTTCAGTTGCAGACAGGCGCAACAAGACTGTTACACATCTAGCTTTTGGCAGTAGCCTTATTCAGAAAAGGACACGCGTAATCTAGCGTGCGTGAGTGCGCTCTCTCGCTCTCTCGCTCTCTCGCTCTCTCGCTCTCTCGCTCTCTCGCTCTCTCGCTCTCTCGCTCTCTCGCTCTCTCGCTCTCTCGCTCTCTCGCTCTCTCGCTCTCTCGCTCTCTCGCTCTCTCGCTCTCTCGCTCTCTCGCTCTCTCGCTCTCTCGCTCTCTCGCTCTCTCGCTCTCTCGCTCTCTCGCTCTCTCGCTCTCTCGCTCTCTCGCTCTCTCGCTCTCTCGCTCTCTCGCTCTCTCGCTCTCTCGCTCTCTCGCTCTCTCGCTCTCTCGCTCTCTCGCTCTCTCGCTCTCTCGCTCTCTCGCTCTCTCGCTCTCTCGCTCTCTCGCTCTCTCGCTCTCTCGCTCTCTCGCTCTCTCGCTCTCTCGCTCTCTCGCTCTCTCGCTCTCTCGCTCTCTCGCTCTCTCGCTCTCTCGCTCTCTCGCTCTCTCGCTCTCTCGCTCTCTCGCTCTCTCGCTCTCTCGCTCTCTCGCTCTCTCGCTCTCTCGCTCTCTCGCTCTCTCGCTCTCTCGCTCTCTCGCTCTCTCGCTCTCTCGCTCTCTCGCTCTCTCGCTCTCTCGCTCTCTCGCTCTCTCGCTCTCTCGCTCTCTCGCTCTCTCGCTCTCTCGCTCTCTCGCTCTCTCGCTCTCTCGCTCTCTCGCTCTCTCGCTCTCTCGCTCTCTCGCTCTCTCGCTCTCTCGCTCTCTCGCTCTCTCGCTCTCTCGCTCTCTCGCTCTCTCGCTCTCTCGCTCTCTCGCTCTCTCGCTCTCTCGCTCTCTCGCTCTCTCGCTCTCTCGCTCTCTCGCTCTCTCGCTCTCTCGCTCTCTCGCTCTCTCGCTCTCTCGCTCTCTCGCTCTCTCGCTCTCTCGCTCGCTCGCTCGCTCGCTCTCTCGCTCTCTCGCTCTCTCGCTCGCTCTCTCGCTCTCTCGCTCGCTCTCTCGCTCTCTCGCTCTCTCGCTCTCTCGCTCGCTCTCTCGCTCTCTCGCTCACTCTCTCGCTCTCTCGCTCTCTCGCTCACTCTCTCGCTCTCTCGCTCACTCTCTCGCTCTCTCGCTCTCTCGCTCACTCTCTCGCTCTCTCGCTCGCTCTCTCGCTCTCTCGCTCGCTCTCTCGCTCTCTCGCTCTCTCGCTCTCTCGCTCGCTCTCTCGCTCTCTCGCTCACTCTCTCGCTCTCTCGCTCTCTCGCTCACTCTCTCGCTCTCTCGCTCACTCTCTCGCTCTCTCGCTCTCTCGCTCACTCTCTCGCTCTCTCGCTCACTCTCTCGCTCTCTCGCTCACTCTCTCGCTCTCTCGCTCACTCTCTCGCTCTCTCGCTCACTCTCTCGCTCTCTCGCTCACTCTCTCGCTCACTCTCTCACTCTCTCGCTCACTCTCTCACTCTCTCGCTCACTCTCTCGCTCTCTCGCTCACTCTCTCGCTCTCTCGCTCTCTCACTCACTCTCTCGCTCTCTCACTCACTCTCTCGCTCTCTCACTCACTCTCTCGCTCTCTCACTCACTCTCTCACTCTCTCGCTCTCTCACTCACTCTCTCACTCTCTCGCTCTCTCACTCACTCTCTCACTCTCTCGCTCTCTCACTCACTCTCTCACTCTCTCGCTCTCTCACTCACTCTCTCACTCTCTCGCTCTCTCACTCACTCTCTCACTCTCTCGCTCTCTCACTCACTCTCTCACTCTCTCGCTCTCTCACTCACTCTCTCACTCTCTCGCTCTCTCACTCACTCTCTCACTCTCTCGCTCTCTCACTCACTCTCTCACTCTCTCGCTCTCTCACTCACTCTCTCACTCTCTCGCTCTCTCACTCACTCTCTCACTCTCTCGCTCTCTCACTCACTCTCTCACTCTCTCGCTCTCTCACTCACTCTCTCACTCTCTCGCTCTCTCACTCACTCTCTCACTCTCTCGCTCTCTCACTCACTCTCTCACTCTCTCGCTCTCTCACTCACTCTCTCACTCTCTCGCTCTCTCACTCACTCTCTCACTCTCTCGCTCTCTCACTCACTCTCTCACTCTCTCGCTCTCTCACTCACTCTCTCACTCTCTCGCTCTCTCACTCACTCTCTCACTCTCTCGCTCTCTCACTCACTCTCTCACTCTCTCGCTCTCTCACTCACTCTCTCACTCTCTCGCTCTCTCACTCACTCTCTCACTCTCTCGCTCTCTCACTCACTCTCTCACTCTCTCGCTCTCTCACTCACTCTCTCACTCTCTCGCTCTCTCACTCACTCTCTCACTCTCTCGCTCTCTCACTCTCTTTCTAATTTATCATAGCTGTCTTGAGTTAAATCCTGATCATCTGTGAATAACAGCGTGTTGATGTGCCTTCCCCCTAATATTTATGCTTCATGGTGTTCTTGTTCTTCTCCATTTACTGTTTTTATATATATATATATATATATATGCTACACCCTCGTTGTACTCCTTGAGGGATGGGGGGGGGGGGGGAGGGAATGAGGGAATGAATGAATGCCTGCCTGCCTGGATGCCTCTGTACCTGGCCTAATCTCTCGTACCTTAGTCCTATGATCCCTGTGTGAAATACAAACTGCTTGCAATGTAGTTGTTAAAGTCTTGCTTGAATACCCATTCTGTTGCGCTTCCATATGGTCTAAACTGACCTATGAGGATTCTTGCAGTGTGTCATATTTCATTTGATTTCTGCTGTCATAAATACTGGGTAAGAACTTCAAATGCTGGAGTAGTACTCTACATTTCCTCACATTAGTACCCTGTATACATTTTATCAATATGTACACTGCACTTCTGCTGAACCTTTTTGAGAAACAAAGGTCTTAATTCACCACCCCTATTGTAGAGTTTACATGATCATCCAATTTCATGTGCTTCACAGAATTACCCCTGAAAACGTAATTAGTGAGATGTGACAAAGATGTCCACCTCTAATATTATAATCACGTACTATCAGGTTCTTAATCCATATTACAGGCATTATCATACATTTATGTATGGTTCGTTTAAAGAGAGCTGTCATTCATTGCAAAGTGCAAATTTTGGGCATGTCTGTCAGCATTTTTCTACGGTGATAACATGACAATGAATCATCAGCAATCAATCTGGTAATGCCACTGATCCTATCTGATAACTCTTTTCGTATATATTGAGAACATTAGTGGTCCTGTGACACTTGGTGCGCACGCAATGTTACTTTCATACCTACCGAACATTCACTATCCTGTGTGTACTAGGTTCTAGTAGCTGAAAATTCATGAAGCTAATAGCATATCTGTAAAGATAATCCCTACAGTCATAACTTGGTGCAGTGCAATGTTAGACACATTTTGAAATCTGGAATGACAGAATGTACCTATTCACCAGCATTAACGCATCACAAAATACCATGTATGAATAAAGCAAGTAGTGTTCTATGCAAAAGGTTTTTCCTGAATCCATGTTGAGTCTCTGAGAGAAGTTTGTTTCCCTCCAAGGACATCATAATGTTTGGGCTTAGAATATGTTCTAGGCTCCAGTAATACATAGGTAACAGCAGTATTGGTCTGTAATTTTGTGCATCAATTCTTTTACAATTTTTGTAAACTAGAGTAACCTGCATAATTTTCATCACACGGACTGCTCGCTGCATGAGACTTTGTTGATAAATATGAGCAAGAAAAGGGGCTAACTTGGCAGTGTATTCATGTAAAATATTACTAGAAATCCATGCTCAATTTAATGCAAACATGTATGACCTCAAATCGTTTCTGTCTCTGGCCACACCATGGGAGGAAGAAAAGGCTAAGAATGGCAGCGAAGCTTATATGCCCCGCATTGCTGTATGGTGTGTCAGGTGGCAGTTGACGCTAAATAACGAAAAGTGTGAGATGATCCACATGAGTTCCAAAAGAAATCCGTTGGAATTCGATTACTCGATAAATAGTACAATTCTCAAGGCTGTCAATTCAACTAAGTACCTGGGTGTTAAAATTACGAACAACTTCAGTTGGAAGGACCACATAGATAATATTGTCGGGAAGGCGAGCCAAAGGTTGCGTTTCATTGGCAGGACACTTAGAAGAGGCAACAAGTCCACTAAAGAGACAGCTTACACTACACTCGTTCGTCCTCTGTTAGAATATTGCTGCATGGTGTGGGATCCTTACCAGGTGGGATTGACGGAGGACATTGGAAGGGTGCAAAAAAGGGCAGCTTGTTTTGTATTATCACGTTATAGGGGAGAGAGTGTGGCAGATATGATACACGAGTTGGGATGGAAGTCATTACAGCATAGACGTTTTTCGTCGCGGCGAGACCTTTTTACGAAATTTCAGTCACCAACTTTCTCTTCCGAATGCGAAAATATTTTGTTGAGCCCAACCTACATAGGTAGGAATGATCATCAAAATAAAATAAGAGAAATCAGAGCTCGAACAGAAAGGTTTAGGTGTTCGTTTTTCCCGCTCGCTGTTCGGGAGTGGAATAGTAGAGAGATAGTATGATTGTGGTTCGATGAACCCTCTGCCGAGCACTTAAATGTGAATTGCAGAGTAGTCATGTAGATGTAGATGTACCTAGTATGTACAAGAGCTGATGGGGAATCCTTTGTGTCCATGAAGCCTCAGTTCTTTGTAGAGCATTTAGAGGACAAGTTTGGGGAGGTGGAGAGCTTGTCCAAAATGTGCTTGATAAAAGCAGCATCCTCTGCCCAGTCACGGGCATTACTCACTTGTGACAAGTTGGGGGATGTTTCAGTTACTATCACGCCCCAGAAGAGTTTAAATATGGTCCAGGGCATTATCTTCCACAGGGACCTTCTTTTACAGTCTGATGATGAGCGGCACGCCAATTTAGAAAGGCGAGTTGTTCATTTTGTCTGGTGCGTTCATTGGGGTCCAAGGAATAATCAGGTTGTCACCGGTGCCTTAATCTTGGATACGTTGCCTGAGAAGGTAAAGGTGATGGTCTACTACTGTGACGTCAAGCCCTATATCCCTCCCCTGATGTGGTGCTGTAAGTGCTGGAAGTTTGGCCATATGTCTTCCTGCTATACTTCCAGTGTCACATGTCGAGATTGTGGACACCCGTCACATCCCAATAGTTGATGTGCCCCACCTCCCATCAGTGTCAACTGCGGAGAGCATCATCCACCTAGCTTGCCAGACTGCAGGATTTTACAGAAAGAGTAGAAAATCATGGACTATAAGACCCTGGACCGACTGACCTACACTGAGGCTAAGAGGAAATATGAATGACTCCATCCTGTGTGGATGACTTCCTCTTATGCTGCTGCGACGATAACAGTGATAGCCCCATCAGTTCAGCGAATTCCAGTCGGTTCCCCAAGCCATAAGACAACACCTGCCCCATTGACCGTGGGGGGCACTACCTTCCCTGTTGCTCCTGCGGCACCTACTTCAGGAGCAACACCCCCCTACCTATCGGGGACGTCCATCCCCACTTCTACGCCAGAGAAGTGTCAAACTTCTTCAGCTCCTCTTGCTAGGAAGGGGTCCCTTGGGTTCCTCCCTTCTCAGGTTTCCACCAATGGGAAGGATGATGCCTGCCAGTGGCATAAGTGCCCACAAACAGCTGGTCATGGGGCTTCACGATCCTCCTCAGTCTCTGAGACTCGATCAGTGAAACCCTCCCAGCCAGCGAAACCCAAGGAGCAGCAAGAAAAGCCAAAGAAGACGTCTAAGACAAAGGAACTTGCGGTGGGGTCCACCCCACCGCAACCTACAAGCTCTGTGTTTGAAGATGGGGTGGAGATTCTGGCATCCACTGAAGACCTAGATCTCGCTGGACCATCAGACACCATGGAAGTCGATTGCACGGGTACTCAATTGGTGGCAGTAGGTGATCCAGCAGCATAAACTACCACCTTGGTCCGTTCAAGCCTTTCTTGGCTGCGGACAATGTCATCCTCCAGTGGAATTGCAGTGGTTTTTAACACCGTCTTGCTGAGCTCCAACTACTTCTCAGCCTTCACCCTTTCTTCTGCATTGCTCTCCAGAAAACTTGGTTTCTGGTGATGCGAACCCCCACCCTCCACGGATATCAGGTTATTATAAGAATTGGGCAGCTTATGATAGGGTATCTAGTGGAGTCTGTGTCTACATCCTTAACACTCTTTACAGAGAGTGCATCTCTCTTAAAACACCTTTAGAGGCTGTTGCTGTTCAGGTGTGGATGCGTCAGGCTGTTACTGTCTGCAATCTCTATCTTCCGCCAGATGGTGATGTCCCACAGCGCAAAAGGTGGCGGCAGTTGGGCTGAGTCACCGTCATTAAGCAAGTGTTGGCACAGCTTGACCTTCCTCTTTTAAATAATGGTACTTCTACACACTCCAGTGTGGCGCACTCGAAAATCGACCTTTCGGTCTGCAGCCGTGGCCTTCTACCATTTGTCCAATGGAATGTGCATGATGACTTGTGCGGTAGAGACTACTTTCCGACCTTTTTGTCACTGCCCCAGCATCTCACCTGGGCGCCTTCCCAGATGGACTTTGAATAAGGCTGACTAGGACACGTTTACCTCCATTGCCACTCTTGAGCCTCTTTCTCATGGCGCCATTGATGTGGTGGTTCACACAATCACCACCAGCATCATTTCTGCCACAGAATCTGCTATTTCCCTGATCTTCCCCTCAGCAGAGGACTGTGCCTTGGTGGTCACCGGAGATCGCTGAGGCAATTAGAGGTCGCAGGTGGGCCCTCGAGCATCATAAGTGGCACTCATCATTGAACACCTCATTATCTTTAAACGGCTCCGTGCCAGCGCCCAACGCCTTATTTGCCGATGGAAGCAGGAGTGCTGGGAATGGTATGTCTCCACCATCGGCACTTGTACCTGTCATTGCAGGTTTGGTGCAAGATTAGACGACTCTATGGGTATCGGACACCCGTCAGCGTACCTGGGCTGACCTGAATGGAACAGTCTGTACTGAATCAGACATGATTGCAGAACTCTTAGCAGGGCATTATGCTCAGAGTTCCACTACTACAAATTACCCACTGGCCTTCTACTCCCTGAAAGAGAGATTGGAAAGTTGGAGCCTTTTGTTCCATATGCGCCACCCCGAATCGTACAATGCTCCATTCAGTGAGTGGGAATTCCACAGTGCCCTAGCCGCTGGCCCTGATAAGACTCCTGGACCAGATCGCATCCACTATAGGATGCTCAAACACCTCTCGGTACTCTGCCAGCAACACCTATTTGACATTTTCAACTGTATCTGGGTTGAGAGTGAGTTCCTCTCTCAATGGTGGGAAAGCATTATCATCCTAGTGTTGAAGCTTGGCAAGAGCCCCCTGGAGGTGGACAGCTACCACCCCATTAGCCTCACAATGTTATGTGCAAGTTGCTCGAACACATAGTGAGCCGGAGGTTGAGTTGGCTACTTGAGTCCCAGGGTCTTCTGGCTCCGTCCCAGGGTAGGTTGTGAAGGGCCTGGAGTCTGCCATCCGTATGACATTTGCCTGCTGTCAGCATCTGATTGCTGTTTTTTGACATGCGGAAGGCATATGTGACATGACGTGATGACATCACGTCCTCACTACACTTCATCGGTGGTCTCTCACGGGCTCACTCCCACTTTTCATTCAAAATTTTCTGTCACTTCATTCCTTCAAGTTGGTTCCTCCCATAGTTCCTCCCAAGTCCAGGAGAATGGGGTCCTGCAAGGCTCTGTCTTGAGTGTATGCCTCTTTTTAGTTGCTATCAATGGGCTAGCTGCAGCTGTGGGAATGTCCCTATTGGCTTCTTTGTATGCTGATGATTTTTGCCTGTATTATAGCTCCACTGGCATTGCGATTGCTGAACGGCAGCTACAGGGTGCTATCTGCAAAGCGCAGTGTTGGGCCACCATGCATGGCTTCCAATTCTCAGCTGTCAAGACCTGCATCATGCGTTTCTGCTATCTTCGCACTGTTTAGCCATGGCTTTATCTTGACAGTGAACCTCTTGCCGTGGTTGAGACACTTTGGTTTTGGGCTTGTGTTTTGATGCCTGGTTGACTTGGCTCCCTCATATTCAGCAGCTTAAACAAAGGTTGTGGCGCCATCTTAACACTCTTCATTGCTTGAGTCCCCAATTGGTCTATCCTTCTATGACTGTATCAGGTGTTGATTCAGTCCCGTCTCAATTATGGGAGCCAGGCTTATGGATCGGCATCGCCTTCTGCGATGCGGTTGCTTGACCCCATGCTTCACTGCATGATCCAACTCGCAACTGGAGCTTTCCGCACAAGTCCTGTAAACAGCCTGCTCGTGGAGGCTGGTGTCCCTCCATTGTGGATCCAGCACCAACGACTACTGGCCGCTTATACTGCACATGTTTGTAGCTTGCCTGGACATCCAAATTACCATCTCCTGTTCCCCAACTTGGTCATCCATCTTCCAGAATGGTGTCCCCAGTCAGGGTGTATGATCGCGGTTCGCATCCGGGCTCTTCTCTCTGGTCTTCAGTTTTTCTATCTCCTACATCTTTTCAGGGCCCATATACATATACCCCTGTGGTGTGTGCCCTGCCCATGCCTTAGGCTTGGTTTGGTACAGAGCCTGAAGGATTCAGTCTATCCTGAGGCCCTTCACTGCCTTCTTTAGATACTTGCTGCGTTTCATATCTCTGACATGGTCTGTACCAACGGTTTGATGGTTACTGGTTGAGTTGGTTATGCTCTTATTCTTGGGGATCATTCTGAACAATGCTCATTGCCAGCTGGCTGCAGTGTTTTCATTGCCGAGCTGGTCGCCATCTCTCGCGTCCTAGACTATTTCTGTTCCTGCTCAGGTGAATCCTTTTTTATCTTTAGTGACACCCTGAGCAGTCTACGAGCTATCAACCAGTGTTTTTCTCACTCTCATCTGGTGATGGCTATCCAGGAGTCCATCCAGACATCTCGCCCGTTGCGGCCGCTCCATGGTTTTTATGTGGGGCCCTGGGTCATGTCGGCATCCTGGGTAATGAACATGTTGACACACTGTCCAAACATGCTGTCAGTGCACTGGCTTTGGAGATTGGACTTTCTGAGTGTCATCTCCATTCAGTTTTGTGGCAGAAGGTCCTTGGTACCTGGAGTGATGAATGGTGCACCCTGCCTTCACCCAACAAACTTCAGATCGTCAAGGAGACTACTGGTGTGGTGCTCCTCCTTGCGGATGTCTCGCAAAGACTCTGTTGTACTCTGCTGGCTACTGTTGGCCACACCTGGATGACACACGGTTATTTATTGCATTGCAAGGACCCACCTCTCTGTCACTGTGGTTCAGTGTTGACAGTGGTCAATGTTTTGTTGGACTGTCCGCTTTTAATTATGCTCAGGCAGACGTTTGCACTGCCCGATATGCTCCCTGCACTTTTAAGGGACGATGCTGCCATGGCAGGCTTAGTCTAGAGTTTTGTTTGTGCAGGGGGCTTTTATCACTCCATCTGAGGGTTTGTATCTCATGTGTTGAATCTTGCCTTTGGCCTACTGTTGTAGATTAGGCTTTTTAGTGTGTCTCTTGGTGGTTGGCTTTTCCTTTATTTGTTTCCATGGTCAGCCAACCACTTTAACACTCTGTGTGTCTTTAATGCCTCTTTCTGTTTTTTGCCTATGTCTTTCATGCCTCTTTCTGTTTTTTGCCTATGTCTTTCATGCCTCTTTCTGTTTTTTGCCTATGTCTTTCTTGTTCTGTGTCACCCCTTGTCATCTTTGTTGCTTGTTTTTTTCCTTGTGTGTGTATTATGATTGTGGCAAGAGGGACCGATGGCCTTTGTAGTCGGGTCTCTTCAACCCCCACAAACCAACCAACCAACCATCCCACTCACCCCACAGCTAGCAAACTGTATTCTGTATGAAGCGACTGTGTGTACATGATAGGTTAATGACGTGATGTGGCACATGCACTAACTGAACTTCCTGAGGTCTCTCAGCAGTTTTGTAGAAGTGGTTGAAAATATATGTCTGTATTCCAGCTCCTGTCATGTGTTAAGTGTGGTCAGTGATAGATTATGAATGCACAGATCATACTGCTGAATGAAATTTGTCATCAGCTGTGCGGGAAGTCCAGGGGCCTAATGTCATAAGCAAGCAGATGGTGTGTCACTGCTACAGAGACTTAACAGCAGGTTGCCAAAATATTCATGAGGAACAGTGCAGAGTGAGGCCATCAAATGATTACAGGTAATGATGTGTGCAGGAATGCATTATGGAGAAGCATCACTTCAGAATGATGGGCTTCGGTAGTCAATTGCTACAAATGTGCCACACATTGTTGTGTGAATGGTCTTTGAACATCTGTTGCAGAAATTGTGCACCAGATGTACTCTGAATCCAGTAACTCCAGAACACAAAGCAGAGTGCATGACAGCAGCTTTGACTTTTCTGCAGCAGTATCTCGATGACAGCAGAGTGTTTGCAGACTGGATCATTACAGGTGGTGATACATTGGTTGCACACAATGCCCCAGAAATAAAGCAGCAGTTAATGCATTGGTGTCACAGTAGCTATCCATGCAAGACAAAATTCGAGCAGACTGTGCTGTCACGGAACGTACTGTGCTTGGTATTCTGAGACAGACAGCTAGTTTCATCTTCGAATTTGTGGCCAAAATAGACAGTGAATGCTGAGTGCTACAGGACAACAGTGCAAAAATTCTGATGAGCCATTCACAACAAGTGGTGTGGGGTGTTTAATGCAAGTGTTGTGCTGCTAGCACCAGGCTGAACATGGCTCCATGGACAACAGTGTTCCCACCAGCACTCGACTCAGAGATTATGGATTATCTGTCTTACAGGCTGGACTTTGCTATCAACATTTTCTTTTCATTCTGGAGCCTCAAGAAATGCACAAATGATTAGGATTACTGGAATCTACATAGTGTCTGACAGACTTCTGTAAGTTGCGAAGCCCCCATGTTCTGCCATAAGAGTTTCTAAACATTATAACATGGAATTGAGGGTATGGGTATGTTCCTTATCAATTTATCTCCATGCTTTTTGTATGTTAGTCTACAAAATAACAGTAGTAATTGGTGGATTGAGGTGAACAAGTTGTCGACAACTGTTTCTTACACACATCACTAGGTTAAATGTTAGGTGAGCATGCAGACACCAGAAAAGCAGTAGTACTAGTCATTTTTCTGAAGAAGGCTTGTACATTAATTGTGTCATGTTGCTGAAACATGCCATTTGGTGTCACCTGAGTGAGGGGTAGTACATTGGGCTTCAAAGACTACCTGTGCACCACGCCCCTCAACGAGGCAGCAAACCAGATTGCAGTCACCGTTGTAATATAAAATGTATGCAGCATAGGTTGGAGGAAGACCCTTCCAAAAACTCTAAAACTCACATTCAGCATGTGACCAGTTATGTTTGTCCCAATTGCAGTGTGAAGATTCATCGTGTCTGGACAAGGGAAACTTATATAGTGCGTACAATACCTGCTCGTGGTGGTGGTGGTGGTGGTTGTAAAAATGGTATGTTACCACTTAGTTCAGAATCCACATTGAACTATATACCCTGTTGTGACTGACTGGGTAAATCACTTCAAAAGTCAGAGGAAGAGGATGACATGCCACAACCAATAAAACAATGCTTAGTAAAGCACTGTGGGGTTCAACCAACTTTGGTTGATGACTCTTTGTTACTGAATGTTTGTGTTCCTGCACCTAGGTGGTGCACAGCCCAATTGTAAATCTTTGTTTAATGCATATTGAATAAAATTTTCAAATCTTCATTAAATACCCAGTGCACCATAAAGTATATAGTGTTTGCATTGGTCGAAAGTGTGTTTTCTCTTGATTTAACTTGAAATATTTTGTTACAGAATGAACTTAGATCCCTTGCTTTGGCCCACTGGGGTTCTGTGAGAGGTCTGTGTGTCTTGTCACTGCTAAAAAGTCTCTATAAAGCACTAGTGTGGGAAAGCACTGTACTCCTAGCACTGTGCAGTGATGAAGTTCCTCTTGACAAAGACTTTGCCAAAGAAGACTTACAGAAGCTAATGCCCCAAGACAAGGTTGGTCAAATATACATTTTATCATAAAAATACCATTTAAAATAATTATGGTGCTTTTTTTATTATAAGTTATGAAACATCAGTAGATTTTGTTGCCAAAGATATGTATCACGAATATGCTGAAACAGAAGAGAACTTGCAAGCATTTTTTTGATGAATAACATAACTTGTAAAAACCGTATTTATTCTCAGTGTGTTATATCTGTTCAAAGATTTTGTTTAGCCATATTGCTCCTCTGAACAAGTTCCTTAAATGCAGCCCTTTATTTCCTTTTTTTCATGTGTAGTCTGTAATTATAGAGGCAATATTATCACAGACATTCTGGGTAGTGAGTTAATCTGTTTGACCAACATTATTCATGACATAGCTGGAACATGCCTGAAATAAAATTCAAAAATCTAAAAAATTAATGGTTCTTGATAAACCATTTCTCTGCAAGATGTGGGTAGGTGTGAAGTTTTGTTATAAGATGAAATTTTCTTCTAAATTTGTCATTTGAAAACTACAGGATCTCTTATATTCATGTATTAAAGTACTGCCAATGAGGTCAACATTTTTACATTGTTAGACTGATATAGGAGTTGTCTTACATATGTAGATGAAGTTTGGGCAATTGAGGTCACATGGGATCTATTTTGAAGAATTGGGAAGGGTAAGTACTATAGCAAATGATACTCGTGCTGAAACAGGTTCAAGATTTGAAACTTCCTGGCAGATTAAAACTGTGTGCCAGACTGAGACTTGAACTTGGCTACTCAGGTTCAAGATTTCCTTAAAGTCTGAAGCGCTTGATACAGTATTGACATTATTTGAATACCAGAATTTGAATAATTATGCTCAGTGCTAGTGCAAGGGGTACGCAGGAAACTATCAACTAGTTGCCACAACAGTCTATTGCTTTGTTTGTAATTTGACAATTTTGTGAAACACATGTGGACATAGCATTAAATTACATTGTCTTGCAAACTGTTATAGTATATGAACACTTCCCCAAGAAAGATTCTCATACATGTATGGATGCCATGCCCCCACATTGATTGTGCTTTTGAAGCAAAGGTAACACTGAAAAATGAAAACGTTTTTCTTCAAAAACACCACTTCACTCTGAACACAAGGCAGTATCTTATTTGGTTATGAGACACTGTAATGATTTACCAAGTGGGTTGCAGAGAAGAGACTGGGTGACTGTTCACATACTAGAATATTGGATAAAAATGTTACTGCCCTTTAGTCAGCTTTGGAACAAGATGGTGACATTCAGATGAAACAAGAAAGAAAACTAATCCAGAATTAGACCTCTAAAAATGAAATAAATCATATTAAACTTACTGTCATTGTTATTGCAAGATTAAACTGCATTGGTAAGATGAGTCAGAGATATTACCAACAGGTGTCGCTAGATCACAGGACAAGAGAAAGTTCAAGAATTGTACAAAATTGTGAGTGCGTTCTTTTATTTATGTATTAGTCACTGTTGTTACACATGTGCCACATCCTGGAAGATATTGCAGTCTGTGTTTCACAGTTGCTCAAGCACAGCAATATAGAGGGGTAACAGTGACACCAACTTGGTTTAGAACTGTAGTGAGTGTGGGGGGAAGAGTAGTGAGCAGACAGCAAATTATGTTGTGTTGTCGCCCATGGGAGTCATTGTGAATGCATTATTGAAGCCAAGATAGACACTTAGCCCACATCTACCACAGCAGTTCAAGATTATATGGCATCTAACTCCACAGATGATGAAGAGATTGAAAAAGTGTATGATGAGATAACGATGCCTTACTGAAGGTACAAATCTGTGATGGGCAGCTGAAATTCAATAGTATAAAAAAGATCAGGAAAAATAATAGATGAATATGGACTGGGGGAAAGTAATGAAAGAGGAAGCCGCTTGGTAGAATTTTGCACAGAACGTAATGTAATCATCGCTAACACTAGGTTTAATAATCATTAAAGAAGGCTGTGGAAGAGACACAGAGACACTGGAAAGTCTCAGATTGATTTATATAATGGTAAGACAGAAATTTTAAATTGTAAGAGATTTTCAGTGTTAGATGTGGACTCTGACCCCAATTTATTGGTCATGAACTGTAAATTAAAACTGAAAGTCCTATTGTAGGCAATTATTTTGTTACTGTTAGTATCTATGCCAAAAGTACATTTGCTCTTGCATGCTAAGTCTCTGTCGTGGATGCAGGAAATTAGATTGGCTTGGCAGTATGGCAAGTAAAGCCTGAAATTGTCAAAAGCAACAATACAGGCTTTGGAGGTGGTGATAAAGATGCTTGTGACTCATTGAAGGTAAAGAAAATGCAGCAGCAATTCCTGAATTAATTCGAATACAAAACATTTTGTATTGTCCAAATGATTACATTTGAATTTCTGTCAATTTACTCCACTGTTGTTTTGGCAGCAGATCAAACAGGTATCTGCAACACAGGAAATGGGGGGGAGTGAGGAAACAAAGAAAAAGAGGAGCAAAATGATGTCTGTAGAAAAATTTATAGCTCTGAAGAAACTGTTGCATGCATAAATGATGTGGGATTTGAAACACATACAAATTCTCACTAGCTGTTGAAACTACAGTACAGTCTAAAAAATTGTGTAGTAAAACAGTTCTGAACAGGAAATTCAAACAGGCTTCCATCCTTGAAATGTAGTGAAAAAAATAAAATGTAAAGCCTAGAAGTGGGGATAATATTTCCGCACAAGAATACACAGATTTTGAAGTTACACTAAACATTCAGACATGCTGTATTGTGTATCAGTGTAATAGTGCAGTACTCTGTTATGCACATTAAGTGAACATCTACTGTAAAGGTACATAAATAGGTACATAATTACAGATTTGCACTTTGTACATGGCATCTGACAAATTTTATGTTGCCTAGAGTATTGTATGTAATCCAGAGACTTGGCCAATCTGGAAAATTACTTTAGTCCCATGTACTTCCATTTTAAGCAAGTTTTACTACACATTTTTAATGTCTGATGCGGTGTTCTACAGTCAGCTGTATTGAATATTTTAATGAGGATACTGTGTAATTTTGTTCAGTGGTTTTACAGCAAAAAAGTTTACAATCAGTCAGTTATATTTGTGTTCTTAAAATTGATTTTCAGGGTGTTGGTGAGCGTTCATCTGGAAGTGATAAAGGAATGACAACAGCAATGGAAGCCTTAAGTACAAATGATACAGATGCAAGCCATGAGAGTGGCACTGATCAGAGGAATTTCCTCAAAGTGCCACCAAATATTGTTGCAAAATACATAAAACCATTGCTGCATGCATCTTCAAGGCTTGGAAGAGCCCTGGCAGAGCTGTTTGGGATGTTAGTCAAGGTATTTTACCATTATTTAGTATTCATGTAATACCTTGACAATGAGCCATCAGCCAGCTATCAATATGATTTTGGTTTTGTTTGTATTAGTAGGTATCATTATCCAAATAGTAGGGCCATTTATAGCACATACATCTTACTGTTTGCCCTAATTATTGCAATCTACAGCTTTCTTCTCCATTAAATTCATTTCCTCATTCTATGGTGTGGCATTTTGAACACACTGTTGCAAGTTACACACTCGGACTGCTTTACATGGTGTCTAGATTATATTTTTGTCAAGTAAATTGTACATTTGTAATATATGCTATCTATCAGTGTTTCGTGTCAACCACCAGCTGCAGCATTTTGTCATTTCATGTAAAATCTGCAAGCTATTTGCAGCAGAGATCATGAGAAGCTGCTTTAGTCAACAGTTTTCAGCTGTGAATAATGTAGGTTATATCTATATCTGCACCTATATTCCACAAGCCATCTTACAGTGTGTTCCAGAGGGTGATACCAGTACCACTACTCTCCCACCTACCATCTTCATTTGCGAATGACGCATGGAAAGAATGGTTGTCAGTAGGACTCCTTAGTAACTCTAAAGCCTCTAACTTTCTCAATGTGGTCATTTTGAGATATGTGGAAGAAATTACAGAAGAGCATCAATTATACAAAACAATTTGGGGCTGGTTGTGTTTGGATAACTGATTATTGAAGCAACTGATCAGTTATAAAAAAAACTGTACAACTGTCATGGGAGCAATAGATACATGTATTGAACACACAACTGCATATGTTCTAATTGTATTACATATATGTTACCTATATTACTTAAAGTAGTAATTTACTGTTATAGTAGTTCTACAATCTATGAAAAGCAGTCAAACATAGAATTTTGCTTTAGAGCTGAGATTCCTCCCCGCCTTCCCCCACCACCACCACCACCACCACCACCACCACCACCACGTCTTAAACACAGTAAACTCTTCTCATTCTCAGTTTGTGTAATAGCCTTGTGAAGGCAATGAAAAGCTTCCCAACGGGAGGGTGGTTCTTTTACAGTACACTTGTCGCTAGTCTCTTCTTTGTTGTCTCAAGGATCATTGTCATCAATGACACTAGAAGTGACTTTTTCTGCCAGTAATTGATCACCAGAGTTATCAGCATCACATTCCATCATGTGTGGAATATTTCCCTGTTCAAAATCTTCAAATTGTGGACATTCTTCAACCAGGTTAACCAGTTGTGGTACAAACTGTTTTGTGGGTCGTCAGTTGTAGTGATAACATCATTTGATGGGAGGAGCTTATCCCAATCTTTCGCTAGGGTAATGCCCTTCAAAGTAGCTTAAACTTCTGCTGCCATATACACAGTGTCTTCAAATTAATTCCAGTGTAGACTTCCTGAAATGTGTTTCACATCCTCCTCCCAATCAGAACCATATGCAGCAATGCCATTCTAGAATACTGTTTGAAGCTTTCAGTGATCCCATGACCCATCAGTTGGAGGACTGAAGTAACATTTTGTACATGTATGTGCACGTACATCTGGTGTTCGTGCAGTAGATGTCAGTGCTTGAAGGTCATGAATAACAATTATTAACCAGGTATCAGAACGTTTTACAAAATGTGAAGTGAATAAAAATAATTTTTGAGTCTTTTGATTTTTGTAGGTGACCAACAATTTTTTTAGTTGTGTAAAGTATGATGGATTTTTAGACTTTGCTATGATCACCAAGAGTAGACTACATATTCCAGTAACATTCCTGTATACCATAGCAATGATGTGATATTTGCTTGCCTTAAAACCAGGTCTGAATTTCTTTCTTGGAAGCCAGGGATTTTGTTGCACTCTCTTTCAATAAAAACCACTTTTGTTTGCATAGTAGACATTGGTTTTGTTATAGCCCTCTGTATCAATATATTTAATAAAAGACTAAAATATTCAGCTGCTTCAGTATCAACAGTTTTTTATTTTGAATGTCTATTTCCCTAATTCCATGCCTACATTGGCAACACAAAAGCCATCCACTTTAAAATCAGCATTACTTCTCAAGTTTCTTATTAATTTCAAGTGCTTTTTCACAAATCAAAGGGTTGTTACAAGCAATTGCTTACACACTGCTGTTGAGTGACAACTAGAGGCTCAAGGTCAAGCACATCATTTCTCATTGTTGGCAAGGAGAGGAAAAGAGCTGCAGTGCCAGAGAACTAGAAGCTGTTAGCAGAAGTGTATGGCATGTAAATTTAAATTTGCTGACAGGAACCCATTCAGTTAACTGATGTTTCAGTTTACTGATATTCAGTAATTGATGTTCTACTGTAATATGTTGCTAGACTCTGCCCAGAACAAACACACTCAAAAATTCAAAAGTAAAGTTCTCCATGAAGCACACTGCCTCTTTTGTAGTTTCTACCACTAGAAAGTTGAACATCTCCATAACAATCTCACACTGACTAAACAAACCTGTGATCAAAGATATCACTCTTTGTTGTTTCTTCATCTTTTCCATTAATCCAAACTAATAGTGGTTCTACACTGTTGGGCAATACTCAGTCAACTTACCTGTTTCTTTTGTAAAGCACCATTTTCTTGGATGAAACTTAATTACATTGTTATATTGAATCTCAGCCTGGCATCTCCTTTTCATAAAATTCATTGTATGTGGTCATTCCACTTCACGTTGCTTCAAATGGTTGCTCCTAGATAATTTGACAGGTTCTGTTGACATTGGTTTTCATCCATTTATGTGCAATATAACTTTCATACATTTATGTGCAGTATGTCATATTTATGTATGATCCATTGTTCCTGGGCCAGCTACCACTCCTGGTACCAATTGTCAATCCTCTGCGCCTCTTTCTGAACATTGTTACTATCATCTGGTGCTGTTTTCTTCTTGTAGGTAAGTGCATGGTTTGCAAACAGTCTGATGGAACTTATGACGTTACACACACACACACACACACACACACACACACACACACACAGAAAGACAGAGAGAGAGAGAGAGAGAGAGAGAGAGAGAGAGAGAGAGAGAGAGAGAGACGACATACTGAAACTATGTGTTGATGTTGTTACCATTGGGAAGTACGTGTTCCATGACAGTTTATCAGAAAACCAGTGGGAATTTTCTTCGTGTTATTGCTACGTATCAATGTCAAACTACTAAAAGGAAGCCTGTACATAGTTTTCAGAATTATTGAAGTACAGATTGCACTTGTAGATTGTATTGTCGTCAGGTTGCGTTGTCAACCCTCTGCTCTCTAGAATTAATTTGTGCTTGTGGATTGGTAGCTAATCAACAAATTTGCAGAGTAGTCTGTTGTCCTGCATTGCATTCCCAGACAATTTGTGTTCATGAATTGTATACATGTATTGACATTTGCCATGCTACAAATGATGCCTTTGAGCATCTGTAATCTGAATTAAAAACTTGGAGAGATGTTCTACCCACTGATGTACGTGTTCATTTTATATATGTCTTACAGTTTTTATACAGTTGTCATCTTAAGAGTAACTCTGTATGTCCCACCAAGCATCACATTAGAAGAAAAAGAGGAGGAAATATTTTTTTCGGGTTATTTCTGACTACAGCGTTAATTAAAACAATCGTCCATTGTCTATCACTTCAAAAACATAGGTAGTAGAAATGTTAAGACTGACATGTTAAGTTCTGTCCAATCATTAATCCAGTCAAATTCTTAATAAGGTTTTATTGTTCACTAAATGGCGAAGAAGAACTATATCAAATGTCGTATTGAAGTCGAGGGATACAGCAAGAACTTGGGCATTGTTACCTGTGATGCTGTGGATCTCTTCGATGAACAGAGGGAACTTAGTTTCACAAGATCTCTGTTTGCAAAATCCATGTTGATATTATAGTGGACACTTCTGTTCTCCAGAAAGTCACAACATGAGCATAAATATATTCCACAGCTCAGCCGATTGACACCGGTGATACAGGCCTATAATTGTGTACACCTGTGATGACTCTTCTTGAGAGCTGGAATGACTTGTGCTTTTTCCAGTTGCAAGGTATCTTTATGTTCAGAGGGAACTTCTCAGTATCATCCATTTGGCTTTTGTGCAATGATTGAAAAAGAACCTTATTTCTGCAGTGAAGAATTTTGAAAGACTGAATTCAGTATTTTGATCTTCTCTCTATCATCCTCAGTCTTGATGCTGATGTAGTGACTGAGCTGATGATTCTCATCTGCTGACTGACTTGCATAAAACCAAAACAAAGTAAGGTTTTTAGTAAAAGATGTTGACAAAATAAAAACCTGTAAACTTCATTTTGTTATGTATTCTAAAACAGTAGATAAACATGTTTCTTATTTTAAGCTACCCTATGTTTGGACATTTATTGTTGCTGATTATGTGATATAGAATTGTAATTTTCAGTTAAGTGTTGGAACACCTCTGAAACGACGCCAGCGGTATACGGTCTTGTCGAGGGTTTTGACACCAGCCGCTAAGGATATTTCAGAGAGTTTGGCAATGCTGCTTGTCGACTGTTTAAGTTGGACATCATTACCTAAAGTTTGTGTACCCCAATTCAAGTAAGTATCAGTTTTATTGCAAAAGAACTTTAAAGACTGACAGATTGGAGGGAGTGTGTCCCAGCTGTAGCAGAAACTTGGTTCATATATTGATGACTCAATAATTTTTCACTTTTCATAATTATTGAATCAGTTTAGGGTACTATATTCTCTAGTTACTTTTAACTTGTATACTATATCTACGTAAAAATTTGTTCTTTATCTCTCACACTGTTAATTCTTAGATTTTTACTTGCATAACGTACTCCTCTTTTTATGTTTCAGACTAACATACTTGATATGTTCAGTTGGTTTTACTTCACCACTTCTGTTTGATGAAAAGAAAAATCCATACTACTTGATGTTGTACCAGTTCTTAAGATATGGGGGACACACAGCATACTTTGAGTAAGTTGAAAGTAGTTTGCAACAAAAAGTTCAATAGTATCATAACAAGGACAAATTTATGTTCTGTAATTTACAGTTAACTTCATAGCTGGTAGGTAAAGGTAGGGATTATTTTTGTTGATATTAAAGAATCTTCAAACTTTTTTTTTTTAATCGACAAAGTAATTTCTTGATGTATTGATGGGATTCACTGTGAATGGAAGACTTTCCAAGCTGCTCTAGCTGTTATGTAGTCCTTTATTGGGAACACTACTGTTTTCACATCATTACAGGTACATCAGGTGATGCTGTGGTTAGCCCTCATACAATCAGGAAGCTATGATGTTCCATAATTCAGATGCAAATAAAATTGTTGATCTGTTATAAACTGTTATCAATAGCAGAATTGGTATTAAGCACCAGTAGGTGAAAGTCAAATTGAACACTTAGGGTGATGAGGCCTACATTAAGCAAATGTGAAACCAGTGACTGTTATGACAATGCTATGGACTGGTAATTGGTGGTGTTGTACTAGAAGCTCATATTGACAAACATTCATGTTAAATTTGATATGATGAAGTATGAGGTTCTTAAGGCATCTTTGAAGACATGTTTTATTAAAAAGGATAAAATAACTAAAAGCTTCCTCTGATACGTATGCTCTGGCAGATGTAGAACCAGTGTGGAAAGCATTTATGGCACAACTGTTGTAGGTTCCATTCTTAACTGTGTCTTGAGCATTTTTCAAACAGTTTCTTTTCTAAATTTTTGGTGGGTATGATGGATAAAAGGTAAATCCTGTAGAAACTTGAGACTGAGTATTTTAACCGAAAACATAAATTATTAATTAGCCAATTTATCATTCCCACAACACTAGCTTGGAGCTTAGAACATTTTCTCCTTGAGTTACAATGTTTACATTGATGAAGTTAATTTGATGATACCATGAGTTCAGTACTGTTTCATTTGTTTGTCAATAATTGTCTGGTGCATATAACAACACGCCAGTGACCATTATTAGATACATTATTTGATTTTTGCCAAAATTAAGTACTAATTTTCTAAGATGATTGGTATTTATACCAACATAGATCAGATTGTTCTGAACTGGATTTTTTAAAATGTAACCATCATCAGACAATTGTCATATAGCCATCTGTTTGAGGGCCCAAAGAAAATGAATTTTATTTTAACAATGAAGCTGACTTTGGAATTTCAAATAGTAGGAACTTGTAACTCATGAGTAGTAATGAGGATTGCATAATGAGAACTCCTGGATGTAGTGTTTATAGAAGCTCTGCATTTCTGTTAAGAATACAGCCTGAAATTTATATCTGCTTGAGTGAAACACTAAGTAAGGTGAAGATGATAAACTGACTAACAGGTAACATTGAAATTACGATATGTGTCGTGCATGCACACACACACACACACACACACACACACACACACACACACACACACTCGGGGGGGGGGGGGGGGGGGAGGGGGAGGAGAGTGAGAGACTTAAGTATTAATCTCCTACCCTATTCAGTTTTGTCCTTGAATCATATGTGATACTTCCAAACAGAAATTTGAATGGACCCAAGGGAAGAACTTATCATATCTGGTGTATGCAGGTTTCTGCTCAATCAGCAGCTCTGATGAGGAACTGAAACAAATGATCAGGGCACTGTAGATAGCTGCCAGCAAATTTGGGTTACTCGTAATAAAGTAAAGATGAATTACCTTGTTACGACTCGTCAACAAGGTCAAGATACTGAACAACTACAGTTACTGTGAGCAGGAGACTGGTCCTACAAGAGAATTGACAAATTTAAATAACTGGGAGCACTTTTCATGGAGAACTTCTCATACCAAGTAGAGATCAGCACCAGTATACAGGCAGGAAACAAATCCTTCTATGGCTTAACACAACTGGCTTTTGTCTGGATGTGCCTCGACAGTTCATGATTTGGCTATATAAAACACTGTTCCACCTCACTGTAGTGTATAGCAGTGACACACGGTAGTATTCCAAGGCAGGAGTTTTGTAAACTTCTCGTATTTGAGAGAAAAGTGCTGCTGATCATCTTTGATCTGGTGTTGGTTGCAAGAATTGGTGAATGGAGGATCAGCCACAACCACAAGCGAGATGAACTGTACCAAGATGACAATGTAACTGTAATCATAAGATGTTAGTAACCAGAATGTGCTGGACATGTGGCTTGAATAGGAGATGGCAGGTGGCTATGAAAGCTGCTGTATTATATCCCCCCCCCCCCCCCCCCCCCCAGATAGGAGCCTCCTGGAAAGGCCAAGGAAGAGTTGGAGGGGTGGCCTCCATGAAGACTTAAAACAGTTGGCAATAGATATGGGCAGATGGTAGCGTTAGATAGAAGACAGTGGAGAAAGAAACTTGTAGCTGTGCCTTATCTCATAAAAGTAGTGTAAAACATTCTAAATATTTCAATTTTACACATTTCTTCTCAAAGAGGGCATTCTGACAGGCTCACTTCCTGAAAAAGATCTTAATGGTTGTCAACACAATTGGAATCTGATTTTTTGTATTCTCCGTGTAAGCATTTGAAACTTCCAAAAATTCTTAAGAAAATAGTCTTTGAAATTTTCTGAGCACCTTGAATAACCTAAACAAGGTCACTTTTTGAGCCATGTGGCTGTGGTAGAATGTTAATCTATAATGTGTGTACTGTGTGTTCGATTCCTGACAATGGTAAATTTTCAAACAAAGGTGCATGTTCCACTAGCATTTTCATGAAATGTAAAATGGAAAAAAAAAAAAAAAATTCTACTTGGAACTGAACTCAAGACCCCCTACATGGCAGGTGAGCATTCTACCACAGAGCCATGCTGCCTATTTAATTAATTAATAATAATGATGATGATAATAATAATAATAATAATAATAATAATAATAATAATAATAGGCCTCCGGTATGTTCTGCCTGTTGTAAAAGACGACGATAAGAACAAACCACTAATAGGGCTATCCCCCCTTTTAGTGTGATTAGTTGCTTCAGGACAGGACTAGTGAAGCTTCGGACAAGCGCCGTCATGGTCGGGCCGATGCTTGAACCCTATGCCCGCCCACAATGGTAACGACACTGCTAGCCAAGTGGAAAATGATTGGCTGATGGGGAGTCTTTCATGATTGTTTCTGCGGCA
This sequence comes from Schistocerca gregaria, assembly GCF_023897955.1. Taxonomy (NCBI): domain Eukaryota; kingdom Metazoa; phylum Arthropoda; class Insecta; order Orthoptera; family Acrididae; genus Schistocerca; species Schistocerca gregaria. Next base: position 646,533,966 of record NC_064931.1, on the reverse strand, counting down.
GAAAATGTGATCCATCACTCTTGAGGGTGCCCCCGGCATAAGGCAGTCCCTTGCTAGTCGCCGGAAGTCGATGAAGCAATTAAGGAGAGTCGGCAAGCTTTGCAGCGGCATCAGCAGCGCCCTACTCTAAAGCACCTCACAGCCTTTAAATGGCTCCATGCCCGCATTCGCCAACTTACTAAACAATGGAAGCCAGAGTGCTGGGAAGGATACGTCTTGACCATTGGGTGCCATACATCACCTTCCCAAGTCTGGGTAAAAATAAAACGTATTTTCATGTACCAGAACCCAATAGGTGTTCCCAGGGTTACCATAAATAGCATGTTATCTACCGACACAAACGAGATTGCCGAGCGATTTGGTGAGCACTTTGCTAGAGGCTCTGCTTTGGAGAATTACCCCCCAGCCTTTCGCACTCTCAAATGGCGGCTGGAAGGAAGAGTCTGCTCATTCACTACATGCCACAGTGAATCCTATAACGCCCCATTTATATAGTGGCAGCTCTTCAGTGCCCTTGCACATTACCCAGACACAGTTCCTGGGCCTGATCAGATCCACAGCCAGATGATTAAACATCTCTCATCTGACTAAAAGTGACATATCCTCATCATCTTCAACCATATCTGGTGTGATGGCATCTTTCCATCACAGTGGCGGAAGAGCACCATCATTCCAGTGCTCAAACCTGGTAATAACCCACTTGATGTGGATAGCTATCGGCCCATCAGCCTCACCAACATTCTTTGTAAGCTGCTGGAACGTATGGTGTGTCGACGGTCGGGTTGGGTCCTGGAGTCACGTGGCCTACTGGCTCCTTGTCAGGGTGACTTCTGCCAGGGTCACTGTACCACTGATACTCTTCTGTCCCTTGAGTCTGCCATCTGAACAGCCCTTTCCAGATGCCAACACCTGGTTGCCATCTATTTTGACTTACGTAAAGCATACAACACAACCTGGCGACATCATATCCTTGCCACATTGTATGAGTGGGGTCTCCGGGGCCCACTCCCAATTTTTATCCAAAACTTCCTGTCGCTCCATATTTTCCATGTCCAAGTTGGTGCCTTACCTTAATCATGATCCACTCACTGTAGTGGAGACATATTGATTCTGAGGTCTGGTTTTCAACATTAGTTTGACTTGGTTTTCTCATCTTTGTCAGCTTAACCAGAAGTGTTGGCAGCACCTCAGTGCCCTCCGCTGCTGCAGCAGCTCTAGAGCCCTTGTTCAATCCCACCTTGACTATGGGAGTGTTGTCTATGGTTCAATGGCACCCTCAGCTTTGTGTTTGCTCAACCCATTGCACCATTGCAGAGTTTGACTAGCGACAGGAGCATTTAGGATGAGTCTGGTGATAAGTGTACTGGTGGAGGCTGGAGTCCCGCCATTGAAGATCAGACGTGCACAAGTGCTTGTCAGTTACATTGCACACATTCATAGCTCTCCTGAACATCTTAATTACCGTCTTTTCCTGACGACAGCGGTGCACCACCTGCATAGGCGGCCCAGCTCAGGGCTAAAGATTGCAGTTCACGTTCGATCCCTTTTGTCTGAACTGGAGTCCTTGCCTGTACCACCTCTCCTGAGGTCCATTTGCATACACCTCCTCGGTGTAGCTGTAGACTGAAGCTTTGCCTGGACCTTCCACATGGCCCTAAGGACTCTGTTAACCCTGTGGCTCTCCGCTGTCACTTCCGCTTGATTAATGAAGTGTTCCGGGGCTCTGAAGTGGTTTACACCGACGGCTCAGTAGCTGATGGTAATGTTGGTTACGCGTTTGTCCACAGAGGTCGTATTGAACAGCATTCCTTGCCCTATGGCTGCAGTGTATTCACTGCAGAGCTGGTGGCCATATCTCGTGCACTTAAGTGTATCTGTTCATGCCTGAGGAATTGTTTCTTTTGTGTACTGACTCATTGAGCAGCCTGCAAGCTATTGACCAGTGCTACCCGTGCCATCCTTCGGTGATGTCCATTCAGGAGTCCATGTATGTCCTGGACTGGTCCCATCATTCAGTGGTGTTTGTGTGGACTCCAGGACACGTTGGCATCTCAGGTAATGAACTTGCAGACAGGCTGGTTTCTACAGGCTAGACAGAAACTGCTTCTGGAAATTGGCATCTCTGAACCTGACCTGCTTTCTGTCTTGCGCTGCAGGGTTTTTCGGCTTTGGGAGATGGAATGGCATAACAGTACTGACAACAAACTGTGTGTCATTAAGGAGAATGCGAATGTATGGAAGTCTTTCATGCGGGCCTTTCGCAGGGAGTTAGTTGTCCTCTGCCAACTCCGCATTGGCCATGCTCGGGTGACCCACATTACCTCCTGTGCCATGAAGACCCACCTCAGTGTCAGTGCGGTGCCTGGTTGACAGTGGCCCACACTGTGGTGCACTGTCCCACTTCGACTGCCCAGTGATGAAATTTTGGGTTTCCAGACTCGTTGCCACTCATTTTATCTGACAATGCCTCATTGACTGATTTAGTTTTAAGTTTCATTTGTGATGGTGGGTTTTATCTTTTGATCTAAGTTTTAGTGCAGTTCCTTTGTCCCTCTGTGCCCTCCATCCTAGTGCTTTTATGGTGCAGGTTTTATTGAGTTACAGAGTGGCTGTCTTTTCATTTTTATACTTGTGGTCGACCAGCCACTGTAATCTGCTTTCTAGTTTTACTCTCTTCTGTTTCTAGCATCTCTCTGTTGTTTTCTGTTGTTTCTTGTCCTCTTTTGTTCCTTTTAGTGCTTGTTGCCTTTCGTTCATTCTTGTGGCTTTTCCTTACTTTCCATTTTGTGTTATATGTCTCGTCTGTTTTATTCTCACACTTGTGGCGTAGTTTTATTAGGAACAAGGGACCGATAACCTCATAGTTTGGTCTCTTCTCCCCTCATTTAAACCAACCAATCAAGCTGTGTCAAAGTGGTGACCAGAGTTCAGTTCAGGCCACTGGTGGTAGTTTCCCTGCAGAATATTTCCACTGGTTAAAGGGATATGTTTGGTATATTTGCAGTTGTCCCTCACAGATAAGATATAAGTTGATCCTGATTTATGTCGGTTGAGTTAACCAAAGCATCACCATTAGCTTTCAAATTGTGTCAAAGCAGTTTGATAAACGGTCAGTAGGTACAGTGGTAGTTATGACCTCAGAGGGCGCATGACCTTCAGCCTTTTCAGTTTATTAGAAAATTTACGCGAATCTAAAGTACTGCTCCAGTGGAGTGTGGATTGTTGAGTGGCTGTCGATTGTTGAGTGGCTGTCGATTGTTGAGTGGCTGTCGATTGTTGAGTGGCTGTCGATTGTTGAGTGGCTGTCGATTGTTGAGTGGCTGTCGATTGTTGAGTGGCTGTCGATTGTTGAGTGGCTCAGTTTAGCACTTTCTTTCAAAACTCTTGTTCACTCCAATTTTCAGTAAGTATCCACTATTATCAGGATGAAAGGTTCTACTTCACGCTACTAGGGAAATACACCAATGTCATCTATCTATCTGAGTGAATTATACATTCATATTCATTTTATTGGTGACAGTGTGTGGGACAGTACTACAAACTGTGAACTTCCATTTTGCAATAGTTTCTTCATCCTGCAGTCCTTAGTTCAGGATTCTGATGTATGAGTGGTAACATGAAAGCATTGCGCTAGAGCCACCATTTATTTTGCATTTGAAAATGACTTCAGCTAGCTTTATCCTTCAGAACAGCTATCAAACAATTTTTTCAACATTGTTTCTGCTAGTGGTATACCTTTCTCATCCCGTGCATGCAAAACAACTGTGACACAAAATCATTGGTCTCGTAACTGATTCTTTATTTGTTGCATCAACTCAGTCTTTTTGAGGAGAGATGCTAATGGAAGACTTATAATGTATGCTACAGTTAATCAAGCAGTACTTTTTTCCAAAATGTTGAGTTCTCATTGTGTTGGAACAGTTACTCTCGAGTGTCACCTTGAACAGATGATTTTGAATGCATCTGCAACTTAAGATGGAAATGTTCTCGATGACACTTCCCAGTGATTTTTCAAAGAGGCGTGAGTACTAGGCATATCAATCCATCTTCTATGGGGGAAGAAAATCTATCTGTTTTCATAACAGATTGTCTTTTGCAGCTTCAGAGGAAACTTCATCTTTAAAGTTTTCTTCCTTAAGTGGAACTCCCGGTGAAAAACCCAATTTTGTTTCCTGTAAGCATTCTGTTCATGAAGTTAAGCATACAGTCTTTGAATTTTGGAAGTATCTTTTATATGAGACACAGTGTGAAGGTATGAGATTCACAGGAACAAGATTCCTCACTTAAGAGTAGCTTTGCACAACAATGTGAACTGCAGACACACACATACTAAGCTTCCTCATTGTTGTGACTGGACAGCTCCCTTTATTCAGTGGTGTCTGTACTGGCTTGATATCTCAGCTGAAGTTAGACCTGAGTGATGAGAACCTCTCAAGGCTGATTTATTCATATTTTGAAACCATCTGTAGTTCTGAATCTTAAGAATTTAATATAACAATGTAGAAAATATTTCACAAGCATTGTCATCTTATCATTATAATTAAAAATTAACTGCTGAAAATATTTTTATTGTCCTCATCCCTTCAGCAGTGCTGTCTCAAGATATTAAATTGTTGGCAGGGTATAAGCAGTACCCACAGGAAAAAATTTCACACTTTATGTAAGGGAGCTACATTGAGACCAAAGAACATTGTCTAGATGGTTACTTACCATACTGAGCTATAAGTCAAAGTAAACAATGAAGATAGTATTAATTCAAGATCAAATTTATATATTTATAATTCAATAAAACCTCAGTTCAATTTCAGTGTAATAATTTTCATTAATTAACAATTCATGCTGTTCCACAAGAAATATAGTTAATTATGTTGTGATGCTAAGATATCAAAGCAAAATGTACAGACAAGACATCAACCCTCGAGTGAGTGTGCCTGTCTATGAAGTGTGCCAACCAGAAACAACATTGTCTTGTACCATTCCACTGTTGTTTGATGATTGTGAGTCTGCACCTATTCATTCGTTACTGCTTCAGCTCACTGTGAGTTAGGTGAGAGAAAATTTATGATCTCTGCTAGAAAATGACTCAGATTCTGAGCTGGGAGTGCAATCCCACATTGATGCAGTTGTCTAAGGGAGAATTAGCAATCAAGTAAGTGGTTGGCTGGGATGTGATACAACTGCACTGTTTAATGCTTAGAGTGGGTCATTACTGTGGGGTAACACTTGTATGCAACAACAGAGTGATATAAAGAATGTTCATTTTAAAACTGTTTAGTGAAACAGTGATTTAGCTTAAGTAACAACTTTATTTTATCGTAATTTGATTAAACTGTGATTTTGCTCAGACCTGTTTACCTTGGTAACGCAAAGACAGCTGTTCTTTACATGTGTACAAAGTATGATGTGCACCTGCTCATGTTATTAAAAACAGCACACATGCTCCAGGGATAGTAAGACAAAAATGCAGAACATTTAGATTGATAAAAACAATATAAATTTGAATTTAGATACTGCCTCCTATAAAGATAGTTTCAATGATCACCTTTAAAATCAAAGCACATAAGATTTAGCTCTGTTAATCAGATTATTGATTAACATGAAAATCTAATCTCTCTGCTTTAATCTTGTAATTCCACAGGTCATTCAGGAAAGCTCTTACAGATAATGACAAATTGCCCATCAAGACTGCATTTGAAAATCCTTTGTTACCCGAGGGGACTGGTGAATTCCTTGATGCGTGGCTTCTACTTTTGGAAAAGATGGTGAATACAAAGTGTATCCTTGACTCCCCATACTCCCACATATACAAAGGTCCTGCAGATGAGGGATTTGATCCAGCCAAATTTCTGTTTGAAGTTCAAAAGGTAAGTGGGAAGCATAATCAGAGAAATTTTCTGTATTAATAAATGCCTACATGAAAGTAAAAGGTAAGATATCCCCCCCCCCAATCTCTCTCTCTCTCTCTCTCTCTCTCTCTCTCTCTCTCTCTCTCTCTCTCTCTCTCTCTCTCTCTCTCTCTCTCTCTCTCTCTGTGTGTGTGTGTGTGTGTGTGTGTGTGTGTGTGTGTGTGTGTGTGTGTGTGTGTGTGTGTGTGTGTGTGTGTGTGTGTGTGTGTGTGTGCGCGCGCGCGAGTTGTCCACATTACCTCATTGGATGTGGGGAAACTGCCAAAACACTACCGTGCAGGCTGGCCAGCCCCTTTGAGATCGAGCCTATGAATACTGATGAACCGCACATTCAGGTGGAGTAAGCCACAGCGGCAAAGTAATTCATACTCCCATTTCACCTCCGCTGCTTCTCAGATCCTAATCTGATATTTCTTCAGCAGAAATTTAATGGCCATCATCGCCACATGGCCAAACACTGTCAATTAATGGCTACTTTCTCTGCAGTTGTCACAGCAATTCAGGAGATATGGTTCTGCAAAACCCAATTCCCTACTAGTAAAGATTACAAATCACACTAATGCTGAGAGGGCATGTTACGCATTCATTTGATCTGACCTTCCTGTGAACGGATGCCACTCACCATTGCATTAGAAGCTGTGGTCTGTTGTGTTTACCTATCAGTTATGGTAACAGTATGTAACATCTGCCTATTTCCAGACAGATCTATACTGTATCATGAGCTGGTGAAACTATTACAACAGTTGCCTTCACTTCCTCCTCTTGGGGGTCTCCAGTGTCTACAATTCTCTGCGGGGCAGCCAAACTCTTTCTGGCAGGTACTGTGTAATAGAGGAATTAACTTCAGAACTGGTTTGTCTGTCTCCTTAACACTGGATCTGGTAACACAGTTCAGCATGGACCATGGGTATTCTCAGCCAAAGATAATGGAGTCCACTGCCTGAGCATCCTACCCTTACTCCTGTGGCCCATCCATGGCAATCGCCGCAACCGCAACTACTTTCCTATCACACTCTTGTATTCGATCCATTGACCAGTGGGACATGCATCACACTGCCCACTTACAGAAAGCCAAATGGCAAGCTTTCATCTCCAGAACCATTTCAGAAACCATTAAAGAAGAGGATATAGAATGATCGGTCCAATATGTTATGTTGAAACAACTGTACACACTATGATAGCAACAATACACTGTTCTTTAGCCTCTTCCTGACTGACACCATTGCTGTAATAGTCTGGAGAAATAGCTGAGCTATCAGATTGTGTCGCATTCAATTCAACACAAGTGCCATCCCTCTACAGAACATTTAATAGCATGCAAAAGGCTTCCAGTGAAGGCACGGTTTTTCATGAATAAAATAAAAGCAGGACTGTCGGGAACAATATGTATCGTATATGAGAGCCCACACCATTGTCTAAAGTATGGACTTCACTCTGCCACATTTGTGGCCACCCACCACGCACAGTGGTTCCTGGCATCTTGTGAATTGCAATATCTATATTGACTCTGTGGTCTTTGCTGAATGTTTTGCAATACACCCTGCAAAAGTATCTGCATGCAGTAACTACCATTCTGCTTTCCTGACCCAGAAACACACAGTGGATGGAAACACCTTGTGCATCAGTGCACAAGGCTTTGAAACATATAATGTTTCATTTAGTGAAAAGGAGTTCTGCAGTGAGTTGAGACACAGCCTGTGGACCTAACAGTATCCACAATTAAATGCTTAAACAGCTTAGCATCCACAGCGTAAAACACATCCTCAAGTTTTCAGTTGTATTTAATGTGAAAGGGAGGTTCCCTCCCAATGGAGAGACTTTCATTATGCCCTTCCTGAAATTGAGAAAAGACCTGAAAGTGTAGACTAATTATTGACGGAACACACTAATGAAGAGGTTGTGCAAATTATTAAAAAAAAATCAACTGACAACTGTGTTTGTGTCTAGAAGACAGAACATTTATCGTAATTTTTTTGTAGCTTTCAGGGATTGCTGCTTATTAGACTAATGAGTTGCCTTAAATTTGTAGCGTGAAAGGCATTCGTGCATCACCAACAACTGATAACTGTGTTCCATGATCTATAGAAGGTGTGTGATACCACCTGGTGCCATCGCATCCTGTTTACATTGCACGAGTGGAACTTCTAGGGCTGTTTACCTACTTTTATCCAGAATTTACTATCCCTCTGACAGTTCCAGGTCCAGATTGCCATCGCAGTTTGTGGAATCATGACTGCAGAGGGGCCCACCATCTGACCATCACTGCATGTGGTCAACATTTGCCTGTATTACAGGTCTCCATTGTGCATTGCAAAGTGCCAGCTTCACAGGGCCACACAGAAAGTACATAATTGGGCCCTGAATTGTGGATATCAATGTTTCCCCACAAAAATTTGTGCCACGCACTTTTGTCACCTAAACTGTACATCTGTGCACAGAATTCACCCCAGTAACCCGTTATTTGAAGCCATTAAAACTTTCAAATTTTTTAGACATTCTCTTTTGGCAGTAAGTTACCTTTGCTACTACATGTGCACCAGCTCAAGACATGTTACATGAGGAACCTTAATACTCTGATATCTTGGAAGCACCTCCTGGAGTACAGACAATGTAGTTCCTCTGTGTTTTATGAAGTTTTGATTTTATCCTGACTGAACGACTGATGTATTGCCTCTGGGTTGGCAGCGCCATCAGCTTGGCGACTGGAGCTTTCCATGTGAGCTCTACATACAGCTTCCTGGTGGAATCTGATCGCCCACCACTGAGAGTCAGACCAACAGCAACTCTTGACAAACTATTTAGTCATAATCTGTCAGATGCCTATTGATGCACCTTACTCGATTCTGTTTCACAACCAACAGATAAGACAGTGTATGAATTGCTCAAAAATGGATAGATGTAAAACTTTAGAAGGCCCTTTTTTTGTCATGGATTTCACCTTGCATATATCAGTATTTGTGTGAGCTCACACCCTTGCAAGAAACTTTAGTCTCTCTTTTGGTTGGGTGTGTGAATTACTTTCTACCAACACTGTAAATATACTCACATTATTGCTGCTCATGTTGAGTTTTACTGCTGCCAAAAGTGGCCAAAGCAGTAACACAGGGCATGGTCAGCAGAACTATATGGACTTAGCTGTCATTGTAATTTTGTGACAAATGTTCAGAAAGAATACTATACCAATTGAATGGCTTGTGATGCAATCGTACATTTTGTTGTGGATAGGGAAGTTTACAAGTGAGCTTTACAGTGCAAAAAGCTTATGATTATAGAAGTATAGAACATAGCTCAGACATTTGAAGTTTCATGGGCTGCCAGTAGTCAGATGGAAGCCAGGTCTGAAGTTTCAGAACTCAGTAACTGTCACCACTCCTAACCTTCAGCCAGTTTGCTAAGGACTGTAGATGCCACTGGAGCAGTCCAGCAGATGTCTGTGTCACATAGGTAATAAGTGTTGATGACAATAAGTCTGCGTCACAATAGCAACAGCCTTGTGCCCCGCTGCCTTCGTGCCCATACTGCTTCATTAAACATGAACAGATTTTATAATTTTCAGTTGTGTGTCCCAAGTGCTGGGCAATGTGTAAGAGGTGCCATAAGACATGACACACAGCTTCTGTAAGTAATTCGTTTCCAAACATGAGTGAGGACAGAACATACATAGATATAAACAGTGTGTCTGCAATGACAGTGTCTCAAAGCAAGTTATACATTGAACCTGTTTGGATACTCCATTGATGAGAAAGTGCATTTGGTTTCTTATTTTCATGGTCATATTGCAATGAAATGGTCTTTTTGCCCCCCCCCCCCCCCTTTATTTCTTGGCCCTCTTAAAGTACTGGTAACTTCACAGTATCCAATAAAATGGAATTAGTGTGTCTTAAAACCCTTAAATATTTTGACATGTTTCTTAGAGTGAATGGTCAACACTACTGGTGATAGTCAAAAAACCTACCAGGTGCAGCGATTTTTGTTAATGCTCTGTCAGTCATTGATACCTATCCTTTTCTGCTCACTGACAAGCTGTTAGTAAAATTATTGGGAGAGGAGCCATTATTTTTCAAAGGTTGACATGGCAGGGGCATATTTACAGTTGCTGCTTCCACAGAGGAACATTTTCAGAACCACCTTGCTCTTTTTCCTGTTTTATGGCCTGCAGGCTTGAAGTGCATTTTGGAGAAGACAGTTTTTTCAACTAATCATTATTTATTTGGGTTTTGAAGTGTGACTTGCTGGCATTAAAACATTGTGCTAGCATATTTATGCTGTTGCCATTTGCCACACAGCATGCCCATTGAGGAATTAGTCATTTTTAGACAAAACTGCGTGCTACGATAAATTCATGCTGGATGCTGCTACTGTAGCACAACCACTCCATGCGTTATTACGTATAAGTGTTCCTTTCCACTGGTCCCTTCCTTGTGACCAGGCATTCGAGCTGTTGAAACCTAAGCTGCAGTCAGCCCCTTGTTTGGTCACTTTTCTGCTGGGCCAGCAACTAGTGTTAGTGATGAACGCATCTCAGTTAGACCTTGGCACCATCCTTGTTCATACATATGTGGGTGGTTCTGAATGCTCTATTGCATACACCTCTAAATTCTTAAATTTAGTGGAACAGCATTATTCTCAGACAGAGGAAGCTGCTTAGGCGATTGTGTATGCTGGAAAAAAAGAAAAAAATTGTTTTTTGTTTCTAAGTTTCACTCGATCGCCGACCACAAACCACTGGTGTCTGTTTTTAACCCTTCAGCATCCTTGCTGGAGAAAGCCGCACATAAATTACAATGGTGCACCCCTTTTCTGTCATGATACACTTATGAGATACATTTTTTGACTTGAGGTGCAACATGCAGATGGTGATGCCTTATCACGTGTAGACGTGTTGTTGATGGCTTTCCTATTACTAGCGCTAAAATAGCAGCCCCAGTAGCTGTGTACCCCATTTTCAGTAAAGTTGTATCTTTCATGCAACACATCTGACTGGACAAACCTCCAGGCGATGCTTCTGATCCTTTGGGAAATTATTGTGCATTACAAATTAGCCTTTGTTAGGGACGGAGTGCTGTTGTTAGCTGTAGATGACACCATTCCTTGGGTGGTAGTCCTGTCTGCCCAATGGGGTTAGTGTGTCACATACAAAAACATTAGCACCCAGACATGATTTGTGGTCATGCAGTGATGGGGAAAATAGTGCTAGTTGTTGCAGCCTGCCCACAGTGTGCCACCCATAAGGCTTCTTCAGACCACAACAACACGAAGTTTCAGTAGAAATTCGTTCCCAAGGCTGCTGTGGATCAGCAATGATGACAAAGAAGCCTTATGGGTGACACACTGTGGGCAGGCTGCAACAACTAACAGAACTGATTTCTACTGAAACTTCACCATGTGCTGGACCGAGACTCAAACTCGGGACCTTCCCTTTTGCGGGCAAGTCCCCTGCCATCTGAGCTACCCAAGTATGACTACGACCAATTTTCACAGCTTCAATTCAAGGTCCTGAGTTGAGTCTCAGTTTGGCACATGGTTTTAATCTGCCAGGAAGTTTCATATCAGTGTGCACTCTGCTGCAGGGCGAAAATCTCATTCTGGAATTTCTACTGGCTTGTTGTAATGCATGCTTATTCTAAGGTCCCACATGTAGTGCATTGTCTGTTTGCTACTGCACACACAATAATTCCCACTTTGCCAAAAAATTTTCAGTCTAAATACTTCTGTATTCATTCTGTGTTCATGGATTAGGACAGTATGGTAGTGACGTCATGGCTAACATCTTTTGCTTACTTGGTCTGACAGTTCTGGTTGCCATAAAATGCTCTCTTCTCTTAAACCTAGCACATGAGAGACAATGTCATGGTTGTCTTCCAAAACTACTGTGGGGACCACATTTGCCTGTTGCTCATAACTCTTTCATCTGACTCTTTTTCTGTTGCATTTGCTAGCAGCACTTTATGAATTACTCTGTAGCTGTGACATCTTTTACCAGAAGACTTTTCTACATGTCTTCTGCACCTCCTTTCATCAAGTATGGGATTCTGTCATATTCTGATTCATAAATGGCATAAGGCCAAACAAAACAGTCTGTGTGTAGGACTATGTTTTTTCCCCATGACGGTAGGCTCTATTCTTCAGTTGTTCTTCCGTTAAACGGACTTGCTGCTGTTTGTCACAAAACATTTTCTTTGATTTAGTTAGGAATTTATCCTACCTCTTAAGCTGCTCTGTTTTTTGTCAAACCACTGCTGGGCCCCATCATCAAAGTAAACATATACATTTGCATAATATACATCGTCACATCTGTTGTACTCGGTCAAACACTTTTTGCCTTTTCATCACATCCTGGCTAGAGTCTCTGGGAAACAGTGATGCATGCCTGATGTGCAGCTGATTTAATGCTGTTTGGAATCCACTGGTCTTCAGAGTATATGGACTGTGGGAGAGATGTACTGCTTGCATTCACACAGTGTCCATGTGGGTGATGGCTCTTACATTATCTGATTGGAGCCATGATGATGTAGATATTTTGAAGAATCTGGCATTTCCCCCAAATAACATTATGTCCTAACTAAAATCAACTCCAGATTCAAAAGCAGTGTCATCAGTGAAGTACAACACTGAAAAACACATTTGTTAAGAACACCAAACTAAAGACAGAAAAGAAAAAACTGTACTTTGGAGTGGAGTGATGCTATTTATACAAACATTGAATTTTCTAGAATACACAAACATAGCTAGTGTTGATAAAAGCTATGCCAGACAGTGTGCAGAACAGCTCACGGCAATATTTTTGTCTCCATAATACCTTTATGGAATACTACTTTCACTGGCACTGCAACTACTTCATGCAGTATGCTAGTGCTTTTCATTCTGTTAATCTGTTTTATGTTGAGACTTCCTTTTAGTAAACATCTGGCCATTATTGTTAAAGAAATACTCATAAAAATTGAATAAAAACCAAATATACTACAGAAATACTGTCAGGTAATAAGATAAACAAAAACAGAAATAATTCTCTCAATCATTCCAAGAATAATTTCCTGATTTAAGTAATTCTTAATTACTTTTAACTGAAATATAGCAGAAGTTACTACATAATTTAAATACTTCTTGTTGCAAGCACTACCAATAAGTCGAGCACCTTGCAACTTCCTTAAGCTGTCCCGACAAAGGCCAGGGAAATAGCGTACTGGATTACATTGTTTTTATTTGGAGTCCAATGTTCTGTGAATATATGCTGTTACAAAGCACCAGCACATTGTGGATCTCTTGTTGGACCGGGTTACTTAGTGGTAAAGTGCATCCCTGGTAGCCGAAAGGTCGTGAAATCAAAACCTAATCAGATTGCAGATTTTTAAATTTGTGTTTTAACCTGGCTTTCACCTCTCAATGATGTGAGGAGCCACCAGAAACAACAGGTAGTTTGGATTACACATTAAACTGTAAGTTCCTTTTTGTTGATCGGATAACTGGAATATATTTGGTGCACACAAGTTGTCTTAGTGATGATGTCCAGTTGAAAGATTTGCAACAGGCCATTGAGCCACAAGAAATCATCATTATTGTGGATCTCTCAAAATCATGTCATTTTTGGTACAATTTGTTGGAAGAAATTTACTGAAAAGTCATATTGGCAGTAACGGAAGTTTCATGTTTGGTTGTTTTTGTATTCTAATTTGAATGTTATGAAAGTATGCCATTTTGAGGCAGTGACACATTGAATATTTATTGATAATTTGAAGTTCTTAGTACTATTCATTACAATTAAATTTAAGTTAATGGAATTTCAGCAGTTACGTTTTTGGGGTAGCACTGAAATATGCCTTCTAAAACAGCCCATAGTCACTACAAACTATGAAGTCCTTTGTGGCAGGAGTTTCTATGTACTGCAGAGACTATGCTATGGCAACCAACTTTGGAGTGTACATACTGCATGCACTAATCAGAGAATACTTCTTGTGCAGCCTTCAGTGTGCAAAAGCAAAATACTCTGTCATAGACTTCTGATAACCTGTGATGATTCATATTGAAATTGGGTAGTCAAGAGGAGCCAAATGAAAAAGCATCTGAGAATGGTGGGATCAGTATATTTCTTGGGCTATGATTACAGTAGAGTGGCACAGCACAGCCAGAGTAGCGAGTTGCTCTGACGCAAAAAAAAAAAAAAAAAAAAAAAAAAAAAAAACCCCAGAGCTGCTCAGTGCACATGATTCCAATGGCATTACAAGCACAGCAGAGGAGTAACTGAAGGAATCAAACATACATGTTTCCAAGTTCGGGCTACTCTGGCTGCATTCAGGCCTCACCTACAGTGTTCGGATGTTACAGTAGGTAGCAGCATTAGTACTGTTGCCAATGCTAATGTTTCTTTTGTTGTTGGTTGAGAAAATTACATAAGTGGACACCATGGTAACAGCTGTTTTTACTCGGTGTCCATTATGGGACCAGCAAAAAACGAATCGTACAACTGATTAATTTTGGGCTAGTTATGTGATGAGGTGACAGCATAATTGCACACAAGTACATAATACATGTCCTTAGTCTGTTACTTTTTTCACTGTATTGAAATGAGAGGTGGTGATGAAGTTGAAGTGGCACAGCTAACAAACACATTAAAATGAAGTTATATTATGCGAGAAAAAGTTTTGCAAAACTGTCCCTCATTTGGACAGCATCATTTGAAGCTATGTTAAAGTTTCATCCTGTCTGATAAATGCCTTCTGTATAATGCTCACTTTCACTCATTGACACTTACAGATCATTCTAAGTCAATGACAGTGTTGTTCAGGACACATGTACATTTCACAGTATTGAACTGCCAGTAGGGTCTGGTCTGACTGAAGATAAATATCAGCAAATGTTAGCCATTCTGCAACAATTTCGGATACTTTCAGATCTAGAGTGGAGAAAACACAAACCAAGCAGCCAGTGGTAGAACACCATATCAACATAGGATCATCCACCAATTAGCCACCACATGTATAGGGTGTCACATACTGAAGAATGCAGAATTAGGGTGGAGATGGACAAGATGCTGCAGAATTACATCATTGAACTTTCAATGTGTCCATGGACCTCTCATTTGTTTCTTTTGCGGAAGAGGAAGAAGAAGAAGAAGAAGAAGAAGAAGCATCATGGCACGTGATGTTTCTGCATCAGCTGCCTATGACTGAACAAAATCATGAAAACAGGTGTCCACCTGTCGCTGCACTTTGCTAACACCCCAGACTGCTTGAAAAGGAAAAAAGCACTGGTCATTCCAGACTGGCTACTGGCAACTAGTGTTTGTAGGCTGAAGAGGAAAAGATTGTCTTCATAATTCCTGATGGTGTATACGAGTTCAAAGTTACGACATTTGATCTATGTAATGCTCCAGCCACTTTTGAGCAGACAATGGACAACTGGCTTCAACACTGCAAGTGGACAATGTGTCTTTGAAAAAATGACTGTCTTCCAGATAGCAAAACCATTTGAAGAATGTATAAGCTTCTTGTGAACCATGTTTTAGTGCATTCAGACTGCAGGTGTCAACATGAACCCAAAAAAAGCAGCTCTTCGCTGCCCAAGAAATAAAACTGTTGAGGGTATGATAGCAGTCAGATTTTCTGACACCTTGGCTCATTTGCAATGTGGGAAGTTTTCTTGAAATGCGCTACTGACAATTCATAAATGACCTCTGTACCAAGGCATGGCCGTTGTAAGTATTTTTGTAGGGATATTAAATGCAGCTATTGCTGGCCATGTGTCTACCGAATTGTTGGACACTATGTTAGCCACTGTAAGAATGCCAGCAACAGAAGCAAATGCTGCAATTACGTTCAGGGCATCTAGCATGAATTCTCTCTACGAAAGAGCCATTCCATCAAATTGGAGCTGACACTTCTGGGAGGTTCCCAAAATTGGCAAACTGCAATTGATGGATAATAGTCAACACTGATTCTCTCACCCATCTTGCTGTCATTAAATCTGTGCCAGTTGCCAAAGATCTGTGAATTGCAAGCCTCCTTGTACAAACATCACTTTGAAAAATGGAGCACCCTGATTGATTTCTGATTCTGGTAGTGTTTTCCATGCAAGACTAATATTGCTGTAATTTGATATTGCTACATCACCCACAGGATAACAAAAGCCTACTACACATAGGCTCATGGCCTCAGAGAATGCCTTAATAAGACATTGGCAGATACGCACTCAATGTCTGTGTTGGAGAGAGATTGGGATGCAATACTTCCTGTCATGCCATTCACATAAAACACCCTGAGGTAAGACGTTATAGTCTTCACACTTTTCTTGCTCTGCTCCACAATCACAAGGTCAAAATGAAAATGGGTATGCTGTTCCTGTTTCAACTGGACAATTCTCCGGATTACTAAGTGAAACCCCTCGTCACTAGGAGTGAAGAAGCAGGACAGATGGCTTGCATATGGACCCTGCAACCCAGGAGAAAGACTGAGTGCTGTAACATCTAGCACTGGCCGGTGAGATACAGCCCTGTATGGAAAGTGGATCTATCAGAGAAGTTAGTAAAATGCTACTGTGGGCTGTGTCACATGCTTAGTATCTTGACAAATGCCTCATACAAAATTGAGTATTATGATCCTTCATCAAGCAGACAAAAAGACAGGCACGTCATTAGTGCCCTCTGTCTTGAGGTGCAGATAGATGTGTGGGGGAAGTGGGACAGGTCATATCATTCAAGGAAACTGAAAAACTGCTTGACAATCACAAAGCTTTGTTGGGAACTACGTTAGATGTTAATCACAGTGAACAGGATGTCAAAACATGATCAGAATCCGACCACCTCCCAGTGCTGCCAATGTTCACCATTGATAATGTCTAGGTACAGGGTGCTGTAGCCAACTTGAATGAAAACTTCTGAAACAGTGGGTAACTGTTTCTTCAATATCCCAAACTGTGCTGCACACAGGGTGGTGTATGAATAACAGCACACTCTATCCAAGAGTTCAGTTCAGTTCTGTCCTGTCTGTACTTCCGTGTTAATAATGATAGCTCTCGGTGCTGTACTTCACTGATGATCCTGCTTTCAGATTTGTAAAACATTTAGATGGCAGGAATCTGTTGTAGCCCACATCTTGTAATAAGGCACTTCTCTGCATAGAGAAGCATGGAGCAGATGAAGTCTGTGCACGCTTGGTGGGAGAGAGTAGGCAAACTAAGTCTGCATTACCTAACTAATTTGCTTCAGACAACAATCAGGTACATATGCATATGGTACATTGTATCATACATTCAGATTTATGAGGGGAATAACAAATTTTAAAACAGATTTCACCTATCATCTACATGAGGGAAAATCTTACTTCATGTCTTGACTATGTTGCATCCACTGCTCCACAGTTACAGTCCACATAACAGAAAATAACAGCTGACACAGCATTGTTGAGATTTCTAGTGCAATTTTTCTCAAAATGATGGTTGTCTAATTAAAAGATTATTGGAACTGGTTGCAAAAATTGTTGTTTTTTGTAATTTGGACTGCATTTTAAGTAAAATTATAATACTGAACAAAATTAACTCCAGACACAAGCTAAAATCATTCTGTTTGCTTTACAACTATTTCTACTTCATGGAATGTTTCAAGAATATTGTAATGCTGGTATGTGGGTGTGTTTGACTGTAGGTAAGTGTAAAGAATTACTGGTAGCAAAGAGTATTGCAAAAGGCTGTCGGAAAAACGGTCAGGATGTTGTCATATTTTTCGTTGTCTACAGGCATTATGAGTTTAATTCATTCAATATTACAGTGAGAGACTGCATTTATGATCCACTGAACAAGCAAACAAATCTTCTGCAAACAGCTCAAAGGAAAGCCGACTGACAATGTCAAAAACCACTCTCTTAATGCGTTTTCCAATTCGTGCCTTGGAAATGACAGGGGTTTACTTGTTAAAATAGCAATTTTTGATGAATTTCTCCAGTCCCATTTGTTGTTGTTAGTGCGTACAACACGATGGGAAAAGCTTAACTTCCCTTTAGGCAATATGTTGAGCATTAGTGTCTGCATACTTCATAGGTTAGAAGCTACTACTCAGTAAATGCTAGGAAGTGCTCATACACTGTGTATACAATTTATAGATTGACAAACACAGGTTTTTTAAACCATAAGTCTTTAAAAGCAAGCAATTTTAAGTATTTTTTTCCAAAGTCTACTGTTATAATACTCCTATTTGATTCTGTGTCCAAACCATGTGATTGTAAATGTATGGTGATTGGTTCAAGGCTTATGCCCGTCTTCACCTCCTTATCAAAGTCTACTTCCTGTAGCTTTTCAGTGTGCCACACACAGTGTGCCCACGTGGAAGGGGAAATTTTGTCTATTACATCATGAATAAGTGATTCAGTTTCTGTTATCATGGAATGAGTCTATTGGACTTGATTCATGCCGAAGTAATAAAAGCCATTATTGATCAAATAGACAGCTACATTTTAAAACTGTAAAATGAGTTTCTCCTACCAAAAATGGTGCCTGCACTTGTAAATAAAACTGAAGTGACATAATTATCAGTAAAGGCCCTCACTAGAAGTCATTCATGTCCAAATTGTTCAGTCCTATTTGCATCTTAAAACTTTTGGCTAAGATATTAGGTATATAAGCCTGTGATAGTTTTCAAGGTCGTAGACCATTGCACAGAGATGCCTTGGAGGCTATTGTCTTGTTGACACACATGTTGAATGTGTCCAAGATGGGAAATGATGAATGTCACTTCCAAAGGATGATCCCAGAAGCTTTTATGGGTTTCATAGGTTTGGGATGTAGCACTGAAAGTTAGATGACAGCAGTAGTGTCAGTTAACAGCCAGTATGAAGACAAACATATTGCTGCCTCCTGCGGGTTACAGAGATGATGTCAAAATCTTAATCTGTCCTTTAAAACAATTACATGCTGATCAAAGGCATACTATCATACTAATCATATAGTCAGTATTATGTTTTGGTATCTTTTATCACCTTGATATGTTCAGACACACACAGAAACATCACGTTTATGGAAGAGGTGGACTAGAAACTAGCAGAATTGCTACATAAAACCACACTTACCAGAGAGAGAAAATTTTGCTTATTAAAAGAAAAAAAAATATTAGCAGTTTATATTAGTTTCTCTTGACATGAGCCATATATGTTACCATAGTTTTCAGGCAGCAGTTGACACAGTGGAAAGAGCGCAGAATGGTAATCTGAGGGTCATGGGATCAAGTTCCTATGTGGAAATTGTATTTTCTATTTTACATTTTTGAGACTGCAGATAAACTGCGATAATGCCTAATTGATGAAACCCTATATGCAGGAGAGCAAATTTCTTCTATTAATTGGCTCATTAGGAAGAATAACAAATCCACAATTATATTAAAAGGTTTTTCAAGATGGATTGTCATTGTGTGGTATTAAAGTGATTACCCCAAATGCACACCAGTATGACAACTGTGTGATCTTTGTTAATTTTTAACTAAAGAATTTAGATCAAAAAGCTTCAGATCTGCCCTTATCTCATCAGCAGAGTAAATCACATTCTGAGAAGACTTAATCAAAATAAATTCCGTGTCGTCACCAATATTAGGCAAAAGTTTTTAATAGAGTAAACTGCCATTTGACTGTGTATTATTGTATTCATCTTTTGTATTACCCTTATTTCAGCTATTATGTCCTTATCAAGTACAATCCTAAAAGTTGTTAAGCTATTATTTAGTCTTATTTGTTAAGGCAGTCCAAATACGACTTAATAATGGCCTAACAACTTTTAGTTTTGTGGTTGACAATGACATAAAAGCCGAAGTATGGGTAGTACGAAAGATAAATATGATGATAAAACAGTCAAATGGCAGTTTACTCTTTTAAAAAAGTATTGCATAAGTGTGGCTGAGTGCCATCAAAAACATTAGGCAAAATGATGTGTTATGTGTGGTTCACTGCCAAACTGTGTTTTTGTACAGAAACATTAAAACAACCTTGTAATAGTAAAAATGCCACATTCCTAATCTGTGCAAGACTGCTTCCCTCTTCTTACAATGAATACAATCAGCATGTGTTAAATATTAACTGTATGATAGTAAAAGTATCTAATCTTAATTACATAGTTATTTTGTATGCCTTACAATTACTTCCTGGAAATTTATTTCAATTCACAAATTTTCCTTTGCTTTCTCATTTCATTCCTTTAATGAAAATATTAATATATAAAATATATTCAACATTACTTAATCTATTTGCTGTGTAACATAAAAATTAAAAAAAAAGTTTCCTCACAGGGACTCGAACCTGTGTCCCTTGGATTACTGTTGTGTAATCTTTCTGCTGTGCCAATCACTACCTGGAAACAACACTTGTATAAAAGGCTTGTTCTTTGCCCAGCCCAAGCCAAAAATGCTATTGTTTCTAAATCCTTTGCCATTTGGCACTGTCACTTTTGTCACATTAATTTCTGGCCAAGCCTTGCATATGTCATAAATGTGGATGAAATCAGTGATGTAGGCAGTGGTCCACTTGTTAGCCCATAAGCAATTTGCCTCTTAAAATCATAACATAGTTAACTTATACTGAATACTGGTTTCATTGTGTGCACTTTGAAAATGTAATGAGACATAATTGGCAGGAATTGAGGGCGCTATACTAAAGCAGCATGAATGAAAAAGTCAGAAGTAGTGTAGATGCAGAATGAAGAAAGGCATATGACAGATTTAGGTTGTCTGCCAATCAAGGCTATGTATAGATAGAGAGAAGACAATTGAGGGTAGGGTTTAGTGAATAAAAGAACCTAAAAGAGTGTACTTTCATTAGTGCAGTTATTTTCATTGTGGTGCAATGATTATATAGGGATTGGTATTGGCAATGGGACAGTGAGAACATAGCATGTCAGCAGTCTTAAAAACAAGAAATCCAGCTGACAATGGCTCTTGTCTGGGATTAGTTCAGTACTGGTCTTGTAATAGAAAAACAACCTTGAGTAGTTCTGTTTATTTCAACAAGAAATGGTACAGTTAATTAATGAACTAATGAGTGGTGGTGGTGAAGTTATGTATTAGCTTTTTGGTAAAGATAGTGTTATGACTGTAGGTTACTATCTGTGTAATAGAAGTTAGTTGTAGACAAGTGTTGCCCTTGACATGCAAATGTCAACATAATTTGATTGTATTACCTACCTTAATTAAACGGGTGATACAATATATTTGTGACAAAGTAAGCAAATGACTCAATGTTCTAATCATTGGTGTAGGTCATGTGGATCAGTTTATCTGAAAGTTGGAGGCAGTAATTTAAACTTTACAGTTATGACATCAGTTCTCAAAGCACCATGTATAAATGTATCTTCATGAAAGCCTGATGTAATAATGCAGCACAGATGGAAAGATGTAGTCAACTGAAAACACTGTCACTGGTTTTCCAGGATGCATACCAGGCTGTCATGCTGATGTGGAGGAAAAAACCTTTGAAGACATATGGAACTCGCATGTCTGAAACCATGTTCGCCATATTGAGACACATTATCAGAGGGGTGAGTGTTATAAAAAATTTTTGTTGCGTGATGTGCACTTGCAACATCCTTTCCCCCTTAGATGTGTTTATTATCATCATTACAGTAATAAACTAATGATTTACTTTTAAACCTAGCACAAGGTTCATTATCCCTAAGACTCATTTTTAAACTGCAGGAAAGAATTTATCAAGAAATGCTGAATGAAACTATTGCCTCAAGGAAGAAAGCTTTGTTAGCTAAACCTCCAACTCCCACGACATCTGAGGCTCCTGCAAAAAATTTAACTAATACTGCATTGGGTGTTAATCTTGACCATCTCAAACAACTGATGGACATGGGATTCACAGAAGACCGTTGTGTGGTTGCACTTAAGAATACATCCGGTTTGGAGCAAGCTACAGACTATCTCTTAAACCACCCATCACCACTGATTCAAATGGGGAAGGTGAGTGTTCCATAAGACAAGACTATCTGACAATATTATAAAGATTTTGTTGTGATCTAATCATGAAATAAGCTTGTTAGAATCAAACCAATGTGATAGTAAATTGAGAGAAGTATTTTTTCATTGTTATAATTGCATAAAGTGTCTGTAAAAGTCCAGAGTAGGGTGAATGTTTTGTGCAGCAATGTTGGTAGTGATTGTCATAACATGTGGTGGGTAGGCAAAGAGGTTTGTCGGCACCTTCCAGCTGCAGCTAGATTAGTATGTCACAGCAACATTCTTCCAAAGAGATTGTAAAAATTTCAATGTTCTGGCCATGCCAATGGTTCTACGTAACCACAAATTCTGTGTAAAGTATGAGATGCTTTCAGTTTCAGCAGTCAAAGTACAACATCTAATTTCTAACCAGTCTTTGGCAGCTATGCACCTGTTGGCTATGTGAAACTGACACCCCCAATTGACAGATGTGAATGACCACATAAAGTGCCAGAACAAAATTTAGTACTAAATGGAAATTTAATTTCCATGCCCTTTTGATTTGATCCTACAAGTTATTTTATAACTTGTTATCAAGTTGCTGTATGGTTTGATATTCAGAAAGAAAATGCGTGTTAGAAGATTCTACTCTGGTTCATGTAGTTTGTTCCTTATTTTAAAGATGGTATGTCTGCAAAATTACTCTCTCTCTTTCAGCAATCAGCACCGTCAGACGCATTTTATATTCTGTAATTTTGTTCAATACTGTTTTCTGTTAAGATGTAGTTCTTTGAACATTCATTAATGAAATAAATAACTCTCTCTATGTACTTCAGTGTGTGTTGATACATGGTTGACACAAAGTGAAAACTCTCATTAATATTAAAACTGTTACTGATCAATTTTTAGGTAGATGAGTATGTGGTAATCAGCAGAGAAGCATTGGATGAATTTTCTTTAGATGTGTTTGGTTCATGTATGATGTACATTGACTGGATACCTGAAACAACGTACTATGCCATGGACCTCTTGACAGCTGCTGCAAAGAGGATTGGTCCACATTTCCGTGATGTAACAATCAACACAGTCATTTCACAGGTAAAGATTCAGTGTTTGTTACTGCACTTTTAGGGTCTCAGGTAGAAGAAAAGAAATACCATTTTGTGTTGACACAAAATGTAAGTGAAGTGGTAAAATACCACATAGACCTTAAAGAAAAGAGACTGCATGCATTACGAAGTGTAACACCTACAACGCCTCTCGGTGTTAATAAACTAAAATAGGTCCCAAATTAGCTCCCATGCCCTCGAAATATAAATTCAGAAAATGTCCCAAGCCTATCCACAAGTAGTAATTTACGAAATAGAAATAAGAGACAAATAGAGAGAAATCTGTAGTACAAAAATAATAGAAAAAGAAAAGAATTTTAACCACAAATTTTGGAAGCATGGGAGGGGGGAAACAATAGAAATGGTTAAATTATTAGTTTTTCTTATATTTGAGAAAATCAATATTATAGTCACAGAATGTAGGTCTTGAAGACCAAAGATAGCGTTTAATAAAGTGTAAATAGACATACAATGCAATTATGATACTAAAGTCTCTATCCTCTAGTCTGTTCAAAGTCAATTAGGACGTACAGCTTTAGGAAGCAACAATAGGAGCTTTATTAAATCAGGGTGCAAGAATAAATCGCAACGAGGTTGTTTTTTGGGAAGCATTAATTTCAGATCAGAATTAGAACCTTTGTCATGTTACAGGAATGGGGAGGTGATCAATAATCTCTCTAACTTTAACGTCACTTCATGTGAAGATGTAAATGTTTTAAGGAATTAACAATTTTTGGACAGATTCAAACTTTGTATTGTGATAGTGGAAAAACTTTACTTCACACGACAAGTAATCAAAGTTCGTGACAGTTTATGGATATTACACGAGATCAATCTTTTTATCGAAAGTGACAGAACATTGTTTAGTATCTCTGATATTGATGGGATTCCAGATTAGATACTTATTCAAAGAACCCCTTTGAATGCTATTGTGTGAATGAACTGATTTATTAATAATTATTGTTAAATAAAATAACGCGTTAATTTGAAACTGACTATTCGTCTTGAACTTTACTTCGATTTAGTTTCATAAATAATTAGGTTTCTTGATTTTCACCAAGAATAAACTGCAGACTAGTAACTGAAACAACTGAACGAGAATCTATTGAAAACATTAGTATTAATTTACTTCTGGTTTTTTCCTTCAGAACTGGGAAGACGATATGTGTAGTGACTCACTGGGGTTAATTTAAGAACTAGCTGGGATAAAACAAAACCCCTCAATACCAGTCAATGCATAGATAAATTAACATTCCTACTTTCATGCAAGATATGGAAGTTGGGATAGAAAAAAGGGTCGCTACGTAAGGAAGAGCTTTCCTTGGCATATACAGGCAAGACTTTCTTAGACTTGGAATTGAGTCCTTATTTTGTGACAGTTTTCAATAAAATCACAGAACTTTGTGGCAGTAAACAAGCAAACGTAATGGAAAGTTGCCCTGCTGGTCCACAGTTCAGAGACAATGATTGTTTTTAACAGCATGAATGTGCACCATCTGTGAGGCAATGACTTTTGGACAGTGACATTCTGGCAATAGACTGGCCTGATCTGAGTCTCAACCTGAACCCAATGGAACACCTTTGGGATAACTTAGAATATTGTCTTAACTCTAGACCCCACTGTGCGACATCACTATCTTCTATTGTTTCAACTCTTGAAGAATGGGCTACCATTCCTCCACAGACATTGAGACATTTCATTGACAGTGTCTCCAGCAGATTTCAAGCCACCATAAAGGCAAAGATTGCATATACTCCATTTAATATCCACTAATAGATGTCCACATAGTTCTAACCAAATAGTATATGTGCTAAAAATCCTTCACTATTACCCTTGCCTCTGCAGTGGTGGTGTGCATTGATCTAAAATTCACCCTATTTCCATTGTCTCAACTTTCCTAGATCTTAGAGGAGATTCATAATGGGAAAAATTAAATAAAAAGTTACAGAAAGTTGTATGTCAGTTCAAAAAATTACAGGCTTAAATTCCATAACATGATGCCAGTGATGAGTAAAATCTGAAAATGTTGCAGATAAGTTGTGGAAAAGTTGTTAACACACACAGTTTTACTTTCTTTCCATTGCATTATTGAATTTGTATTGTTAAACAGGTAGAGACATATGCTGAAAAGTTGTTTCAAGAATGCTTTGAAGAGTATGATAAACCATCAAAAGTTTTATCTGCTTTCGTGGAGTCACCCACAGGCAGTAAACTCGCTGCAAGGATGCATTTACTTTCACTTCTTTTGGAAGTAAGTAATACGTTACGTACCTATTTGTAAGAAACAAATTTGCTTTATTATAGCTTCTAATGTATGTTCATGATTTCTGCAATTTTTTATTTATTTATTTATTTATTTATTTATTTATTTTGCCAGTATATTGAAATTATAGTTCAAAGAATGTCAGCTAACATAAAAGTTTTAAGGCTGCAAAAATATTACTGTGTGTGCATAATGTTATGAAAACTTCAATCAGAATTATTGTTATGTTTTAATATAAAGACTTTTTTATATATTCAGGAGCTACGGACTCCATGTGCTCTGTTAATTGTAAGAAGAGGAATCATTTCTTCCCTCGTCAGTTTGCTAGAGCTTGCTGAAGTTGTTATGAAAATGTTTCATGCTACTGTTGCACCAAAGTGGCTGACTCATCTTTTGAATCTAATAAATGCTGTTGAAAGGATCAAAGTCAGCTCTGAAAGGAGAGATAAGATGCTTCAGGTAAGTTAAGTAATATATTTTTACAAATAAAAATTAAAAATGTTAGCTACTTGTGGGGCTAATTTATGAGTGAGTGCTTGTGGTACTAATGAATTTTACGTATTTTTTGAGTAAATCTCTAAAGAAAAGTTTCAAAAGATTGATTCTCTGTTAATGTTGTAAATTTGGAATTCTCATTTGATTTAGCTAACTCTGTCAGACTGCGTGCTCTGGATACAGTTTAAAAACACTAGTACTGTATAGGGCACCCCGCAGTCTACAAAACCCTACCATTCCATCAATCCAGCGGACACTACCAATTCTGGACAGGAATGTTGCAATGATATATGTAAACACTCTCATGCTGTTGCCCAAGTATTTTAAACGGCCACATTGTGTATTTTGCTAATCCCAAGTACAATCACCAAGGCCTGTTACTGCCTTGATTGCTGTGGTATTTTGCACTTGATTAAACACCATCATTCAATGACATGTCCAACCAGGTACTCCTGTGTTTACCTGTAGGCGTGGAACAAGAGCACAATAATGTTACAAAAGATAATTGCTGTTCATAGTATGAACAGAAAAAGGTATTTCTGAAGTCGTGAAACATGTTACATTAATGCTGAATGGTAAATATATATCAAACAATGATGCTACAGGTGATGGAAGGAAACTTTATCACAGGTAGTAATTGATAAATGTCAAAGCACTTTAGCAGTAACTGTTAGAGTACTCAACAAATATCTTAGGAAGGAATAATAGTCAGCTCAGTAACAGAGTGAGATTATTTTAAAATTCCAGAGTAGAGCAACACCATTTAAATAAATTAGCTAAGAAAGATACTTGCAAGAACTTGTCACAGTATCTACAATACAAAGGAAAGTAAAAGAAGAACAAATTTAATTGCAAGCTGCAGCTGTCATGATACACCTGAGAGAATGCTGATGAATAGGGACATTCGCATTTGCAATAAATGCATATTCTGCCTCAAAATGTGAAAACACACAATTACCTAATAAATGCTATTTCATTGTAGATTATATCGAGATGAACTATTTTATCAGAGGTAGTTTGTAATTCAATGTTGGACTGGGCAGGGGTCTTAGTGCCTCGGAGCAAAGAAATGCATACGTGAGTCTTCTAACTAAAGTTCAAAAATTGATACAATGGGGACACCTTACTGTGACAGTTTTAGATGGTAGGTGTTTTGAACTATAGTTGTGTCAAATGCTGATAGTTCCAGCTTGAACAGTCCCTGTCAGATTTCAATTATGACCTCACAACACCAAGAGGGATTGGAACTCCTCATGACCATGTGTCTGTCCTGCTTTCCCACAACACAGGTGTAGGCTGGCTGGCACTGCTCCTCACCCCTTTGACTGCCATTCTAATTTGTGAGAGCTTGTGGATGACTGCCAGTTTATAGTGTCCACACTCTACCATCTGCGTTGTAGCAACTGGAAAACAAAACCAATCATTGTATTTCAACCATGCCCACGAAAGGTCAAAATCAGTATCTGCAGATTTTGTAGTTACCAGTTTGGTGGGACAAGAAAAATAATATTTAGAAA
Organism: Schistocerca gregaria; assembly: GCF_023897955.1. NCBI lineage: Eukaryota > Metazoa > Arthropoda > Insecta > Orthoptera > Acrididae > Schistocerca > Schistocerca gregaria. The sequence goes on along the minus strand of NC_064931.1, from coordinate 646,506,771 downwards.
CACCTTAAATTGAAGAAGCATCTATTCACTCACACAAAGATGCAGTAACAATCATTTGCTGAAAACTTAAATAGATCCAAAATCAGAAAACAAGCGAAGACCATTTTTGGAAAAAGAAACTGTTTTAAGTTTTTGCAAAAGCAAACATTGCAGTGAAAAACTCACAAATCACCACTATTTTTATCAGTCAATTTCAAAGCACTAAAGCCTCAATTTCAAGCATGTAGCATGACAATCTTTAAAAACTGTATATCTAAACATTTACAAGGGAAGTCATTTATTATCTGCAAAGCAGTTATGCAATTTTGTTGTAATCAAATAGGAAACTTGCAAGAATGTCATTTTTCGACGTAGTCTCCTTGGTTGTCAACGCACTTGGTCCATCTCTGTACAATGCCCTGATGCCCTCATAAAAGAAGATTCTTGGTTGAACTGCGAGCCAAGAATGCACCGCTTGTTTCACTGCTTCATCCAAGGCAAATTGATGACCCCTTAATATGTGTTTGAGTGGACCAAACAAGTGATAGCCAGAAGGGACAAGATCGGGACTATTTTGAGGATGATCCAGTACTTCAAATTTGAGTTCTGGAGCGTTTCGGCTGTGTGGGCAGCAGTATGCAGATGGCCATTGCCATGCAACACCTTTTGACAGCAGTCCTCAGGGTTTGCTTGAAATTGCAGGCTTTAGTCTGGCCGTTAGCATCTCACTGTAATGTACACTGTTTATTGTTGTGCCTCTTTCCCCATAATGTTCCAATACTGGACCTTGTGCATCCCAAAAAACTGTAAGCATTGGTTTTCCTGTGGACGGTTGGGTCTTGAACTTTTTCTTGCATGGCGAGTTAGGATGTTTCCATTCCATACTCTGCCATTCTCTCTGACTTGTAATGATAAATTCATGTTTCGTTACCAGTACTGAGCCTGTCTAACAAGTTGTCCCCTTCATTACCATAGTGATCCAAATGTTTTTTGCAGATGTCCAAGTGAGTTTGTTTATGCAGATGTGAGAGTTGTTTTGGGACCCATCGTGCACAAACGTCATGAAACACAAATCTGTTGTGGATGATTTCGTAGGCAGAAACATGACTATTTTGCAGACAATGTGCCACTTCGTCAATAGTTAATCATCTGTCTAAGAGAATCATTTCATTTCATGTGATTGCTCAATGGTTTCTTCATTTGTGGTGGTAAATGGTTGTCCATCTCATTCATCATGCATAAGACGTGTGTGACCATTTCGGAATTTTTCAATCCATTCATAGAAACTACGTTGTGGCAAAACACTGTTCCCGTAGTGTACCGAAAGCCTCCGATGAATTTCAGCCCCTGATACGCCTTCCAACCACAAAAAACCGATCACTGAATGTTGCTCTTCTTTGGTGTGAGTAGACAGCGGAGTAGCTGTGATTAACAGTAAGGCGGTGATAACGAAACCAACCTAGCAGCTTGGAAATTGTAAGGATAACAACAAATAAACAAAGTATGAGTCATCAGCATAAGTGACAGTACTTCCAAAATAACCAAAAAATATAACTACATTACGAATAATAATTGACTTGCACTCGTACAAAAAAAACATAATTATATGCAAGTTTGGCCAAAAATAATCACAAATTTTGCCAAAAATAGAATGTAAACTCTTAGTTACCTATTGATGAAATGTGAGTAGTCACTAATCTGAAGGCAGCAATGAGACACATGAGATGTACTCTTAGATGTGAACTTGCTGGTTTAAGAAATTCATTTTCTGTGTGTGAATACGTTTCCTTGATTGTGACTGGAAGATAAAGATCATAAGATTATGATCATAACAAGGTTTTTGGGGTGGTGACAATGAAACAAGTGTGCTACAAATAGATACTGTAAGGGGACAATATACTAAAATACTATTTTGTTATTGATAAAAGGAGAAATTGGAAATACATGGGGTATCCCAAACTATTAGGCACAAAATTATAACTATGACAAAGGTTATTAATCTGAGTATTCAGAGATTGAGAATCAATTGCTGGAAGTGAATATTTCAGGCAGCAAGAGTTTTTGAACGAGCAGCAAGTGTACAGTATTTGCTAGTGAACTGATCCTTTCATAACAAGCACTTGCCTATCACTTTGATCTTTGTGGGACTACCTTAAAATACAGTGCACAGTTGTCTGTGATGCGAGCACAGAGGAGTGTACCACTGTTTACAGGTCATGACTTGTTGAAAATGGAACATTATTTGATTCCGGAACTTAAGAGACATGCATGGAAACTGAGAATCCAGGCATGCATGGAAACTGAGAATCCAGGAAGTAAAACGAATGTACAGAGAAACTTATGCTACTGGCATCACATTGTTTTGGTAGATTCTCAACTGGGAATTGTTCACATGGTACAATATGAGAAAATGGTGGTTGTCAGCTTCCCCATGAATCACCACCGCATCGTCCTCAGAACGTCTCCCATGAATGGCATCCTTCAATGTCCCAAATGAGTGGAAGGTCAGGGCTGTCAGGTGGTGGTAGCTGTGGATGGCCTCCCAGACCACTGCAAATCTTGGAGCTCCGCCAAACCACCTTCTGATGACCTCATGCTCAGTGTCCAGTGACTAACTGTACTTCGGTCAACAACAGATGATCCATAGACCTTCCACAAGTGTTTGTGAATATTCCCCTCAGTTTCTCTCTCTCCAATGATAAATTCAATAATGATGTGTTGCTTGTAATGCACATCACCTACACAGATGCCATTTTGAAACTGTCCTGTAGCTACACTGTATGTTGAAAGTGACGGAAACTTGGTGTCCTTACTCAGGAGACCTAAAATAATACATACTAATGTTTCGTAGCATTATTTTTGGATGGGAAAAAAATATATTGTATTATGTTCTGGACAACCCTCATGGTTTAAATGTGCATTTGCTTTTTTGTTGAATTTTTTTCTAAGGTTTGCTGGAAGTTATTTCTTTGCTTCCAAGTAAGTCAGAAATTGGGCTAGAGGGGGTTACAATACATCCCGATGTGCCTTACACTGGTGTTAAAGCTGCTTCTCAATTTCCACTTTCACGGGTGATATAGTTGAGATAGAATTTATGTAAACTGTTCTTTCAAGATTGTTGTCTTGGTATGCTGTTCTCTCGTCAGTATATTTTCTTAGTATGATTATATCTCATCAGTATTTACTTCATGCACATTGGCAGGTATGGTGCCACGGGAGTTTTAACATCCCTGCTTCCAAAATTATCTATGCTCTAACTAAAATGTACTATCTTGTATCGTACTCATTCAGGATAAACAGCACTTAACATGCATCTGTTTACCATTTAAAATTTCATTTTTTTGTTAATGGGTCCATTAAGAAAATATCCCCTCTTGACAAATATTCCTGCACTTTTATCCAAATGATTGTCCCCTATACCAACCAATATGTTCTCGGTTTCATTTAACTTCCAAGCTGTCTTACGTGATGCAGTGGTTTGTTGGAAAGGGGCCATTCGTTTTCTACTCCCTCACATCAGTGTGCGATTTGTAGTGTGTTGATGTAGATTTAGTGGGAACGGTGCCAGAATGGTGGACTATTCTTATGTTCATAAGTTAACTGTCCCTTGAAAATGGTTCAGGAGATTGTTGGCTAAAGTGGCATCAGATTCATGGTCATGCTTCTAAGCCACTTTAAATATGGACTGGTACCTCAATCCATCTATTTCCAGGTCCACATATTGCAAAACTTTTGGATAAATTACCTTTTTTTCCCAATCCACTTAGCTTACAAAGTGGCAGTGTTAATTCTCAATCATGAGTAAATTTAATGAACAAAACATTTACTTGTGCCCGTGTATCAATGATAAAGGTGGACTGTCTTAACATTGATTTGGCAACTGTGCAAAGATTAAACTTGGAGACCTGACACACGGCTACAGAAATTGAATAAAGTTCCCATCTTACTCCTTTTTCCCATCCTTAAAAAGGCACTAAATTCAAGTAGCACAGCATGCTTCGCACTTGGGCGTTGTTGCATGACCTTGTACTGGACTCGGCCGCTGCGCAATCAGCCAGCAGCTTTTCCGCGCGGGTTGTCTATCGCTGTGCCTCTGGCCGTTGACACAGTCAACATGGGGTTAGGAAACATCATTCTTGTGAAGCACAACTAGCTCTGTATTCGCATTAAGTGTTGAGTGCTATTGACAAGGGATTTCAGATTGATCCCGTATTTCTGGATTTCCGGAAGGCTTTTGACACTGTACCACACAACCGGCTCGTAGTGAAATTGTCTGCTTATGGAATATCGTCTCAGTTATGTGACTGAATTTGCGATTTCCTGTCAGAGAGGTCACAGTTCATAGTAATTGACAGAAAGTCATCGAGTAAACCAGAACTGATTTCTGGCATTCCCCAAGGTAGTGTTATAGGCACTTTGCTGTTCCTTATCTATATAAACGATTTGAGAGACAATCTGAGCAGCCGTCTTCGGTTTTTTGCAGATGACGTTACCGTTTATCGACAAATAAAGTCATCAGAAGGTCAAAACAAACTGCAAAACAATTTAGAAAAGATATCTGAATGGTGAGAAAAGTGTGAGGTCATCCACATGAGTGCTAAAAGGAAGTCGTTAAACTTCGGTTACACGATAAATCAGTCTAATCTAAAAGCCGTAAATCCAAATAAATAGCTAGGTACTACAATTATGAACAACTTAAATTGGAAGGAAAATGTAGAAAATTTGTGGGTAAGGCTAACCAAAGACTGAGTTTTATTGGCAGGACACATCGAAAATGTAACAGATTACTAAGGAGACTGCTTACAATACGTTTGTCCATCCTCCTTTAGAATACTGCTGCACATTGTGGGATCTTTAACAGATGGGAGTGATGGAGTACATAAAAAAAGTTCAAAGAAACGCAGCACGTTTTGTATTATTGCGACATACGGGAGAGAGTGTCACAGAAACGATACAGGATTTGGGCTGGAAATCATTAAAAGAAAGAGTTTTTCGCTGCGACTGAATCTTCGCACAAAATTCCAGTCACCAACTTTCTCTTTCGAATGCCAAAACATTTTGTTGATGCCAACCTACGTAGGGAGGAATGATCACCACGATAATATAAGGGAAATCGGAGCTCATATGGAAAGATATAGGTGTTCATTCTTTCTGCGCGCTATACGAGATTGGAATAATAGAGAATTGTGAAGGTGGTTCGATGAACCCTCTGCCTGCAGAGTATCCATGTAGATGTAGATCTAAATTTAAGTTTGCCACATTGGCGAGTCCTACTTCTCTTACTGGATTAGCTTTGTGGAGGCGGACAAGGGTCAGTTGCAGAACTGCTCCCGTACACATTTTGTGTATTTGCATTCCTCCGTGCACCTCCATTACCTATTTGGGTAACCGAGCAATGATGTAGAGACAGTTAGTTTGCTTTCACATGTACATCCTTTCTACAGTAGGTGCATGTCAGTGCCAAACATGCAGGAGCCTTGTAACCTGGGCATTTGTAACAAGTGCAGCACACTTAAGCAGTGAATGCACATCTTGTGGGATTTATGCTGGTTGAAGATTGGACTGATAGCCGAGACTCCTTGTGTAGAAATTAATCGTATGGCCTTCCTTACTGTGCTTGGCAAAGCATACTTCACCTCAGCATTTAAGAGTGGGTCAGTCCTGTGAAGAAATAAATCTATGCAGTGAGTTTCAGCTTCACTGAGAAGTACCTTACTCTTTTTGTTTCTTCCCCTAGTACATTTGTACAATACGACACTGCTGTTATTCTGTCAGCAAAATGTTCTAAATCCTCTCTGAAATTTTGGTTTAAGGTGGAAAGTTGGCCCTATAGCAACTGACACTGTGTGTCTCCATATCTATCCACTAGCCCTTTTGGAAGGACATAAAATGCCTTGGTATTTCTGGGCTCTTCTACAGAATTTGGATAAGTTCTTACCCCTCCTTGCAAATTAAAGTTGGCATCTCCTACCAACACCTAATTACTCCACGCTGACAATTTCCAGTTTCCCTAAATATGTTGTTGTTGTTGTTGTTGTTGTTGTTGTTGTTGTTGTCTTCAGTCCTAATACTGGTTTGATGCAGCTCTCCATGCTACCCTACCCTACCCTATCCTGTGCAAGCTTCTTCCTCTTCCAGTACATCTACATCTACATGACTACTCTGCAATTCACATTTAAGTGCTTGGCAGAGGGTTCATCAAACCACAATCATACTATCTCTCTACTATTCCACTCCCGAACAGCGAGCGGGAAAAACGAACACCTAAACCTTTCTGTTCGAGCTCTGATTTCTCTTATTTTATTTTGATGATCATTCCTACCTATGTAGGTTGGGCTCAACAAAATATTTTCGCATTCGGAAGAGAAAGTTGGTGACTGAAATTTCGTAAAAAGGTCTCGCCGCGACGAAAAACGTCTATGCTGTAATGACTTCCATCCCAACTCGTGTATCATATCTGCCACACTCTCTCCCCTATAACGTGATAATACAAAACGAGCTGCCCTTTTTTGCACCCTTTCGATGTCCTCCGTCAATCCCACCTGGTAAGGATCCCACACCACGCAGCAATATTCTAACAGAGGACGAATGAGTGTAGTGTAAGCTGTCTCTTTAGTGGACTTGTTGCGTCTTCTAAGTGTCCTGCCAATGAAATGCAACCTTTGGCTCGCCTTCCCGACAATATTATCTATGTGGTCCTTCCAACTGAAGTTGTTCGTAATTTTAACACCCAGGTACTTAGTTGAATTGACAGCCTTGAGAATTGTACTATTTATCGAGTAATCGAATTCCAACGGATTTCTTTTGGAACTCGTGTGGATCATCTCACACTTTTCGTTATTTAGCGTCAACTGCCACCTGACACACCATACAGCAATCTTTTCTAAATCGCTTTGCAACTGATACTGGTCTTCGGATGACCAGACTTAATGCATCCTACATCCTTCTGAATCTGCTTAGTGTATTCATCTCTTGGTCTCCCGCTATGATTTTTACTCTTGACGCTGCCCTCCAATGCTAAATTTGTGATCCCTTGATGCCTCAGAGCATGTCCTACCAACCTACAAAAGTGGAAACACACAAACCCATAGCAATGTCATTTACAGACTAGGACAGATCAGGCTGTAGGAACCCCAGAAATGGGGAAGCGAGGCTAGCTGCAGCAGTGTGCTGCTTTGTGGGATTGTATTTACTAATTCTTCATTGAGGCACCTTTGCATATCTTCATCCTCCACGCAGAGCTGCTCAGCCCTTGCTTGCCTGTCAGGATCAATCTGCAGATGCCCCATGACTTGGAGGTGGATATCGCTTTAAACTACATGCATCAAGATAAACAAAAATCTTAGACAACAGCTCTCGGTGACGTCTCAGGTTGCATTGGACCTCAGCAGTGTCGTCTCCGTAAAAGTGAAGCTCATGACTAACATTTGTTGATCGACAAACAGCTTGGAAGCATTGGGCTGCAACACAAAGACGACGCCCGGTGTTGGGTTGGTGCTGAGTCTTCTACCCACAAAGCTGCATTTCAAAGTTGTGTTTTGTAGAGGTAATGGGCAACACCAATTGACCTCACACAGCTGCAGCAGTGGCAGTTCTGGGTAGACTGGGGCAGGCAGCCCAGACTGAATGTGCTAAGCACTTGTCCATTGGATCACAGCTCAGTGGTTTCATGCATCCGCTCGTGGCTTAGTAATTTGTATGTGGCACCTCAAAGCCAAAAACGGTGAATTCGGCATCCCACTTCAGACATCAGTTTGCACACCACATTGGAGGTGTAGTCAGGATTGGAAAGTGATGCATGCTTGTAATTATTACATGATGCCCAGGTCTAGATAAAGAAACCATATTGGTTTATTTACTTATTGTGATTACATGTTGAGGATTGCCAGGATGATGAGAGAAGGTAACTCCAGTATCACCCAACAAATCTTGTAGGAGAAAGAAAAATGCAAAGATGAAGGAACTGTCATTTAGCATCTGCTCTAGGCAGCGGCTCAGAACAGAGGAACCAACACATTTTGTATTTTACATATTGTCTGGATTTCTTTAGAGATGTGTTGCTGCAGGCCTCTTGTCCGTAAAGTGATTTAGTTTCAACATGACAGTGCACCACCCCCACTTTCATAGGACAAGTATCCTCATTGATCTTTTAGAAGCGAAAGTCATCCCATATGGTTTTCATATTGAGTTATGGATGTTATTAATGTATGAAATATCTGTAGAGATTGGATGTTAAGTACCTGTGTTATTGTACAGCAGATAGCAGGAATATAAGTAGGGGTGTGGCAGTTTTTATGCACCTTTACAATGCCTGCATTGATGTTCTTTTCCAAGGTTTGATTCCATATGTCAGAGTACTTATTTCAAGAGCCTCTACCACCTGTACCTTAAGGTTTTGCCCAAATATGTTTTGCAGTGCTGTGATTTTGCAAGCAGTTGCAGATAGGCAGTGTGCGCCATAAATCCTTGGTTTGCTTTCTGCAGTTAAATTTAGGTTCAAAGTTTTTGCTTACATTTCAAAAATGTTCAGTGTGCCTTCCACCAAATGCGTGACACAACCAACCAGATTATAGTCAAACTTGCCCCATACTTTGTAGGCATGTCTGGAGCAACTAAATTCACTATTGTAGGTATCCAATGCCACTTTACCTGAAACTGGGGAAAGGTGAGGCAAATAAACAATCTTTCACAAACCTTCACAAAATCTGGTCTTGGGTGCCAATAGTACAATTTGAATGTCATTTGCAGCACGTCCAGCATTGAGGCAGTTCATTGTAAAGAAATCCTTTGTCATGTAGGTGCCAGTGTGACAGTGCCCACTTCTATTGAAAAAATGAATCTTTCAGTATGTTCTCGCAGTTGTAGAAAAACTCAGATCTGTCTCATCTGCAAAAAGAACAGAAAACTGCACAAAACATGAAGCTTTAGTGTTTTCTCTCTAGCTCAACTATGGTATGTGGCTGCTATGCTACCCATATTATTGTGTGTTGTTGGTTATGTTTCCCACTTAAACAGAACATAGCCTCGTCACATCACTGAACACTAAATGTGAAAGAAAATTTTTCTAAGTCCAGAACGAATTTGTGAAGCACTACATGGTGTTGGTGTTTGTCAACATCATGAAGGATTTGTGGTAATTTAATCCAGTATGTTTTGAAACTCAAACATTTGCCATGAAACACATCGGACCCACATTAAAGGAGGGTCTAGTCCTTCGCTGGCATGACAAATAGACTTAAGCAAATTTACCATTATGCAGGCAACCATTGTTTTGGAACTTTGGTGCTTTTGTCAAATTCATTGAATTGTAGGAAGTGCAGTACTGTATTCTCAATAAAAATTCTCTCTCAGTTGTAACTGGTTTGCACCTGCTGAAATGGATCATTTTTATCATTTTTTCTGTTACTTGCTTCAGTTAATGTACAGAAACTGATAGAAAATTTTTGTTAGATTATGTATGATGATATGATGATGTTTTTTAAGAATTTCCACATTTTGCAGGTAACTACAAACACTTGGAGATGGTTTGATATATCAACAGGAAAATGGAATGCTTACTCTGCAGCAAACAACAAGATAATTAATGATGCTTTCTTCCGAGGTGATCCAAGAGTTAAAGTGTCTTGTGGAGGACGCAGGCGTTATGTGATATCTTTCACAGACATGGTTCAGGTAATTTTTGCTGTCCATTTTTTGTTATTATAAAGTTGTAAATAGATCTGCTAGTACTCAGGTTTGCAGCAGCAGCAGCAGCTGCTGCTGCTGCTACAAGAGTGCAGTAAAGCATACAATGGATTTTGAATGCAAATGGAAGTGCAGAAAACTTATGCACACTCAACTTAGAAATTTATGTTGTGGATCAACTTATTTCTTCAGAAAATAAGTTTGTTTGATGTCAGCATATTTTATTCTGTCCTTCTGTTTCTGAATGTACTATCCCTCTCAAACTATGTCTACTTTAGTCAATGCAGACTTTCTTTTCTTATTTAAAAATCTGATGGTTATGAAAGATTGATGACTGTGCTTTAAATCACTAATTTTTTCCTTTGCTGACTCCATAATATTTTAAGAGGTTACTTGTACTACTTGGTTGTAATGGCCCATGTAATGCATCTGTCTGACATCTGAGGCATCATGTTTGATATATCCAAACCATGGTGGAGAATCACAATCTTAATTTAAATATCCAATCAATCAGCTAGCAGACAAAACTTGCAATACTGAAAGATACAAACTTCGTATTAGATGGTCGGGGTCAGTAAATAATAATCTTTCATGATAATCATCAAAATGTGCAGTACTGTTTACCCAACACAACATATGGCCAAACAGTAAGAGCCTCAAGTCAGCTGAGGAGTTTTTCTGTATTGTGTCATGGGAATATTGTCATAAATCATCAACAAGTGTGTTAACAATCATATCCATCTCAAAAATGGCTGCTGGAGAATGTATAATCATACTTACAGATGATTATAAAACTTATTGTAAAGAAATGGGGCACAGCACTTGGAAACTGATGTATCAAAGGATTGCATTTCTTTTGTTACCCATTATTAGACCTTCTAATAGTGCATAAACAGTCGCAGAATATGGAAGTCCAAACTCTTCTTAGATAATTTGAATTGCTGTGTAAGGAAGTAAGTTCAGCATTAGTGGATATTACTCTCACATGTGAGTTCATTATTGGTGTAAATAACTCTGTCTTGTTAAGTCACTTCTGGAATTGGATTGCAGAGTGCAACAAAAATTTGCCAGTCTATAAAGATGTTGGCATGTTTCCTATAAGCTAATTATAGGATGGCTGAGTGTCAGCAGGTCTCAGAACACACATTTTTCCAAGGAAGATTTGTTACCAAAGCTTGACTGTTAGTATGTTTCCACTGAAATACAGTAGATGGGTCCAGTGTGTAGGCACTGTAGTGTGAATTAGCTTACATTGTGTTGTGGACCTGGTGATCAAATTGATGGAAATATCAATGTGCATATGGCTGATATGGCATCACATCACTTGGCTGATACTGCATCACTCTCGGCTGCTTACATTGGTTGTATTAATAGCAGGATGGCTACATATTACGTGTGTTTGTAGGTACCTTCTCGACCATTGTGATATGCAACATTTTGTTCTATGAGTGCGTGCTCATGGTTAGGAGAGAGGCTGCAAAGATCCTCTGCTGCAAGATTCAACACAGACGTGATAGTGATGGACCATGAGAGATGTTGGTGTTGTTAAGGACACATCCAATTGTTAGTAGCAATGTGATTTGCTTTATTCTCATTTTGGAGGTTGACAGTTCTGTTAGAGAAATTTGTCTACATCATATGAAGCATCTGAGATATGCATATTATCCTTACTGGAGAGTAATAGTACCATATTGTCTTCATTTTGTTATCTGAAGGACTATCTTTTCCTTGTAATATATTTGCTTTGATGTCCATATTACAATCATCAATATCTTCCAGTACTTCTCGTAATGTACTGTAGCATCAACCTCAGAACTGTTTTGGATTGACATACAGTTTTCTTTTTGTTTTACAAGATGCCCATATTCCTTGAGTAATCCATGGCTTCTTTGTAGACTTAGCTCTAACCTTCGTTCATTTTGGGGGAAACAGTGTTAAAATAAGGTAAGCACTTAATTAGCAAAAGTGTTAAATTTTTCTTTCATGCCATGAGCACTTTAAACATCAGTTTGTGAATGTCTCTGAGGAATGTCCTTAAATAATCAATTTTTGGCTTATTGATTACCCTCCTAAGTTTAGATTCAACAGATTTTATATACTGTTCAGTATTAACACTTAACAAAAGGTACTGTATGCCATGGTCTGAGAGGCCATTCACTATTGGTTTTGTAATATAATTTTGTTCATTGGACTTTCCTATAAAGATATTATCAATGGCTGTTTGTGAGCAATTGGCTACCCTAATGGGGAACTTTGCAGTGGGAATTAAGTTGAATGATAGTCTCACTATCTCAAATAAGTTCTTACTGGGAGTGTCTTTAAGGAAATGTACATTGAAGTCACCAGCAACCACTATTTCTCTGTTTTTGGTTGTTAAATGGGCCAATACAGCTTCATGGTGGCGTATGAACAAATTAAAGTTACCTGCAGGTGCATGATATGCATTTAATACTATGAAGGATTTTTTGTGAAATTATTCTTCTATTGCACATGCTTCCATATGCTGTCCTACACAAAATTTATGATTGTGTTCTTAAATTTATGACAGCTCCTGATGAATGTAGCAACTCTTCCTTTCTCCATTTCTGCTGTGCAAAAATGAGGTGCTAACCTAAATCCTGTAACACTTAAAAGTTCTATACCAGTGGTCGCATGATGTTCAGAGAGGCAGATTATGTCAGCTGGGTTGGAGAACTCTAATTCATCTATGCAGATAATTAATTCATTAATTTTATTTCTCATTCCTTGAATATTTTGATGCAATAAAGATAGCTGACATTTCACATTGAGTTTAAGTTGGGTAGATTGAAATTTCTGCAGACTGTTGAAAATTCTTAACAAACAGCTGGTAGAATTGTTTTCTTGGTTTCTTTCTCAAACTGAAGGTCTGTCTCAATCCTAACCTCTCGTAAAACTTCGTTTCTTTCTGTCCTCCCTACCCTAAGAAGGGTCTTTTCTCAACCCTATAACCACTGGTATTTTATCACTCATGACAGTGCCTCCCCCCTTTAACTTTCCTGCTGTTTTCCCAGCCAGTTTATCCTTCCCATTCTTGTTGAGATGAAGGACATGCCTAGCATAATCCAACCTATTGAGAGGAACCACATCTGTGTTACCCTGTACCCGACATAAGTGGCCATTCCAACTCCAAATTAACTCTCCTAACAGAAAAGTTCAAATGAGGTCGGTCATGGCACCCAAGAACAGATACAAACACAACACTAGTTTGCTTTGATACTGATGCAATCTTTGCCAGGTCACACTCTATACTGTACTAAGGATCTCTGACAGTAATATTACCTGGCCTACCCAGTATATCCACGGTGTCTTCCTTTGTGAAATCTTTGCAAGATGATCCTAAGTCCTCTGTCACCTGCTCCAGACCAGCACTAGGGTTAAAAAAGTTGATGATGTGGTCCTCTGATTCTAGTTCATCCTGCAAAAGTTGGCCAAAACCTCTTCCATGGGAACTACCTAACACCTCCACTTTCTGTCTCTCAACTGATTTCCCTACATTATTACCTTTCAATTCGCTGCTAAAAGTTCGTTGTGCCCTGTCTACACCTGCAATTGCTTGAGGCTCACCAGCTTCTAATTGAAGCAACAGGTCTCTCTCTCTCTCTCTCTCTCTCTCTCTCTCTCTCTCTCTCTCTCTCTCTCTCTCTCTCTCTCTCTCTCTCTCTACTTCTACCACTTCAACCTGTCAAGTTCTTCCTTGGCCTTGTCTAACTCAGCCTGAAAGGCAGAAATTTCTAGTATCATCCTGTCTCTACTACATATGCTACAAAACCACTGATGAAGGCTCATTTATTTCCCATAATCCCACACCACTACAGTCACCCACATGGAAAAAACTATAGCACCCGTCACACCAAAGCCCCGACCTAACAATTCTATGGCAAGTCAATCACTTTTCACACATGATAAACATAATAGTTTATTAAGAATAAATCAGTTAAGTTACAGATACACACGAAAAATTGATTCCACAAATCTGGCCTATACACAACTGATAAACAAAAACAAAAGTGTAGAGTTCCTGAAAAACAACTTAAACTTTATGCTACTTTCTGGAAATGTGAGTTAAATAAAGAGGTGGTATGCTACAGTTCAATTGCTGGAGAGATCAAAGAACAATTAAATGAAATTCTATAGGTTTGCTGCACCGAAACGTAAACAGAAAATGACCATAACCCGACTGTACAATCTTTTTTGCATTTTCTGCTAGATTACATAAGAAAAATTGAAAACTTTAATGGTATGCTTAAAAAGCACACTAATACACCTATTTACCATGTAATCAGTACTAAACTAAATGTTGTTGTTATCTAAAATGACTTATCATTACGAGAACACCAAAACTTGCGCTAATCGCCTGGCTGCAGGGCTGAAAAGTAATGCCTCTGTATTTTTTATGTGAAAATTGTTAAAAGCTTTTTAAATAAAACAAACATTAACCTTGTACATTTTAATTATTCGTGTCTACATATTTACAAGTTGTATATACGAGGCGTGTTTTTTAAGCAAGTACCATTTTGAAATTAAAAAAGACGTGCTAAGATATCTCAATAATTTTATTTTTACATGAAAGCCTGTACCTTAATCTACTTTTCTACATAATTTCCGTCAATATTGAGGCACTTATCATAACGTTGTACCAGTTTTTGGATACCCTCCTCATAGAAGTCTGCCACCTGACTTGTTAACCACTGCGTCACCACTGCTTTGACTTCGTCATCATCTTGAAGACGCTGACTGCCCAGGTGTTTCTTGAAGTGCAGGAACAGATGGTAGTCACTGGGCGCAAGTGGGGGCTGTACGGAGGATGATTTTGAGTTTCCCATCGAAAATGTGATGAGATCTTTGGTCTGATTCGTCACATCCCGACAGGCATTGTCTTGCAGCAAAACGGTCTCCTTGCTTAACTTCCATGGACTGTTGCTTTGATTCTGGTGTGATATAGGCACCTATGTTTCATCGCCCGTAACAATTTGGCTTAAGAAATCATCGGCGTCATTGTGGTACCGTTCAAGGAAAGTCAATGCACTGTCTAAACATTTGGTTTTGTGCACACCCGTCTACATTTTCGGTACCCAAAGTGCGCGCAATTTTTGGTAATTTAAGTGCTCAGTCACAATGCCATACAAAACACTATGAGAAACATTAGGGAAGTCACACTGCAAGGAGGAAATCATAAGCGTCTGTTTTCATTCACCTTATTGTCCTCTTCCTGCACCAAACTTTCATTAACAACCGAAGGACGCCCACACCATTGCTCATCATGCACATTTGTGCGGCCATCTTTAAATGCTCTCACACAGTTTCTTACCGTTCTATCACTCATAATGTTTTCTCCATAAACTGCATAGATCTCACGATGAATATCGATAGCTTTTAGGCCTTTAGCAGTGAGAAATCTTATAACAGCCCATACGTAAGGCGGCGGGACTCATGATTATTGGAGGCATCTCAAACACTTGGCACACAACGTAAACAAGGAAGAATCGGACTGTAATGTTGTCAGTGTTTATATTAAGGTACAGGCTTTTATGGAAAAATAAAATTATTGAGATATCTTAGCACGTCTATTTTTTTAATTTCAAAACAGTACTTACTTAAAAAGCACGCCTCGTACATAGGTGCCACTATTAATGTTCCAGCTATGATATATACTCCTTGAGCCACCATATGATACGTTGCAGATGGTTCCTTCTACCACTATTAGTCATTTCCTTTCCTGTTCTGCTTGCAAATAGAGCAAGAGAAAACTGACTGTTTGTATGCCTCTGTACAAGTGATAACCCTTCTCTTTTCTTGTCTTTGTGGTGCCTAGGCAGAGTGTAACAGTAGAATCGTTTTGCATTTGGCTTCAAATATAGGTTCTAGAAATTTCCTCACTTGTGCCTTGTGAAAAGAGCCTCACCTTCCTTCCAGAGATCCCCATTTGAGTTCACAAACATCCCTGTAATACTCGAATGCTGATCAACATCTATTTGTAAAAAATCTAGAAGCGTGTCTCTGAATTGCTTCAATATCTCGCTTTAATCCAATGTGGTGGGCCTCCCAAACACTTGGGTGGTACTCAAGAATGGCTCGCAGTAATGTTCTATAGGCAGTCTCTGTCGTAGATGAACTACACTGTGCTGGTGTACGCTGGTTTGAGCACACCATGCAGCAGAAAGGTTACGAGACTATCAATAGAGGCCAAGGACAAGGCTCGCTGGAAACATGCCGCCAACCCCATCTCAGCCACCAGTATTTAGGATTGCCACAACGGACTGGAGAACCGGTTCAGCCAGTTAGTTCGAGCATGTTACGACAGTTAGTCACAGAGACCGAGCTGTAGATTTAGTCTCTAGCAAAGAGACGGGCAGCACATAGCAACCTTATAGTGAACATAGTGGACTTCTACTTCAACAGCATTGAGGATATGTGGACTATACAGAAGAGAGCTTGTACTACAGCAGGTGGAAACTGAAGTAGCTCTTTGTTTATTCATAAAGAACCCAGTTATTAATTGTCTGGAGCTTGTATTATAGAACAAGGATACTGGCCACCAACTATCATCTCTACAGAGACAATGATGTGACATAAAAGCAGCTAAAGAGAATATCACATACACTTTCTTAAGATTTTCCCAGTAAACCAAAATTGACTATTTGCCATACCTACTACTATCCTTATGTACTAGTTCCATTTCACATCACTTTGCAATGTTACACTTTGCTATTTAACTTCTATTGCTGTGTCAAGCAGCACAACACTAATGCTGTTCTTGTACATTGTTTTTTCTATTCACCTGCATTAACTTACATTTTTCAACATTTAGGGCAAGCTGCCATTCATTACACCAAACAGTCATCCTGTATTCTTCTGTTGTCATTCAACAATACTTTTCAATGTACTAGAGCATCATCAGCAAATAGACACAGAGTGCTACTGACTCTGTCAGGTTATTTATGTATATAGAGAATGAACATCTTCCTTCTTCCTCATACCCTAACTTGTGTGTGCCCATGTTACAGTACAGTAAACACTATTGTTTTAAACATAATAGAAGCCATTGGGGATATATAGTGATCAGAAACATTCTGAAAAGCTTATAAGGTCGTTGCAGGGTAGGTTGTGCTGAAAAATAATTGTTGAGAAAAAAATTTCAATATGTTGTGCTGTTTGAGTTAATTAGCATTGAAGTTAACCAATCGGGCCATTGCACATGCAAATTCACGTGGCCTGCCATACACAGTTAGTATCAGTTCTCATCGTGTTGCTGACAGCACACAAGACTTTTTAGCCTTCGACTCGGGTTCGATTCATACTAATCTCAAAAGTCCAATTTTTGTGACGCTCTCTTGTTTGGTTTTAGGAAGTCAAACAAAGAACAGGTTTGGTGACCCCATCTCTGGTAGAGCAAGTGGCATGCGTAACAGCCTGATGGGCTAACTTTGATTCTTATTAACTCTGAAACAACACAATGTATTGAATTTTTATCTTAACAATTGTTGCTCAGCACGACCTACCCTGCAACACCCTTACAAGCCTCTCAGACTGTTTCTGACCACCCTCTGTGCTACATAAAGGGGAAAGGTTGTTAGCAAAAATCTCAACAGATTTACTTCAGTTTTTACACAATAGTCCAATAAATGAGGGGAGACATGGACAATACATATTATTAGTGTATGTAACATATAAATACATATATATCATATAACATTCACATTTTTACATGATACTCTAATAAATATTCATCCAAATATAGTGTACTTGTTTTTTTAAACAGCAATGTACTTGTTTTCTGTTAAAAAAAGTGTGTGAGAAAGTGCTGCCATGTGAAAATCTGAAGTTTCATTTTCTTTCATGCAGTCAGGTTTAACTAAAATATCAAAGCATTTAAACATTAGACAAATTGTTTCTTCCATATTCATTGTTTGTCCTTATGAATAATTTTAAACACAATTTTTATACACAACTATGTGCCATTTTTTTTCTACTTCCTTGCAGTGTGTTTTCACAGAAAATGGGAAAGTTGTATTTATGGATTAGCAGCTTATGATTAGAATACTACTTTGGGATCTGAATCATTGGAAACTTCATAATCCTACCTGTTTACAGAATGAAACTATGCAAAATGCTGTCAATGAGGCTACTATCCTCACAGATCTAGCAGCAGGAAGGGTCTTTCATATCCTGTATACCAGTGATACCAACAGATTTACCCATTCAAATTCAGTGACTTCAGTTCCCAATCAAGGATTCATTGGGAAAGACAGTAAGCAAGGCTCAAGATAAGAGAGAGCAGGAAGAGGAGATGGACAGAGAGGTGGGGAGAGAAAATGGATATAGAAAGGGGGAAAGAGGAGATGGAGAGGGGTGGGGGGAGGTGGTGATGGACAGAGAGAGGAAGAGATAGGGACATGTATTAGACTCCCCTACACATTAGTAATTGTGAAGCATTGCAAAGTTTACTCTAGTTAGTATATTATAAAAATAATGATTTCAGTCACTGTTGTACCATGGAAAATTTTTCCCGTTTTGCCTAACCTCCAGAAGTTCTCTAGATGCTATCACATGTTTTGTTACACAGGTTTCTGTTCTCCATATCTTATTCTCTCTCTTCCTTTCTCATACTCTGTAACTGTATAAAGGTCTCACTGCAATACTTAACAATTGTTTTTCTCATATCTTGTTACACATACACATTTGTTTGAGCTTATCTTCCCTCTTCATACACTTTGGGAAGAATTCTTGCACCTTTTTATTCTATATGTTACTGTACAGAAAATTCAGACATCTATAATGCCCAGTCATACATTTTGCACAGGTTTTTACATCAAATCTTCAAATAATCTGTATTTCACATAACTACTGTTGGAAGCTACAGATACAGCACAAAGTTCTGAAGTAGTTTATATATGCATATTCATGGTTTGTTTTAATGAGATTAGATACTGATATTAGATTGCACAATTGCTAGATGTTTGAAGATGACAACAAAATACGTACATGTGTAATTCATCTAAGGTAAAATGATTTTTCTGCTTTACACACACTTTTTTTCTGTTACAGACAAATGAAGAAACTGGGAACAGCAGACCTGTAACTTTGTCATTGAAGTGCAGGGATAAAAATGACGTGAAAACAACCACCAAAGAAAATTCTGGTGAAGATATGGATGTTGAATGTCAAGATTTCTCAGAGCGAAGGAAACCAGTGAATCTTCAACAGTATGACACAACACGATCCTGTCAGATAATTAGGTATAGTGAAATACTTCATTCATCTATTAATATTGGTGCCACCCCTCCGCCCCCCCTCCAGGGGGCTCACCACTATTGGGTGGGTTCATTCTTGGCTACCATGGGTCCCCAGCCTTTGCAGCACTTCCTCCCATCTGTGCTGTATGGTATGTCTATCCTCTTGCTATTCTTCTTCCCCTCCCTTTGAGAAACATGTCTGGGTTATTACTGGGAGTATTCTGCATTCTGCCACTGACCTGCAAACAGTCTCAACTTTCTTTTTCGCTCCCTCCTCCTTTCTTTGTTTCCCTCCTCCTTTCTTTGTTTCCCTCCTCCTTTCTTTGTTTCCCTCCTCCTTTCTTTGTTTCCCTCCTCCTTTCTTTGTTTCCCTCCTCCTTTCTTTGTTTCCCTCCTCCTTTCTTTGTTTCCCTCCTCCTTTCTTTGTTTCCCTCCTCCTTTCTTTGTTTCCCTCCTCCTTTCTTTGTTTCCCTCCTCCTTTCTTTGTTTCCCTCCTCCTTTCTTTGTTTCCCTCCTCCTTTCTTTGTTTCCCTCCTCCTTTCTTTGTTTCCCTCCTCCTTTCTTTGTTTCCCTCCTCCTTTCTTTGTTTCCCTTCTCCTTTCTTCCCTCTGCTTCGGCATTTGAGGCTCCTCCCTGTATGCTCCTGAAGGCCGGCCCACACTTCTGACGAGTAAAAGGTGACTGGATAATGCATAATTCCCAGCCTCGGGTCGACAGGTAGGGTTCGCATGAACCTCCTTTTACAGGACAGGCCCAGGGAGGAGTGATTTGCCTGAGCTGCAACCTTCCCAAATTGCCAATTGGTCCCTCCATCAGCTGTTTGGGAGGTGTGACCTGAGGTGTGTACAGTCACCTGAGGCTGGTGCGCCTCCTTGTGAAGGGAGCCCGCATTTGGAAGGAGGGCGCCATCAGAGATGCTAGCAATCATGTGTAATTTCCTCACAATGAGTCAATCAATCCTCTCCATCAACATCAACGAAGCGTAAGCGTAATGAGGCTACTGATTCGAAGACCCTTCCCGCTGCACCATGGTTCCTTGGGGTATCGCGTACTAAAGACAGTCAGTCCTTTGCCATGGTCAATCCATTTATTATTCAGAAAGATATTGATTCCATTGCTGACCCTGTGAAATCCTGCTCTTGACTACAGAATGGCACTTTGCTTTTAGATGCGGCTTCTGATTCTGAAGCACAACTACTACTTGCTGCTTCACTTCTCCACGGCTACCCTGTTCATGTCGAGACACATTAAACTTTGAATTCTTCCCTTGGTGTAATTTACAGTAGGCTGCTTGACGGTCTAACCAAGGCTGAAATACAATCTTACCTCTCCGATCAGGGTGTCATTTCCATCCATCATGTAATGAAAAAGGTCGATTCCTCCTTGTTGCCCATCCGCACTCTTTTCCTCACATTTGATAGGGTGGTGCTGCCATCAAAGATTAAAGCAGGCTATGAAATCATCACAGTTCAGCCATACATTTCGAGTCCGATGTGCCGCTACCAGTGTCATCATTTCAACGGCACTTGAACATCTTGTCGACACCCAGCCAAATGTGTAACCTGTGGCCAGGATGCACACAAGGGCGAATCTCCGCCTCCTCCTCCCAGCTGTATCACAACTGCAATGGCGGCCATGCCGCCACCTCCTTGGAGTGTCCCGGGTATCTAGATGAGCAGGCTGTTAAAGAGATTTGGGTAAAGGAAAAGTGCCTTACCCAGTAGCTCGCAAGTTACTGGCTAGTCGCAAACCTTGTGTTCTCCCGTGAGGCACTTAAAGTTCTGTTCTTGTTAGCCCTCGCTCCATGAAGGACATGGTCATGCAAACATGCAACCTCAAATTGTGCTCCTAGGTTGTGAAGTCATCCATTGTCAAGGTAGCATCACCATCCCCCCATCCCGCTGTGCAGCAAATGGTCAAACCCTCCTAAAGGGGCAAAGCTACCCGCTACACAACCGCCAGGCAGGAAAGGACAGAAGGAATACTCCCGAGAAGACTTCCTCCGGCCCTCCAGACAAACAACACCCAGGTCTTCCTCTAACCAGGAGGGCTCAAAGAAGTCTGCTAAAGACAAACCAACTTGAGGATCCTGCTTGACGGTGCAGCCACGTTGTCACTTAGCCCTCAGTGGTACTTCCTGGGGTGCCTATCGAAACTCTCTCCTCCATTTGTACTGGTCCCTCCTCCATTTGTACTGGTCCCTTGTCCATTCTAAACTTGACTATGGGTGCTTCGTTTATGCATCTGCACGCTCATCCCTTTTAGGTCCTATTAATATTATCCATCAGCATGGCATTCGAAACACCCTCCTCCATTTGTATTGGTCCCTCCTCCATTTGTACTGGTCCCTTGTCCATTCTAAACTTGACTATGGGTGCTTCGTTTATGCATCTGCACGCTCATCCCTTTTAGGTCCTATCAATATTATCCATCAGCATGGCATTCGTTTGGCCACGAGCACATTTTACACCAACCCAGTTGAGAGTCTGTATGCTGAAGCTGCTGAACTATCACTATCCTACTGCTGTGACTTTCTCCTTAGCAGGTATGCATGCCGTTTGTCTGCCTTGCGTGGCCACCCCCCCTACATCTCCTCTTTTGATGATTCCTTTGATTGTCAGTATGGGGCTAATCCCTCTTCTCTGTTATCTCCTGGAGTCCGCTTTCGCCATTTGCTACAGCTGCTTAACTTCACGCTGCCTGCAGTTTTCCCAGTGGGTGTGAACCCTTCACCACCTTGGCTTCGTGAAGCAGCCCATATTACCCTTGGCCTTCATTTTCTTACTAAGGACACTACTCCAGCCTCGGTCTATCACTTTCAGTGTCACAACCTTCACATGGAATTTAGCAATAGTACCTTTGTATACACTGATGAGTCTCGGACTGACCATGGGGTCGGGTGTGCCTTCGTCATTGGCACCCGTGTCTTTTGATATTGGCTTCTGGCACACTCCTCAGTATTTACAGCTGAGCTTTTCACTTTGTATCAGGCCACCGAGTACATCCGGCGACACAGCCTTTGCAATTGTGTCCTCTGCTCAGACTCACTAAGCACTCTCCAAAGTCTCTTTGCTATACACTGATCATGCCTTAGTGCAGTGGATCCAGGAAAACTGTCATTTGCTCACTCTTGGTGAAGCCAATGTCATGTTTCTGTGGGTCCCTTGTCATGTTGGTCTGCCAGGAAAGGAGGCTGCTGCCAAGGCTGCCTTCCTTGTACCCCAGCCCGCAAGAACCTATATTCCCTCCAATGATCTCTGCATTGCTGTCTGTCGGGGTGGTGTCCCTTTGGCATTGCCAATGGTCCTCCCTTCCCAGGAACAAGCTTCAGCTTATTAAGTCTCTCCCGGTGCCTTGGACGACCTCCTCTTGGCTCATCCTCCGGGAGGAGATTATTTTAACTCAGCATCGTATTGAGCACTGCCTTTTTAGCCACCGTCGTTTGCTCAGTGGTGCTGCCCCAACACTTTGTATGCATTGCGCCCAAATTTTAACTCCCACCACTTCCTGCTGGAATGCTCGTACCACCCCCCTCCCCCCTTAGAACTTGTGTTTGCTATCTGATTTATCAGTAGTTTTAGTGAATGATGTGTGGGCTGTCGACCGTGTTTTACTTTTTATCTGCCAAAGAAATATGGTGAAGGCCATTTAATTTTTAGTTTTGGACCTCCATTTTTGTATGGTGTTCTTTTTTTAGCCGTTTTTCCATGTGCCTTTTTAGCTGCTATTCTGTCCATTGGGACTGACACACAGTCGTTTCCCCCACCTCTGTTTGTGTTCTATAGTTTTGACTTGGGCACATATGACCCTAGTTGCTTTTGTGCCCTAAAACAAAACAGACAGACAATTGCTGGGATCTGTTTGTGAGTGTTACAAATCAAGAAAACGGATGGTTAATTGCTTAGTTGCTTGCATGTTTGCCAGGATACAAAATGAGATTTTTACAATTGTAAAACACTTTCCCAGTAAAGTAGTGTCGATATGTGGCTGTGTTTCATTACCATGAACTGCTTCAATAAATTGTTCTTGAGGCCTATTTAAACATACAGAATATTTCATTCTAAGGTTAATGTTACTTGTGATAGTGCAGTGAAATATTTGTATGGCATGTTATTGCCTAGTGTTACATGCTATTAATGTTTTGTTGCTTAAATCTTTGTGTCTTGCGTTCCATAAATCGGTGTCTCTCTTACTGGTTATTACTTAAAAGAGTGTCAAATATCTTTAATCATAATAGATTAACATAAAATCGTCCGCCCCGGTAGCTGAGTGGTCAGCGCGACAGAATGTCAATCCTAACGGCCCGGGTTTTATTCCCAACTGGGTCGGAGATTTTCTCTGTTCGGGGACTAGGTGTTGTGTTGTCCTAATCCTCATGATTTCATCTTAGACGCGCAAGTCGCCGAAGTGGCGTCAAATTGAAAGACTTGCACCCGGCCAACAGTTTACCTGACATGAGGCCCTAGTCACACGACATTTTCATTTAACATAAAATTTATTTGAAAATGGTAGAGAACAGCAATCGGTTACCCTTTCCATTCACATTTTATTAACACAAATCTAAGTTGTGGGTACTAACTAGCCATTATCAATGCAGTATTTGAAAGTTGTATACATGCCATAGTATGTCAATCCCCTGTTGTTCGGTCTCCTGTCACAGTTCATTTAAGAATCTTGCATGAGTCTTCAATGAACTGTGGCAGGATCCTGAACAACGGGAGATTGATGTACTAGGGCATCTATTAAAACTTTGAAATACTAAACTGATACTGGCTAGTTACTAGCTGATATATAGATTTGATTTTATAAAGCCTGAATGGAAAGGATGACTGATTGCTATTCTCCATCACTTTGAATGTCATATCACAATCATTAAGTGAATTCCACATTCCTAATGAAAGGTAATTTGATAAAATTTATTCATTCATTTCACAACGTACAGATGGATGTCTGAAATATAGGCCTGTAGTTCTGTGCATCTGTCAACCAACTGTCTTCGAAAACATTTGAAATATTTTGTTTTCCAGTGACTTATCATAAACTATGGCTAGGCTGGGAACTTGATCATTTGTGCAGTCAATGTGATAATAGCATGGTATTCCATCATGCCACATGGTCTTACAGTTAATGGGCACTTTGGGCATACTTCTGATTCTGCTGTCATTTCTCCATATATGGCTTCGCAGTGATCATAAAGAAACTCAAAATAACTGTGAAGTAATGTACCATAAAGCTAATACTTCTGTAAGACTGTGGGACCCTTTAAGATGCATTACAAATGAACACATGATTCACATTGAAACAAATGTAAAAATTAATGTAAGAGAATTGGTAAATCACAGTTTTAATTGATTTGCAAATTCAGCTCTTCATTGCTGCTGTGTAGACCGATTAACACTTTGAATGTGTTTGTTTAAAGTAAGGATAAACAAGTCTTAATCTTCTATAAGTTGTTTCAGTGAAATACACCAGTGACACAAGTGCTACTTTGATGGATGTATGGTGCAATCTTGGTGCTAGGGATTATGTTGAGAGCATATGCCATTTATTATTTCCATTTATTCCCCCTAATCATAACAAAGAAAGGTTACATTCAGAATCAGGTTTCTGTTTTTAAGGTTTGACATTTACTAAATTTCCTGACACATTTAATGTGTGGTTGTGCGCGCAAGTACTCTACCAATTGAGCTGTCCAAGAATGAGTCCTGACCTGTGCTCACAGTATTACTTCAGCAGTATCTTTTCTCCTATTTTCCACACTTTTCATTTGGAGTTTGAGTCCATGGGTTTGTGCTGGAAGGTAGCAGATGCATAGGTGCATTTAGTCATGGCATTTCAGTTACTGAGAATACTTTCCATCCATAGCTTCTGTGGTTTTGGATCTTCAGCACTAATAATCATCAGATTGTAATGTTTTGTTCTATTAAGCTGTTCATCCAGTTTTCTGTCATCAGCTTTACTCCTCAATCAGTCTCCAATAACTGAGATCAAAGCAGAGTGCAACTAACAGGATGACGTTCCAGTGTCTCATAGTGTGGTTTGTGACTTGAACAAGTCAACCCTGCTCTCCTTGTGGCCATTCTGTATGAAATGGTTGTCTGTAATGCAGCTGTTACCTTATGACCGTCCTGTACTAGTCTCAGGTGCCCATATAATTTTTACAGCAATTAATAATTAAAACTGGTAAGAGATTTCTCTGATTACCACTTTCTTATGAACCCTTCTTTGTTGTGTCTATTAAAATTACAAACAATTACCACAGACATGGTCCTGCTGTAATTTTGCAGTAGGTGATGTGAATTCAGAGAAATAAGATTGAAGCGTGCATGCGCATGTGCATGTGCACATGTTGACTGATATAAGAAATCATCGTCGTCAAGATTGAGTGAGACGTACCAATGAGTTTCACACATCTGAGTAAAATGTAAAGGTTGCAACTGGAAAATTGGGGAAGGTGAACACTTAAGCACACAGTGATACTTCACTGCCATCTAGTTCTCGATTTTATTTATCTTCGGAGTCTTATTGATAGATTTCATGTAATACCAAATCTTCTCACTTGGCAGTTAAAAACAGTGTTTGAATGAGTTCTTCACTAGACAAATGACATACCTGTCTCGTTAAACTAAGAGGATAAAGCTTCTCAGCTTTGGCTTCGTCACCAATTTTCTATAGAACTTATACATGATATGTTTCCTGTGTTCCACAGTAAGACCAAAAAGACAAAAAATGTTCATAAATTTATATAAACCATATTGTTCACTGCATCCATGTTAAATTTCGCTAAAAATATTTTTATTATTAAGTTATGAAACACTTAAAAGGTATGTTTTTAATAGATTCACTGTAAGGAGAAAAAAAAAAACCTCCCCATCAGTTTTGTTGTGGAAGTATTTGCTTCAGATTTGTCATGTAAACAAAATGTGTTGATTATACTTCCAGTATTCTAATAAACTTTGAACTTGCAGGGCATGTGTTGGCTTAATGAAGATATCACTTGACAGAGATACGCTTCACTCAGCAATGTTCGCCTGCATACGTCTCACAAGAAATTATGAATTAGCGAAAGCTTTTATTGAAGCTGGTGGTATACAGACCTTGCTGTCTCTGACAACTGGTCCATTCAATGCTGCTTCCTTGAATATGGCTACAATACTTATAAGACATGCCATAGAAGAATATGCTGTTCTCAGGCACACAATGGAGAAGGTACGATAAATTATCAGTGAGAGGATATACATTATACCAGTTGTAATCTAAACAAACCTGTGTTGGATCAGCATGTGTATTATTGAAGTATGAATTCAAAGTACACAAATATTTTAAAAGTATAATGTACCCTATTATAAGGAGTCTAATACTGTAGTATATATATATATATATATATATATATATATATATATATATATATATATATATATATATATATAATTGTGCAGCTTAGGCCATTACTCTTAGAGTATTTGCTGCACTAAATAATTATAAAAAGCGTTGTTATTAAGCTATTTTTAAACGTCTACAGGTGTTATAAATATAATATAAGTGTTGTTGAATTAGTGGAAGTGTTCGTGAAGTATAAAATAAGATTAAACAGTGTAAGAAGCGTATTTTTCTTCTCGCGCCTGTAGCACGAATCCTAGGCCTAATTTCACGCGCGCAAATCGTAAGTAAGCAGTGAATTAAACTTATAGGTAAACGTTTCCAGTTGGTATAAATATAAGTGTTGTTACATCAGTGGAAGTGTTGGTGAAGTGTTAAATAAGATTAAATGGGGTAAGAAGTTTATTTTCCTTCTCGCACCTATAGCACAGACTTTAGGCTTAATTTCACGCGCGTGTATCGTAAGTAAACAGTGACTTAAACTTATATGTAATCACCAGTGTTTTTTATTCATTGCGCTTTCAACTTATTTATATCTGCCTGAATAGTCTCTAGGGTCCTTTGTTTACGTATTAGCCAGTACTTAAATAAGTTTATACGATTTCTGTTTTTGCCATGAGTGAGAAGTGTGTGACATGCTGTAGGATCATTAGTTCCGGGGTATGGTGTGATGGGTGTTGTAGTTTCTTTCTTTGGGGTGAATGTAGTGGCATGGGAAATGGGGACATAAATGAGGCTCACCAATGGTATTGTAGAATCTGCAGTAGAGATAGGAAAATACTGGAACAGGAAGGGAAAATTGCAGCTCTTCAAGCTGACCTAGACAAGGCAAGGGAGGATCTGGACAGGTTAAAGAGGGAGAAGGGTGAACAGAGGTGGGAAGTGGCAACAGGTAATAGGGGGAACAGGCAAAGGAGAGTATCAGACAGCGTTGTGATAAATCTTGAAAATAGATTTGACCTGTTGCCTCAGTCAGAATCGGATGAGCCTCATGTAGCTGAAGCTGTAGAAAGGGCACAACAAGCTTTCAAGGACTTGAAAAAGGTAGGGAAATTTGTAAAGAGAAAGTAAGTTCTGTTGTTAGGTAGTTCCCATGGTAGAGGTGTTGGCCAACTACTGCAGGAAAATCTAGGTCCAGAGTACCAGATCACAAACTTTTTCAAGTCTAGTGCAGATCTGGGTCAGGTAACAGAGGATATAGGTTCTCTATGCAAGGATTTCACGAAGGAGGATGCCGTGGTTATAGTGGGTGGTCCAGGAAACAGCATTGACAGAGACTCTGAAAATTCCATAGAGAGTGACCTGGTGAAGATAGCATCAGCAACGAAGCATACGAGTGTGGGATTTGTGTCTGTGTTGAGACGCCATGATCGGCCTCATTTGAACTCTTCTGTAGGTAGGGTGAACTTGGAGTTGGAGTGGCTGCTTAGGACGGATATAGGGTCCCATATTGGTTTGTTTCCTGTGGATGCTATTGATAGGAGGGACTACACTAGGCATGGCCTTCACCTCAATAGGAAACGGAAGGGAAAACTGTCTGGCTTGATTGCAAAAAACTTAAGAGGGGACACTGTCACAAGTGGTAAAATACCAGTGGTCACAGGTGTCAGAGGGATGCCTTTTTTAGGATAGGGAAGGGGGATAGAAAACGAGTTTTAAGAGAGATTGGCAGACAAACTCAGTTTGAGAAAATAGATGAACAGAAATCAGATTTTAGCATACAGCCTCCATTTAAACAATGTTTAACAGAAAGTAATCAGAAACTGCCAGTTCATCTTCACCAAAGCAGTTACAATCACATTAGTATGCAGTATCAGTTATCTTTATTACACCAGAACATTCCGGGACTCAGAAATAAAGTTGATGAACTACTCATTTGTATCGATGAAATGAATTCATCTAACAAAATCGACATAATCTGCCTCTCTGAACATCAAGTGACCACTGGTATAGGTATGTTACACATTTCAGGATTTAAGCTAGCTTCCTACTTCTGCAGAGTAGATATGGAGGGGAGGAGAAGTTGCCACATTTATTAAAAACTGCCATAAATTCAAGAACATTGATATTAATAAATTCTGTTTAGAGCACCATCTAGAAGCATGTGCAACAGAAGTAGAGTTCCATAACAGATCCTACATAATAGTAACTATTTACCGAGCACCTGCAGGAAATTATAATCAATTCATAAATCATCTAGAAGCTCTTTTGGGTTATTTAACAGTAAGAAACAAAGAAATTTTGATTGCTGGTGACTTTAATACAGATTTTCTAATTCAATCTTCCAGTAAACATTTACTGCAGTTAGTAATGTTGTCTTTCAGTCTCACACACACTGTAAACTTTCCAACTAGGATCACTAAATCCTCAAGGACAGCCATTGATAACATTTTTATAGACAAATCAAAGGAACAAAATCATATCATAAAACCTGTAATAAATGGACTATCAGATCATGACATGCAGCTCCTTGTTTTAGATGTAAATTCTAAGCAGATTATCAAGACTACTAAATCTGAATACAGGAGAGTATTCAATCAACCAAAAATTGAGTGTTTTAGAAAACTGCTCAGTGATATGAACTGGAAAGATGTTTATAGTGCTCATGACACGAATGAAAAATATAACACATTCATGAACAATGTCAGTACCATGTTTGA
This sequence comes from Schistocerca gregaria, assembly GCF_023897955.1. Taxonomy (NCBI): domain Eukaryota; kingdom Metazoa; phylum Arthropoda; class Insecta; order Orthoptera; family Acrididae; genus Schistocerca; species Schistocerca gregaria. The sequence goes on along the minus strand of NC_064931.1, from coordinate 646,477,814 downwards.
AAACTGTTTTCCTCTAAAAGTTACTCAAATTAAACAGAAGTCTATAATAAAACTATGGATCACGCAAGGAATAAAGATTTCCTGTAAGACAAAAAGGAAAATGTATCTGTCGACCAAGAATAGCTCCGATGCTGATGATTTAGCTAAATACAAGGAATACTGTAAAATATTGCAAAAAGTAATTCAGACATCTAAACAAATAAACTACGAGAAGAAGATAGCAATGTCAGGGAACAAAATAAAAACAATATGGGATATAGTGAAAGAGGAGACTGGTAGAACCAGAAAGGAACAGGAGCAAATAGCACTAAGGGTACATGACACATTAGTAACCAATGGGCATAGTGTGGCAAATCTATTTAACAAGTACTCTATATCCATTACTGATAGAATGGGATTGTCAGGATCAGTAAATAATGCCCTTGAATATCTGAAACTAGCCTTTACAAATAGCTTTAGGAACATGAATATGTCACTCACATCACCAAAAGAAATAACTTCCATAACAACATCTTTAAAAACAAAGCATTCTAGTGGTTACGATGAAATATCAACAAAGTTGATTAAGGCATGTCCTCGTGAGTTTAGTACAATTGTAAGTTACTTGTGTAACCAGTCAATTATAACTGGGACATTTCCTGATGGCTGAAATATGCAGATGTTAAGCCTCTATTCAAGAAAGGGGATAAAGAGATGCCATCAAACTACAGACCGATTTCACTTTTGCCAGCATTCTCAAAAATTTTAGAAAAAGTAATCTACAGGCAGCTTCTCAACCATCTGACCACAAATAACGTATTATCAAGAACACAGTTTGGATTTCTGAAGGGTTCTGATATCGAAAAGGCTACTTACACCTACAGTGAAAATGTACTTAATTCATTAAATAACAAGTTACAAGCAGCAGGTATTTTCTGTGATTTGTCAAAGGCATTCGATTGTGTAAACCACATCATTATTTTAAATAAATTAGAATTCTATGGTGTCACAGGCAGTGCTTCAAAATGGTTAAAGTCATACCTCGCTAACAGGAAACAAAGGGTGTCGGTGCAAGGGACTAATGAATGAAGTCATCATCAGAACGGGAAGAAATTACGTGTGGTGTCCCACAAGGATCCATCTTAGGGCCATTGCTTTTTCTTGTGTACATTAATGATCTCTCATGAGTTACACTGCCAGAAGCAGAGTTCGTTTTGTTTGCAGATGACACAAGTATTGCAATAAATAGTATGTCGAGTGTAGTTCTAGAAAGACCAGCTAATGATATTTTCATGGATATTAATAAATGATTTAAAGCCAACTCACTGAGAATGAGATTTTCACTCTGCAGCGGAGTGTGCGCTGATATGAAACTTCCTGGCAGATTAAAACTGTGTGCCCGACCGAGACTCGAACTCGGGACCTTTGCCTTTCGCGGGCAAGTGCTCTACCAATGAGTACCGAACGTGAGTCGTGCTTCGGTAGCTCAGTTGGTAGAGCACTTGCCCGCGAAAGGCAAAGGTCCCGAGTTCGAGTCTCGGTCGGGCACACAGTTTTAATCTGCCAGGAAGTTCCAACTCACTGACATTAAACTTCGAAAAGACTCACTATATGCAATTCAGAACCTGTAAGAGGTTTCCACCCAGCATATGCATAAAGTATGAAGAACAGCAGATTGAAGAGGTTGACAGTCTTAAATTCCTGGCATTACAACTTGATAATAAATTCAGTTGGGAGGAGCACACCACAGAACTGCAGAAACGCCTTAACAAATCTGTATTTTCAATTTGAGTGTTAGCAGACATAGGCGACATAAAAGTGAAAAAGCTTGCATACTTTGCCTACTTTCATTCCATAATGTCATGTGGTATAATATTTTCGGGTAACTCTTCAAGTCAAACAAAAGTTTTCAGAGTCCAAAAGCGTGTAATACGTATTATTTGTGGAGTAAACTCACGGACGTCTTGTAGAAACCTCTTCAAAGAACTGGGTAAACTAACTACTGCCTCTCAGTATATTTACTCCTTAATGAAATTTGTCCTAAATAGTATATCTCTTTTTCCAACAAACATCTCAGTTCATACATACAATACCAGGAACAAAAATGATCTGCACAAGGACTTAAAAGCACTTACTTTAGTTCAAAAAGGGGTCCACTACTCAGGAACACTCCTCTTCAATAATTTGCCAGCAAACATAAAAAAATTTAGTTGAAAATAGAGATCAGTTTAAAAGGAGCCTGAAAGACTTACTAGTAGCCAACTCCTCCTACTCCATTGACGAATTTTTAATAGAAACAAATGTTGTGTTGTATATATTTATACTGTTAGTATTGTTATTTCAGCTTAAAAAAATACAAAATAAAAAAGGTGACATGTTCCACATCCACGAGGATCTCCTCAACACGGATCTATGGAATGAAAACTAATCTAATATAATCTCTAATCTGTTATCAACTTCAAATTCCATAGGTTGAAACATCACCTGCAACATGGACACTATCTAATTAATTGTATGACTGAAAATAAAAATGAAAGAAAGTATGTTCGTAAAATGTGAGACATTGATGGAGTTGTCTAGTAAACTTTTATAAGGTAATAAACTACCTACTCATTTGAAGAAACAAGTATTCATGGGGTCCACAAGGAAGAATGGGAAATAAAGTGAAAGAAAGTAGTGTACAGAAGACAGTATTGGCAGATCATTATCACACTGTTCTCAAAAGGTGGTTAACTAGTTGTTGCAGTGCAAGTAGAGTTATTGTATAATTTTTTGAGCAGGCCTAATTGAAGAAATGGGTTTAATTATGTAATGCCACACTGATTAATTTGTATCTAATCTGTTGGTATAAATGAGTGCTCTTTTGTAATCGCTCTGACAGACTCAAGTGCAAATGTGGTGAAATATTTATTTAGCATTTCACATACTTTCTTTGTTGGTTTACTTTAACTGTTTCTTTGTATGATTACAGTGAATTAGTTCTGTTTAATGATTTTGAAATATATTCTAGGTAATACGTACACAGGCACAACTGAATGACCCTACTCCATACAAGGAGATATTGTTTTTCATGCTGCAGACATCTTCATGTGTTTGCCGTGCACCAGACATGTATGCAGAAATTGCATCTGATGTTCTAAGGATTGACATAAATCACCTCTCAAAGCGAAGTAAGTATTAAATGTTAGACTTCTTACAAGAGTTGGCCTGTGTGATCCCATGTAATATTTAGAATTGTTACTCAATTACTGTGTTGCTTACCATTATAACCTCTTAACTAGTGCCTAAATTCCTCACTCATGGTTGTGGATTATATGAATGGTAGTAAATCACAGTGTGGTGATAACATCTTTGAAACAGTGTAATGCTGGCAAATGTGCCTGGAATCCAAATTTGGGTCATATGTGTTAAAAATTAGTGAAAGGAGGCAAATGATTATTTCATTGTGTTACTACTGCAATGTTCCACCAAAACTCCCCAATTAAGTCAATTAACACTATGCTGTCCATTGACACCACAGTGGTGTTGTGCGGGAAATAGCAGTCAGCAGCCGGCGACACCACAGTGGTGCCGTGAACATAGTATCATGCAGTGGCCGGTGATAGCAGTTTAATATCTTTCGCATTCTGATGATGTTTTGTTTAGGTAACAATAAGTTACTCATGTCAGTAAGTTTATTGTTTTTATAAGTACTTGTGCCCTTTCATTATGGCAGATGAAAGCTCGATACAATTGTTTATGATGAATGTGCGGACGTCTTGTCTGACGTCTTCCGGACTACTTGGCCGATTGGGAAGAATACATTGGATGGCAAAAAAAGAAATGAATGTGAAGTAGAGTCACAGGAAGATAGTGAAATACATCCAAGAATAATTTGGCGAATGCTATGGTTGCCAACTGATTCAGCTGAATCAGATGAAGAAGACAGTGCACAGTGGTCAGACTTTGATTTCCTGAGGAGCAATAATAAATTGAAGGATCCCTGTGACCAAATGTATTTCCCAAAGATACACAGAGTGCCGAGGATATCTAGAATTATATTTTGAGAAAGAGCTATTTGAATATATTAGCAATGAAACCAACAAGTACTACAGTCAAAACTGCAATAGAAGGAAACTGGATTTCAAAAAATGCCAAATCTGTTGACGTTATGGGACCCGAACTTAGAAAATGGTTTGGGCCCCCCTCTCCCCCCTTTCCCCGTCCCTCTCCCCCCTTTCCCCGTCCCTCTCCCCCCTTTCCCCGTCCCTCCATCTCGCCCCTTTCCCCGTCCCTCCATCTCGCCCCTTTCCCCGTCCCTCCATCTCGCCCCTTTCCCCGTCCCTCCATCTCGCCCCTTTCCCCGTCCCTCCATCTCGCCCCTTTCCCCGTCCCTCCATCTCGCCCCTTTCACCCCCTCCATCTCGCCCCTTTCACCCCCTCCCTCTCGCCCCTCCCCCCATTCCCCCCTCCCTCTCCCCCCATTCCGCCCTCCCTCTCAACAGACCAGTTTTCAAATGTTGTTTGTCTTTATTCATAATTGTGGAATCACAGTTTGTCCATATCGAAAGGTTTTACAATTGCTTTAATTCTTCCTTACTTCCCAGTAGGTGTTTGTATTGGAAAAGTGTAAAGTTTTAAATTATGTTACTGGTTTTTTGTTAGCTGGAAGGTATTTTTAGCTTTTCTATTAAAATTCCTCAGGACTCAAAATTTACATATACTTCTTATATGGTTCTTTCCTAGATGATGACGAAGGCCAGCGGTTGCTTGTCAAGTGCCTCCCATCCAAAAATACAACTGCTGAAGCAAGGGATGATGACTCAGTTAAAGTTGTCATTGATCTTTTGAATGCACTAATTGAGCCTCACAATACTCAAGATGTAGAAGTGAAATCAGTTGGCAGCAAAGTTCAAGAGAAGGTAAATACATATTATACATACCTTTTTTTTCAATATGTATATTTAAAAGGCTCTTTTTGTAGGTCTGACTAATCTACATTACTTATAAATATGTAATTCTTTAACTCAGCTTATAGTTTTTTTTATACAAGTAAACATTAAGGAAACAAGGATCAGACTAATCCTATATGACATACACACTTGTACAGCACCACCCAAGATTGTCAGATGCTGCATACCCTACAAATGCAAAATATAACTTACGTCTTCTGCAGCTGAGCAGTCTGAGAGTGCCATGGCTCAATTACTTTTACTGGAAAGAAGGATTTTTTCCCCTCAGTGGGAGAGATGAGTGTCTGGGGGAGTGGGGTGCTGCCCCACCTCTCTCCCTCCTCTCTCTGCTCCATCCCCCCCTCCTTCCCCCCCCCCCCCCCCCCCCCCCAGAAAGCAGCATTCAGCAGTGGTAGAACTAACTGTTAATTGCTTAGGAAAGCCTGTCATTAATATCTGTTTCCAGCACATACCTTGCTTCCTGTGTAATCTTTACTGCAACCATGCTTGGAGCATTTGGACGGTTTAAAATAAAACTCTCAGGTATACCTCCCCCACCTTACAGAATGTGCTGTATCCACTGTGTAGGTGAAAAGAAAAAGAAAATTTTAACATTATTCTAATCCATAGTTTTAAGATACATTATGTACACCACTAAACTAAGAGGATCAGTCAGTTATTATTTGCAATTTAGTTATATTTTTGGTTATTTTGGTAGACTGTCATTTTACATTGATGACGCGTGCTTTGTTTATTTGTTGTTGTATCGTTGCAATTTTCAAGCTGCTACGTTAGTTTCATTATCACTGCCATGCTGTTAATCATGGCTGCTCTTCTGTCTACTTGCACCAAAGTGTTGTGTGTTCCATATTCATGCAATCTCAGTTTTATTTATAGCCATCTCCATGGCATTGTAATTACTTACGTTCACAAAGCTTGATTTTTCAGTGTACATTGTTGGCTTTAGATTATAGACAAACACTGCGTGCGCACGCGCACACATGCACATGCACATGGTGTCTTAAAGGAAGAAATAATGGCCAGTTTCTACACAAGAACTTAACATCAGCATGGAAACATTTTTCGTATAGATGTGTTGCTGGATTTGGCTTCAGATAGTTACGGTTTATTTTTAAATACATTGCAGGTCATTATGTTGGTTGAAGAACCATTTGGCATTTGGCTTTGTCATAATCAAAGTACTTCTGAATAATTTGAATGCTGCATGGCAATTTTTAATGTGCAATACAAGCAGCTGCCAGGTATTGGTTTGACCAGCGTAATGACAAGTAAAAATTTAAATAATCTAAGCTGAAAACGATATTACATATAATTATGCGTTTTATTTTTAATACAGAGTGTACTAATATACACCGTTCACACTGCCTTTAAGCTTTTCTGGTTTGACTATAAACTGTGCAAGTTCAAATTGACTAACAAAATTATAAGATATAATGCATGTACTTTGTTTTATGATTTAGATAAAAAGTAAAGAAAGTTCAAACACAAAAACTTCTCTGAAGACCACAGAAGGCAGTTCATCCCAGGCATGGAGACGCCCACTCCTAACTAAGTCAGCAATTCTTAAAATTTTAGCAGACATTGCAAAGTCTTATTCGGCATTTGCAAAAGTTATAAGTGATCACGTTTACACTGCTGGACAGACAGAATTGGTTAAAGAGGTAAGTTCATTCCTTGCTAGTAAAATTTCTGTATTACTAAATTTGAACAAGATTGTAAAACAAGTATTCTGACTAGTAAACAATTTTTTTTTTACTTTAACAGGAGTGTTCAGCACTGGCTTTCATGCTAGATAACTTCCTTATGAGCAAGGAACCAGCTGACAAAGAGTGTTCAACAATGGCACGAGTACTTATTGTTGCACTTGCTTCATGCAGTCATGCATCAGATGTTCAAGGAACAGTGATCTCGGAGGTATAGTAACTTTACAAAATTAATCATGAAACCAAGGAAAAATGCAAAAAGTGCTTGCTTGAATTAAAAATAAAATGCCTATGTGAGAACATAATGAATCAATTTTAATTGTGTGAATCGGGATTTTTTTTCTCTTAAAGAAAAAGAAAAGTATTATAAAATTTTTAGTTTGGAGGTAATTGTAAGAATGGTGTTAATTTATCACTGAGTTATGAAGGGGTAGAATAGTATGGAGCTGCACTAGTCAAATGAAATTCATAGGTGTCAATTCTAATGTAACTTCAAATGTAACAACTGATTTAATAACAATATCATTGATTTCTGCAAAGTTAATATACCTCATTTGTTGTACTTTGTATCTAAGCTTAATGTTTCACACACAAATAAATTGCTGTTTGAGCAATGCTGAAATTTCCTAGTTTGTCAAATATGAACTACTTGTTACAGGTGAAATCTGCATTGGTTCGATGTGTCAATTGGTACGAGTGCTCAGAAAAACATACACGAATTCAGCAGCTGAGTGCACTTGTGTCTTCTATTATATATAATTCTCCAGGCCCTGTTGAAGTTCCAAGGCTTCATTATAGGTAATGTTAAGCACACACTGTGTGTGTGTGTGTGTGTGTGTGTGTGTCCTTCCTTGAATATTTTCAGAGTCAACCCTTATTTAGACACAAAATTTACATTCAATTTAGTTTTATAAATGAGCAGTAAGCTGTGGTCTGTATACATTCCTTCTTTACAGCAGCAGTATGAACCATATTGTCAAAATAATGATACGGAAAGGATTGGTGACCGACCTGGCTAAAATTACTCACTCACTAGACCTGTGCAGCACATCTCTGCCAAACACAATGAATTCTGTGTTAAGAACTCTTGAGGTGGTGACGAGAATTATTAACATGCCCGTTTCAACAGGTTCTAGTAAGAGTGGAAGAAATACACGGAGTATAGCAATTACAGATGAGCAAGCAACTAACAACAGAGGTAATTTTGCAAATCTCCTTTTTATGCTTGAAGTTGTCATTTCAAGAGCCAGAATGAATTTTGGGTGGGATAGTACATAGATTTTGCAATCTAAACATACTGCAATGCACTTTCCAATTTTCTGAACTATAGGCCACCCCACAGTGGGCTCAGAACTATTATGCAAGCATGTGTGTTGTGAGCATGGGTCCCCAAACCTTGCAGTCCTCCTTACTTTCCTGTACTGCCATTTTACTCTGATTATATCTTTTTTCTGACTAATTTTGTAGGATGTATTCTCTGCTAGCAACTGAACTTGCTCATCAGGTGTTGATCCTGGTTCTCCCATTTCATTCCCACACTTCATACCACTTAATTTCAGTTAATTTATATTCATTTCCTGGGGACAGAAACAGTGTGGTCAACAGTTACCTTGCAGCTCCAAGCTCCAGTGCTATGGAGACCTTACTTTTGGGATTACCCTCATATTTATGACCACTTTCTGATGACCATGTAGCTGTGCTGTTCTAGGCACTCAGTCTGAAACGGCACAACTGCTACGGTCGCAGGTTCGAATCCTGCCTTGGGCATGGATGTGTGTGATGTCCTTAGACTAGTTAGGTTTAAGTAGTTCTAAGTTCTAGCAGACTGATGACCTCAGGTGTAAGCCCCATAGTGCTCAGAACCATTTGAACAATTTTTGATGACCATGTCACTTCATTGGCTCCACTAGAGGGACAAATTACCACACTGGTCCCTTCGAAGAGCCAACTGATGGGTGGATACATCTTCTGTCATCTTCGTTCCCTTCTCTGCCAGACTTCATTGATGACATTGTAGCTGGGAATGTATGTTTCTTCATCCCAAATGTGGGTCAAGCTCAGTAATCTATTGGGCTGCCAGAGAGAAACAACTGTTCTGGGTCTCTTCCTTCAGGGTGGTAGATGTACTGTGGCAGCAGTTCTTGGTGAACACCTTGTGACCCACTTTGCAAGCACGTTAATTCCCTGTTCTTATCTGGCTGCTTTTCAAAGATATAAACAAGAAGTTAAAGGCATCTTACTATCTAACTTACACATGTTGTTGGGGTGATCTCTGTTTATATATATTTTTTTGTGAAAGCAAAGATTGCTTGATTTTAGGACCTTTACTCCAATAACTAGTTTTGACAAAATTGTGCGGTCATCTTCATATTGACATTGCACTGTATGAAAAGGAAATAGGTAATTGGTAATCTGCATAAGATATAACCATTTTTTGGGATGACCCAAAGTTTTTACAAATAAGTTCACATTCCTTTGCATATCTGTTCATATAAATTTGTCACTGAAATTTTGAGAACAAAGTGTAAATACATTAAAATGTTCCACTTGATTTGTCATTTATAGAACAGAATGCTCCAAGACATATTGCTAAATGAATAAAAAGGAAAAGTACAACATAAGCAGCACCAGTTAAGTTAAAAATACATGCCAAGTTGATGGCCTTACATCATCCAAACTGAGGCACCACAGAGCCTTTTCGAATTATTATACATGCATCAGGTGGTGCAATCATATTAACTGGTGATATGTTGGAATATTTTGAAATTAATCTCATGAAGTTTGTTTCACAAAATGTAAAACACACATTAAACAGTATAGAACTCACAAAGATAAATCCTTACATTTTATTCGTGATGACATGGTGCATTTCACCATTATAAATTACATGTTTGGAAAAATGTAATCTTAATGTGTATTTGCTCTCCTCCTACATTGTCATTATGTCCTACAAGCACTCAATACACAACAGCTGATGAAGTTGCCCACTGTACATGACTCCCCTCCCCCCCCCCCCCCCTCCTCCATATCTTTTTTTTCTCCTTATACAATTGACTAATCCATCCAAGCCTAGCCATGCAAAAAAATTATTGTATACCCCATCTAACACTAAATCCAAAAGCCAGGGTTAGGGAAAGAAAGGGGGCAGAGAGAGAGAAGGTGGTGTGGTACATAGTTAAAAGTTACTTGTCATGACAAGAATAAAAACATTTGCTTGTGACACTGAATTTACAGTATAATATGGTGCTCAAAAGGAACTAATAATACACAAATGCCTTAGCGTGCTTCACTAACATAATTATAAGAGCAGGGTGGTAGCAAAGCAGAACAACAGTTCTACTGTTGCGATAACACTCGCCGTCACCTAGGCTTGGGCACGGGTCTGAGAAATATTTGCAGTGAGCGTATTTTGATGAACCAATGACAATACTGTATAGTCAGTGATGAACAGATTGTACAATATGTTAACATAAATACAGATTATCATTTATGTAACAAAAGTATCATCAGGTGTAATAGTTATAAAAGTAATCATAATTGTGTATCCAAAGGTGAGTATGCATTATACGCTACCTAAATATCCATTGTCAGTTATAAACAGAAGAATGGAGTTGGTCAAGTGTAATAATTATATGACATAACATATACATATATCCCTGTATGTTATTTTTTTTTTTAAAAAAAGTATGTGAGAAACATGCTATGATGACTGGATGGACACAAGTAGGAGCATTTACAGAAAAGGTATGAATTTCTTTCTTCAAACATCCTTATTTTAAGAAAACATATAAATTTTGCTTTAAATACCCTTATTTGTGTTTATCCAGTCATAATATTTAAAAATATTAATAACATGTAGGTATATATTTATATATTATGTATTATATAACAACATGTGTTATTTATATGTTATGTTGCATACTCACCATTGGCTACACAATTATGATTACTTTTATAACTATTACACTTGATAAATTTTTTGTTTTATGAATGATAAGCTGTGATTATGTTGGCATATTGTGCAATCTGTTCACCATTGATTGTACAGTGTTGTCACTGGTTCATCAATATATGCTCATTGCTAATATTTCTCACACCCATACCCAAGCCTATGTGGCTGTGAGTGTTAAAACAGTAGAATTGTAATTTCACTTAGCTTCCATCCTACTCTTATAATTACGTTAGTCATGCACGCTATGACATTAGTATATTACTATTTCCTTTAAACCACCATATTTTAACTATGCTGCTGACTAGTTAGCCTTGCCAGCATGCTCTGCACAGTGTGTGATAATAATGCTAGCCCACCAGTTATGTTGGGTTCTGGAATAATGGGGCATTGCATCAGTGTGTTATCCAGGAGGGACTGTCTACAACTAACCATCTCATTAAGTTAGAAACGGAAATCTGGCAGTCTTTTTTAAACATCAACACCTCACTGCAGTCTTTTTTAAACATCAACACCTCACTGCAGTCTTTTTTAAACATCAACACCTCACTGCAGTCTTTTTTAAACATCAACACCTCACTGCAGTCTTTTTTAAACATCAACACCTCACTGCAGTCTTTTTGGACCTACATAAGGCGTACATCACCATGTGTGCCATCACATTTTACCATATTTACCAGAGTATGACACACATCCCCCCCACCCCAGCCTTTTTTTTTTTTTTTTTTTTTTTTTTTTTTCCCCCCCCAAGAGAGGCTCCTTGACAATAACATGTTTTTAACGTAATCAGACTAACCAAACCAAAATTGGCTGTTCTACTGGCATAAAGTATCTGCCTTAAAAAGTTAACAGTATACAGTATAATCTGGCTTTTATGTTCCCAGAATTAACGTTTTCCCGCTGCTTACGACATTTTTTATTGGTCCGATTATATTTCCTACGCCCACAATGTTAATTTTTACCTGATTTTACATCAACACATTTATAATTTTCCGATGATTTACGCATTACAAAAAAAAAGTTTGTAGAGAAAAAAGACACTGGTAATATGTTGGCCATCCAGTAGTGTTTACAAATACCAGAGCACTCTACTCAGCAGATTTGAACTGGTAAACGTATAAGAGTTGGAACAATTTGTGCCGTATCTCCCACTGCTGCCAAGCTTTGCTCAGTGTGGTGGCTGATGGGAGTAACTAGGTTCATTTGAATGAAGATATGACCAATCACAACATTTCCAAACTGTCTCTACTGTGCAAATGCAGTTTCATGATTGTTGTGATCATCGTGACACTTTGTCAAACCATATTTAGCGTGTCTCAGCGTATGGACACTTGGAGCACTAGTTGACACTGTCATTTACTTTATGTTGCTCAAATGTTTTCAGTTTAAACACAGCACCAGTTATGTATTTTATTTATGCTGAGCAAACTGTGTTTCGAGAATTTATTCTCATTGTCTAGTGCAGTATTTGCGTATGTATTTTTTGTGATGTTACACAAACAAACAATGTGAATGACAGTTTTCACATGTTTGTGTTTCCAGATAACTGATGAGGTATAGTACCTGATAACCTCAAAAAGACAACTACAGTGCAAGAGACACAGAATAACAAATATTCAAATGCCACACAAAATACTTAATTACACATTTGCACTTGACAATGAGAAAAAATCCTCGAAATGCGTCATGCTAAGCATGAAAAAAATGCAACGAGTGCAGTGTTCCATTATTTAAATAATGAATGGCAGCTGCAGGCTTTCAAAAACATTGATTATGACATATAAAAATGAATGAAACATTCCGACTTCCCAAACAGTTATCACGTCCATTTATATCAGCAGTTTTTACTAGATAATAAACAAGTCCTTGACAAGTCTTTTGATGCTTGTTATGTATATATATCATACATAAAGTGCAAGGGGGTTCCTATATGTAACTTTTACAGCTTAAAACGTTATTTCCATCGCTTTACATTTTCTCGCACTTTATGCTTTTGTTTTACGTCCCTTGAAAAGTGTGAAAGCGGGCTTTCACTCTACTTACTCAATACGTGTGCCATTTTTTGTCTACATTTTGGTAATATAATGAGACATAAAATAAAGAAAAAGAAATGGTTTTCATTAATTTCCAGACTGTTTTGTTTTCTATCTTCTTTCTTACAAACCATGTTGTCTATGGTATCACTGTTCATAATAATAATAATAATAATAATAATAATTGTAACAGCACATAATTTCTGAATTTGTGGTTATGGTAAGACCTGACAGCACAGCTGTTCTTTTTGTGAATACATATCGGGCTTCACTTCTGTACTGATGTGAGAATGTTACAATGTCTCTTTCTTCCAAAAGTATTGATTGCATCCCCACTGGCTCATTGACAAGATAGAGATTTAGATGATGGAATTAAATGTTACTTCCTCCCGTGTTTCAAAAATTGTCAAATTTAAGCAGAGAAATAGATTGTTGTAGTTGTAAGTTCATAGCTTTTTGTGTGTCCTTTGTACTACTGCCATTCGAGTGTAAATGTCACACAGCTGTTTGAGCAACTCTGATACTGTATCAAACACTTTGATGTATCAGGAAATCTGAGCCTGTTCAAATGAGACCTGCCCTCCAGTTCCAAATTATTCAAAATAAATCTGCACACGACCTCAACAGGCAGAGCATCACCTGTAAATGCAAGACAACCCCTATATACTCTATTAAACTACGTAAAAATGCTGACTTCAGTAGCCATAATTTAATACGTGAATATAAGAAGACCTTACATTTTTCGAAACATGTATTTGGGAAAAAGCCTTGTCTTTTAATCGGGTAAATACAGTACTTATCCTCCATGACTGGAGCTTCTGAGGATCCCTGCCAATTTTTATTAGCTAGTGTCTATTTCATCAGTTGTTTGAGATTAAATTTGGTATGTTGCTGTGCTCCCCTGGGTCCAAGAGGAAGTCATCCTACATAACTTCACACTGAGCGTTATACTCTTCACCACTTTTCAATGAGCTATTGATATGTTTCGGCCAAGTGGTCATACCTGTACTTGTATCTTGATGATCTTTGCATTTGGTATAGTTCCCATTGTGTAGCCTTGTTCCATCCTGACCCAAAACTCCATTTGGGTACCCAGCACTCAGACATTGTTCTAGTCAGGTTTTTTGGGACTCACTTTTCATAAAATGCTTACATGACTACTATATATTCATCAACTAGAGAGTATCTGCATCTGAATGCTTGATGCTCATTGCTTTCCTGCCCACACCTTTTGGCCACGCCGATCTCCTCCATAGTTAGTGACCCTTGGTCTTGTCTAGTTTGGACTATGGTTGCAAGGATTATGGCTCTGTGGCACCCTCAGCTTTTAAATTTCTGGACCCAGTCCATCATCCTGGAGAGTTACTAGCCACTTGTGCATCCTAGGCTAGTATTGTGGGCAGTCTCCTTGCCAATGCGGGGATATTTCTTCTTCACTTTCAGCAGTCCAAACTCTTGCCCACTTATGCAGTCACCACTGATAGTTTTAAAATCATTCAATGCCCCAAATTCTTTTTGCATACAAGGGACATTGGCCCCTAATCCATGCTTTCAGTTGGGATTACCAGTTGGAATGCACCTTGAGGCCCTCTGCTGCATCCTCTGCCTATCTCTCAGGAATGTATCAGCATATGCTTTAACATTTCCTGCATACCAGGAACAACATTCATTGCCAGTAACATTTGGAATTTTTACAGCAGAGCTTACAGCCATTAACAGAGCCCTATGTTCTATTAAACAGGCTTTCACTGACTTTGTTTTAATTAGTAGCAATTCTGTGAGCAGTCTCCAAACCATTGATAGATGTTACTCTCATCACTCTGTGATATCTGGATTCATGACCAGCTCTCTGACTTTAGTGTATTGCCTGCTCAGATGTCTTTCTCTGGATCCCAAGCCATGAGGATATCCCGGGAATAAACTGACCATCTACTTGGCTAAAGAAGCAATTACTCATCCAACATTCACCTTTCATTCCAGACACGGTTTTGTGGGTGAAAACAAGACCTTTCATCATTCTGAAATGATCATCATCCAGTGGAGTACTGTCCCCTCCAACAAATGCCACACATTTGAGGAGACTACTGTTGCATGGTACTCATCCTTCCATTTCTCCTGGAAAGAGTCCACCATCCTGTATCACCTCCAAATTGACCATACCAGATTAAACTATAGTTTTATTATATGTAACAAGCCATCACCTTTTTTGTGATTGTGGAGCCTTGCAGACAGCAACTAACATCTTGGTAGAATGGACCCTTCTTCTGGCTCTCCGTACTGAACATGGTCCTGTAGATTATCTACATTTAATGTTGGTGGATGACTAATTGACCATGAAAATGGTTCTCAATTTTCTCTGTGAAAGTGGTTTTTATTCTCAGATCCTTCATTGAGTTGGCAGGGGAATTTGATGTGCATGGGGTTTCTCTCCCCACAATGAGCCCTTGAAGCTCCCTCATCTGCTCTGATCCATGTATTGGTCTGACACATATGCTTTTACTTCCCTATAAATTATTGTTCAGCTATAACATCAATATTTTCCATCTGCAAAGTTCCACGTCCCTCTACACCGCACCTTATGATGCCATTGGAAGAGGATGGCACAACATTCCACTGGCCTGTCAGGGCCAGAAAGTGGAGCACTACTTTCTTGTTATGGCATCAACATTGCTTTCAGCACCAAAAATCTCCTACGTACTTGCATAATCTGATCAAATTTCTTGCAAAGGCCATTAATTCCAGATGAACTACCAATTGTCTGGGGGACTGATGACCTCACTGTTTATTCCCTTAACCAACCAACCAACTAACCTACCTATCTGTCGGAACAAAAGGTTAGGTTTTGGCTTTTTTTGTTGACAGTACTAGGATTGACATTGAATTTCCTAGATGTGCTGAGCAGCCTTTCCAATTCTCAGAGATGTTAAAACATTTCTGATCAGATTAATAATAATAATAATAATAATAATAATAATAATAATAATAATAATGTCCTTACATGTTATGATTTATGTTTACAGATGGTGCCACAGGAAGTGCCCAGGTCGAAGAACTAGAAGAAATTACCAGTGATGCTGCAAATACAGTTGCTCAAGACTCATCTGAGAGGACAAGCACTGAAAATCAACAGAACAGGGAAGAGCAAGACAGTGAGAATGCTTCGACAGATACAAATGCCAGGTGCTAATAAAAATATCATTTACTTACTGTACTAAATTTGATTCACAATATTTTAGAACATGCAGGCCTATACACAGTATTACTGTTACCTTGCTGTGCACACATTCACATTTAAGATATGAGGAACAGGTTCCTGTCAGTTTGGAACAAGAAGCAATATATTAGATTTTTCCTTCTTGTGAAAATTTAATTGATAATGCTTGTGGTATTTGCAGATGTTTTAATTTTGCTTTTGCATTTAGCACTGCTCATCCAAGAATTTATTGCACTGGCTTTTCGTCTCCCAGTGACTGCATGGTACAATGGTTATCACAGGGGACTCACATTTGCGGGTTCAAAGAGTTCTCTGGTATTCTAGAATAACATTTTCTGATACTTCCCTAAACCACTTAAGGTGAATACCAGTGTTGTGACTTCTGAAAGGTTACTGGCAATTTCCTGTGATTGCATTATGTCTTTAATGGCCTTTTTGTTGAAATTATGTCAAACCCTAGTCAATCTGATTTTCCTCTTCCATCCTGTATACAGCTTTTCAAGTAAAATGACACATTGCTTGAGACACTAGACTCAGATTCAGGAGGAACACCTTACAAATTCCTATTTGGTCATTCACAACTAGGTGTGCCATGGTTTCCTGGATTGAAAACGGTTAATCTAAGAATTGTTACTTTGAAAATGAGATTGATAGTTTTCTTCCCTGTCTTTCATATCAGAACTCCTACTCCAGACCTAATGACACATCTTTGCATAATGTTAAATTCTTGTCTTCCTTATTCTTCATATAACACACTAAGAAAATATGTTATTCAGTACTTAACTGCCCATTTCCCCCCATAGGTGGGAAACTCTTTGTAGAAGCCTCAAAATGGTTCTGTGAGGAGCCAGTATTGTAGGGTAACCTAAATATATAGCCTTGTTTTGCAGAATATTCTTTGACTTAGTCATATCTCTTAATCTGGTGGAAAAACTATTGTTGCACTTTCATTTAAATTCTATTAATGTGCCTGCTACACACATTCTTGCAGTAATTCTGCCAATTTTTCATTGTTTTATTTGTTGTTTCCTTAACATAACTTTTCTCTTTTGTCATTATATCCTAATTAGTTTTCATCCTTTTTGTTTTTTGTGTTTAGAAATTTTTGCCCGGTTTAATCAGTCAAAATAAACCTGACACTCATTCAACTTCAGTGTATAGGACTCCATGTTGAACCACCTTAAGTATGCTAGCACACTATTAGAATACCCACCATTGGTCATTGTAAGTTCATGGGACAAAATATTAATCATACCCATAAACAAGCCAACCACTTTCTTTGGAGTGCTGTAGGTGGTGTGGAACTGGAACCAGTGGTCATCCTTCACTGCTGGTGAAAGTCGTGGAAGTGAAGTGAAGTGTTGTGTAAGTGCCAGTGCCAGTGCCAGTTAGTTGTCCAGATCAATGTAGAAATGTGGACACTTCAGTCTTTGAGGAAGACGAGCTGTATTTACAAGGTTGTATGCACAACTTCCTGTTTTGACACACACTTGGGCAGCCTATTGTACCTCAATTGCCCCGACTAAATCAATAGATTTTTCATCCTGTGGACAATGTCTGGGATTACATGAACAGTGGTGAAACAGAGCAACCAACGTTTCCACTATTTGCTAGTACCAGCTGTGGCTTCAGCTGGATGTGGTATACTTGAAGACACTTGTAGACTTCCTTACTCACAGAACTGGGGTCATTATCAAAGCTAGATGTGATTTCTTCAGGCAATTAACAAATTCTATTCAGTGAATGTTGGTGCACATAATTGTTCGTCAAACTCAGTTTCATCCTTTCATGTAATTAATTCATTTGTTACTTTTTTATTTTATTGTTCTCATATGGATTTGTGTAACCAGGTCACGACTTGGTAGATTGCCTGTTAGAAATTAAGCACCCAGAAGACATAATCAGATGTCACTGTACCTTTGTACACATACATACCATCAGTGGGTATGTAAATTATCAGAAGAACAGCCACCAGAGACATTGTTGTTGTTCATCTGTAGAGGTTACAGGGCATAAAGTTACCTTCCATTAGGAATGTGCAATGCACTCAAAGACGGTGATATGATTTAAAAATGATAGAGTACAGCTATGAGTCATCCTTTCCTGAAAGGAAAGGATGACTTGGAAGGTTACAAGGCACGACATGGTGTATAAAGGGCATGAACAGCATCAGACATTGAGTGATCACTGTGAAGGACACGGAGATGCTGAATATTTGTATGAGACAGTGTATCATCACCAGAAAGAGTTGGAACGGGTGGTCAAATCGTGCTACATCCAGATTTTCAAGGCATTATGATGTGACAGTGGCAGTGTGAGGGCAGGCATAATAGTTGTCAAGTTTCCAGCCAACTGCAATCACTGTATTTCCCCAATCACATCTTAATCCACTCACATCTGCACTGACATGCGAAAAAGTCACTGACTCCGTGCAGTATTCTACATTATCTCGCTTTTTCTGGTAGAACACCAGCTAGGCTACAGAATTAACATCCCATGTGAAGGCTGCCATTAACACACACAAACACAGATAGCTGCATTTTAGTGGTGCCAGACGGGGGAACATGCACTGCTGATAAATGGCATCACATTTTGTTCATCAATGAATTGTGCTTTTTCACTATCCTTGATGACTGTCGTTGGTGATTGTTGGAGACCTGAGGAGATATTCCAGTGAGTTACTTCTGGCATCATGGTGTGGGAATGATTGGGTATGACTTCATGGTGCAGATGGTAATGGTTGAAGTAACTGTGACAGCACAATAGTATGTTGTATAACATACTGGTTTCTCAAGTATTACCTCTCATGTGACATCTCTTTTTCAATAGGATGATGCTTGTCCACACATGGCACATGCCTCTATGAATTTTCTGCATGATGTTGAAGTACTCTTGTGAAGGCTATCAAAAACCAGGTAAAACATTTGTGGGCCAGCTTGCCTGAGGAGAGGATACAAAGGCTAAGTGGCACCATTCTCAACTGAGTCAATCTGTGTATCCAGGCCAGAAGGGATGAAATGCCAGACTGAAAAGGGGTTCATACTGCTAAGGTCTTTGTAAATTTGATTTTACTCGATGTTAACAAATTTATCTTCTTCAGAAACGCTTTCCTTGCCATTGCCAGTCTACATTTTACACTCCTGGAAATTGAAATAAGAACATCGTGAATTCATTGTCCCAGGAAGGGGAAACTTTATTGACACATTCCTGGGGTCAGATACATCACATGATCACACTGACAGAACCACAGGCACATAGACACAGGCAACAGAGCATGCACAATGTCGGCACTAGTACAGTGTATATCCACCTTTCGCAGCAATGCAGGCTGCTATTCTCCCATGGAGACGATCGTAGAGATGCTGGATGTAGTCCTGTGGAACGGCTTGCTATGCCATTTCCACCTGGCGCCTCAGTTGGACCAGCGTTCGTGCTGGACGTGCAGACCGCGTGAGACGACACTTCATCCAGTCCCAAACATGCTCAATGGGGGACAGATCCGGAGATCTTGCTGGCCAGGGTAGATGAGTTACACATTCTAGAGCACGTTGGGTGGCACGGGATACATGCGGACGTGCATTGTCATGTTGGAACAGCAAGTTCCCTTGCCGGTCTAGGAATGGTAGAACGATGGGTTCGATGACGGTTTGGATGTACCGTGCACTATTCAGTGTCCCCTCGACGATCACCAGAGGTGTACGGCCAGTATAGGAGATCGCTCCCCACACCATGATGCCGGGTGTTGGCTCTGTGTGCCTCGGTCGTATGCAGTCCTGATTGTGGCGCTCACCTGCACGGCGCCAAACACGCATACGACCATCATTGGCACCAAGGCAGAAGCGACTCTCATCGCTGAAGACAACACGTCTCCATTCGTCCCTCCATTCACGCCTGTCGTGACACCACTGGAGGCGGGCTGCACGATGTTGGGGCGTGAGCGGAGGACGGCCTAACGATGTGCGGGACCGTAGCCCAGCTTCATGGAGACGGTTGCGAATGGTCCTCGCCGATACCCCAGGAGCAACAGTGTCCCTAATTTGCTGGGAAGTGGCGGTGCAGTCCCCTACGGCACTGCGTAGGATCCTACGGTCTTGGCGTGCATTCGTGCGTCGCTGCGGTCCAGTCCCAGGTCGACGGGCACTTGCACCTTCCGCCGACCACTGGCGACAACATCGATGTACTGTGGAGACCTCACGCCCCACGTGTTGAGCAATTCGGCAGTACGTCCACCCGGTCTCCCGCATGCCCACTATACGCCCTCGCTCAAAGTCCGTCAACTGCACATACGGTTCACGCCCACGCTGTCGCGGCATGCTACCAGTGTTAAAGACTGCGGTGGAGCTCCGTATACCACGGCAAACTGGCTGACACTGACGGCGGCGGTGCACAAATGCTGCGCAGCTAGCGCCATTCGACGGCCAACACCGCGGTTCCTGGTGTGTCCGCTGTGCCGTGCGTATGATCATTGCTTGTACAGACCTCTCGCAGTGTCCGGAGCAAGTATGGTGGGTCTGACACACCGGTGTCAATGTGTTCTTTTTTCCATTTCCAGGAGTGTATATCTTCTCTACTTCGACCATCATCAGTTATTTTGCTCCCCAAATAGCAAAACTCCTTTACTACTTTAAGTGTCTCATTTCCTAACCTAATACCCTCAGCATCACCTGATTTAATTCAACTACATTCCATTATCCTTATTTTGCTTTTGTTGATGTTCATCTTGTATCCTCCTTTCAAGACACTGTCCATTCCGTTCAACTGCTCTTCCAAGTCCTTTGCTGTCTCTGACAGAATTACAATGTCATCAGTGAACCTCAAAGTTTTTATTTCTTTTCCATGGATTTTAATACCTACTCCGAATTTTTCTTTTGTTTCCTTTACTGCTTGCTCAATATACAGATTAAATAACATCGGGGAGAGGCTACAACCCTGTCTCACTCCCTTCCCAACCACTGCTTCCCTTTCATGCCCCTCGATTCTTATAACTGCCATCTGGTTTCTGTACAAATTGTAAATAGCCTTTCGCTCCCTGTATTATACCCCTGCCACCTTCAGAATTTCAGAGAGTATTCCAGTCAACATTGTCAAAAGCTTTCTCTAAGTCTACAAATGCTAGAAATGTAGGTTTGCCTTTCCTTAATCTTTCTTCTAAGATAAGGCATAAGGTCAGTATTGCCTCACGTGTTCCAACATTTCTACGGAATCCAAACTGATCTTCACCGAGGTCGGCTTCTACCAGTTTTTCCATTCATCTGTAAAGAATTCATGTTAGTAATGTACAACTGTGACTTGTTAAACTGATAGTTCGGTAATTTTCACATCTGTCAACTCCTGCTTTCTTTGGGATTGGAATTATTAGAGTCTTCTTGAAGTCTGAGGGTATTTCACCTGTCTCATACATCTTGCTCACCCAATGGTAGAGTTTTGTCAGGACTGGCTCTCCCAAGGCCATCAGTAGTGCTAATGGAATGTTGTCTACTCCCGGAGCCTTGTTTTGACTCGGGTCTTTCAGTGCTCTGTCCAATTCTTCACATAGTATGATATCTCCCATTTCATCTACACCCCCTTCCATTTCCATAATATTGTCCTCAAGTACATCACCCTTGTATAGACCCTCTATATACTCCTTCCACCTTTCTGCTCTCACTTCTTTACTTAGAACTGGGTTTTCATCTGAGCTCTTGATGTTCATACAAGTGGTTCTCTTTTCTCCAAAGGTCTCTTTAACTTTCCTGTAGGCAGTATCTATCTTACCCCCTAGTGAGATAAGCCTCTACAGCCTTACATTTGTCCTCTAGCCATCCCTGCTTAACCATTTTGCACTTCCTGTCGATGTCATTTTTGAGACGTCTGTACTCCTTTTTGCCCGCTCCATTTACTGCATTTTTATATTTTCTCCTTTCATCATTTAATTTCAATATTTCTTCTTTTACCAAAGGAGTTCTAAAAGCCCTTGTCTTATTACCTACTTGATCCTTTGCTGCCTTCACTACTTCATCTCTCAAAGCCACCCATTCTTCTTCTACTGTACTTCTTTTCCCCATTCCTGTCAATTGTTTCCTTATGCTCTCCCTGAAACTCTGTACAACCTCTGGTTCTTTCAGTTTATCCAGGTCCCATCTCCTTAAATTCCCACCTCTTTGCAGTTTCTTCAGTTTTATTCTACAGTTCATAAGAAATAGATTGTGGTCAGGGTCGACATCTGCCCCTGGAAATGTCTTAAAAATTTAAAACCTGGTTCCTAAATCTCTGTCTTACCATTATGTAATCTATCTGAAACCTGTCAGTATCTCCAGGCTTCTTCCATGTATACAACCTTCTTTCATGATTCTTGAACCAATTGTTAGCTATGATTAAGTTATGCTCTGTGCAAAACTCTACCAGGCAGCTTCGTCTTTCATTTCTTAGCCCCAATCCATATTCACCTACTTTGTTTCCTTCTCTCCCTTTTCTTAATCTCGAATTCCAGTCACCCATGACTATAAAATTTTCGTCTCCCTTCACTACCTGAATAATTTCTTTTATCTCATCATACATTTCATCAATTTCTTCATTTGCAGAGCTAGTTGGCATATAAACCTGTACTACTGTAGTAGGCATGGGCTGCATGTCTGTCTTGGCCACAATAATGCATTCACTATGCTGTTTGTAGTAGCTTACCTGCACTCCTATTTTTTTATTCATTATTAAACCCACTCTTGCATTACCCTTATTTGATTTTGTATTTATACCCCTGTATTCACCTGACCAAAAGTCTTGTTCCTCCTGCCACCGAACTTTACTAATTCCTGCTATATCTAACTTCCATTTCCCTTTTCAAATTTTCAAATCTACCTGCCCGGTTAAGGGATCTGACATTCTGATAAATAGTTTTGACAAGAAGAGAATAGAAGCTTTCGAAATGTGGTGCTACAGAAGAATGCTGAAGATTAGATGGGCAGATCACATAACTAATGATGTATTGAATAGAATTGGGGAGGAGAGGAGTTTGTGGCACAACTTGATAAGAAGAAGGGACCGGTTGGTAGGACATGTTCTGAGGCATCAAGGGATTACAAATTTAGCATTGGAGGGGAGCGTGGAGGGTGAAAATCGTAAAGGGAGACCAAGAGATAAATACACTAAGCAGATTCAGAAGGATGTGGGTTGCAGTAAGTACTGGGAGATGAAGTATCTTGCACAGGATAGGGTAGCATGAAGAGCTGCATCAAAGCAGTCTCAGGACTGAAGATAACAACAACAAAATCACATAAATAATTTCTCATACCAGCTGCACCCATGAAGTTACATTCCATATTCTCCTTCCCTTCTGGTTGCTTCACATTTTCAGCAGGCATTGTATATTGGAAATGTTCATAAGACTTTGTCCTAAAAACAGTTGTAACTGGACTTGGTTAGAAGAAAGAACTAACATGTGCAGCTTCAAATTTTTCAATTACAGCAAGTAAAAATGCAAGGAAATCAGATTATTTGTTCATAAACTCAACTGTAATAATTAATCTTTAACTCCTACTCTGAACATATGCTTTCAGGAGAGACGGTGCTGTTGATGACGCGATGGTCCTGAATTCTGATTATGGAGCAGAAGTTGAAGTTGAAGTAGAACCAAATTCTAGAGGAGGAGATGCTGCTAGTGCACTTCCTTCAACAGCAGAAACTCAACCTCAGTTTAGAGAAAATTCTGCCCAGTCTATACAGTTTGAAAATAGAGTAAGCTAAAAGTTCTTATTGTTAAAATTACTTAAAAAAAACTTACCTTCTTACTACTACATACAAAGGACATTCATTACTTTGGGAGACTGTAGAAGGCTCTACATAAAGTCTAGTACTGTTCACTTTTTGTGTGTGGTTGGGGGGGGGGGGGGGGGGTGCTTGTTTGTATCATGATGTAGTATATATAATTCATAGTACTAGTTTATAGTCAGTTGTAAACTAAATTTGTGTTTCCAGAATGAAATTTTCACTCTGCAACAGAGTGTGCACTGATATGAAACTTCCTGACTGACACAGAACATTGTGATGTTATGTCTTTGCATTCTGTTTGATAGTGACAAAGACTGTGAATTTTGTAGTTAATTGAAATAGAAATATTAGAAAGTATTAACAGGAAGGTACTCAGACATGACATCATACGTTTTATGATAACCTGATTAAAAAACTCTTGAGAATCATGTCCGCCAAATCATTTATGTATATAGAAAAATAATAGCAGTCTCACCACACTTCCCTGGGCACTCCTGATTATATCCTGGTCTCCGATGAACACATGCTGTTGAGGACAACATACTGGGTTCTATTACTTAAGAGGTCGTAGAGCCACTGACATATTTCTTTAAGTCTGCAGATGCATTTCAGAAATCTAGGAGTGTGGAATCTGCCTGTTGCCTTTAATCCGTAGTTTGCAGTACATCATATAAGAAAAGGGCAAGCTGAGTTTTGCATGTGCAATGCTCTCTAAATCTGTAATGATTCATGGACGTAAGCTTCTTGGTATCTAAAAAATGTATTATATCTGAACTTCAAGTATATTCAGGAGTTCTGCAGCAAACCAATATGGGTCCATTCTTCTAGCCTTTTTATACAGAGAAGTCACCTACATGTTTGGATATCCATGTGATTGTTTGTTTGAATGTGTGTACTTCCACAAGAGAAAGAGACGACTTGAAGGAAGACTAGTATAAATATTTCACTGTATGTGTTTCTGTATGCCAAATATCAGTCAGCTATAGGTGAGTGGTTCTCTTTCCTTTATTTTGTGTATAATTCCATTCAGGAATTTCTATTGTGGTTCCCTATAGAATTCAATTGGGTCTAATTAATTTGGCTCACACACAGACATACAGATATACTTTCTTTCCACACACTATTCATTAGTAGAACTGAGAGATACATCAATATACCCTATAAAAGATGTACTGTCTGCCACGCTCTTCAGTAATTCATGGAGAATAAGGTGAAAACTGCAGAAAGAGGCAGGATAATCTGATAGGTAATTCATTCATTACATTTGTGTAATATTAGGCAAATTTCAGAGAACACATCAGCAGTTTGATGTGGAAATGGCAATGCCAGATGGATAATAATAATTTCTATTTGGGAAATGATAGTATTACAAACATGTACAAAATCCATATCTGCAAATTCTGCCCTATTGTCATAGACGGTATATTTTTAGACAACAGATGTACATATGTCTACCATATGTCTACATATGTCTACCATTCATAAAAATATATTTCTATGTGTATTGCTTGGAACTATTAAACATCTAAACAAATGATTATGAACACAAAAAGAAAAGAAAAAAAACAAAAGTGACCTGTAAAACCAAGGAACCACAATATGGAGTTGTAGAGTAATTTCAACAAAAATTTACCTAATTGATGACTCAGATTTCGTTGTTAGCTGTGTCATGTGGAAAATGTGGTTTTTTTTATGTCCTCTGATTTTTGTAATTTTGAGTGGGGTAAATTGATGCTACAGTGTTTACTGTTGACACACTTGAGTAGAAGGTGTCAAAAATTCAGCTAAGTAAAAAAATCCATCCTTTTGTATGCTTGCTTATGTATGTAATTCGACTTCAGATTATTTCTTTGCTGAGATTGTGTATGTTAGGTAAGTCAACCTGTTTGTTTTTGTCCCATGATCTCTCATTCTCTGTGTTATGGCTTATTTGTATCATGATGTAGTATATATAATTCATAGTACTAGTTTATAGTCAGTTGTAAACTAAATTTGTGTTTCCAGAATGAAATTTTCACTCTGCAACAGTGTGTGCGCTGATATGAAACTTCCTGGCAGATTAAAACTGTTTGCCGGGCTGAGACTCCAACTCGGGATCTTTGCCTTTCGCGGGCAAGTGCTCTACCAACTGAGCTACTCAAGCGTGACTCGTGCCCCGTCCACACAGATTTACTTCTACCAGTACCTCGTCTCCTATCTTCCAAACTTCACGGAAGCTCTCCTGTGAACCTTGCAGAACTAGCACTCCTGAAAGAAAGGATATTGCGGAGACATGGCTTAGCCACAGCTTGGGGGCTGTTTCCAGAATGAAATTTTCCCTCTGCAGCAGTGTGTGTGTGTGTGTGTGTGTGTGTGTGTGTGCTGATATAAAACTTCCTGGCAGATTAAAACTGTGTGCCAGGCTGAGACTCGAACTCTGGTCTTTTGCCTTTCGTGGGCAAGTGCTCTACCAATTTGTGTTTTTTAAAAATGATAGCAAGAGATGGGGAGGATCATCATGTGCTCTATGTATATACTTGGAGGTTTCATTTAACATATTTAACAGGCTGTTCTGGCAGTCATTGAGAGAACAAGATACAAGAAGCTGCAGATTGTGGTGCATGTTGGAATGAACATTGCCTGGTGTCTTGTCTCTGAAGTCATATTTGGTTTATTCTAGTGAATGGCAGAGACTGTTGAGAAGATTGATCTTGCTCATGGAGGTTCAAGGAAGCTCACAATCTGCAGCATTTTTTCCTGAACTGAATAGGGTCCTCAGTTCTGAGCTAACCAGGCAACTTTAACCGGAGACTTTGAATGTTACAGCCTGACTTCTTATGCTTGCAGCATATGAATGAGAGCTAGAGTCTCTGACTAAATGAGTCGGGGGTGCACTACGCATCAGAGGTTGCTATCCCAATGGCTGGATGTGTATGGAAAGCACATAAGGGTTTATACAACTTGTAACTATAGGAGGTACCAAAGAATTATTTTAATACCCAGAGAAATGCTGCTGTCCCCACTTCCAATGAAACAATTTAAATCCTAGTAAAGTACTGCTGAAACCTTTTCAAGTGTCAGAGTTTGAAGCAATTCTAAAACGTTAGGGGCTCATGTAATACTAGATCCAGAAAGCTGGCTAAACACATAAATTGACAGTAAGGACATTATTAAGGTAAAAATCAGTGTATATTGAAAGTAAGTTTGAGATGGGGATGGTGTATTTGTTGCAGCAGACACTCAATTCCACAGGCAAATTGATGATCTGTGTAAGATTATTTGGGCAAGTATTAGTATGAAGTGTGTGCAGAAACTTAACTATGTCCTTCTACTGACAAGACTCATCACCAGATGTAAAGGAAAACTGAGTTAACCTGAGCTTATTAGTACTTACATTTCTGGCTTCAATCATCCATTGATTGATTGGGAAAATTACAGTTTAGTAAGTGGTGAGTGTAACAGGACATCCTCTGAAATAACTGAAAACTACTTGGAACAACTTGTTCAAAAGCCCTCATATGCTGGAAATATATTAGCTCCGTTGTTAACAAAAAACCTAAATTCTGTGGATTTTTGTATGCTTTAAATGGGGTATCAGTGACCATGAAGCTGTTCTAACAGAGATTATTGAAGTACAAAGGCAAATAGACCAAGTAGAAAGGTATACATGTTCAGTAAATTAGATTCAGGAAGTAGTGTCATTCCTTAAAAAAAGAAGTCAAAACATTTTCCACCGGTCAGCAGCATGTGAAAGAACTTTCGTTGACATTTAAAAGAATAGGTGACCAAACATTGGATTGATAGGTACCTAGTAGAGCAGTTTGTGACTGGAGGAACCTCCCATGGTATACAATTTGTGTGAAGAAACTAAAGAAACAGTCAGCACTGCACAACAGTTTTAAAATGAAGCATAGGGCTATAGGTAGATGCTGAATGAAAAGTGGTTGACTGTCAAAAGGGTAATGTGTGATGCTGTCAATAGCTACCGTAGCAGAATTTACCTAAAGATGTCTCGCAAAACCCAAAGAAGTACTTGTCGGCCTGGGCCCTGTACTGCAAAGATCAGTTGAAGTTCCAAAGAAGTAGTGCACACCAAGGGTTCATTTAATCAGTCGAAGGAGCAATCCCCCTCACCAGAAAAAATGGTTTTTATGAACAGAACTCACATCTTCCACTGCCACACACAGACATAACAATTCAGTATCACTTTGAAGAAAGGTGGAACATTTAATGTATGCTGACTAGTAGCAGTTGTATCCAGGACCATTTGTCATGAAACTCAGAACTCTTGTGCCATACACTGCAAAGATAATGTGAATCTCCCCCTAGCTCAGATTCTGGGTATGCTTTTGTATAGGAGAGTACACTTTCCATGGTTCCCCATTAAGAGTGCAAGATACAAAACTGTATGAGATATTATTGCTACAGTTTTTAATGTTTAAAATAATTTACAGGGTACAGCTGAACTTGACAGTGACGATTCAGATGATTCTGAACCTTCAGATACTGACGTCAACCACATGGATGATGATGAAGAAGGTATGTAAATGCATTCTTTATATGTCAGTTAACCTTAAAATCCTAATGAAACTGCATGCCCCTAATAAAGAGCATCTTTATCTTCATAGATCTCCAGAAATTCTCTCTCCTAGTTGACGTACATTTTTCCCCATTGGTAATGATGATTCCTTTTTTTTCCTTTCATTATTTTATAAAAACATTACTAACCTGGCTGACTATAACTGAGGCGCACCTGAGAGCACACAGCACATAAACAAGAGTAAAAATGTTGCTGAATTTTTGGGCAGTGTCAGTCTACAGTATGTTTACAAACACAAACAACATGCACATGGGTACAGTGTGGTACAGTGCAATTGGTTGAGGCACTATAGCCTTGTTCTGTTTGTTTCTGTGTGTATTTTGGGGGTGGGAGGTGGGAGGGGAGAGGCGATTAAGTTCATTCTATCCAGGACTTACGAGTATCATTTATTATTATTCATGCAATTATTACTTACTCACCAGAGGTCTGCATTATAGCTGGAAAACAGTTGTATGCTCATGCTTCTCTGCTAGAAGCTGGACCGTGTTAATATTATTTTCTCTAAGGATAGGAATAGAGTAAAATCCATGAGGTTTGTAACTAATTGAGAGTGTTACAATAAAAACACCCTTACACTGTCAATTATTCTGAAAAATTTACATGTGCTTGTGCTTCTGCATTTCTGCTGAACCTCAGATTTATAAGTAGCTCATTGTCTTGTAGATAGTAGGAAAAGGAAGTATGTGTAATCTGCTTCACCAATGAGACCAAAACCTTAAAATGCCCATTTATGATTGGGTAAGGGAGGAATTATTTTGTCTAATAATCCAGAATGATCTTGGAGACAAGTAAACCAGAATAAGAAAGGAAACAACTACTATGCTAAGGCAGGAGAAATGGAAGTATTACAAGTAACTAATAAAAGAAGCAGAAGAGTATTTTATTCATCACATGACAAGACAAATATACCAAAAAATTAAGGGAATCAACACAAAAATATAAAAAGTGAGAAACATTTATTACAGAAACCCAAGGAAAAATCGTCTCGAGTGAAACTAAAGTAGAACAGCATTGGGCAGACTGCTTCGCTAATTTACTATACTGTGAAGACCCCATTGAACCTCTTTTATGTGACGTGCCACACACAGTAGACATCAAAGTAGAGCCACCCAGTGAAGGAGAAATATAGGCAATAATAAAAATTTTAAAAATAATAAAACTTTAGGTGGTGGTAAAGATAGGGGTGAAATAATAAAGAATGGAGGGCCAGAATTGGTGAAAAGAATCGTGAAATTGATGAGGAAAGTATGGGTATATGAGAAAATGAACTACGACTGAAAACTGCCATAGTCTGCCCCATTTTAGAGAAGAATGACCCTCTGGATTGTAATAATTATAGAGGAATTTCACTCCTTAATGTAACCTACAAAATCCCATCACAGTGTCTACTCCAGAGAATGATACCACTAGCCAAAGAAATCATAGATGACTATCAGTGTGGTTTCAGAAGAGACAGGTCAACTAGTGATCACCTCTTTATTCTCTCACAGTTAACTGAGAAAGGATGGGAACATAATGTCGACATCCACATGGTATTTGTTAACTTCGAAAAAGCTTATGACAGCATGTACAGGAGCACAGTAACCAGGGTTCTCAAAGAGTTTGTGTCCTGTAAAGTTAATATGCCTAGTATGCTAGCTGCGGTGACAGAGAGGTTCTGGGCGCTTCAGTCTGGAACCGTGTGACTGCTATGGTCGCAGGTTCGAATCCTGCCTTGAGCATGGATGTGTATGATGTCCTTAGGTTAGTTAGGTTTATTTAGCTCTAAGTTCTAGGGGACTGATGACCTCAGATGTTTTGTCCCATAGTGCTCACAGCCATTTGAACCATTTGAATGCCTAGTACAGGTGTGCTTGGAGGAAACCTATTGCAAAATAAAGACCAACACAGGAGTGTCAAACAAGTTTGAAGTCAGAACAGGCCTTAGACAATGAGGTGCTTTATCTCCAATATTTTTCAATCTGGTTTTAGAAACGGTAGATAGAGAGCACCAAAAAGTAAACCTAGTTGAAGTAAAGATGGGTAGGAATAAAATACATAGTCTTGCATATGCGGACAGTGTTGTCCTAATAAGTGGAAACAAAGAAGACCTACAACTCGTGACAAGTTCCTACAGAAACATTGCAAGGAAAGTAGGATTTGGAATTAATGAGAAGAAAACAGAGTACGTGGCCATGAGCAAGGCACCCAATTATGGTAGCCCACTGACAATTGATGATCTCACTTTTAGGAGAGTAGACGCTTACAAATATTTGGGAAGCATCATCAATGAACAGAATAAAAGGGAAATTGAAATTAAAGAGAGGATAGCAGCAGCAAATAAAGCTTATTTTAGCCTAAGAGATGTGTTATCTAGTACAGCTGTTTCCAGCAACTTTAAACTTAGGCTATAACACAGTGTAATTCTGACAGTAGCTCTATATGGATCAGAAAGCTTCACATTTAGAAAACCAGATGAACAAAAATTAGGTTTTTGAAAGGAAAATATTAAGGAAAATTTTGGGGCCCAAGAGAGACTCAGAAAAACAGGAGTGCAGAATACTTAAAAACTAGGAACTGAAGGAGCTATATCAACATGCTGATACTAGTCAAAGGATGAAGAATAGGAGACTGATGTGGGCTGGACATCTAATTGAGATGCAGGAGGAATGACTACCTAAAGTAGCATTCTCTGGAGCAATAGAGGGCAGAAGGAAGCTTGCAAGGCCACGAACCAGATGGAAGGATAACATCAATGAGGACGCGGTGGCAATCTGAAAGACGCAAGTGGCAGTTGAAGAAGAAGAAGAAGAAGAAGAAGAAGAAGAATCCAGAATGAAACTTCCTAGCAAGTTAAAACGGTGTCCCTGACCGAGACTTGAACTCGGGTCCTTTGCTTTGCCTGCAAAAGGCAAAGGTCTCGAGTTCAACTCTCGATCCGGCACACAGATTTAATCTGTCAGGAAGTTTCTTGTCTAATTATTTTTGCATATTACACAATTAATTTTTATCACTGCATATGAGGTTCATTTCAAGAAGGTAGAGTGATTTTGCATTATCATTGTTCTGTCTTTTAATACAGGAGAAATGAATCTCTGACAGACTGAAAACTCTGTGCTAATCTAAAAGATGAATCTCTCTAGCTTCTATAGACACTTCAGTGCAAAGTGAGGTACCCAAGCGACTTCATAGACTGTTTTCAATTCAACTTTCCATACATCTTTTTGTATTCCACCTGGAAGGCGGTGCATGGGTAGGAGCAGGAAAAGGTGAAAATCTCTTGGTACTGCTGTGTGAATTAAAATAATCTTTACTTTAGCAACAAGAGTAATACATAACTTTTCCCTGAGGTGCAAAACTGAAGCGAAGTGTCCCGGCTGTCTGCTCCTGATCAAATGGGCAGAATCTGGATGGAGCTCATTTAACTCTCGCGCTCCGGCTAGAGTGCGCTGTCATCAGTCTCTCATAGTGCCAACTTATGAAACTATGCCATGGCATTGTTGTTGTTGTCGATATCACACATCTCATACAGAGGCACAGGAATAGTACACCTGCAGGAAAGATACTTTGATGATCATTAACACAGTTATATTCCCAATTAACTTTTAAAATCTAGTGGTCAACTCTTGAGTTAAATGAGAATTATGCATTGAAAGATGATTCAAAATCAGGTGTTAAAGTTTCACACACAGTACTTTCTTGAATGAGTTAGCCACACACACTTTATGGCTTCTGTCTACCACTACACTCTTCTTGCCTTGAGCATTAACAAATACTCCTTCCTTGCAAAGGAACAACATTAAGAATCTTATAGTGAATATCAAAGCAAGAAATTTATTAATAGAAAGTGGCTTTTTACACTTCTGCTGTATTTTATTGTATAAAATACTAAAAATAGCAGAAGTGAAAAAATGTCACCACCTTAATATTAACAATGCTTCTGTCAGTGCTCACAGGTGACTAGGAGATAGTACCCCCAAATTAAATAGTTTGAGTAATGTCAGTTATGAATTAATCAGTTAAAGTGAGTCAGCATTGTAGGTATCCACTACCAAATCATTATACTGCAGGGCATAAGTGAAAACGATGTGCATAGGTTTAATTTAAATTTAAGTGGTACACTTAAGGCAGGGCTGGCTAGAAATTCTGCATGCGTGCGGTACTCCTGCACATGTAGTGCATGTTTCTACGCACAGATGTCGCTTTATTCACTTGCTGGGATACTCTGTACTGGCGCATTCTAGTGCTCTTTCCACAGCTTGCAAGCCCACCATGGGAAGGTATTTCGCGTATTAAAAATTTAAAATACTGCCACAGTCTACTCATTGAGACGTCTGCTTTTATGTTAACAGTTTAACCCAGTAAAACAAGTAATGCAGTTAACAACCGTGGGTTCTTATTAAGGCAGTTTGACTGACGGCATGTAAATACACGTAATGTTTTTATCTAGTATTTAAGAAAGAGAGCACTTAGTGACATCCAACGAACATTATTCACGATTTCAAATAACATTAAACTAATGCAAGGTTTCCTATTACTAATTCTAGGTGCCCTCAGTTTCACCCGCATAATTTCTGTCTCACTGACCTCTGAACATAATGATAACCGCAGACTTCTCAATGATCACCTGTTACTTCAATACCATTATTGCTATATCTTTCATCAGTTCCATCTGAAATCTGCATAATAACCGACAATTAGATGAATGTAATGTTTTATCGACTTCAGCTGAGCGTAGCCCTTAACACATAAAACCTAAATCTAAGTATACATTGGAAGAATCGGTTTAATGACCAACTTTCCTGGTAATAATGTAACATGGAGCAGAATGAGGCAATAATGCATGGTTAGTAAACAATATTTTTTAATTATGAAAGGAATAAATCCAAACACATTTATAACTGATCATGAGAAATGATAATTGACTTGATGTTTCTCATCCATTTTCTTAAGGACATTTAATTTTGTTTGCCGTTTTTCACTGCTGAGTACACTACACTCATCTTTGTGATATGTATTGTAGTGTCTTCCAATTGAAAACTTACGCTGGCCACCTATTATTCAGCAGCACAGCAAACACTGTGAGTTTTCACCAACGGCTACAAAAAAAAATTGCTGTTCCCTGTCATTTTTAAAGGACTGAGAACATAGAGCTCCCGTCCTTTTCTTTTTCACAGCACCTGCCATTTCTCAGTACTTCTGTGTTACGGTTACCAGTGGTAAACGAGGCTGGGTATGTTGCGCTCTTGCTTGTACCACATAAACAGGGAAGTGGAGCCGCCGCCGTTCATTTAGGACACATGTCTAATAACAGATGTCGCTGTCGCACACGTGCTCACATGTGCAGCACTTCTGCATGTCCACACACTGTGCAGCATTTGGCCGGCCCTGACTTAAGGTGTAATATCATAGCACACACTGACAAATATATTATCCAGGAGGTGCCATGACATTTGCTGCAGCAAGTTCACATAGAATGTAGTTGTTTGCCGTAATGCCATGCATCATGTCGCTGCACAGCTTGTGTGTTCATGATGCCCTCAGAGGAACGTGTTATTTCTCAAGCAGTTCTTAGGGAACAATTTGGTTGCAGAAATTTATAATTTCACACCTTATAACCTCATGTCACTATTTGACTATGAGCTAGTTATCTTTCCTTATTGGTTATAGTTGATATTATTATGATGATATAGCATGTAACTCTAGATTGGATCGTACAATTTAAGTAATGCATTCATAGAGCTTGTATTGTGCAATCTAGTCATTAGCTGTTTTATGTATGATGCACTGAAGTTCAGACTTCACTGTGCAAATAAACTAATTAGTCTGCCAAAATTATTTTTAAGTCTACAGGCACAGACTATAAATACTAACCAACAGTATATTTATGAACAAAGCAGGTACTTCATTTTGTAGATTTCATTTCTTGCCATGACAGTTAACCTTATAGCCAAACTGGAGTAAGAAGCACTTGATTGCAAGGGGACTATGTCATAGTTTACTCGCCATAGATATAAGAAAATGAATTTGTTCTTTTTGCAGAAGTAAGAAGCATTTTCAGAATGAGATTTTCACTCTACAGCGGAGTGTGCGCTGATATGAAACTTCCTGGCAGATTAAAACTGTGTGCCCGACCGAGACTCGACTCGGGACCTTTGCCTTTCGCGGGCAAGTGCTCTACCATCTGAGCTACCGAAGCATGACTCACGCCCGGTACTCACAGCTTTACTTCTGCCAGTATCCGTCTCCTACCTTCCAAACTTTACAGAAGCTCTCCTGCGAACCATGCAGAACTAGCACTCCCAGTGTGCGCTGATATGAAACTTCCTGGCAGATTAAAACTGTGTGCCCGACCGAGACTCGAACTCGGGACCTTTGCCTTTCGCGGGCAAGTGCTCTACCATCTGAGCTACCGAAGAAGTAAAGCTGTGAGTACCGGGCATGAGTCGTGCTTCGGTAGCTCAGATGGTAGAGCACTTGCCCGCGAAAGGCAAAGGTCCCGAGTTCGAGTCTCGGTCGGGCACACAGTTTTAATCTGCCAGGAAGTTTTAAGAAGCATTTTATTTATTTATTTATTTATTTTTAATAAACATTAAAACTGATACCTTCATGTTATTAGAGCAACAAGTAGTAAAGTCAGTTGTCAGACCTCACTTTACTGTGACCTAAGTGAAAAGGTAATACAAAATTCTGTATGTCCAAGCAGGACTAACTGGAACTGCTGCTAAACAACCTAAATTTCTTCAAAGTGGGTATCTAAATTGAGGATCATATATGGCAACTCCATTTAGAAAATAATAGTTTTTTCAACAATTACATTTGTGGAGCAGTTACATGAAGTCACAGCTAAATAAGCAAAGTACAGTGTTTTGAAGAGTTCAGTAATTAGAGAGTAGCATTTCAAAAGAAAACTAAGCTTGATAGGCAGAACCTGATTTTATATTTTGATACAAAACACACAACTTTACTACTAAGAAAACATTCCACACTCTTTGTGACAAAAATGCTATTGACAAGTGTACCAGAACTGTCTGATCTGTGTCACATGACATTTGAATATTATAGACTGCAGGGGATATCTCAGTGTGGTATGTACAAGTCATCTGGTGCAGCCACAGCTAATTTTGCTAAGGTGCTGCTGAGGCAAATTTCACACGATGTGGGCCATCTGGAGAATCCATTGCTCTGCTGCTTTGGTGCTGCCACAGTAAATTTTGTCCAGCAAACAACTGAGTCAGTGCAAGAAGTACTTTATTGTGATAGGGTGTCCAGTGGGTGTGGCAAATCAGCAATTCTTGAGTTGGAAGCATCATTTCACCCCCCCCCCCCCCCCCAAGTCATGATGGCTATGTATTACTGCTCCTGCCTTTAAGCCTTCAGAAATGAATTGTTTAATCTGCATTTACTGCCTGTTGTATATCACTTGCAACCTTGTTTGTAGGAGTGCTGAACGATCTATCTTCTTACAGCTCTTGTTAAAAAGTAAATATATTATTCAATACAGATAAATCACAAGGCACAGAATTGCAGCAGTGAATTTTTTTTTCACGATAAAAAGATAAAATTAATGTTTTGGGTTAGGTGGGTATTAATAAACCACCTTGTGTAGACTTGTGTGCAGTTATTTGTGATAGTGGTGGGACTGATAAACTAAACATTTAAAAATCAAGAAATATTGGTTTTGATATTTTGCATTCTTTGGCTCTTGAAGAATTCCAGTGCAAGACTGAGCAAGTCAAAGATAACAATCATTTGAGTAAAATATACACCAGACAAATATGTATGAAAGTGAAGCTTTTTTTTTTACTAGTAAGTT
This sequence comes from Schistocerca gregaria, assembly GCF_023897955.1. Classification (NCBI taxonomy): domain Eukaryota; kingdom Metazoa; phylum Arthropoda; class Insecta; order Orthoptera; family Acrididae; genus Schistocerca; species Schistocerca gregaria. Next base: position 646,441,867 of record NC_064931.1, on the reverse strand, counting down.
CCTGATTCCAGTCATTGGAAGAAAAGCTGTTGATGAATTGTGATTTAGAAAATATTTTATATATTCTTAGGTGATGAAAATGAAGAAGAAGGTGGTTCAGGTTATGAAGAAGATAATCTAGAATTCTTTGAATCAGATGAGGATTTGTTCCGCATTCCTGGTCTTGAACGGGAAGGTGATGACCTCCTCATGATTCAATATGCTGACGCTGAGGCAGGTGGGTCAAGGACGGGCCCACGTACCTCCTGGAATTCAAATACCGTACCACTAGCAACTGGAAGCAATGAGGATGCACCAAATGGAAATGAGAATGCAGGTATTTAAAAGTTTGTAACAGAAAGTCTCTTCTTTAATGCTGATTTGATAGATGTGCATCCATTTTAATGCGCTAAAAACTGTTATTCCAATTATGTTGTCTGTACTTTTTTCCTCTTGTGCACTTGGTTACAGATAGTTTACTTAATTTTGATGACTCCTGTGTTGCTAGTAATTTGTCAGCACTTGTTTTCCCTTTCTCCTATTTTCTGTGTGCAGCCTGGTGCTACTTTCAATTGTTGCCCTTCCCAACTCTGACTTTGTAAGCACAAAGAAATAAAAGTAGGAATAATACAAAATATGAAAATCACTTTAAAAATATATGTTAGTAAAGACTTTTTCTCATGTCCAGTACATGTTCCTTGCATTCCATTCATTTGCAGTTTTATAGGAAACCACTGAAAATATATGATGGTGATAGGTCTCACAAAAAGTATAAACTTCAGTATGCCATTATTTGAAGAAAATCTAATGAAAATATTTTTTTTTTTTTTTTAATGTGCTCCAGAGTTCTGATAAACTTCAGAAACAACAGTATGAAATACTAGAAGCTGTTGTTAGAATCACTTTTTGAATAACTGAGTCGGATTGGCCAAAGACCATTTTTTCAGCACCTGCAGTACAAATGTCATTAATACAGATAATTCAGGTGAAAAAGTATGTTTTGCTTATCAAGGGATGCTTTTAACAGCAGCTTATGGTGCTACTTCATGTCACTTCTAAAAATAATTTTGTTCACCTGTCACAAAAAGAAAGATGGCCCATGAGAGTTTAGCACTGTTTTTCAGTTACATCAGAGGTCCATGTCATACAGCCATTGAAATTGAATTTTTCTCTATGCCATTGCAGTTTCCATACCTCCTACTAAAACCAATGGATTGAATGTGGGTTACCGGTTTTGGCTGTTCTGGAGAGAGGATCCTCTACATATTCATAATGTAGTTACATGTGTACCTCTTAAATCAATTTATTTTAGAAATTCCTTTTCATTCTTTTGGAATTCAAAGACAAGGATCAGATAAATGGAAGTCAGGAAAAATTTATTTTTAAGCGGATGAATTTTAGCATCCATAACATTTGCTTACAAATCTTTAATATTATTTATTAATCACTTTTTAGTTAGCAAAAAACTTGTAAACTGGAAGATGAGACATCCAGGCTTAGAGATACATGTTGTTATAGTTGTCAGTGTGACTCCTGAATGATTTCAGTGGTGTGGTTTTGGTGTCAAGGGCTGTAATGAAACAAAACGACACTTCTGAAACATATGGGTCAGTTGTTGGCACAATAATGTATTCTACAGCTCAGAGAATGAAATTAATGCTTCTTGCGTATGACTGAAAAATTTCTGAACTTTTCAGTGTAGTAATTATTATTGCATTGTTTTACAATCCAGATTTTGACCTTTGGCTATTTTCAAGTTCAAAACCTGAGTCACAAAAGCAAGAAACAGGGCAACCATGAAAAAGAAATGTATAAATACCATGATTCACTGCTTGATTTATATGTCAAAAAGGTAAAGAATCATGGTATTTATACACTTTTTTTCATGATTGCTGCTTTAATTTATACTTATATTGTTTGTTCCATTTGTTTTGTACTTGAAAATGACCTGTCAAAATCTGAACTGTATAACAATAAAATAAAAATTTCTAGTCATATGGTGGCACCATCATTCAAAACATTTATCATGACTGTAGGTCCAGCCGAAATAGAAATTTTCAGTGTGTGTCGCTACTACGTTTGTCCTGAAAGTTGTATTTCAGCACCCATTTTGTATATGCCTAATGGTACTCCATATACATAAATAACTAGATTAATTATGTACGCTCCTTGTTATGCCCCAAATCACATTGCTAACTTTACATATGCAATCCACTAGCAAAATAGAGACATGGTAGGCAATTGTCTCCATATAAAATCTACCTAAAAGATGAAATTATTTGTCCTACTCAGACTTCAACTTGCATCATCTTGCTGAGCAAGGGAGCGCATTGGTATAATACTGTACTGAAATTAAAGAGGATGACAGTTCAAATCCCCATCCGATCATAGAGATTTAGTGGTTTCTGTTTTGTTTTTGTTTCCGTAAATTCTTTAAGGATACTGGCAGTTTCCTGTGGTAATGAAACTGAGCTCTAGCTCCAGCTTTAATGATCCCATCATTGATGGGATGTTAAACCTAATCTTCTTTCCTTTGTTTTTGAATTGTCTTTCCATTGGTATGTTCTGCATTGCCAACTGAGTCATTCAAGCACTTAAATAACTGAACTTGTGGATAGGCTGCAAACCAAATGGAATTCATGCAACAGTAAAACCCCATGTTAACAAAGCTGCTTTTAACGAATATTGTCATGTAAAAGAAGGTGTAATTAGATGAATGACGACCCTAACTTCACTTAACAAAGGTTTATTCAGCACTGGCGCATACAAGTGTGCATTGCAAGCTGCCTCCAGCCAGAAAATGCACAGTATATATACAGCTACAGCTACAGAACATTCCAGTACAGTGCTGCTTGACATTTGTGGATACTTCTAGAATGTACTCAAAGTGAATATAGAAATGAAAATTTTACAGTTCAGGTGAGTTTTGAACTGACGACCCTCCATGCAACAGTCAAGTAAAACTTCTTTCGCCACTACACTCTTAGACCCATTTCCACTTGTTGCCTGTCGCTGGAGCTTCGAATTTACCCTTGGTTGCAGGATCCTCATAGAGCTTCATTCGAGGGACGTGGACCATATCTCTGATCTTTCATAGTCTTGTGTTGGGGTCAAAATCTTCAACTTCATAAGTAACATCAGACAACTGTCTTACAACCTTGTAATATTTGGAGTAGTGCCTGAGGAGCATCTCAGAGAGACGAACCTTCCAAACAGAAGTGAAGATCCAGAAGAGGTCACCAGGCTGGTAGAAAACAGAGCGGTGGCCCGTGTCATACCTTTGGCGGTCGTTTTCTTGAGCCTGCAGCATGTGGATATTAAGCTAACTGCTGAGCTTCTCCAGCTCTGGTTAACACCTGGCCCATGTAGTTGTTGTCCACGTCATCAGGATGTAACAGAAACACAGTGTCCATCGTCGTAGTCGCCTCACACCCATGCACCAGGAAAAATGGTGTAAATCCTGTGGTGTCTAGTTTAATGGTGTTGTAGGCAAATGTCACGAGAGGTAGCACCTCATCCCAGTTGCTCTGCTCAACATTGACGAACATTGACAGCATGTCAGCCAAGGTCTTATTAAGGCATTCAGTAAGCCCGTTAGTTTGCGGATGGTAGGCAGTCGTCATGAGTAGTGTTGTACTAATGGTTTATCTCTGTCACAAGATTCAATTAAAAAACATTCCATCGATGCGTAAGTAATGACCTGGGGGCATCATGTTTTAATACAATGTCTTCCATGATGAATTTGCCTACCTTAGATGCTTCGGCTGTTTTCACAACTTTTGTAATGGCATAGCATGTCAGATGATCAGTGCAAACAATAATCCATCTATTGCCACTAGCAGATGTTGGAAATTGTCCAAGGAGGTCAATCCCAACACGCTGGAAAGGTGTTTCGGCTAGTGGAATTGGCATGAGTCAGCCAGGTGGTTTCTGAGGAACTGTCTTCTCCTCTGGCACTCTGTTCAGTGCAACACCTAGTGGAGGACACCCCTAAATAAACCTGACCAGAAAAATCTCTTACAGATCCTATTGTATGTCTTAATAAATCCTAAATGTACGGCCTCAAGTGTGTCGTGAAATTTCTGTAGAACATCTAAGCGCATGTGTTCCAATCACTGGTAGCCACCTCTTTCCAAACAGCTCAAAGTTTTTCTTGCAAGGTAATCCATTAACTACCTTAAATTGTCCTTTCACATCCTCTGGCTGATATAAGGCAAGCATAATTTGAGATACCTTGGCATCATCATCCTGCTCAGCAGAGAAATCCTGGAGTGCAGCGAGACAGTCAGCATCCTTATGTTTTCTTCCACTTTTGTACACTATGGTAATGTCACACTCTTGAAGACGTAGTGCCGACCTGGCGAGTCGTCCTGTTGGATCCGTAAGACCTGTCAACCAACAAAGTGAATGATGGTCTGTAACAACTGTGAATGGCCTTCCATAGAGATACTGTCGAAACTTGCACATGGCCCACATCACAGCAAGACATTCTATTTCTGTAATTGAGTAGTTTCTTTGGGCTTTTGTAAGTGTCCTAGAAGCATAGGCTGTAACCTTCTCTTTTCCATCCAAAATTTGCACCAGAACAGCACCGATCCCATACCCACTGGCATCTGTGTGTAGTTCTGTAGGTGCTGTCTCATCATACAGACGAAGTACAGGTTCAGTTATCAGAGCTTTTCACAGCACATTGTAAGAATCTTGTTGAGCACTACCCCAGAAAAATTTAGCATTGGCTTTTAACAACTCTTGAAGAGGCCTGACTTTGATACAAAAGTCTTTGACAAAATGACAGTAATAAGAGCATAATCTGAGGAATCTTCTCATCTCTGATACTTCTAGGAATAGGAGATTCTGTTATAGATCTCACCTTTTTCTGGGTCTGGCCGCGCACCTTCATTTAACACAAGGTGTCAAAGTATTTTGATTTCTTTTGCTCCAAAGAGAGACTTTCTTGGATTAAGTTTCAGTCTGCCTTGTTGGAGACACTTGAGAATTGCCCTCCGTCTTTTTAAGTGTTCATCAAATGTCTCTGAGAACACTATAATGTCATATAAATAACAGATACACATTGTCCACTTCAGGTGACAGGTGATTATCCACCATCCGTTCAAAAGTTGCTGGTGCATTACACAAACCAAACGGCATTACCTTAAACTCATACAGGCCCCCAGGGGTGATGAATGCAGTTTTCTCATGATCAGCCTCATCTACTTTGATTTGCCAGTATCCCGAATACATGTGCATGGTTAAGAAAAACTTAGCCCCTTTCAGAGAATCTAGTGTATCGTCAATTCATGGAAGGGGGTAAATGTCCTTTTTAGCTATCTTATTAAGCTTCCTGTAATCAACACAAAAGCACCAACTGCCATCCTTTTTCCTGGCAAGAACCACTGGTGGTGAGCATTGGCTCTGCTATGGCTGAATGATGTTATTCATCATTATTTTCTCTACCTCATCACAGATTATTCGACGTTCCGTTGCTGACACGCGGTATGCTCTCTAGCTTATTGGTTGATGGTCTCCAGTGCTAATCTGGTGCTTCACTGTCAATTTGTCTAATTTGCTCTTCACCTGTGGACTGAAGCATTCAGAGAACCCTTGAAGAATGGCATTGTAGCTTCTTCTGTTGTTCCTTAGTTATATATGGTGGTAGTTGAGCTGGAAGATCTTGTCTCGTAGTGGTAGTGCCAATTTCACCCACAGACTCAGCATTGGAGGTTTCTATTAAGCGCAGCTGTTCGTCAATTAATGCCACAGCATTTGCTATGCATACGAATCTTGGAAGGATCTGCGGTTCTTGGCAACGGTTAACTGTCCACAATTCACCAGATCTGTTCTTAAATGAGACTAAAGAGCCAGGGATGACCAAGTTATTCTTCAGTGGTATGCTTCTCTTACGTTCCACTAAGAGACCCATGGGTTGATCCATGGCATGACACATGACAGTTACCTTTGTAGCACTGACTACTGGAATGATCACTTCATCCAGCACACAGTCTCCACAAGGGTGCGCATCTTCCTGTCCACAATATCTCATCTCGTCCAGCATAGTCTTTGTGAGACCACAATCTACAATTGCCTGAGAAGACAAGTCCCATTCGAGAATGACGTCTTGACTACACTCTTGTAAGACAATGAAATATAAGGGCTAGGTGTGGCCACTTACACCCACACGAATGGTACATATTCCTGAAGGTTTTACATATTTCCCATTAGCCACCTACAGCAGAGATGTTTTGTTGTCGACGAATAAGGTTTTCTGCAAATGGTGACAGTACCTCTCCGAAATGACTGAATGTGATGCTCCAGAGTCCACAAGAGCTTGGGCTGGTCAGCCATTCATGAGGATATCGACGTAGTTTCCTATCATTTTTGTAGTGATCGACGGTAGAGGATATTGCTTTTTGGCGGCCTCACCTCCAAGGAAGGTCACTCTCTTTAGTTATCCAGACTGCAGCGGCTAGGTGATCAGTTGGAGCTCCGAAATGATGATGGAGACCTTGATCGGTATGTTGGGGAGCATCCTCTCCAGTGGCTAGCTTGCGGGGACCTTGACCTACGTTGTCCTGCATCCACGTCTTCTTGTTCATCTTCGTCATCCCAGAGTTGGCGTCAGCTAAGGTCGGTCTTCTGTCTTCTGGCATGGGAGTCGTCAAATATCTGCCGCCTTTCTCAACAATAGCACAGCACATGTCCCGGTTGTCTGTAGTGGAAGCATACTGGCTGGTTATCCTGAGACCTCCAGGCGTCAGTCTTGCTTGGTGCCCAATCAGGTTCCTCATGCGGCATTGTAGGAACGTAACTCCACTTGGGTCTTGACTTTTTCACCCATTTAAAGGGAAATGAAGGGCGAGAGATTGGGTTCAATATATGTTCTACTTCCTCCTTTATGATCTCTTGTAGCATCTCGCTTTTTTGCTCCCCGTGCAATCAAAGTGTGTTCTGAACTTCCTATTTCACTATCTGATGAAGAACACTTGTGAGATCAGTTGCTTCCTTGATCATAGACATCAATATGACATTTGGAAGCCGTTCAAACTTTTTGTGTGTAATTCTCTTTTGATGCGTTTTCTCTATATGCTGACACCATTTTATGTAGTAGTCTGCTGTCGAAACCCCTTTCCAGAGTAGGAGGGGTTGATACATGTCCTCGGCAACACCCTCCATGAGATGTGCAACCTTATTTTCCTCCTCCATTCTAGGATCCACTATTTTACACAGCTCCAAGACGTATTGAATGTAGTATGCTTTAGTTTCTCCTGGACACTGTGCCCTGTAGTTTATCTTCAGCCTTGCACTTCTGTCGTTGTGTGTCACCGAAATACATGCACAGTTCCACCTGGAATACTTCCCAGCTTGTGAACTGCTCCTCGTTGTTCTCATACCATTGCTTGGCAGTGCCCTCCAAGTAAAAAAAATTTGGTAGCTAAACACACTGTGTCATCCCATTTGTTAAATTTGGCTATACGCTCATATATCTTCAGCCACTTGTTTGGATCTTGGCCATCGACACCAGAGAACCCGGAAGGATATCTCACGTGGTGGCACACAGTTGCTGTCATTGTAACATCCTCCTCTTCTTCTGTCTTCAATAGATTGCGATCTGTAGAATATGGCTTGGTCTCAGGATTATCACTGTGTAAACAGCGGTTCTGTCGTGGCTTGATGGGAGCCACTGTGTTGTCAGTAATGTGTCCTATCGCAAGATCCACTGCCCAGTGTCTCCACCAGAATAATGTCTTGCAGAAGAAAGTGTAATTAAATGATGACTAACTGAAACCCTTAGCTGCCGACAGGTGTTGTTGATATACCTCGATGTGGACAGCTAAAATGTGTGCTACGACTGGGACTCGAACCCAGTACATTACATAGGTAGAATTGTGGACAGTTGGGAATGCGAGTCTCATGGGAAACGTGCAAGGGATAAGTCCATGCAGTCGCACTATTCATCTGTCCCCTCACTAGCTCAGATGGATAGTGTGTCTGCCATGTAAGCAGGAGATCCCGGGTTCGAGTCCCAGTCGGGGCACACGTTTTCAGATGTCCACATCGAGGTATTTCAACAACACCTGTCGGCAGCTGAGGGTTTCAGTTAGTCATCATTTATTCCAGAGAAAAGCTGCACGGTCATCTACAGCATCTGTTCTTTCGAGAACAGTTACTGTCTTCATATATAAAGTGTCATTAGATGAATGACGAGCACTCACTTCACTTCACGAAGGCTTATGCAGCACTTGCACATATAAGAGTGCGGAGCGAACTGCCTCCGGCCAGAACATATACAGTGTATACACCGGGTGATCAAAAAGTCAGTAAAAATTTGAAAACTGAATAAATCATGGAATAAACGTAGATAGATAGGTACAAATTGACACACATGCTTGGAATGACATGGGGTTTTATTAGAACCAAAAAAAATGTCCGACAGGTGGCCCTTCATGTGATCAGAATAGCAATAATTAGCATAACAAAGTAAGACAAAGCAAATATGATGATCTTTACAGGAAATGCTCAGTATGTCCATCATCATTCCTCAACAGTAGCTGTAGTCGATGAATAATGTTGTGAATAGCACTGTAAAGCATATCCGGAGTTATGGTGAGGCATTGACATCGGATGTTGTCTTTCAGAATCCCTAGAGATGTCGGTCGAACACGATAAATTTGCGACTTCAGGTAACCCCAAAGCCAATAATCGCATGGACTGAGGTCTGGGGACCTGGGAGGCCAAGCATGACGAAAGTGGCGGCTGAGCACAGGATCATCACCAAACAATGCGCGCAATAGATCTTTCACGCGTTCAGCAATATGTTTGTTTCTAATAAAACCCCATGTCATTCCAAGCATGTGTGTCAATTTTTACGTCTCTATCTACATTATACTGTGGTTTATTAAGTTTTCAAATTTATACTGACTTTTTGATCACCTGGGATCAACAGAACATTCCAGTACAATGCTTCTTGACATATTTGGATACTTCTAGAATGTACTTGAACCGAATATAGAAATTAAAATTTTACAGTTGAGGTGAGTTTCGAATTCACAACCCTCCATGCCACAGTCTTAGTATCATAACCCCTGCACCATGGTGACTGTGCTACTTTGCTTCTTCTCCAACAATATTTCCATTGCTCCCAGTGAAATTGTCATAATCACAAGGTGACAAATTTTTGGTTTCAATGAACCTTACTTGAAGAAAGTCTGCTTTTAAAGAATTTAATGTTAATCAATTATATAATGTAAATCTGGTTATCACAAAATTCTAAACATTTTTGATTGAGTTTTGTTTCATTCCTGGCAGAAAATTTCAGTAATTCACAATTAAACAAGTGACAATTCCTGCTCATAGGCCAAGTAAACTGACATCACAGAAAATGAACACACTTGGTCTTAGTGTCCAAATGGTGGTGTTTATCAAAATAGTGAACAGGTGGAAATTTGTTAAAATATAAAGTGCAAGAAATTGTCCTGAACTAAGAGATGGAAGACTCCAGCACATTGACGCTGGCTGATCTGAGGGGGGGGGGGGGGGGGAGAATCATTTGTAAGGGGGGGGGGGGAGGGAGAGAGAGAGAGAGAGAGAGAGAGAGAGAGAGAGAGAGAGAGAATGAATGAATGAATGAATGAATATGATGGCCCTGCTGTGAGTTTATAATGACAACAGTGAAAAGTTGACATCCTCAAGAATGGAAAATTTTCAACTCTTACATGAATTAAATACATAAAAATGCTATTGGGCTCATATGGTTTTATGAACAGTGCCATCATGACTGCTGAAATTTGTTCAAAGTTTGTTCAGAGTTTATATGCTGAGATGGGTGCAGCAGGAAGAAAGGTAATTCTCTTATAATTGGCAGATGTGCTCCATATCCAATGGTAATGTCATTCTTCAGGAATGTTGATGTGTTTCTTGCTTCCGCGTCACCTGCAGCTTTTAGACATGGAAAAAATTTATCCAGTAATGCAGTTCCTTTCTGTGATGGAAAGGAAATAAAGAGAATGAATATTTTACATTCTACATACATGTTTGGTGCTGCCTAGAATGCTGTAGCCCAGTAGCCTAGACTGCGTTAAATCACGAGGTCTGTGGGTAAGTATCTAGATCAGTTATTTCTGACGAATTGTGGGTCACTTCATTAACATGATGAAGGTAAATCGCTTGTTAAGGAAAACCTAGATTTAAGAAAAAGTATACTTTGATCCTCAGAGATTCATTAAAAAGGCGTTTTATAGTATTAAGATTGAAGTTTGCTGTGATTTTGCTGGATCACTTCAGAGGAAATCTAGCACAAATTCATCCCATTTCTTTTCGGACAAACTTAATACACCATATTTGATGCCCTTACAAATGCAAAATTATGAAACACTAGGGAAAGTGATACATTGCTGTATCTGTATTCTGCACTTGCACATTTATTGGAGTTTGGGCACTGATAATTGAAAGTGTATTAATTATTGCATTAACTCCTTTGTTAAATTATTTGTCATGGTTTTTTTGCCTTGTGGTCCATACCATGTAACACATATTTCCTTGACTTATTTTTCAGGTGATATTCCTGCAAGTCATCCTTTAGTTATGGCACGCCGTAATTTAGCTGCAAGTACTTTATCAACATCTCGAACACACAGAGCTATGAGGCAGCGGCACTATCAGTACTTGCAAATGAACTCAAGAAGTCAGAACAATGCTGTCATCTTGCAGAGGTAATGGGATTTTACTATGATTATGTTGTTGCATTATACACTCAAGAGCCAAAAAAACTGGTATGTCTGCCTAACATCATGTAGGTGCCCCATAAATACTTAGAAGTGCTGCAGCATGACGTGGCATGAACTTCGCTAATGTCTGAAGTAGTCCTGGAGGAAATTACACCATGAATCCTACAGGACTGTCCATAAATCCATAAGAGTGTGAGGAGTGGAGATCTCTTCTAGCAGCACGCTGCAAGGCATCCCAGATATGCTCAACAAAATTCATGTCTGGGGTGTTTGGCGACCAGCGGAAATGTTTAAACTCAGAAGAGTGTTATGTATGGGGTGTTGCATTGTCCCACTGGAATTGTCTATGTCTGTCAGAATTCCCAATGGCTGCAGATGATCAGACAGGATGCTTAAGTATGTGTCACCTGTCAGTCATATCTATATGTATCAAGGGTCCCGTAGCACTCTAGCTGCACACACCCCACACCATTACAGAGCCTCCACCAGCTTGAACTGTCCCCTGCTGACATGCAGGGTCCATGGATTCATGAGGTTACCTCCATAACCGTACATGTTCCGCTGCCCGATACAACTTGAAACGAGACTCATCTGACCAGGAAATGGCCAACCGATGTGGCTGAGCAGTTCTAGGCGCTTCAGTCTGGAACTGCGCAACTGTTACGGTCACAGGTTCAAATCCTGCCTCAGGCATGGATGTGTGTGATGCCCTTAGGTTAGTAAGGTTTAAGTAGTTCTAAGTTCTGGGGGACTGATGACCTCAGATGTTGAGTCCCATAGTGCTCAGAGCCACTTGAACCATTTTTTTGGATCAGGAAACATGTTTCCAGTCATAAACAGTCCAATGTCAAGTGTTAATGGGGCCAGGTGTGGTGTAAAGCTTTATGTTGTGCAGTCATAAAGGGTACACAAATGGGCCTTTGGCTCCGAAAGCCCATATTGATATCATCTTGTTGAATGGTTTGCACGCGGACACTCGTTGACGGCCCAGCGCTAAAATCTGCAGCAATTTGCGGAAGAGTTGCACTTCTTCGACACTGAACGATTCTCTTCAGTCATCGTCAGTCTCGCTCTTGCAGGATCTTTTTCTGGCCGCAGTGATTCGGGGATTTGATGTTTTACTGGATTCCTGACATTCATGGTACACTTATGGAATGGTTGTATGGTAATATCCTCACTTTGTCGCTACCTTGGAGATGCTGTGCCCCATCACTCATGCGATGACTGCAACACCATGTTCAGGGTCACTTAAATCTTTATAACCCACCATTGTAGCAGCAGTAACCAATCACGCCTGACACTTGTTGTCTTATATAGGCATTGTCGACCGCAGCACTGTATTCTGCCTGTTTACGTCTCTCTGTATTTGAATACACTTGCCTATACTAGTTTCTTTGGCACTTCAATGTAGTTATTATGTAGTTACTATAGTTTTACAGGTGTAATACTGAAATAGGTGGCCTGTATATAAAATGGCGGTTATGAAGTGGACCTAAATGTTATATTTATTGCCACTCTAACAGCAATTTTAAAAACGATAGGTTTGTAAGCCAATATTTCATCATGTGCTAAGTAACTGCAAGACATTAAAATGGAGATGTCGTACAAAAATAAGTAAATTAAGGTAAAGGTAAAGTGTTTGCCAAATTGGTTGTCGGTGAACACCACAGTGCTTTACTAGCTGTGGCCCTTTCGGAAGTGGTATGCCATCACTTTCCTCCAACCTGTGGACTGACCTACCCTGCCAGTTATAGGCTGATTGATAGTTTAATGTGGATTCTAGACCATGGAAAAAATGACAATTTTTCATTAATAAATTTTGCCAACGACCTTTGGATCCATAGTCTGGCATTACTTACATTATTTTTCATTAATAATTTGATAAATGTTGTTTGTACACTTCACACGATCAGACCCAGAGGACCACCCGCAGCTAAAGACCCCACTTCCCTTCCCTTCCCTTCTCTTCCCTTCCCTTCCCTTCCCTGTTGTCTGCTGCCAATCATCTTCTATACAAATCTGCAGCAAGTCCTCATGGATTCAGCTACCCACCTTTCCTTTGGCTGCCTATAGCTGCTCTTCTGCAGGGTGTAAAATCTTCAGATTTGTCAATCCATGCAAGCTGTTTGTTTCTCATCATAATTGCAATACCCCTTTGGACTATTGTAGATCTCGTCCAGCTGACAATTGTGCCAGCTCCTCCATAGATCTTCCTCCGACTTTGGGCTTAAAAACAAGAAAGTTAAGTTTTTTCCCGGCACTCCATGTTTCACAACCACACAGCCCTATGGATTGGATCAGTGTTTTGTACAGCTGGAGTCCAAACTTCCTTGATAGACTAAAATATATAAAAAAAGCTGGCTGAGACTGAGGTAAGATTGATTTCCCACTTGGATTCTAACTTTGATCTCTGTTTCACATATGTCCTCTGCAAAAAGTCATACTCAGATATTTAAAATCATATAACTGTTGTTGGATTAGGTTCAGACTACCAGTGATTGGAGTTGGTCTCTTGAATAGGCTTGAATCTTGCTCATCACCACATACTCTGTCTTTAATACATTCACCAAGAAACCTCTCAACAATGTTGCCCATCTGCATCAGTTTTTTTTCTTTGACCTGGACAACAGCGACACATTTTCGGTATATGCAAGACAAGTGATTTTCTCATTTATGGCCTCGATCCCTTCAAAATACTTATGGGAAACTTTCCTTATTATCTTTGGGAGTCAGGTTGAACAGTGCTGGTGAAACATTAACTCCTTGCCTCAGCCCTGTAATTATGTTAAAGCTATCCGTAACTTGGTTCTTGAAATTCAGTTTTTAGAGACAAACTCTAACTAGGCTGATGAGTTTCTTTGGTATTCCAAATTATATTAGACATCTCGTCAGGATCTCCTAGTGAATACAGTCATATGCTGTCTTGAAATCTCTAAACAGCAGATGAAGGTCTTTGCCATGCTCCCGTACTTCAAGTTGAGCTGACACAGTACATAGTTGTCCAGTCCTTTCTGAAACCACCTTGACATTCACCAGTCACTCAGTCATTTTTCTGGAAATGGCTGGATTCTATCTAGTGTACAGCTCTGCAAGATCATATATCAGATGTTCAGAAGGGTGATTCTTCTTTAATGGGTGCACTCAATTTTGTCACCTTTCTTATGCAAAGTGTAGGTGATCACCATCTTCCCGTCTTCTGGGATCTCTTTCGCAACTCTGATTCTTTTGAGTGGTTGGTGACTTCTCTTTGAGAGTCTTTCCCCTCCAGCTTGAATGACTTCCATTTGGATTCCATTTTCTCCTACACTTTTTTCCTTCTTCAGCCTCATATCTGATTGTGTACTTAAGTGGAGGAGGTGAGTAGTCAAAAATCTAAAGTGTCAGTAGGATGGAATTCATAAATCCTTAGGGTCATGACAGATGACGATTCTGCAGCTCATAGTCCAATGGCTAGCATTGCTACCTCATCATCACAAGGTCCCAGGTTCAGTTCCTGACAGAGGATTTTCTCTGCCTGGGACTGGGTGTCTGTGCTGTCCTCATCATTTCATTAGCATTCGTGCAAGTGGCTAGGTTGGACTGTGTAAAGATTGGCACTTTGTGTGGGTGCTGGTGACTGTGCAGTTGAGCACCCCACAAACCAATCATCATCACAGTTGAGGAGTTCCCTGAAGTATTATTTCCACCTCTCAACAGTGTTGCAAAGAATGGAGTATGTGGTGCTACTATTGTCCTTGATGAGCTAACAGCAGCTCTGAGCTTTTAAAGCATGTGTTTGCCAGAAATCTTGTTGAGCCTCTCCTGTTATTCATTTGACATACATTCTCTTTACTCTTCCCAGGGTTACTTGCATAGTTCTCTGTACTTCTTCAAACTGTGCTGTGCAAAATCTGTGCCTTGTAGCCAACTATCCTTGGCTTCTATTGGCTAATGTCTTAAAGCATTTGTCCCCAAACCATATAATCCTGATCTGCTTCTTGATGACTGCATTTGTCACTTCATTTACAGTATCCTTGAATTATTTGGAGAAATCATTGGATTGCTATTGTACATTCATTTGCTGGAGAATTTCAAAGTAATTGCAGAACTGGTGTTCAAATTTGTTTTTCTTCATGATGTCTCTGAGCACTTTGATGAAGATCATGCCTCTTTCTTAACATTGTTACTTTCTTCGGCTTGTAACAATCAAATGGTCACCAGCTTTTTACTGGGAAGTGGTCTCTCTCTCTCTCTCTCTCTCTCTCTCTCTCTCTCTCTCTCTCTTTCCACCCCAAACTGTCTTCACATTCATTGTCCAGCTCTAAACTTTGATATCATTTGCAATGTGATGTATCTGATTAACTGTTTTACCATCTGATGACATCAAAGTTCTCTTCGTACAGTAATATTTATATAATCCTATAGTGCATTATAACTGCTATTTGGAAAAGCAACCACCACTACCTCCAGTTCCACATACAGTAAGTCCTTTGCTTGGGACATGCTGTCCTCCATGGGCATTTGACAGTTCACAAATGGCACCTTACATCTCTTCATTTCTAATACTCTACATACATATACATTTGCAGCTATATACTTCACCACACAAAAACCTGTGCATAATTTTAGTCCTGGATCACAGATGTCATAAAAGATTCTAGAGTCCTCAACACCAAGGGTACCAGTATGTCCTCTGCAAACTTCCTCTTTAGAAACTAAATCCATTCTTCATTGTTTGATCTCCTTGACTAGACTGACTGAGGGACTAGTGTTACATAAATTATGAAGATTCCACATTCCAAATCGTATACATCGTTCTCAAACTTTTTATTTTGTGCTATGAATTTCCAAGGCTCATTTGTAGTCTGTTTACCATTACTAAATTTTCCATATTATGGTGGTAACCCATCACCAACCCCAATCTGGTGGACCTCAGTGTTTGATTTTGTGGTAACTTTCCCCTAGGTGAATTACTTTCCCTTCAGATGCCAATCCCCCCTTTCCTTAAAAATGTCAAAGGATGGAGGCTAGGGAGTAGGAAAAATGCACTGTTGAGAGACACACAGTCTGATTCAATGAATAGGACCTCTCTGGCTTGGGAAACCTGCAAGCAGCTGCACTACAGCCAGCTCTTACCAATATACAGGGTGATTCAGAAATGCATGTAAATATTTTAAGGGTGTATTTGTGAGGTAAATATAAGACAAAAATGTTCTATAAATGTTTTTCCATAAACGTTTAATTCCAGAGTTATCGTTAAAATACGAAAGTCATGTCCGTATCAAAACGACGTCAGTGCAAGCAGCAGGATGCCATATTCTGGTACGTAATGCACATACGTATCTCCCAACAGTTGATTCGAAACTGCATGAATAGTGTTTGTTTGTGTTTGCAATTGCTGTTTACTCCTACTGTACAGAAGGTGGCGCTGATGTTGTTGGTAACGGAAACGTACTTCCTGTCGTTCATTCATCGTCGGAAGGCTACAGGTTTCGTGCACATGATGTACTCAAACAGTGAGTATGCTGATATGCACCTTGTGTATGGTGCAGCAGATGGAAACGCACTTGCAGCAAGACGAAGGTACAGTGAGCTGTTTCCAAGACGACGGTTACCAAGTCATCAGACGTTTGTATCTGTGGACAGACGTATGCGGGAGTATGGCATTCGTCCTGGGCCACATTCAGGTCGACCACTTGAGCATGCAGTGAACGTCGAGGAACATGTTTTGGACCTGGTAGACCAAGATCCAGCCATCAGTACGAGACAAATTAGTGCAGCTGTATGACTTCCACAATCTACTGTATGGCGGCTGCTTCGGAGACAGTTGCATCCATTTCACCTGCACAAAGTGCATGAATTGACACCTGCAGACTATCCTCGCCGTCACCAATTCTGCCAGTGGTTACAAGAGCGTCATTAGAATGATCCAATGTTCATTCGGCGGATATTATTCACAGATGAGGCAATGTTTACTCGTGCGGGTGTAATCAATTCGCATAATATGCACCAGTAGGCTGTCGAGAATCCTGGCGCGAGAATTGTGCGTGGATATCAACATCAATTCTCCATAAACATTTGGTGTGGTATTGTGGGGAATGACTTACTCGGACCTCATGTTCTACCTCCAAGGCTGACTGGGCACGCTTACCGCGAATTTTTGGAGGGGGAATTGCCTGGATTGTTACAGGATGTCCCTCTTGCAACACGAGCCACCTTGTGGTTTATGCACGATGGTGCTCGTGCCCATTACAGACGCAACGTAAGGGCGTACCTCAATGATGCGTATCCACATCGATGGATAGGTCGCGGAGGACCAATTGCTTGGCCAGCCAGATCACCTGACCTGAACCCTTTAGACTTTTATTTATGGGGCCGACTAAAGACATTGGTGTATTCTTCTGCAGTACCGAACAGAGAAGTGCTACAACAAAGAATTTAAGGTGGTTGTGAAATTATTCGTGGAGAGTTGAACGGACTGTGTAATGTGCAGAGATCATTGCGGCGACGAGCACGGGTCTGTCTGCAAGTTCAGGGACAGCATTTTGAACATGCATTGCATTAAGATTTGTGCAAATACAGTACAGTACAGTCTGTAAATTCTTCACGTATTTTCCTTAGTTATTTTGCATTGATTTAGTTCAATCAACAGGAACTAAAGTAATACAGTATTCGCGAGGAATTGTTTCAGTTTGTTACGTCACGTTTATTTACCAGTTTGCGTTTTTAGTCCAAATGCACTGTAATTAAACTGTGAACTCTGGGAAGTAAATACTTTACGTTGTATTGAATGTATTATCATGTTTTGTTCATAACTCTGTAATAAGCCAAGTATAGCAAAAATTGTATCGAAGATTTTTGTCTTATATTTACCTCACAAATACACCCTTAAAATATTTACATGCATTTTTGAATCACCCTATATAAACATGAAAACCTCTCCACCCACATGTAAGATGCATCTTTCAAAACAGTGTATCCTGAAGAGATGATGTATTTCGTGTAACACTACAAATGTCAGTTAAATTGTTGTAAAATACACATTTTTCTTTTAAATTGTATTTATAAAATATGTCTGTGTGACTATTATAAAGTAGAAGTGCTAAAAATCTTGCTTCAATTGAAGCAAACCAAGTATTTGTTGTGGTCTTCACTCCAGAGACTGGTTTGATGCATATCTTGGTCTCCCTCCACCATTTTTACCCTCCACCCTGTCTCCAATACTAAATTGGTGATCCCTTGAAGCCTCAGAATAGGCCCTACCAACCGATCCCTTCTTCTAGTCAAGTTGTGCCCCAAATTTCTCTTCTCCTCAGTTCTATTCAATACCACCTCATTAGTTGCGTAATCAACCCGTCTAATCTTCAGCATTCTTCTGCAGCACCACATTTCGAAAGCTTCTGTACTCTTCTTGTCTAAACTATTTATCATCCACATTTCACTTCCATACATGGCTACACTCCATACAAATACTTCCAGAAAAGACTTCCTGACACTAACATCTATATCCGATGTTAACAAATGTTACTTCTTCAGAAACAGTTCCCTTGCCATCGCCAGTATACATTTTACATCCTCTCTACTTCAACCATCATCAGTTATTTTTCTCCCCAAATACAAAAACTCATTTACTACTTTAAACAGCTCATTTCCCAATCTAATTCCCACAGCATCACCTGATTTAATTCAATTACATTCCATTATCCTCATTTTGCTTTTGTTGATGTTCTTATATCCCCCTTTCGAGATACTGTCCACTCCGTCCAGCTGCTCTTCCAGGTCCTTTGCTGTCTCTGACAGAATTACAATGTCATCGGAGAACCTCAAAGTTTTTATTACTTCTCCATGGATTTTAATTCCTACTCCAAATTTTTCTTTTGTTTCCTTTACTGCTTGCTCAATATACAGATTGAATAACATGGGGATCACTACAACCCTGTCTCACTCCCTTCCCAGCCACTGCTTCCCTTTCATGCCCCTCGATTCTTATAACTGCCATCTGGTTTCTGTACAAACTGTAAATAGCCTTTCGCTCCCTGTATTTTACTCCTGCCACTTTCAGAATTTGAGAGAGAGTATTCTAGTCAACATTGTCAAAAACTTTCTCTAAGTCTACAAATGCTAGAAACGTAGGTTTGCCTTTCCTTAATCTATCTTCTAAGATAAGTTGTAGGGTCAGTATTGCCTCACGTGTTCCAACATTTCTACAGAATCCAAACTGATCTTCCCCAGGGTCAGCTTCTACAAGTTTTTCCATTCGTCTGTAAAGAATTCATGTTAGTATTTTGCAGCCGTGGCTTATTAAACTGATAGTTAGGTAATTTTCACACCTGTCAACACCTGCTTTCTCTGGGATTGGAATTATTAGTCTTCTTGAAGTCTGAAGGTATTATGCCTGTCTCATACATCTTGCTCACCAGAAGGTAGAGTTTTGTCAGGACTTGCTCTCCCAAGCCCGTCAGTAGTTCCGATGGAATGTTGTCTACTCCTGGGGCCATGTTTCGACTCAGGTCTTTCAGTGCTCTGTCAAACACCTCACGCAGTATCATATCTTCCATCTCCTCCTCCTCCTCCTCCTCATAATCATCATCATCTACATTCTCTTCCATTCCTATAATATTTTCCTCAAGAACATTGCCCTTGTATAAACTTTGTATATACTCCTTCTATCTTTCTGCTTTCCCTTCTTTGCTTAGAACTGGGTTTCCATCTGAGCTCTCGATATTCATGCAAGCGGTTCTCTTTTCTCCAAAGGTCTCTTTAATTTTCCTGTTGGCAGTATCTATCTTACCCCTAGTGAGATAAGCCTCTACATCCCTACATTCGTCCTCTAGCCATCCCTGCTTAGCCATTTTGCACTTCCTGTCTATCTCATTTTTGAGACATTTGTATTCCTTTTTGCCTGCTTCATTTACTGCATTTTTATATTTCCTTCTTTCATCAATTAAATTCAATACCTCTCCTGTTACCCAAGGATTTCTATTAGCCCTTGTCTTTTTACCTAACTGATCCTCTGCTGCCTTCACTATTTCATCTCTCAAAGCTACCCATTCTTCTTGTACTGTACTACTTTTCCCCATTCCTATCAATTGTTTCCTTATGCTCTCCCTGAAACTCTGTACAACCCTTCGTTCTTTCAGTTTATCCAGGTCCCATCTCCTTAAATTCCCACCTCTTTGCCGTTTCTTTAGTTTTAATCTACAGTTCATCACCAATATATTGTGGTCAGTGTCCACATCTGCCCCTGGAAATGTCGTACAGTTTAAAACTTGGTTCCTGAATCTCTGTCTTACCATTATATAATCCATCTGAGACCTTCCAGTATGTCCAGCCTTCTTCCATGTATACAAACTTCTTTTATGATTCTTGAACCAAGTGTTAGCTATGATTAAGTTATGCTCTGTGCAAAATTCTACCAGGTGGCTTCCTCTTTCATTCCTTACTCCCATTCCATATTCACCTACAAAGTTTCCTTCTCTTCCTTGTCCTACTATAGAGTTCCAGTCACCCATGACTATTAAATTTTCGTCTCCCTTCACTACCTGAATAATTTCTTTTATCTCATCATACATTTCATCAATTTCTTCATCATCTGCAGAGCTAGTTGGCATCTAAACTTGTACTACTGTGGTAGGCGTGGGCTTTGTATCTATCTTGGCTACAATAATGCATTCACTATGCTGTTTGTAGTAGCTTACCTGCATTCCTATTTTCCTATTCATTATTAAACCTACTCCTGCATTACCCCTATTTGATTTTGTATTTATAACACTGTATTCACCTGACAAAAGTCTTGTTCCTCCTGCCACTGAACTTCACTAATTCCCACTATATCTAACTTTAACCTATCGATTTCTCTTTTTAAATTTTCTAACCTACCTACCTGATTAAGGGATCTGACATTCCACATTCCGATCCGTAGAACACCAGTTTTCTTTTCCCTGATAACAACGTCCTCCTGAGTAGTCCCTGCCCGGAGATATGAATGGAGGACTATTTTACCTCCAGAATATTTTACCCATGAGGACACCATCATTATTTAACCATACAGTAAAGCTGCATGCCCTCGGGAAAAATTAGGTCCTTAGTTTCCCCTTGCTTTCAGCTGTTCGCAGTACCAGCACAGCAAGGCTGTTTTGGTTAGTGTTAAAAGGCCATTTCAGTCAATCTTCCAGCCTGTTGCCCCTGCAACTACTGAGAAGTCTGCTGCCCCTCTTCAGGAACCACACGTTTGGCTGGCCTCTCAACAGATATTCCTCCGCTGTGGTTGCACTTAATGTACGGCTATCTGTATCGCTGAGGCACGGAAGCCTCACCACCAACGACAAGGTCCGTGGTTCATGGGAGAGGCCAGTCTTAGTCCATAGTAAATTTGTTGTAAAGAGCTGCCTCCATGATTTGAGAAAATGTGTTGCTGTATCTATTGTTACTTTTGTTATTGTGTGTCCTGCTGTTCTGGTCTTCAGTCCAAAGACTGATTTGCTGCAGCTCCCTTGCTATTCTAGCATGTGCAAGCCTCATCATCTCTCAATAATTTCTGCTCCCTACGTTCTTCTGAATCTGCTTACTGTATTCATCTCTTGGTCTCCCTCTTATAATTTTTATCCCCCATACTTCCCTCTAGGACTCAATTTGATGATCCCTTCATGCCTCAGAATGTGTCCCAACAACCAATCCCTCCTCCTAGTCATATTGTACCATAAATTGCTTTTCTCCCCAGTTCTATTCAGCTCCTCCAAATATGTTAGTTTATCTACCCATTTAATCTTCAGCACTCTCCTGTAGCACCACATTGGAAAGTTGGTATTCTCTTCTCGTCTAAATTGTTTGTTGTCCATGTTTCACTTCCATACATGGCTAAACTCCATACAAATAGCTTCAGAAATGACTTCCTATTACTTAATTCTAGATTTGATGTTAACACAGTTCTCCTCTTCAGGAACACTTTTCTTGCCATTGCCATTGTCAGTGTACATTTTATATCTTGTCTACTTTGGGCATCGTCAGTTATTTTGCTGCCGAAATAGCAAATATAATATACTCTTTCCAGAATCTCATATCCTAATCTAATTCCCTCAGCATCACATGATTTAATTCAACTACATTCTATTATCATTGTTATCCTTTTGTTCATGTTCATTTTATATCCTCCTTCCAAGACACTGCCCATTCTATTCAGCTGCTCTGCCAAATACTTTCTGTCTCTGACAGAATTAAAATGTCACTGACAAACCTAAAAGTTTTTATTTCTTCTCCTTGAACTTTAATCCTGACTCTAAATTTTTTTGTTTTTGTTTCCTTTACTGCTTGTTCAGTGTATAGATCGAAAAACAACAGGGATGGTTTACAATCCTGTCCTGGTCCCTTCTCAACCATTGCTTCTCTTTCGTGCTGTGTGCTAAGTTGTGATGTTATGGATCCTCTGCAAATGAGTAAATTTTATATTATTCTAATTCATATTTGTTTCTCTTTTTCTTTAAAGGTTGCTAGGTCCATCTGCTGCAACTGCTATAGAACTGGGGATCCCAATTAATCCTGTAGCCATTACTGAACTACAAGACAATAATATTAGGGTCATAACATCGGAAAGAAGTCTAGGTGTTATTTCAAATCCACAGTCAGAAGAGGATCAAGCTGATACAACTGTAAGTTGATGATTTTTAATATTTTGCATCAGTTAAAATTAATTGTACCTTGGAATTTTGTAGGTCAGTGCTGCAATGGAGCTAGTGACTGGCTCGCATTGAGTTGGCAATGTTCATTGTTTATAGAAGGTCCGTTCTAAAATGCATTTGTAAAATGTTTATTCTCTCAGTTCATTTTCAACTCCCCTCAAGCATGTGATTTCTACTGCCTAACTTAAAACAAGGACTTAAAATAACATCCGTGCTTGCATTAAAATTTGTTAAGATAGGATGCAGATAATGATGTAGAATTGTAATGATAAACATAGTTTATGATCTAATAATTCATATATTCTTCCTTAAAAAAAATTTCTATGCCTTGTGTAATTGGGCTAAAGGACCCCAAACTTTTCATACGTTACTCACCTGAACTGTCTTAAGCAGTGACATTAATAATTTTGACCTACGTCCAAAACTCGATACTAGATAATCAAAAAAGATGTGATCAAAAATGGAAACAAACACAAATAACTAAAAATACTACTCTTCTGGTCGCAAAATGGTACTAACCCCATCAATATGTCTAACTAGACCTTCATAAAGAATATGCTGTTAGCAACTTTTATCGAGAGCACACCTTAGTTTCAATCAAATTCTGATAAAACACTAGTTACTGGTGAACTATTGCTCATGGGTGTGTGAAACTGGCTCCTAGGGTGTTCAGACATCCTGAACACAACCCACTAATGAAAATGTTAGGTCACGTTAGAACACAACTATAACAATAGGTAATATTTTAGCAACAGCGATCCTGTGAGAAAAGACGTGCTGCTCAGCTGTGGTGACTGGGCTCTCCCTACTAATTGCCAAATAGACCTTGCATGCTCATAAAGTGCCGATGAAAATTATGCAACATTTTTTCTGTGGAAGACAGGTACTTGTTAAAAATTTGTGTGCTTGTCAGAAGTGTGTATTCTGTTGCTTAAAGAATGGCTTATATTTTAATACCCTGTTCCATAGTGTGTTCAGGACATAATTGCATCTTCTATGAACTATAACAGTCATGTATTCTTTGAAATCCAATCAACCCTTTCATTGCTACAGACGTGTGCTTTGCACTCCGTGCTGAGGGAGGGGGTATATTGTACAGCTATATTCCTCGCCAAATGCTGGTACCTGTGTTGAGATACAGCATTTCGACCAATATGGAATACTTATCATCAGATTTTTTTCAAAAGTATTAGGTGAAAAGAAAATGATTTTTTGCATATATTACAGTCTGATACCTTCACTCAGTAAAGAACTTAATTTGTCATATGAACTGCACTATCAAATTCAGTAAAAATTCCCACAAAATTTTAGTGTTTGCAGGGGTAGAGTTTGCAGAGGTTTATGTAAACTTTGTATATGGTTGATTTTAGCTCATATATTGCAGTAAATGAAATTTAAACAAGATTTTGAAATTGTATGTAAACGGAATGATACTTTAAAATGTTCTTGAGTTATTGCGTTTTATATCCAATGTATGGTTTTGTGCACTGTGCCCATTCATGTCCTTGCACTTTGCAAATCATGTTGTCATAACAATCATCTTGCCTCAGAAATGATTTGAGATAATGAAAGGTGGTTTTCTACAAATGATTGCATACAGTGAGGCTCATAAGTTTTATTATAAATACTGGAAACTTTTTTTTATACACCGAGGTATGTAAGTAACTAGGCAACAGCAATGAGAGGTCAGCAACTCGGAATGCATGCAGGCATCCATAGCAGTGAACGAAAACCCCAGCAGCATGCCTATACACATCCAACAGCACCTGGGGAGTGACATAGGACGTGTATGCATGTCCACAGCAGTGGAAAGGTTAAACAGTCTTGCATTTGGTATTTTGCACTTTAGAGGACACTTACAGTGTTCTTAACAAGTAGTTGGAGCATTAACATTCCAAACTCCCAGACAGACATATCACTTTGGCACATTGACTGTGTAAAAATGCGTCGCATTGTATTCAATATTTCTGTGACCATGAAGAACTGGCTTGAGACTAAAGTTTCATTTGACACAAATAGACTTCTGCAGATACGTTCACTGTAGAGATAGAACTTGGAGACTTTGCCACAGACAGTTATGCTCAACAAGGTGCCCCATAAATTGGTGCACCCATGAGAACAGGGGCAAATCTAGTAACTGTTATTATATCTTGAGTCTTGGCAGCATGTAGGGTTCTTTAGAGAACTTAGCACCTGTTCTAGTATAGTCTTAACACAACTACTGCTGAGCTATGGATGTGAACTTGCTATATGCTCTAGTGGAAGAAACATTTGTCTTGCTGGTATAGACAGAAGGGCATTTAGGACTATTGTTTGAGATTATATAACGGTGTGACTAGTGTAACTGATGAGTTGAATATAAATTTAGAAAGCCCTCAGTAATCTAATGAGTTAGGAAACTACTGCGATAGCAAAGAGAGCTTCACTGCAAATTTAAATGCAGCCAAAACCTCTCAGACAAACAGAAGCTAAACAATGTCAAAGTTAGCCTAAGGAGAGCTATGTGTGAAGCATTCAGTGAATTCAAAAATAAAATTCTATGTACCGACTTGACAGAAAATCCTAGGAAGTTCTGGTCTTACGTTAAATCAGTAATTGGATCGAAACAGCATATCCAGACACTCCGGGATGATGATGGCATTGAAACGGAGGATGACACGGGTAAAGTTGAAATACTAAACACCTTTTTCCAAAGCTGTTTCATAGAGGAAGACCGCACTGCAGTTCCTTCTCTAAATCCTCGCACGAACGAAAAAATGGCTGACATCGAAATAAGTGTCCAAAGAATAGAAAAGTAACTGAAATTGCCTCAATAGAGGAAAGTCCACTGGACCTGATGGGATACAAATTCGATTCTACACAGAATACATGAAAGAACTTGGCCCTCTTCTAACAGACATGTACTGCAAGTCTCTATAGGAATGGAATGTATATGGATGTATATAGCAATGATTGGAAAAGAGCACAGGTAGTTTGTTTTCAAGAAGGGTCGTCAAGCAGATGCCCAAAACTATAGGCCTATATCTCTGACATCGATCTGTTGTAGAATTTTAGAACATGTTTTTTGCTCACATATCATGTCATCTCTGGGAACCCAGAATCTACTCTGTAGGAATCAACATGGATTCCAGAAACAGTGATCGTGTTAGACCCAACTCACTTTATTTTTTCATGAGACTCAGAAAATATTAGATACAGGCTCCCAGGTATATGCCGTTTTGCTTGACTTCCGGAAGTCAATTGATACAGTTCTGCACTGTCGCCTGATTAACAAAGTAAGAGCCTACGGAATATCAGACCAGCTGTGTGGCTGGATTGAAGAGTTTTTAGCAAACAGAACACAGCATGTTGTTATCAATGGAGAGACGTCTACAGACGTTAAAGTAACCTCTGGCGTGCCACAGGGGAGTGTTATGGGACCATTGCTTTTCACAATATATATAAATGACCTAGTAGAT
The DNA here is from genome assembly GCF_023897955.1 of Schistocerca gregaria. Classification (NCBI taxonomy): domain Eukaryota; kingdom Metazoa; phylum Arthropoda; class Insecta; order Orthoptera; family Acrididae; genus Schistocerca; species Schistocerca gregaria. The sequence goes on along the minus strand of NC_064931.1, from coordinate 646,416,055 downwards.
AGTGCCGGAAGTTCCATGCGGCTTATCGCAGATGATGCTGTAGTAGACAGAGAAGTTGCAACATTAGAAAATTGCAACTAAATGCAGGAAGATCTGCAGCAGATAGGCACTTGGTGCAGGGAGTGGCAACTGACCCTTAACATAGACAAATGTAATGTGTTGCAAATACATAGAAAGAAGGATCCTTTATTGTATGATTATATGATAGCGGAACAAACACTGGAAGCAGTTACTTCTGTAAAATATCTGGGAGTATGTATGCGGAATGATTTGGAGTGGAATGATCATATAAAATTGATTGTTGGTAAGGCAGGTGCCAGGTTGAGATTCATTGGGGAGTCCTTAGAAAATGTAGTCCATCAACAAAGGAGGTGCCTTACAAAACACCCGTTCGACCTATACTTGAGTATTGCTCATTAGTGTGGGATCTGTACCAGATCGGGTTGACGGAGGAGATAGAGAAGATCCAAAGAAGAGCGGTGCGTTTCGTCACAGGGTTATTTGGTAAGCGTGATAGCGTTACGGAGATGTTTAGCAAACTCATGTGGCAGACTCTGAAAGAGGGTCGCTCTGCATCGCGGTGTAGCTTGCTGTCCAGATTTCAAGAGGGTGTGTTTCTGGATGAGGTATCAAATATATTGCTTCCCTGTACTTATACCTCCTGAGGAGATGACAAATGTAAAATTAGAGAGATTTGAGCACGCACGGAGATTTTTCGTCAGTCGTTCTTCCTGCGAACCATATGCGACTGGAACAGCAAAGGGAGGTAATGACAGTGGCATGTAAAGTGCCTACCGCCACACACCGTTGGGTGGCTTGCGGAGTATAATTGTAGATGTAGAGATAAAACCAGGACTACCAACCAACAGTAATATGTAATGTGATATGAATTTACCTGGACTCTGTTCTTAGTGGTAGGATGTGTATACATATATATTACAATAAGTGAAGTTTAGAATTAACATTCTTTTCCAATTGTGAAGCATGGTAGAAGTTTTATATTTTGGGCAGTCATATTGTCATTTTTCAACGGATCTCATAAAGGAATGGTCAATTTTACATGTTGAAACCTTCCTGAAATTTTGCATACAGGAAGAATACACCAAAAGAAACGCACTGTCAAAATTTTAGCTGTGAAAGCGCACTGGAAGTATTTCTAAAAAAACTTTAAAATTGCTCACTTTTGTTTTACAAAGAGCCACTTAAGCAGTGGATTGTACAATCCTATCTCTAACTGGGACAGTGAATAAGCAGATGCAGTCATTATGAGAACATTGCGTGAAGCCTAAAGTACACACATGCAAATGTTAAGCAATTTAACCATACCAAAAGTGACTCAAACTATTGAGGTTTTGAATAGCTTGCAGTTAATATCATCAGCTAAACTCCTGCATGTGTAATTGCTGCATGAGTCACTTGCAGAGGAAAGGAAATAAGGCAGTATATGATGTTACACTACAGATGACTTCCATCAATCGCCGCACGGGATTAGCCGAACAAATAGTGTGTAAGCTTAGGGACTGATGACCTTAGCAGTTAAGTCCCATAAGATTTCACACACACACACACACACACACACACACACACACACACACACACACACACACTCTCTCTGTCTCTCTCTCTCTCTCTCTCTCTCTCTCTCTCTCTCTCAAAAACCAAATAACTGCACACAATTCGCAGTTGGCAGTAACATGCAATGGGAGCTCCATTCTCAATGGCTGCCAAGCCAAGACTGAGTCCCTCAGCGCGTGAAGCACTCTTCATAACAGTGTGACCGACTTCCAAACAGACAGTGTTCTGTACTTACAAAAAAATGAGAGACCTTACTTTTGAGATTACCATCATATTAGCTATTAATGACCTCTTCTCTCCATGCTTGCTTGAAGTAAACTACATAATTATGAGACTTACTTTCCAGTATAATTTCCTGAATCTGTTTAATCAGGTTGAAGCGGCCTGAAAATCGGCAATATTCCTTCATTTGTAATTTGGAGGATCTAGTCTCAAAGATTTCCCATGGCAATTGTGCATTGACACTCAGGAACAGTTGTAAATCTTTCAAAGTTTTCCTTTCACACTTTTATAGCTTCCATTTTTGCACAAATCTCATACTTGGTGTAAATCGTTCTTCCATTTATACAATACACATTCAGATTTTATGAAATGAAACTGACCATGTACAATGCTTAACTGTAAGCATGTTCTTCCCTCTTTGTTTAACAAAATAATTTACAACTTTTTCTTTGTCACTGAAAACTATTACTGTGCCGGTTTTGTTTTTCGGTTAGATAGGTAGTGTGTCTTTATTGTGGACTTTAATTAGCATAACAGCCATCATTTGACTCAAAATTCATGGAATCGTCAGTTACTTTCTGTTTCTTCTAATGTTTCCACAGTTTCTTACAAAATGTTGACCTACTTCGAAAAAATAGCCAAGAAAGTAACTAATAAATAACACGTGTGTAGGTATTCAGAAGAAGTAGGTATTTTTGATTTTATGTCGCATTCTTTATATTTCATCTTTGCAAAGTTGAAAACTTTAATTAGATTCCACATTACTGTGAAACTCTGCAGCCATCACAAACACAGATTCTATTAGCAAGAATATTCAAAGAAACAAAAAAGACTTAATCTCCTTTGTTAACACTTAGCAAAACCACAAAAGGCATGCACTGTGTCTTAGCGGACATAGCGTTTCTTTAGGTGTAGTCTTCCTATAATAATAATAATAATAATAATAATAACACACAGCTGATTTTGACATCTCTCACTGACTGTTTCCTTGTCAGGCTAACATTAAAGGAAGTGTAACTGTTAATTTTTATGGAAACACTGACGGTTAAAACTATGCTTTTCTTACTCTAACTAACTTGAATGATTCTTTCTTACTTGCTACTGTCGTATGAAGTTAATATGAACAGCTGTCACTCTGTTATCTCTTGGCACTGCCTCAGTGAATTGAGTACCAAATGCTCTTTGCTTCCCTGTATGATTCACACACAAAACTTAATTTTGTTCTCCTTATGTCTGCTTTCTTGATAACTACATGCACTGATAAGCAGTAATTTTCTATTACTGCTCTGTCTTATGTTACTCCATTGACAACTTCCATGCATACATCCACTCACTCAAAGTGATGTGATGTGTGTTAATTACTGACCAGTGTATGTGTTTAACTTAGAGCAGAACTCTGAAATACCAATGTTACTATGAGAGTTCCCCAACATAAGATTACTCCACTATTATATCCATCATTAATCTTCAAACATTTTCATAAGTAATCTGAGCACGAGTAATTGTTTTTAAATGGTTGCTGAACATCAGATTTTACTAAGTCACAAAACTTTACTGAAGTATTGGAGTTTGCATCATAGGACATTGATGTGTAATAGTTTGTGCGTTGTTTTGCATGGAATCAAATTTGCGTATCTCTTTCCTGAGATTCCTGGCAGTTGCTGCTTGTGACAAAATCCCTTGCATCAGTGCTGCTAGAACAATATGGCAATAATATGATGTCTACTCCAGAAATCAACACAGTGGCAAGAAATGCCATTACCTCCCCAGGGAAAACTGCTGATTGGAATTTAGATGTTTTATATGCACAAAACTCCAATTGTTTGTGGAAACAGTTATCTAACAAACAGATACATTTGACAGGTGAAGTGCACATTTATTTAAAAGCTAAACCCAGTCATACCCGACCTTACAGTCAGTTAAAAATTCTAAATCTTTTGTTGTAAAAGGAAGTCCATATAACATTTATCTTTTCACCAAAATGTGTTTAGCTTATATTACCACAACTTGTCTGTGCTACACAGTCCAAAATTGCCTTTCGCCTCACTATAAGAACCTCCTGCTGATCAGATACAAAGTTGAGTCCAGTCAGCTGTTCAATTCTTCAAGCATGCCTCATCTGCCGTCCCCAATTAAATGATTCTAGTCTTCTCATTTTGTATTGAAATCTTTGTTAAAAGTTAATTCTGTTTCTTCTTTCATCAGTAGCTTTTCTTCTTTTTATTGATTTGCCATGACAGTCTGTGAATGCTTCATGTACTGGATGGTTAATTACAAGCTCACCAATATGTTCTACCAAGATGCCACTACTCAGTCTGTAACAGTTTTCTTCATTTCATCTGCAATTTCTCCACAACCACTTCATTTTAACTACTTCTCATTACAGCATCTCATTCTCCCTCTTCTCCACACATCATAGCCAAACTTTGTCTCAAAATAAATAAAAATAAAATGCAATATTCTTCCCTAAATATATAAACCAATCTGCCATTAATGTACTTCCATGTCTCTTGCCATCTTTTCACTATCAGCTGTTTCCTTCTTATTAAATAACATGGACATAAATTTTGCCCTAATGTGCAGAGTATTTTATTTATGTAAATCACATCATTTTATGTAAATGTTATATAAAAGACAAGAGAATACATTTACAAATGCAGTTTCAAATATTCAAAAATAGCTACTCACTGTATGATTGGTATTAATAAAAATCAGTAATAAAATAAAGAAAAATAACAAGGACCTATAACACTGTTAATTGGAAGCACATTACCATATTTACTCGAATCTAAGCCGCACCTGAAAAATGAGTCTCAAAATCAAGGAAAAAAAAAAATTCCCGAATCTAAGCCACACTTGAAATTTGAGGCTCGAAATTCAAGGGGTGACAAAAGTTTTAGGCCGCACCTCCAAATCGAAACAAAGTTGGTCCATTGTAATATGAGACACAATTTAGGCCGAATGAATTACTATACAGCTACAGCAGTTTGGTTTGAGTCATAAGCTTAGCAGTTAAGCTTTACCAGGTAGCCATTGCTATGTGGCAGGTGCTCCATCCGTATTTATCCGAGTACCCTTCCTTTTTCATGTGCTTCATCTCGTTTGAATTGATTGCTTATTTTTCTTTGATCTGGTAAGTGCCATTCTCTGTGTTAAAGGTGTTTACGTCACTCTAAGCTGAAAATGCATTACTGTACTGTGTCATGCATTGTTTGTCGCATTCTGATAATGAGTGTTTACAGCCTGTCACCGCTCGCAGCATGGCTTGCTTTTGTGCACGCTACCGCCGCTTACAATTTAAAAAAAAAAAAAAAAAAAAAGAGAGAGAGAGAGAGAGAGAGAGAGAGAGAGAGAGAGAGAGAGAGAGAGAGGAATCGTCTCATTAGCGAAACAATGGCAAGAGACTGCTATTTGTTGTTACTTGCACTGCTGCTTTCTTTGATAATGGTCAACAAGAACCAAATAATAGACTGCGTATGATAGATGATGTTCTGAATGAGAGTTTAGCAAAAATTTTTCTACATTTGAAAATCTTTGCAGACGCCTTTTTAGCACATTACATTCTGCACAGAAATAAGGCATCCTAGATGTAAAAATCTAGTCAATTACCATGCTTCATTTCTGACTGTCACTATTAGGCATAAGAATAATACGAATATAAACATGACATGATATGTATTTTCTTCCGCGTTTGCTGTTGTCTCACTCTAGTTCCGTAGTTTATTAGCCAGACAGGATGTAAATGAGATAGCAGCAAACACGAAAGAATACATGACAAAATTTTTATATTCATATTATGCTTATAATGGAGAGAATACAGCATGTGATTCACAATTCATAAAAGTTCATATTAGCAGCCATCTCTTCTCATAGGTAAGAAAAAATTCAGAACGTAGAGTTGGCCAAGTTGACAAACATGCCAAACAGTCTTCCCAGTTGGATGTTTATAGTACATTGAAATGCTGCTACATTCGAAGATCAACAATACGGAATTTGTATTTACTTCGTATGAAAATGCAGTGGTCGAAAATTGAGGCGGAGAAAAAAGCTCATCTTCCACTTTTTTTTTAGTGACCCAGAGGTTTTGGCACCAGTATTTATCTTTGTGCCTGCAAAGCATGCCTGTGTAGCACTACCTACCAGCATTTTTCAGAGCTTCCGCTTACTTTGCACTCGATTCTAAGCCGCAGGTTGTTATATATATATATATAACAGAAAGAAACTTCCACATGGGAAAAATATATTAAAAATAAAGATTCCAAGACTTACCAAGCGGGAAAGCGCCGGCAGACAGGCACATGAACAAAACACACAAACACACACACAGAATTACGAGCTTTCGCAACTGGCAGTTGCTTCGTCAGGAAGGAAGGAAGGAGAGGGAAAAATGAAAGGGTGTGGGTTTTAAGGGAGAGGGTAAGGAGTCATTCCAATCCTGGGAGCGGAAAGACTTCCCTTAGGGAAAAAAAGGACAGGTGTACACTCGCGCACACACACACACATCCATCCGCACATACACAGACACAAGCAGACATCTAATGTATATATATATATAGACACAAGCAGACATCTAATGTATATATATATATATATATATATATATATATATATATATATATATATATATATATATATATATATATATATATATATATATATATATATATATAAAGGCTTTGCCTTTAAATATGTCTGCTTGTGTCTGTGTATGTGCGGATGGATATGTGTGTGTATGTGTGTGCGAGTGTACACCTGTCCTTTTTTTCCCCTAAGGGAAGTCTTTCCGCTCCCGGGATTGGAATGACTCCTTACCCTCTCCCTTAAAACCCACATCCTTTCGTCTTTCCCTCTCCTTCCTGAAGAAGCAACCATCGGTTGCGAAAGCTAGTAATTCTGTGTGTGTGTGTTTGTGTGTTTTGTTAATGTGCCTGTCTGCCGGTGCTTTCCCGCTTGGTAAGTCTTGGAATCTTTGTTTTTAATTTTACAAAAACCGGAAAAAAAGTGCAGCTTAGATTAGAGTAAATATGGTAATTATACAGGAACAAAAATCTCCATCGTAGGGTGACATTTTCATTCAGTGGTGCAGGCATTCTTTTTGGGAGCGATTTTTCTTCCAAGATGGACTATACAGATTTTTGATAATATCAAATATCTTTTTAACATGATGATGGAACTAGCATAATTTGTGTCCTTCACAATCTGACTATAACAGGCTATGGGACCATTTTTCATCCTTGGTTACTTGCTTTATTTCTGATAATTGTTCGTGATAATAAATTTGCTTTGTGTGTGTGAATAACTTCAGTATGTAAACGATACAATTGGAACTCTTAGTAGTATATATTTATAGCATTTCTGGTTATTAACTTAAAGAGAATTTAATTTATTTAACAAGTATTTTGATCCACAGGATCAGCCGGGCTTTGTTTTTGGTCCGAGTCTTACAGCTACAGTCAGTACCATACCAACAGCGATGTTCTGGTGGTATGAAGAATGCAAGTTGCTTGATTCTGATTCACAGTTCAGTGCTGTTATTGGTGAGTTGTATATCAAATAATTTCCCATTCTTAATCTTAAGGAATAGATATGAGGGGACATAGCAACCTGTCTTCATCTGAGGCATTTTGTAGACGAGCACTAGATGTGTGAGTACACTTGCAAAGATAATTTATTAAGAGTGTAACAGGTCAGTTTAGTACAGATTATTTACTAAATTAGAGCCTTAAGCTTACTATTAAATGTTTCATATGTCTTTACACATTACAAACGACACAAAAATTTTCCGAAATTTTTTTTTTTTTTTTTTTTTTTTTTTTTTTTTTTTTTTTTTAGAAATAACACAAAATCGACAGTTTTTACAAGATATCCTGAAATTTGTAACTTTGCCTTGGAAAAGTTCTATAAATCTCTGGATGGCAGTTTCCTAACATTCGTAACTGACAGTTATTGTATGTTAAAATGCATTTTGATTTCTAATCTCCTCCAGGCTGAGGTTCATGTATACTCGAATCTTAAAATGAGTGTTTAATTCCAACAGAATGAACTGTGATGTGATGGTGAAAATAGCTCTGAATTTGGCAGAAAACATTGAATTTGATGCAAATAACATGAAATTTGGTAAAACAACACCAAATAAAAAAAGGGGAAGCTGGCAAAAAGTAACACTAAATTGCACAAAACAACAATGAATTTGGTATAAAACACCACCAAATTTGGCGAAAAAAGAAAACTGAATTTGGCAAAAAAGACAGTGAATGCAGCGAAAATCACTGATCTTGGGAAAATAATAACAACAATAATGACAATAATAATAATAATAATAATAATAATAATAAACCCCATGAAGGCCTAGGAAAAGAATAGGCCTCCAGTATGTTCTGCCAGTGGTAAAAGGCGACGGAAAGAACAAACCACTAATAGGGCTAACCCCCCTTTTAGCGTGATTATTTCGTTCAGGACAGAACTAAAGAAGTCTCAGACAAGCGCTGTCATGGTCGGGGACGACGCTTGAACCCTATGCCCGTCCACAATGGTAACGACTCTGCTAGCCACACAGAAAATTATTTAAATCCAAATAGAGGTGTTTTGCAGGATATGCTTCCTGCAACCACTCTAGAAGGAATTAAACAATCAGAGGAAAATGAAATCTTAAGACAGCCACCAGAACAAGCACAAATAGAACACGAAGTGACACACATGTTAGATACAGAAGAAAAATTTCAGCTGACATATATAGAATACAAGGGCACAAATACAGACATTAGACCATTCTTGCATAGACCCCCAAATAACCCACAAGTTGAAACAACAATAACAACTATCAACACAATCATACACAACAAAATAAATGAAAATACAACTATGGAAGAGTTACAACTACTGGTTTATATAGGAGCACCCACTACACTAAATATACACACTAGGTAGAGATCAGAACCAACCAACACACAGAAAAAACCCACAAAACCAGCATGGAAAAACGGGCTACAGATCAGAATAGAAAAACTGAGAAAAGACCTCGGGCAGCTAACACAATTTATAAGAAATGAAATATCAGTCAAAAAACGAAAAAGGTTAAGTGAAATCTCACAACAAGAAGCAATAGAGCAATTAGATGAAAAGAAGCAGAAATTACAAGCATTGGCCAAACGATGTAGAAGATACAAAAAAAGTGAAAATAGAAGGAAACAAAACCTAACTTTAAACACAAACCAAAAGAAATTTTATCAGACAATAGATAACACGTACATTAAAATAGACAACCCATCAAACATAATAGACATGGAACACTTCTGGAGCAACGTGTGGTCAAACACGGTACAACATAACAGGCATGCACGGTGGATACAAGCAGAAACACACACATACAAGATGATACCACAAATATCTGAAGTGATAATTTTGCAACATGAAGTCACCCAAGCAATTAATTCTACTCACAATTGGAAAGCCCCTGGAAAAGATAAAATAGCAAATTTCTGGCTAAAGAAGTTCACCTCAACACATTCACATCTAACTAAATTATTTAACACTTACGTAGCAGACCCATACTCAGTCGCTGATACTTACACAAGGAATAACTTATCTGAAACTTAAAGATCGAGCAGACACAGCAAACCCAGCAAAATATCGCCCCATAACATGCCTACCAACAATATACAAAATATTAACTTCAGTCATTACACAGAAATTAATTACACATACAACACAGAACAAAATTATAAATGAAGAACAAAAAGGCTGTTGCAAAGGAGCACGAGGATGTAAAGAGCAACTGATAATAGATGCAGAGGTGACATATCAAGCTAAAGCTAAACAAAGGTCACTACACTACGCATACATTGATTACCAAAAAGCTTTTGATAGTGTACCCCACTCATGGTTACTACAGATATTGGAAATATACAAAGTAGATCCTAAATTGATACAGTTCCTAAACATAGTAATGGAAAAATTGGAAAACCACACTTAATGTTGAAAAATAGTGTCATATATCAATTTAACTGTGAAGTGTAGTCTAGTATTCAATAAAAATTACTTGGCCTGCCATAATAATGTGTAACTTACTTTCAGAAGTCTACTCATGCAGTGTTAAATATACTACCAGCAGTTGAAGTAGGTTGCAGGTAAACAGGACAAGTTCTGAGAAGATAAAGCTCCACAATCTCTTTTTAATCTTAAGAGAGAAAAAGGTACATTTGGAAAATTGTCACCTTTCATAGTGTGCTGTGTAGAAAAGACATTGAAGTGAATGGTTGTCCATTGCTTGGGCTGACACTGGAGATCAGGCAGCCTGTTAGCTGCTCTCAGTACATATTAAAGGACTCTGGCAATACTTGGACAGCCCTATCAATGGGCTTTCCATGGTCTTTTGTATGTATTCATTTAGCCCTACCTACCACTGTGTTTTTTAATGTACCAAGTAGCTGAAGTTATGTCTCATGGCTTTGAATGGTAAAATTTTCCCTCAAGAAGTTAGAGGGGGGAAGAAAGTGTATGTGAAGACATTTTCAGCATTTGGAAACCTTACAAATGGTTGTTGTCGAGAATAATCAGTTCAAATGTATTGCCATTAATGGCCACAGGGTAGCCTTGAGCAAAGCAGTATTTACTGCCCAGCAATACTCACATAAAGACATAAGGAAAAATCTCAGTGGCTGCCCGCAGTTTGTGGCAGAAAAGTTTAAAACTTGTCTAATGTCCCATGTGCTGTACACCATAGTTCAGGCGACTTACAACATTTATAATAGTGACTTGACAGTGGAAGAACTGTATGTGCAAACACCTAACAGACAATACTCATTAGAAACTACATCATTTTATTTACTGGTGTTTTTCTTGACATCTACAAATCTGGAATAAGTTGTGAAGGCTTGATTTTCATTATTTAGTAACTGATGAAATTAATGAGGAGTTGAATACTGTGAAACTGGCCTAATGATATTTTAAGGGCTCCTCACCCTCCGTGGTTTCCCACACCCTGCGCGCGCCCGCACACACACACACACACACACACACACACACTAATACTACCATTGACACCTAATTTACAAGCAACTTCAGTAATCTACTGTGTCTTATGTTTACTTGTAATTGATAGATCCTTTGGTTTTGTCACTGCTGTTCTTATTTTAGTCTGTTTGCATTTACCACTTGTCGGTGCTCATCAGCATTGTAGATAAACTTGATGTAAACTGCTCACTATAAATTTTTGATTTTTTATTATGTTATAGGGACTTGCCATGATGTGATAACAGAACTGAGTAAGTACAAAGCGGAGGATCTTGCTCAACGCAAGGAGATGATGAAGAAAAAACAAGAGGAAGCAACAACAAGAAAGAAAAACATGAAGAGAACTAATGCTTCAGGTGGGGATATATTTTATGAACACACAGTGCGCCCCCCCCCCCCCCCCCCCCAAATTTTCAGTGAACTTTAAAAAATTATGGGAAAGTGTAAATGTGGGATACTAAGACAGTATTATGAAAAGGATAGTTGGTACTTGCTACATAGCAGGGGTGCTGAAACATAGATAGTCACAATAAAAAAACTCTCAGACAAAGCTCACACACACACACACACACACACACACACACACACACACCCACACACACACAAATGATGACGACGACAGTCTCTGGCTGCCAAGTGTGTGTGTGTGTGTGTGTGTGTGTGTAATTCTGATGAAGGCCTGTTATCTCCAACTCAGCATCTCTGCTATATAGTGAGTGTGAGTAGCAACTATCCTTTTCATAATATTTTTATTACTCTATCCTGGTTTTTCAATGTGGATATTACATTTGCATTTTAAGCACATTCTTTATAAAACATCAATAAGTAATTTTATTAATTGTACTGGCTTTTAATACGAAACCCTTGCTCTTATGTAAGTTTACATTTCATGAACACTTGATAGTTCATATGTTTTTTATATAAAAACTCTAGAGTTAGTGTTTGTATCAGTTTCTTCTGGTTAATTTTTCTCTGATTTTCCAGTTCATAAATACATCAATACGTCAAACTTTGCACACAAGACATATATCTAAGAAAATATGTGAAATATGGGGTAGCAGTTCACAGATGGTGGTGGTGACTGATTACATTACATGACATGACGGATCTGATGAGAGATAAAGTGAGGTGACATATTGGTTAGCACAATGAACTCTCATTCTGCAGAAAAATGCTTAAAATCCCTGTCTGGCCACCTAGATTTAAGTTTTTTGCGATTCCCCTAAATCACTCCAGGCAATTGCCTGGGTGGTTCCTTTTGAAAAGGGCATGGATGATCTCCTCCCCCGTCATTCCATAATCAGAGCTTCAGCTCCACCTCTAACGACCTCAATGTCGATGGAATGGTTAACACTTGTCTGTCATTTTTTCAATGAAAGAACTGTATTCCATAAACATGAGTATGACATTTGTTGTATGTAGATACCCAATGGCAACATGAAATACAATTCTGTATTACATGATACAGAGTGAAATATGCTATAAAATATTTTAGCTGTGCTATGAAGTCCCAATGTAACCAATACCTTGTAAGCTGTACACCACACACCACTTGACATCATCTCCCAGTAAATTTTAGTTACTGCATTTTTTCTCAAATTAATATACTAACATTGTCCATGTAGTTCACATTTTTTCATAATAGGTGCCATAGTTCAGAAGTAATGGCACAAATTGTTCAAACTTCCAGAGACTTAAATTGATTCTGAACTGTAGAGTCCAGGATGCGAGAAAGTTAACTGCATAATGTTTGTAAGCACTGCTGGTGAGCAGATGCCCACACCAACAGCATCTTATGTTAGTTACTATATGCACACTAAATCTTGACACTTCTCTGGGAATAGAGAAATACTTGGAAATTGGTTTACTTAATGGTCAGCATGAATTGCTTCAATCTGTTTCCAGGCTTAGATAGGAAACAATGGAATGCACCATGGCATTGTCTTAGGCATTTTGAATTCACTGTTTATTCCAGTGTGCTGCTTGTCCTGCAAGGAGGAGATGGGACTTGGTCCTGCCCCACTTCACCACTCCTTCCCCCCCTTTCTGCAGCTCATACGCCCTAGTGATCTTGTGCTTTTGTTCCCAGCATTGCCCATGAAGGGTGCATAGTTACAATATTTATATTGTATACTGCTTTGTTTGATCTTTTCTTGATCTTTGTTTCTTTAAGTGCAAGGAAATTTATAATTCTGATGGTGCAAAAATAGTTTATTAGTGGCATTAGGAATGACAGGAACTTAGCAAAACATAGTTATTAGAACTGAATTGAGTGTGAGTTCCCCAGCATTTCAAAGTGGTAATATTAGAGATCATATTTTGCAGAACTTTATGAGATGCGTTATTGAAATGATGACTTTAAAATTATTTAAAGGTGAGTAATAATGTTGGTAAGTGCCTTTAGGAGGATGTTGTTGCCTTCAATGAGACTGTACTTCCAAGGAAGTAAGATAACAGATTTATTTCTTGGGTTAGTGATGGGGTCTAAGAGAAGAATTTCCTGATATGTTGAGGAGAGGAATGAATGACTTCAACAGAACTGGAAATACATTGAAATAAATGTTGAAACATCATTGATTTTGTGTGTGAGGGCTGTTCAGTAATGAATGATCAAATTAAGAACACCACTTTAATCATCCTCCCCATCTTTAGAAGCGATGCACGTGTCCCAGTATTTCTGCCAGACTGCTAAGTCAGTCTCTCTCTCTCTCTCTCTCTCTCTCTCTCTCTCTCTCTCTCTCTCTCTCTCTCTCTCTCTCTCTCTCCGCCCCCTCCCTAATTCCCCCCCCCCCCCCAGCCCTAACTCTCCCCCCTTCTTCGCCTACCCCCCCCCCCCCTCTCATTTGCTAACCGCACCCCCTACCCCTTGTTTTCTCCCTTACTGTGTGTTCGTGAAAATAACTTGATTGTAATTCTTATTACAGGTGAAACAGGAGCTGCTGCAGGAACCAGACCAAATATAAGAACAATAGCGCGTCGTCCATTATTTACACAAAATTCAGCTGCAGAAAATCTGGCTGATTCCATTGTAGAGTCAGCTCTGCAGCCATCATTGTCAGTAAATGGAAGCCAGTCTAACTTTTCAGAACAGATAGATGGAGTGCAGAATTCCACAACAGAAAGTAACTCATCATCTACCATACAAGCATTGGGAGCAGAGTTAATAGCACCATTGCACTCTGTTATTATACAAAATTCGAATCTTGGAGTATCTGGTGCATACCAACATCAATCATCAGATCAGAGTTTTGCTCAACATGATCAACTGTTTCGAAATTCAGGCAGTGTGGGAGAAAGTTCCTCGCAATCAGCGACAGTGTCAGAAGATAGTGCACAGCCAAGTTCCCAAGCTTCTACATCCACACCTACAAGAGAACAGAATTCTTCTGCCTCTGATCAATGCAGTAGTGTCACTTTAACTAATACTGTAAGAAATGAAGCAAGGGGCACTCATGAAGTTATGGAGATAGATGGACAACAGCAAAATAGAGCTGCCCAACAACATACTACAGGTCAACCTGATACAAGTGTGCCTGCACTCACACTAAACACTAATTCTGATTCATCTGCCTCCAATACACTTTCTTTGTCTCGTGAAGAAGTGACAGTCCCTGGGCTTAGTGTAACACATACTACATTAAGCTCTCGGTTTAGACGTTCACCTTCTGGGAACTTAGATTCTAACAACTTCTTAGCACCTAATGCGGACTCTGATTACGAGAGTAATGTAGCAGATGATGGAGATCCCCAGTCGTCTAGGGGCATGTTACCACTGCGAAGAAGAGCACAGAGTGGAAGGCGGGTTTATCTGCGAAGTGATATTGAGTCACAGTCCTCTTCAGATGAATCTCAAAGGAATCGACCCTGGTACCCTCAAGACGGACTGACCACAGTGCACAGGTACAAATACTTTACTGTTAATTGTAAAATGAAAATAGCTGCACATGTTTTAAACTTTTGCTGTTTATTTAACATGTTGATACATAAGTGTGTACTTAATTGGTTTAGGGAACACATCTGACTCAATTATGTAAGTGTTTCTCAAGTTTTAAGCCATTTTTGTAATATGTGTGTCATTGAGGTTTTGTAATTCTTCTTCTGTCTTGAGTACATGCATGTATAGTTTTTTGGGGGAGAAGGGAGGGGAGAACAAACTTCATGTTGTTGCTTTTGTCATGGTCTTAATTCCAGAGGCTGGTTTGGTGCAGTTCTCCACGTTAGCCAATTCTGTAAAAGACCCCCCATCTCTGTATAGTTACTGCAACCTACATTTATTTAACCAGCTTACTATGGTCAAACTTTGGTTTGCCTCTTAAAATTTTTGCTGCCAGTACTTCCCTCCATTACCAAATTGACTAATCCTTGAAACCTTAGGATATATTTCTTACAATAATTGCTTCTTTAAGTCAGGTTGTGCCAAACAGTTCTTTTCTCCCAAGTTCCTCTTCATTTGCCATCTATTCTACTCCTCCTCCTCCTGCATGTGTTAGGTATTCACCTGTTACTCCCATATGGATGACATTATTACTGTTTCCACCTTTTCCTTGTGATTCCTAAAGATATTCTGCCCATTGAGTAATAATTCATCATGAATTCCATAATTTTGCTATCTTCCATTCCTGTGACATAGTCCTTGCAGTTGTTCCTGTAGTCCTTAATCTGCTTGTTTAAGCTTTTTCACTCTCAGCACTTCCATGATGTCAGCATTCATATTTGTGTCAGATAGTGTGTATCCAGCTACTATTCTTCAGAATTGCATGTCCTATATCTGTATTCTTTGTTCGTTTCTTTTTGTTATATTCCATTGGTACTAACACCATTTTGTAGATTAGTAAAATTTCCTTTCTTGCTTTACTTCTGAGGGTTCTACAGATTGTTTCTTGAAAGTAATTAAATCTTTCTTCTTTGTTCTGTATGTTCATTTCTATCATGAACAAATATTATTTTGTAAGATGAAAGATTTTACTTTATTTTCTGGGTCATTTATTATTATTTTGTTTCGAATTGGCTTATGTCCCCTGAAGGCCATAATTTGTGTCTTCTTTGAAGATCCTAGCAGAGTATACAACTTAACTGTTGCGGATAAAGTAAGAGCAGCTGTTCGGAGTGTGTTCTCACCATCAGCAATCACAATTTGATCACCAGCAAGAGTATTGCCATAAACTCCTTCCTAGATCTGCTATTTCCTATAATGGTAATTTCTGGTTCTGTTTATTGTCCATGTTTTCCTCCTATTGCCAGTCTGCATTTTATAGCCTTTCTACCCCAGCCATTGGCAGTTATCTCACTGTCCAAATAACAAAATTAGTGTACAAATTATATTGTGTGATTTCTTACTATTATTCCCCCAGCATCATCTGGCTTAATTTTACTAGAAGCCATTACTCTTCTTTTGCTTTGGTTGATGTTCGTTAGACCATCAGTGAGAGTGCACCGTGAGTTCCTGCTGCTAAAGGGGCAAGTAACCCGTTTGTGTATTGCATATTTTTACAAGCTTCAAACAGGAGTGACTTATTTTCAGTTATCTCTGCAGTTACTAGCATATTTTTGTAATTTCTTGTGCATTTGTGTGGTTACTAGGAACAACCTTTTATTTTATAAACAGTGTAGTGTACAGTACCACCTTTGCTATTGACCCTTGTATTGTACAGGCTTTTGTTTGTTTTGCATAGAACAGCTCAGTGTTGGTTAGACCATCGGTGAGCCACTCGTGTTCTGCTGCTAATAAGGCGAATACACCATTCATTTATTACATATTTTTAAGAGCTTCAAACTGGAGCGACTTCAGAAATGGATAGGATCTGTGCTTTCTGTGTACAGATGCAAGCTGAGTTGGTGACCCTTTGCTCACAGCTCTAGGCAATGTTGGCTTCTGTCACACAGTGTTTGAGATTGCTGCCAAGGATCATCACTGTGTGGGTTCAGATGTGGGGATGTCGAGCACGACCCACTTGTTCCCCGAGCACAACCCACTTGCCCCCGATTGGTCCACTGCTGTAGCCATCCCGGATACTGCTTGCACTGTGGTTGACCTCTCACCCGTGGTCGAGAGGGAGATGATTCCAAAGTATGTCAGACAGTGAAAGACTCTGAGGGGCTTACCATAGGGCTTCCCCAGTTTATTTGAGGAACAGGTTTTGGGCATTATCTGTGGCTGACAAAGTCTGTGAGCCAGATGCAGTCATCCACACTGTTCCAGAGGAAGCTTCTCGACCCACAAGGTATGGGCATTCACAGAGGGTGGGTTTGCTAATAGTTAGGAGCTCCGGCATTAAGCGTATAATGGGGCCCCTTAGGAACATGGCTGCCAAGGAGGGGAAGGAATCCAGTGTGCACTCCATATGCATACTGGGGGGGGGGGGGGGGGGGGGTCATTCTGGATGTGGAAAGGGTGCTTCTGGATGCCATGAAGAGTACAGGATGCAGCCAACTGCAGGTGGTGGCCCATGTCGGTAACAATGATGTGTGTTGCTTTGGATCATGGGAGATTCTCTCTAGTTTTGGGCAGCTGGCAGAAATAGTAAAGACTGTCAGTCTTGCTTGTGAGATTAAGGTGGAGCTCACCATATGCAGCATCATCGACAGAACTGAGTGTGATCCTTTGATGCAGAGCTTAGTGGAGGGTCTCAGTCGGTAGATAAGGCAGTTCTGTGACCATGTAGGCTGCAGATTCCTTGACTTGCACCATCAGGAGTCCATTACACATGGGTAGCAGGGGCAGTGTGGAAGGGACTGGGTGGTTTTTTTTAGGTTAGTGAGTCTCAGGAAACCACAGAAAGGGCATCCATCTAAAAGGGGGCAGGTAAAACTCAGTAAGGTAGTTGTAGAAATGATTGGTATTGTAGTTGTAAATTGTCATAGCTGTGTTGGGAAAGAACTAGAGCTCCAAGCCATAATAGAAAACACTGAAACTCAAATATTTACAGGTACAGAAAGCTGGTTAAAGCTGGAAATAAGTTCAGCCGAAATCTTTTCGAATGACCTAACAGTGTTCAGAAAGGATAGATCAAATACAGTTGGTGGTGGGGTATTTATTGCTGTCAGTAGTAGTTTACCTTCTAGTGAAATTGAATTGGATAGTTCCTGCGAAATAGTGCGAGTGGAGGGATATACTTGACAATCGGACTAAACTATTAATTTGGATTGTTTTACAAACCCCTGACTCAGAAGATATAATTGCTGAACAGTTCAAAGAAAACTTGAGTCTCATTTCAAATAGGTACCCCACTCATACAGTTATAGTCGGTGACGACTTTAATCTACCCGCAATGTGCTGGAAAAATTATACATTTAAAGCTTGCAGCAGGCATAACACGTCATCTGAAATTGTACTGAATGCTTTATCAGGAAATTATTTTGAACAATTAGTTCATGAGTCCACTCGAAGCATAAATGGCTGCAAAAGCATACTCAACCTCTTAAAAAAAATATCCTGGACAAATAGGGAGTATCATGATGAACAGTTGTAGGTTATCTTTTGCTTCCTGTATTTAACTGCTTCTACAGTAAGACATTCAACCAGGGTATTCCATTCTCATGGTTGTAGCTCTCTGACAAAGCAGGGATTGTGCTGCTGATGTCTGAGCTGTTAACCTCCCCACGGCTGTTAATGATAGGTGTCTGTCCAATATTGGGGCACTGGGATTCTGGGGAGTGGCTGCTATGCCTGATAGCCTTTGCTGTGATTGAGTGGCACCCATGAGGAGAACCTAGGGTCAGAGTGAGCGGCATCGAGGTGGATGATCCACAGTGAAACTGATCAAATCGCCCATACCAGTAGATGTGTTAGCACAGCCCTCTCAGTGGGTAAAAAGCTAGATTTTAATGCTGAGTCCCAACCATGGTGTTTCCATCTTTGGACATGCCATGGGATAAGTCAGGCAAAAATAATTGGAGGTGAACAGTTTGTCCAGTTCCTTCGACCTCCCTCACCCACTGCTCTGGTTGCAACCACCCATTGGCATAGTCACAGTTTCTTTGTCCTCAGCTCTCAGGATGAAACACATTAGGAGTCTACCACCACCCAGTGGCCGACACAGTTACAGGCTGTTGGTCACAGAAAATCAAAGTCCTCCTCTGCCCCAGAAATAAAGACAGGAAAATCCTCACATATGCTGAAACCTCACAAGGACAAGAAAGATAAATCAAACATTAAAAGGAATTCTGCTGCTTTGGTTGAACCAGCTTCCATCCTCACCCCCCCCCCCTCCTCCTCCTCCTACTCCTAGGTCAAGCGTATATACCAATGAAGAACTACAAATTCAGGTGTAGTAGGACTCTGCAGCAAAGTAATTCATACTGTTGTTTCCCCTCTTCTGCTTCCTCAGATTTCAGTGTAATGTTTCTTCACTGGAATTAAAACAGCTACCATTGCCACATGGCCAAACTCAATCACTTAATGGCTACTTTCTTTGCAGTTCTCACAGCACTTCAAGAGACACTGTTCTCAGAAACCCAATCCTCTACTACTGAAGATTACAGATCCTACTGCACAAATTGCTTTTATGCCAGGAGGGTGTCTGAATGAGTCTTCATGCTCATACAGTCTGACCTTGCTGTGACCAGGTGTCACTAACCATCTTGTTAGAAGCAGCAGTTGCTTATGTCTACCTGTTACTTAGGGTAATGGTATGTAATATCTGTCTAGCCCCAGACAGATCTATACCATATCATGAGCTGGTGGACCTAGTGAAACAGCTGCCTCCACCCTTCCTCCAGGGGGGGGGGGGGGGGGGGGGGGGGATTTCAGTGTTCACAAGCCAAACCACTTCCAGCAGGGGTCAAGTAATAGAGCAGTTAATTTGAGAACTGGTTATTCTGCTTCCTTAATACTGGAGCCACAACACATTTCACTATGGCACACGAGACATTCTCAGCCATAAACATTACAGTCTGTAGCTGTAGCATCTCAGCACTTATTCTGTATTGAACATTTAATAGCATTCAAGAGACTTCAGATAAAGGCACAGTTTTTGATAAAGAATATAAAGAGCAAGTGTTGGAAAAATTATCTTTCATCTATGAGGACCCAAGTATGGACTAAACTCCAAGCATGCGGCCATTCATCGTCTGCAGTTCCCAGCATCTACCCCAAAGGTGACATCGGTACTGATCTTGTTGTCATTGCAGAATATTTTTTCAGTATGTTCGGCTGCAGTATCTGCACGCAGTAACTACTATCTCACATTCCTGATCTGGAAATGCCAGGTGGATAGAAACTTCTTATTTTTCCATGCACAAGGCTTTGAATCATACAGTGTTCATTTTAATGAATAGGGGTTCTGAAGCACTTCAGCAGTGTGTGGAGAGAGAGCCAGCCCCTGGACCTGATAAAATCCACTATCAAATGCTTAAACACCTTTGCAGTTAAAACATAAAACACATCTTCAGGTGCTTCAGCTGTATTTGGTGAGAAGCGGAGGTTCCCTCCCAATGACAGGAAATAATAATAATAATTATTATTATTATACGTGTCCTAAAATTAGAAAAAGTCCCAAGAATGTTGGCTTATTATTGGTGAGAGTCCCTAACAAACAGGCTGTGCAAATTATTTGAAAGATTGGTCAACTGGCGCCTTCTATGGTGCATGGAAGCACGAGGACATATGTTGTAAAGTGGCTTATGGGCATTTCGGTCCTCCGCAGATCAACTGAATTCCTTGGAATCAGCAATGAGCAATGCTTGCACGTGTCCCCAATATCTGATCAGAGTGTTCTTTAACCTACAGGGGGCATATGATACAACCTCGTGCCATCAGAGTCCTGTCTACACTGCACAAGTAGGGATTCTGGGGCTGTTCACTCATTTTTATCCAACAATTCAGGGTCTGGATAGATTCAACCATCAGCAACTAATAAACAAAGGAAACTTTCATCACTCAGGAATCTGTTCTGATCATAACCATTTTTGCCCTCACAATAAATACTATTGTGACTGCAGTAGGACCCATGGTGTCATCGTCACTTTGTTTGTTACAGCACTCCATCATTGTGCACCACAGAGTGCCAACTTCAGGGAGCCCTACAGAAAGTACATAATTGAGCTCTGAATCATGGATATCAATTTTCTCACATGATAGCTAGTGTCGTGCACTTTTGTTGACTCAGAACTGTGCATCCTCGCCCAGAACTTTACCCCGGTAGCCATTTACTTGAAGTTAATGAAATTTTCAAACTTTTAGGCTTTTTATCTGAAAATAAGTTAACGTAGTTACCGCATGTATGCCAGTTCAAGGCAAATTGCATGAGGAAGTTAAACACCTTCATATTTCACACCAGCACCTCCTGGGGCATAGACTGCACAGTAGTTCTGAGTTTTTATAGAGCTTTGTTTTTATCTCAACTACATTATGAATGTGTTGCCTATGGGTCAGCAGCTTCATCAGCACTGAGCTTGTTACATCCAGTCAACCACAGTGGTGTGCAGTTGGCAATTGGAACCTTCTGTACAAGCTCTGTAGGACAGTCTTCTGTTGGAAGCTGCTGTGCCACCTCTGAGGATCAGAGGCCAGCAACTCTTGGAGAGCTGTGTGGTCACACACTGTCAGATACGTACCCATCCTCCTCACTCAGTTCTGTTTCACTATCAACTTCACAAATCACTGAAAACTGGGTATACCAGCTGGGATATGACTGGAAGCCCTATGCAGTGACATCCAGCAGCTCCTTTTGTATGTGCCCACTGTGTTTCCTCTTGACACTCCCTGTAGTGTGTACCTAGTCCCCTGGGTGGACATCTTCTGTGTCCTTAAGAAAAATGCTGATCTCACCATTCTCAGATACCTGTTCTGCTCAGTTCTATATGAGTACCTAAATTTGACAGGCATCTCCACTGATGGTTCGAAAGTCAATGACAGGATTGTTTTGCTTGTGCACAAACAACGGCACAAGAAATATTCTCTGCAGAGTGCATGTAGTGTGTACATGCAGAGCTGTTTGCCACATGAGCATGAACAACATGGGATGGACACAATACATATTTGGCGCATGAATAATTAAACTCCTCAATGAGTATCTGGTGCTTGTGTTCCATGTTTTCACTTTAAATTTTACAAGTATTTCCATGTGTACTGAAAGCGTAAAACATCACAATTCCAATACTTATTGTAATTACATTCATTTCTTATATGTCAACAGGGCTATTGAGATTGTAAGAAAGACCTCTCTGCTTCGCAGTAACTTTTCAAATTACTACTAAATGACTGTACAAACTGGAACAAACTTCATTACTTAATGTGTAGTATACCCTATGGTTTTTGAAAAGAAAGACAAATGTTTTGTGAAATGATTATCTAAAGATAAGAAATTAAAAAAAAAAAATTAGAGAAACATTTGATGCGCCTCATTTCTGTACGTGATTTCTAGCTTCATTCGAAGGTATGTCAAATGTTTCTCTGATCTATTTTATTTCTTTTAGACAAATCATTTCAAACAATATTCGACAGATTATTCTTCTTTTATTTTGACAGTTACATATCACACCAATTTATCTTTCTATGCACCAGGTAGCTAGGCCTTGAACAGATGAACTTTTTGACATTTCATTTACATACCTAACAGAAACTATTCTTGACATATTTCAGTTTTTCCTCACATCAGTAATTAATTTTTCCTTAATTACCCTGATTAATTTGAAGCAATTAAATATTTTCTTGCAAAACTAGATCTCATAGTGGTTGCTTTGATACCCAATTTGCCCATTTCTCACTGTGTTTTGCTATGAAAATTCAGACAAAGATTCATTATGTAATTTATAGGGAGTCTTGTTTTCCCTCTGCTCAAGCATTTGAAAAAAAAACAATTCAAATGTTAATCATGCAACAAAATACATCCTTTTTGTGTGCTGTCATTTCCAAGAAACCTTGTCTTGCTATCCCGAACCATTTATGAAATAAGACGATTTTTATGACCACGTGATTCCTGATGCACAGGAAAGGATTTGGACACACTGCAAGTGACCCATCTGTAAATATAACAACCACTATCTTGAGAATGAGAAGATATATCATTCTGCTCTCAAATGTAAATACAGTTTTGATATATTGGCTGTATTTCATATGCTTTAATGTATGGCCTAAAATGAACTATACACAAAGCCTGTGGACTGTGATTTTACCTCTGCAAACATTTAAAAATTTCATGCAGTTATTTATTTAGTTTTGTGCAGCACAGTAACTATGATGACTAACGGATATAAATTCAGTCCATCTACATCTACATGATCACTCTGCAATTCACATTTAAGTGCTTGGCAGAGGGTTCATCGAACCACAATCATACTATCTCTCTCTACCATTCCACTCTCGAACAGTGCACGGGGAAAACGAACACCTAAACCTTTCTGTTCAAGTTCTGATTTCTCTTATTTTATTTTGATGGTCATTCCTACCTATGTAGGTTGGGCTCAACAAAATATTTTCACATTCGGAAGAAAAAGTTGGTGACTGAAATTTCATAAATAGATCTCGCCACGACGAAAAACGTCTTTGCTTTAATGACTTACATCCCAACTTGCGTGTCATATCTGCCACACTCTTCCCCCCTATTACATGATAATACAAAACGAGCTGATGTCAAGCTGTAATATGTGGAAGAATCAGACTTCTTTTTCTGTATAGTTTTCTTAAAATCAGTGATATGTATTTCATAACAGCTCCAGTGCCTTACCAAGAAAACTCATAGATATCACTCTCACTCTCACTTTTGCTTGAGCTGCAGCAACAGGATTCAGAAACGTTTGAATTCAAATGTCGCAAGTTGTAGAAGAGGGTGGTCAATGCCATGGACATTGCTCATGAGGACACTTCCGCAACTATACCTTTTCTTTGTTGTATGTTGTCTGAAGCTGTCACACACTGTTGTTCGCATCTGTCGCTTAACATATGACATGGCCCAAGAATATGCATGCATCGTGGGTAAATTAAGATCACAACTGTCTTAAACTTTATAATTATATTCAATTAAAGGAACTCCTGCAAATAAATTCTTTTAGTCAACTCACTTAACTGTTGAATTGTTCTTTTTCTTATGATGTGTCTACTATAAAATTTGTTGGAGTATTTTCCAATTATAAGGCAAGAATGGTTTAGATTATCATAAATTATTGTGCTTCACTGTACTGTTTGGGGAAGACTAGCATCTCTGTGATTTTGTTTACACCATGAAAAGAAAGGCAATGTAAAAATGCAAAATGATGATTGTTTTGTGGTAAGTTATTGGTTTTTACATAAGTTCCATTTTGTGAGAGGTATTGGACATTATGCAGTGAATGGGTGTTACAATTGTTTAAACATGTATAACCATCATTTAAATTGCTTCTGCACAAAAATTAGTGGGAAAATACTAGCTCTTACCATAACAAGTCCATTTGTTTGTTGTGTTTTATAGTCCAGAAACCAGTGTGACAGCTACAACTACTGCATCATCATCAGCGGGTAGCAATGCAACATCAGAATCATCAGCACCAACAAGTACTACCAGTACAACATTAAGTACAGCATCATCATCATCAGTGCAATCAACTAATTTATTTAGATTATCTGGTGCACATGGATCAGATTCACCACAAGCAAATGTGTCATCAGCAGCATCGACATCCTCAACAACAGCTGTTGTTCATACAGCCCCATCTGTCAGCCACCCGGTTGCTGGAACTTCAAGAGCTCCACAGCCTGTATCGGCTGCATCTGCCAGTACCAGTAATGCTGCTAGTTCTGGTTCTGGAACTCAGTCAACAGGAGGAAATCCATCTGATCTCCTTGAAGGCGTTGATCCTTCTTTTCTTGCTGCTCTTCCTGACGACATGCGAGAGGAAGTGATTGCTGAGCAGTTGAGGTACTTTGTTTGTCCAGTATTTCGTAAATATCGGACCTTACAGGAATTTTCTTAATACATTTTGTGTGTGTACAAAATCTTCAGGTTACAAAGAATACGGCAGAGGACACTGCAACAGACAAGGGACCTCATTGCATCAAATGTGTCTGAGGTAAATCCAGAATTCCTAGCAGCATTACCTCCATCCATACAAGAAGAAGTCCTTGCACAGCATCACTTGGAACAGCAAAGACAAGCAGCAATTGCAAGTAATCCTAATGATCCCGTGAATGCTGCAGAGTTCTTCCAGAATCTTCCATCATCACTAAGGCAAACAGTAAGTGTACATTGCTTCATATTTCTGGAAACTTGTGTAGAGAACACCAGTTGAAAGGCCCACCACCAAATAATTGAATGCAAGACTGCTGTCATTTAACTGGGCTGTATACTTGTAAATAAATTTGTATTCACAATTAAAAATTAGACATTTCAGTTAGACAGACTAAATTGACATACTCTATTTTGAGAAAGAAGAAATGTACAAGATGGAATTTTACCAAATCAAATAGAAAAAAATGTGCTAGTGAGGTGCAGCAGTGTTTTCTAACAAAGAAGGATGGTTGCTTGTCAAAAGATCATTTATAAAATGGTGCTAATTTTTCGCTGTGCAGTGGAATGTGTGTTGATTGAAACTTCTTGACACTTCAAAAGGTGTGCACCAGAACATGTTGGAGACTTAGGAGGAGAAAAAGAGCTATAACCTAATTCCCAGAAATTTTGCTCAGTGGAAGAGGGGTCAAAATAAACAAACACATGTCTCAGCTTATCCACAGATATTCGAGCATTTATGAAAAAACGATGATCAAAGTTTGAGGTATTTCCCATATAGCATGTAGTTTGTGCACCTTTTACTGTGTGATGCCCTCTGGCAAAATGGTGGCACAGTCGTTACTGTTATGGTTTCATAATTTGGTAACCCATGTTCAAAACCCATTTATTACTTTCATTTTTGTTTTTTATTTATATACCCATGTCTGTAGAAGATTACTACACTAATATTTACTTATGTATACTGATGTAATGGTGTCCTCATTTGCCTCCTAATTGTGTGTTAGAAGAAAGAATTTTTTTTTTAAAAAAAATATGAGAAAATTATTAGAAGCTGTTTTCAGTGAAATTCCTGTAGTGTATCTTGATTTATATTCAGTTACCAGTTTTCAGGAAAGTGATGCATTATGCATGGTATGTCATGAAATTACTGCCAACACATACGAAGAATGTCACTGGCAAACCACCCTCGCACAATACTTCTGGTGTTTAAAATATCCGTGTCTCGAAATTTTCTAAGATTGATATTGTCCAAGAGAAAATGCCAATCTTCCTGAAGAATAAACATATGAAACAATATAAGAACTGACAGTAGAAGGGGAACTGGCAGTAGAAGGGGAACTGGCAGTAGAAGGGGAACTGGCAGTAGAAGGGGAACTGGCAGTAGAAGGGGAACTGGCAGTAGAAGGGGAACTGGCAGTAGAAGGGGAACTGGCAGTAGAAGGGGAACTGGCAGTAGAAGAAAAAGAATTTATTAAGCATTGATTTTAGAAGAAAAAGAATTGAAATGAGAATGAAATATCAGAATATGAGAGTTTAAAAAGATAGTAGCTCCTCAATATACTGTACAGACATCTAATATAGTAAATTTGTGGCACTTGTTCTGGAATCCAGTAATAATTTCACAGTTAATGTAATAACCTGGTATACTCTAATTTGACAAACATTTGTGTGGTAATCTTCTATGGATGTGGGTAGATAAATGAAAGCCTTAAAAATGAAATACATTAAAACAATAGTCGGGTTTCAAACACGGGCCACAAATATAAGGCTGCAATGTCAACCACTGAGTCACCGTTTTATCTGAGAGTATTGCATGGTAAAGGGCACATAAAGTACCTTGAAAACTTTGAATGTCATTTTTTCAGAAATGGTTGGATATCTATGATAAACTGAGACACATGGTCCCTTATTTTGACTCCTCTTCTACTGAACAAAGTTCTTCGAAAACTGGGTGATGGCACTTCCCATGTTTTCCTCATTAGTGCAGGTAAACAGCTTTCATGTATCGGGAACTTTCAGTGATAAAATTATTTTTAAATGAAAATCAGAGCCTGAAGATAAGTTTATATAAAAAAATATTATTTTATGTACCGAAGCTGATCTTAGAGGTATAGTATCCAATTTTTTAAAGTGCTAATGAAAATATTTGGAAAAACATATTCTTACAATGGAAGGACAACATGTTTTTCATGTAATATATGAAGTTAACATGTTCATTTCTGTTAAATATACTGACTAGTTTAATGAGAGATTTCCGTTATGCTAAAAAAATCACTCTTTTGTGTTATCACATTTTGAATGGTGATGTGTGGCATGAGACAGTGACGGTATCGTATCTTGTACTTTCCAAGTGACTGGATATAAAAGGTTCAGCATATATGATGAACTCAGATGGATGTGATGCATTCAGTCACTGAAGTTCTTAATACAGTAAGTGCTTTTTGCTACATATATCTGGGAAGTTGCATAGAGAACACCAATTGAAAAGCCCATCACTGTTAGATTTCTTACCGGTTCGTTCAGTGAGCATGCAAGTGTAATGGAGGTCCTTCATGAATTCAAATGAGAATCCATCGAGGAAAGACTACATCCTTTTTGTGAAAGATTACTGAGAAAATTTAGAGAACCGGCATTTGTGGCTGACTGCAGAATGATTCTACTACTGCCAATGTATATTTTGCATGTGTACTGTGAAGACAAGATAGAGAGAAGTTAGGGCTTATATGGAGGTGTAAGCAGGCACTTCCCCTTGGATCCATTTGTGAATGGAACAGGAAAGAGAATGACTATTAGTGGTACAAGGTACTTTCTGCCGTGCGCTGTATGGTGGCTTCAGATTACGTATGTATGTATATTTCTAGGTCATCGCACTTGTCGGTGGGCTTGTGTGTGGTGATACATTCAACTGTCTCTGCCCTTTGATCAACAACATGAAAATGACAGAAATTGTCTGCTGTCTCAGATTGTAGCAGTGGATAGATAAGCGCATTGCAAAAAATACGCTAATTACCTGCCAGTAAAATGTCAAAAAATAAACCATGGAGAATCATGGCGCGCGCCCACACACACACACACACACACACACACACACACACACACACACACACACACACACAGAGAGAGAGAGAGAGAGAGAGAGAGAGAGAGAGAGAGAGAGAGAGAGAGAGAGAGGGAGGGCTGGGGGGGGGGGGGGAGATTTGCTATTTGCATTGAGGGGCGGTGACAGTTTCA
Source organism: Schistocerca gregaria (assembly GCF_023897955.1). Lineage (NCBI taxonomy): Eukaryota > Metazoa > Arthropoda > Insecta > Orthoptera > Acrididae > Schistocerca > Schistocerca gregaria. The sequence continues at coordinate 646,388,093 of NC_064931.1, read as the reverse complement.
TCACTGGAGATTTAGTATATGTTTGGTCATGTTACCAAATTTGTTCAGAGGCTAAGATAGTACGAAAATTATGCTGCAGTGTGAGATTTGACATGTAGCATATTACCAGAAGAAGCAAAATCTGAAACAAACCAGAGATTTATCAATCAAAATTTGTTGTACATACATATATACATTAATCCTTGTTCCATAGATCATAAATACGACATTTCGCAATGATGCGGAATGTGTCACTTTAACATCAGTTTTCTTTACACAAAATAATAATTTTATTTTTTTGCGGTTACTACTTCATATCTATGGAAGAATCCTGGAGATACTAAAAGGTATCAGATAGATTACATAATGTTAAGACAGAGATTTAGGAACCAGGTTTTAAATTGTAAGACATTTCCAGGGCAGATGTGGACTCTGACCACAATCTATTGGTTATGACCTGTAGATTAAAACTGAAGTAACTGCAAAAAGGTGGGAATTTAAGGAGATGGGACCTGGATAAACTGACTAAACCAGAGGTTGTACAGAGTTTCAGGGAGAGCATAAGGGAACAATTGACAGCAATGGGGGAAAGAAATACAGTAGAAGAAGAATGGGTAGCTTTGAGGGATGAAGTAGTGAAGGCAGCAGAGGATCAAGCAGGTAAAAAGACGAGAGCTAGTAGAAATCCTTGGGTAACAGAAGAAATATTGAATTTAATTGACGAAAGGAGAAAATATAAAAATGAAGTAAATGAAGCAGGCAAAAAGGAATACAAACGTCTCAAAAATGAGATAGACAGGAAGTGCAAAACGGCTAAGCAGGGATGGCTAGAAGACAAATGTAAGGATATAGATGCATATATCACTAGCTGTAAGGTAGATAATGGCCACAGGAAAATTAGAGAGACCTTTCGAGAAAAGAGAACCACTCAGATGGAAAACCAGTTCTAAGCAAAGAAGGGAGAGCAGAAACGTGGAAGGAGTACATAGAGGGTCTATACAAGGGGGATGTACTTGAGGACAATATTACGGAAATTGAAGGGGGTGTAGATGAAGATGAAATGGGAGATATGATACTATGTGAAGAGTTTGACAGAGCACTAAAAGACCTGAGTCAAAACAAGGCCCACGGAGTAGACAACATTCTATTGGAACTGCTGACAGCCTTGGGAGAGCCAGTCCTAACAAAACTCTACCATTGGGTGAGCAAGATGTATGAAACAGGCAAAATACCATCAGACTTCAGGGAGAATATAATAATTCCAATCCCAAAGAAAGCAGGTGTTGACAGATGTGAAAATTACCGAACAATCAGTTTAATAAGCCACAGCTGCAAAATACTAACATGAATTCTTTACAGATGAACGGAAAAACTAGTAGAAGCCGACCTCGGGGATGATCAGTTTGGATTCAGTAGAAATGTTGGAACACGTGAGGCAATACTGAACTTATGACTTATCTTAGAAGAAAGGTTAAGGAAAGGAAAACATACATTTCTAGCATTTGTAGACTTAGAGAAAGCTTTTGACAATGGGATGGGTTATTAACGTCAAATTTTGTAAGTGAATATATGTTTTGTGAAAGTACTGTGAATATCCAAAGTTCCTTAAATGAATGTCTGCAAGGTGATCTTGGGTGGGCTCCAGCTATTATTCTGATAACACACTTTTGTACAGTGAATACTTTCTCTCTTTCAAATTCTAAAGGTGGCAGGGTAAAATACAGCGAGCAAAAGGCTATTTAGAATTTGTACAGAAACCAGATGGCAGTTATAAAGAGTCGAGGGACATGAAAGGGAAGCAGTGGTTGGGAAGGGAATAAGACAGGGTTGTAGCCTCTCCCCGATGTTATTCAATCTGTATATTGAGCAAGCAGTAAAGGAAACAAAAGAAAAATTTGGAGTAGGAATTAAAATCCATGGAGAAGTAATAAAAACTTTGAGGTTCTCCGATGACATTGTAATTCTGTCAGAGACAGCAAAGGACTTGGAAGAGCAGTTGAACAGAATGGACAGTGTCTTGAAAGGAGGATATAAGATGAACATCATCAAAAGCAAAACGAGGATAATGGAATGTAGTCGAATTAAATCAGGTGATGCTGAGGGTATTAGGTTAGGAAATGAGACACTTAAAGTAGTAAAGGAGTTTTGCTATTTGGGGAGCAAAGTAACTTATGATGGTCGAAGTAGAGAGGATATAAAATGTAGACTGGCAATGGCAAGGAAAGCGTTTCTGAAGAAGAGAAATTTGTTAACACCGAGTATAGATTTAAGTGTCAGGAAGTCTTTTCTGAAAGTATTTGTATGGAGTGTAGCCATGTATGGAAGTGAAACATGGACAATAAATAGTTTGGACAAGAAGAGAATAGAAGCTTTCAAAGTGTGGTGCTGCAGAAAAATGCTGAAGATTAGATGGGTAGATCACATAACTAATGAGGTAGTATTGAATGGGATCGGGGAGAAGAGAAGTTTGTGGCACAACTTAACTAGAAGAAGGGATCAGTTGGTAGAACATGTTCTGAGTTTTTATTTAGTATTGGAGGGCAGCGTGGAGGGTAAAAATCGTAGAGGGAGACCAAGAGATGAATACACTAAGCATATTCAGAAGGATGTAGTCTGCAGTAGGTACTGGGAGATGATGAAGCTTGCACAGGATAGAGTAGCATGGAGAGCTGCACCAAATCAGTCTCAGAACTGAAGACAACAACAACAACAACATCTAAGAATTCATCTATTGACTAGAAAGGAGCTGTCATTCAGAAATTCTTTTAATTTGCTTTTAAATGTTTGTTTGCTGTCTGTCAGACTTTTAATAGTATTTGGCAAATGACCGAAGATTTCTGTGGCAACATGATTCGCCACTTTCTGTGCCAAAGTGAGATTTAATCCAGAACAGTGAAGATCATCCTTTCTTCGGTGTTGTCGCTTTGCACTTCACTGTTATTTTTGAAATGGGATGTGTTATTAATGACAAATTTTGTAAGTGAATACATGTGTTGTGAAAGTACTGTGAATGTCCCAAGTTCCTTAAATGAATGTCTGCAAGTTGATCTTGGATGGGCTCCAGCTATTATTCTGATAACATGCTTTTGTGCAATGAGTACTTCCTCCCTTAATGATGAATTGCCCCAAAATATGATGCTATATGAAAGCAGTGAACGAAAATAGGCATAGTAGGCTAATTTACTGATATGTTTATCACCAAAATTTGCAGTAACTCTTAATACCACAAGTAGCGAACCTAACCGTTTCATCAGATCATCAATGTGTTTCTTCCAATTCAGTTACCAATGCACGCACCCAGAAATATTCAGTATTCTGCCTTAGCAACAGACGTACATTCATGGTCTACATTTATCAATAGTGTTGTGCCATTTACTGTACAGAATTGTATAATCTGTGTTTTCTCAAAGTTTACTGAAAGTCAATGTGCAGAGAACCACCTAATAATTTTCTGAAAGACATTATTTACAATTTTCTCAGCTGATTCTTGCTTGTTGGGTGTGGTTACTATACTTGTATCATCAGCAAAAAGAATTAGCTTTGCATCTTCATGAATACAGGCTGTCAAGTCGTGTGTGTGTGTATATATATATATATATATATATATATATATATATATATATATATATATATATATATATATATATATTAAGAACAATAAGAGACACAAGACTGAAGCATATGGGACACCATTCTTGATCTTTCTGGAAACCAAATTGACATTTTGTTAGTACCTCATTTAAAAAAAAAAAAGTGATGCTGCTGTTGAATGCATTACTTTCCCAAGAATTTTGGATAATTTGTCAGAAGTGAGATTGTGCAGTAGTTGTTAGCATCAGACCTATCCCCTTTTTTATGCAATGTTTTAACAACAGCGAATTTCAGTCTGTCTGTAAAAATGCCCTGTTTCAGTGAGCTACGACATATGTGGATGAGACTCCTACTTATTTGTTGGGGACAAGCTTTTACTACTGTTGGAAATGCCATCAATTCCATGAGAACTTTTGCTTTTGAGTGAATTTATTATTTTCGTAATTTCCATAGGAGAGGTGGGTTGAATTTCAATTTTATCAAATCCCATATACTGCCTTGCATTTTCTAATGAATAGCTGGATCCTATTTTCTCTACAAGACAGTGATTATTAAAAATGTTTTCTACTTCTGACTTCTTGTTAACATATTTTTATTGTGTTTGATAGAAGTACAGTCATCCAGTGCTCTTGGTTGCCCAGTTTCCCTTTTAACAATAGTCCAAATTATTTTAATTTTATCATAAGATATGTTAATCTCAGACATAATGCTCAAACTTCTGGACTTGTTAATAACTTTTCTTAATACAGTGCAGTAATTTTTATAATGTTTCACTGTTTTGGGATCATTACTCCTCCTAGGTATAAGATACATTTCCCTTTTCTGTTTAAAACATATTTTTATCCCTTTTAGTAAGCCATGGCTTTTTACATGGTGTCTTACAGTTATATTTCACTGTTTTCAAATATACCCACAAAGGTATCATGAAATTGGTTAAATTTTAAATTAGCCTCAATGTTCCCTGTACACCTCATCAGTCTGTTGCAAGCTTTCCTTAAAATTTTTGATAGTTAAATTGTTAATTGAACAGACTATTTTGGAGGACTGTTTTGCATTGCTGTATGGAGCTATATCATACACTGTACCTAGCTGTGTCAAATTGAAAGAACCAAGTAATACTTAAAGGTCAAGATACCTATCAGAATCTTTCAGAAAATCTACATTGAAATCCCCACAATCAATCCATTTGCTTTCCTTTGTCTGGCAGCACAACAAAGAGTCAAATTTTTTTTTAGTTTCCACATTTTTCACAATATGACATATTTTAACATATATGGCAACTCCTCCTCTCTCCATAGTGTCTCTGCTTACATGTGCCGAAAACTTATATCCACCTACATTTACCATTTTCATACCTGTGACTATATGATATTCAGACAGGCATAGTAAGTCTATTCCACCATCAGTTTCTAAATCTTCTAAACAAACAAGAAGCTCATCTGCATTGTTTTTTAATCCCCTGATATTCTGATGTAATATATTAACATTATTTTTCACTTTGCTTTTATGTGAATCTTTTGATATTTCACATCTCTGGTACCTGCTGTCTGAACTTCTCATTAAGCTTAATTTCAATTAGTGTAGGATGATTGGACACTGATCTTAGTCTAAAAAAGTACTCCCATGAGTTTGTGCGACCCCCCTCCCCCTTAAAGATTTTGCAATCATCCCAGCCAGTTTACACTTCCCTTTCCTAGTGAGATTCAGGCCATGTCTTGTGAAGTCCCACCTACCGACACCATCAACAGGAACCAAACCTATGCCTGACAAAGTAGCCACCCGAAGCAGCTCATCTAGCTCCATATTGACCCTCCTGACAGAGCTGTTCAATTGGGGCCGATCCTACCGCATGAAAGCAGGAACCAAGCCAACATGTGTTTGATCGTGTGCTAAATTTATAGTACTTAGACTTACAAAATATAATGAGATACAAAAAATTTCCTCCACAGATTTTGACTGATATGGAGGAGTCTCAAATGTCTGTGTTGCCACCAGATCTAGCACAGGAAGCACAGACATTACGAAGGGAATGGGAAGCGAGGAACAGGCAATTGATGCAAGACAGATTTTTTAGCCATGTTAGTCACAATACCAGTGCATTGTCTTCAATGTTAAGGAATCCAGGTAAACAAGTGTTGTTTTACTATTTTTTGTCAAAAAAATATGTAAGAATTATGTTGTATTTATTTCCTTGGTCAGTAGAATTGTAGTGACACAAACAAAATGTAATTGTTCAGTGCAGAGTCAGAAAACATCTTAAAAACTGCAATGATACTTTTGAAGTATTTGTAAATAAGTAGCTCGTCGAAATGATGATAATCTAGTGTGTTAGCATTTCTGTTTTAATTAGATGCTCATCCACTTATCTGTCTAACCATATTGTACTTCCTTTCCTTGTCCATAAATTTAAACAATTTTTTGATGATTGTTTAGTTACATAAAAGAGAATATGTCATGACCCAAAACTTTGAGATCCAGCCACTTAGAAAAAAATTCAATCCCACATAACCAGCCATTTATGCCATTATTTAAAATGTTACTGGCACGTGGGTGTTAGATTTATCTTAAAGGACAATAAACACTAAAAAGACAAATCTTCAAGGTTTAATTCTGTAACAGATTACAAATTTTACAGTAATGATGATGGAAAGTATATTTATCGTTCCTAAAAAAAAAAAAAAAAAAAGGGTGCACGGTGACTTCCAGGGCAGTTTCACTTGTAATTGGCTTTTGTGTGGAAAAGTCTGAATCATTGTGCTGTGCAGAATTGTTTATTGCTATTGGTGCAATATCAGAGATTTCCTTTCCTATGAAGAAAAATAAATCAGAACTAAATTGTAATAACAGCAACAGTGTGTGTTGCAACTATATTAGTGGCAACAAATTGCAACATACTACAGCTTACCTGAATATAAATCATCTTCAGTGTGTTTCCACTTGGATATTTCTCCTTCCAATCCAGAATTATAAAATTTTCTTCTTGATAGCCCAAAATGTCTTGTTTACTCAACGAACATTGCATGTTTGTGGCAGAATTACAGAAAATGGTAAAAACTGAGTGAATCTCAAGACAATGCAAGAGCACAGTGGCTCAGTAAGTCATGACAGCAGCTCTTATGTTTCCTACTGCTTCTTTTGAAATAATTCTTGACATTGACAACAGAGGGCAGCACATGTCAAGGGACAGGTAACATGATGCCTGTACATTGTTCTCATAGGAAACTAGTCCAGTTCTCAAGTAATAAGTGACTCTTGCATTGGAAACCTCACAGCCAGAGATATACTCTGGTGTGGTCCTTAGAATCCAGTACTCTGACGAAAATTGTGTCCAGCCTTGGTTGCCAAAGCATTACAAAAACTTACTTGTTGTATGACACACGTGCAATGTAATCACAGATCATGACTGGCTTCATTTCCTCATAGATAACAGCTTCAGATAATGGAAAAGAATTGTTGCACTCTATCTCCCATTACAAGAAGAAAAAATAGTATGTTGAACAGGGTCATATCTCAGCAGAGCCTAAGCACTGAACAAGTGAACTTTCACATCTGTTTTTGATGTTGCATAAAACCTGAAGGAATAATGTTTGTATCATATTCATAGTACCGAGGAAAAAGGCTGCTTTTGATATTATCACCTAGTGTCTGAATTGGAATTTTTTCTTTTTATATAGACGTGAAGGTGACTGAGAGAGGCAAGTATAACCAGTCACGATACTCGGTAAAGTTGTGATTTTGTTGGATATTTATATGAAATTTGTTAGCTATTTCTTTTGTGGTAATATGTGCATTAGTTGACTGTAATATCTAGTGAACAATCCAGTTACATTACCACCAGCCTTAAGTTATTTTTTCTGTCTATTGTTGTATAATTTTCCTAACTTCTGTAATATAATTGAAATGCATCAGTAAGTAACTTTGAAAGTAATTTTGTCATAACATTTTGTTTCTGCTTAAGTGTACACTTTTGCTACTTTTAATTTTTTTTTTTAATTTATTGATGAAAAAGCATTCCTGATCTCATCAGGCAGGGTAAGCAGTTCAAGGTATTCCCTTCAGTCATCTGCTGCACAACAAAGAGCACAGTGGAATGCATGGAACACGGCAAGTACAGATTCCAGTGGCTCACAGGGATCAAATTATTCAAGGTACATAAATTTAAAGTGTGATTTCTTTACTTGTCACTCATTGTGAATAATTATGATGGAAGGCCATATGGGATTAGCTGAGTGGTCTAAGGCGCTGCAGTCATGGACTGTGTGGCTGGTCCCGGCGGACGTTCGAGTCCTTAGGATAATTGAGGTTAAGTAGTGTGTAAGCTTAGGGACTGATGACTGTAGCAGCTAAGTCCCATAAGATTTCACACACATTTGAAGAATTATGATAGAACCTATGTGCACAGTTTGTTTGTGCACTGTTTCATGTGAGTGACTGTCTGTATATAATGCTGCGGAGATTTATTAGGTTCTCTTGCAGAGAGAGAGAGAGAGAGAGAGAGAGAGAGAGAGTGTGTGTGTGTGTGTGTGTGTGTGTGTGTGTGTGTGTGTGTGTGTGTGTGTGCGCAATGTTTCATGTGAGTGACTGTCTGTATATAATGCTGCGGAGATTTATTAGGTTCTCTTGCAGAGTGAGTGTGTGTGTGTGTGTGTGTGTGTGTGTGTGTGTGTGTGTGTGTGTGTGTGTGTGTGTGTGTAGGGGGGGGGGGGGGGGGGGGAGTTCTCCATAGTAGTAATAGGCTGACTATTTTCTCATGAAATTAACAGACCGTGAATAATTTATCATCACACCCTATCTTGTGTTGATTGGGATTATTGCTTTCTGAAAAGTCTGTTTTGTGGTTAGGCTTTCCTTGCAAAAAATATAGCAGCAGTTTTATGGCTTTTCAGTAACACAGCCACTATTTTATGTAACAAGTCACAAGGCACAATGTATTTAAAGCTTGACGATAGTTCAAGATTTAAAATGAAGTTGAGTATTTGTGCTGACCTACAGCTTTGTAAGAAATTGTTGTCTGAAAAAAAATATATTAATAATTAAGCTGCTCAAAAAATCTCTCTGAGCACTTTCTTGACAATAGGAAATTGTTACATACAGTCACCTATGTAATGTAGTGAAAAGTGAACCACCATTTTCAGTGCAGTTTAGTAGATCATGAATGAATGAGACAGTGCAGCTGAAATGTCCTAGTAGATTTGTCAACATGCTTCAAAAGGTATTTTCAAGCTTAGACTTGTTACATAATGGCTAGAAGTGTAGTTGACACAGTAAGTTGGCTCCTAAATTTGCATATATTCCATCAGCATCATTCAAACATTCAGTTGCTATTCTAAGACAAAACATTGTAGGTGTGTCTCATAGTGATGATCCACAGTTGACACTACCAACTGAGGACTGGTACCTAAAAATTATCTATTGAAGTCGTCCAAAAAAAAGAATGCCATTTTGGAGTCAAGTGACAGGGCTGTGCTGACCAGATAGTGCATTACTGTCTCTTGTCTGTCATTTAATCTACCTTCATTTATCCTTAACAAACGACAGTCATCCAGACATAGTGCTTATCGCATTTGCGAGAACTATATTGGCACACTCCCCAGCCAACCCACATTTACACCTCACGCCTCCTGTCCCAAGTCCCTGTTCATGTCCTCCATGCTTGATAATTTTAGGTACCCGATGGAAGTCAAATGATATTGTGCGTATGCACTGAAGGTTGTGGGCCCATTGCCATTTGAGGCAGTTCAATTATATGAATACATGTCCAAAAGAACAAACACCAGGAATTCATATAGTTTTTAGTTTGATCAGGCTAATTCTTCCATTTCATACTCCAAAACTAACCTTCATATGTTTTCAGATATACTGATTGTACAAAATTGCATTTCAGGATGACATGTAACAAAGAACATATTTCATTTCTTCCCCATAAATTAATAATTGTGCAAAAAATGTTAATTAAAAAATTTAAGAAAGAAGTCCAGCATTATAATTTGAGGAAACAGTCCTTTCCTGAAATTCTGTTTGTATTGGAATTTTACTTTGCATTCACTTACTCTGAGTGAAGCAGATGCAATGCTTATATCACCAAAATGAAGTTCATTTATTGTGTACTAGTCTATCACTAAGATGCTAAAATTGACAGTGTGCTTTCACTTCTATCAACTTAAATGAATAGATTGAATCTGTCTATATCCAAAACAACACCAACTTCTGTAATAGTATCAGTCAGCTGGAGAAGGCTTATTCATGAACACTCTTTTATGTACACCCAGAGCATACCAACTGACACTTAAGAGAAGCAAAAGAGTGGTTAGTAAATTGCATATCCTGTTCAACTTTTCTGTTTCTTTCCTTCATTGCTGTGTGTCACTGTGGTCCTCAGTTGGCAAACATCAGAGGCCCTTGGTGAAAAAGCATAAATTTTCTTCATAGCGAGTACCACAGTAATGAATTTATACTTTGTAAATGACAATCTGTCGAACTGACAAGCGCAAATTTCAAGATACTGACATTTCAGTATGTACGGCATAATTTTCTATTGCAGAACTACAAAATAACTTGAGAATATCGTAGAAGGCTGAAACTAGCTGTGAACAAATAAAATTAATACAAAAAAGTGGAAAATTACACCATCTTTTAATCAAATACCATTTTTACTTCAGCACCTACTTGATGACCTTAGAGATTTTAGAATGCCATCAGGAAGTAGCAGCAAGAACTCCTTTGTTCAACATGAGAGAGCTGTGTATGTAATACACTGTGTTCAAAAAGTCTCTTCGCAGTGCTGTATGACAGCATCGGTAGTATCATTGGTGTGTGTCATTACGTGTTGACATGAACATTTACATTTAGTTCCTTTGTTCGTTGGTTTCATTTTTGTCACTGATAAAATGCTAACCATTGAAGAACGTGTGTTTTTAGTGAAACAAGTGTCCAAAGCTGGCGGTAAATACACAGTTTCAGTTTGTCAAACATTTAATTCAGTTTTCCCAGAGACAACACTCCCACATTGCGATACTGTGCGAGATTTGATTTACAAGTTTCAAAGTACAGGTTCAGTGACAGATGCATCGAGAAGTGGTCATCCTAGCATTTTGTCTGAGGATTAAACTACTCTATATTTCTGACAAAATGTCCACGAGTCTGAAGAAGTCAGTAAGAAAACTCGCCCAGGAAATTGGTGTTAGTGTCAGAATGGCCCACACAGCTGTAAGGAAAAAATTAGAACTTTTCCCATACAAAGTGACAGTTGTGCTGATGTTTCTGGCGATTGCATAATTTCACAGAGACGTTCGCCTCCACGATCACCTGATCTACCACCACCTGACTTTTTCTTCTGGGGTGCAGCGAAAGCAACTGTGTATAAAAACTGTCCAAAATCCATTGATGAATTGAAAACTGCAATATCTACTTTCACTGCTTCTGTTACAGAAAAAATGTTACAGCTTGTGTTTGGAAACATGATTAAATGAATTGAATTGTCTATTCAACAACAGGGGGGACACTTTCAACGTTTAATGTGAAAATTTGTAAGTAAAAATGAATATTCAATAAATTAATAACTTGTATTTCACTGAGTTTTCATTTTGGCATATGGCACGCGCAGCTAACAATCGTACAGCACTGCGAAGAGACTTTTTAAACATCCCGTACCTGTGTGAACAAACTGTACTGTGCAACATAAACCACATTAGTGAAAGGTGTCTGTCTAGTAGTAGTAGTAGTAGTAGTAGTAGTAGTAGTAGTAGTTTCTTCATAATGCTACTTGAACAGAGCAACACTTCCACAACAGTCTGTTTTAACAGCTGTGGCCTGAAGGAAAGGCTTCTTACTGCAGGCAGAAGACAGAAACACAAGGGTAGCTTTATTCGTAGTTACAGCAAAAATAGTTGCTGCACGTGAACAAAAATGTCGTGTGGCCCACATTCAAAGCCTCTACAAAATTTATGAATTTGCAATAATTTGTAACAGGATACTCAGTCACACAAAAGGTACACTGACAGGATAGATTTGAGAGTTCCTCACCTAATATCACGTTGGTTGATGAATAGCTGCTACATTAGACGCTGTTTCCCAAGTTTGCTTCATAAGTAACATAGCTGGTCTTCATGAAATATAAGAAACTTGTTGAAACAGTTGCGAGAGCTGCATACCCAAGATTAATAAAGCAAACTCGTGTAACCATAGTTTTCCCTTGACTTAAGTCTTCAGTTCTTTTATTGACTTCCTGAGAAGATAGGGAAAATTGTTCTTTTTCTTATAGATAAGAATATCATTACTCTGATACAGTTATACTATTGCAATTATTGAACTTGATTGACTTAGTTTGATTTCCTTGAAGCATGCACTCATTTTTTATTGTGCAGATTAACTTTTGTTATTCTTGGTGTTGTATATTGGATTGCTTGTCAGATACACAGTCAAAGAAAACCAGTGCTGGGTAAACTTTCTTACACAAAGTTATCAGTTATTTTCGTACAGTCTTTTGTGCCGGTGTGAATAAATTTACATGTTAATTATTTCACTGCAGTAATTGCATGCCATAATAGATTTAATGCATGTAGTGAATTCATAGTTATGCTGCTTCACATTGTGTCATCTTAATGTTACATGAAGAGTACAATTTAGCTGCCTGATCATACTAATCATATCATAGCAATATTTTAAAGAAACAGTTTCATGTATAACATGGTCTTCTGATTTGTCGTGTTATTTTATTTGTGAAGATATTTGTCACTAGCCCTTATATATTATGTACAGACACCAAATTTATATAAATTGCAGAGAGTATCGAACTCTCAACACCCGTGATAAAAAAAAAACTTAAAAATTGATCACACCACTCCCAGCATTAGGAACAAGAGATTCCTTCTTTTGGAAGGAAGGAAGGGAGAATGTTTTACAGGAAAGTGCAGGTCTCTTAAAAATCAGTCTAAGAGTGACTCACTGGTTACTAGGAGAAAGCATGGCAAATATGAAGGGGAAGTATCAAATTAAGAGGTCAGTACTGTGGAGAGGCAGCTACATAAGCAACCACTGTGCCTCCCTTATTGCAGAGATAGTATAGAAGGGATGGATAGAATGAGAAATAAAGATGGATTTAAAAAAATAAGAAATGGAAATAGGAATTCGCAGTGGAATTAAAGAATAGTAAATAAGTGACAGAGAAAGGAAATCAGAAAAGAAACAGGAAAAAAGGGAGGGTTCACTTATGGGAAGAGGGGAGTGAGGGAAAGTGCCCACTTCTGCATGGAGGACCTGGTGCTCCACTCCGTGTAACCTATGCCTTCTTACCTAACCTTAACAAATTCAGATTTATGTGAGACAGAGTCATGCAAATTAATAAAGAGTATAAACCTTGCCTTTAGAAAATGTAAATGAACAAACTGATAGCATAGAAGTTAAAAATTACAAAGCAAAAATAACTGGACAGGTGAATACCCTGCAAAATTAAACCTTATTACATGAACATACTGATAATGTGATAATATTATAGTCCTTCTCCCCCCCGCTCTCTCTCTCTCTCTCTCTCTCTCTCTCTCTCTCTCTCTCTCTCTCTCTCTCTCTCTCTCTCTCTCTCGTAATTTTTCTCTTCGCATTCCCTTTCCTTTTTATTTGTTTATTATTAATAATAATTACTATTATTATTTTCATGACTTTTTTCTGTCTCTTTTTTTTCTTCCCAACAAACTCTCGTACATTTATTGTTTTTCTTCTTCCCCTCTTCTGCCCACTTCTTTCCTGTTTTCTTCTCTTTGGGTGTTTGCTGAAATTTCTGTCTTCTGATATTTTTATGTTTTTTCTCCCTGTCATGTCTTCCATGGGGACATAAAGTTTCTTAACATCTTCAATGTTTTTCTTTAAACTGTGGGTTTTTACTATATTAGTTGTCACTATATTAAACTTTTTCTTGGTCAGGTCATTTTCATTGACCTTATGTATCTGTCCGTAGAACTTCACCCTTCTTTTCCTGATGGTGCTTGTAGTTGTCCCAGTCTCTTTGTATAGTGCCAGTGTCATCGTAACTGCCGTCTGCTTCAAATCTGCTGTACAGCGAGCTACGTAAATTTAAGTATTAGGTGTTTTTCCTTACTTGTCACTTCCTTTCCGTGTGGTTTTGCTTTTAGGAAGCTTTGATTTTCAAGCATTAGTAATAGTGTTCCATAGATTTCGTGTTTGTTTTGAATGCAGTCCAGAGACGGGTAGTGCTTATTTTCATTGTTTCCAACAAGAAGTGTCTAGTAACCACAGTTTAGTCAGCTATCAGCCGCCTTTAGTGAATTAGCAGTCTAGTTAAAAGTTGATTAACTCTCTACAGTAAATTGATTTCTTAGGATGGGTAAGACGTGGGACTGCTGTGTACAGACACAGGAGGAACTGGCCACTGTTTGCGAACAGCTGAATGTGCTGATGGCCACGGTCAGCTGTCATCAGGCTCCTGCCTTGGAGTGTAGTGGCAGTGGGGAGTCTGGTGCATCGCGTGGTACACCCCAGGTGTTACATGCTTGACCCACGGTGCCTGCTGTCGAAACATCTTCACGAGTACCGGACGCGGTTGGGCCACCCTCTCCCCAAGGGGAGTGGCGGGTTCAGCGTCATTTGCGTTGCACGAGGCGGAGGGTCAATGTGGAGGCTGGCCATGTGGCATCACCCGCTCTACCTGTGAGTGGACACGTGGCCGCTCCTTCAGCAAGGTCCGAGCAGGAACATGGGGGGAGGGGTTTATTAGTAATTGGGAGCTCCAATGTTACGTGGGTATGGAGCCCTTGAGGGAAATAGTGGAAAGGTCGGGTAAGAAGGCCAGTGTTCACTCTGCTGCTTGATGGGTGGTCTCATCTGAGATGTGGAGGAGGCACTGCCGGCAGTGATAGGGAGCAGTGGGTCACCCGACTGCAAATTATTGCTCATGTCGGCACCATTGACTCCTGCCGTCTGGGTTCAGAGGTCATCCTCAGTTCATACAGGCAGTTGGTGGAGTTGGTGAAGGTGGAAAGCCTCGCTGGCAGGGTGGAATCTTAACTATTTGCAGTATCGTTCCCAGAACTGATCACGGTCCTCTGGTTTAAGCATTCCACTCGGCTCCAAACCAGAGGCTCAGATGATTCTGCAGACATCTGGGGTGCAAATTTTTTGACCTCCGCTTTTGGGAGGAGAAATGTGTGGTAGTCCCGAATAGGTCAGGTATGCACTACATGCAGGAAGCGGCTACAAGGTTAGTGGAGTACGTGTGGAGTGCACATGTGGGTTTTTTAGGTTAGAGAATTCCCTCCCTAGGCCCGACAAGATGCCTCCTGAGTCCTGAGATGTGACAAGGTAGCAGTAGGCAAAACACAACAGGGAATAACAACATTAATGTGGAAATAGTAAACAGCAGGGGCATCTGTAGAAAGGTCCCAGAAATGCTCTCATTAATAAATGGTCACAATGCCCACATGGTACTAGGGATGGAAAGTTGGCTGAAACCAGATGTAAACAGTAATGAAATTCTAAACTCAGATTGGAATGTATACACAGACAAAAGCTGGACAGTGGAGAGGGAGGCATGTTTATAGCAATAAAAAGTGCAATAGTATCGAAGGAAATTGACGGAGATCCGAAATGTGAAATAATTTGGGTGAAGGTCATGGTAAAGCAGGCTCAAACATGGTAATTGGATGTCTCTATAGCCCCCTGGCTCAGCTGCTGTTGGGGCAGAGCACCTGAAGCAAAATTTGGAAAATATTTAGAGTAGATTTCCCAACCATCTTATGGTTCTGGGTGGAGATTTTAAGTTACCAGATATAGACTGGGAGACTCGAATGTTTATAATGGGTGGCAGGGACAAGAATCCAGTGAGATTTTTTAAAGTGAATTATCTGAAAACTACCATGAGCAGTTAAACAGAGAACCGACTCATGGCGATAACATATTAGACCTTCTGGTGACTAACAGACCCGAACTATTTGGAAACAGTTAACGCAGAACAGGGAATCGGTGATCATAAAGCGGTTACTGCATCGATGATTTCAGCCGTAAATAGAAATATTAAAAAAGGTAGGAAGATTTTGCTGTTTATCAATAGTGACAAAAAGCAGATTTCGGAGTATTTGACAGTTCAACACACAAGTTTTATCACAAGTACGGATGGTGTTGAGGATCAGTGGACAAAGTTCAAAACCATTGTACAATAAGCGTTAGATGAGTATGTGCCAAGCAAGATCGTAAGAGATGGAAAAGAGCCACCACGGTACAACAACAGAGTTATAAACCTGCTATGGAAGCAAAGGGAATTTCACAACAAACATAAACATAGCCTTGCAGACAAACAAAAATTACACAAAGCAAAATGTAGTGTGACGAGGGCTATACGAGAGGCGTTCAATGAATTCGAAAGTAAAGTTCTATGTACTGACTTGGCAGAAAACCCTAAGAAATTTTGGTCTTGACCAAAATGATACTAAAACAGAGGATGACCGACTAAAGGCCAAAATATTAAATGTCTTTTTCCAAAGCTGTTTCACAGAGGAAGACTGTACTATAGTTCCTTATCTAGATTGTCGCACAGATCACAAAATGGTACATATCGAAATAAATGACAGAGGGATGGAAAAACAATTAAAATTGCTCAAAAGAGGAAAGGGCGCTGGACCTGATGGGATACCAGTTCGAATTTACACAGAGTACACGAAACAACTTGTCCCCCTTCTTGCAGCAGTGTACCATAGGTCTCTATAAGAGCGTAGCATTCCAAAGGATTGGAAAAGGGCACAGGCCATTCCCGTCTTCAAGAAGGGACGTCAAACAGATCTGCAGAACTGTAGACCTATATCTCTAACATCGATCAGTTGTAGAATTTTGGAACACGTATTATGTTTGAGTATAATGACTTTTCTGGAGACTAGAAATCTACTCTGTAGGAATCAGCATGGGTTTCGAAAAAGATGATCTTGTGAAACCCAGCTTGCGCTATTTGTCCACGAGACTCGGAGGGCCATAGACATGGGTTCCCAGGTAGATGCCATGTTTCTTGACTTCCGCAAGGCGTTTGGTACAGTTCCCCACAGTTGTTTAATGAACAAGGTAAGAGCATGTGGACTATCAGACAAATTGTGTGATTGGATTGAAGAGTTCCTAGATAACAGAATGCAGCATGTCATTCTCAATAGAGAGAAGTTTTCCGAAGTAAGAGTGATTTCAGGTGTGCTACAGAGGAAAGTTGTAGGACCGTTGCTATTCACAATATATATAAATGACCTTGAGGATGACATCGGAAGTTGACTGAGGCTTTTTACAGATGATGCTGTAGTATATAGAGAGATTGTTAGAATGGAAAATTGTACTGAAATGCAAGAGCATCTGCAACAAATTGACGCATGGTGCAGGTAATGGCAATTGAATCTCAATGTAGACAAGTGTAACGTGCTGTGAATACATAGAAAGAAAGATCCTTTTTGATTTAACTACAATATAGCAGGTCGGCAAGTGGAAGCAGTTAATTCCATAAATTATCTGGGAGTAGGCATTAGGAGTGATTTAAAATGGAATGACCTTATAAAATCAGTGGTCGGTAAAGCAGATGCCAGAATGAGATTCATTGGAAGAATCGTAAGGAAATGCAGTCCGAAAACAGTTGTAGGTTATAGTACACTTGTTCGCTCACTGCTTGAATGCTACTCACCAGGATGGGACCCGAACCAGATAGGGTTGAGAGAAGAAATACAGAAGATCCAACGGACAGCAGCGTGCTTTATTACAGGATCATTTAGTAATTGCGAAAGCATTACGGAGATGATAGATAAACTACAGTGGAAGACTCTGCAAGAGAGACACTCAGTAGCTAGGTACGGGATTTCGTTGAACTTTCAAGAACATACCTTCACCAAGGAGTCAAGCAGTATATTGCTCCCTCATACATGTATCTCGCAGAGAGACCATGAGGATAAAGTCAGAGAAATTAGAGCCCACGCAGAGGCATACAGACAATCTTTATTTCCACCAATAATACGAGACTGGAATAGAAGAGAGAACCGATAGAGGCACTCAAGGTACCCTCCTCCACATACCGTCAGGTGGATTGCGGAATATGGATGTAGATGTAGATAGTTCTTTTGTCAGTCTTTTTATTCAGATTCCCTGTTTCTGAACCTGTCCGTGTATCTTTCTCAGTGTTTCCCTGTTTTGTTTTTCCAGCTTCTCGATTTTCATTATTGCCTTGATTACTATTGTCCCTGAGGCATACATGGCCTTTGGTAAAACTATTGTACTGTTGCTGTTGTTGTTGTCTTCAGTCCAAAGACTGGTTTGATGTAGGCTGCACTCCATACAAATTCTTTTGGAAAGGACTTCCTGACACTTAAATTTATTCTCAGCATTAAGAAATTTCTGTTCTTCTGAAATGCTTTTCTTGCCATTGCCAGCCTACATTTTATATACTACCTACTTTGACTATCATCAGTTATTTTGCTTCCCAAATAACAAAACTCATTGACTACTTAAGGTGTGTCATTTCCTAATCTATCTCCCTTAGCAGCACCTGATTCAATCTGACTACATTCCATTCTCCTCACTTTGCTTTTGGTGATGATCATCTTAAATCTTCCTTTCAAGATTCTGTGTATTCCATTCAACTGCTCTTCCAAGTCCTTCTCTGTCTCTAACAAAATTTGCAATGTCATCGGCAAACCTCAAAGTTTTTATTTCTTCTCTGTGGACTTACCACCAAATTTTTCTTTTGTTTCCCTTACTGCTTGCTCCATATACAGATCGAATAACATTGTAGATAGGCTGCAACCTATCTCACCTTTGATACCCCTCGACTCTTAAAACCAATATCTGGTTACTGTACAAATTGTAAATAGCCTTTCACTCCCTATATTTTGACCCTGCCACCTTTAGAATTAGAAGGAGAATATTCCAGTCAGCATTGTCAAAAGCTTTCTCCAAGTCTGCAAATGCTATGAAAGTAGGGTTGCCTTTCTTTAACATATCTTCTATGAGAAGTCATAGGGTCAGTATTGCTCCGACCTGTGGCACAGACGCACATGAGGGTGACTGTCCATCTCCGTCCCCTCGTTGTGTCAACTGTATGGGCAACCATGCTGCCTCCTCTCGCGACTGCCCCATCTACAAAGATGAGAAAAGTACACAGGAAATTTGTGTGAAAGAGAAAGTGTCGACCTCAGCTGCTCGCAAGTTATGCAATAGCAGAAAGCACACTGTGCTTCCGGAAGGGAAATATAGTACCGTTCTCACCTCTCCTCAGCCTATCAGGGAGGTTGGTACCCAGACATGCGATCTAACATTTAGTAGTTCGGTCGTCAGATCGGCCAGTGCTAAGATCGCCCGATCAACGTCTCCTCTTCCTCCCACCAACCTATGGCTCAGTCTTAATCATCTGCTACTGCTCAGGCCTCAGACCTCTACATCAGATGCTCAGACCTTCAAAAAAAGAACTGACACGCAAAGATTTCTCGCGTACCTGAACTTTACAGCCATCAACTGTTCTTTCGACAAAATGTAATTATTCAAAGAAGGCTCATAGTAAAAAAAAAGTTCTCCATCTCCGCTGAGGCGCATTTCTTCTCCTGCGCCAGGCAGTGGTTGCGCCCCCGGTCATCTTTAGTTTCGACAGGCCACACCGCTGGTAGCCAATCATCTGGCCTTTCACCGGTGAGGGAAGCTGCTCTCCTGACCAGTTCAGGAAAGTGGCAGACGCAACTGTTGAGTTGATGGACCATGACTCACCACCTATCAATCGCAGCAGCAGCAGCAACGCTCCCTCGAAGCCAGGCCCTCGGCGGCCATCGAGGTGACCCTTTCTTTCTTCTTTTTTTTCTTTTTTCATAATGGTACTTCTGCAATGGAATATTCACAACATTCTGTCCAGCTGAGAGGAGAGGAACTAAAATTGCTCTTTCAAATGCACTGCCCACTTGTCGTAGGTCTCCAAGAAATGAAGTTACGCCCATGTGATCGTATTGACCTGGCACACTATCTCCGTGCATTTGGATTACCCCCTCTGGCAGGTATTCTGGCTCATGGAGGGGTCATGTTGCTGGTCCCGGATTATGTCTACTATGATCCAATCACTTTGCACACAGATCTGCAGGCAGTTGCCATCTGAATTATTCTCCCCACGTTCACATTTTCCATTTGTACTGTTTAGACTCCATCGTCTGCCGTTACTAGGGCAGACTTGATACAACTGATTGCTCAGCTTCCTACACCATTTTTGTTGATTGGAGACTTTAATGCCCACCATCCCCTTTAGGGCTCTCCAGCATCCTGCCCGAGAGGCTCTCTCTTGCTAGACCTTTTCAACCACCTCAATCTAGTCTGCTTAAATACTGGTGCACCTACCTTCCTTTCTGACACAACGCATACCTATTTCCACTTGGACCTCTCATTATCCACTATCTAACTTGCACGTTGGTTCGAGTGGTATGCTCTGTCTGACACACATTCGAGCGACCATTTCCACTGTGTAATCCATCTCCTGCATCACACCCCTTCTCCACATCCCACTAGCTGCAACATCTCCAAAGTCGACTGGGGGCTTTTCACCTCCCTGGCGACCTTCCATGATCCTGACTTCTCCAGCTGCGATTGTCAAGTCGCATATCTCGTGGACTTTATTCTCACTGCTGCTGAATATTCCATCCCTCGTACTTCCTCTTCTCCCCATTGAGTCCCAGTCACCTGGTGGACTACGGCATGCAGCGATGCTATTTGTGCTCGACGACATGCTTTACGCACCTTCCAACGCCACCCTACGATGGCAAACTCTATCAGTTACAAATGACTCCGTGTACAATGTCATTGTGTTATCAAAGAAAGCAAAAAGGCTTGCTGGGTGGCTTTCACTAGCTCATTCAACAGTTTCACTCCTCCTTCGGTTGTCTGGGGTGGCCTGTGCTGGCTATTTGGCACAAAGGTCCACTCAACGATTCTTTTTGCCATAGCTATCAATCCAATAATGGATGTTTCAGGCTCCCTTTTCATGGATGATTTTACGATCTACTGCAGTGCTCTGAGAACATGTCTCCTGGAACGCTGTCTTCAGCATTGTCTAGACCATCTATATTCCTGGAGTGTCGCTAATGGTTTCCGTTTTTCTGGTGAGAAAACAGTCTGTATGAACTTCTGGCGTTACAAACAGTTTCTTCCACCACCTTACATCTTGGTCCCGTTGCTCTACCATTCGGGGAGACAAGAACATTTTTAGGTGTTACATTTCACAGGAAACTTTGCTGGTCTCCACATGTGTCTTACTTGGCTGCTTGTTTTTCCCATTCCCTAAATGTCCTCCGTGTTCTCAGCGGTAGGTCATGAGCAGATCGAATGGTCCTGCTTCACTTATATTGGTCCATTGTGCAATCAAAGCTGGATTATGGGAGCTTTGTGTACTCTTCTGCCCGGTCGTCCATCTTACGCTGTCTAACCTCTATCCACCATGGGGGTTACATCTGGTGACTGGAGCACTCTACACCAGCCCTGTTGAGAAACTGTATGCCTAAGCTGCTGAATTACTGCTAAACTACCGGTGCGATATGTTGGTTTGTCGGTACGCCTGCCGACTGATGTCAATGCCCGCCAACCCGTCATATTTCTCCTTCTTTGATGACTGTCTCGACCACCAATACGGGCTGTATGAGTCTGCCCTGTTACCTCCTGGTGTTCGCTTTCGTCGCCTGCTTCAGCAACTGGATTTTACCCTCCCTACGACTTTTTGAGTGGTTGAGTGCCCGACGGCACCTTGGCTCCAGGCTCAGGTTCACGTTCACCTTGAGCTCAGCTCGCTCCCAAAGGAGAGGACCGTGTATTCGATATACCGCTTGAGGTTTGTCGAACTTCGTTCAAAGCTCACTAATGATGTCTTTATTACACAGATGGCTCCAAGACTACTGCTGGTGTTGGATGTGCCTTTGTTGTTCGGGTGATACCTTTCAATACGGGCTCCTTGACCAGTGTTCAGGCTTTACACCTGAACTTTTTGCTCTCTATCAGGCTGTTTAGTATATCCGTAGCCATCATCATTCTCCCTATACTGCCTGCTCTGATTCTTTGAGCGCCATTCAGATTCTCCGTGACCTACATTTGGGCCACCCTCTCGTACAACAAATTCAACGGTCCTTTCAGTCGCTAGCTAATACTGGCACTTGTGGTCTTTTTTTTTTCCTGGCCACCTTGGTGTGCCTGGGAACAAAGTTGCTGTTGCTGCGGCCAAGGCTGCTGTCTTCCTGCCTCACAGACAGCTTCCTTTTGTGTCCCATCAACTGATGTTAGTGGGGTTCTTTGTCGGCCGTTTCATCATTGTGGCATGAGGCTTGGTGGTCCTCTCTTTATGAAAATAAGTTGTAGTTTCCCCTTTCTTTCAGCCAGATCAGATAATCATCCAGAATGTTGCCTCCATAACTACTGAAAAGACTCCTTGCCCCTCTTCAGGAAACACACATTTTTCTGGCGTCTCGGCAGATACCCCTCTGTTGTGGTTGCTCATATGGTATGGCTATCTATATCACTGAGGCATGCAAGCCTGCCAACCAACGACAACATCCATGTTACGTGGGCGTTGACTTTTATTTTCCCCTTCCTCTGTCATCCCTGAACTGAAATGGGCAATGTGCTTACTGATGTATTATCTATGACACCTTATTCTGGAAACTTTTCCTTTATTTTTGCCTCCCGTTCCACTCTTAACAGGTGATTACCTCATAGTCTGGGTTCTTAGCGATCTGCCACTTAGTATTTCACCTCCCTCAACAAATAGGTTATTCCTCCCTGAAGAAGGAAGCTATTGTTCTGAAAGGGAGGAATGCCTTGATCTATTTGTAGGTTTTTTTAAATCAGGAATGCTAGATTTTTGGATATCTGAAAGTAAACTATCCGCTCAAAAGTATCCAGGCACATACTAGTAGACTTTTTTATAGGATATGCCCACACTTCAAATTTATGATAGCTTGAACTGCGCTGGCAACACTCAGTGGGCCGTCTGAATGTCATTGGCGGGATGGCAGCTCTTTCTTACTTAAAATCCAAAACTAGAGAAAGTAGTGATGTTGGACACCGGGATGTGGAGTGTAGTATACATTATAAATATTCCCAAAGGTTTTCCATTGGGTTCAGGTTGGGACTCTGGGCAGACCAGTCCATTCCAGGAATGTTCTCCACAAACCATTGTGTCGTAGATACTGGTTCGTGGCAGGGTGTTCTGTCATGCCGATACAGTCAGTCATTGCCTAACTGGCCCTCTACTATATGCAATACACAATGCATTTATTTTTTTCTTAAGTTAAAGTGACCACACCTTAACTATGAAAGAACACCCCTATACTGTAACACAACTGCCTCCATACTTCACTGTTGGTGCTACACATGATGTCAGGTAACGTTCTCCAGCCATTCATGTAACTCACACTTCCGTCACAATGCCACAGGATACAGTGTGATCAATCACTCCAACACACTCATTTCCAGTAACCTATTGTCCAGTGGTGTTGGTCCTTATGCTACCACAAGCATTTCTTAGCATTGACTACAGATATGTATGGCTTATGAGGAGCTGCTTCACTACGTAATGCACAGTGGTCTCTGTCCATCAGTACATTATGTCTGTTTGGTCCTGTTTTAGATGTGGTTGTTCTTCCTCCATGTTTCATCATTCTGAAAATTGGTGACCCCAGATTTTTTTCCCCTTTTTGTGTGTGTGTGTGTGTGTGTGTGTGTGTGTGTGTGTGTGTGTGTGTGTGTGTGTGTACTTTCTAAAGGAAAAGTGTACTTTTGTGTGTTCAGAAAGAAAACTATCTTTAATGTTGCAGAAAACATATATTTAGTGCTAGTGAGTAAATCTGTTTCTTCTGTAAATGTTAATGATTGATATTTTTGCTTCAAATGTAATACAGTATTTAATGTGTGTACTTTAGAAAATATACTCTATTTGCATAATTTCCACTATAATCTGTGTAGCAATATAAATCAGTTATTTTTGCTGTTTCTTACGTGATTGTTTCATGTAGGTTTTAGAGTGAACTTTGATTCAGGGAGAGACAGCTAAGAAAGGCCATTAGAAATACATCCAGAATGAGTAAATGTATCAAGGTTAAATTCTATTAGACAGTGTATCAAATTTTTTAACATAGAAAAACAATTTTTGATATATATAGCTGCCACACTGACAAGCTTTTAAATGGAAGTGTATACTTCTTTCTGTGGCATTGGGGTGAGCCTTCAAAGAGAGCATAATATGTAGCACTTAACCAAATAGGCACAAGATACCAATGCTATAGACAGCTAACATGCTGTTGAAAGTAGTGCTCCCACAAGAATCTGCCTACTGATACGAAATGTAAGCAAACACATAAGTGTGGCATGCTTTGTGTGTGTGTGTGTGTGTGTGTGTGTGTGTGTGTGTGTGTGTGTGTTTAAAGGAAATCAGTCTGTTCCCTGCTGTTCTAGAATTTGGACCACTTCCTTAAGAACTATTCAGACTTTCACAGTTTATACATTGTTCAAAAAAGAGGCTGCATGACAAATGTTGCCAAATTATTGGGGATAGTTTGGTAGTATGTTGAAAGATGTCCAGATTATGTAAAGTGAAAACAATCTGTCTTATAAAAGTTATGAAAAATTTCAAGAAATTGGAAATGTTATGAACAAGATATGCCACCATAAAAGAACAGCAACTGATAATATGGAACTAACATCTTAACCACAGTACCACACAATCCATTTGTCATTATGAGATAGTTCGAATGTGTGGATGAGATCAGTCGAAGGGCTGTTCTGCAAACACTGTGTTCCAACACATTTTCTCCTTACCACATTTTACTCTGTCAATAGCTTCATAGCAATTATTTTCAAAATTGGTTATGGTTCCCTGAATAGTGCCCACAAAAGCTAAAAAGTGATGCGGTGTATCTATGTGAGATCTTGTTCTTCATTATATCCAGTACTGTTCAATTGAAAATTCACACTAGCTGAGAGAAATGGACAAACAGTTACTTCAGTCTTTCAGTGTGTGGTGTCAGCTTTTTGAGAATCACATTTTGGTCTGTTTCATTGATGAGATTCTAACTAGCCCCAAGTATCTGTAGTTCATAACAAATATGCTGCCAAAGTTATTAGAAGACATCCTGGTGGATCTAAGGCAATTTGTCTGGTACCAACACAACAGAACAAAATGAATTACAATTGTTGGATAGGTCGCTCAGTAAACACAAAATGAACTGCACAGTCACCATACTTAACTCCTATGGACTGCTCTGTGGGTAAAAATAAAAACAGGAGGTATACAAAGAAACATTATCTCCTGAAGCTATGAAATCCAGAATAAATAGATCTGTGCTGTGCCAAGTCACAAAATTCATTGTGCAGGGCTGTCTGCCTGAAATCACTTTATAGCATCTATCAATGACAAACATCAAATTTTTGTGCACTTCAGATGACAATAATAATTAGGTGAAGTGTACCAAAGTAACATGTTAGCTTAAATTTGATACTGTAGGGTAGACACTTGTGACCTCTTACAGTGGCAGGACAGTGGTCTGTGCAGAGTTGTTATTGTGCCTACTGTTGGATGAAATTTCAGTTATGTAATATATTTTAAGTGTTATTTGAAGGTTCTTTCTAGCACTACAGGAAAGTATAAGGTTCAATTTTTACCAGTTTCACATCTACTCTCTCCACTTGGTCAACAGTTTATTTGGATGAGGGGAAATAAGAAGCTAATCCATGTGTGCATACTAATTATTTTGATTTGAAAGTCACAGTGATAGAATACATGCTGTAAAATTTGACTTGCTGGATGTGGAACAGATGGAAATTATCAAAATGCACATGATCTCTGTGGATTAATTTTTAGTTTTATTTCTGAGGGAGGTGGTGCAGTCGTTAAAGACATATGATTGTTAATGAGGATGAGCAGGATTCAAATCCCCTGTAGTCATATTGACTGATGTTTTTACAGTTTGTTACTAGTTTTGCACAAATGCTGAGAGTTTTGTAGACAAGGACATTACCGATTTGTTGCTCCATTATTGTTCATTCCAGTCTTGTAAGCCATCTCTACTGACCTGGTCATTGAGAGAAGACTAATTTCTTCCATTCCTTCCTTACTTCCTTTATTAATTTTTCTGAAGTACGAAGGTGACTATCAGTAAGATGAGATGGTGGTCTTCTGGAAAATGGCAAGACATCATGATACGAGTAGGATGAGGGAAAACACCAAGAAACTAAAGTAATTAAAACATAATGTGACTCTTAAGTGGTTAAGCTACTCAAATATTTATATCTGACATGAGGCTTAGTGTCCATGGACATAAAGAAAACCCTGTCTAGAACATCATGGAAAGCACTGCAGTAACCTGTATGGTATTGTGGCTTCTTGTGTCCTTACCATTTTTGTGTTATGTTCCCTCTCGGAGATGGACTAGTTGTTAAAATGAAATTGGTTATGTAGTAAAGTTTGCTGTCTAGTAAGTTATCAGAGAGATTGTTCAGCACAGAGTAAGACAGGAATAATTGTTTGCTGCAAGATTTGTATGGCTACTGAGGTACGTTATTGATAGTCTCAGATCTAGAAAACCAAACTTGCAGGCCCTGTCACTGGATTATAGATAAGAATAAACTGTGTTTAACTTAGTCTTTTAGGTGACATTGATTGTTCTCTCTCTCTCTCTCTCTCTCTCTCTCTCTCTCTCTCTCTCTCTCTCTCTCTCTCTCTCTCTCTCTCTCTCTCTCCCCCCCCCCCCCCCCCTCATTTATTCCTTATTGACACTGATATTTTTTTGTTGTTAGGACTGGAGGACGTGCATTGCTGGATAGTGAATCAGTATCGTGTCTCTTAGTACTTCTGTTCATTGATGATTCGGCTTTGAACATGGGTCGTCTTCACCGTGTTTTGAGGAATTTATGTTACCATCCACCTACAAGAGACTGGATACTGAAAGTAAGGATTTCAATCTCAACTTAAATGAAGTTCTGTGTGATACTTATTTTGAGTGTAATTAAATTGCTCTTGTTGCAGGCTTTACTGTCTATTTTGGAGAAATGCAGTTTTGCTCATAAAAATTCACTTCCTGAGCCAAAGCGGATGACAACAAGGTCACAATCTCAGTCACCAGCTCCAAATATTGTCACTGTTCATGGAGCGTGGCTAAACACTACATTCAATTATGCCCTGGGCAGAGTAACTGAAGTATTTTCTCTTATTAAATATCCAACAAAACGTGGACTTACTTACATCACACTGCAGACCCGGGCATGTCCTGTGGTTTTCAGGTACTAAATCTGTTTGTCGTATTGTAGGTGTCAAGATTTAGCACACACATAACATGTGTAATGTATTTTCTCTACTATATCTTATACCAATTTTGTGCAATTTTGCATTATTCTTTAAGTTTAATAGTAGCAGTTAAGTTTATTGACATTACTTATGCCCTTTAGGGCTAAATATGTAAAGAAATTGAACTTAAATTAGCACAAAAAATTAACTCTGATAAAGCTGAAGTTGAGTCTGTAAGAATTCTTAAAAATGATTTGTAATTAATGTGAACAAATTCAGACATTTAATAGACTCTTCGCAGCATAGAAGGAAAGAGAAATTCGAACTATTTTTAGTCAACAGTGGGTACAAGGGGTAGTCAAGTGAAAATGAGGCAAATGGAAAAAGTGATCACCAAGACTGTTAATATATTTATCCCATAGTGAGACAAGATGGTTAAGGCCTTCACAGAAAAATGTTTCCAGGTCCCCATGCAACTGTGATTTTACCCAGGCATCCACCTCATAATATGAAGCAAATAGACAGTTGTAAATGTCTTTTCTCAGGTCTCCAAAAATATGTAAATTGCATGGGGAGAGAACAGGAAGGCTGTGAGGTATCATTACATGTGTAGGAAAAGAAATTAAATTGGATGAAATGTATAATGATACACTACAGTCAACTCGGATTTTATTGACAGCAGTAAAACTACTTTTGAATAACAGTTATTGCCTTTCTGTTAATAACTACTACAGATCTTGACAACCTGCAGACTTAATTGTTACTGAGAGAACTAATATGTATGGAACTGTGTGGCTGTCCAGAAGAGACATGTGTTCGTTATTTCCTCATAGGAAACTAAAGGAGGATGAAACTGGCAGTAATTTGATGGAAGCTAGAAAAGATTGTCATTTATCTAGATAATTCACAATGGTGAAGTAAAATAAAAAGTCGTGGAGAAGTGTTGAAGGAAGGCACAGAATAACATGCTGGGTGAGGCAGATCAGCACTCGGTTAACAACCCAGCGACTTGTAAAAGATGGAAGAATTGTCACAAAAAACGTTTCCCCATCTCATTGAATTTTCTTTGTGGACTGCATAAGTCCTACACAAAAAAACAAGAAGGTAAGAAAAATCCTAGAGTCCAGTATTGCTGTTGTCAAGAATATTATTTCAAAACACCATAAATCAGATATTTCTTTAAAAGTACAAGATCATTTGGCTTAAAACACAAGCCTCAAGTGATGGACTGATCATATTATCCATCACTTATTTCACCAAATGTGAAGAAAAAACATCCTTCAAGGACATGGGTGATATGCAGCTGTGTTTGGGATGCAGATGGGGGAAAAAGGCAAGAAGGGAATCGAGGTGGTATTGTGAAGTCTGTGATGTCAGCTTGGCAATCATCCCCTTCTTTCATGCTTACCACATTGCTATAACATTTAAAGTCCTTGTGAAATTCATAGGTAGACTTTGTGTCTACACAGAAAGTAAAAAAATTAAAGTGTCAGGCTACTTTAGGGAAAGTGTGGTGCAGGAGTATACTCGGGATTTTATGTATCGCAGTCTTCAAAAATTTGAAGCTGTTTTTGTTATATCAATTTGTCTATATGTACTGACATTCATTAAAGCACTTTCTCATTAGTAAAAAAAGTTCTTGTTTTTTAGAACATTATATGCCAAAAAATTAATATGTACAGGGTTAATGTACTTTGTTGCAAGTGTAATGTAATTTCTTTTCCAGGCACACTGTTGAAGTGCTAATATCAATGGCAAAAGGATTACCTGTTCACTTCCTGTTGTGTCTCAAGAACAGAGATATTGACAAGATCAAAGGAGTGAGCAAGGACGCAAAGGACAGCAAGGACACAAAGGACAGCAAGGACGCAAAGGACAGCAAGGACGCAAAGGACAGCAAGGACGCAAAGGACAGCAAGGACGCAAAGGACAGCAAGGACGCAAAGGACAGCAAGGACGCAAAGGACAGCAAGGACACAAAGGACAGCAAGAACAAAGAGTCAATGGAATCAAAGCCAAAAGCGCCATCTGGTTCTGGCCAAGCTACTGGACGTACTGCCAGACAAGAAGCCGCAGATTTTTGGGATGTCTTATTGAAGTTAGAATCACAATGCACTAGAAAAGGGAAAAGTGTTGCACGTCCATATTTAGTTCATGTTTCAGATGAAGAAGAAATGACACCTTCAATATTTGAAGGCTCAGCATTTGGAAGATTATTTGCTCTGTTGAGTTCTACCACTATAACTCAAAACAAACCACTTGTTGACAAGCTGCTGAAGCTTCTTTCACATGTATCAGCTGGACTGCCAGAAATAGTCCATACAGATATGAAAGACAGTGGCGAACAAAATCCAAAAGAAGAACTTCTGCCAATTTCAAAACCTCACATGAAGCTGGCAGTTGATGTGTTGACATCTCGTTGCTGTTCAGAAGAAGGATTGGAGGACATAACAACACTTTTCCTCAACTTGGCAAATTGTTTCTATCCAGCAAAACGTGTTGTAAGTTTCTAAATATTTTTCAAGTAAATACACCATAATATTAGTTTCCTTATAGAATCGTTGGGGAGAAAGGGGGGGGGGGGGATATCCATTGGTTTTTGGGACACAGTAAGCTTCTTGTGGAATCAAGTAGTGCATGATCGTAGGGTGCTTCAGTATAGAATACATTGTGAACTCCTTGTCTGAAGAATTCATCAGTTCAAAAGTAAAGTGGTGCATTCTCCTTAAAAGGAGATAAAATTCCCTTATGGCATAAAAAATGTGAAGTACATAAGATCATTCAGATTAAGATTTTTTGTGCTGTTCTTATAAATGGATACTGGGAAGGTTGCAGGTTGCTTTGTGAAGGATGCAACTTATTTGCTTCCCTGTCCTAGTCCCATCAGAATATGCAGTCCATTTCAAATTACCTTGCTATTGATGGAATGTTAAGCCCTAATTTTCTCTCTTCAGTGGAGGAGAAGAGTATAAGATTGTTGTAGTGGTTGGTGTTTTACACATTTTTACATATTATTGATATAATGATATAATGATTATTTGAACAAAAAGTTATTTCTTAGTTAGCTATGTTCTCTGAGAGAACCGGATGAACTATTCTGCAGGTGTTCATTACAGCTGCCTCCTACAGTTTCCAGAAGAGCTAAGGATGCAGTTGTAAATCCCCTAGACTCTTAGACTTTACTGTCTTGTCAGTGTCAGATATTACCAGAGGGATAATGTGTACAGACATATGTTGGACATGGCTTTTACCTCATCTGCCAAATCCCTGTATTTGGCCATCATCTCACTGAAAGTGGTTCTCAAACTATAGGTGTTGGATATAATGACTTATACTAGGAAGGTGACTTGCTCAGGTTTATTGGTCATTATTATGTCAGATCAGTTACAATGTATTGTTTTACTGCATATTATGCTGTGGTTCCATTGAATGTTTTGTTGCCTATAATAGTGAGACGACTGTATATGTAATACAGACAAAAGTCTCAAATTAGCTTCTTGTCCTATCCCAAATTTTGAGAATTTTGTCATGCATTTTCAAGTAGTCTATGGGTACAAAGATTTTACATTCAGATGTATTCTCCTTCTGATCTCCAAACTTCCTGCAACTGTCATCTATTGAGTGGACCATCAGCGTGTAGTTCTAGTTGTTTCTTGTCGCAATGACCTGATCCTATATCATAGCCAGAAGACCCTCCATTTTGGCACACACACCTGCATGTGCCAACCAATTGTTCAGTGGTTGCAAATCAGTAACATTGTGGCAAAGGTTGTTCGCATATTCCCCTAACAGTTCTTTCCTAATCTAATCTGATATCTTTGGTGAGTTATTTCTGTCTTTGACCTTCCAATTGTTCTTGCCAGACTGCATGGTATGTAATATATGGCTACAGCTACTATTGCTTTTTATCGAGTGACGAGCTGCTGTTGTGAAAAAACTGCTTCAGATTCAAATGTTGCTTCTGTGCAGATGTTCATTACTTATGCCCCCGACCCCCGGCCTCTTCTCATGTGGGATAATCAGCCTTTCAAAACCTGACTGAGGATTGTAAATGCCATACAATGTGAAAAATTTCCAAACCAGCAAAGATCCTGTTGCTGTTACTAGCGGCAGCTGGAGTGGTGGGGTGGTGAATGGAGTATTTGAAATGATTCATTAAATGAAATTAAATTCCTGAAAATGTTAAGAGTATGCAACTATGATAGTTACACTCACTTATTCATTAGACTAATTTGTTTTTTCTTTCTCCATAAACAGACTTTAGATCTTTTGGTTGAAGGTGCCATGGAGCTAGGAAAGATGCTGAAACAGCATATAGGGCAAGTATTGAAGGATCTGAAGGCTTCAAATAAGAGACTGAAAAGACAACATGAAGATGATACTTCACCAACAGATAAACTTCCAAAAGGAACTTTAATGGACAGGTGTGTTCTAACTTACTAGGCTTCCTTGCATAGCATATTACCAGCCTATTGAGATTTACTTAAAGTTTATATTAGAATTTTGTATCCATAATCTACAAAGTGTCTGGTATACAGTTCACACATTTGAAATAGCTCATCCATAAAGAGGCTACTGTTATTGGATCAAAACATTTTTGCCATGGCATGCTGTTTGATCCATTTTGTATATTTTATTCTGTTTCACTGGCTTGTTTCATAATTATGATACATGGTGTTTGGAAGCTTTATTTGGAGTAAATCTCTCTCCGAATATACCTCCCCATTTCTTGTTAAGTCCTACTGAAGTAGTTCACCATTTAATTTGCTATCATCATCAAAGTTGGCTGTGGCAAATTACATTCAGTATAATCAAGGTAGCCATATACAGTTTAAGCTTACATGAAATAAAAAATTGTCTGCTAACACACTTTTACTAAAGTCTTGCATAATAAATATATCAGAGGAGGTTACATATCAATCAATATTCAGGATATGTAAATAAAATAGAAAGAAACTTCCACATGGGAAAAATATATTAAAAACAAAGATTCCAAGACTTACCAAGCAGGAAAGTGCCGGCAGACAGGCACATGAACAAAAAATTCTGTGTGTGTGTTTGTGTGTTTTGTTCATGTGCCTGTCTGCCGGCGCTTTCCCGCTTGGTAAGTCTTGGAATCTTTGTTTTTAAAATATTCAGGATATGGCTATATTTGACAGTTTGAAATGTGTAATTGCTATTTCTGTTATTTCACTGTTACTGTCTCACTAATTACCAGAAAACTGACTTTGAGTAAGTAGCTCATAATCATTATTTCTGTTTTGTTGTTTACACAGTTTACTTTAGGAATATGTTTCTCACATGACACATTTGGTTTCTTCCAGAAACCTTGGTCAGTTTGCACAAGTACTTAGTTCCTAACAATGAGTGAATTTTATCTATGATGGATGCAGCTTAATTCTGTGACTGTTCCTTTGTAGGGTGTGAATAACAACTGCTACCAGTCACAATAGACAATGATTTTATTTAATGCACAGTCTGATTTGGGCTTGCACCTATGTTCAGTGGGTTTTACATTCAATTATACCATCCAACCAGAGGTCAGAGTCCTCCCTCAGGCATGGATGTATCTGTTGTTCTTAGCATAAGTTAGTTTAATTAGTGTGCAAGTCCAAGGACCAATAACAGCAGCAGTTTGGTGCCTTAGGAATTCACACACACATTCATTTATATGTTTCATTGCTCAATGTTGGAAATCCCTGTTCAAATAAAAAACAAATGATGTGATAATGACTAAATTAACCAAACTTAAACAACTGGAAGTTGATAAGCAACATATTTAGTGAAGTATTATAGTACTTACATACTATCCATATTATTTCCATCACATTCATCACTTTTTTTTTATTACAAAAATAAAAACTTGGATACTCTGATACTCCAGCTGCGCATAACACTTCACAACACATGTCGCTTAGCAACTTCAAATTGTTTCAGTTGAGTCTGTTTAGTCATCGTCCCATTATTTCTTTTTTATTGAAGCAGTGATGTCCAACTTTCTTGAGACCTTAAAACTCTGTAATATTACTCATTCAGTGCAGTCACTAGTATCTGGTTATCACATATGTAAGACGTGCTGGAGGCTGGAGACTTAGAATTCATGTTTTTATTATTCCATAACTGTGATATTTAATATATGTGTGTGTGTGTGTGTGTGTGTGTGTGTGTGTGTGTGTGTGTGTGTGTGTGTGTGTGTGTGTGTAAATATATTCATATATGTCCTTTTCGACAGGTTTACCAAACACAGTGTGGTAATAAATGCTCCTATAAAAGGGAAAGCTCGCTATGACTGGTCTGTAACAAATGTGAATTTGCTGACATCAAAAACTTCAAGTCAGGCATTCTTCTTAAGAACACTGAAAGTCATAGTTCAGATAAGAGATTCCATCAAAGAGGCACACAAAAGACTGAAGGATAATGTTGGTAAGTTATTGTTCAGACATGATTGAAGTTAAATTGTATGTTCACACAAAGTTTTCAGCATGGTTTATTATTTCTGTTGCTATAGTTAGTACCAAATGATTGATAAGGAAAAATACATAAAAACTGCAAAATTCTTATTTCCCGTAATAAATCAACTGAGCTGTAAAATTGCTTTCTTGGGAAAAGAAAAAGCCTTTTAGATTTTGATTTTTTGCCAAATTCTTGAAACTGAATGCAGAAATGATTTCCTTCGTAGTTTTCCAAATTGTCAGTATAGAGGATGTATTACAAAATTCAGTAGTCATGATGTATATAACTATTTTGTGAATATAAAATTTCATAATAAACTTATATATTCCACAATTATTCTTTTACTTAGCATTTAAATCCTGTACGTTGTGTAATTATTTGTGGTTTGAATATTTTTTGGTCTTTCTTTTGCCTATAGCCTTCCTTTTGACATGGGTATAACTTACTTTTCTCTCTCCTGGTACTTTACAATTTCTCCTCCTCCTCCTCCTCCTCCTCCTCCTCCTCCTCCTCCTTCTTCGCATAACATCTCTTTGAACATATTACTTTTGGTTCAGTTGTGATCTTCACATAAAAATTAAAGGCATTATAATTAACTGGTAATCAATTTCTACATGGAAAGGAAAGGGGAGTAGAGAACAATGTACTGACAATTTCAGTGCATGTTTCAAATGAAAACTGTAACTTATTCACTAACACATGGGCAGTTCATGGAGACCTGTTGTTTTGCTGGAGTTGACTATAAAAATATTACACAAATAAAAATAATCTGTTGTATATTTCCAATTATTTTTTTCTTAAAGTTCTCGAATAACACTCATTCTTTACTGGTAACTGCGGGAATAAATTGTTAAAGGAAAAAGTAAATATAAACTGTATAGTTTTTTAGATTGATTCAGGAAGTATTATGTAAATTGAAGATGGAGGGAGAAAGAAGGAAAGGAAAGGAAAGTAACTCACGCTGTCAGCTGCGTTGGCACTTCGTGTGGAGTCAGCAGGTCCAAGTGAAAATGTGTGCCGGACTGGGATTCGAATCCAGGATCTCCTGTTTGCTAGGCATTTGCATTTAACTACTGTGCCACCTGGACCCAGTGTTTATCACAATTACATGGACTACCTCGGTATGCCCCCTTGGTCACCCCACATTCCCACCTAGCATAACCTGTCCACAGTCCCTGTCCATGTCCTCCATGTTTGCTACTTTGAGATTCCCGTTGGGGTTCAAATGTGATTGTGCATTCACACTGAAGGTGGTGGATTCATAACCCATTGAAATGACTCAATTACATGAATTTGGGATGTCTATTCTTTTGGACTTTTCTGAAAAAAACAGATACCAAGCATTCGTGTAATTCTGGAAATAAAATACTTAAGATTCACAATTTTTTTTCCTGTTTGTGTGATACTTAGCTCTGATGATACTGAACATCTGCTTACATTAGAAACTTTCACATTTAAAAAAAAATACTTCTTTTCTTCAGCAAATCCGGAAGCAAATGAAGTGCCGCACTTAGCAACTTTGCTCCCTCTCGATGACTTGTGGGACGTATTGAGTTCTTGCTTAAGTGAATTGTCCAATACCCCAGATTCTC
This sequence comes from Schistocerca gregaria, assembly GCF_023897955.1. Taxonomy (NCBI): domain Eukaryota; kingdom Metazoa; phylum Arthropoda; class Insecta; order Orthoptera; family Acrididae; genus Schistocerca; species Schistocerca gregaria. The sequence continues at coordinate 646,353,221 of NC_064931.1, read as the reverse complement.
ATGCAGTTCTTGTTTTGCAGGTAAGAACTGGTTAGTAAATTGTTGATAATACACTATTTTTGGTTGTATGACTTACATCAAATTTTATTTCCAGCCTGCAGTAGAAGCATTTTTTCTTGTCCACACTCCTCCTCCCCCAAGTGAAGAGAAGAAAACTGCACCAAAAGGGCAGGAAGTGACTCAAGCTGAACAGGCTGGTGCTTCCACATCTGGTGTGGCACAACAAAGTGTTGCCCCGGTCTCACCACTACCTCCAGATTCTGAAGCAAGTGCAAACCCACAGTCCTCTCCGAGCAGTTCCAGAGTTGACTGGGAGAGTTTGTTTGCTGTATCAGTTCCACGACCTCCAACAAAACCAAAATTCTTAATCTTTGCTGGTACTTATTGTTGCTTTTTAACAGGGTGTCATTACATTGCTTACAGTGACTCTTAAACTTTTTAAAATCTTTCTTTGCTCACCAGAAACCCACAGAGTTGTCCTCAATGAAATACTGCGGCAGTCGACAATAAATATAGCTGATGGACCATTTGCTGTGCTTGTAGACCATACAAGGATTTTGGATTTTGATGTAAAGAGGCGCTACTTCCGGTCAGAGCTAGAGCGAATGGATGAGGGTATCCGCAGAGAAGAATTAGCTGTACATGTCAGGAGAAGCCATGTGTTTGAAGATTCATTTAGAGAACTGCATCGTCGCAGTGCAGATGAATGGAAAAATAGATTCTATATTGTGTTTGAAGGTAAACATATTTCTCTCTTTACTGACTTGGCAGAGTCTTTATGGAATAGAATATATTACACAAAAATTAAGTAATGTCTCCCATATGGATGATTACATTAAATTAAAACTTTGTGTATAGGTGAGTCTTTGCAGTTCAGTATTTAGCAGCACACTATCTGAATGCTGTGCTGAGTCCATTACTGTAGCCTAGTGATGACAAAACTTACTAAATAATTGTGTTTCCTATCAGTATAATTGAACTGATACTCGTGTGTAAAAGTGTAATGAAGATAGTGTGAAGAGCTACATTTCATAGGCCATAATGCTTTTTTCATGATTTTCTTAATAATATAGCTCCTTTTTATTGAATTCTCAATAAAAACTTCTTTAATTGAATTCTCAATAAAAACTTCTTTAATTGAATTCTCAATAAAAACTTCTTTAATTGAAGACCTGATGTCTCAAGAGAGGGGCAGGGGACAGTGGCCACTGTAATTCCAAAGTAAACATGCAGTTTGGATCACTTGCTATGTTTTATTCATATTACCAGTATTGATCCATGATACAGCTAATCTTCAGATCCACATAACTGATAATGGAAGGAAAAAGGATGGGTAGAACAAAATTGATAGCAATGTAAGTAAAAAGATACGATGGCAGAATGGAAATAAAATATTGTGAAGTAATTCATACTGATTACCATGAATTGCAGATGAAGTGCAGGGTGAGAACTCACAGATAACTATCAAAATTGTAAAATGAAGATAAAAGGGAAGTATGTTGCAGTTCACATGATGATGTGTTCATATTTCTGCGACATTATAGAAATAAAAGCCACCTTTGTCATCATGTACAGTGTTAAAATAATAGCATAATCAAGGTAATGACTGAAAGTACATATACATAAAACATGACTGTTAATACATGTTAAATGATTCGCTTACATGCCTGGAATAACAATGTACATAACTTTCTGAAGGCAGAGTTCACTTTTAGGTCACTACTTATTATCATAAACTGTTTATTGCAAATGATGAAGAAAGATTCCCACTTTCTCTCCCTCATACATATCAAGATTCATTTTAAAATTCATGAGAATGAAGAACACTTTAAGGTGAGAAAGCATTGTCCTCCTTGGCAGCAAAGGAGATTGGACACCATGTCCTGTAGTGCAACATTTGTGTAAATACTTTAAAAGTGTCATACGTCATAGGAAAAGTAACATTTTTACAAGAGGTGCTACCTGTAGAAGTGTATGATGCTGGACTCTCATGTGAAGGGAAACATTACAAAGTGGTACATGGAATGATGTTTGGCTCAGATTGTAGAGGCTGAACAGTTTGTTCAGTTGGACATTTTATCACAGCAGTGATCCATCACATAGCTGAAATTATAAGAATTATTTGGCTGCAGCATGTTAAAGTACTGTGTCTGTAATCTGGAAGGTAGAAGCTGATGAAAGGATGTATGTTTAATTTGCATATAAGAAATGATGATGGTGCCCGTCTGACAGATTACACTTCGAGGGAGAATGGTTGTGCTGGGTGTTTTTTATATGAGGTACAGGTCTGCCGATTGCAGTGGAAATAATGAGGGGATTGTAGTGGAAATTAATTAGAGGCTGGGGTTGTATTATAGAACTTACCAGATAATCGCAGTAGATGGTCATGTAGTATTTCTTCTGTAATAACACCATGACTATGAGACATGAATGTTTCATATGATTTCAAAAGAGAAACAACAGTCTAAAAACTGGATGGAGACATTTTATTGAAAAAAACATAACAAAGCACAAATTTTGAAACAGTAAGCTGGATAATTTTGTACACTTCTTAATAAGGAAAAATATTACAACTTTTTTTAAACACACACTCTTATTACCAGTGTCTGTCAGACCATCAGTGAGACTGCATCTCACTTTCCTGCTTCTAATAAGGCGAGTACACCATTCATTTGTTACATATTTCTATGAGCTACAAACAGGAGCAACTTATTTTCAGTTATCTATGTCGTTACTAGTTTATTTTTGTACTTTTTTGCCTATTTGAGTGCTCTTTAGTTTCAAGTCATTAATTTCATGTGTGTTTATTTATCAGGCACAATTCCACGTTTAACTGTCTAGTGTATATCTTCCACTGTCTCTGGTATGGGTAGGGACTGTGATTGTTGTGTACAGCTGTGAGCAGAGTTGGTGACCCTTCACTGATAGCTTCAGGCTGTGTTGGCTTCCATCACACAGCTTAAACCTGCTGCTGGTGGGCATCACTGTAGGTGGTTGGATGTGGGGATCCGAGGGATGTCAAGTACATCCCACGTGTGTCCCATTCAGTCCACTGCTGTGGCTGCCCTGCTCACTGCCTATGCTGAGAGTGACCCCTCACCTGTGGTTGAATGGGAGGTCATTTGTTGGTCTGGCAGGTACCTAAAGAATTACTATGGGGCTAATCAGAAGGCTGCTCTGGTTTTTTGGACAAACAGGTTTCAGGCTCTGAGCCAGATGCGGATGTTCCCCCTGTTTCAGAGGAAGCCTCTCAGCGCACAGAGAGTGGGTTTGCTAGTAGTTGGAAGCTCCAACATTAGGCATGTGAGGAGCACTTGAGAGGTATGGCTGCAAAGGAGGGGAAGAAGTGCAATGTGAACTCAGTGTGCAGACCAGGTGGGGTTATTCCAGATAAAGGGTCCTTCTTGATGCCATGAAGAGCACAAGGTGCAGCCAGTTGCGGGTGGTAGACTCATGTCTGTACCAACGATGTGTGTCACTTAAGAACAAAAGAGTTTCTCTCTGGTTTCGGCCAGCTAGCTGAATTGGTAATGACTGCCAGTCTTGCTTGCAAGATGAAGGCAGAGCTCACCATCTGCAGCATTATCAACAGGACTGACTGTGGTCCTTTGGTACAGAGGCTCATGCGGTCCTGCAACTGTGTAGGCTGATAGTTCCTCGAGTTGCACAATCAGGTTGTGGGTTTCCAAGTTCTGCTTAATAGATCATGAGTCCATACACACGGGAAGCAGCTACATGGCTAGTAGGGGCTGTGTGGAAGGGACTGCACAGTTTTTTATGTTAGAGGGTCTCGGGGAAACTACAGAAAGGCTGTCAGTCTGAAAGGGTGCAGGACAAACACAGTAAGGTAGAGATAGCAAAAAGTGATATTGTACTTGTAAATTGTCGTAGCTGTGTTGGGAAAGAAGTGGAGCTGCAAGCACTGATTAGAAAGAACTGAAGCTCAAATTGTTACAGGTACAGAAAGCTGGCTAAAGCTGGAAATAAGTTCAGATGAATTTTTTTCAGAGTACCAAAATCATTTTGAGAAAGGACAGATTAAATTTAGCCAGTGGTGGAGGTTTTATTGCTGTCAGAATTAATTTATGTTGTGGTGGATAGTTCCAGCGAGTTAATGTGGGTAAGAGGTTATACTTCACAACTGGAATAAGTTAATAATTTTACTGATTCAAAGAACACCTGAATCTCATTTCAAATAGGTATCACATTCTTACAATTTTTGTTGGTGATGATTGCATTCTGCCCTCGATATGCTGGGAAAAATACATGCTTAAAGCTAGTGGCAGGCATAAAACATTGACCAAAATTGTACTGAATGCTTTCTCAGAAAATTATTTCAGACAATTAGTTCAGTAGCCCACGCAAAGCCATACTTGACCTATTAGCAACAAATAACCCTGAACAAATAGAGAGCATCATGACATTTACAGGGATTAATGACCACAAAGGCAGTTATAGTGAGACTGAACACTGTAACATCTAAGCCAACCAAAAATATACACAAACTCTAGACGCCTGTCTAAGAGACAGTCTCCACTCCTTCTGATCTGACTAAGTAAGCATAGACCAGATGTGGTTTAAATTAAAAGAAATTTTATCAGTGACAGTTGAGAGATATATACCACATAAATTAATAAGTGATTTACTGATCTCCCCTGGCACACTAAACAGGTCAGAGCAGTTTTGCAGAAGCAACAAAAAAGCATGCCACTTTAAAAAGAACACACAATACAGAAGATAGGTGAAGTTTTACTTGACATTTAGCGGGAACTTCTATGCAAGATGCTTTTAATAGCTGCCACAATGAAACTTTATCACAAAATCTAGCATAAAACCAAAAGAGATTCTGGTCATGTGTAAAATACACCAGTGACAAAATTCAATCAATACCTTCACTGCATGGTAACAATGGTTATGTCTCTGATAACAGTGTCACTAAATCACTAAACATGCTTTCCTGAAACTCATTCATCAAAGAGGATGAAGTTAATATTCCAGGATTTGAATCTAGAAAAAGTGCCATCTTGTGCAACTCAGATATAGATATCCTCGGTGTAGAGAAGCAGCTTAAATCACTTAGCAAAGGGGAGGCTTCTGGTCCAGATTGCATACCAGTCATGTTCCCTTCAGAGTAAGCTGATAAAATAACTCCATATCCAACAATGATATTCAACTGCTCTCTCATCGAAAGATGTGTACCTAAAGACTGGAAAGTTGCAAAGGAAACAGGAGCAATCCACTGAATTACAGTCCATATCACTAATGTCGATTTGCAGTGGGATTTTGGAACATATTCCGTATTAATATTAATTATCTGGAATAAAACAATTTATTGACTAATAGTCCTCACGGATACAGGAAAATCGTTCTTGTAGATCAGAACTAGCGCTCTATTCTCATGAAGTAATGAGTGTTACCAACAGGGGCTGTCAAACTGATTTTGTATTTTTAGATTTCCAGAACGTTTTAGATACTGTTCCTCACAAACGTCTTCTAATCAAATTCCGTGCCTATGTAGTATCATCTCAGTTGTGTGACTGGATTCACGAGTTCCTGTTGGGTAGGACACAGTTTGTCGTAATTGACAGAAAGTCCTCAAGTAAAACAGAAGTAATATGACATTACCCAAGGAAGTGTTATAGGCACTCTGCTGTTTCTTATCTACATAAGCAATGTAGGAGACAATCTGAACAGCCCTCTTAGATTGCTCACAGGTAATGTTGTCATTTACCATATTGTGAAGTCATCAGATGATCAATACCAGCTCCAGAATGATTTGGACAAGATATCAGTATGGTGCAAAAAGTGGCAATAGACTGTAAATAATGAAAAGTGTGAAGTTACCCACTTTAGTACTAAAAGAAATCTGCTAAATTTTGGTTAAACAATAAGTCACAAAAAACTAAAGGCTGTTAATTCAGCTTAATACTTAGGGATTACAGCTACAAATAACTTCAATTGGAATGATTACATACACAAAATAGTGGGTAAAGCAAATCAAAAACAGTAATTTATTGGTAGAAAACTTGGAAAATGCAACACACTGACTAAAGAGATCGTGTACACTACTATTGTCTGCCCCCCACCCCCTCTGGAGTATTGCTGTGCATTGTGGGATCCACATCAGAGGGGACTGATAGAGGACCCCAAAAAAGTTCAAAGAAAGTCAGCTCATTTTTGTGTCATTGCAAAATAGGGGAGAGATGCACAAATTAGGATGGCAGTCATTAAAACAAGTGTTTTTTTCATTGCAGCAGAATCTTCTTGTGAAATTTCAATCACCAGCTTTCTCCTCTGAATGTGTAAATATTCTGATGACTCCTGCGTACATAGTGAGAAATGATAATCATGATGAAATTAGAGAAGTCGGAGCTCACACAGAAATATTTAAGTGTTCATTTTTCCAGAGTGCATTTAGAGTGTAATCGTGTAGATGTAGATACATTCACATGATTATGAAAATGAGACTAATGCAATTAGAGAGAGAATTTTTATGTGCTAAAATTTGTTGTTTGCAAATGTGTTGAAAGGTTGTTGATACCTCCTTCCAGTAAACATGGAAATAATAATCTTCATACTGAGTTACTCAGGAAACATACTTAGTGCTGTGTGTGTAAATGTTTGCTTTGTGCTTGCAGACCTCAAGTTGTTACTGAATCTATTAATTGAAGGCGTATTATGTTCAGTGAAGAACAAATATTGATCAACACCAAAACACAAAATCTGGAAAGTTCTTTGTAAAAAGACACAAAAAGATCTCTAAATATTTTTGCATTTCAAATTATTTCTAACAATGATAGAATTTCTTGCTGATATAGAATGGGAAGTTACATTCAAATAGAGGAAGCAGCTCATATGCCTAAATTCCCTGTTAGTAATTGACACGTCTTTCCTTCTAATTGTTCTCTTACTGGCATGTCTCTTATGCCTGTTAGTATGCTTCAAGCTGCAATTTTAAATTTGATTGTTGGCAAAAGAATTGCTGTATTATTGGCTTGCTCTTGTCTTGTTTACTTAACTCGTTGACCAGGCATTGACAGTAATTTAAGACTTGATATTTGTTGAGAGCTTCTTGTAGGATAGTTTTTGTTTACTGATTTGACAAACACAAGCAACAATACAAGGTCATCTTGCATTTGGATCTAATTAGTCTCTTAAATAGGTGCGCACAGCAAGAATAATGACTGATACATTGAAAATTATTCATGTTTCAGAGTTCAGTTTTCCTTACATTTTAGTAAGGAAAATCATCTAACAATTTTTTTTATTACAGTCTATGCAACATAGTTACATGCTAACCGATTTCAGTAATTTCCTGTTGAAATTTTAGTAGAAGTAAGATGATGTATTTTTTTTTTTTTTTTCCTTGTTGATACATTTTTCAATTTACAAATGTAACTGATGTACTTTAAAGGTGAAGAAGGCCAGGATGCAGGTGGTTTGTTGAGGGAGTGGTATGTTATTATATCACGGGAGATATTTAATCCAATGTATGCCTTATTTACAACTTCACCTGGAGATAGAGTAACCTACATGATAAACTCATCTTCTCATTGCAACCCCAACCATCTCTGCTACTTCAAGTTTGTTGGGCGTGTTATTGGTAAGTTCTGCAAATTATTTATATTGATTAATAATGTTGATTCTTGTAAAATATAGTGATACTACTTACATAATTGCACACTGTTTTACAGGGCAGATGCCATCTTTGGACAATGAATAGTATGTCATAGTCCTGACATGTGTGTAATGCCTAAATAGCACTTAATGTGTGGAATATATTCACTTTCAACCAAATTAGCCACTGTGAATTCAATGGCGCTTTCGAAATGGTCCCATGATATGAACATACCGTGTTGAAATTCCGTATCAGTTTGTGTTCAAATTTGCTGCAATACTTCCACTTACAGTTCATTTACCCATGTAGTTGCAATTCCAGAAACATTTTACCAGCTAACTAATACACTGCTTTTGATTTATATTATTTTTGTGTGCAACTAAGTTATTGAAAGTCTTACTTTACAGAAATTTTTGCTTATGTTTACATGCATTCACAGACCCTGTGTGCAATCTGTTCAAAAAATGCTGGAAATTTTTCTACACGTACCTTTTACATATTGTGCATGATCTTGTGCAAAATACTCTCCTTCACAGTCAACACACTGCTCGTAATGCTGTTTCCAATTCTGGAAGAAGGCTTGGTATACCTCTTGCTGGATCATGTGAAGCACCACCTGCAAATTTACTTTTATCTTGTCTATCATTGCAAATATTTCCCCTCTCAACAGAGTTTCCAACATTAGAAATAAAAAAAGTCTGCAGGGGCCAAGTCTGGAGAGTAAAGAGGTTGAGGCAGCACAGTGATTTCATTTTTTTGCCCAGTTGTCGCACTTAAACAGGGATGAATATGCAGATGAATTGTCACAATGCAAGAGCCAGGAATTGTCTTGCCACATTTCAGGTCGTTTCCTTCTCAGGATTTCGTGACATGATGCAACTGAAATGTTACGTTCTTCTGCAACCCCTTGGTCAGTCAGTCTTCGATTGACACTCACAGTTTCATTGATGTTCCTGACATGAGCATCATCGGTAGAAATCGAGGGGCATTACGAACGAGGGTTGCCTTCAACTTCCGTCTGGCCATTTTGAAACTGTGTGAACTATTTGTAATGCTGAGTACAGCTTAAGCACTGATCACTGTAGCCTTCCTGCATCATTCAGTGGGTTTTCTCGAGTTTAGTGCAAAATTTAATGTATATGCATTGCCCCTCTAGTTCTGCCATCTCAATATTCGCAAACTGTATTCTACTCAGTACAGCACTAAACAATAACTACCAGACACACAACAGTAAAACTTCCACCAGTTACACAGTAAACACAGGCATGTGCAGGGATGCTAACTGCCTTTTGTTCCAACACACCATTGGTGCAGAATTATGAATGTTCCAGAATTTTTAAAACAGACCTTGTATATGGAAACGGCCACAAATAGTTGTAAGTTGAAACCTTGTTGTAAGTGTACCTTTTTTTTTCAGAGCAGCCACTAGCATAGGTTAATTTCGAAGAATTTTTAATTGCATTTACACTGGGTTTACCAACTTGCAATAGTTAGGAAATTATGGTCAGAACATCATCTTTTAAGTTACATAGCCTACATCTCTTGTTAGCCTGTATGCAATCTGTCCCAGACGTGGAATATTTGTAATTTTACTACTAGTATGTAGGATCTCCTTTTTGCTCCAGTTGTAAAAGTATTTAATCTCCAGGAAGGGTTTTGTACTGATTTCTAAGTAATTGAAGGCTAAGCTTGTTACCATTATTAATATCAGAAAATCAGCAGAAGAAAGAATAACACAAAACATTGCTGATAAATTTCTGATGTCTGTAGAGCTTACAATGGTAACATTCTTAGTTATTAACAAGTTTTTGAATAAAGCATGTTTTAATTGTTTTTACCTTTAGACATTTCTAAGGCAAACCACAAAAATGCCCTGCACAACAGGCATGGCATGTAGGGAATAGTATCATCCTACCTCATCAAACTGTTTTGCAGAGCAATCTACACATCAGGGGGCGATAAATTGCTATCCAGACCCAAACGTGTAGGCTGCTCTGCTCTGCTTTGCTTTGCTCAGTAGGAGTGTTGCAGTAGTATCAGCTTGGCTTATTGTTTTGCATAACAGGCTTGTTGTTGTTGTTGTTGTGGTTGTATTGGCCTGCTTCATCAAGCTATTGTTTATGAAGGCTTGAGGTGGATAGAGGACTGGGGGGTGGGAGGGGGGGAGGGGGTTGGGGTGAGGGGGGGGGGGGCGGGCAAGGGATGGATAGGAGAGATAGGGGCAGGAGCGGGTTGGCAGAGTGAGGGGAAAGGGTTAGAAGGGGTGGGACAGAGAGAAAGGTAGGTGATGGATAGGATAGGGGCAGAGGGGCAGGATGAGATGAATAGAAAGGTGGGGTAGGAGGAGATGGATAGGAAGAGGGCCAAGTGGAGATGGATGATGGACAGAGAGAGAGAGAGAGAGAGAGAGAGAGATATGTAAATGATAAGCAATTAAGTGGCTGATTTGAGTTTTACTACCACTTTCTCTTTGCATATTATTTCCTTGTCTGTACTGCAGCTGTCATTCTTAATTTGTGTATCACTTTCCTAATTTTTCAGCAAAGGCCATTTATGACAACAAACTTCTTGAATGTTATTTCACAAGATCTTTCTACAAACATATTCTTGGAATTCCTGTTAAATACACGGATATGGAAAGTGAGGACTATACCTTTTATCAAGGTTTGGTTTATTTAATGGAAAACCACATCAGTTCATTAGGTTATGATCTCACCTTCAGTGCTGAGGTAAGTTGATATCTCGTATTTCCTTGCTACATTATACTGAAAGAAAAGTAGTTCTTATATGATACTATATATATGAGGGTATGTTGAAAAGTAGTTCTTCTGAAATTTTTCATATGAAATACTTAAAGCTGTTTAAATGAAACAAACTTTACTAACAGTCTACATCTTTATTCTCCGTATCTACATATTTATTTCCAAAAATAGTCACCCTAGTAATGAACACATTTCTACCAATGAGAGTAGTGTGTTAATACCATCACTGTAGAATGTTTGACTCTTTTGACAGACACACAACCTTACCTGTGCTTGCACCACCTTTGTACATTATTGCACCTTGCGCATTATCAAAGTGAAGTCCTTAGTCCCAGCCTGGCCTCACCTGATTTCCAAAACTGTGTGGAGGATGATCAATGGCAGTGAACCCAAGGCATCAGATTTTTGCAGATGTCATAGCATTTGTGTGTTTGCTCTGGCTTTGTCTTGCTGAGGGAGAGGGTGCTCCATGTGTGGATGAACACTTAGAATTTCCAACTTGATTACAACTACTATTTGTCATGCACAGACATAGTTAAGTTAAACACTGTGATGTTATACACTGAAATTTGGAGCCTTCTGGTGGCAAAGGGCTGCAAGTGTGTAGACATGAATATTAAAGATGTAGAATGTTAATAATGTTTGTTTCATTTAATGCCCTTGTAGATCTTACTTGATTTATAAGGTTAACTAATGCACGAATCCATAACAGTGTGTTGTAAACATTTCAGATTATTATTTGTATTTTACGTGTTTCTCAACTTGTCAATTCATTTAGTGTATTCATAATCTTTTTTCTTTCTTTCCTGTGTAGTTCTGCTAGTACACAAATTTTATCAAACAGTTTATTTTCCTTGCTTCTAACACTCTCTGTGGCAGCAGTATAAAGATGTTTGTAGACAGATGGTTTTGCAGTGTGACATAAAATTAAGATTGAACATGCAGCAATTTAGCAGAGGGTGTAACTACTGGATCTTAGCAAAATTATGGATTGTATTTGTGAGGAAACTACTGCTCCCCCACCACTTCCCACCCCCACTTTAAAGAACAAGTAGCAAAGAATACTTTGACAATTCTTGTTATTCTTGAACATATTTGTTATGTGATGAACATGAAGTACAGAAAACCACAGAAAGAGAAGACACACAGACATCAGTCATTTCACAGTAGGTGAAGGCGTTGTCACATCTGTAACAGTTCCTGTTTCTTTGTTTAGTGAGAAAACAATTCAGCTCATATCATCAAACCTTTACTGTATATGGTGTCATATTCAGGTCTCTCTGTCCTTCATTTTCATATTAATACTTCAATGTAAACTGTACAAATATTATGTCTGTAACCATGAAATGACTCACCAGTACCTACACACACACACATTCTAACCACCCTTCTAGAGTGTAAAGCTCACTAAATATGTGAGATATAGGAATGTTGCAAGATGAAATTTAACACTTGAAAACTATTATCATTGTTAAACCGTTACACAAGTATGGGAGTCCAGCTAGCATTACACAAAAGAAAACCTAAAATTACATTTTCTGGTTGTGAGCAACCAAGCAGAAGCAAAACTCTCCTTTCTTTTATAAACCATGTGACAGACTTTAGGGCAATGTTATTGGGAGGAAAAAAGAACATAATATTGTAAAAGTAATATAAGAGTATGTGGATCTAAGAAGGATGCATCAATAGGTATATTGAATTATAACTCTAAAAGATCCCTGACAAATATCATTAATGTTCTCCTCAATGAACAAAAATGAAATTGTCACTCAAACAAAAAGCCCACCTGAATTGAACAACAGTGATATGAAATAGTTTTTGGCTATTTAAAATTTAAATACCCACTACCAACTATCAACCATGATTAAATTCATGGACAATTATGATACACTTGTCAATAATGTATTCTCTTTCACTATTGACAAATGCCAATGCTGTGGGAACTTTTTCATTCTGTGACTATAGGAATCGTGTGGTTTTTAGGTGATGAACTCGTCAAGCCATTGGAGTGCATTTTTGTCTGGAAAGGAATTCCCTTGAAGGTTGTTTGATAGTGTGTAGATAAAGTGAAAATCTCAGGGCACAAAAATCAGGTGAATAAGATGGGCATGGAATCACTCCCCAACCTAACTCCTGTACTGTATTTTTTGTCAGTCTAGCAGAATTTGTGTAGGTGTTATTGTGGAATAGTATCACGTAATGCAGGCTTGCTGTTCATTGTTCTTGGATTGCATGTGCAAGACATCTCAGTTGTTGACAATGGATCTCAGCAGTGATGTTTGAACATCGGGGAAACCACACCATCATTGTTCCACCAGATGCATAACAGTATCTTTTGTGGATGTGTGCAGGTCCGAATGGGGAGTTGCTGCTTTGTTTGATTGCAACCATACCTTTTTCCCCCTCATTTTTAACATAGACACCATTCCTGATCACCAGTAACAATACAAGATAGCAATGGTCAGTACTGTTCATGATGTGTGTCTGGCCACCAGCCACCTGTTGATTTTTGTGATTTTTCTTAGAGCAAGCAGTACCCACACACCAGATTTTTTTTAAGAACTTCCTTGTTGCATTCAAATGTAGCAAGACAGTGGAATGATCACAGTTTGTCACATTTGTTAGTTCTCGAGTACACTGATGGGGATCATTGTGGATTAATGTGTTTAAACGATCTTCCTCAAACCTCAAAAGTCTTCCTGAACATGGAAAATCACTAATGTTAAAGTGTTCCACCTTAAATCAAGAAAACCACTTTTTTGCCATGCTCTGTCCAGTGGCATTATCCCCATACATGACAAAAATGTTTCTGGCTGCCTCCGTTGCTCTCAAAACTCACTTGAACTCAAACAGAAGAATGCATGAAATGTTCAAATTTCTCCACTTAGCAATCCATTTTCTATCATTTACAGTGCCACTCACTATCTTCCAAATGGTAGTATGTAAACTCAGGTAGCAATAGTGGACTACAAATAAAAAGTGATAGTTGATAAATAAACCCATAGCAACCAAGATACCAACACACAAAACAAAAATGCCGCAAACTTGTACACGAACTAATATCTTAGAGGACCAAACATTAGGAAATAATAGGTTTCATAAATCTACAAATATAACTACACAGATGAGTGAAACCAATGCAACTTTAACATGTTTCTTGCCATGAGGCTGCTAGGACACACACAGCAGTGGTAAACACTTAACACAATTTGCCTGCTGGTGGCAACACACTCCACTCTGTGTTGTATAGTGTATCTTCAGATGGTATGTAAAGTTGCAAAATGCAAAGTTCAAAATAATGATGAAGATACTGTATGTGATTTTCTGTACACTGGTGTCAACTCAATCAAGAAATACAAATAAATGCACGATACTGTACTAAACAGTGTAGAACATGTGACCACCAGTGATCACCTGGAATTAGGCATGAATCTCTGTTGTATCTACTGGTGGCTCTGTTGCAGTCAAAATGTTAATAGTGTGTTTGCTCATGTTTGAATCATTGAAACAGAATACAGCCATTCTTCTCTGTGGCATGGACTCGAGGTCTTAGTAGGTTTATGAAGGGATGTGGCATGGGATGTTTTTGCACAGGTCGTACAGTTACCATAAATTACAGTCCAGTTGCATGTGGGTGTGTAGCTAGTGCCTGGTTACACCACCACTCCCCATCCATGTCCCCCACCCAGATGTGTTCCATCATTGAGTGAGTGCAGTGAGTACAGATCAAGCAAATTTGGTAGCAAACATGTCGACGAGGGTTCACTGCCATACTGCTCAAACCAATGTTGTGTGATTGTGGCCTTGTGACATGGATGTGTATTCAGTCTGTTTCTATGATGTGGTGTGTGTTTTGAGCAGATGTTTGCCAGATCACTGCATATCCAGACATGATCATAAACCAGAAAGCAACTCATTTGACCAGGTGACATGTTTACATTGACTCACCATCCAGTCCTGATGATCCTATGAGTACTACAATCTTAACTGATGATATTATTGGGTCAATATGAGAAGACTTTGAGGTTGTCTGCTGTGGAGCCTCATGTTCAACTATGTGCACTAAATGGTGTTACCCAAGACAGTTGTACTCTGTTGTCAAATATGCCATAAATATTCACCTTTACAGAGTTGACAAGTCTCTGAACTTTGCTCTTTGATGTGGCTTGGAATTCTTTGGTGGGGCATAGACTAGAGATCAGAAACAGAGTGTAAGAGTATGTTGTTGAGGGTTACATACATTACAAATCAAGGCACCACATTTACGTCAATGCAATACTGGATTCCTTCCTTCCTTCCTTCCTTCCTTCCTTCCTTGTACAGCTAAGCAAGTGTGACAAATCTGAGAAGTGTAGTGCAGCATCTAAACAGTCCAACAGTCTAATTATACAATCATGTTAGTTAATTGATTAATATTATTTGTTTGACATTGCTGTCTAAAGAACTGGAAATATTTATACTTCACTTTATATGACAAGGATTACATGTAGGCACTGTCTACATTTATTTTTGTAGAAATCAGAAGTTAATAAAGCTACATTCATCTTAATTCACTTGATGTCACAGTAGATGTATTGCTTGTTCTGTAATGAAACAGGGTATTTTCTTGTTGGAGGTGACAGCGTTTGTCACGTTTCAGAACAGAATCTAACTCTTCCTAGAGTCAATGTTTTGACATAATCCATTCATCAAACAATTATTTTAACAATGAAGAGCTGTTCATTTGTGAAATAAAGTGAATGTGTAAACTCTAAATATTCATGAAGGAAAGACTTTCTAAAGCACCAATTTTATATTACATATTTCACATGATGAACAATTCACATCCCGAGTGTAGACACTTTTTGTATATCAACATAACATTACGAATGCATTTTACATCAGTACAATTGAGACAAATTCCAATCTTGCCTCCCCATGTCTGTCCACCACTGGTGTCTGGAAAAAGCTTGATGCCATAGTCCATGCTTCATATTAACCAACTGAGTATCAAAAGAAAAACCAAAACATCACACTTCAACAGTTAAGTTTCTAAGATACCGACACAATACAGCTGCAATAATTTTTGTGTAGAAAATAATATTTGAATGATAACTACATTTTGTTAAAGATTAATATTTTGTACATGGCAAGAGTAAGTTTATTTGCTAATAGCTGGTACAGAAAGCAAGACTGATGATGTAGGATAGTTTGTTTTTAGTAAATAGGTAAAAAGTAAGAAAAACAGATATTCAAAATATAATGAAAAATAGTTACCAAATATTATAATGATTCTGCAAACTCATGCAGAAAAACAAACAATTTTTCCAATGCAAACAAAATTGTTCAGTTCTTGCTTATTCCACCTCCACTAGGGGAAAAATATGTGCTTTGTCAGATAAAAACACAGCACAGGCCACCATTATGTTACTGTAACCAAAATTTGTGCATTCTTTTAGTCACAACAACTTGGGTTAAGTGTTAAATTCTCTCTCTCTCTCTCTCTCTCTCTCTCTCTCTCTCTCTCTCTCTCTCTCTTGTGCATGCACACACATACAGGGATACAGTATACATACATATACATTCTCATATCAGTGTACACAGAGGTGACAAAAGCCATGGGAAAGCAACATGCACATATAAAGATGGCAGTAGTATCATGTGCACAAGGTATAAAAGGACAGTGCATTGATAGAACTGTTATTTGTTCTCTGGTGATTCATGTGAAGAGGTTTCTGCCTTGCTTAAGGTCACACAACAGGAATTTACAGACTCTGAACACAGAATGGTAGTTGGAGCTGGAGACACAGGACATGCCATTTTGGAAAGCAGTAGGGAATTCAATATTCAGAGATTCACAGTGTCAAGAATGTGCCGAGAATATAAAATTTTGGAAGCTACCTCTCACCATGAACAATTCCCCCAGGGGACTCTCAACTCACTTTTGAGTACATTCCTGGAACATGTGAGGCCTCTGCCATTGAGGTACTGCTTCCTTCCTCATGCTGCATGTCTATCCTCCTTGTATTCTCTCTCTCTGCCCTTGGTGTTCATGTCTTGTGTACAATCAGGAAACCAATTCTTGTGAGAGTATCGTAAGACTTGAGTCAATTTCATTTTTGTCTTTCTCCTTCCTCCATTTTGACATTTGACATCTCTCTCTCTCTCTCTCTCTCTCTCTCTCTCTCTCTCTCTCTCTCTCTTTCTTTCTTTCTTTCTTTCTTTCTTCCCCCCCCCCCCCCCCCCCCCCCCCCCCCCTCTGGCATGCCTGAAGGCTGGCTCATGCATTTGACATATAAAGGGTGACTGGGTAATGTGTAATGTGTTAACGTTTGCAATTGCTGTTTGGTCCCTCTGTCTGGAGTTTCAGAGGTATGACCTGAAGTGTGATCAATCACCTAAGACAAGTGTGTGCCCATCTGTGGGGGTCCACAGAAGGAAGGAGCCCATCATCGGGGGGATGCTGGCAATTGGAGGATTCACCCATGATGACTACATGAACTCCATTAATGCAATCTCTTTCTAACAAATGGAAATGGAATGAGGCCAAAGACACAATAAATATTCCAATTGCACCCCACTACCTCATTGTGTCATGCCCAGGAGGAAGCCAGAACTTCTCTTGCAATGAACCTCTTTGTCATTCAGAAAGGCGTGGATGCAACTACAGGCCCACTTAAGTCCTGCACTTGCTTATTCAATGGAACATTGCTGCTAGAGCCAGTTGCTACCTTTCAAGCCCAAAAACTGCTTAAAGCTATGCTCCTCCTTAGCTACCCTGTTCGTGTAGAGGCTGATCAAACACCGAATTCTTGACATGGCGTCACATTCACTCGGGTGCTTGATGGTATGCCTGAGTGAGATACACAACAATATCTCTCTGGTCAGGGTGTAGCCACAGTCCATCTGGTTATGAACAAGATTGATGCAGAATTAGAGCCTGCCTGCACCCTTTTATTAATGTTTGGGTGGAGCTCCAGTTGAAAATAAAGGCAAACTATGAAGACATCAATGTCAGCATTATACCCATACTTGCATGTCCTGTAAAAACACAGCCAAATGTGTAACTTGTGTCAGGGATGTTTGTGAGGGAGATTGCCTACCCTCTTCTCTGTGCAGCATCGACTGTACTGCAACCATGTGGCTTCACCTGTGAGTTCCCTGTGTACTTCAGTCAGAAAGGCATTCAAGAGACCCTGGCAAAGGGATATGTACCACTCAATGTTGCTCAAAAAATGCTAGCTAGCCAAAAGCCTTGCATACCACTATCCAGCAGTTGCAGTACCATTGTTGCTACATCACGACCCACGAAAGATGTGGCTATTCAGGCCTGTGATCTCCTATGGTTGTGGAATCACCTGGTCTTAAGATAATATCCTCACCTCCGCCCCCACTGCAGTTGACCTTAGCCCACACAAGTGCAGTCACTTACGACACAACCAGAAAAATGGAAATTTAAAAGGGAATACTCCAGAGATTACCATTTGTGCAGCTCAAGTCGGCATACGTCTGGGGATACATATGACATATGCAAAGATACTGGTAAGTTGAACAAACACACAACTTCTTCCCATTCACCGACTCTGAGATCCTCTACAACAGTGACACCATACAACACCTGTGCCCAGCCGACGTCCATTTCACTGGTGCAAGTCACCAACTGATTTTCCACCCAGGAGTCAGGTGACCAACTCAGGGAGGTTACTGATACCTTGGAAGAAATTGTGGAACAGTATTCTCCAGTCTTGGAACACTGTATTAGTATGCAGTTGAAGTCAATCACTTTGCAGCCACTGAAGTAATTGCCCCTTATAAAGAAATATGTCCTATTTTTTAATATGCATGTTCTCCAGTGGAACATTCATGACATCAGATCACATGGAGCAGACTTACAGCTGCTATTGTGATCGCAATTCCAAGTTGTTTTATGCCTCCAAGAAATAAAATTGTGCCCTCAAGACTGCTTTGAACTCTTACGCATCACTCCAGTATGTTTTGACCTTCCTTCTGAGGAAGGAACTCCAGCTGACAGGAGAGTTATGTTGCTCATTAGGAATGACATCCATACCCAACCCATTTCATTGAACACCAAGCTACAAGCTATTGCATTTCGTCTTTCTCTCCCCAGTTATTCCTTTTCTCTCTGTAATATCTACATACCCCATCATCTGATCTCACCAGGGCAGACATGCTGCAGCTTACTGCTCAGCTCCCTCAGTTCTTTTTGCTACTTGACAACTTCAACACTTACTATTCCATTTGGGTCTCTCTTAGAACCTGCCTAAGAGGAACTCTCATGGCAGATATTCTCAAATAGCTTACTCTCATTTCTCTCAACACTGATGAACCTACATTTCTTCCAGATTCCATACAAACTTTCTTGTACCTGGCCCCCTCGTTCTGTAATACACAGCTTGTGGTCCATCCTCTCAGACACATAGTTGAGCGACAATTCCTGTCCATAGTTAGTCTCCTGACTCATGTCCTATCTGTGCACAAGACCAGCTGGCAACTTTCTAAAGCTGACTGGAGGCTCCACTCTTCACTATAACCTTCAATTAACATCTCCACAGCAGTGATGATCAGGTAAGGTACCTTATAAATGTTATTCTTACCACAACAGAATGTTCCATACCCCAAAGCTCTCTCCTACCATAACATGTCCCAGTTCCCTGGTGGACTGGGCAATTCTGCAACACAGTTCCTACATGGAGACGTGTTCTCCGTGTCTTTAACATTATCCCACAATGGACAACAGTGTTCATTATAAACAGTTGCACACAAAATGTCATCACATTATTAGAAATAGCAAAAAAGCTAGTTGGATCTCTCTTAGTACTTTTTTAAATCATTTTACTCTTTTTTTCTGTTGGTTGATGGTAATCTACATTGGATCTCTGGAAACAAGGTACATCTGCCGGCTCCTGGACTGATTGTAGTGAACACTGTCATTGTGGACTGTATCAATATTTTCAACACTTTGGGTTGATACTTTGCAGAGATATTGAGCCCCATCCATTATTCTGCCTTCCTACCTTGGAAACAAGCACAGGAAACTTGGGGGATATCTTTCCCCTCTCAGAATTGCGAATGTTACTATACCATTTTTACTATGAGGGAGCTTAAACATGCTTTCACCTTGTCACAATCTGCTGCTCCAGGAACAAGTGTTATTCCCATTCAAATGTTGAATCACCTGTCTCTTGAAGGCAAGCACTTTCTCCCTCAGACATATAATCGCATCTGGAGCTGCCACGTTCCCAATGGGTGAGAGCACTTCAGCACCTTGACTTCATGCAGAGGTCCGCATTCATTTTGGACTTGGTTCACTTCCCAAGGACACAACTCTAGATTTGACATATCGCTATAAGTTTCTCGGACTTTGCACACACCTTGGAGACAGCACCTTCATCTACACTGATGGACCTAAGACAGACCATGGTGTTGGATGCACCTTTGTCATTTGCAACAAACAATTTTAGATACTGGCTTCTAGAACAGTGCTAGATTTTTACTGCATAACTTTCCATGCTATGTCAGGCCACCCCATACGTCAAACAACAAGGCTTCTCAATCGTGTATTATGTTCCAATTCACATAGTGCCTCTATGTGCTATACACATACAACCCCTTTACTATGATGACTCCAAGAGTGCCTCTACTTGCTCACTGCTGATGGGACCAGCGTGATGTTCATGTGGGTCTCTGGTCACATCAGAGTGTTGTGGAATGAAGCTGCCACAGCTGCAGTCTGACTGCCTAGGCCTTTTAGCTATTCTGTCCCTTTAGATGATCTCTTTGTTGCTGCACATAGGAACATTGCATCACTGGCATGAACACTGTTCTATATGGGAACAAACTCGGGGAAATTAAACATCTCTCAAGAGCTTGGATGACTTCCTCTCACCACTCTTATTATGAGGAGATACCTTTTGCTAGGCTGCATATTGGGGACTGTCATTTCAGTCACTGTCATTTGTTAAGTGGAGAACACACACCACTCTGTGCTTACTGCAACCAACCATTGCCAATGCACCATTTTTTTTGGACCCAATGCTGATTTAATAAAAGTTACATTTTAATGTATGTTTTCCATCTGACTTATTAGATATTTTATTAGATATGGCATGAGCTGAAGATTGTGTTTGTGTTTTACTTTTTATTTTTCTTTGTAATATGGTGCAGGAAATTTAATTTTCAACTGTTTTACCAAACGCATCAAAGGAGGAGTGATTGTTTTTAGCTTTCCCCAGTCACTTTGGCTCCGAGTATAATAGACTTCGATTTCATTTGGTAATTAACCATTTCAAGTTATGACATGGGCACTTATGACCTCAGCTGTTTTGTACCCTAGAGCAACAACAAACCAATGATGGACAGTGCAGTGGCCGAAAACACAGAAATCCATATGGAATGTACAACAAATGTATCCCTTAGGGCAGTGTGGTGGTATTTGGCATTAATGCACTATGGGCAGCAGGTGACCGATGCGAGTGCCTTTGCCAACAGTACACCATCGCCAGCAGCACCTCTGCTGGGCAGGCGACCATATCGGGTGGACCGTGGCTGACTGGAAAACCATGGCATGGTCAGATGAGTTCCAATTTCAGTTGGTAGGCTATTATGGTAGGCTTAGTGTATGGTGCAGATCCTATAAAGTTGTGGACCCAAGTTCTCAACAAGGCAATGTGCAGGCTGGTGGTGGCTCTATAATGGTGTGGGCTCTGTTTACGTGGAATGGAATGTGTCCTCTGGTCCAACTGAACAAATCATTGACTGAAAACTTATGTTCAGCTACGTGGAGACCATTTGCAGCCATTCATGGACTTCATGTTTCCAAACATTGTCATGTCACCAAGCCATGATTGTTCACAATTGGTTTGAAGAACATTCTGGACCATTCAAGCAAATGATATGCCCACATAGATCACCCAGTGTGAATCCTATCAAACAGTAATGGGACATAGTAGAGAGGTCAGTTCATGCAGAAAATCATGCACCAGGAGTACTTCCGCCATTATGGACAGCTATAGAGGCAGCATGGCTCAAGATTTCTGTAGGGGCTTCCAACGACTTGTTGAGTGCATGTCACATTGAGTTGCTGCACTATGCCAGGCAAAATGAAATCCAACACGATATTAGGGGAGATCCCGTGACTTTAGTCACATCAGTGTATATCTAATGTCATAATTACAGTATAGCAGCCAGGGTGCAGGCAATAGGTCTATTTTTGTGAGGGAGCAGTTTTGAGATGGATAAAAGTGAAGAAACACAGAAGAAAATAGGAAAAATGTGGGGGGGGGGGGGGGGGGGGAGGATTGGTGTACACTAATGTAGGAAGAGATGAAGATATATTAAAGGAAATCAAGGAGATTGACTGAGCTGTGTTGAGCAACAACTATAGAATATTATAAATTGATTTTTAAACTTTAATTTTATTGTGTTTTCTTTCATAGGAATATAACTTGGATATTAAGGTTTCCTGTTATCAGAGAATGACTGTGCAGACAAACCATTACAATATTTAATTATTCCTAGTTATTTCATCATTATTCCATTTAGCAACTTAAAAATTAGACTATAGGTTGACTTGGAAGTTCGATGACTTTTTGTTGAAATGCATAGTGAAAGTCAGTGTTCGTCCTGTGCTTCATTTGTCATATGTGTGCCACTGTCTGTATCTGTGCTCCACAAAGGTACAGTGGGTGCCATTGTACTTTACCATCATTGCTGTTCCATTTGCTAAGAACTACTTCAGTAAGCCTTCATATTAGCTCCAATTTTCCCATCACATAATTGCTATAAGGTTTGTTTCAGAGAAAATATGTTGCCCTGACTTTCTTCAAACACGATCCTCTCAGAATTTTAACTGAAACTCTTTTTTTTCCTCTGTATGTCTCTTTGAGTTTCATCACATTCTTACTGATGCTTTGGTGCTTAGGAATTTTTTACCTTCTCTACCACCTTTCTTAACCCTTCTAAATTATTTCTTCTTCCTCTTCTCCTTTTGTGGCCCACCACGAATTCCTCTCCTGTGGCAACCTCTTCGTCTCAAAGAATCACTTGCAACCTGTGTCCTCAATTATTTATTGGATATATTCCAGTCTCTGTGTTTCTCTACAATTTTTTACCCACTTAACCCTTCTGGGTATGGATCACATACTGAAGAACTGTAAACTTCTGCAGTTTTTACTCTTTCACTCCCTTTTGAGTAAGGGTCCCATACTGAAGAGCAGCACTCCAGAACATGTCAAATGAGCTTCCATGTGTGAAATATATTTTGGATTCTTCCTGTGAATCTCAGCCTGGCGTTTGCATTTCCTGCAAGAAGTTTTGTGTGCTCATTCCATTTTGCACAACACTGGACAGTACTCTTAGATATTCTGCAGTTGCCATTTCCAATAATTGTCAGTTGTATGATTGAACGATAGTGGGGATTTCTGTCTGTTAATATACAATGTGTTGTATTTATTTGTATTGATAGTCAACTGCCAGTTCATGCACCAGGTATTTAGCCTCTCCAGGTCTGCATTTTACTATAACAGTGTAACATTATGATCTTTGTACACACAATGGCATCATGTGTGAATAACCTCATGTACCTTCCAATAGTATCCTCCAAATCATTTATAAATGTCATGTACAGCAATTACTCATAACATTTCCTCAGGTCACATACAAAGTTATCTTCTAAAACTGACAAATTCACTCCCTATGGACTGTGTATCAATTTCTGTCTGTGTGGGAGTCTTGAAACCAGTCACAAGGCTAGTTTAGTATACAGTAAGCTCGTTTTTTGTTCACTGGGTAATACTACAGAGCTGCATCAAATACCTTGCAAAAGTCAATGAATATGGCATCAACCCTGGTGACTCTTGGATCCCATGGACAAATTGAGTGAGTTGAGTTTAACAACGTTACTTTATGCAAAATCCGTGTTGATTCCTCCAGAATAGATTTTCAATTGGAAAAAGCTCATAATGTTTGAAAATAAAATGTGGTCACACACACACACACACACACACACACACACACACACACACACACACAAAACAGGTTGACGCCAGCCATATAGTCATCTGCATCAGTTAAATGACCCTTCTTCACAATGGGGATAATCTACACCTGTTTCGAATTAGACTGCATGCTTCATCACTCCAGTAAGCTGCTGTTTGCAGGGTAGCAAATTATTTCTCATAATCTATATAGAGTGATATGAATATAATAGAGGGATGATGTGACTTACCAAACAAAAGCACTGGCAGGTCGATAGACACACAAACACACACACAAAATTCAAGCTTTCACAACCAATGGTTGCTTCTTCAGGAAAGAGGGAAGGAGAGGGAAAGACGAAAGGATGTGGGTTTTAAGGGAGAGGGTAAGGAGTCATTCCAATCCCGGGAGCAGAAAGACTTACCTTAGGGGGAAAAAAGGACAGGTATACAATCGCGCGTGTATGTTGGGGATCAGGTGAGAATTAAGTGTGGTAACAATCCGGGTCATTGACCCTTTTCTTCTTCCTTTCTGAGATATGACACCTCCATAAATTTAAGAAATTTTGATACACTTTCTTGTACAATTCATATTTAAATTGTTGTGATGTCTTGAAAGGTAACTGGTAGGAGAATGAATAAATGATCCACTCATATGTGAAAGACAGCTTAAATTCAGCTATTTTTCTAGCTAGCCATTCAAAATTGCTTCTTCCTTGCAGTTGTGTAATTCATAAATAGTGACTGCTACAGAGATTCCTTTGTAAATCTGCTTCTTAATGGGAAGTCTCAGTTTCACAATCTAGCTGAACATAATATACACAGTAATTTGCTGCAACTAAGTTGATCAGTTGTCAATTTATAGCATGAAACTACTTACAGTTTGACATATTGTATTTCAAATGTCTATTATAAACATCATTTATAGGTTCAAGAGTTTGGTGTTACTGATGTGAGGGATCTGATTCCGCATGGTCGTTATATTCAAGTCTGTGAAGAAAATAAAATGGACTACATCCGTCTTGTCTGCCAGATGAAAATGACTGGTGCTATTAGAAAACAGTAAGCTTTAGACTTAATCATTATACAGTCTGATAATCTCCATTATTGTGATTCTCACTATTTTCTTTGAGCAGCAGTTGCAGTACCTTTTTTGCAACCTAGTTAAATTAGAACAACCTGTGTATTAAATATGAACTGTTAAGATTTTGTTTGTGACCATGCTTATATAAAATATTTTATTATGAAGAGTAACACTGTATACTGTAGAGAAAGAAAGCTTTTCATTCTTTTGTGTATGCTGTTCTCAATATTTGTGATAGCCAAACTGTAAACCTACATTACACGGACAGTGCACTACCAGTTCTATTATTCTTGCATGCCTCAGGCACACTCAGTATTTCAACTTGCCACTTGCTTCACTTCATGTACTGTTATGTATTGAATCTGAAAGGTAAAGTCAACACTCAAGCTCAAAAAATAAATGTGTTCTTTCTTATCTTCTTAGATGAAGTAGTCGTATGTCAGTTACAAAATTCTTGCAAAGCAAGATTCTAATCTGTTGTAAGATTTTGTTATACTGAAGTGTGGAGCTATATCTCCTCACAGTAAAGATTTGGGCTCATTGCTGCTGTTTTTACGTATGGAATGTTGCCTCAAAATAAGTCATCTTAGCTTAACTGTTGATGGTGTTAAATTGTTACTTATATTTCATGGGTCATCTTCAACTCTCGCAGGCTTCTCGTCTGTATACCGATATATTGTTCTACTAAATTGGAGAAGTTCTCAAGCATGTGCTGGTTGGTTGTGGTAGTTACCATTCTCTCAATCACCCACGAAAATATGAGTCAATTAGTCATCATGAACTTTGGTTGCGACTTGCAATATTTCATCTGACACAAGTTTAAAAGAATTTTTTTTCTAAATTTGCTGCATAGATGTAAGATACTAGTTTGGTCTAAGTGAAGACCAGCAGGTGGAAAAGTGGCAGAGTTGAATCTGTACTGATGAATTTAGAAAGAATAAAGTGGTAGTGGTAGTGGTGGTGGTGGTAGGAATACTAATGTTGGGAAGTCTTATGGATATTATTTATTTTTCAGGATATATGCTTTCTTAGAAGGATTCTATGACATAATTCCAAAACGTCTGATATCAATATTCAATGAACAAGAGTTGGAACTGTTAATCTCAGGAATGCCCAACGTTGACATTGAAGACCTTAAAGCTAATACGGAATATCACAAATATAGTCCGACATCACTACAGGTAATGCCTAAGGAGTGTCAGTAACTTATTATATAATCATGCACACGAGAAAGCGCTGGTATGTTGATAGACACAATAAAAAACACACACACAAATATTCAAGTTTTCGCAACCCAAGGTTGCTTGATCAGGAAAGAGAGGAGGAGAGGAAAAGCT